>NC_071387.1:190701543-191991642 GCF_022682495.2 Desmodus rotundus | reverse complement strand
CTTTAAACCACCAGGCACTCTGTGCCCCACTGCACCTTGAACTTCTCTCAGCACCGTGCACTGGGCTTCCTTCCTCTTTGTATGTGGCTCTCTCTCCCTCCAGGTGTAAGGTCCAGATAAGCAAACAGGAAGGAAGCCCAGTGCACGGTGCTGAGAGAAGTTCAAGGTGCAGTGGGGCACAGAGGAGGGGGTTCACAGCCTCACAATGGTGGTTTAGAGGAGAATAAACAGCAAGTTAGCAAAGTGGGGAGAGTTTTCTCCAAAACTTTCCATTGTTAGAATAAAGCCTCCTACCATATGCTGCGAGACTTTATATAATGAGCATCTTGTTTTAAAAAACTGGGGTGGTGATGTGGTCTCACCATTAAAAGCGTGGCTGAGACAAGCAAAGTCTATTGAACAACCAAGTCTCTTGTCCAATATGTGGTTTCACAACAGTTATTTAGATACACATTTGAACTTTTCAGGGCAATTTCTAACTCTGATTCTATATCTGGGAAAATTCAGATAATAGAAACCCAAGAGTTAGGAAATTGCCCTGAAAAAGTTCAAATGTGTATCTAAATAACTGTTGTGAAACCACATATTGGACAAGAGACTTGGTTGTTCAATAGACTTTGCTTGTCTCAGCCACGCTTTTAATGGTGAGACCACATCACGCCCCCGTTTTTTAAAACAAGATGCTCATTATATATAGTCTCGCAGCATATGGTAGGAGGCTTTATTCTAACAATGGAAAGTTTTGGAGAAAACTCTCCCCACTTTGCTAACTTGCTGTTTATTCTCCTCTAAACCACCATTGTGAGGCTGTGAACCCCCTCCTCTGTGCCCCACTGCACCTTGAACTTCTCTCAGCACCGTGCACTGGGCTTCCTTCCTCTTTGTATGTGGCTCTCTCTCCCTCCAGGTGTAAGGTCCAGATAAGCAAACAGGACCACCTTTCTCAAAACTGAATCCCATGGACTTTAATACAGCAGGAAGTCAACAGGCATTCACTGCAGTAATACCATTCTTCACTTTCCTCAGGCCGTAGAAATGTATTTTATGCTTTATATCAATAATTTAAAAAATATATTATATAGAGGTAGATAGAAACATTGCATAGAATGTTTATATCTCTCTATAATAGGTATTGTTCATCTGTATTTCTATTATGTTTATCATGAACCCATCTAAAGAGTCGAGAAGAAAAACTCCGTATGTTAAAAAATTTGTATTCTCTGTTAGCCAAGGTCAATGTGTCATTAATTCTATAACTCTAGATTCTGAGAATTCTAAATTCAAAGAAATAAAACTTTGAAGCTGGTGGTGATTTTTTCTCTCCCCCTGTTCATATATGCGTGATCAGTCAGGCCTGTAGTGGTGGTGTTTTCTCTGTGTGTATGTGTGTGTGTGTTTTAATCTCAGGCTTCTCAGACAAGTCATTGGGTTTTTCGTTTGCTTCTTTTTACATTGGGAACCCATTAGAATTGGCAGGAAAACTGAGAGCATCCTTTATAAAGTTCATTAGTGTGAGGGAGGAAGCAGTTCTACAAAGTAGAAAAGCACATGCCAATGGCTAAGTCAGACAAGGTCTTGATTTTAACCTGATCTGAATGCTCCAGGTGGTTGGTAAGCGTGAGGGAGAGTGTGACAGGATGCAGTGACAGAAGTCAAGTGCAGATCTTGCATAGCCTTGCAGATGAAGAGATTTGGATGTTATGCCATATGCAGTCAAAACCTATTGAAGGGATTGAATGAGAGGGTGATATGACCTAATAGCTGTTTTGTTTTGTTTTGTTTTAAGTTTCTCTAGTCACTCTTTAAAATTACCGTTGGAAGACTGGTTAGGATGGAAGGAAAGAGTCAGGCTGGATTGTTTTGTAGTACTTTAGACATAAGATAATACAGTCTTCCTTTATGATGGGAATGGAGCTAAAATGAGGGGATGAAGTCCATGTGTCATTGGGATGTAAATCAGATAACTTGTACTGGAATATTTTACATCACTTGATTTTTTGGTGGTTTCTGGGATTTGGCTTTTAGATTCAAATCAAAGTTATGTAATAGGGCCAAGAAAATTATGGGATAGAAAGAAGGTCTACAGGCTTTAATATTCAATGGCTATTTAAAGGAGTAAAATAGCCATATCTAATACCTTGTCCTACCAATTTTATTCATGATATAATAAACTAATTCTCATTCATAATAGGATGTCTAAGGTGAATAGCCAGATGGCTATTGTAACTATTTCTCCAATGACTGAACCAATTATCTAGCTGCACTTAGGATTGATCAAGCCAATACAATCTATACAATTTTTCACTCATATGAGGCCACTGACTCACTGTACTCAATTTGAGTGCCATTTTTATCTCCTATTCTCCAGGGTGTTGCTCTTTTTACTCACGTTCTCTCAGTGACATGTGATTTGCTCTCTTGACAAAACAAGGTCCTGAGAAGGATCACTGAGAAGTCCTTGGTCACAGCTCTCCGGGCCATCAATTCAGCAGCCATACAAAGCGGCTTCCGCAGCAGACAGGCTCCTGAGCCTGGCATCAGGGGTTCCGGGGACGGGTAGAAACAAAGAGGCCATCCTCAAGTAAAATGTTTCGATTTCCTCTTATTGCCACTGCACTTGACAAATGGGTGGCGCTTTTCCTACCTATGAATCAAGGAAGGATTTATGTAAACCATTCCTAAAAGTTTTGTTAGATTCTTATTTTCAAAATGCGTATTGTGTAATTTCTGTATGTCTATTCTGCCTTTTCGAGTAGTCTAGGTGCCTTGGTACTTTCTTGGAGTCCCCCTGCTTTGCTCACATTTTACACAGTTTGATTCACGTTTCTTTTTTTAGCAGATCCCATTTCCTCTCTTCTTTCCCCAAGAAAAATACTATCATTCTGGCTTAATGTATTAAAATAACACTTAGAATAGACATATTAATCATTCCTACCTTATAGAAAGTTTGAAATAATTTAAACCAATATATCATGTGAAGAGTTTTCCAGAATTCCTAAGCCATGGACTAAACTATTAACCCCAAAATCTTACTGTTAAAGTTCTAATCTCTAATGTGACTCTATTGGAGATAGGGCCACCTAGAGTTTAAATGAGGTCATTAGGTGGGGTTGTAATCCCATAGATTTAATTGATTTATTAGGGAAAAAAGGGCACACTCTCTCCCCCTCCCTCTCTCTTCCCTTCCCTCCCTCCTTCCCTCACTGTAGCACAAAGGCTGAGGAAAGAGGATATATATCTCAAATATGAGGGAACAGGAAGAAGGCTGTTCTTACTAGGAACGAAATTCGCTGTCACCTTTATCCAGGACTTTCCAAACTCCAGAACCATAAGAAATACATTTCTGTTGTATACACCACCCAGCCTGTGGTATTTTGTTACCGTAGCCTGAGCGGACTTGTATCCTCTTTTAAAAAGTAGTTATTCTACAGTGTTACCGTCAACAACTTCAATCTTGTATCTGTAAATGTATCTGAAACTCACATCAGATCAAACTACTTTGCATTCCCAGAAGATGATTTCAGTTGTTCTATCCTAAATGTTTATGTACATGCTTTTTTCTTTGGGGGGGGTGAAATGTTATGTATCTGCTCAGTAAATGGTATAGTTGCCCTGGGTGAGGGGCACCCACTTTGACACTCAGCACAGGCATTTCTAAATATAACTCTTTACTTTTTTAAATATACTCTCAGAATATATGTATATATTCACTTTTATACTTCCCTCATAAACAGAAGGCATATAAAGGCAAAGATGTCACCTGTTGTAGGTATTTCTCCAACATACGGAACAGGACCTATGGCAAAACAGGGCTGGACATGTATCTCAAATAATATATCAAAATGATAAAATCAGGGAACATTGAAACATTTATGTTTTTCAGTACATCATTACAACATTTTTGAAACACTACCAAGAGCCCTAATCTTCATTAAATCATATCTTTATGAATGTTACCACTGAGTCACAGATATGCTAAGACTTGAAAGTGGTAGTTGTGGGGAAGATATTTCAATGGTTTCTGTGTAGCAATCCTAAACAAAACCCCTTGCTTATTTGCCCAAGGTCTAATTATAAGTCTCACTTTTAAAAATTAGAGTCTCACTTCTATTCAGACAACCCAGTGTGTAGTCTCAAGACAATCTGTGCATGCCCTGGTATACTTGTTCTCTCATTTAGTTGCTTGACAAATGGTGCTAAGTGCCAACGTGTGTGCCGTTCAGGTAGACCAAGTGAAGAACATCATCACAGAATTCATACTGTTCTTTTGAGTTACATTTACCCAGTTAATCCTCATCAATGCCACTTAGATCCCATATTCTTTTTGTGTTAAGTTGTGTTATGATAAAGTTTTAAAATGCTTCAAGTGTTGAAATAAACATGAGTGTAATAGTCTTTTCTGGGTGATCTCTCATAAGCCTCTTTTCAGGCAAGCACTTATCAATATTTATCATAAAGAGGAAAAAAGAGAACATTTGTCTTTTCTAAAGTGTCTGTTAAGTTACTTTTGATTTTGGAAGTTGAAGCACTCCAAACTAGCTTACTTGAGGAAAGCAAAGATATATATTGGAAGAACACAACAGTTTCTTAATATCCAGAAAAAGCAGATAACCTGGACTAAATAATGGTAAGAACCAAAGCAAACACAGACCTCAGATGGAAAAAGTTGAAGCAATTCAGATGCTCCTGTAGCTGTGCATCTCAGACTCTCTCTCTCCTTTACCTTTTCTTTTCTGCTTCTCTGAGGGCACGGCATTCTGGGCTCCAAAGTTTGCATCTTCTCCATTAAATAGATGGACATTTCGTGAGATTAGCCTCTTTATGATCAGGTCCAAAAAATCACATAAAATAGATACACTTTGAAAATTTAAGAACAAGTTATCTCCATATTATTACTCAAATAGAGATGAAAGGCTTTATTCCACTGACTGCACAGTCAGGAGCATCTGGAGACCCGCTGATTTCCTCTACAGCCGGATTGGCATTTTCATAGAGTAGGGTCGGGTGAGGTGTATGGGCCTTTATGGTCTAGTTCAGATGACAGTTTTCCACATCTTAGTTGCTACTAAAGTTGTGGAACCATTGACTTTTTTCTAGGTTTTGATGTTTCTTCTTTCTGATCATTGGTCCAGTCCTTTCTGGAAGCCATCAGGGTTGTCGTTAGTAAGGTTCAAGGGAGAAAGAGTTGCGAAAGAGGGTGGAGCACAGGGGGAAAAAAGAGAAAATAAGAGAAAGCAGGGTAGGGTTGACACAAGGTAGCCTCCGTCTCAGTTAACATGGTGGCCCAGTTGACTCAGGAGTCCACTCTTGATCCAGCAGTCAGTCAGTGATGGTGGGTCATAGACTAGAAACAGATGCTGAAGTCTTTTTTGGATATGACAGAGGCAATTTTCATAGAAGCAGAAGTCTAGCACAGAAGGGAAACCAGGTTAGTAAGCGTGGTTTCAATGACTTTGCTTACTGTAGAAAAATGTTTTGTTTTGTTTTTTTTATGGCTAACACAATGACAGGTCAGTCAAACTTGTCTGCACATGGAAAAGGTCTACTTCAACGAAGAGCAAAATTTGCTGAAGCAGAATTGGGTAAACGCAGGTATTGCTGTGAATTGTATTCCTACACTGAATGCTGATTGACCTAGAGAACTTGTAACATCTCATAAAAATGATTCTATAAGGGCAAACAGGAAGCATTGCACATTATTTGGCTTGTACAGGCCAACATGCACCTGACTGCAATCCTTCAATTAGGGTTAGCAAGTGTCACAAAAGTGCTTCATTTACACTTTTAAGGAAGGGCATCTCCATTGCTACTGACCACCTAGAAGATCACATGCCACCATCGGAGGAAACTGTCCTGTTGTCTTCCACTTTGCAATGTAGTCAATGATCACAAATACCAAAGAACAGCAATTTCAAAACAATGGCATTTATAATTAATCTGATTCAGTCTGGCTGTTAACAATGGCCAAAGCTTAAGAACAAATTATCTTTATATAATTCTATTTTAAAAGAATTTTACTTATTTATTTTTAGACAGTGGGAGGGAGGGAGGGAGAAATGGAGAGAAACAGTCATGTGTGGTTGCCTCTCGAGTGCCACAACTGGGGACCTGACCCACAAGCCACACATGTGCCCTAACTGGGAATTGAACCAGAGACCTTTTTGTTCTCAGTCTGGTGCTCAGTCCACTGAGACACACCAGCCAGGGCTCTTTATATAGTTCTAAAGATACTATTGTATGACTGACATTCTCCTACATAATGAGATAGTAATAGATTTCTAGCAAATAGAGTGCTATTATACAAATTCCTCACTCCACCTACCTTTACACATCTAATCACATATTACAGGCATATGGTAGGAAATCAAGTGATGTTTTCTAGTAAGTCTATCGGCTGCTTTTTTTGACCATCCATGGACATTCAATATGATATCGTAAGCTAAATGGATACATATTGATTATTTGCTTCAGAAATCTCCAGTGTAACTATCCGTTCACTGTAAAAGAACAAAATTGGAAAAATATTACATACATTATGCTGAGACTCTATAAAGCCACACACATTATATCATGATTATGTACGTAAGTAGCTGAAAGTCATTCATAGTCTTGACATGCATGGATGTTGTGATAAAGAGCACGCTGAACATGGGCCTCAAACCACGTCTGAGCGAGAGCTAATGATGACGTTTGTCTAAATGTTGCATATATTCAACACATTTTGACATGTTTTATTAATGCAAATCATTTCCAAAGAATCAGTGTTCAGTTTCAGAGATTTAAAAAGTGTAAATTTTCATTTCTCTAGTTGAATTACATTTCCCTCATGCTATGTTAGCACTGACTTTAAAAGAAATTGGTGCAATATATATATATATATATATATATATATATATATATATATATATATATTTCGTGATAAGCTATTGTTTCTGAAGCTTAAAGATCTTACTTTCAGAGAAAATAATACAACACAGTAATGTGTACTAAACACTCACTAAATAATATATATATAATTTATATATATTAAATACATATGTATATATTTAAACAGGAAAGACACAGTATGTCAAAGACTCTCTGTTCTCTTTGCAGTGATTTTTGAACTGCAAAGTTAGTTAATGCTATTTCCTAATTAAACACAATGAGCTGGGAGAAAATGAAACAAGTTGGTTCTCAGGTAGAGGGTAAACAAATACTTGCACAGCTTTCTCTCCTGCTCTAAGTCACTGGGAAACTCCCATGACTTTTGCTGCCTCACACTCACAGTGAAGGTGATCATGATACTCGTGAGTGAGCTGATATTTATAGTATTTGCACAGCGGCTACCTCAATTAGCTCTTATGCATGCATATTTAAATTTTGAATTATGCATAAATATTTTAAAGTGCATGCCTCTAGTACATATCAGTTTTTCTGAAATTCAGTACCGTCAAACATAAGACATGTTCGGGGCATATACCATGAGATTCTGAAGTGGTCAAAATGGGCTTACTGTCATTTTTTAAATTAAATGGTTCCATGGCAGATCAGATAAGCCAGATAATTGGAAGGTAAATGAATGTCATCATTAATGATTTAAACATTTCTTACACTGTGAATCATTTTGTATCTATGCTTCTGTTTCCATCGTAGATGACTCTTTGCATGCTGTTATTTAGCATTGATTCATTCGTAGCTAACTCAAATTGTCCTAACTGACCCTAAATAAATCAGTTATTTCTAACCTCCACCATCAACAAAAGGATTTGTCTATCAATGTTCATTACATATTCAATAGAATAAGAGCACACATTCTATGTAAAACCTAGTCATTTAATATAATTGAGGTATAATATGTAGCTATATGTATACTATATATATATATATATCCTGAAAATTCATATTTTTAAATCAACATGTACCCAGTGAACTTTCATTATTTTCCAAACATACATGGTGTAATGGGATATTCCAAGCAAATATGAGACTGGAAAACTTCCTTTATTTCACTTGCACATAATTAAAGCAGCTTTTTTCTTAAGATGTAAAATCCCTTCTCTTTCTTTACTTCATGAGTCTTTCTAAAAGCCAATGCTGAAAACAGAGGTATATTCAAGTAAGAAAAACTTAAAAATGAGATTCACAAAAGGCATCTAGACCACATCAAAAACCTATGTTTTCTTAATAAGAAAAATCAATTAGCCTTTTGGAAAAAAAAATAAAATAAAAGCTTTAAGTATTCACTTGTAGGATTTTACAACCAAGTTTTCTGTTTGTTTGGTTTAGTGTTTTCTTCTAAAAAAATAGCTAAGAAATGGGAATTTAACATGTATTCCTTTCATGGATGATATATCCCAGCCAATATGACAGGATCCTGGAAACTCTTAAATACTTCATGCGTTCTGGAACATCGCATAGATGTTTGCTGGGATTTACACTCATCTGTATTCTAGTTGTTTATTTGCAGCTTTAGGTTTAAAGAAGAAGCAAGCGTGACCCTCTGGATGAGCTCTTAAATGTTTATACACTTTAGTTTATGTTTTGACACACCCGTGCAATTTGGTCACCTCTTCTGACACCTTGTAACTTGGTGTAAACTGTCACAAAATTTTCATGTGGTGCCTCTATCAAATAAAGAAAACACTGCGTATGCCCTTGCAGGTGACATTTGTTACATTCATGGGGGTCAGGGTTCACTTAGTAGTTTTAAATACCGAAAACCAAGTAATAGTTATATGTTCATATACATTAATTCATTCTGATCTTATAATAATCTGCATGAAAAAAGGGTAGTATTGCTATCTACATGCAAAGGAGAGAAAATGGTGTGAGAGTAATGATAAAATCTGCTATATGATACACATCCAGTTAAGTAGCAAAGGCTACATTAAAATCAAGATTCTCAGGCTCCCTCTTATTCTCTATTTTTAAATGTTATATAGCCTACCCAGCTAAATATAATGTATAAAGGTACAGAAACATCTTTCGTGCTTATTCTTCTAAAGTCCATTACAATTCTCTGTGGCATTGCACATGGACATTTTAGCAGTTCTGTGAATCATCAGCGCGAACGCTCTTCGCCTATATCTAGCTGTCAACTGAAAGACAGATAAAGTTAACTCTTAAAACAGAAGAATTATAACTTGTAAGTTGGAGAGACAATGATGAACTTTTTCATGCAGCTTAAAGATCTCACTTGGTATTTATGATATATTAATTCATTTTTTTCTTTCACATCACAAATTGTTTATTCCTTTTGTCGTGATTGTAATACATTTTTCTAGTCTACCAAAGTTTCCAATTATTTGAAATCTATAATACAGCAAAATGTTAAATACTTCATTTTTCTCTTAGTTTTTGATGTTTAAAAATACAGTACAAACAATGGAAAATGAATGTACATGTCATTAGACACCCGGTTCGTTTGTCCATCAGAAGCTCCAAAAGCAGACATCTTCTGATGTGTCTAGATGTGTAGACTAATTTTTAAATAATTAAATGACTTTTCAAAAATACAATGTGCACTTTAGTTAATATATATGAAAATATTGAATGCAATTAATTTTTAAACCATTAATCTGTACTTTGATAATAGAGACTTACTTGACGTTATTGAGATTAAAACCAGCCAGGATTATACACTCTAGTAGTTCTTTAAAATACACAAAATATAGTGCAAATGTGATTTGTTTTTCAAACTCTAGTGTTCTTTATTTGGCAAGCAAATGTATGCCAAGTATATATGAAGTGCAAAATACTGCATACGGTTTGATAGTATAAAAGAATGAGATTTACATTGTACATAGATTATTAATCTTGTGTGCATATTTGCTTATTTTATGTATTTTTCAGGAAGGGTTAATGTGTCTTTTAATTGCATACAATTTAAAAAGCTAAAATAAAATACAGTTAATCGAGTGAGGACATCAGAATAGAGAGAAAATTAGAGTAAGGAAAATTTTATGAAATCAGGGATTAAGTTATTATATAAAATCCAAGCCAGGAGAAAGTATTTTCTACAAGTGGGTTTCCATGAGGTTTTAAGCTTTCTCTCTGCTTTCAGAAAATATGACACAGTTATATGATCAGACTTTCTAGACTTTAAATGCGAGCCTGTGCACACACACATGTGTACACGCACATGTATGATTGTTTTTGTTCAGTAAAATGAAAAATTTTTCCTTTAAATCAGATAAGGGAGTATCTCCCATTAGTTTTTTTTTAACATTTTATTTATTTATTTTTATAGAGAGGGGAAGGGAGGGAGAGAGGGAGAGAAACATCAATGCGTGGTTGCCTCTCCTGCACCCCCTGCTGGGGACCTGGCCTGCAACCCAGGCATGTGCCCTGACTGGGAATTGAACCAGCAACAGTTTGGTTGACAGGTTGGCACTCAATCCACTGAGCCACAACCATCCAGAGCTCCCACTAGTTTTTTTGAAGTGGGTACACAGTAATAAAAGCAATGGCCATCTACAATATCCTTACGGTTAAAATAATTTCTAAGAAAATTTATTTTTATAATAAATAGTCATAACTTTTAGAGAGCATTTGCTTGTAGTGCTCTCTAATGACATGTACATAGTTTTAGATAGTATATTATGAGAGACATACAGTTAAATAACAGAGATGACAGAAAGGATTGCTGACCCAGGGCAAGGAAAGTTTTGATATTGGGCATGATCAAGAATAGTGAATTTGTAATAAACTGCAGACAGACAAACTTTTGGCTTTATCCATGGTAAGATAACCAGAAAGTGGGAGTAACAATGCATTAGTGGTTTGCACATTTTATTCTGGAAACTATCAGGGAACATTAAAGGGGCAAGACATTAGCTAAGATATAATTGGTTCTAGGGAAAAAAAAGCAATAGAGTTCTATGAAGCAAAGCACAGTCATGATTTGGGTGAAATGGGGTGCTCAACCGGAATAAAAGCCTAGTTAAATCAACCCTGGTTAAATCAAGGCTTGTGAAGTACACACACTAAAAAAGAAGAGGTATAATAGTCCTAAATATTTAGTTCAACCTTGTCATGGTCAGAGAAAAAAGGAGAAAAAAAAATCTCAGTATGAAAATGTGCATAGAAAGAAGGTGAAGAAAGAGGGAAACATTTGCAAACTATTAATTTTATTAGGGTAAGATGCAGTCATATTTATTTATTATCAGAATTTGAGGAAATGTTAGTCTAATATTGACATACCCTTCAATATGATGGAAAGGCAATACTCTAACAAAAGTATAAAAGTAATAGTTAAGATAAAATGATCTTATATAAAATTTTCTTTAGTGCATTTAATGTTTTTTTAACCAAAGAGCCCATTTCATTATTTTAAATTGATGAAGAAAAGATAGGATTGAGCTTCATTTCTAGCAATATGGAAAACAAAAATATTTTTCCTAGAAGGGCTAGCATTCAAAATGCAATTTTAATATTATTATTTGTACTTTACTGCACAGTTGTTGATATAAAGTAAATGCCTGAGGGGGAGAATCAATAATTAATGTTGCTCTAGAGAATCATGCTTGTCCTAGAATAGTGCTCCCCACATGTGTCAGTTCTAATCACTAATATGTGATCACATGTGCAAGAGACTTTTAGGAGAAAGGCACGGGAAAGATCAAACCGAAGAAGAGAGACAGTCTTGGCCATGCGATGGAGATCTGAGAGCTCTAAAAGGAAGAAGAATGAGCAGGAAGACCCTCAGATGACAGGGCAATCTGAAAAAGGTATTATTGGCCAGGAGGGTGGGGAGTCTAGCTCTAAGAGTTCTGTCTTGTTTAGTTATTAGCGGGGAACTTCCTGGGGAAAGCATGGCCTTGGTGGCAATGCAGGGCAAGGGCAAGGTCAATCAATCAACTTGGTTCCCTGCATCAGGTTCTGTTGAAAGAGACCTGAATGGTGCATTTCCATGGCCATCATGTCTCTTTAGGCTAAAGTCTGAGAATTAATGCGCCATACACAAGCATGGGATAAACAAGGAGGGTCATAGCTCAGGTTAGTACTCTTGAATAAGGTAAGACTTTCAAAAAATTAAGTAAGTTTCATCCCATAAAAGCATGTGAAAGATAAGCACAGCAGTCTTAGAAAGTTGCTCAGTGTGGGAAAAGGAAAGAGAAAAATTTGCCCAGACAATTCTTATCCTTGGGTTCTCCTTCATATTGGATAGTGGCTCCAGAAAGCCTGCAAGTCAAAAACGGAGTTAAAATGTGATTACACATTGGAATTTATCCCAGATACTTGAGAAATGCAACCCCAAATCACCTGCTGTGAAATATTCCTTAAACTCAAGTCCTCAAAATATTTGAGTTCCTGAGATAAATTACCCAGGAGAAGAGTTCCCAGCAAAAAAATAAACAACAACAACAAAAGAGACAAAAGTCACTCTGAGCAAGATTACAGAAAAAGAAAAATATATAATCCAATTTGAAGTGGTTGTAAAACTTGAGAGTTTTAATAACAAAAAAATGCATTTTAAAGAACATGCATAATGCAAGCTGGAAAGAGTTCTACCTGCTTTTATAATTACCTCATTCATCTTCACAATAATCCTGTAAGGTGGGTATTATAATTTCCACCACATGGTCAACAACTCTATGTTGTGTGACCGTAGACTTCCAAGGAGCTCTAGGAATACAGCAGGGCTGGAAATATAGCAGCAAAGGAAACCGGAAAAGCCCAGCACCTTCATGGGATTAGCCTTCTAGTAAATATAAATCCATAGTAGCCTTTATTTTATCTCTTCCTATCTCTTGTCTCCTGTGTCTCTCTCTCGCTCTACCTCCCTCCACACCCAGAGAAACACACACAGACACACACATTTCTTCGGCAAATTAAAACAATTAAGCAAATGAACAACAAAATGATATAAATGTAAAAAAGATACAAGGCAGAATAATATATGCTGAAAATATCAATAAATACTATATAGCCCAGCTGCTGTGTGGTTAGTATAAATGAAAGAAATCTAGGAAGATTTTCTAACACCCCCAGTATTCTTCTCTCAGTTGCTTGCCTATTTTCTAGTATATTCCATTTATATCTCTATAAAGTATTTCTGTAAGAATTTTCAACAAGTAATAACAATGGAATTAAACAAAAGCAGAATGTGTTATGATTACGACAAGCTATTTTCTCTGGTCTAGATTTGCATAACAGTTGGTGCAAACACCAACATGTCTTATTTTTCAAACTAGTGAAAGTAGAAACAACAAGTATTACTTTGTGGTCAGGGCTTGCCACCTCATCTGATGTTCATTCACGGCAGTCAGAATCTAAGTTCTGTCTAGTATTAAAATTGTTCATTTCCTTATCTTGTTCTAGCTATTTCATCTTACTAGATTTTTCCCAGTCAGTCTAAGAGAGATCCTTCTTAAAATGGTAAATTCAGTGACTTTGAATGCAACATATTGCTTAAGTTGTTTCTATTCTCAAAGTGATTTGTTTATTATTTATAGGCCAATGTCTTCCAATATTAAATAAAATGACTCATTATTTTTAAAAGTTTTTAAAATAAGATAAGAAAGAGAATAAGCCACATAATGATATAAATTCCAATAACGAATACAGAAAACACTTGCTGAAGGATTGGGGCAAGCCTGTTGTTGTGTAAACACTTTAAATGCATTGTATCTTTTCATAGTCAGAGTGACCCTTTAGGCTGGTTACTGACAGTGTAACATTTTATAAATGGGGACAGTGAGGATAAGAAAATGAAAATGCCATATATGTCATGGACTGAACCCAGTGTCTGACTCAAGGCCCCAGATCCCATTTATTAATTTGTAAACATTATGCCTGTAGGTCAACTTACTAAAGTCTTGAGACATGGGGCTCAATATGTAGTATTGTCACATTTAAACTCTGAGTAATATTCCTATTCCATGTCTGAAACTTAAAAGCAGAAGTTTAGAGGAATGGGTGCTCTGAGGGTATTAATAAGGATCAAAACTGCAAACATGAATGCCCTTAGATGAGAAAGCATTTCAGTTAAGAAGAGAAGGTGGCCTGAAATGCAGACATAGAGTGACTCGGTAGGTAGAGATAGATGTACTAGAAGCCTGAAAAGGGAATGGATGAGAAGCTCAGATGCGCAGAAGGAAAATCAGGTCAGAGTAGTATCTCCAACTCCAACAAAAGGTGATTTTAAGCATTGAATAGTACACAGCCTCAAAGGCGGGTGGAGAGGACTGAAAGCTTTTCCACTGGATTAAGCCAGTTTGAGCACATGGATCACCCCGTCCAGCTGCCCTGGGAAAGGGATGGGACTAGAGGCTCGAAGTCAACTGAACGGGTTTGAAATGACCGTTGCAGAAGGTAGGAGAACACATTGACAAAATATACAATTTCAGATCATTTTTAAAAGGCACTTGGAGTCATAATCATAAATTTATTCACTAATTCATAAAGCATTTACTCTATAATCCTAGTAAGCAAAGCCCTTTTCTGGGTGGCTGATGCACATTTGTATATAAAACAGACAAATATCCCTGGTCTCTTAGAAATTACATTCTAGCAGAGTGGTAAAGAAAAAAGAAGAAATGGCAGGCAAGACATATGACATAGCATGTTGAAAGGTGACTAGTGTTATTTAAAAAGCAAGTAGTCCAGACTTAGGATGGTCAGCAGTGTTCAAGGTGAGAGCAAGTTGCAATTTAAAATGGGTTTTCAAGTATATTTAATTTTGGTAATATCTAAGCAATGATATCGACTGCAGGCAGTAAGAGTTAGTCATGTGGACGTCTGGGAATAGCACTCTAAGCAAGGGACAGCCGGTGCAAGTTCTGTGAGCTGGCAGGCCAGTGTGCATGGAACGCAGGGAGCAAGGGAAAAGAGATTAGACATAGTAAACAGTGAGGATACACTGGGAGAGCCAGAAAACAAAGGGACTTGAAAGCCGTGGCAAGGATTTAGCTTTAACTGAGTGAAATAAGAGCCATTTGTATTGCCAACAATGTACGCTAGTCCCTGCTTTCTCCACTAGTGTTCCATTTGTGGATTATATGCACTGAGAGTTGCATCACAATCAGTTTTAACAGTTACTACAAAAAGACAGAGGGACAAAAGAATTGACTTTTGACAAGTGTCTTATGAAAATGCAAGACCATATGTTCTCAGCTTGATATTGAACAAAGAGAAGATAAGAATGGTTGGTTGTACTGGAATAAAGGAGATGCAAATGGACTGGGGAATTCGATGAGGGTGTTTGTAGTTTTCATTCACTGATAAGAAGATAAATATGTTCAGTGCAGATCCAGAATTTGAGCTTTTCACAGCTTTACACCATCTGGTTGTTAGTCAAATCCTTACCATTTGGAGGTTCTGGGAAAAGAGGAGAAAAAAAGATAATTCTGAACCAAAAATATTTGAACACAGAAAGATGTTTTTAATAATACATTTCAAAAAATTAGATATTATACTTTGGGATTTGGTTCTGAAAAAGCCTAACATTTTGGGGGCCTACTGACCATGTATTCATTCATTTACTCATAACACTAACCACCTTCCCTCAAATGAACAGTTATTTAGCGACTATATACATATAATTAAGATGAATATGGGGAAATATTACCTTTAAGAATTTTAAAAAGCTGACAGTGTGGTGATAAGAATGCCTTGTGTATGACTAGTGGAGGTTTAATGTGCCACAGAGACATGGGGGTGCATTAGGCATCCTGGACAAAGCTTCTACGAGGACACGGTAATACAATAGAAGATGGTTTACCAGGCGCAAAAGGATTGCTTAGAATATTTTATTAGAAAGTCCCCCCTCCAAGACCATGCACCAAAGACAAATCAATGTGACAGCAATGCAGTCTTCTTAATTTTGTTCCAGTGAATATTAATCAAAGTAAAGAAATGATAACTATGATGTTACTTAAAATACATGTATTGAAATACACAGACACAATATTTTAAGAGTAAAATGGATCCACAGAATCATGTAGGAGTAAACTGTTTTATTAAGAATAAAATAAACTAAAATGTATTTTCCTTTACCTTATGTAAGACAAATTTGTGTTTTTTGGAGGGAAGGTGGAGAGGAACTGAAGTTGCTTTATCCTGCACCTGCCGCTCTAATTTTGAACTGGTTGGACATTACGGTACTTTTCTGGAAAGTCAAGTACTGATTTTATGAGTTGCTATTTAAATTATTTATTATCTCCACATTTATTTTCCATGTTCTAGTCAATTACTTTTCCTTCATACAAGCATGTGTCAATTTACCCACACTGGGGGCCCTGGCAGTGCAGGCTGGAATCATTCACTGAAATGATTCTTCCCCATAGTGCTGGAAAGACAGACACCCCGCTGTGAATGCAGCTGAATTGATTTCAAAAGTTGATTTCCAATAACAGTGTTTGTTCTCATATATTCTCCTTGGCTTTCCTTACATAATAGACTCATGATTAAAGGAAACTGTTAGTTTCAAAATTACTGGACTTATAAGTGGAATATATTTACTTCAAGTGTTAATGATTGTTTTTGAAGATTGTTTTCAGGTTAGTTTGATAATAAGAAATCAATGAAATAAAATAATCACATCTTAATTAACAGTGAAAGTTGACTGTGTTTACTAATTCTGGTTAAATAAAACCTTGATATTACCCTCAACTCACATATTATTCACATAAATATTGAGATAATGTTAAGATTATAGTTCTTGTTATATGCATTTACTGTAAATGCATTATCTTGAAAATGTTATTTATTATATAAGACAATGGTTATTCATAAATTTATAGAAGCAAATCCTATTCTCTGACAGGCAGTAATATCCCTTAACACTCATATATAGTTCCCACATGGGTACAATTAAAATGAAAAATGCTCTCTTTTTAGGCTTATATACACTAAATCAAAAGCTCGTTTTTGTTTGAATATTTTTCTTCAACTATATGATATTGTTTTTGAAACTGCAATTAATAATGTTCAAACAAGGCCAATCAGATGCTAGTCAGTTACAAACGAGTTTCAAACGTATCTCAGAGTGACCGATAAACAAGTCCTTCTGTTCGTGCTCACTCCCAGTCAGTTTTCACAGAACCATGCTTTCCTCAGGAAATCTGAGTTTATGAAATGTTCATTACACTGTTTTTCCCTACTGTTGTGCCCAATGTATCCTGTCTCTATAGGCTAAAGAAACACTTGATTGCTGATGTGTGTCCAGACTAGTAGAAAACCGTGAAATATTGTGGCCAAATTTTATGTAATATCCTGTATTAAAATAATCGACCAGATGGTTCTCAATAAAAATCACCATGTTTTCCCTTCTTTAAAAAATTACTTTTGTTCCAACACATATACAAATGTTCAAATAGATAGTTTAAAACTAAACAATTTATCATTGGTTTGATTGAATTTTAATTACAATGCAGAAAGGATATGGGGAAGAAATTTTTAAAAGAACTGATTATTATTTTAAAATACAAATGTTATATTTGTTACACAATGTAATTAAACAATGAATATGGCATTATTAAACACAAGATTCAAAGCAATTTTATGCAAATTAGTACACAGACTTGTCTCCTGATTTGCAGCAAAACGTCGCTCTGTGTTTCCATTATAGATTCTTCCCCTGAAATTTTATCTTTGAAAATCCTTTACAAAATAGTTGTTTTATTATTTATTAGAGTTTCTAATAAAGCTTTCTTTGAATGAGATATTTAGGAAAAATACAGAGTAAAATAGTGCAATCAAATGTGTTTAGAGCTGCCTTTGCTGTGTCCCATAGGTTTTGGATTGTTGTGAGTTCATTTTCGTTTGTTTCTAGAAACTTTTTGATTTCTTCCCTAATCTCATTCTTCACCCATTCGTTGTTTAATACCATGCTATTCAATCTCCATGTTTTTGAGTGTTTTGGGGTTTTTTCCTTGAGGTTTGTTTTTAGTTTCAGAGCAATCTAACGATAGCCAGAGGGGAGGGGGGAAGGGACAGTGGGGAGAAGGGTTTTTAGGAACTACTGTAAAGGACACATGGACAAAACCAAGGGGGAGGGTGGAAACAAGGAAGGGAGGTGGGTTTGGCTAGGGTGAGGTAGAGGAGTGGGGAGAAAATGCAGACAACTGTAATTGAACAACAATAAAATATAAACAAACAAACAAACAAACAAATAAAAAGTATTTAGAGCATTCTAGCCCTGGTTGGTGTGGCTCAGTGGACTGAGTGCCAGCCTGCCAACCAAAGGGTAGCTGGTTTGATTCCCAGTCAAGGCACATGCCTGAGTTGCAGGCCAGGTCCCCAGTTGGGGGCACATGAGAAACAACCACACATTGATTTTCCTCTCCCTCTCTTTCTCCCTCCCTTCCCTTCTTTCTAAAAATGAATAAATAAAATCTTAAAAACAGGGGGGAAATAGTCTAAGTTCTATAAAAAATGTTTAGAGCATTTTTATATTTATCAATTAGTATTTACAGAGCAAATTAAATGAGTTCAACATTCTTTTATATATGTTTACAGAGACTTGATTCTTACTATAAATTATAAATAATTTTTACAAACATAAATACTATTGCATGAAGAAAAATATCTACTGTTAGAATTCAGGACATGGACTACAAACCCAATCATAATCTCATAAACAAGTAGAGATTTATTTCTGTTGTGCAAAAAAAACAAAAAAAAATACTAAAAACAGTACAGAGATAGACATCTTAGGTCTGGTTATGCAGGCCCAAGATAACATAAAAAAAGGCCTTTTAATTTTCCAATCTATCACCTTAAGATTTCTGCTTTCTTCTCTATGTTCATAAGGTAGCACCTATGTGTCTAGCCATTATGTTAGCCAAACATGGAAAAGGAGAAGGAAAAAAACAAAGGAAGTGTGTAAGAAAAGCATCAAAACATACATGCCAGATGAGCGTGTCCATTAAAAAAGGTTTTCCTGAAAGTCCCAAAAGGCTTTGATCATATTTATCCCATTAGCCAAAATGGTATTCCGTATCGACCCTGGCTCCAAAGTGCTATGGGGAGATGAGCATTTTAACTCGGCACACCGCTAGCCAAGAGAGAACCTATTGGTAATAGATTTCATTAACATGGAAGAATCATATTAATAAGGAGAAAGGGGAAATAAATACTGAATAGGCCACTAGCAGTGACTGCCACACCATCAGTTTTGCAATCAGATCCCAAAAGAAAAAGCAGCCTTAGTCAAATCAAAGATAGCATATCTTGCTGTTTTTTATGATTTAGTGTTCTAGAGTAATAACTTACTGAAAGTTGCAGCAAATAAAGGTGGAAAATTTAGAGTGTGGAGTCATTTACACCTGCAATTTTACTCCTTATCTTCTAGCTGTATAGGATTTGGTAAGTTATTGGTGATATCTCTTGGCATTTATTTTCTAATTTACACGACGGGAGATATTTTAGAGTAAGCATGTTATTTTTGCATAAAGGACATCCATAATTATCAGATAAGTTGCATTTTTCTCAAAATTCATGTAATTAGTAATGATTTTAATGACTGAATAAAATATTCAGAAATATGAACTGTCAATGAAATTTTTCTGATCATTATTTTTTCTAATAATGTAAGAAAACAATTCTAAGTAAATAATTGGCTGATAGAAGTATTACAAGCTCTATTTAAACTACGTAGTTATTCAATAGAGTGTAAATATACTTTCATCGCTGAGAAATATAGTAAAGTGAATTGTACCTTGACTGTGTTTACACGCATGGCAGGAAAAATATCCCTGCAGTGTCCTGGCCATCGCTTGGACATTGAATGTAATATCTTTGCTTCTTCTATAGGGCATGGATGTGAGGGCCCCTCTGATTGCTGCAATATTTCCAGTCAGCAACAGCTAGCACGCTATGACTGGACATTGCATCAACAATAATTAGGTCACTTTGCACCCAGAAACAGTCATGGTGATGGACCAATATCGAGCTGCTATAACAAGAATCAGGAGGTTTAGTCCAGCCCCTTGCTTTCTGATCTTGGTTAACCAGCTCAAAGCGCATGTCTGTGAACAGTCCTCCTCCTCTCTCAGAGACTGACACATGCCCCATGACCTATTTTGTCTCGCAGAGAACACTTGATCTCAGGCAGATCCCAGTCCCAGTATCCAATGGGGCATAGGTAGAGTACACCTAGTGTTGGCTCCTGCTATCACTACAGGGATAAAAGAACAGAAGAACATTAAGCATAAGCAGCAGAAAGCAGGAGTTTAAACATGACTAAAATTCAGTCATGACAGCACTAACAATTGAAACAAGAAAGGAGGAACAAGCAGTTGGAAGGAAATAGTAGCTAATGCTTGGTAGTGTTTACTTTTCAATGTGTATAAAAGTTTACTTTTGTTATCTCATATAACTAGCATTATTATTATTAACTAACATTATTATTCCCATTTTACCCATAAGTTAACTATTTTCCCCAAGATCACAGCACCAAACTCAAGCAGCTCAGTTCCAAAGTCTGCTTTGAAATAATATCCCATGTTGTATATACATAAAATAAAAATAAATTAAAAAGAAAGCCTTAACTGTTTTTGAGTTCAGTGCTTTGGGAGACACCTTAATAGATTGACCTATCTACACTTATGACTGGAAACTTCTATAGTAGGCGTGACCTGTAGGCTAGACCAGAGATGCCTTTAACTGGTATTGTTCACTAATAGTAAGATTTATCACAGACATTACGGAAGACATTTAATGGCTACAGTACACTTAGAGACACGTTCTGGGAATATATGTTTCAGGCAGCTGCAGTTCTTCTCAGATCAAACCATATTTCTTGTGAAAATAGTGTGGTGTGAACTGATGGGGCATCAAGCCTGAAGGGATAGATCAATGGGTCTGCATTCTGAATGGAGAACAGGAGTTCATTTTTCATTTGCTCTTAGACGTGTGTTTTGAATCATGTCCTATTAGATGTGATGGGAATGTGAGAACACGCTACCTCCAGTTTGCTTTTTAAATGCCCATGCTTCATTTTTAAAACCAGAATAAAATATGTAACAAACAGCATCTGGAGGCTTTTGAACAATTTTCTTATGGTGGAACAATGTCTAAATTAATTGATACTTGAAAAAGAACAAAGGAGAGTCAGCTAAGAAAGCTTAGTAAATAAAAGTTAGCTGTTTTCAAAAAGAAATAAATCAATAGATACCATTGCTTTAATAAAGAATTCCTTGCAAACACCCAACTGCAAACTGTAAATGGGAGAAGCACTCCATGTATGCTCTGTGAATGGAGAACTAAGACCCCTTTTATGGTTAAATATTTAATTTAATAAGTGTGATATTTTAAAACAACGTTTTAGATGTGCATAAAATATTGCAAATATAAGTCTTTTAACTTACCATGAGAAAGAAAAGAACAAAGAAAAGTAGAAAGTATGGTGCCAGATGATGCACTAAAGGTGGATTAGCTTTTCAGGAGACCAATGTGCTTCACCTAGGATATTCATTCTAATGACACAAAAGAAATGCACTGGTCAGAGAGGGGAAAAGGGCAGTTAAATAGTACAGGAAGGGTAAAGCATCATTTATACCCCGGACATTGAAGCTTCTTTCTGTCCTCTTCACACATTGGTCTTGGCCTTGCATTTAAGCTCAATCTACCTGATTGAATCAGTTCAAAAGAAGAATGTTCTTTTCTTAAAACTTAATTTTTGTAACAATTTCCTGCTAAGAAAATGTATCCACAGTCCACAAGAGACTTTATATCATGTAATGCTTTTTAAAATTCTTATTTCAAATTGAAAACAACAATGTGAGTGTGAAAACTGGGGCTTTTTAAGTATTCCCAAACAACCAGTTACACCGCTTTGCACACAATCTGTAAGCTTGAAAATTATAGATTTATTTGGTTTTTTGTATTTTGAAATGCAAACAAAAACAACTATTATAATATATGTATTATCTGACATTTTCATATATAATGAGAGTGAAAAAGAAGGATTCATATCCTTAATAAAAAAATAAAATTTTACTCATTGAACCAACTATACACATTTATTGTGTGTAAAAGTAGGGAGCTCAGAGTCTCCTTTCTATGTTCAGATGATTTAATGACAGTTATGTCATGGAATCTCTAGCTATTTTCACATAACTTTCCATGAAGAAATATAATTCCTAGTCTTATCTATCATTGTTTACTTCAAAACTGCATAATGTATAGTCAACTATTTATGGATAAGATAAATTATATTGCAGCTTTAACTTTTCAGCTTTACAACTCTTGCTTATGACATGGAAAATGAAGAGATTTAAAATCTATTTCAAGCATGTAACTACAGTTTCATAAAATTTTATGTTCCACAAAATATAACATGTGATAAAAATGTAAAGTGCAGAAAACATTTTCCATTATTTCCTTTTCATGTCTACAGGTTTGGGGGCTTTAAAAAGGTTAAATGGGGGAAAATATTCCCATTTTTTGTTGAAAACAAAATAGGTTACAGTAAAATGAAGAACAAAGGGAAAGGTATAGCACACTGTTTGGACTAAGTTAGTGTACCTGAGTTCTGTCTCCAGTCCCTCAGTTCTGGGCTGTGATAAATTGCAGACCTAATTTAATAGCTCAAGCTTCAGGTTCCTCTTTCTCATTGCTCAGGTGGAAAAGATTACTAATGAGGTCAAAGAAGACAATGTTTATAAAATAATTAGTACATTTCTATAAATTATTTAAATAGAAAGATTAGTATAATTATGAATAATCAAGTGATCCCATTTCATTTGATATATATATATATATATATATATTGTTTTCTACACACATACCCGAGTCTAATAATAAAGTTTATATCTACTCATTGGCCTTGTTCAATTTTACTCCATGTTATTTTTCCTGTGTTGCTAATGGACCTTGAAATTGATGTGGTGTGTTGTAAGATCAGCATTGATCTCCTCTTAGTCCCTGATGCCGTTTGGTGGTCCTGACTTTGTCTTCATATAAATTCCATTACACATTTACATATGAAATCATAATGAAGTACATCTAATGTAATTTATCTTATCTGCAACCATTACAAAACTAAGTTTATTTTATTGTTAAACTTTGAAAATTGTATAGGCACATAACATTTTGATTCATTAAATGTTATAAGGCTGATTTCCTTGCTACATAGCCCCAAAGTAGGAGCAGGTAATTTTACTTGGTTTAATAGAAAGAACTCTGGGCAAAGAGTTGGATAACCTAGTTTCTATTTTGATCTCTGTAATTAACTACCTCTATAATATTGAGAAAATCACTTAGGTTTTCTGGTTCTCAATTTCCTCATTTGTGAAAAGAAGTAATTTAAACAATGTTCTCCAAGGGACTTTTGAATCCCAAAGCCTGATTTTACGTCACGAGAAGTGCCATTGATTGCATTAACACCAGGTTTTCTTCGTCTCCTTCTTTTTCTTCTTCTTTTAATCTCTACCTCCTTCTTAACAATTTGAACTGCATTAACAATATTTTAGGAACACATGTCTCCAAAGTATTTCCATCTGGTTTAATAGTTGCCTGTGATGAACCTAATTGGGTGACAGCCGAGTGGTCATTCTCTCCACCCTAGGAATTATGAAATGAGCTGGACTGGTCAGTTCAAAAGTCATGGAATAGTTCTTGGACAAGAAAGGCATAGCTGAAACTTCTGCTATGCAGCTTTTAAAGAAATTTCTGTACATGAACTGATACTGGACCTGGCTGCTCAAATGACTTACTATTCTGCCTTTCTGAACAAGGCCAATAAGTTTCAAACACCGTTAATAACAAAATGTACTCAAAACCAACTAAGGTATAGCAGCCTCCCAGAGAAGGCTTCAGGATGTAAAATGGATGACAAGTCTGTTATACCTTCAAGAATAGAAGGATCATAGAAGCAAAAGTACCCAATATTTTATAAGGCAATAAATGAAGCCTGTTTGAAACTAAAGTACAGTATTATTAGTATGCTTTTTATGTGAGAGGAATGGAAAATTAGAATTAAAGTAAAATCATGTTCAGCAGAGAGTTTCCCCCACAAAAGGTGGGGGGCTGGCTTGGGCAGCAGCTAAATTGTGGGTTCGTAAAGGTTCAGGCAAAAAATGTCAAATGTGTTCTGTAAATTGTGAAGTTTCCCCGTGTGTATCTGTGATTATGAATTGGGGAAGGGTACTAGGAAGAAAACTGTGAACACTGACCCTGCTTCATTCAACATATATTTTGTGTAATGATGGAGCTGCTAAGATTTCATTTTATGAAATTCCATGTTTAAAAAGTGCTTAGAATGGCTGGCTTAGGGAATACTGGTATGGAGTGTGATAAAATTACTGAATCTCTGTACTTGGTTTGAGTTTAATTAACTGTGATTACTTGAATGGCGGGAGCAGACCTGTCCGTACTGCGTAAGTCAACGTGTCCATTGGACTTCCCCAACAATTTACACAATGAAAGTGCTGCCCTCCACCCTGAGCTTTCCCTCATTCAAAAGTTAAGATTGGGATGTATTTCACTCTGTGCAAAAACAAAAAGCAGAGTCGTTTCAAATTGTGCAAAGGATGAATTAGTAGAACAGTAAAATCTGCTACCTTCCCTTTTTTTAAACCGATTTTGTTATGGACTAGATTTGTTCATCTTTGGGGACTTAGTGATTGATTTGTCCCCAAATCTGTAGCACTCGAACACAATCAGAATTTAACAATGCCTTTTGCATGGCGAAAGAAAGTAGATGGTTCTGCTTCAGGGGAATTTAGCAAGATTTCTTTATATGGCTGAAAAAAATTAGGTTCTGGGTAGATTTTTAGGTTCATTCATTCTATGTGGAAAAGTTAGAATGCACCTTGGAATTGACATAATGTCATCGCAAATGTTCCTTCTCTCTTTTATTTCTCTTATTTTAGCCTCTGTGTGTAGAGTTAATTTTCTTCTATTTCCATTGTGCCTCCAATATGTTGTCCAGGGTGTATGGATTATCTATCTTTGTAATTAAGCAGAGACTTTTTGACTGACTGGAAAGGCAGATTCTGACATTGGCCAGACCTGACAGTTCTGCCCGTAGTATGGCCAAAGGGACAAAATGCAGTAATTAACAACATCATTAGATTTACAGGGTGGGTTGTTTCAGGCTCACTTATACAAAGGAAGGAGCAGATGTGTTTACTGGAAATAGTGGCATTAGGATACTGTCAGGGAAAATTAAAGAAGCAAACAAATTAAATAATGTGTCAGAAAATTGGGGAACATATCCAAGAGATAAAAATTGTCATGAATAAATTTTTATAAGTACTGTGTTCCAGTTGAGGCTATTATGAATAATTTTTAAATGATGTACAATATTAGTTTTCTCTGATTAACTATATGTACTAGTTTTCTGTTGCTGCCTAACAAATTCCCACAAAACTTAACTGCTGAAAACAGCACCCATTTATTAACTCATAGTTCTGCATGTGGACATGCAGAATAGCAGGGCAGCGTTCTTTGCTCAGGGTCTCACAAAATTGAAACCAAAGTGTCAGCAGGGTTGTTTTTCTCTCTTGAGTCTGGGGGACAAATCAGCTTTCAATCTCATTCACACTGTTGGCAGAATTTATTTTCTTGCCATTTTACAACTGACAACCTCTTTCTATTGCCAGCAGTGATGTGGGGACTGCCCTTAACTCTTTGAGGTCATCCCTCTGTATCAGCAATTTTCAACACGGGTGTTTGTGTTCTTCTAAACCAGCTGGGGTATGTGTCCGTGACTTCCTCTCTCTACACCCAGAAAAAAGCCTTTTGCTTGGAAAGGTGGTCTGTGGTTGGGTCAGCCCCACCCTGGAGAATCAGATAGCTAGATCCACAGGCTTCACTTTGTTGGAGATCGTGTGCAGAGCGTACACCCAGGGGAGAGAAATCTTGGGCAACATTGTAGAATTCTGCTTACCACTCCGTAAGTCTGAATTCAATCATAACTGAGAATTAAGATTTGATTTGGATTTCACTTTCTATTAAGTATGCAAACATTTTATGATCTACAATAATACAATAGCCAATGATATATGGAGAGCTGAAAGTTGTAAAAAAGAATGAACAGAGATCAGTAAATTATGTTTTGATTTTGGAAATACTACAACTACGCACTCTACAGTATTTGTGTTACTTAGGTAAATGATGGTACAGACACACATACATGCTCAATTCCATAGACTCCATGAATGGCTAGGAACATTTAATAACAAAGCAATCCAGTATCTTTTGAAAAATAGTAGAACACTGAGAAATTTATTTATCAGTTAAGGTACACTTGATATCAAATTAAACATCTGCTTTTATAATCTAGAATCTCATTTAAAAAACCCCAAACTTTGACCTCTATAAATGTAATAGCCTGAAATCAATTAATTTTACTAAAGCACCCAATAATATATATTTGTTAAAAGCAGTCAAAATTGAGGTTTCAGCATCTGTGAGGGATGTTTTTATTATTTTTTAATTAATTTATTTTTATTTATATATTTGAAGTCAAAGTGGAACTATTATATCTTTGGAGACTTATTTGGAATTCTATTAACCCTAGTGGGAAACTAGTGAACCCTGAGAATGATTCCCTCTTTAATGTGTCTAGAATGAGAGCTTTAAAAAATAAATCTGTGGCTAACCGACATTCAGATATAAGGTTCAACTTACTGCAGTTTGAATTTCTTACACAGAAGTTACTGTTTCTTTTTCTTATTAATACATTGAAATGTAGCATTAAGATTACTCATGTTCTTACTTTTGGGCAAAAAATGAATATTTAATTCCTAAACACTATACAAATAAGATAATATTTATGTGTATAAGTCTGAGAAATATGAATACTAAACAGGAAATTTGACATAAAACAGCTTGACTCATTATACAAAAAAAAAAAGAGCACAACCTATACTTGGATTTATTTTTTCTGTGTTTGTAATATTATGCTTTCAAAATCCATTTAAAGCAGTTATTATAAAGTGAGGAAAGAAAATAAAAGGCTTCAATGAGGTGGCTTTGTGATTAAAACATAAAGCAATCCCTACAGTAATGCATGCTGCAGAAAATGGGTCACCTTCAAACCACCCTTGAAAATAAGCAGATAATGTAATTTCAGATTGCATTCTTAAGAGTATCGCTTCACAGTGGGTATGTCTGCTTAGCGTTTCATTCAGTTTGAAAAAAAATGTGCATATGTGAGCACAAGGAAACGCAAATACTCTTTTATTCTCCTTTTTTCTCACACACAGCCTGTAAACACACATACACCTAAATACGCTCACAGGCATGTCTACTTGCATGGCCGTTCGTTAATTGTGAGAGAGAATGGGTGCATGCTGATGACTGTTTCTCTAACTGAATGGAGTTACTCCATTATGTTTTTAACATAATGGGTTTTTGGATGTTTCAAAGCAAATTATGGTGTAAATAACATGCAGACACAGAAAAAACTCAGTTGTAATTGAAATTTTAATAGAAAAGCATATTCTCTTCACCATTAATATCATTCACACTTTTGTAGATGAATATTAATGTTCCAAATATATTTGACACCTTGTATATTATTAGAATATTTCTAAGTGCAAATATATCACTTTGTATTTTAAATAAAACATAACATGCTTTTTGAAATAGATAATATATGCTTATTGAATTTTTCAATAGAGAAGTATGAACTTAGAAGCACAAAACTATACAAAGTTACTATTTTGAGTGAATATTTTTGTTGTTATGACCCATATTGTTCCCAACTGGGCTCCTGTCTCCTTAAGAGGAAGGACTAAGTAATGTTCTCTATTCTGGTGTCTCCTGGAGTCAATAATTGGTAGTGCAAAGCATTTTTAATTAATCTATTTTTATTAATGCATCCATAATAACACAATCGAGTTTTGCTGAAACTGATGTCACAAAACCAATTCTGAATAGTTTGTATCATCAGCTAATCTAATTCTCTAACCAAAGATTCAATGATTTTTTTTTGTCGTTGTTCTCAAGAGAGACTCATTTCTGAAAGTTAAGACGTATGACATTATATTAATCAAATTTAAAGAGTTGATTTGGTTTAGTGCAAGTCCCAAAGGCACATGGGGTTAGAGTAACTGACTTGAATCTCAGCTTTGTATCTTTCTATTTGTGTATCTTCAGGGAAAGTCCCTTCTCTGTGCCTCGATTTCCGTAGCTGTAAAATAAGGGTAAGTGTAGGGTTGTGCTCATAGGGTTGTTCTGAACACTGAAGTGGGTTTAGACTTCCAAAGCCATTGGAAAATTGTCTAGCAAGTAGTAGAGGCTTGATAGAGTTTTCTGTCATTATTTTGTGTCCAATTAGTTTTCTTGTGCCTATGAATATAAATTAATATAAATGAAAACAAATCTTGCTATCCTGGGCTTATTTGAATGTAAATAGAAAGAAATGAAGGAAAATAGATGCTATGAAGTTAAATACTTTACAATGTCCTCCAAATTTTATGATATAACTATTAGAATCCATATTTTACATATGAGGATTCTGACACCCCCCAGAATTCAGTAACTTATACAATAACATCTAGGTAAGATGAAACGTGTTTGGAATTTTAACCCCAAATGCCTGATGCACATGATTATGGATTTTGGATCAGTCTATGTTTTACATCAGAGCTAAGATTTGAATCGGAATGCTTTATAGAGTTATTAAAGGCATATGCAATGTGGTTAGGGCACACCATGTAGTTTCTGAAATTTACGTTTTCCATTTTGAACTATTAAAATTTAGTTTAAAAGATTTCTTTGATCAGATTTATCTTGTTAGTACATAACTAATTAGTTTGAAAATTAAATAAAGCTTATAAAATTTATTATACAGTGACTGGTATTGAGTAAGGGCTAATAATATAAATAATAATGTAGAGGAATAGTAACTAGTAATAACAAAATAACAACAAATATATATCTGTTATAATGTATTATTAATAACCCATAATTTTTAGCATTTATCTTAAATCTAGAATAAAACATGTGTATCTACCCAGTTCTGAAAAATAACCACTTGAAATCATACATAAAGTTCACTTTTAATTCAAATAAAGATTCCATCACTGACGGTTGGTTCAAAATAGTTTATTGTCTGGAAGTGTTTTATTACCAAAAGCATGGCCCAGAGAAAAACATTCTACAGAATTGGAAATGTAGTAAAGATATTATTTTAACCTTCTTCTCCATATTTTTCCTTTCAAATCCAAGCACCATGCCAATGACCTCTCAGTCTTTTACAGAAATATCTATTAATATATTGTGACACCCTCAAATGATATGAGGTAATCTGGGTGAGTTAACATTGTAAAATATGACAATCTGGAAAACTAACTAGTTAATTTTCAGATGCTCATATATAACCACACATGCAATATTTAAGGACAAAAAACAAGATCAAATAAAATATCAGGTGAATAGCTTATTTTTTCTATAACATTGTTAAATAACAAAACTTTAACTGAGTACATTGAAAGATTAAATGGATTTATTCAATGAATCTTGAGTCAGGCAGCTTCTTGTATAGCAAATATAAAGGAGTTCTGCCGAACTGCAGAAAATCAAAGGTTTTTGATCATGGAAAGGGGGTAGTAAAAGGAAATTGTGTTAGCAAAGTACTGATTGTCTCAGGCAAGGTCACCCTCCTAAGGGGATAGGAGGCCCTGCATGGTGGGTTATCTTTCTGGTGCTGACCAGATAATTCCTGCTTGACTGGCTAAGGTTACATTCCTGAGAGAGGTTAAGGCTGCCTTAGATTAGGTATTGACTTAGGTATGGACTGGGTTTAGTGACATGGGGCTTACTTAGCACAAGTGACTCAGTTTTGGTCCTGCTGTTTCTTTTTAACCACAAGATGTATAATGAATGTATCCTCAGACTTTAGCTTTTCTTGCTCCCAAGAATTGCAAATAGCCTTTGTTCTTCTTTGCTCTTCCTTGGCACACCTCTGGGAAATGCAGGCCTGTTTGAAATTGATTTGTACTTTCTTAAATAGAAGTTGAAATATTTTCAGATGACAAATAGCTTTGGGTCTCTAACCCAGGTAAGGGAGTTCTCGTCTCCCACTGGGCTATGGAAGGGAATTCCTAACCTTGTAAGTAGTATTCCTCTTGCTCGAATAGCAACAATCAAGTGAGGAAGAAAAAATGAGTCCCCTTCTGTAGCAGAATGGAATAGATGTTGAATATTCCTGAGCATTCAGTGGCTGCAGAAAGAGAGAAAGTTTGCATTGCATAGATTTATAAATTATCTTTGGCTTTAGACTTATAAATCATCAAACCAAACCCAGAAGATGAAGACTGTTAATTGACAATCTTCTTTTGTCAATAAACAATGCATTAAAAAAAACCTAATGGTTTTGTAGTTTATCCAATGGCCACTGTGATATTCTTGGGCACAGAATAAGGATTAACAAGAAACTAAGCAACTACAAAAAAGGAAACACTAAGGGTTTTTTTTAAGTTCACCAAGAAGAATCTAGCAAAAGTTGTTTGTTTTGTACATAATAAAATTATTTCAGCCGAAGAAACTCACATAAAATTGTCTCGTGCTCGTTTTTGCAAGTTTCTCTGAACACATCCTGTATGTAAATAAAACAATTTCTCCTTTCAGCAGACTCCATTCTCTCCCTGTGCCTAGTCACCACCCTTATCCTGGCAAAGAGCAAATGAAAATAAAATCACTGCTGGGCATAATAATATAAAAGCATTTTCTATTCTTATGTGCACTCTTCAACCCAGGGCAAAGAAGGATAAATTCCTTCTTTGTGCAGCAGTTTCTAAAATATAAACAGAGCAGTGCTAGCAAATACTTAACTTTAGATTAGCTTACTGAAATTTTAAGGACTAGAATTCAGTTTCACTTACACTCTGCAGCTAGTCCTAAGTGTCTTTCTTAAGCCTCTTTTGGTATCTCATTTTCACGCTCCATGTGAGATGACTTGGAGAACATCAGAAAATAACAACACCACTTCCACAAAGCCACGCCTGGATACCACATGTTTCTACATCTATCATTCATGGAACTCTGTTTCTAGGATAAATTTTATTTTCAACATCAATACTAAAAGATGATTTTGTTAGAGTTGGCTGCTTCAGTCAGTAAATACACTCAGCACCTACTCAGAAACAGTTTTTTTTTAAGTTATTGAAATAAAAAAAAAAACATTGCTTGTTATTTTTAAGTGGCTATGCATGAATTATTATCTTGCTGGATCTGTAGCTTAAAGGCCTTGTATAAGATGGCATCATGTGATTTTTCTAGTTAACATAACCCAAAGATGAACCAAAGCACAAGAATCCTCTTTCTGTACCCCTCCCTTCTTTATGGAAATGAACTAAAAAGTAGCTTTGCAGTGTAAGCTAAACCTGAATTAAATTACCTTGCTGAAAGATTAAAAAAAAAAAAAATTCATCTATAGATGTCAATTTCTGGAATCATTCAAGATTCAAAAAATTTTATAACAACATCATGATTTTGATCTTGGAAATTACCCTTTTATTTTAAGAAACTGAACAGTAGAACACACACATTCATCACATTGTTTATAAAGGGACAAGCAAAACCCAATGACTTCCTTAAATGGATACAATACAGGTATTAAAAATTAATTTTGATTAATTTCAAATGACACTGAAAAATTACTATACTATATCATTATTTAAAGTATAGACTCATTCATAATTTAAATGTTATGCACATATATATTCATAATCAAAAAATTATATATAAATATAAGAAGATATATGAATATGCTTATATACGTACCATTTCAGATATGTGTATACTTACTAAATTTACTTATATATAAATATAACTGAAAGTGTATAAAAATGATCAAAGAAGTTATCTATAGGTAAGAGACTGAAAGGGATTTTCACTTTATTGTATTCTCTATTCAAATTATTTTATATGTGATATGAAGAAAATTCTATAATACCCACCATCAGAAAAACATCATTTATTTCATATTAGGATTGATTGTGGAAAAACACCTCTAGTTTAGGTCAGTCACCCACGTGCTTGACTTAACACTGGTTAACTGATGGTGAGTATTGCCTGTCTATGTAGTTTATTGTGTGCGATCTCCTAAGTTGTTATCCTGCAATGAGCTACTATAAAATTCGAATCCTCTGATAAGCTTTACATTAATCAAGTTTATTTTCAGTTCAAATTTTAATGTATTTTCTTCACATATTTCTTTGAAGCTTTAATCTCTACACAACTCAGACTTAAATTAAAAGGAAAAGGTAAAAGAGGAAGAAGAAACAACTGAATTTAATTTAAATTTTGGATAGAGCTGAAAACACATTTGCTTTTTTATTATGTTAGCTTGAATAGAAAACTGTTTTGATTTTAGCTAAATGAAGATTTTTTTAACTACTTGGATCACATTGTAAAACCTATTTTACATTTTTTAGAATTTTCATTTTTTTCACAATATTACCACATAATTTTTTGAACTGTTGGCAAAATGGGTACAGTTTATAAAGTCATTGCTTTTACATTGAGCTTTTGCTTGTCTCGTATCTTTAGATCCATTTAAAAGCAAAAGAAATAGACAGTGTGTTGAATAACTTTAATAGTATGGTTTAAATTTATAATTTGAAATTCTTAAGTTCAAAGAAAATTTATCTGCAGTTTGATTTTTATACTTGAAAGTTCCTATGCTTCAGAGCAGTTTGTAAAAAATTGGTGGGGGGCAGGAAACTTCCTTCAATCATTCATAGCATTTAACTTAGATGTGAGTAAAATATACAAAAACTTTTAAAGAAAAATCAAAATCTAGCACCTCATCGTTTTTCCATTCTCTTAATTATATATATATATATATTTATTTATTTATTTATATTTATACTTATACCAAAAAGTCTATTTGCAAAAGTATATTTCAATTACTTAAAATACTTTCAAAACTGCTTTATTTTTGGTGTTGAAACATTAACAAAAACAAAACTCATTCTTACCCAAAATTTTGCAAGAGAGCTGTGGTTGCCTGCAAATTTTAAAGCACAGCCGAAATAGCTATGGACATTTTAAAATTTTAACACTTTTCCTTTAACAGATGTGTTGACTGAAATGAGCTTTTAAATATAAAAACTTGGACATTGAAATTAGATGCTGTATCCAAATGAGTGAGAATGATTTAAAACATTTTAGATCAGCATCTGAAAATAATAGTTTATTTATAAGAATACTATATATTTTTTAAATTGTACATTATTTACAAATTATTAAATAGTTGCATATAATGTAATATTTACATAGTTTAATAAATATAACACATATTTATTCATTTGAATAATTCATAGATTTCTAAGGCTAGATCTATCTTCCATTAATTCTTGGATTCCCATCTGAAAAGCCATGACCTGCCGTATTACAATGATAATTTCTCTTCTCTTCATTCCTCTACCCAATGCCAGTTTGTTTATCCTTTTTCACACTACAATAGTGAATTATATGTGTTGAATTTCAGAAGAAATTAACAGAAGTTCAAAACTCTTCTTTAAGTTTTCAAATATATAGCGTGATAAGAGCAAGCCACTTGTCTGTGAATATGAAAGGATAACCCGTGACCCTGCCCATCCTTTGGATAGTAATACTCAACAACTCACTGAAAGTTGGTCAGTTAAGATGAGATACCTGTGTCGTGTGTGACAAAGTTGTGCTCATCTGCCAAAACTCTCCTCCCCTTTCAAATGAAAAGACCCAATGTTTTCTGAGTTCCTTTACTTTGTCTCCCACTCAGTTCAGATCCTTCAGTTCTATCTTCAGCATATTTGGAGGATGTAAGATTTGGTATTCACAAGCAAATTTATTATAATTACAATTATTTAAAGTGAAACAATAAGTACACTTAAGGTTCATGCATTTTTAATAAAAATCTTCCCCATATAAAATTTTAATAAAAATTTTATATAGTTATATAAAATAAGTAAATAGGTGCAAATATTCAAAATAGTTGTATTTCATGCATGCTGATGTGTTTAGGGGCTTTACTTCTGATCTCTGCAGTATATTAAGAGAAGAGGCGATTGACAGAAGACTGGAATGATGGGTAGATATATGATCTATCTATGTGATAAGTCAAGTAGATTAAAAGGTAGATGGAGTTTTAGGGATATACAGAGGTTTGCCCCACATTTTCCAAACTTTTTTGTTTGTTTATAAAGACAAACAGTAAAAAAAAAAAAGAACCATATTGTTTTGTTTAACTTTTCTTATAAAATATTGTACTGCAAGAAAGGTTTTTTAACCTAGAACCACGCATTTAATGGCCTCATTCTCTCTCTCTCTCTCTCTCTCTCTCTCTCTCCCCCCTCCCTGACTCCCTCCTTCCTCCTAAAGCTCCATTCTGACTTAGATAAGGGAGAGGGCACTGTTAAATACACCCTCTCAGGAGATGGCGCTGGCACCGTTTTTACCATTGATGAAACTACAGGGGACATTCATGCAATAAGGAGCCTGGACAGAGAGGAAAAGCCTTTCTACACACTTCGTGCTCAGGCTGTGGACATAGAAACCAGGAAGCCCCTGGAGCCTGAATCAGAGTTCATCATCAAAGTGCAGGATATTAATGATAACGAGCCAAAGTTTTTGGATGGACCGTATGTCGCCAGTGTCCCCGAAATGTCTCCTGTGGGTGAGTAGACAAACCAAAATTCTATCAGTTGCCACAAGGCCTTTTCACATTTATTTTCTGCAGCTTGACAGAAACATCTTATTTGTAACCCAGAAGATTACTCTTCCACTGTAGAGGATACAATTATTCTCGTTTAGTTTTTCCAAATTCTATCTAGTTTTTATTTTTGCTGCATTCTAAATACATATATAAATACATAAATATCTAGGATATAAAATATTCTTCACTTTTTCCCAATCATTGCATTTCCCTGAACTCATAGAATCCCTTTGTACTTTAAGTGCAAAACTCACTTTGGGCTGAAATTGTTGTCATAATTCCAGACACCTACATAGCTGGAGGTCACCACCACACTCACCAAATACCAGGAAGTAATTCTTGGCTGAAAGTAAATGATCAAAGCACGTATCACACTTGAGTCTGAAGGTGGTCCAGAACGGGGTGCGTTGCCTTTGTGGCTGGAGGTCACATGTGGTATTTAAGCCACCAAGCTAGAAAATAAATGTCACTATACAGTCATTATGAGAATAATTTCACAATTAAGCCATAGTATCATCGTGATTCTTAATAATGAGCAATAATATAAAATCCCATTTCAATAACAATTTACAAAGTCCTGAAACATGTATTTTAAGGTCAATGACTTAAGGTTTCCACCTTCAATGACAACTTTAACTTATCATGTTTATTCCTCTGTCACCATTGCCAATCCCTCAGGTTTTTCCAAAGTGAACTTTAGTTTCTAGCACATTTGTAAGTTAAAGCTACTCATCACTTTCAGTAACAATGTGAAACTCTTATGTGAGTGGTTGCTAATATTCCCTCTGTCTGACAGTCCTCCGGGGGGGTTCTGCTGCCCTTACAATCGGTGGTACACACACAAGAAGTTTGCACAGAGCACCCTGAGGGCAGAAGCAGGTTACCGGCTATAGGAGTTGTCACATAGATTGACGATAAATACACTTGAAATTGTGTCTGTGACCTTATCAGGCACTCAAAGATCCTATTCTCTCTCTGACCTGAGAAACTGGCTCTGAGTAGTTCACCTAAATGTAAAATTTTTGTGTGCGTACTCAAGGCTGCATATCTGTTACTAGGTTTCTGCTACATTTTTGAGCTTCCTCTCTCACGTGGTGCTATGGTGCTAGAGATTTAGAAATACGATTGGAATATGTCTTATTAGAAAAGTAGACCCTGAAAATGGGGAAGTGCCATTTTTGAAAAAGTGTGTTTTGCTTTTACAGGGGGAGAAAAACAAAGGTAATACTTTGAGAAACATTATGGCTTTTAAGAAGACAATGCTTTTTAGTAATAAATGGTTTAGCCTGGTGCTGACTTCATGAAAATTGGAGATATTTACATGAAATCGTGATCCTTGATGACACTTTAGTACCCAAACGGCATCCTGAAAGCAAACACACACCTCTCTTATAATATAAACAATTAAGTCTTCTGGAGTGCCAGTTAGGATAAAGAGTAGTTGCAGAGTCTGAGCCCTTACAAAAGGAGCTCAAGCTAGTTCCTGAAGAGAGAAATAAATCTGGGAAATCAGGCAAGCGGTAGGTGAGTAAGAGAACAACACAGCTTTTGTGTTCTATTTGGTGGAGACACTGATTGCTGTACTGCCGTGAGGTACCAGAAAGAACTATGGTAGAATATACTGCATCTACATAACATACTTTTTTCAAATAAGTACTGAAAATTATAAACACCACATACAGATTAAATATTAGAAATTGAGTATCTGCCATGCACTAATCTTGCCATTCTCTGCAATCCTGCCTATGCACACACAACCAAAACATACTATGCACACACAACCAAAACATACTATGCACACACAACCAAAACATACTATGCACACGCAACCAAAACATACTATGGGCACACAACCAAAACATACTATGCACACACAACCAAAACGTACGAGAGTCCCAGTTAGATTTGCTGTATTTGATGTTTTTGCTTTTACCTGGCCAACCAAAAGCTAACCAAAATCTAACCAAATCAACTTGCATCCAGACATCATATTGATTTTCCTAGAGCTCCTGAACTCCATTCCCAAGCATACCCTTCTTACCATAGAGAAATGCTTCACTGCTGTAAGTCCTTTTGCCCAGTAATTATTTTCACTCTATGTTCTTCCCCTATACCCCTTCTAGGCAAATCCTGTATCATTTTCCTTAGAATTTCAGAATAATTTTTGGTCAAGACCAGATGGAGCTCACAGTGGTATACTGGGCAGTATAGGTATCATTTCAACAAATCCCTCTCTCTGTTTTATACATATGTCTGTGTTTGTGATATTCTCTAGGAGATAACTGTTCTTTCCCAATAATTGAGAATGTTGCTATTTCATTTTCAGTAAAAGAGAAGAATCAGTCTAAAAATACATATAGTACAATAGCTAATTTTTACTATAGAATACCAAGAAATATTATAACATTGGACCAAATTTATTATGTAAATGTTTATTTAGCAAACATGGAGTGTACATCTGAAAGTATGATGAATAATTAACCCTGGAATGAAGATTAAATAAAGTGAAAATTATAAAAAAACATAATTTTAGAAAGGGGAGATGGTAGTGAGCGGGGTAAGTAAAGATTTCAGAGGAAAATGAATATTTAAGAAACGTAAGACTGTGGAATATATTTAGTTCCTGAGAGTTGTAGAAAATTCTAGTGAATCTATGAATCGTTTGAGAGAAAGGTCACTCTGTTACCAACCTGTGTGACATCCAGTATGCCACAGAAGTAATATTCACAGTTAAAGTGCTTTTACTCTGACCTAAGGAAATTACTTAACGATCCAGTTTCCCCAACTCAGAGTTACTCCTTGGAGACAAATCTGGTCGTTATGAATGTGGCCTTAATTCTTTAAGATCACCAGAGTAAGAATGAATTACAGTAATGTGCCCTCTTCCATATCTGATAATTATGCATCAGTAGGGTGTGCAGTTTAAGTTACTTTTCCTGGAGTGCTGACAGGTTTAACATCTTCAAATCCATATTCATACGTGTGCTATCTTCCTCTGACTGAGCCAAGCCATTTCGAGGTAGCTGATTGGGTTTTTGGTAGCCAGGTCTCTATATCATGTTTAATAGATATCAATTCAGAATCAAAATTTATGAGGAGGCCTACCATTTTCTGAGCAATAGGTAGGGGCCAGAAGATCTAAATAGATGTTTCCATTTCCTATTGTATTTAATCATTACAACACATTCATGCAGTGCTGTTTACTGTTTGATCTTTATTTTTAAATGAAAACTTAAGACTTATGTATCACAAAGTAGAAATCACAATAAATTGTACTTTTTATTTGGGGGTTAGTGATTTCTAAAATATTTTGTGGGGGCTTAAATTTAGTTTTTTATCTCCAATGAGCTGGCTCTTTGGAATGCATATTATATTATATTATTCATTATATTAATTTGGGAATGAGTGTCCCCAGCTAAAAATCTGTGGAGCAGATATCTCTTATCCACTGGCATTAAAAAGCAAGAAGATGACACTGCTAACTTAAAAAAATTATTAAACTGCTTTTCTTTGTTCTCTTCGCATGAATTTTATTTTGTTTTACATGAAGTTTGGAGACAAATGCTAAGATGAAAATTTTGGCAGACCTCTTAGTAGGTTATTAAACAGCATATTTTCTACATGGTCGTACTTAAGAAATCCAGTTCCAGGATAGAAATAGGAAGATTGTGACTACACTTAACATTACTTTACTATATCATTACTATAATTTAGAAACATGGATAAATATCCACATTTTCTTGTGTTCACGGAAATGCCACGGTAGACAAACCAAGAAATGATGAAGCCGAGTTATTATCTTGTCCCATGAGCCAGCCGTGACTGCAGATAGCAGCTCACGCGGCATAGAAGGAACAGGTGCATTATCCTTGGTTTCTCTCTGTGTCCCACACAGTCTTTGTCGGAAGGTTAGAGACAGAATATTGACTGTTTTCTACAAACAAAGACATTCTTTTTGTATAATCAAAACATAATGCTTCCAGTCAGGAAATTAACTTTAATGCGTCATTGCAATCTAATCCTTAAGCCCCATTCAGGCTTCATCAAATGCCTCAATAATGTCTTATATAACTAAATGTTGAAATTCAAAATTACGTATTGCATTTAAATGCCATGTCTCTTTAGTTTCCTCCTACTTAGAACAGTTCCTTACTGGGGTTTTTTGTTTGTTTGTTTGTTTGACTTCTGTGACTTTAACAGTTTTGAAGATTTCTGGCCACTTTTTCAAAAAGAATGACACCCATACCGGGCTTTTCTGATATTTCCTCCTAATTCAGCATATGTGTCTTTGTGAGGTGCATCACAGAGGTGATGCTGTATTCCGTCTGTATGCTATCAAGTGAAACATAATTTTGATTTGCCCCATTGCACATAATGTTTATTTTTATTACTTCATAAAGGTTTTGTATTAGTTATCTATGGCTGCAGAAAAAAATTAACCCTAAACTTAGCAGTGTGAAAGAACATGCATTCATTTCTCACAGGAGCATGGATATTGACGAGTGGCTTAGAGAGGCATCTCTGGGTCAAGGTCTCCCAGAGGTTGCAGCCAAGTTACTGGCTGAAGATATGGCCTGATCTAAAGGCTTAATTGTGAGGAGATAGGAATTTTCTTCCATGCAGTCCCTTGCAACATGGACCTCACTAAGGGATCATATGGAAGCAGGCTTCCCTCAGGGTTATCTGTCTAAAAGAGAGAGAAAACATCTCCGATCAAAGACACAAATTATTTATAACCTAATCTTGAAAGTGAGGTACCATTTCTTTTGCTATATTTCAATTGTCAGAAGTAAACCCAACCCACATTCAGGGAATAGGATTATACAAAACCATGAATACAAGGGAACTGGGATTATTATTGAGGACCCTCTTATGGTCTGCCCACCACACTCTGCCATCTGCCCACAGTTATTCATGTTGCTGTCATGTAAAATATACTGATCCCCTTTCTAGGATGCCCACGTTTTTGCCACATTATTGCACAAGTTCAAAGTCCATAAACTCATGTAAATCAAGGTGCAATTGAGGTATTTTGGCTTTAATTCCTCTTAATTTGTAGACCCGTGATACTGAAGAGACCTGTTATTTACCTCACAATAGTGAGACATGCATACGATAACTTCATTAGACATTTCCGTTCAAAAAGGGGGGAAATGCACAGCATGTAGGAGTTAATGGGCCACCACATTTCTGAAATCTAGCTGGCAAATGGTGAAAGCTCTTTGGTTAGGTTCAAGGGCTAGGAATAGTTGTCCAGGGTCCTCAGTTCCACTGTCTGGGCTCTTGGTTCTACCTGCTGAAGTAATCCTTCCTTTTTCATTGAATATCGCATCTACTCACAACCAAGCAGCTCTCTCATTCAGCTTCCTGAAAATAGAATTCAAGGGGTCCAAAGGCCTCCCTCTCGCTCTTGTTTATCAGTCCGCATTTGTGATGTTTTTACACATGGATCTTCTTCAGATCTTTATAGATAGTGTGGGTATACCATGAGTTTTCTTTGGGTTAACTGAATTAATCAACAAATATCTTAAAGATAAGTCTTTCCTTACCTTGGGCCTAACTGATATATATGAATGAAAAAGCCCTTTCCTGAATCAGGGTCCTTACTGTTCCGCAGAAAGGCTCTTTAAACCACAGATACGGTTAGTCTCTTAAGAGAGAATGTGACTGACTAGACACTAAGCCAATGGGCTATCTTGATCTTTTTAAGATCTTAACACAAGATTTTATAGTCACTACAATGGCTTTATCTTTCAACAATACTAACTTGTGTGTCCTGCATTTAATCTATCCTTAGAAACTGTTTTTTAATTTTATCATTATTTACCATCTGGAAAAACTAAGAATTTTCAAAATCAGCAAGATATAAGTCCTTTATTTGAAAGATTTTATTTATTTTTAGACAGAGGGGAAAGTAAGGAGAAAGAAAGGGAAAGAAACATCAATGTGTGGTTGCCTCTCGTGTGCCCCGCACTGGGGAACCTGCTCTGCAACACAGCCATGTACCCTGACTGGGAATCGAACCGGCGATCCTTTGGTTTGCAGGCTGGCACTCAATCTACTGAGCCACACTAGCTAGGGCAATATAAATCCTTTTTTGTTTAAACATCAATAGGTCCATTCTCTGTTGTCCAAGTAAATGCAGACAACAATTTTGCTAAATTTTCTGTCAGTGCATAATAATGATCTATCTTCCTCCAGATTCCAATACAATGTTCTTAGTTGCATGCAAGCCCTCACCTGCATCACATTCCAAGTCCAACGTCCAATAAACATTATGACATTCTCTTCAAAGCCAATGCCTGACTGCAAAACTATTCCCTCATTTTAAGTATTTGTTATGGTAGTACCCCACTACCTGGTAAAAAGAAAAAAAAATGGTATTATCTATTACAATGTAACAACTTACTCCAGGATTTGGAGGTCAAAAACTACAAATTGGATAAGCTCTTGGTTTATCTGAATCATGCATTTGGGCTCAGCTTCGTTGGGTGTCTCTGCTTCAGTCTTCCATGGGCATAGCATCAAGCTGGCAATCAGGAATGTGGTCTCACCTGAAAGTTGCCTGGGGGAATACACCCCTAGGACCACTCCTGCTGTTGTCACCTTGGGGTTGATATCCTGTCACTTCTATGATATTGCATTTGTTAGGATCAACTTGGTAAGGCCATTCCATACCCCAGACAAAAGGATTAGACCATTGTGTAACTATTGGAAGTAGGCCTTCCCTACACTAAATAATAATTTCACTATAAACTTATTTTTTATCTCTTTGTGATTATTACATATTTTGGCCTGAGGTATTCTAAAACTAGAGAGATAACCCAGTTGTGATCACACTTTCAAATTATCTTAAAGTTTATATCAGTGTGGTTTCAACTTTTCTTACTCTATTAAGTGGTTCTAATCTGTTAGTATCATTATTTTAATATTGAAATTGTTTTAGATTTGGCCAATGAAAGCTCTAACATCATTATTTATCCCAGTTTTTCTTCAACCCTTTTATAATTTATAACTTTCTTTTTTGAGATTGAGAAATCATATATATATATGACAAAAAACAGCCATATATATCTCATATATATAATAAAAAGAGCCATATATGTAATAAATATATATATATGAACCAGATACATATGACAAAAAGAGCCATATATGATACAAATATCTATATATCTATATGTGTATGTATGTGTGTATGTATATAGAAAGAAAGACAGAGAGAGAGATTTTATTTATTTTTATTTTAAGAGAGAGGGGAAGGGAGGGAGAAGGAGAGGGAGAGAAACACGGATGTTTGAGGGAAACATGTATCAATTACCTCTCGCACACACCCAGACCCAGGACTGGCTCACAGCTCAGGCATGTGCCTGGACCAGAATCCAATCTGCAACCTTTTACTCTGCAGGATGCTCAAGCAACTGAGTCGTGCTGGTCAAACCCCTTGCAGATGCCCTGATGATTCCATTCCAGCCTTGACAATCTGAACTGGCTATTTCCATGGTTTTGTCTCCCTCACTGTGAGGTTTTGCTCACCTGAAGAGTGCTCTAAATGCTCCCACACAGATTGCTTCCTCGCTTGTCTGCAGTTCTATGCGGACAACTGTCTCAGTCTGCTCCAGCTCCGATACCTTGCTATGGTCTGTTGTAGATCCAGCCAAACTCCATCCCTGTATCTCTGCCAGCACAAAAGCCTATCTCTCCCCTTCTCTGCTAGGATTGAGAAGTGACTTATTCTAGAAGATCAACAAAGAAGAAAGACATCTCTTTGATTCATAAATGGATTTAAAGTGTTCCTAAAACTGACTGTCTCTGGGTTGTCTGTTCATGCACTAACAGTGTTTAAATCAGGGGTCCTTCATTCACTTTTTGCTTCTTAATTTGTCAAACTGTCCAAATTTTTATGATAGAGGCTAAGAAGGACCTAAGAAGTATTTGATAAAGCCAACATTCATTTTTGCTAAAATACTGGTTTTTGAAACTTCTTTTACATGGTGGAAAGAATCATTTCTATTCTTACAGTCAATTTAGAAAACAAATGACCTCACTGAGAAAGCGGACAGAACTCAGGAATCCGTGGTAGCATGTTCTAGTCACGCAGTATACAGGGGTGAACTTAAGAGTCCAGTTCCCTGCTCTACCATTTCCCTTTTTGAGTATTTGCATAGGCTTTTGGCCTCATTGAGCTTTGGTTTCCTTACCTGCAGTAAGGAATAAAAATGCATTATTCCCCGAGTTACTGCAAGCAGTAAAGGAGAAAATGCATGTGCCTGGAAAAAATGTGCTTATTAGATGAGGAAGAATCCTGTTAAAATTTGGTGATGATTCTCAGGAAACTAGCAGGAGAAAAAGCCAAAGTTCTAGAGGTCTTTGCTAATTACCCGAATCCTTTTTATACAGTTGCTCCCTCAGACACATGACCTCAATATTTTCTACAGTTTTTTCTACAAACTGCACCAAACCTATTTAAAAACCTAACAGACTTTCCATTCCAATTTAAATGTTCTTTGGTGTAGAGTACTCTTTTACCTTAATGAGTGGAGACAAGCTCTTGATTTGTAAGGAACATGGATTACCAGATGACACTTTTGCTTTGGAATCTGCTGAGTCACTTAGACACCTTTGGTGAAATTGAGCAAGACCTGGTGATCACTGCGGTGTCCGCAGTGATATGTCCACAGCACACAGCATGACAGAACTATTTTCAGGGCCATAGGATATTATGGCTGTGTTCAGGGAGCATTTTATTCCTATGCTTGAGTCCTATGAATTTATTAGTAGTACAATTGCAAAGGCAATGGTATCGACAGGGTTTTCTTGGCTTTGCGAGAAGCGTATGAATTGTTTTTGTAGCAGCACGGAGTGTCCCCAAACATAAACCACACTACACTGATCGTTGCTTTAGCAGCCGCTGATCAGCAATAAATGTTAAAAATTAACAAGAAGTTCCTTTTTTTTTCCCTAACAGCTAAATGACTCTAAGCATTAAATATATGTTAGCAGGAGTTGCTTTTTGGCCACTGAGTACTTCAAAACATTAAACATATTTTCAAAGTGTTACTCTCTCCCCAGCCTCCAAGTGGTTGTAAACATTAAATATGTTTTGTAAAAACTGCTTTGCCAGCTACTGGCGGGATCGCTATGAACATCATTTTTCTTTAAAGTTGTCTTCCAGCTGAGGGACTGTTTTTCCTTATTTGCTCTATTCTGGTTAGTGTTTGTATACAAAAGCAGGCAAAAGTCTGCCCTGGCCCAATGGTCTCTTGCTTCATGATAAGTAATCATGGGAGAGCAATCACACCTACACAATCTCTGCTGGCAACAGGAGTGCTCTGGGGTCCACTGCTTGTACTGAGCATTCCACGTTGTTGTCAGCTGGAATTTTCTAAAACAATTTTTGTTTCTGCTGTCCACTGTGCGATGCATTCAGGTATGAAGATGGACATAAACTAAGCTTAGTATTAAGGAAAAGAACTTCCAGCAACCAGAGACTGATGGATTATACCTGTCCATCAAGGTGAAAATGTGCCATCACATGAACTGACTCAAAGACAAACAAGATGGCAGGATTACTAAATCAATGGGATCTTTAACCCAAAAGTGATGAGGGATTTGAAATCTGCATCTGACAAGTCCATGTAACTCAAATTCAAAAACATGAAGAGCATGTCACTATACACAAACCTATTCAGAAATTAACCTAGGAAATCTGTTTTTTTTTTTTTAACCTAATTCACAATAAAAACCAGGTGCAGCACCTAAGTCAAATGAAAAAAAAAATCAATTTTATCATCTGAGGCACAGTAATTCATCATCAATCCAAATACTCAGTGATGCTTTGATTTCTACGGGATCCAAGTGTTTTCCAAATCATATGAACCTATATTTTGCTACATGCATTATTGTAGGTGCATATTTAACAGGTTCCAATGGGATATCTATTATTTTAGGTAGTGGGGTTAGAACAGTGAGAAAAACTGACAAAACTCCTGCCCTCAGAAAGCATTCACTGTAAAGGTCTGGGGCAGGGGCAGCAAACTATGCTCTGTGGGAGTATGCCAGCACATTACTGTTTGTCTGCTTGTTTGTTTTGTTCTTTGTTTTCTGGAATACTGTCACACACGCGTTCATTTATGTAATGTCTGTGCCTGCTTTCTCCCTACAACGGCAGAGCTGGCAGCAGAGACCCTATGGCCCCCAAGGCTAAAGTGTTCACTATCAGCCCTTTGTAGGCAAATGTGTTAAGACATGAGGTACTGGGTTGAATATCAGATGGGGGGGGTAAGATAATAATGTCCATATTTGAAACACACCTGTGAGAAAAAAAGAATGTTTACTCTGGAAAATGCCTCTTCCAAAAGACAAGAAAGGAAGAGGAAGGGAGGGAGGAGAGGGGGAAGGAAGGAAAGAAGGAAGTTGTAACAGGAACAGAGATAAAGTGAAGAGTGGAGGCAAGTCTCACGCTAACATGTGGATAAAATCAGATGCTCCATTCAGCCCACACTGAAAGGAATGGCTTGACTTTGTTAAAATTACTTAAACACTGCCTCAAAATACTAAAAGTTCATGTGAAAATATTTTCATTTCCTTGCAACAATAATTCTACTTTCAGTTATGTATCCATATTTTTAAAATGAAAAGTTTAAAACAAAAGCTAAGAAGGTTGAAAGAAGATAACCTTCAGACGGGGTTGAAACGTTCCTACTCCATATGATTTTTCAGGATTCATAAGGTGTTCTTTTTTTTTTTTGGTCTCACTGAGATATTCATGGTGAAAGAGAAACTGAAAAATTACTGAAAACAAGTGTAATAACAACAGCCAATATTAGCAAGCACTACCTGAAAACTATTACAGGGAAGTAGTTCAGAAATAAGGTTAGGGTGAATTTCTCAAGGTTGGCACTAGTTTCATTTCTGACCCAAAGTCTGAAACTTGCAAATAAGAAAATCAGAAGGTACAATTTTATAAAAATTAACAAAGATGAATATCAAAATTTGGTACAATTTGTTTAATTGGCCACAGGACTAGAAGGAAAAGAAAACATATCAATTAAACTGCCATCCATGTTAACTTTTCCTGTAAGGAAAACATTGTACTAAGATAATTTCATGAAATGCTTTGATGGTAAGAAAGTGCCAGAACATGATTAGCTACTGCACATTTTAAATTAGTCAAGAAAGAAATTGGTGGCTGCCTGAATATGCAGTTTTTCATGCCCTTTTCTTCTCTTTTTGCCTATGTTTAATCAAGTATAAGCTGTTTGACATTGAAATGATTTATACTAAAAACAATGTTATCACAAGAATTTAATAGAAATTGTATTATAATAGGAGACAATATTTCCATTTTCCCAAATCTTCTAAAGATATAATTCCCACTTCTGAAAGAATTTATTGTCATTATAGAATATTTTTCATAACTAATATGTAGTGCCTATTTAGCCAGGGGTCTCAAGTAGAATTGACTCACTCACCTGATTGTGTTTGTATTTCTATTGTCAAATGTATTTATTTACTTAAGCTGAGTTCCCTTTTAGTATTCCTTGTTTGCCTAATTAGTCAGAATGGATATTCTAGAATTACTCAAGGTCATATAAATTTTTACTACCTAGATTTCTTATCCCTTACTCTTTAAAAACAATCTAGTAGTACTTAAACTAATACAGAATTCTAAATATCGAAATACAAAGCAGATTATGAAGAATTCATTTTCTAATAGGTCTCAGCTCTGTATAAATATAATATAAAAGTCTATTTGGTATTTGTAAAATCATGATTTGTACGTTATCTGAGCCGTAAGAGAGGCCCACACCCACTCTCCAAGAGCATTGTCTTTGTCTACAATTTCAATGATAGTAGCAGATTCAGAACTTCTCAACCCGGGAGAGCTCTGAGAATTAAATGTGTTAGAGTCTTCCTACTGCAGTAATAAAATTATTATTTTGTAAACAGAAGAAGAAGGAAGGCTTTCAAAGATTATTTTGGGGGTCCATATATTTATTTTTCATGTGGGTGATTTCTCGAAAATGCCTTTAAAAAGGATTAGTACAACTGGGAAGAGAAAGACTAAAAGAGTGTTTGCAGAATACTGATAACAACAGCAACAACAACAAAATGCCCTAATTCTAGAAAGGCAGGCTATTACAGGGAAAACAAAATGGACCCTGGAGTACTAAAGATCAGAATTCAAGCATTGAAGAAGTGGAAGAAGTGTTTAGAAAAATGTGTGTATGTGTGTGTGTTTATAAAGTTTGGATGGTAAGTACTATTTGACACTAAGTATTGTCATAAGGATTCTGAGAGATACCACTTGAGAAAAAAACTAAACCCTAGAAGGGTTTCAATGAATGCTAGTCATTTTCTGCCTCCTTCCTTCAGCAGCTTTTTCTGCCGCAGGGTTTTAGATTTGGAAATATGTCATCAATTACTTTTGTTTTCTCTTCATCCTTGGGCCTAGTAAATCACATTAGAAGGACCTTTCTAGAAACACATCCTTCTAAAAATACATAGTTTCATGAACTTCATTTATCTAAAATATTTGAAATAAGCACTCAGAACACAGGGAATCAGATATGATGGTTATGAAATATTAAAAAAAATGCTGTGAAAATGTGTCCACTGGAGGTAACACAGGTCAGGGAGATGATGAATTTATTGACTTGGCACAAGGGAGAGATTTCACTGAACATCGCAGACATTTATGTGACGCACCGGAAAGGTTTGTATGGGGAGTAAAGACCACTGTGTTCAGTAACAGCTATGCCCTATGTCTAAGAACAAAAATGTAAGAGACTTTCTTCAGCAAAGAGTTAAACTAGGCTTGACAAGATTAAAAGGGTCTGCCAGTGATTACACTGCAACGATCTTAAGGCCCTTACAAGAAGAAAACATGAAGATTTTCTACAACATATTATCCTAAATATCTAACATATAATAAAAATATAGTTTATGCAGAAAACCAAAAATATTTTATAAATAATCAAGAATAAAAAACCCAGTCAATAATAATAGACATCATAGGGATTTAAGTGTTGAAATGAACAGATATTTATTGCAAATGTATTTTATGACTAATGGAAATATTGTCATAATGATAGAATAAAAAAGTAAATTATGAATAATAGATGTGATAAAAATTAAAAGTGCAAAATAAAATTTAAAATTCACTGACAGAACTAAATAGCAGCTTGCAACTAGTAAAAAAAAGACAAGTGACATTGAAAACAGTCTTTGAAATTATCCAATCTCAAATAAAAGAGGAAAATGATTGAGCTAAATAAGAGATTAAGTGATATGGGATGATACACATTAACCATTTGCATAACTACAGTCCAAGGAGGATAAGAGACAGAAAATGGAACATGAAATATTTGAAGAAATGATTACCAAAGTTTTCTAATTTTTAAGAAAATTTTTAGCCCTGGTTGGTGTGGCACAGTGAATTGAGTGCTGACCTGTGAAGCAAGGGGTTGCCAGTTCGATTCCCAGTCAGGGTACAGGCCTGGGTTGTGGGCCAGGACCCCAGTTGGGGGTGCAAGAGAGGCAACCACACATTGATGTTTCTCTCCCTTTCTCTCTTCCCCTCTAAAAATAAATAAATAAAATCTTCAAAAAAATGTACATATCAAAGAAATTCTATCACACAATATGTAAAAAAGGCTAAAAGAATCCAATGGTGTAAATAAAATAGAATATTTAAAATATCTACTTCAGAAATATTGTTTAAAATGTATATAACGTATTTTTGGTTGTTTTGAGTGGAACATGTAGATCAGGTAACTTATCCCTGTGTTACTGGAGATTGCATTGCTCATTCACATATCCAGCATATTTTATGTATTAAGCCATTTGTCTTTTTATAATTAATTTGATCTTAGAACCATTATGGAACCTTTATTTTGTGAGAAAAGAGATTGACATTTGATTAAGACAATATCAGCTCCATTAATTCCCATCTGAATAACTATAGGCAGATGATTTGACGTTTATGAACACCGAACTTCTCATTTGTAAACTGGGTATATGGAAGGTTGTATATGGACTGAAGAACCCAATGTATAACAAGCTAACATTGCACCACAAATAATTAGAGCTGAATAATTAGTGCCACCAGCCATCCTACCTGCCACCGAAGTTTCCCATGATAAAAAGCTGGGAGGTCTACTACCGTGATAAAAGGAGCACTAAACTGGCCGGTGGGAGAAAGTCCCAAGAGTGTTTAGAATAAAAGTACTTGTTCTTATCTCGACTACTGATATGACTAAAGTGCTCTATAGTTCAGTTTTCTCGTTTGCAATGTGACAAGGCTGGACTAGGTAATCTATAAAGTCCGTCTGAAGTCCAGTTTGGAGATTGTGCATAGACACATGTACTGACACAGATGTGTACACTGTTTTGTACAAACAGATGGCTGTGGGCCTGAGCCTGAAACTTTTAAGTGTGTGACTACTTCACTTTATGACTACAGGTATAGGTGCGTGGCCTGTGCCTTTGCACAAGGCTCTGTGCTAGAAGGGCCCTGCATTTCATTAAATCTCTGCTCTTACCATGATGAAATTCCAGTAGTTTTTGAACAAGGTGTTCCATATTTTAATTTTGCACTGGATCCTGAAATGTTTTTTTAGTTTGTCTTGCTAATTCATTGATAAAACTTCTCTTTAGAAACTACCAAATTTATAAGACTATGATTAAAAAATAACTTCTGTTAATTACTAAATTCTAAATTGTTCTACACAGCAACACTAAAGTATTAACTCCTATTTTCTATTCTGTAATTGTGAATGTTCTTTATAATCTTCAGTACAGTCCATTCTGGAGTTGCTGCTGTAGTGAGTGCAACTCTCAGTAGTGATGCATCCTTAGTGAACGGCTGTGTGCTCTCATTGACTACGGTATTTTGGTTAAGTCAAAGCTTTAATTAATTAACACTTTGTATATTCTTTCTACATATCAATATTAGGGAGAAGTTCCAGTCACACACACAATACTACAACATGGAAAAAATAAAGTCAACTTTGGATTTAGACATATGTCAATAATTGGTTCAATGAATTTTAAGAATAAATTAAGTATTATGTAAATATACCTAATTAAATTTCTGATTTACAAACCAGTCAGAGAAAGACAAATACCGTATGATTTAACTTATATGTGGAATCTAATGAACAGACTGATCTAACCAGCAAACAGAGACAGACTCATGGATGGAGAGCAGATGGCAGCTACGGCAGGGAGGAGGTTAGGGGGTAGAAGGATTGAGCAAAAAGGAAAAGGACTCATGGACATGGACAGCAGTATGGTGATTGCTTGGGGGAGAAGTATATAAGGGGACTGAGTGGTAATGGAAAAAATACGATAAAGATTAAATTTAAAAATTACTGTAAGCATTTTTGTTCCTTTAGCTAAACTTAAATAGGAAAAAATATATATGGAAATATATGGACTCTGTGCCCTGCTCATGTGTCACTCACACTAGTCAATGCTGACTCACTAAAGGATTGTGTGGGGGTTTGACATTGTTCGAGATCAAATGTTATGATTTTATATTGCCACTACTCTTGTGATTTTTTTCAGGCTAGTGTAACAAATCACAGTGACACTATATATACACGTCAAAACAAAAAAGATGCCATTAAACAAATAGAAATAGGAGTTATATTGTTCATATGATGATGTAAAATATTTCAGAATTTTGAATATCAATGTATATGTGTGTTTGTATATAAATATATATGCATATGTGATTAAATATAAATACATATACTCATAATTTCTTTCAATATATAAAGGAGGTATGAGAAAAAATTGATACTAGCTATATATAGTTAAAATATAACAATATAGGCAAAAATCAGAACATCTACATCTAGATTTAGTACTACTTTTCTAACCATCTATATAACCACATTTGCCTTTTAGTGGTTGTAACACATTACCACAAATATACTGGGTTAATATAAAAACAAATTGATTACCTTATAACACAGGAGATAAAAAGTTGAGATGGACTTACAGGTTAAAATGAAAAGCTGCCTTATTCTGGAGCCTGTAAAGACAATCCATTTCTTTGCCTTCACCTTCTTGAGACGACCTACATTCGATGTTTACGCCCTCTGTCTCCCCCTGAAATCACATTACTTCAACCTTCGCTTCAAGTCACTCGTCTCCTCTCTCACTGTAACCTTCCTTCATACACCTATGAGGAAGGATGCCCGCGATTCCGCTGGGCCCACGCAGGTAACCCAGAGGCATCTCTCCATCTCAAGATCCACCAATAGTCACGTCTGCAGCACCTTTGTTGCCATCTTAGGTAGCACATCTACAGGTTTGAGGGACTAGGATGGGGGCATTTGCGGGAGCCATTGTTCCATCTACCACAATAGCTATTCTTCAGTTTCCATATTTAAACATAAAATGCACTTGTAATCAACAAGCAAGCTAGATTAAAAGATGCGACCATTCTCCACACTGAAACTTGAGGATAGTTCCATCGTTCATCCTGATTCAACATGGAGAGACTTTCCACATAATGCTCTTTCTACTAAATACCTTGTCACGTAATTTATGTGATACTGTAAAGTTTAAGACACCTACCAATTTGCGGAGTGTATAGTATAAATGTTTTGGTCCAAAGAGTTATTTGAATTCAACTGCATCAAAGCACACATCACTAATTTAAGCTTAATTTAGTGGAACAGGCTTTGAGTCAAGTTTCTTGATGGGAAGGACCAGTCACATTTTTCAAGTTTAGTTTTAAGCACAAATTGACAAATTATTCATAATTTGAAACATTTGAGCTCAAAAATTTTATATAATGAAAAATGATTTTATTGATTTAAGCATGCATTTGGTTAAATGACTATTATCTTAATTTTAATCTTTTCATAAATGTTGGACAATCTCTGAAACCATTATCTTATTTCAAAAAATTGTCACCCTGGCTGCTGTGGCTCAGTGGACTGAACACCAGCCTGTGAACCAAAGGGTTTCCGGTTCGATTCCCAGTCAGGGCACATGCCTGGGTTTCAGGCCAGGTCCCCAGTAGGGGGCGTGTGAGAGGCAACCACACATTGATGTTTCTATCCCTCTCTTCCTCTCTCCCCCTCTCTAAAAATAAATAAATATTTTTAAAAATTGTCAAGCAAGGTGTACTTTCATTTGATGTTTGGGTAATCAGGTTATTTCACATTTTTTCCTCCGAGATTGCATTGCTATCCTAAAGCTTACCTTTGGCTGGAGGCAGTGCCTGCAAAATTTTACCTACAAATAGTCATGGAAAGATATTGCAAGTTAGTGCAGCTCTGGTAACTAACAGGACCTGCAGCTAGCTTACAGGCAGCAGTGAATATGCAAATAGGTGCACGGAAGTTCATTTCAGAACTTCAGTCCTTTTTGAAGTGAAGGGAATATTTATAACTGGAAAGTCTGACTCTCTCGTGAGCATAAGAGTTTCAAGTAAAAAATAAGCATAAAGATGGTTTATAGACAGTTCTGGAATTTTTGAGGTAATCTCAGATGAATGGCTTTGTTTTTCAAAGTAAGTGTGAAGAGTAGCGAGAAAGAGAGGTGGAGAGGGAAGGAGGGAGGGACTGCCCAAACATACCTACGAAGTTTTCTGTGACCATTACATTTGCATTATCTAATGATAAGGTTAACTTTATACAACACAAAATAACTGCATATAATCAGATTTAAATAAATCATTTTCCAAAGAAAATAGAGTTAATCGAATACTAAACCAGTTTCTTACATCTTATTTATTGTCAGGGTTTTTGTGCTTGTGGGGGTGGTGTTGAGTGTTTACAATTCAACCACTTTTTGAAACAGTTGTAAATTTCACAACTGAAGTAAACTTGACAAGAGTTTTTGCTTGTAAGAAAACTGTACTATTATTCTCTCATTTATGTCAAATAAATACAAATTGTAAAGGTCTTATTTTGCAAAAAAAATTATAATAAAATTAATACATTTTAAGCATAAGCAGGCTTGCATGCCTTCCATGATGAAGTTCAAAGTCCTAAGGAGTTTGGTCTGTTTATGGAATCTGAGATTTTCAATAAATCATAGATCTTTCTATATATTGCTTTCAATATTTTTATTTAGTATGAATGAATATGAAATGATTTTTAATATGGTTTCCTCAAATATTTTTAATCATTAAGAAGAAAGGAAAAATGTGGGTTCATTAGGTAAAAACTGACAAAACATATCCAGAGAAGAAATAAAGCTTTTTAAGTCATTAGAATTAATAGCTGAATAGGTATTTAGGTTTTCAGAGTTAAAAGCACAATACAATTTTTAATCTTTTTGCATTGTGTCTTAAAAGCTATTTATGCATAATATTACTTTTTTACAACTCCCTCTTTTGTACACATTAGTAATTGAGATTCATTATTTGTGGTTATTACTGAAATAATTTCTGTAATCTAAAACTAATTTTATGATGAATGCAAATGCTTTATTTTAATAGGGAAAATGAGAAAGCAATAAACTTAAGTACTTCACTGAATGAAACTGGAACAATATCATGTAAACCCCATATATTTATATATATCTTGTCAAAGTTATTGTTAAGCCTCAAACAAGTCATTGGTATTTTAAAAATATTATTATCACATATTTTTGAAAAGATTAAAAGATTCAGAATACATGAAATTTAAAGTACAGCTATTTTGTCCTATTCTTTATGTACTATATATTCAAACTATTTTTCTATGATTTTATATTTGCACAGAAGTTATATAACCATATATACGTATAAATTAGAATGTATATACATTTTCAATTAGGTATGTATTTCAAGAGAGCCCAGATTTTTCTAAAAATTTTTACTCACTTACTTGCTCTCTTTCCAAGTCAAGAGGAAGAAGAGAAGGAAATTGAGAGAGAATAGAAATAAAAAGAAGACCCTGGCTGGTGTAGCTCAGTGGATTGAGCATTGGCCTGTGAAGCGAAGAATTTCCAGTTTGATTCCCAGTCAGGGCACATTCCTGGGTTGAGGGCCAGGTCCCCAGGAGGGGATGCACAAGAGGAAACCACACATTGATGATTCTCTCCCTCTCCCTCTCCCTCCCTTCCTCTCTCTCTAAAATAAACAAATAAAGTCTTTTTTAAAAAGAAATAAAAACAAGGATTTTACTTCTTGGGATCCTGAAAAAGGACTTGTGAAAACAAATAGAATGAGGGTAACAAGGACAAAAATGTATAATTAGAGGAAAAGTATGATTAGCACAAATTAAAGTTACTACCTTGTCAGATTTTGAACCAGTATTTTTATGTGTATAAAATGCTTCCCATTTTCTGGTATAAAATCCCCTCTAATCCCACATCACTGAGGCCTGACCCTCGGAACTCCCCGTATTCTATCATATTTCTCTGTTGCACACCCGTACCGTCACACAATTCTCAGCCTTTGCTTGAGCTCTTGGAACTCCTTCCTACACCACCATCTTGCTCTCTCCTAAATTGTTTTAATCCTGCTTGGCTATGCTTTTAATTATGTTTCCTAAAATAATGTACTCCATTCACACACCAGTTGATTACAGTAATTTCTAAGGACTCTATTGAAGTGTATCCTCTCTGCTAAGATTTTCCTGACACCAACATGAAGCAGATTTAGCTCTCTTACTTTTTCCTCTCTCATTCAGCATGTGTCTACTACAACAGTTAACAAACTTTGTAGATAATTTAGCTTAAGTAACTGGACCCTTTGTTTCTTAAAAGGCATAAACTTTATGTTTTATTCATCTTTGTATGTTTATCACATGGAACATTGGCTTAGATGAGGTATACATTTGATATGTCTATTAAGTGAATAAGTAAATAAATGAAAAATGGATAAATGAATGAATAAATGAAAAGACTAAAAAATAGAAGGCATATTTATGACTGTTTGAACATTTTTCTCAATTAACTGAGAGATGTGAGAAAAAAAGTCAAGAAGGAAATGTTACATATTTATTTACCACAAATTCATTAGTTTCACCAAGAATCGTTTCTCTCTGATCTCCCCGTTCAGATTTGTAAAGTTTTAAGGTTTGCCAATATCCTCAAAATCAACACTAAACTGAATAACTATTTTAAATTACACATAATACTTTCATATAGAAATTTACAGAAAATGAGAGCAAATATTTTAAATTAGCCCATGATCCCATCACTGAGAAAACACTTTAATTTTTAAACTCAGCAGAGTAAAGGGCGAACCACCCAAGCATGATGAGATGAGACAGGGAGGCAGAGTGAAGTGTGAAAGAGTGAGTGGAAGAAAGGAAGGAGAGGGAGAGAAGAAAGATGAGCAAGTACGAGGGGTAAGAAGAGAAGGAGAAAGCTTAGTCCTCTTTCCCACAATCCCTTCTCCCCAGCAGAAAGCGCACACACAGACCTGTATGTGGAAACACACATGTGCACATATTGTGTGTCCTTCTTGAATATCTCTGTAGTGTTTCACATTTTTCACAGAAGCTGGTTTCGTACCTTCATTCATGCATTAGTACTGTGTCTCCGAGAGCTTTCCACATGAGCGTGTCCTTCCTTGTTCTTTTAGAAATCTAAGTAGTCCACGGTGTGGCTAGAGCATGATTCAGTTGAACAGCCCTCTGAGGCTAGACTCTTGGTCCCCATTTTTCTTTTATGCTCTTACATGCAGTAAATTAGAATTTTAAAATTAGTTTCATTTTATAAAAATAATTTTGTAGTTACTTGGTGCTGGTTTTAAAATAACTACCCTATTATTTAATTTTCATATCGGCCCGTTGTTATAAATACAATATGTATAATGTTGCACCAAAAAGATGCTTAACAAATAGTTTGAAACAAACAAGTGAATAACTGAATGGTTACTTCTACCCTCTGGTTAAGGTAATTGAGACTCGACAAATGCTAGATTGTCCTTGTGTTCGAGAAGATACGACGTAGTGAAAGCAGTGGTAGAATTTGTGACTTTGGACTCCATTTGTTGACTCTTCTTCTCCTGATTATTTATTAATTTAACTGTGTAGGTTAGATGTATCTCAATTACCTAGTCAAAGAAAGTGATATTGGATAATATTTGACAAAAGCATTTTCATATCAATTAACCACATACATCAGCTGTTTCTCAATATAGAGTAGACTCTGAATAACATTGTGCTTAAATATGAAGCAACTTTTCAAGAAGCAATCTATACTCAGGTAACTACTATATTTTTATTAAAGCAGTATCCTATATTAAGGTAATAATGAGTATTATTTGAAATAATAACAAATTATTAAAAATTTTATATGATAAAAATCATTTCCCCCAGCTTGATCTGTGGAACATAAGAGATTATTTCTATGCTTTATTCCTCCACCAATTTGATGAATAATCTTTATGAGATAAGAGTATCTATTCATTATTATTAAAATGTTTCTGAAAAGAGTCATCCTCTAATATGACACATTCTTCTGAAATGTACCAATTGAAGTTGTCTACTTGGGGCACCCCCAGAGTACAAGAAGTTACTGTAACAAGTTTGGCATTTACACATTGTGTGAAAAGACTCTTGGTTTTTCTTTTTCTGTTTAAAAGCAATTTGAGACTTTGCCAATGAGTTAAGTAGTCTGAAGACACACAGATAAAGGGGCATTTTTTTAATTAGCAGATAACAAAGAAAGAAAACCAGCAGTTTTACACAGGGAAAGCTTTAAATGGTCTTCTATGTCTCTTTTGATGTCCCTGAAGTTGCAGGGATGGATTTTGTCCTTGTTGAAGTCACCAGAATGCTCAAATAACAGAACTTCAGTTTATTCTGCACAGGGGGAAAGCCACAGTGGCAGAGTCTTTCTCCCATCTTATCTGAAAGGGAAAAAGGGAGTGGCATCACGGAGGGCTGAGGGAGCAGAGAGGATGATTGTGTCACCTTTTCATCTGGGGATTGGACCAACCCTTTTTGCTGTGACTCACAGAGGCTGCTTTACTGATTCAGAAAAGATCTTCATGAATGGAGTAGTAATAGTCTCTAACACTTGCTTCTGGCCTCATACGAAGTTGACTGGGAGAAAAAAAAAACAACAACAAACAAATAAACATAAATCAGAGAGCACCTTGGTCGCAAATAAAGGAAGACAGAGAGGGAAATTAATGTAAGAGACCAAAAGTAAATGCAAAAAAGGAGCATATGCTCTTCCTTTAGGACTAAAGCACAGAGACTGGTTTTAGGATCAGATGTAGGATTTTCCTTGTCAAACTTATCTTGACATATTATGATAAGTACATGGATAATGCTAACCATATATTAATTTATATCATTTATGACCTGAAGGCTTAAAAATAATTTATGATAATAGTGTTACAGAGCAGGTGGGGGGTGGTTCACGATAAATTATTACAGAAAGGATTCCCCCTTTCTGTCTCTGGAGGTTCCCCCCCACCCCGCCACGCACACCTGCTAGGTTCGAAATGCCCGCCGCCAGAGGAAACACATCTCTCAATGCCAGAGACTGGTGAAAAGGAAAGGAATTATTTATTTAAAAGTTACACAGACTTAGAGTAATGGCTTAATGTCTTCAATAAGATATTAAAGTCCTCTAGAATACCCACAGATGCACAGTCCTTCCCTCTCCCTGTGCCCAGTCCGGGGTACCGTGTCTCAGGAAAAGAAGTAGAAGTCCGTGATTCAGGCTCCCGGTACCATCAGCTGTGTGGCTACTGCAATCTCCAGTTAATCCAAAACCATGTGGCACCTTCTCATGGCCCACCAGCAAGAGTCCTTTCACCCCTTTTCTTCCCGGCAAAGTCTCTCCTGCTGCCTAAGCTGCGTGGCAAAAAGAAGCACCCCAAAACCACATGGTCCTCTCTCCTTTCTTTCAGAACTGCATGGTCCTTCCTATTCACTCCAAAACCACATGGTCCTCTCCTATTCACTCCATCAGAACCGCATGGTCCTCTCCTTTCCTTCAGAACCGCGTGGTCCCCTATTTACTTCAGAACCTCGTGGTCCTCTTCCTTTCCCCTCAGAACCGTGTGGTGCTCTCCCTCTACGGCTGCCACACCTAGGTTTAAATCCCAGTGCCCATCTTCCTTCGCAGCCCCATTTCTGACTCCTACAACCAATTACACGTGCCAGCATCCCCATATTCTTCCAGCTTTACTGGGCTGCCAGAGTAAGTCTGGGCAGGTGTGGCCCCATGGTGTGGAGCCAATCATCTCCAAGCTCTCACACAGGCCCTGTAACCAGGGGGAGTTGCTTCCCAGTCCCATCTTGGGTGTAATTTGCTCCCATCCCCCTGGCTCAAAGCAGGGCCACAGCTATTTAACATATCCATGAAACCAGTTAAAGGTTATAGATATGCTGAATGACCATGCCAGGGGTTAGCTGCAGAGCTGTTGCTACCCAAAACAGCTCTGAATGTCCCTGTTCCATGTGTCCCATCCCCCCTGGCTCAGGCTTGTGGGGTGAGGACATCCTATATATATTTTTCTAATATTTCCTGGACACCTTGAGTTCTGGACCCCATTACAAATCCTTTCTTGGGGCCCTCCTCTTGGCTGCACCCTGCTTCAGTAACACTCACAGCCATACAGTAATTCTGTACTTCTAAAATGTGGGGTAGTGAGTATGCCTTGTGCCTCTAAAAATGTTTTTTCTAAGTTCCTCATATTTCTAAAGAATAAAGTCCTCAAGAAATTCTGTGGACCAACTTCCCGTCCCTCAAGGACAGACGCAGGAGAGAGATGACAATGTGAATGCTTCAGAGGAAAGGTTTTTCTCTATGTAACCGCTTCCCAAAATGGGAGCAGCAGATGGAGAATTAGGAAGAGTCTGCAGTTTGCAAGCAGCTGCTGCAGAAGGAGTCCTTCCTTTGCTGAGGCAAATGCGACTATCAAAACACGCAGGACACTGTTTTCCCCTCACTACTATTCCTGTCTCATCCAGTGATTTTCCTCTCGTGCTTTGGATTGGTGGAGGCTCAGATTAAGGAGTGGACATACCACACAACTTCCAACTTGTCACCATACTCTCCTGAGTTGCCACACTGTTTCTCTGATAGGCTTTTGTGTCTAGTCACAGAAAGGCTAACTTCACTTCGGGATTATTGATAGGTAGTTGCAGAATAATTAAAAGTAACTGATGTTTCTTTAAAACTTCAAATATCTTCTGATGAAAGGAAGATATCCGACCCTAAAGGCAGGTCACTCTTTTGCAGTCAAAATATTTCTATTCATTATGATTAGTAAGATTTCTCACACATCCATGAGCAGGCACATCCCACCAGTGCTGTGACATTGGTGAGGTTTTGCTCTTCGCTAACAGAGTCCAAGTGCCAAATAAGTGCTTGGGCGTCGTTATTCTCAACACATGTTTGTGGACAAATGAGCAAGTAAATGAAAGTTACTTACAATATTCTGAACTTTTTTGCAACAAGTATATGAGAATTGTATATACAATTAAGTGTTTCAAGGGATATATGTCATAATGTTACTAAGAAAAATGACAATATAAAATGAATAAGCTGTGTTTAATATCTTGTCATTTAGTTCTTATAAGATGTGATGGGGACATTTGCCTTCATATCATCACTGGAGGCATCAACAATGGTGGTACATGTAGAAACCTTTCTCTCTCTCTTTTTTAATATTTGAGGGGAAATTATTTGGAAACCTTAAATTAATTCTGACCATCTGTGACAACGAGAATGTTTGTCAGTGCTTGATCCCCATGTGACAGGCTTATAATGGTCTTTAAATAGTAAATATAATAGTAATTAAAATTTCACTGCATCCAAATGATTTCTCACAGACAGTGTTGACTTTGAGGTTTAATAAATTATGTACTTACCTGTGTTTTCCTGTGAATCAACTCGCTACTTTGCTTTTGCAAAGAGAATAGTGACATCTAGTGGTATTGGTAAATACTGCACAAGACTGAGGTTGAGGGTGCATAGAAATTGGAGGGTCGGTTGTATAAACAGGACAATTTTGCTAAGAGAAGCTAAGAAAAATTTGCATGAAGGAAGAGGAAAAATGGGCAGCTTATGAAATAGTAGCACATCTTAAGTAGAATTGAAGCATTAGAATGTTTGTTTTTGTGTGCAATAAAATACATTTTAAATTGTCAATTCAGAAAAAATATTGACTTAAACTGAACCATCTACTTGAATCTTTGTGTTTTAGTAAGAAATATTTGTATTCCAATAAATACTCTAAGTAAACATGATCAAACATCTCTGCATTAAAATCTTTTTTAAAGATTTTATTTATTTATTTTTTAGAGAGAGAAGAGAGGAAGAAAGGGAAACATAAATGTTCGGTTACCTCTCACATGCCCCCTACTGGAGGACCTGGCCTGCAACCCAGGCATGTACCTTGACTGGGAATCGAACCAGCGACCCTTTGGTTTGCAGGCCAGCATTCAATACACTGAGCCACACCAGCCAGGGAAGACCTTTTAACATTAATCACATTCACATATAAAATATTTCACATATATTAATTAGAAGACAAGGAACAGATTCTATACTTTGAAACTGTAGTTCCTAACTGTTTAATAAGTTGGGTCCTTTCTTTTTCAGAAAGGGAATAAGTTGCATGTTATCCTGAATAAGTCTCAATATACAGAGCTTTCTTTTTTCCCAGTTTCGGTCTCCCAAGATAACATACACTTTCAATTCCCCTTTATAAAAAATAAATCATCGAAGTAGGCTTTTGACATGAGACCACTAAGATGGAATCACAAATACTTTTGCTCTTCTCTTTAATGGAGTATTTATTATGCATCTTCTAGATACAAATTAGTGTACGAGGATTTCATCAGCCCATATTTTAAAAAGTTGAAAGCCACAGGAGTGGTAAAATTCAGACAGGAATATTGGGTGTTGCAATTGACAATATTTTAAAGACAATATGTTAAAGCGACAGAGAGAAGAACCAATCAAGGTTATCCATAGAAACATACCAGTAATATATAGGGATCCTATGTTTCACATATCTGTGTGCAATCTATCTACCTATTGAGAGACTTACTTTAAGGGATTGGCTCACAGGATGTGACTATCCACAGTCAATAGTGTAGGCAGCATGCTGGAAACTCAGGTGGGAGTTGATATGGAAAACTTCAGGCGGAAATTCTTATCCAGGAAATCTCATTTTTTATCTTAAGACTGACAACTGATTGGATGAGGCATTCACATTATTGAACATTATTCACATTATTTCCATTCACATTATTGAAGGGAAATTTTAATTGTAGTCATCTGATAGTAGGTATTCGCCATATCTACAAAGTATCTTCAAAGCAATATCTACATGAGTGTTTGATAAATAAGTAGGTACCATAGTCTAACCAACTTCAGACATAAAATTAACCATCATACCATCTATCTCCAAGTTGGGGAGGCAGGCTAGAGTGTATATTTGTTTAAAGAATGAGAAATATTGGGACTGTGTGATTATTACAATGAAGGCTGAAGAATTCAGAGATCCCGTGAGTAATAATGCAGCACAAATTGCCTTTGTTAGGCTTGGGTAGGCCCAGGTGGAGGGGATGTGTGAGGGGGAAACCAGGATCCAATAATGGAAAGGCAGGTTGAGTCGTTCTGGAAAGAAGTTGAAAAGTCATTGTTTTCCTGAAGGTAACCAGTAGACATGGAATTTTTTCAGCAATAAATGACATAATGAGATTTGTCTTTTGGAACACTGAGTATGATATTTTATAGCAGAGGTTGAACAAAAGACTGGAGGTCAGTAAGGATTGGGTCAAACGTTACTTTTTCATTCTGAGTGAGAGACAGTGTTTGACAGAATAACAGTGGTAATAGCAGTATGGAGAGAAGAAGGTAAAGATAAGGGAAAACAAACAGACAAACACCCTAAGGAAGTAAACTGCCAAGATCTGGCCGGATAAAGGAGGGGTTTTTGAAAGGGACCCAATGAGTAAGTCCTCTTCTGGCCTGAATTTTGAACCAGCTGAGAACAGACACAGGAGGGAGGCATTTAGAGACAAAAATACCACATTCATTTCTAATAAGATTGGTAGTAAAGTGCAGGATATAATCTGCAGAAAGGAGGTTTTCAAAAATGAAATCTCAGATCTAGACAGATTTAGCCATTAGCTGTGGTAGATGGGGTCACAGCCCCCACCACCATCCCCCCACCCCGGGGCACCATGCGGGTCAGGGGAAGAGCAGCAAAGGCCTGCTCCCTCCCTCGGGTGCATGAGTGAGGGTGAGGGGTGGAGCAAGGTCAGTGTGGCGGGAGAGACCTGGGACCCCACTAGCACTCACCCCTGCGGTGGTCTCTTCTCAGTATGCATTATTTCAGAGGGTGTCATGCATGACTGGGTCACTTCTTTTTATATTTAATTTTACTCCTATTTGTAACCGCGTGTGTGTGTGTGTGTGTGTGTGTGTGTTTTAAGAGTGAACAGAGGTGGGCAAAATAGATTAAGAGAAGGAAAACAAAAATAAGGGTCCAGGCCAGGGGTGGGCGTGTTGGGGAGAGAAGAAAGCAAGACTTTAGTACCTTTAATTAGCAAAAGTATATACATTCAAACTAGAAAGTGTGTGTTTTACTACTTCATAATAAACAAGTGATTGTCTGTATGATATACTAATTCATATTTGTGTATTTCTTTATTTATCAATTCACCAAATCATTTTGAACATCTGTGAGTGCCACGTGGAGGGGATCCAGGTCCTTAGGATGAATGGTACTTTACTGCTTATATACAATGTCACATCAACAGTGATAATGGTGCTTACATAAGTTTTCTGTCTACAAGAAATTCAGTGTTACATGTTAGATAAGCTATAAGTATAATTATCTATGCCTTTTTTATACTAAGTATCTGGCAATTAGAAACTTAAATTACATGTTTACTCCATGAGATGGACTCAGGAAGAGAACAATTATAGAATAAGTCTATTTTTTTCTACTCCACTGTCTTCAAACAAGCTCCATTAAAATGTTCCTGCCTTTAGATTACAACTCGAATAATGAATGTATGCCATTTATGGTTATTCCCCACAGGCCAGTTGTCAAATGTTGTTTTCATTGGGTTCAAATCTTCCCTTGGGTCACAGATCAGGCCTTATCAGAAGGTATTTTGGAGAAGTAGGAATAGCATAATTAGTTTCTTCCCTCTTCCTCATTCTAAGATGCTTCCTCTTCTCCCATAAATGAACATCTGTTTTCGGTCCCTTTGACGCTGGGCCCGGAGTTAGGGGTGGACAGAAGGAGAAAGACAAAAGGTTTTACAAGACAGGACAATGGTAATCTTGATTGATGTTCTGTGGGTGTGGCTTGCTCAAAGTTCCGAGAATGCCCCTTGCCCTGGGGGTTCAGTGGGCTGCGTGAAGGCTCCCTACCGGAGAAGATGACTCAGTTTCTGGCCCAGGCGTTGCTCCCTTTGCTAGCTTTTGTGTTTACAGGTTCCACTTATGCAATTTTCACCATTTTAGACATTCTTTTTAATGAAATTCTTTTTGAAACAACTCGAGAATACTTCTATTTCCGACTGTCCGTGACCGGCTCCTATAAGGCAGCACTTTTACCTGAGAGTTGGCAGGTGTACGGCTCCGTCCTGTTAAGGTTTGGTAGTTTTCTTGATCCCTCCTCACACCACGACCTTTTTTGTGATCCTCCCTCCTATAAAATTTTTCAGACGTGGGTCAGGGATCCTTCTGAGCCCCAGGCTTCCCAGTACACTAGTCGAGCCTTCTCAAGCTTTCCAGAGTTCTTCCTCTGTCTTGTGCAGCACAGAGAGAGAAAGAGAAAAGCAAGATCCCTGCCCGGAGTGTGCGTCACTTGGCTGCAGACCGGAGTTGCTCACCTAGGAGCTTTAGAAACACCAACGCAGCCGGAATTGCACCCCCAGAGCCTGGGGTGCAATGTTTCCGGTACGACCTGAGCAATTGTAATGATTGTTGTGTGCGGTCAGTGTTGCCAAAGGTGCTCTGAAGTCACCCTTTGTACTGACACCCTTAAGGGGGCCGAGTCTTTAGATAGTAACCCGGAGACGTGACCACGGCCCACTTGGGGTGGACTGGCTTGGGATCACCTTTTATTCTCAGTGTTGGAACTTCAATCAAAACTCTGAGAAAGCAGGAATTTCACTTAAAATCAGGAGCTGTGTTTTGTTGAAGTGACCTGATTGAATGCAGAACTGATGGATAGAGTTGCAAGTTATTTAAGTCCCAAGGACAAAAGAAAAAAAAAAAAGAACGTGCTTAACAATTTTCTAGTCCATTTCCTTTCCTGTGTATCATTTTGTTTTCACTCAAACAGCATACTATGTCTCAGGCTTTAAATATAATTCACCTTACCTAATATTTACCAGGATCAAAAATATCAAAACTGACCATCTCAAAGTCACATGCTTGCTTCTTCATTTTCTCTTGCAATACACAGCAGCTGATAATTTTATGGATAAATATTTGGGAACAGCCTCTCTTGCTGTTCCTTTGACTTTTACAATGAGAACTCTACAAAAACTGCTGAACTAATTTCTCTACGTAAGTCTCAGGGTTTTGTAAGGCAGTGAATTTTACAATTGGGGTATTTAAAAATCATTCAACTCATGTGACATAACCATCATATTCCAAACACATTTAATATAATCACAAAAGTGATAAACATTTCCAGCAGGAAAAAAAAGATGTCTGAGCTTGAATTTAACTCAAAAATAAAATACAACATGAATGTGATAAACATGAAGATTAATATTCAAATAGTTACATAGCACATTATATAAAATAATTTTGCTTCCATTTTTTAAGATGAGCAGTGATTGTGATTGAAAGAGCAAAAGCCTACGTGTTCTCTTCAAGAACTACAAGTGTAGATGAATGTTTTCCATGTAGTTAGAATAAACTACACCAAAATTAGGTTTTATGCATCCTTAGTTCATATTTGACACAGAACTATGTTTAATTGTTCTTCTGTATCTTCCATTATACCTTATTACAGTAGCATTTTAATAATAATTTTAAAATGGTTGCCAATAGTATCATAACATCATTGTTTATACCGGCCCCTCTTTTATGAACTCTTTGGAAGAAGTCAACTAGTGAACAACAGTTAATTATAGAATTCTAATAAGTATTTTAAATTATTGCTGAGTATGACCTCTAATTTATAGCCAAAGGATGATGGATTGGAATTTGATACCAGAGTTTAGATTCTGACTTTAATGAAGAGCTAAGGGTTTTCCTAAGGACAAGTTAAGGTAAGACAAATAATGGAATGGCCATCAATGGGGAGAAACATTTACTAGGCCTATCTGGGGGCTTTTTAAAGAGTAAATTTAATGCTTGCCTAGGAGGAGAAGACAACACATGTATATTTGCACTTCCTGTAAGTTAACTTTGCAAAATAATTTATTTTAAAGGCTACAAGGCATATTATTAGGTTGCATCCTATAACCAGGCAAAAGCCTTGTGGAAATATCCCTCCAGAACATGTTGATTCAAGAGAGATGTTGCTAACAGGATTTGTATTGTTGAGACCTCTAGTTCCATTACCCCTTGGATCTGAGTTATCTGGGCCTTCGGAAGGGCAGACACACGGGAAGTGTCTATCAATCACCTTTCACTTAGCATTGGAGAGGGAATGACTTTGGTTGTAGCTAAGTCTCAGTAGGGGGTTTAGGCACTGAGGTGTTTTATAGAGAGGAATCTGCATGTTGGTATGCCCAGCATCCTGGTATGTGTATATGTGTATGTACATATACAATCTTCTGCTCTTCTCTTGGCAACAAGCTCTTTCTCACTTATTCCACTTGTGTGTGGCAGGTTGCAGCAGCATAGCTCCAGGGGTGAAACAGATTTGGCCCATTAGCTGTAAGTGCAGGGATGACACACAGGCCATACCAAAGTGATCTGGTCCAGTGAGTTCGCATTCTAAAGTTAGTGCGGGAGCTCTATTGTATGAAAGGGACATTTTCCTTCTTCTGACGTAGCTGAGAGGCAACTTGTAAACCTGGAGCCCCTGGCAGGCTTGTCACTGTGTCTGAGAAATGAGGCACCACAGTGAAAACAAAGCCCCCCAAAAGAAAGCATGTGTTCAGATGACATCCTTGGAGCCTCTGGATCTGATATGCGTGGAGCCAGACCATTCTCGACTTCTAGGTTATGTGAGTCAATAAAGTCCATTTCCGCCTTAAGCAGCTCGAGTTGATTTTCTATCACTTGTAGCTGGAAGAGTTCTGAATAATGCATCCAGGATGCTCTGCCTGCAAGTGCATACACATTTTCCACATGGCATCTCGTTTAGATAAGTGGCGGCCTGGGTGTTAAATGGGGAATGACTGTGAAGGATACTCCTGTAGGTAGTAAACCAGCTGAAGAGCATGGATTTCTCTAAACTGCAGCAATCTAGTTCTGTGTCAAATAACAGCTATTTTCTCCCTGTGACCAAAGATTTCCATTTGACCCCCATAGCATTGGAAATTTCACACCAATCAAATTTCTCTTGAAGTGGGTAGGTTAAATATAAAGTTATTTAAAGGAATGCGTTTTTAGGTTCCAGTCTATGACAAAGTTATCACCAATGGGTGACAAAATGGGATAATGTCAGGACAAAGCCATGCTTTTTATTTTCCATGCTTAATTGCCTTTTATCATTGATGATCTCTTAACTTTGTTTTTTCTTTTGGCTTGCAAATGCCTCTAAAGAAATGAATCTGTAAGTTGCAGGAGAGTTATGGAATGTTTATTTTTCTTTTTTGACTGACCTCATTCACTAAAATAAAATACAGAGGACCACAGTACTGGCCCCAAGGTTTATTAGTATTGTTGTTGTCGTTGTTATAAAGGTTATGAAAAGACACTGGTTTGAGAAATCTCAAATTATGGGAATCAGTGTGTTACAGCAACTAAATATCCCATTCTTGATTTTAATCATAATGAGTGACAACTCATCTTTCGCTATAGGACAGTGCAAAATTGAGAACCAAACATGAAGTTTAAAACATTGATCTTTTTCTGCTTTCTTAGAAATAGTTCAGATTCACCTGTATGCCCCTCAATGTTGTCTGATGCAAGGAGTTTGGAGTAGCCCCCAATCTGGGATGTATCCTATGGGACATTAAATAAATAAGTGAAATACAAGCCAAAGTGTGATATGCTCACAGAAGTATGGATACATGCTTCCCCTTTGCCAGTAATCACTGCTGGAGATACGGCCCATCGCAGATCGAATAAGCACATGCAGAGATGATAGCTTCTGGAATAACGAGAATGGCTTCTTTAGACACTTCGATGATGGTACTATCCAGACAGGTGAAGTCTAATTATTGAGCAGTGCAAAGGAGTCTTTTTTTTCTTTTCATCTTTTTTTTTATCCTCCCCTGAGGACATGTTTATTGATTTTAGAGAGAGGGGAAGAGAGGGAAAAACACAGGGAGAGAAACATCAATGCAAGATACATCTATCAGTTGCCCCTCATATGCGCCCCAACTGGGGACCGAACCTGCAACCTAGGCATGTTCCCTGATCAGGCATTGAACCTGCAACCCTTCGATTTGTGGGACAATACCCAACCAATGGAGCCACATCAGCCAAGGAAGAGTGGGAGTTTTCTCCATTGATTTTATTTGGTTTGTTTGCTCTAAAGAGACAGTGCAGAGAAACAACAAACACAAGCAAAGAAAGAATCATAATTCTCTAACACCCAGCTCCAGAAAACTATGAAATTGGAAAAATCCTAGTAAAATAAATTGGTGCTCTTTTTGGCCACTATCATTTCCCAATGCTCCTACACTGGAGAAGATCTCACAGACAGCGACATGAAGCAAACAAACAGCTAGCCTACAATCTGATTTTGAAAACATTAGAGAACAGTACAGACTTTTCTGGAAATTAACAGATGATAAAAGAAGAGGAGAATAACATTGTATGAAAGACTAGCTCTCCTTCCCATATCCATGTCCTTTGTTAAGGCCTTTGTCCAACTACAGGCAGAAAGGCTTCTTTGCTCCTTGATTTGGGGCTCAGTGATGTGACTTGCTTTGGCCAGTGGCATGTTAAGAGACATGACGAATTTGAGATGACACTTGCACGCACAGTAGAGTTTTTCTCTCTAAATGCCACAGAGAGAGATTCTGCCAGCCAGATAACTTGTCTGTATGTCAACCTGGGCCCCAGAATGAAGACATGTGGCTCAGCCTTCAGCCCATCCCATAGAGGGTGCCCAAGCACAGCTGGGCCCACAGCTTGAAACAGAGCCTATCAGAACCACCCAGCCTGCACGTGCAGAAGCAGGAGTGTGAGAGTGGTGGCTCACTGCAGTTTGCTAATGGATCTTGGGATATTTGTTGCAAAGCATCGCTGTGATTACAGAGCATTACTGTGTTACAATTATGAATGCATAACTAACTTTATAAGACTTCTCTTTCAGCGCCATCTCTTCACATTCCTAAGTGCTGTACCAGTTAGCTTCCCTTTTCCCTATTGTCCCATGCTATGATTCTACCCAGCCATCCAACTATCATTTAAGTAAGTAAAATTAAACGAAATCTGCTTTGCAGATTTCTATCTCCACTTTCCCTCAATACAAATGCTCCCAATACAACCCTTAGGGAAAAACAAAGACATAAGCCATCTTTTCAGCAAGTCAAGAGAGGGGAGGCATAACAAATTTTCCACCTAACTGGGGCAGTTACAATGCACTGGTCACTCCCCTGCGCGTAAAGCCCTTATCATTACACCCATTTTATGAAAGAGAAAACTGAGGCTTACTGAGGAGGTGACAGTATTCTGGGTACTCAAAATATTTGGGTAGAATACATCCGAGCAAAGAATCTTCCTTTTTTTTTTTTTTTTTGGAAGAAGGCAGATACTAGAATCTATTACTGAAACATGATAACAAAATTCCAAGCCAGGAAAAACAGCAGAAATTTTATCTTGAATTCCGTTTCTATCAGTGACCTGGAGGCCTTGAGTAGTTCTAAGATTTTGGTAAGGAAGCATGCAAGTGGGTATTCTTTGATTCCCACCTGGGGTAGGGCGGAGGTAGGAACTCCCAGACACAGAGTAATCATACTTTACTCCCAACTTTAAATTGGCTGCAGCAATTACACACTTCTCGGAAGCTATTTCCATCAAGCTTGCATTGCATGACACAGATTATCTCAGGGCCCACCTGCAGTCAGTCCCCTCCCTTTGCCAACATAGAAGCAAATTATATTTCATGTGCTTGCTCTGCAGTTTCACACACAGTCTCCACTTAAATCTCACCCAGTGCTCTCAAGATTAGGGAGAAAAGCGTGCCTGATTCTCCCTTCCTTTGCTATCTGGGTCACTGGCTTTGCGCTGCCGTATCTTTCTCCACCCTCCACCCACCCCCAGTCCTCACTCTCCCACATCAAACAAACACAAGAGGTCTTTAGCAGAAAGGTTTTCAGTTTAACTCTTCCGTATTTGGGCTTTTTAAAAAACTCCTCATTCCTGTTACCACCCTCTAACAGACTGCTACATTACGGACCCACAGCACTGCAGGTTTCTAGGGGATAGAGAGATGCTGGTGGAGTTCACATGTCCCATCTCCTGATGGAGGCTGTCTTTTGTAATAGCCCATGGATCACATTTGCTGTTGATTTTCACAGGAGCTGAGCTCTATCTAGAAAAACCCATCGTTTCTTCCTATTTGCGACTAATGAAAGGCAGTAGCTAGAGAAGGGGAGGCAGCTGGTAGCTGAGAGAGGCAAGGGCAACACTGGGTCCCCAAATATGCCAACAGCATCAGGCCGCAGAGTTCTTACCAAATCGCCTAAACTCTAATTTCCTCAACACAACAAAAATGAGTGTCTTCCCATGGGAACTGGAAAAAATGCAATCTGAAGTGCCATGTTCTGTGAATCAAGCAAGACAACAGAGTCCGAAAATGACTGTTCTGTGGTGATTTTCAGCACCTCCTAACACCTTTTCCTCCCCTGAAGATTAAGGTGACAGGAAGAAATTTAGAGTTGTCTAGTTCTCTCATTTTAGTATCTATTTATTATCCTGGGCTAATCATGTGTTGCTAACTTTTAGAGTATGTGTCAAAACCTCATTATGTTGGACACAGAGCAGTACAAATTTCAGTTTTTGCTAAATGCATACAAACAAGAGTGTGCTGAATGAATAAACATGTCAAGGACACTACTAGCAGGCAGATCTTATGAAAAACCCTGATCTGCCTGCTTCACGTGACTGTGTACACATCTGTAAAATATTCTACTTCAAGAAAGTAGCTGAAGCTATTTTAGAACACCAATTTATTTTTTAAAAACTGCCTAAATACCAGTCTTTTAAAAGGACTTAAACGTTGCTTAAAGAGTAGAAGTTTAAGTAACTTTATAAATGTATATATACAGTGATGCATTATAGGGTTTTAAACTTTTATTTCTATAGATTATTTTACTTTTTCTTTTCAATTCTTTTCTTGCAAATTTTAATATTGAGGAACTAATATTTGCGAGGAAGTGTTCTAGACACCATGAATTTAGAAAAAACTAAACAGGAGAAGGTTCTCATGTGTCTTAGCTTGTATTAAGAAAACTCTGACAAAAAACAGACAAAATTCATACTAACTCATGTGGTTATAAGTGTTATAAAGACAAAGCAGGCAAAGAGAAAAGAAAAAAAGGAGTGACTGACTGGTAGGAATTTTACTTTGAATTTTTGCAGCTTTACTGAGATATAATTGACATAGAACATTATAAAATTGAGGTATACAATATGATGCACTGAGATTTTATATATATTTACCACAATAAACTTAGCGAATACATCCATCACCTCACAGTGTTACTCTGTTTTGGATTTTTTTTTTTTTTTGCAATGAGAACATTTAAGATTTACTTTTAGCAGCTTTCAAGTATATAGTATATATTTTTATTATAATCACTACACTATACATTAGATCCAAGAATTATTTATCTTGTAAATAGAAGTTTTTGCACTTTGACTAATATCTTAGTTCCCCCACCTTGTAACCCATGCAAACCGCCATTCGACTCTGTCTCTATAAGTTTGACTTACTTAGATTCCAAGTATAAGATATCATACAGTATTGGTCTTTATGTATCTGACTCATTTTACTCAACATAATGCCTATAAAGTTCATCCTGCTTGTTGTAAATGCCAGGATTTCCTTCTTTGAATGGCTGAATAACAGTCTACTCTCTCTGTGTGTGGGTATTACATTTTCTTTACCCTTCCATTCATAGACAGACACTTAGGTTTTCTCCATGTCTTGGCTATTGTAGTTAATGCTGCAATAAACGTGGGAGTGTAGGTATCACTTTTGAATTAGTGATTTTACTTCCTCTGGCTGTATATCCAGGAATGGGATTGCTGGATCACATGGTAGTTCTGTTGTTAATTTTCAAGGAGCCTCCGTACTGTTTTCTGTAGTGGCTGTAGCTATTCACATTCCTACCAGGAGTGCAAGGGTTTGCTTTGCTCCACGTCTTTGCCAACTCTTGTTATCTCTTGTCTCTTTGGTTATGGGTATTCTAAGAAGTATGAGGTAATATCTCTTTGTGTTTCTGATGTGTATTTCCCTGATGATTAGTAATGTATAGAACCTGTTTGCTCTTTGCAGGTCTTCTTTGGAAAAATGTCTATTTAGTCTGTTTGTCCATTTTTAATAAGTTACTTGTCTTTTTCACTATTGAATTGTGTGTTACACACACACATATACACATTAACCCCTTATCAATATATGGTTTGGAAATATATTATTCTACTCTGTATGTTACCTTTCCATTCTATGATTATTTATTTTGCTGTGTATAAGATTTTCAGTTTGATGTAGTCTCACTAGGTAATTTTTGCTTTTGTTGCTTGTGTAGTAGACATTTCCTAGATGATAATCAAGGAGACCTCTTTGATCAGATGGCTTTGGCTTCAGACTGGAATGAATGGGCTAGTTGGGATAGCTAAGGGGAAGAGTTTTCTACCCTTGGGCAAAAGCAGGCAAAAACTGTGAGGAGAGTGAGTGTGACCACAGTGAGAGAGTCAGAGCAAGAGCGGTGGGAGGAGGGGTCAGAGCCTTTCAGTTGTAGCCAGCTGTGCAAGATCGAAAACCTGCAGCTGGAAAACATAGGCAGACTTAGTCCATAGAGTCATTTTCTAATCCATCAGTGAGAGATGGCATAATCTGCACAGTCAACAATTTTCACCTATTTTATTCATTGCTTTATTCCCAGTTCCATGGGATACTGCCTGGCTGGCACTTTATAAGTAGTTGGGGACAGTCCTTGATAAACTTAGGACATGGTCACAATTGGTATATAATTATTCTACCATTTCTTTAAAAGTTAATGTTTTTTTAACCTTGTTTTATCATATTTAAATTTTGTTGAGTTGTGGAGGCCTGGATTTTGAGTGATAGAGTTCCAAAAGAATATAAAGCAAAGTTATCCCCTACAAAGCTGTCTGGTGACTTCCTCCTTCACTCCACCCATTTCCTGTTGTCACTGGTACCCACTGAAAACTATTTTTTGATTATTTTCATCTATTAAGTTCTGTCCCTAAAGACAGAATGTTAGTGACATTCAAAGACCAAATTGTATGGCTACGAAATGCATACTTCCTTGGCTTTCCTCAACTTAAAAAAACTTGTAAACTTTATGGTCATTGGAGAGGGGAATTCTCATGCACTTATTATTAGTGCAGTTTCAATATTACCTCCCAGTAGCATAAATAACATCTCCATATGTCAGGTATTTCTTTATTTTATAGTCTTGAAGAACCCCTCCTCAGTCTTTTCTGATCTAATCTAATCCAGTTTGATTGCTCTCTAAAATTCAAGCCCCCAGTGGCTGTGGATGCTCCCTTCCAATCATCCTCATTTTAATAGTTCCACCTTGCTCTTCTGTTCACTCCCCTTTTCTACTAAACTTTCTGATCTTCTGCCTTAGTGAGCTTCCTTGTTTGGGTGGAGCACAGACCCGCTCCTCAGCTGATTCCCGTGACTGGATATATGGTAGGTATGATCTTCGAGACTTGTGTCCTGCAATAGATAAGAGGCCAAACACCCTGAAAGAGACATAGTGAAAATATAAAATGAGGTTGATTGGGGGAATTTACAACAGGAAAGCAGCAAAGTTGACAGTAGCTCTAAGTATCCAACAGAGAGCAGGCCTAAAGTTGGATTGTTTGCTTCTCTAAAGGGAATGTCGAGGGGGAATCCCTGAGATTGTGAAAATTTCCAATCTCGAGTCTTGTTGTGGGACTATTTTTATCCATTGTGTAGGACTGTTAGTGAAATGCTTTAATCTGGAAGTAGATGTCTTTACTAATTGGAAATAAAGTGGGTGATTTATTATTGATTTTCCTGGGTCCCTTTTTCTGTTCTCCTTCTAGAATTCTTGTTATTCAGATACCTGCTTCCAGTTTTGGATCCTACTTTCTATCTCTATTTACCTTTTTGCTCTACTTTCTTGGAGATTTCCTGAACTATACCTTTTGACTTCTATTATTTACTTATGCTTTTATTTACATAATAAAATAAAAGTCAATAAAAAAGTGTTTGAATTATTTTTGTAATTTCTTCCCAAAGAAAACCAACATTTTGATTAATTCTGATGATTTAATCAGTCATTGAATATTCAAAACAGTACTTTTATACATAAGATTACATCTTTCATTAAGAAGGAACATGTCAAGAGAGCATTGAAATGGTGGTGTAGGCAGACATGGCTCTCCTCCTCACACAACCACATCAAAATTACAACTAAACTATACAACAACCATAACTCAGGAAGGTCAGAAATTGAGCTGAATGGAAGCCAGACAACTACGGAATTAAAGACACCTCATCCATCCAGACTGGTTGGAGGGGCACAGACATGGAATGGGCTGGTCCAATACCCATGTGGATGAAAATTCAGGAGGTTATGTAAAGAGCAAGGAGTCTAAGACCCACACCAGGTCCCTCATCCAAGGATTCCAGTAACAGGAAGATAAGTCCTTACAACATTTGCCTGCAAAACACAGTGGGGATTGAGTCTGCAGAAGAAACTTCTAGAGCCCCAAGCTGTTCCTCTTAAAGAGCCCACACATGGACTCACCTACTCAGACTCACTCTTTTTCAGCTCCAGCACTGGGGTAGCAGCTTGAAAGGCACCAGTTGTATACAAGGAGAAAACTGAAGTGTCTGGCACCAAGATGAGCAGAGGCTATTGCTGCCTTGCTAATCTGTGGCTCTTGCAACAGAGCCACAGAACCAGCAAGCTGGTGCCATTTCTGGACTCCATCAATCTGGCTAACTCTGGTCACCCCATCCTGGGGATCCACAGAGGCTCTGCTCACCCAATTTATAGGCCCACCCAAGGTGCTTTTCCATAAGAATGGCTGGTCTTGTCCCCTAAATCCTACCAAACAAGCAACAGATGGCTTCAGTGAGCCCTAAAGGCAGCCAGATTATATTTACAGCTTGCTTTTACCTAGGAATCTCCAGGCCTAGCACAAGTAGCAGTAATCTCAAATTGCTTTACAGCTCAGGCAGGGTACCCCAGGCAAAACAAAGGTGGGGGTTGACCTTGGCCTGCACCATCCTGGAAACCCCAGGGCCAGCACACCTAGTGGACAGTTACAGACCATGCTGGAGCACAACCACTCTGCCCCTGAACAGCTGATTCTCCACTGATGGCGGAGGTTAGTGGTCGCTGGTCACAGCCAATCCTTGCAGTTGACTGGCCTGAATAAATCCCTCCCATTGATCTGCCAATAGCAACCAAAGCTCAGCTACAAGAAGAGAGTGTACTCAGTGCCCATGAAGGGTGCACCTTGAGTACCCAGCTTGGGGGATAAGAAAGGCTGTGCCACTGGACCCTACAGGACACCTACTACATTGGGCCATACTACCAAAACACAAGGTCAAAAGCAGCTCTACCTAATACATAGAAACAAACACAGGGAGGCTGTCAAAACCAGGAGACAAAGAAACATGGCCCAATGAGAAACAGATCAAAACTCCAGAAAAAGCTAAAGGAAATGGAGATAAGCAATCTATCAGATGCAAAGTTCAAAACATTGTTAATAAGGATGTTCAGGGAACTTAGCAAAGAATACACTAATTGAAATAAAGAATAATTTACAGGGAAACAATGGTAGAGTGGATGAAGCTGAGAATCGAATCAATGATTTGGAACATAAGGAAGCAAAAACAATCATGCAGAACAACAAGAAAAAATAATTCAAACAAATAAGAATCATATAAGGAGCCACTGGGACAACTTTAAGAGGTCCAATATTTGCATCATAAGGGTGCCAGAAGGAGAAGAAAAAGAACAAGAAATTGGAAATCTATCTGAAAAAAAAATAGTGAAAGAAAACTTCCCTAATTTAGTAAAGGAAATAGACAAGCAAGTCTGAGAAGCACAGAGTCCCAATTATGATGGATGCAAAGAGGCTCTCTCCAAGACACATCATAATGAAAAGGCCAAAGGTTAAAATAAAGAGTCTCTTAAAAGCAGCAAAAGAAAAGAAGTTAGTTATACAATGGTTGCTAGATGGGAGCTCGGTGTAGGGAATGGGTGAAGAGTTGAGGGGATTAATAAGTACAAATTGGTAGTTACAGAATAGCCATGGGGTTGTAAAGTACAGTGTAGCAAATGGAGCAGCCAAAGAAGTTATACACATGACCATGGACATGAACAATGATGGGGGGGATTGCCTAAGGGAGTAGGGGGTGGGTAGAGGGAGGCAAGGGAGGAAAAATCAGGAAAACTGTAATAGCATAATCAACAAAATATATTTTTTAAAAAAGGCACATGTTAATTTTCTGATGACTTTATTAAAATGTTAAATCTATTATAAATAGCAAGTGGCATATAACTTACCCAATTTTCTTTATCATATTAATTATGTTGCTTTCTATAATTTAATAATGGTATATAAGTACTCAAGATTTCAATCTTTGGAAGTATTTGTCTGTTGTACAGGAAGATATATTCTAGTAGATTGCAAAGGATGAAATTAAGGTGAGCCATGTTTATACTTATTTTTAAAACATTTCTGATAAGCGTTATTGTTTTTATCTTATAAATTATGCCAATAATATTTGTGAAATCTTTATAAACAACATTTTTATTGCAAACAAGTGTATATATAACTAACATAATATATTTGTGTTTCTATGATGTTTTTATTTTTTATTTTTATTTTTTATTTTTTTGGTTTTTATTATTTTATTTTTATTTTTTAAATTAATTAATTTATTTTTATTCAGTTACAATTGTCTGCATTTTCTCCCCATCCCTCCACCCCACCCCAGACTTGGCTTAAATACAGTGAAAAAAAAAAACTTGACAATTCTGTCAGTTTTATTTTTGGATGACTCAGAAACTTGAGGCCTAAAGGACAGGCTAATGACTCTGTCCATAGACACTTCAGATTAACATTGTTAGTAAATTTTCATCCAACACAATGATGTTCTGGGCTTCATTTCACTTCAGTAACATAGGTATCACTCGGGAGACTTTGTTTTCAGCAAAATATAAAAGATCAGTAACATCAGCTGTGAGACTGCCAGAAGCTTTCTAGATGTCCAGAGTCATATGCAGCCAATATTTCTGACCAATGAATTTCAATTCCTTAATTGATAGTGAAAATTTCTCTCCACCACATTTATTGAGAAAATCGGTGACATTTAATTTAGGGGGTCATTGAAAATGACAATGTGTGACTATGTGGCTTATTCATAATTTTTAAATAATTTTTGATCCTCATTGAACAATATTTCAGTTGTTTATATTTTCTGGAAATCTCCTTTGAAATACAAATTTTGTTGATTTTTTTCCATAAACAGTTGTTTAATAGTTTGGTTGTTTTGTATTTTCAATTGTTCTATAAATAAAGGATAAAAGATCTACTTATTTTCTTTTGACTTTTCCTCCAGCACTATTCTAAATTGGGATTTTTTACTGGTGGTTTTAGAAGATTTATATTCACCAAAAAAATAATCAAATAAACCTCAGAAGTACTTAACCTTATGTTTAACACCTCGTGGACCTAACGTTTCCAAAGGGTCCAAGAAGCAGGGGGTGTCTGTAAGTTCAGCCATCTCTCAAGTAGTCAGTGAAATGTTACTTTTGTCTGACTGATTCCCAGTCATTTGGCACTTTTAGTGAGTTGATATTTCATTGATTTAAATGACAGCTAAATTATATTTGTTTATGCATTAGTTGAATTGTCGATTACCTTGAACTGCATTCAGTGTCTCGACCAAGTTCAGTCTTTAAAAGTTGTTTGGCCAACCTGGTGTTCTGTAGGTGAATGGAAGGGAAAGAGGTGAACTCGATAATCAGCTGATAATTTTTACAATCTGGACCGTACTATTTTCATGTGACAGCTTCTGAAATAATCTGGACACACTAAAAAGAGTGTGCCATCTCTTAGATTTCAGAGTTTGGAAAAAAAATTTTTGCCACTTCTTAATTGCCCAAGCCATGAAGACAATCCATATTTGGAAAAAAGTGGGTATTAAAACATACCGGCTGTTCATCAAAAGATACATGTATTATAATTCTTCAAGAATAAAAATACACACACATTTTTTTTTCTCACAGTCCTTTGGCGGCCCAATTTATTTTCAAATTAAGTATATATGATTGGTTTTCATTCCAGCAGGCAGAGTGGGTCTTGTGCCTTACTTATAACCAGAATTCACCACCCAAACCTGACACTGGTATAGATAAGAAAGCCAATTTACCTTCCTCCTAGGTTTCTGCTGGCTGCCAATGGATAAATGCTGTTAGCCCGGTCCATCGTTTCCCTGGTTCTTGGGCTGCAGCTGGGAGTCACGTACTACTGAATGGAAGTGGGGTTTGAGGAGCACCGGAGCGAGCTCCTGCACTTTGTGAGCTCTCACACCCTGGGTGGTCTGACCTTCTTTACCGTCACACACGATTATTTGAAGGAAACCTCCCACCGCTTACCTTCACATGTATAGATGGGTGCTTGTGCCTTCCCACTTTGTCAGGGCTTGGGCCTCTCTAGGATGGCAAGATTGGGTTCCCATCCTTTAGGAGCTGTGGGTGTGCAGCAGAGACCCCTCTGGACTCGGACACACTTCCAATGGTAAGAGGTTACCTACTGTTAGCAGCTGAGCTGGCCCCTGAAGGAAGAAAGAGCAGCAGTGTAACTTAGAGGCTGGTGCAGTTTCCCAAGTTGTCCTCTATGGCCCTTGGAAGAAAATCCCTGCTGCCCTAATGGACAGAAGACTGTTTCTGGAACAGCAAGTTCTTCACAGAAGGATTCTTCTGAGATGTGCTTGGTCAGGAAGTATCCATGCATTAATAAAAATATAGGAGGAGGGCAAGCCTACTCATTTCTGTTTTTCTCTTTTTACATGGAAGCACAACACCCATCCTTGCTACGTGTTGGGTTTGGACCATATACATTAACCCCAATATGGTTCCCAAAAAGGGTGTATGAGGGACCAGGAGAAGAGTAGAGGGTGGGTGGTGGAAGAACACCCCCGAAAGCTTCCTGCAAACTTACTCACCTCCTCTGCATAGCTGTGCCTTCTCCCTGGTGTTGTACTTACTCTACCATTCCTGCTTTTAGAATGAGTAAAGCTAAACATCTTAAAAGTCACCTAAATAATAATAGAATAACAGATTAATAGGTAATACTTATCTGAAACTAGTCCTATTTATTTTATTTATTATATAGGCTCATTTTTCTTCAGATTTCAATTCATTTGAGTTAATATTTTTAACCACCTATGCTCTATACTGTCATTGCAATATATGGGAGCTGTTAGAGAGATGAAGAACAGTCACAATTTACCCAGAAAAACATACTCAGAAATGTTAGATGTCCTTATGTGCTGCTAAAGGGATAAAGATACACAAAAATAAAATAATTAATTCTACCTTGTTTTCAGAGTTGGGTAGGAAATCAATTTGAAGGCCTTATATGCATTCTGAAATCAAAAAGGAGTAATGTTCTTTATATGACTTGGATAAAATTACAAACAGACTTACCAGGGTAAAGAAAAAAGATTAGGTTGCATTTCCTTGTTATTAAGATTTTATTTATTTATTTTTAGAAAGAGGGGAAGGGAGAAAAAAATGAAAATAAGAGAAACATCAATGTGTGGTTGCCTCTAGCACATCCCCACTGGGGACTTGGCCAGCAACCCAGGCATGTGCCCTGACTGGGAATTGAACCCACAACTCTTTGGTTCATAGTCCAGTGCTCAATCCACTGAGCCATAACAGCCAGGGATAGGTTGTGCTTCTTTCCAATGGCACATTTGTTTGGGGGTTTTGCGTGTGTGTGTGTGTGTGTGTGTGTGTACGTATATCCTGTATGTATTTCTACACCTATTAAACCCGTTGCATTTTATTTTGGTGTATACTTGTCATGTGAGCATGTGTGCACATGTATACGCATTTAAGCATGTGTCTGCATTTATTAAACACCTATTACTCTTTAGTTTTTGAAGATCTATTTATTTCACTGATGTTCATATACTATCACCTAACAAAGCATGAGTAACAAGCATTAAATGGCTTCTTGAGTAAATAAAGTATGAGACTCTTGACTCCTTCTTTTATGATGTTAAAATCTTTCTTCTTCATTTATGGTTAATGAAAAACACAGAGAGATCTTAGTTGCAGCTAACTATTTGCTTAAGAACACATTTTATTTCTTATATTTCTTTTATGAACTGCTGGCTTTATACCTCTTCAGGGCTTCAAAGCCAATGTTGGGGAAGAAATAAAATTAATTCTAAGTGTTACATCTGTGTACTGGTTTTTATGTGGCAATAAATATGGAAAAAACGCAGCACTCATTAAAAACAATCAGCTGTCGAGTGACTCCACACATGTATATTTCGTAGTAAATAACTATCATAATTACAACACTATTTGTATTTTCTATTTTTTAAAAGCAGACTAGCTAAAAATAACCCCTGAATTTTATAGTACTGCACCAAAAATTCAAAGATATTGTTAGATGCATCTGATAGCTATTAACTTGAAAGGTAATGATTAAACTGTTTTAAGTCATTTAAAGTATAGTGCAAATGAGATATCTGCTAGCAGATATTGATGTTCAAAAACACAAGGATGAGGACAAGATGCAGAAGAATGTTGTTAAGTAGCTGGGAAAGAGTAGAGGTTGAAGATACACTGATCAAAGGCAAACTTGGTCCACTCAGTTCTTATTCCACAGCAAGATTAATTCTATGCAAAATGTTAGTGTTTGGTTCCTCTGGTGACTGTTATTCTATACCAGCAATTTTCAACCTTTTTCATCTCCTGTAACACATAAACTAATTACTCAAATTCTGCAACACACCAAAAAAATACTATATTATCTGATGATCTGACAAAAAATAGGTATAATTTGGATTCATTTACACTGAATAGCTATTGTTGTGTTGGCTGTTGTCATATTTTTATTTGACAGTCTAAGAGAAAGCAGTCAGGGCCCCTGACTAAATAGTCAGGTATCATATGTTTTAAATTTCTTGTGGCACACTGTTGGAAAATCATTGTTCTATACCATATTATTAAACTTTGGGTATAGCTATTTTTATTAAATTTTTATTTAAGTAAATTTATTGGATTAGTCAAGTTTTGTAAGAAAGAAAATAGATGAATATAATGTCATTGCTTTTACTAAAATGAATTCAGGCAACATCAGTTTCATTGAGAATAATTTTCCACTAGTTTCCAAAAGATTTCCCATTGTAAATAAATTTACTTCAGTACAAATATTTTTATAAGATATCTATTTTTGTTCATATAGTTAACGCAAACTAAACATTTTCATTATATAACCTAAGCTTCTGCTACAGGAAGAATTTGTGACTATGAATACTCTGGTAAATAAAATGAGACCCAAAAGGAAGCCTATTTCTTTCTCTAATTATTCTTTCTACAATCCAAATTAATATCTGTACCTAAGAAATTGTCTGCATGTGATTGGGGAACCTAAGAAAAATGACAACAATGAAATATGCCAAGTACTCCCACTGCGATCCTAAAATCACCAACCGCTCTACAGCTGTAGGAATCTCTAAAGTGGATTTTGTTGCATTCCAGGAAAAATCATGTCAGACCAACAAGAAAGCTCATCACCATGATTGATTGATAACCACATCACTCTGAGCCTTGACAAATGTCTACATGTCTAAACCCAAGAGCTATTTATCAATTATTGATCTTCTATTATTAACCAAAATAAATGCAATTACTAACATTATTTTAGGAATCACTTCAAAATGTTATGCGTTTTTTTATTCCCAAAGTAGAGAACAGCTCTGTTACCATTCGTACATGTTTTGCTGAAAATGGTAGGGATTTACATATGATTTAAATATCAAGTCAAACATATAATGGATTTAAAACTGAATGTCTTACGTCAGCTTGGCATAATAATCAGTAGGCAGATAAATTTCTCAACACAGAATTGGAGCAAGTCCAAGAAAACTCAAATTAGTAGCTATAAATTAAGGACAAATATGGAATTTTTTCCAGTTATCTCATTTCCTTACTCCTTTCCTTCCTTGTTGCCTTCTTTCTTTCTTTCCTTCTTTCTTCTCTTCTTTCCTCCTATCCTTCCTTCCTTTCTTCTTCCCTACTTTCTTTTTTCCTTCCTCACTCCTTCCTTCCTTTAAAGTTTCAGTTTGACCAAGCTACATACTCTCTTCTTATTTCCAAATAATTAACAGGGTACATTTGTCAAGAAGAATTAAGTAAAAATAGAAACTAATTATGGAATATTGATTTGTTTGAAGATAACTTTTACTGTCTTTCATAGAGATAAATTTAGCTACTTTGGTCACATCTTAATATAGATGATCTAATTCAAAAATTGACCTCTAATTATTGTTTCATAGTTGGGGAGGCCTTGCAGAGTGTTACTTTATGAGAAGGACACACAGCAAAGGAGGCAAAGGAGACACCCATTAATTATAAGTGTGTTTTCCTCAATAGCCACGCCCTTCACTTGCCTTCAGAATTTGCGTGTATAAGAAATACAGAGGGAGTAAACATACCGTTTACTGTTGAGCAGAGAAAAAAGCATTGCCTTGAGAATAGATTTAGTTTCTTCTTCCAACTGTGGTAGTAAAAGGCCACAAGAGGTGTAATTCAATGAACATTCTCTGGTTGTTTTCTCCATTTCAAAAAATTGAAGGGGTTAAAAAGATTTTATCTTAAGTAACTTGTAGCTTAAAAAGTCAGAGTCTAATATTTATATTTCTTATTGAATTTCCAGGAATAATGCTGGGCTTGAAACTTCACATTTGTAAATTAATTTTGCTTTCAATGTATAAAAAAGATTGGAATATATTATCAAATACCTAAAGATGCATTTTCAAGAACCCTTAATTTTCTCCTTATTCTACTTTATCTTAAAAGTTGTCTACCATAAGTTGAAAGGAAATATGTGCATATGGAACTATGAATTGCCATTATAATATGCAGGCAGGTATTTTGGATATATTGACATATCATGACTTTTGGACTTAATGCCATCAGTTATTGGGATTCTAATTTTCATCCCATGAAGATAAGCCAATTTTAAAAAGTCAGATTTTTTTAATTTATAAGGTGCTTCCTTACTTTGGTGAGTTTATTTAATATAAAACTATATTACATCTTTAAATATTTTATTTACTTATTTTTAGAGATGGGATAAAAGGTAGAAAGAGAGGGAAAGAAACATCAATGTGTGGTTGCCTCTCAAGTGCCCCCTGCTGGGGGCCTGGTCTGCAACCCAGGCATGTTCCCTGACTAGGAATCAAACCTGGCACTCAATCCACTGAGCCACACCAGCCAGGGTTAAAACTATATTGCATTTTTAAATTTTTAAATTTAAATTTTTAAATTTAGCTTAGAATTTAAAATTAAAATTTAGCTTAGTTTTTTCCCCCTAAATAATGCTACTTACATTTATTTTATAAGCTAAACTTGAAAATGTTCTTGTATTTTTGGTGCAGTTAAAAAAATAGTTGTATTGAGCCATTCTACTTTACAACTATATAGAGAATCACAGACATGCTTTTACTTTATATATACATCTTCTGCAAAACCTATATATGTACAGCCACACTACCTCTAAAATTGTGCTTTAATTGGTGTGGAACATGTCTATATGTAGTAGCATGCAAATGCAAATGAACACATAGAAAACATGCAATTATTTTTCATTGCTCCTCACTGAGTTTGAATCCCAGTGTAAGTTAAAATGGTAAAATCACATGAGAAACATACCAAATGAGATTATTTCATAATCAAATAATTATGTGAAATACTGCAATATTTTTATTCTTCTTGTTTTCCATCAACCATTTGACCAAATAGATGACTTTATAGATTTATGCAACAGTTTCATTCATAAATAAAGTATTCTGTTAGCTAAGTAGCCCTTAGTTAAATATTTGTGGTGGTTGCTGTGCTGGATGATATACCTGAGATGGGAATATGAGTGAGGAAAATAAATCTTAACAATTAAATACACAAGCTGCTTTGATCTTGAAATAGAAAGAAATAAACATAACACACACACACACAATCACATAAACAAGTGTGTGAGCTAATCATAATTTGACAAAGGGGAAAATGGGATATTATTTCTGGAATTAATTGATTTAAGTGTCAATTATTTAAACTTGTTTCTTGTAGTTCCTGAAATATAGAAGGAAGCATTGAGATTTATATTTTGTTAGTCAGATAGAGTTTTTATTATAAGGGTTAGTAGCTTAGACTACCTCTGATCCTTTACCTCATTCTATAGGCAATAAAAGTGAAACTTGGCCAGTGTGGAGTAACTGATCTGCTAAGAAAGGCAGCTCTGGCCTCCGATGTTAGCACAAAAACGGCTATAGGCAAAGGCAGCCGATCTCCATCATAGGTATTGAGAAACATTAGTATTGCTTTAGTGGATATGGGTACTTCCCTGTAGTACAGAGAATGAGAAAATAGAAAACAAACATCTTTTTGATGTATAAAACGCAAAAGAGCAGGAGAATATGCCTTCATGATTTTGTACAGCATTCAAGAAATTGATGACATGATATAAAGTCCACACCTGTGTAAAAGCATAGACTAAGAAGAAGCTTTTTAAGGTGAAATGTTTTGTTTCACATTACTTTTGTAAAAGAAACTTCAGATCACATTATTTGTCCTATTTTTCTTTCAAAATATAACCCCACAAAGGCAATGCCTCCTCACAGGTGCAGGGAACTACAGCCTTTCTAAAACCGATGGTGCCAGGGAGGCGGATGTGTTCAGAGAGCGCTGGGCCTTCTCATCACAACTGCAGCGTTCCTCTGCAGTGAGCCAGAAGAGCCCCAATGCCCTTTCTGCCCAACATTTTTAAAAGAAAAATGTTCCTTATATATATTTTTGGTTCAGAAATTAGGACCACAATTACTTTCTATGATTTAATCCAATTTTTTTAGGAAATTCTGGTATCATTTTTCCCTTTAATTTATTGAAAAACTGTTTAAGAAAAAATATAAAAATATATAAAATACAAAATATAAAATATAAAAATATAAAACCATATTTTTATCAAGCTTATATACAGTCAAGCATCTTGATCTTTTATTTTGCTAATTGAAAATATGAGAGTAGCATCTTAGATATATTTACTTTCCTATCAGAAATATGTAATCAGATATGTTTTTTATTTTTAATATTTATAAAGTTATTTTTGGTAAACTAAAATGTATGTATGCTTTACATGTATCAGTCAGTACACAAGACATACTGAGGTGCAACTTTAATGCAGAACAGTGAATTATAAAATTATATTATCCAAGTAATGGGTTCTAGCTTACCATCTACTATTGTGTCTGTCCAGATATGGTGAACTTGCATGAGTCTTTGTTGAAAGAGTGGAAGATTATAAAGCCAAAATTTATGCTACCAGCTCCCCAATTCAATCTGTGTATAACCACTTTGATGTAAATTAACAGGATGTATTGCATAGTGGTTAAGTTTGGTGGCTGAGAAATCAAATCAGCTGAGCATAAAGTAGTTCTATAGTTGTTTTTTTTAAAAGCTTTTATTTATTTATTTTTAGACAGAGGGGAAGGGAGGGACAAAGAGAGGGAGAGAAACATCAATGTGTAGTTGCCTCTCACGTGCCCCCTACTGGGGACCTGGCCTGCAACCTAGGCATGTGCCCTGACTGGGAATCGAACCAGCAATCTTTTCATTCCACAGGCTGGCACTAAATCCAGTGAGCCACACCAGCCACCACGAGCTCTATAATTGTTTGACCTTGGCAAATGATACATAAAGCCTCAATGCCTTAGTTTCATCATCTGTAAAAAGTAGACGGTAGTATTTTTCTCATAGTATAGTTGTAAGGATTAAATGCATTAATGTATATGAAGTGCTTAAAAGAGAGCCTATCATCATAAGTTATATTTCATAGAATAGTTGTGAAAATTAGGTGAATATATTTTTTAAAATGAAAATTTACAATATTGACTAATGTAACATGAAAAGGGGTAGAAATTCAATGTAGCAGTAGAAATACACATATGCCCGACAAAATGTGAGAGAAACACAGCAAATCTATACCTGGCTCAAATAACTTGTGTTTTCTTGATGAAAAACTCAATTGAAAACACTGATAAAGCCACAATAAATCTGTTTATTAATTTCCGCAATTGTTTTACCTGACCTTTTATGTGTCTGTGTGAGTTTGTGGCAGTAAAGCAAATTACATGTACATCATGAACATTTTGATGAGAATTGTTTCTGACAAAATGTGATTCCCAGTAATGGGAGAGCCGGCATGGTGCATCAATGCCTAGTTTCTCATGGGAGGAAAAGGAAATCTACTGAAACTGCCTGGCGCTAAAAATGTAACCATGGAACCTAGATACTCCTTCTTAATCAAATAGTGGCACAATCGTTTAATATGGTTTTACAAATATTGCTTTGTAATCTATTTTGGTTTAGTAATACACTTATTATTACCTTAACTTTCCATATCAATAAATTATGAAGTGTCAAAATGCATCAATAATCAGGGCCTAGGTACAAGATCAATTTTCCTCACTTTCCCTGTATGTAAACATATGGGCTACAATGGTGTTAGACTTTAACATTTATTAATTACACTTGAAACTTATGTAACCGTATTAACCAATGTCACCCTGATATGTTTAATTTAAAAAATAAAAAGATTACAAGAAAAAAATCCAAGCCTCAATGTGTATTCCTCCTATTTAATCTTAGATATATATAACTACTTCAAAATTTCTTACACACTTCCTAATATACAATTAGTTTGAAAATCTTTATTGTATATATTTACAGATCTATCAGTAACCAGTTAGTATCAGACAAGCTAAAACTAAAAAATAATACAAAGTTTGACAAGAGTATTTGACTATTTGAATTAAAAAATGTGTAGTGTAAATACCTGATATCAAACTGTATTACAAGGCCACTGTAATCAAAACAGCTGGTACTGGCACAAAAACAGGCACATAGACCAATGGAACAGAACAGAGAGCCCAGAAATAAACCCAAGTCTCTACAGTCAATTAATATTTGATAAAGGAGGCAGGAACATAAAATGGAGCAAAAATAGCCTCTTCAACAAATGGTGTTGGGAGAAATGGACAGCTATGCGCAAAAAAATGAAACTCGACCACCAACATATACCATAAAAGACTTAAATATAAGTCATGACACCATAAAAGTCCTAGAAGAAAACATTGGCAGGAAAATCTCAGACATTCCATGAAGCATTATCCTCACAGACATGTCCCCTAAAGCAAGGGACATAAAGGAAAGAATAAACAAATGGGACCTCATCAAAATAAAAAGCTTCTGCATGGCTAAAGAAAACAGCATTAAAATGAAAAGAGAACCAACTGTATGGAAAAACATATTTGCCAATGATACCTCAGAAAAGGGACTGATCTCCAAAATATATAAAGAACTCACATGACTCCACACCAGGAAGACAAACAACCCAATTAAAAAATGGGCAAAGGACTTGAACAGACACTTCTCCAGGGAAGACATACAGAGGGTCCAGAGTCATATGAAAAGATGCTCAGCATCACTAGCCATCAGAGAGATGCAAATTAAAACCACAATGAGGTACCATCTCACACCAGTCAGAGTGGCCAACATAAACAAATCAACAAACAAATGTTGGAGAGGATGCGGAGAAAAGGGAACCCTAGTGCACTGTTGATGGGAATGCAGACTGGTGAGGCCACTGTGGAGAACAGTATGGAATTTCCTCAGAAAACTAAAAATGGAACTGCCCTTTGACCCAGCAATTCCACTGCTGGGATTATACCCTAAGAGCCCTGAAACACCAATCCAAAAGAACCTGTGCACCCCAATGTTCATAGCAGCACAATTTACAATAGCCAAGTACTCGAAGCAACCTAAGTGCCCATCAGCAAATGAGTGAATCAAAAAACTTTGGTACATTTACACAATGGAATTCTACACAGCAGAGAGAAAGAAGGAGCTTATACCCTTTGTGACAGCATGGAGGGAACTGGAGAGCATTATGCTAAGTGAAATAAGCCAGGCAGTGAGAGACAAATACCATATGATCTCACCTTTATCTGGAACATAATCAACAGAAGAAAAAAGCAAGTGATATATAACCAGAGACATTGAAGTTAAGAACAATCTGTCAATAGCCAGAGGAGAACAGGGAAGGGACAATGGGGAGAAGGGTTTTCAGGAACTACTATAAAGGACACATGGACCAAACCAAGGGGAAGGGTGGAAGCAGGGGAGGGAGGTGGGTTTGGTTGGGGTGGGGTAGAGGGAGAAAATGCAGACAACTGTAATTGAACAACAATAAAATAATTTTTTAAAATAAATACTGTAATATAGACAAAAAATGAGTAGTGTAATTTTCTTATGGTGGTAATAATGCAACATAAATGATGTCTGTCCTGTTAGTAAACTTCTAAGTGCACAATATGGTATTTACTATAGGCTCTATGTTATACAGCAGATGTCTAGAACTTGTTAATCTTGTGTAACAAAACTTTACTCATTAAACAGTAGCACCTTATTTTCGCCTTCCCCCTGCTCCTACAAGTCACTACTCTAATCTCTGTTTTTATATTTGACTATTTTAAAGGTCTCATATAAGTGGAATCATGCTATATTTGTCTGTTACTGGCCTTGTTTTCATCTAGCATAATATCCTCCAGGTTCATTCACAATATTTCACATGATAGAATTCCCTTCTTTTTCTAAGTCTAAATGATATTCCATTTAGGTATAGACCACATTTTCTTCATCCATTCATCCATTCATGAACACTTAAGTGGTTTTCATATCTTGCTTATTGTGAACAATTCTACAGTAAACATGAATTGTGAATATCCTTTTGAAATTCTGATTTCAATTATTTTAAAGGTACACCTAGAAGTGGGATTGCTCAATCATATAATAGCTCTATTTTTAATTTTTGAGGATATTCAGTATTGCTTTCTATGGCAGCTGCAACATTTTACATGCCCATCAGCAAGTGTACAAGGGTTCTAATCTCTCCAGATGCTTGCCTGCACTTGTTTATCTATCTACTTATCTGTCTATCTATCTGTTTATCTATCTACCTACCTACCTATCTCTTTTTATAAAAGCCATTCTAACCAATGCGAAGTGTCACTGTGTTTTGGTTTTGATTTATATTTTTCCCAATGATTAGTGATACTGAGCATCTTTCCATATAACTGTTGGCTATTTGTATGCATTCTTCGGAGAAATTTATATTCAAGCCCTTTGCTCACTTTCTAATTGGATTTTTTGTGTTTTTAGTTTTTTATGTTTTTGGTTTTTGCTATTGAGTTGTAGGAGTTCCTTTAATATTGTGGATATTAACTTATTATCAGATACAAGGTTTGCAAATAATTTTTCCTATTCTGCAAGTTGCCTCTTCATGCTGTTGACTGTTCCCTTTGCTGTGCAGAAGCATTTAGCTTGATAGGGCCCCATGTGTCTACTTTTGTTTTAGTTGCTTATGCTTTGGTGTCATACCCAATAGATAATTGCTTACATCAATGTCATGAAGGTTTCTCCCATGTTTTCTTCAAAAAATTTTAGCTTCAGATTTTACATTTAAATCTTGAATTCATTTTGAGCTGATTTTTTTCCAGCGTATGGAACAAAATAAGAGTCCAATATCATATTTTGCAATAGATATCCAATTTTTCCAACAAAACTTGTTGAAGAGATCATCCTTTCCCTATTGTGTATTCTTGTCTCCCCTATCAAAAATCAGTTGACCCTATATACGTGGAATTATCTGGGGTCTCTCTTCTGCTCCAATGGTCTATACATTTAGTCATAGGATGCAATGAAGTTTCAACATACACAAATCAATTAATGTGATATTCTACATTAACAGAATAAAAGAAAAAAGTTACATAAACATATAAACAGAATGCAAAAACATTGGATAATATTCAACACAATTTAATGATAGAAACTTCCACATATAGAAGGAATTTACCTCAATAGGATAAAGACCATTGTCTTTTTAGCTGTGAAAAGTCTACAGCTAACAAAATACTCAATGATGAGAAACTGAACACTTTTTCTATAAGATCAGGAAGAAGGCAAGGATGCCCACTATTGCCCATTTCTATTCAATATAATAATGGAAATCCTAGCCAGAGAAAATATGGAAGAAAAAGAAAAAGGAATCTAAAGCTGAAAGGAAAAAGTAAAAATATTTCTGCTCATAGTTGACATAATAGTACATGCAGAAAACTTTAATGATGTCCCCCAAACTGTTAGAATTAATAAATGAATTAAGTAAAATTATAGAATACAAAATCAACATATAAAAAGTTTTGTTTTTATTGTTAACAACAAACTATCCAAAAAAGAAATTTAAAAAATTCCATTTAAAATACTATGAAAAATAATAAAATTCTTAGTAGTAAGCTTAAGAAAGAAGTGAAAAGACTTGTACATTGAAAACTATAAACATTGTTGAAATTTTAAAAGATAAAAATGAATTTAAAAAACCCTAAGATTGAAAGACAACATTGTTAAAATGTTTATATTATCCAAAGCAATCTACAGATTCAATAGAATCCTTATAAAATTCCCAATGGCATTTTAGAGAGAAAAAGAAAACAACAACCCTAAATTTCATATGAAACCACACACAAAACTCATAATAGCTAAAAGTCTTAAGAAAGAAGAACAAAGCTGGAGGCATCACACTTATCAATTTCAAAAAAAAATCTTAAAGAGGTACAAACTTTAAAACAATTAGTATATTTTTAAGAGCTCAATTACAGATTACAACAAAAGGAAGTTTGTACCAAGCACAGTCAAACAAAATGGAACAGCTTAGTCACTTTAGAAAGAGCTCCATTCTTCCCTAAAGGTGGTACAGAGTAGCAGCTGTAGACACAGGTTTGGTTGTGAATTGCTTGAGTTTTTTCCAGCTCCACAGTTACTAAGTGTAATTTACCTTCTATAAAATTTGAGCTAATTTTGGAAGGTAGGATGGTTTCAAGTATTATATAAAATGATGTATATAAAATGTTTTTTGCAGTATTTGATGCATTGCAGTAATTTCATATACATTAATTAGAATACTCCAACATTTTTATTTTAGGAAAGAGGAGATTGCAGATTAGAACAAACTTAAGTTATTTGAATATTGTTTTTTTTTCTTGAATACTGTATTTTTAAGGACAGAGTTTTCCTTTTTTTTTGCTTTTTTTTTATTCTTGTAATTTCAATGTATAGGGTAGTGTTGGCTGCCACAATGGTCAATTAATTGATGCATTATAAATTAAAACAAACAAACTAAGAGATGGAAACCTCGAGATGCTGAAGAGTTATTTTTCAGATAGAAGATTCTAAGATGTGGGGTTTCCTGGGACCCTGTTTTTTTAATACTTTGCACAGGAATTGACTGCCTAAAGATAAGAAAATATCGGGAGGGTGGTGATGATACAAAGCAACACGTGCAGAACCACCCAGTGGAAGGATGATCTCCATTAGAAGGCAAGTCTCAGCTTAGTGTCCTAAAGTCACAAATTAGAAGGAAACCCACTCTTGAGACTGACTGCTTTGGAAGAAAATCATCAGAATCTATAGAAAAGACCATAAAGGAAACCACAGCAGCAGCAAATAAGACTTTGCTTTAATCATAGCTACTCAGTTAGGTACAATTTAGGAAATGGAGCAAACTGTTGTCTAAAACTTCAAAGGCATGGGAATTTCTGCTCAATGTTGCCCCAGGTCAGTGCTGTAGGATAATAAGAGGAGAACTTAAACCTGAATCTTTGTCTGTGCGTGCATTATGAGCAATGGATTTCCGGGTGGGTTTCGGGCCAGCTGTTAAAGCTTTGCAAGCAAGAACATCAAACCCCTTCCTGAAATTTATCCTCCCCAGCTTTTTTATTAACACCACTAACCTATAATTTATAATTGGACCGAGCAAAGTTGCCTTTCAGCAAGTTTTCAATCTTTCCTCTAAATTAGATATGAATTGAATTCATCACTCTATTATTCTGAATACTCTGTTTTCCTAGAACATCATTTCCTGCTGTCTGCTCACTTTGCATTTGGTCTCTTTTCTGTCTCCTGGGCTGAATCATAAAATAAACTCATGGGCAACCCCATCTAGCTATAACTCACTCTCACTTAGACTTGTAATCATTTCTTATCTCTTAATTTGCACTATATTTTATGGCTGGCTTACAACTTAAAAGCTTTTTAAAAATACTTTATATAAAAAGTCCATATAATAATATATTTATCAAAATATTGATAAGGAATAGTCATTGTATCATGGGAGTAAGTTCATAATAAAAATAATGGAATGGTAAACAAATTAAGATATATAGCTTCCATTTGGAAATAATGGCATAGTTAATTCTATTTTTGTCATCAACAATGCATTTAAAAGTTATATATATGTATATATATATATATTTATTTATTTCATAGTTTTAAGTAATAGGAATGCCTCCCAGTCATTGGCATATATTGTGCAACTTAAATAGATTAAAGCTGCTGTATCAAATAGTATGCATTAAAATTGAAGTTATTTGACATAATGGTATTCATCTTCTTTTCTGTATCTTATTCTGTATTTCTGAGAAGTTCAAAGTAGTTAATAAACATCATTTTCTTATAAAATAATAATAATGTACATATTATTTTGATGAGTTTCAAAACCCATCTCCAACTTTTAAAGTTTTTATAAGTGAAAAATATACATTACCATAAAAATTATAATTCCTTTAACTCCAAATCTTTGGTTGAATTCTCAAGGTAAAAACATATGAAGTGAAAATTTGATACAAATATATATGAAGTGAAACAAAGTTGTAAATTCATCATTGTTTAATTTTATCAACTATCAACTTGATTAGGCTCCTTGTCTAGAATTAAAATTAATTTTTGTAGAGTAGAATCTAAAATCTCTCATTTTGGAGATAAAGATACTAAGATTAGGTTATTTTGCTTAACCATTACTATTAGTTCATCAAATGGGATATTTTAGATTAGAAGGCATATGAAATCTAGTGAAGTTTGAATTTCTCTGCCCTGATGGATTGGGTTACAGTGAATCTAGCAAAATAAATAAGTTTCCAAGTCTTTTATTCTTTAACAGTTACTAAAACTAAAACTCGAGCCTAAATCACATGCAGCATTTAACCACAGTAACATAAAAGGAACAAAACCTCAATATTAAATGACAGCAGCGAAGCACAGATAACACACAGTTCTCCATTGGCTAAAATGACTTCAACAACAATGGCTGCAGTTGTTGCTAAATCTGGACTGAACATGCTTTCTATCATTATGCGTGTGGATCCGCGAGAACTTCTTCATCGCCATGTCATGTGGCAACATCATGTCTCAGAATTTGTGAAATAATCAATAATCAATGTTACTTTGTTCCAGTGAACTTCTATAACAAGATCTAGACTTTATTATAATGAGTTTTCTATAAATATAACCTCAACATAATCCCTGATTTTATAAAAGTGCATTTTCTTCCTTGGAACTCCGAGCACAATTGCACATTTTTCTGTAGACTTAGCTGGGCTTGATGTGTCAGGATTACCAGCATCTTAGTAACTGATTTATTGCATTTTTTGCCACTAGCATTCAGAGTTCTGAAGACACTTTTGACTTGAAACTGTGCCTTTGATTTCTGAAACAGACAGCAGAGCAGCATCACTGTCAGAACTGCTGACACGATGGGACATTGAGCCTTTTGCCTGAGTCAAACGGTATCATAAAGGCTTCACTGGAAACTGTTAACATTAGTCAATCAAAACATATTTTCTAAGCCAGACTGATTATTTTTAAAAATTTAATTAGTCAAGAGACATGTGTTTAGTATTATTACATATCAAGCTCCATAGTAGGCGTTGTACTAGAATTCCAAAAGGAATTGTATGCAGTCTTCACCGTGTGTACTGCATTTGCTGCCTAGCAGAATCATGAGCAATGTGCAACCAGATGCCCCGTGAACACGTGGACATGATGTTCTGGAAGAGGAGTTGTTGAGACCAGCCAGTAATTTGGGCTGAAGGTCACCTGGGTGAAGGAGAACATTTCTGATATCCATAACAGAATCTACAGAAAGCAGGATATGAAGTAACATGATGTCTTAGGGAAGCAATATTCTACTGAGACAGAATAAAGTAGTCGACAAAAAGTGTGGCGAGAAATGAACCTGGAAACGTAGGTAGGGGCTGATTCACAAAAAGCACTAGAGGTAATGCTGAGGACAAAAGCAAATCTGTATTTTTGAAAGACAAGTGTGGCCTTATGCATACAGGGAGGATGATAGTTTGTGACAGGCAACAGGGAGACTATTAAATATTGTAACACTATAACCCAGATGAAAAGCAGTAAAGCTTTAGAGAAAAGTAGTGGCAGATTAAAGAGGATAAGCATAGTTTATTGATGTTTAGTCGATAAAGGAGACCAGACTAGATGTAAAACAATAAGTGATTTTTTTAAAAAAGTTGAGAATGGAACCAAGAACTTGAGTGTGTCTTGGTCTAGTTAATTGGTAGTTTTGTGATTTAAACAATTGGGTAATATAGCTGATGGCCCAGTCACCAGCACCTAGGAAAAATGTGAGTGACCTTGTAGAGTTAGGCACACAGAGTGAGAGACAAAAGTTGAAGTGCATGAAACTTTAAATAGCAGGGTGTGTAAAAAAGATTGAGAAATGGTGACCGCAAAAGAATGGGGAGGGCTGAGAATAAACAATGCTGAGGGAACCAACCATAGTTGATGGTAACTTGAGGAGAATTATTTGTTTCAAGCAAAGAATTGCCCTTCAAGAAGACAGATTAATAGGAAAAATGAAACTGAATCAGTATTAGAAATCTGAAGGAATATAGTTGTGGGCCTAAAATGTACTCATAGGAATTACTATGATCAGAGGAGACCGAGATTTTAATAAAGGGAAGAAGCTGATGGGACTAATCCATGGAAGTGTAACAACGAGTGAGTTTGTCTGCAGTCCTTCCAAGGGTACACCGGGCTTGGGGAAGAGACTGAAGAGCAGGCAATAGTGGAAGAAACCAGAAGCAGGCGAGTTACATCATTTATACTTTGCAGTCCATTCGTGGAATTTAGATATGTTTCCAGTTCCTAGATGGGAGGCTCCAAGCTGTTCACCAGAAATTCATTGTTGGAGCTCTAATTTTTGTTGGACAATGGGTAAAACAGATTTCTCCAGAGAGGAAGTTTGGAAAAGCTGAGGAGTTAAATTAAAAAGCAAGCAAACAAACACAAAAATCGATGGATATCAGACTGTGAACAGTCTTGAAGTTCAAATCTGATGTAGCGAATCACAGCAGGACACAGAGGAAGTTGGCCAGATAGTGAAATGTCCAAAATCCTGTAACCGAAAGATTAACATGTAATAACGAGAAAGTTATTTTGGAGTGCAGATTAGATATTGTTTCAATGTGTGAAACATATTACTACAAGAAGGAGGAAATAATGAAATCTTACCCCGTATTATAAAGATGAGTATTTTAACAACATCCAGTTTACACAGGCTCCTTATGCGCCGGTCATTATGCTAAGCAATTTTTATGTGTTAACTCACAAATGAGTTCCATGAGATCCCAGCTCCCATTTTGGATTAGAGAAAAACAAGCTTAGAGTGTGTGAGCGGCTTGCCAAAATTTTGTTAATTTGGAAGTAAGAAAATATTGATCCAAATCAAAGTATAAAATTTCACACAAAAAGAGGTGGAGGTTGAGCTTCGTCCAGGTTTGATCAAGACTCCCATTTTCCCCCTGGGATTCCCAAGTCTGTGACCCCTTCGATGAGTCTGTCTTCGCTTTTCCCCCAAGATGCTTAAGTGGCTACTGATGTTCCAAACATTTGCACGCCAGTGTCCAGAGAAAAAGAGAAAGAGGGCATTTCCTAGAAGGTCTCAGAAGAAGCTCCTCAGGTTTCATTGACTAGAAATGGGTTATGTTTACACCCTTGATCAATTATTATTAGCCAGAAAGCAAGGCTTGTGTTTGTTAGCTGAGACTTGAGCTTAACATCTTGAAAGCAGTTAAGCTTCTTCCAACATGCAAGGAAGTCTGGGGGAGATAGTGATATATGAATATGTGTATGAACACTTTTTAATATTAGATGGGATTAATTTTGAGGAATTATTATACTATCTACTTAAATCGCATTATTATATTTACAAAATTAAAATAACTTACAAAAGATTATATGAGGCCTGTCTGGAAAAACTGCAGCCATTATTCAGGCAGCCAAAGAGAATGGACTGGATACCACGCACACAAACAATGATGACCTCACTGTACGAGCCAGTGGGAGCGGTAGGTGCCATTGAGTGACCATCCGTGCTGTGTGGCCGTCACATTCAAAATGACTGAGCAATAGAGCAATAAATCTGCATCAAAGTTTGCCTTAAGCTTGAACATTTCTCTGGGGAAACCATCCGGAGGATTCAGAAGGCTGCAGCTATGGGCAACTGCTGACTGGCAGCTTTGTCATGACAACACGTTTGTCCACCCATGCATCATGCCTCATGATGAGTTTTTTGGCAAAACATCAAATTTTGACCCAGGTGACTCAGTTCCCCTACAGCTCAGATGTGGTGCCCTGCAACTTCTGGCTTTCCTCAAAGCTAAAATCACCTTTGAAAGGGAAGAGGTTTCAGACCATCTATGAGATTCAAGAAAATATGACGAGGAACTGATGGTGATTGGGAGAACTGTGTGAGGTCCCAAGGTGCCTACTTTGAAGGGACGGAGGTGTCTTTGTCCTGTGTACAATGTTTCTTGTATCTTGTATTTTCCTCAATAAATGCCTCTATTTTTCATAGTACATGGCTGGATACCTTCTGGACAGACTTCATGTATATAATTAGAGAGCTGGTTCTAAGGTTCAATACTTCTGAGTTCTGGCTAACACACACACACATATATATATATATATATATATATATATATATACACACACACACATACACTCAATTTGCATTTTTCCTTTCACTAAAACTAGATAAACACATAAATAGTGGATGAGAAGATAGATAGATGCTAGACAGATGGATTGATGATAGATAAATGATAGATAGGTACATGATAGGTAGATAGATGAAGTGATAGATGGATAAATGGATGGATGGATGGATAGATAGGTAGAAATATTTTTCTTGCCCTTAACATGGCAGAAACATTCAATCAAATCAATAAAAAAAATACAAATAAGTTTAGGTGTGTAGGATGTGTGTTAAATAAGCTAGGTGTTCATATTAACCAGTCCTTAACATCTTGGCCAAATGTATTTGAATCAAAAGTGATTTATTTATCCTTCAAAATACGATGCTTCACAGAAGGAAAAAAAGGCAGTTTACTGAGTTATAGCTTAGAGCCACTGAGTGAATGAATTCCAAACCCATAAATTTCATCATGAATTCTATGGAATTTCCTGTGACAATAATTTTCAAATGACACTAGGCACAAAGGAGGCAACTTGTACCATCACTGGAATTGGGATTCAGTAAGTGTCACTGAGAGCAGACATTAGCATTTGTTCTGGTGTTCTTGGTATAGAATTTTTGGCACACAAAGGAGAGATAAAAGGCTCATAAAAATGGATTCACTTATCCATCAAAGTACAGTTGACTCACACGGTATAAATATGTATAGCCTAAAATTTTTAGGGCATATCTAGGAGGAAATTGCATACCCTTAGAGTATTTTTGCGTCCTTGGGCTGAGTAACAAATCAGGAGTTGATGTCACAGTGTTAAGGTCGCCTGGGGCTACCTCGAGGGCGGGCTGAGCGGTGTAGGTACTTGGGGCAGAGAGAAACCAGATTCCCTGCTCTGACCCTAGCAGTGCCGTTCAAGGGGGCTTGCCTTCTACTCTGGCAGGTTGTTATGACATAGGTCTTTTCTAATCTTTAAAGGTTCTGACTATTTCAGACACACTTCACAAGTATACAAATTCTTTCTTATGCCTCTAACAATGAAGTCCAATCATCAAAGTCTACTGGTTTGCATTTTAATATATTTTAAATATTTATTCTAAAATTGCATTGTCCTAACATGGGAGATAAAGTTTGGATTAGTATAAGAACACTAAGGTATGGGTCTTGCAGACGGGAATCATGCTGGGTCACACTGGGCACTTGTTACCCTGTGCGTGCTGCGGGAGAAGAGGAAGTGAGTTTGGATGCACTGATGTTACTTACATACACCTAAACAGAACACACTATGTGGAAAATGCATAATTTAATTGTAAACATTAAATCATTTAATACTGCTGAAAATGGATACTATTTTTTTTGTTTGTTTTCACATGGAGAATCTAAAATTAATTAGCTTGTGATCGATCCAGGATTCAAACCTAGACATTTAGTCTCCAGAGGCAAAAATGGCCCTCAGAGTAGGAGGCAAAGCAAGCTCTTCTGTTGAAGATAATTTGTAGGGAAATGATATGGGGCTGTGCTCCTCAGGCCTGGGTACTCATTACACATATCTGCTAAGATTTTTAAAAGTTCTGATACTTGGCACACACAGATCAAGTAAATTAGACTTTCTGATGGGGGCTCAGGAATCACTATTCATAGTCCTTGTAAATGCCTTGTATTCAACCCTTATGGAAGCTAAAGAAGGCAGAGGTGTCATTTACAACCTTCAGGGGCAAATATAGGAAAAGAATCCACAGAAAGAGGAGCCAAGTTGCATGGCAGAGCAGTGAAGTCTAATGTAAAATGGATTAAAGGACCAGGTTACTTTAAATACTAAACTCATCTGCTGTGTATCTATGTTTAATTTAACTTTGTAATTAAACTCTGCGTTAGCAGACCTGCTTTTTCAGTCTTATAGTATCCAGTTCCTTTGTAAAGACCCTTATGTGTACACGAACGCACACACACTAAATCTGGCTTGACTGAAAACCATTGTGTTTGACATTTCTCTGCTGCTTAATGCCTTTTTAAAATGTAATAATATGCACATTTATTTTCCAATCCTGTTTGAGGATGAAATTTTATGTATTTATCATTTTATACCTAACTCTAAGTGTATTATTTCTTGTTTATAATGCAACATACATAAATCAAGAGCAAAAAGAAAATGGTATGCCATGGGAGATACCCTTCTCTTTTCCTGTTTATGCATCAGTGTGAAGGGTTAACATTATTCAGCAAAGCAATTTATATTAAATCCCTTTGGGTTTGCATTCCATATTGTGGCTAAGTCTTACTTCTGGAATTTTTTAATGTAATGTCACTCATTTTTCGCTCTGCTTTCTTAAGTGAGAACATTGCTAGATTTCAAATTTAAGACAAGTTCAACTCCCAATTTAGTGTTAAGAAAAGATGATAAAGGCCATAACTAGTTGTCAGGTCACATATTTAGAGTATGGTATCTGTGTCCTTTTATGTATATATATGAGCACTATGACTATCCAACTGATAAACTTTTATTAGGGAATTACTTTATGACAGACACCGCATGTGCAGAAATGAACATGGAAGGGCTGTTGATGTAAAAGATTTTATCGTTCGTGAGAACACATGATGTACTGACTTTCTTTCTCTAAGTATATTTTATTGATTATGCTATTACAGTTGTCCCATTTTCCCTCTCCTTTATCCCCCTCCACCCTGCACCCCTTCCTTGTAGCATTACCCCCTTAGTTCATGTCCATGAGTTGTACATATAAGTTCTTTGGCTTCTGCATTTCCTATACTATTCTTAACCTCCATCTGTCTATTCTGTGCCTATCGATTATGTTTCTTATTCTCTGTACCTTCCCCCCCATTCCCCCTCTCCCTCCCCCCTGATAACCCTCCATGTGATCTCCATTTCTGTGATTCTGTTCCTATTCTAGTTGTTTGCTTAGTTTTTGTTTGCTTAGTTTAGGTTTAGTAGTTGATAGTTGTGAGTTTCTTGTCATTTTACTGTTCATATTTTTGATCATCCTCTTTTTCTTAGATAAGTCCCTTTAACATTTCATATAATAAGGGCTTGGTGATGATGAACTCCTTTAACTTGACCTGGTCTGGGAAGCACTTTATCTGCCCTTCCATTCTAAATGATAGCTTTGCAGGATACAGTAATCTTGGATGTAGGTCCTGCCTTTCACGACTTGGAATACTTCTTTCCTGCCCCTTCTTGCCTGTAAGATTTCTTCTGAGAAATCAGCTGATAGTTTTATGGGAACTCCTTCGTAGGTAACTCTCTCCTTTTCTCTTGCTGCTTTTAAGACTTTTAAAGAATCAATATGTACTAAAGCCGATAGGAGTACAGAGGAGCAGAGAAAATGTCTCTACTTGGGGCAGAGAAAACAAGGATCCACAGAAGTTGCAGTGGAGCTGGGATATCAAGGGTGAGTAGGGTTTCTCCAGCTGGTGGAGGAGAGTGTCCTCCAGGCAGGAGCACTTGAGCAAGAGCACAGAGGCCTGAGAGAGCCCCAGATAAACACCTGTATGTCTGTGCAGTCCCAACAGGAGGTCCCTGGCAGCACAGTCGGAAACTACTCTGGGAGGGATGTTGCAACCCATGCATGTCAAACTATTCATCGTATATTGATGAGTTTAGACATTTTTTCTTTCAAGAGAATAGAAACCCATTAGATTTTGTTTTTAATTTTTAACTGTTTTTTTTCTTTTTAATGAAGGAGAGTACCATGACTGACTTTGTGTTTTGAGACAATGACCCTTATGTTTCTGGGTAAAAAGAGTTAAAGGAGAAAATAATTAGGGTGCATTTCAGTCTTGCAATTGTAAAGAAAGATGAAAGCCAGTTGAGACAGTTGCCGGGATAATAAAAATAAAAGAATATATTCAATAAAGATAATATTTATATATCTGAGAAATTAGGAAATATCACAGAGGACATAGATTAATGTTAATCCACTTACAGTTTTCATGTATTTCTAGCAAGTTTGCTGATTTAATACACCAGATGAATATAAAACTGTCATGTTGGACATGGCATTTGACAGAGTAAATAATCATGTGACATATTAATTTATTTTATGTTGAGAATAGTACCTGGGGCATGGTGTGTACCACTGAACGCTTGTTTATTGAAAGAAGAAATGAATGAATCAACAAATTAATGCCTAGTTTAAAATGACTGTGCTTTAATATTTTGTGAAAGTCAATACATTTTATCAGAATATTTCTAAAATTCATTCTCTGTGTCAATAATATTAATCTTAATGAAATCACATAAATAAAACACAACTATCACACAAATGCTAGCTGTACTTAGGGATGCATGGTTGCATTATAAAAATAAAACAGCTTTCCCTATCTGAGCTCCAGAATACCCATGCTCATTGTATAGAGTTTAGAAAGAAGAGATAATAGAAACAACTTAATCTCAATAAACATAACTAAAGAATACTATTTTGAAGGTAGGCATGCAAATATACACATACACAGATACACTTATACACATGAAGGAAAACCATTTAAGGTGATCATTAAATGAATAAAATGACTACAAATTAAGTGGACATAAGATGGTAAATATATTTTCAATAGACAGACAGATAGATATAAACTGTACAACTAGAGGGGGTTAAGAATATGAATACAGTTTACATACATACACAAGATAAAAATAACAATTATAGGTGTTAAAATTTATTCATAATATGAAAAAATACATATCAGAACAATGAAGGCTGGTGAGAATGTTGGAAAATATAACAGACTGGTTGAAATGTAAATAATACAGTATTTTGGTAGTCAGCTTGCTAATGTATATCAACACATTGAATTCATATGTTCTTTGACCAGGCTATTCCAATGGTAGGAATTTACCAATTGCGAAATTGCTTGTAGTAGGAAAATTGTAAAATACAACATTTTCACAAGTCCTTAAACAAAGGATTTACTAAAAGGAGATTGGTTAAAAATACTAATTTTGTGTTTATATTATTTTACTAATATTCATTATTTTAATAAGGGTTATGTGCTTTTATAACATATCTGTCCAATATTTTATTTAATGAGTAATGTTCAAGAATGTGCAACTACTTTGATCTCTTTTATAAGTAAAATCTGAAGTATAGGTTAGTATGTCAAGAGAAAGATAATTAAAATGAGATAAATCAATGTTGGAGGTCGATCTTCCATCTAAAATGTTGCTAACAGTGCCTTCCAAACAGTGGCTTCTCCACCACCTCTTTTCCTTTCAATCTGTAGTAAGCAAAGTTCTTTTTTCCTGACTTCCCTGTGGTTCCCCTCAACTTTTCCAAAATGCCCTTGCCTCAGGACCTAAAGTTGCCTCAGCATGTGCCAATGAATTTTCACTGAAAACATAAATAATGAAGTAAAATAAATTACATTAAAATAAAATAAATAAACAAAAAAACAAACCCTCCTCCCCCAAAAAACCCTCACTTTATGCAGGTCTGCACATACATAAGATTTCTCCAAAGCTGAGTTTACTGATCACCATACAGAAGAGTCCCTCACCTGTCACTCTATTTTCTTACACTGCCAAATTTTATTTCTTAACATTCATCACAATGGAATATCATCTATATCTATCCCTATGTTCCTATCCCTATCTGCATCTGTTTCTGTATCCGTATTTATACTTATATCTATATCTAGGTATACATTTATTATTTTAAAATATGTTCCTCTTACCATTCCCCTTCACATAGGATATTATTCATGAGGATTTGGGTCTCTCTATTTTTTTTCCCTACATGTGGAGCAGTGTATGCCATAAAAAAAGAATCAGTGTATCTTTGTTAAAAACGTGACTGATTGAATGCTCATAACTTTGTGAGAAAGCATTAGAAACTGTTAAGCCACTCTCTGTGTGTTTGTGTATTTCCTGACCATACAGTATATATGTACAAAGTATCAAATTGGAATTGCTAAAGCAAACACTATGACTTTTATTTGTGTTTCCAACACAGATTGCATAAAATAATATTGAATAATTTAATTCATGTGGGTAACATTTCCCTCCTTAACAAGTTTTTTATTCAGAATTTTATAGTGATATGAATGTTTTGGTAAAAGATTAAGATCTCATTGTATTGTGAATGAATGTATTATATAGAATTTATTTTCAAATACCTTTTAACATATACCTCTCTATATATACTAAAACACTCTAACTCAGAGTAATTTAGTTGTATTAGTGACACCCTTTTTTAGTTTGCAGTTTATATCATATGGGCTTCTCCTAATGCCTGGTCTTTCTTTGGCACGATTATAAAACTCTAAATAGTCAATTTCTCTGCTGCTTGCTCGGTTGTGTGTGTGTGTGTGTATTCATATATATATATACATATATATATACACATATATATATATGAATTTTAAACAACCATTTAAAAGCGAGTATGTATAATAGACACATCCATGGTGGGACGTACACAGTGGAGCAAAAAGTAGGCTCACTGTTGTGAGCACTTTGTTCTCGACCCAGAACAGTAGCATTCAATAGGACTTTAAGAAGAGATACTCATGCAGACAATTGTACTTGAACAATTAAAAAAGAAAGAGAAAAAAAGGGTTGCTGCAATCAGAGACCAAAGGGATGGTTACCAGAGTGAGGGGGTGAATTATACCGTGACAAGTTTACAGGGTGACAGATCGTTACTAGAATATCGTAGTGATCACACCACGTGGCATAACATGTTGAGTGCACTGTGCACTAAAATAACCGATATAAGATTGTGTAACAGCTTTCTTCATAAAACGTCAAAACAGTTATTAAAGAAAGACTTGACTACGACTATCGATATTTTTAGGTGCAATTATAACTAGGTTAACATTAAGTTTATTTGTAGTAACTTTTTCATAAAGAAGCGAATTAACTTTCCATATAAATGAGCATCAGGTGTGGAATTACTTTAGTGCAATATCTGATTATCCAGAAGTATCATTTAAGATGTCTCTATTCTGGGCAGCATAACTATTTGAACTCATATTTTTATAATTCCTAGAGAATTTAGGGACATAGTAATTTTTACCAATACTGAATCTGATAATTTTAAATAAAGCAACAAAATTTGGGACCCTTACCTATTAGTTAAAAGCAAGTCAAGGTTCATGGGAAAATATTGGCACATTCAAAAATGTACAAAGAACTTTTTTTTTCAAAATGGGCTTAATGAATTAAATTTTAAAAACTATTTCCTACAATGTGTCTATGCTATCTTATTAATATTTACATATAGTCTTAAAGGTATTTCATTTCTTTGTGTTTTATTATTATGTTTTATGATAGTTCCATGCTAAATGTATTTAAAAATAAAAGCCAAATTCAAGAAAAAAAATTTTGTAAGACAAAAATACACACAAAGAAATCTCCCTTCAACTTCTCTTAGTGCATAAGTAGTAGTATGATCAAGTATCAAAAAAGCATGAGAAGACTACAGATAGTTAGGATTGTCTCTAATGTTTCCCTACGTCAATGAGTCCTTCGGTTAATTCGGTCTGGAAACATAGAGGTGCTCTTGTAGCTATAATTGCAATTATTTTTGGTTCTTTAATTTCTCAAATATTGTTCTAATTAAAGGCTTCCTAATGCTGGTATGCAACTGTTAATTTTTAAGTTGCCATTGCAAATTACACCCTTGAAAGCTCAATAAGCCTTTAAAACCTTTTAGCTTTTCTATTGATATACTAATCATGAAATTAAAGCATCTGTAGTAAGCAGAAGAGTTAATGTAAGCAGTGTCATGGGTTCTTTGGTGTACAAATCAATAAAGTTATCGTGAAGACTTTGAATTCAATTATCTAGCTACTGGAAATGAGCACCGCTTTAAAATCAGATATTTAAAGTTTGTACCATTTGCACTGACTATATTGTTTCCTAACATTTTGGTTATAATGGTTAAATTATTTTCAGTAACATCATATACCCACAGAATCTCTAATTAATGCCAAATTCAAAAAAATAGTGGTCCAGCAGATAAATTACATGACCTTTAGTTCTGTAAAGTAAAGATGCTAGAGTCATACTGTCTTATTTTCCAGGTGCATATGTGCTCCAGGTCAAGGCCACGGATGCAGACGACCCGACCTATGGAAACAGTGCTAGAGTCGTTTACAGCATTCTTCAGGGACAACCTTATTTCTCTATTGATCCCAAGACAGGTAAATGTTTTATTAGAGCCAACATTATCACCATGCCTTCAAATATTTAAACTCTAATTAAATCTTGGCATGAGAAGTTGCCTATTCTGATGCTGCACAAAAGTTTCTGTGTGCTGCAATTAAACAAAGGGAGATAGGGTCTTACCTCGCTGCTGATGAACTGTTTCCTTTGGATTGAACTTAATGTAAATGTAAGTATTTTTACATATATCTGTCAAGTCCCAATTTGTTAGTTAGAATTCTCAGTATGATATACCTTAAATTTTCAAAAGTCTGGATATATTTTTTTATTCTCCTGGGTACAGCAGCCATTTATTTCAGGTTTTCTTGGTTGGGTTCAGTCATGTTCAGTTTTGGGCCTTATCAGCATGTGGTAAGATCATGGAATTTCTGTTGCTCTCTTTATCAAGGACCATGGGTGATGGATTTGGATTAAAAGATTCTTAGGCTTCTAGTAAATAAATGAGAAGGTTAACAAACTGGAAATAGCAAGATCACTAATTCTTCTGGTCTGTGTTTTTAAAGCTAGTATCACTTTCAAGTCAAGACATTTAAATTAGTTTTAAAGGTCAAATATATAAGAATCTATGGGAAGTCTAGAAAGGAAAGAAAGATGCAAGGAAGGTTTCATATTCTCTTTTAGATGAAATGAGGTACCCCTGTTTTGAGAGAATTTGTTTATACATGCTGGAAAGTTTTTAAGGAGATTCACTCGTTCTGACCAATGATTAAAGGAGGTGTTTCATGTCCCAGTTAAAGCAAAAACTCCACAATGACAGTTATTTTATCAACTCTTATCTAGTACATCATAATACATTGCATATTGAATTCAATACATGTAAACGGGTTAAACATTTCAAAATTTATATTTTCTCAAAGTCTGCTAAAATCTGGAATATCAGTTAGATATAGGTTAATCAATTAACAATCTATTCATGTTGCCTAGGAACATAAAGTCCATTAAGTGTAAATTGAGATCCTACAAACTTACTGTCACTTTAACCCACCAGTCTCCTCTTACTTCTTACCCTCCGCATCAAGCCCATAAGGGACACATGTCATCAAAAAAGTTAAAGGAATAAGGCAGAGGGTCACTCTCTTTCGTTAACTCTTAGAAAGAACAGATTATAATAAGGGCAGCACCAGGCCTTTTAGAAGGGAGCATCATTGCTGAAGAGAATCCAAAAAGTTTCAGGACAAAAAAGCTCTTTTTCAATTTTTTTAATAGTTCATATTTTATTGTGTTTTCCATTACTACGTACCCCCCTTATGCCCTCTTCCACCTCCACCCGCCCTCCTCCTCCCAGTCACCGCCCCCAACCCCAACCACCAGCTGTCAGTTTGCTCTCCATCCAGGAGTCTGTCTCCACCTTGAAGAAGCTCTTTTATTTGGAAATAGGGTCAGAGCTAAAAAGCCAGAGTGTCACGTTAAGAGTGTGTGTTGGGAGAAATTACACTTACTACATAAGTTATTTTCAAGAAGTATGACACTGAAGGTAGGAAGTTGTTTGGCAATATTGGTGTTAAGGAAGTTCTGTGGTTGTTGTTAACTGTGGGAAAGCCATATATATTTGTACAAAATAAGGGAAATATTGTTGAGGAAAGAGTTGGAGAAGTAGTTCACTGACGTTTATGATTGTACAAAGTTTTAGAGGAATTAAAAAGATTTGGACAATAAGATAATTATATACACAAATAATGAAGTGAATTTAGGATAACTATATAGATAAATAATGAAGTGAAATTATCTAAAATATTATATATGATTTTATCAGGTGAAAGCATGATTTTTTTAATTCTTTTTTTAAAAGATTTTATTTATTCATTTTTTCAGAGAGGGGAAGGGAAGGAGAAAGAGAGGAAGAGAAACATCATTGTGAGGTTGCCTCTTACACTCTCCCAACTGGTGACCTGGCTTGCAACCCAGGCATGTGCCCTGACTGGGAATTGAACCAGCAACCTTGTGGTTTATAGGCCCCATGCTCAATCCACTGAGCTACACCATCCAGTGCTATTTTTTCTTATATAATTACCTATCTCTTCCAAATATTCTATAATGGGTAACCTAATAGGAATAGAAGTATGAACAATACATGCCTCAGATCTGTTCAGCCTCTGAGAAGCATATCTCAGAGTGAGAGGGGATGGAAGAAGAGAGAGAGTATCTGCAGAGATCAGTGAAGAGGGAGGTTCAGTATGAGAATATGGTTATTGGCTTGCAGTGGTTAACTTTGTAGAGTAGGTGAGTTTATGTATTCAGACTGAATGTGGGAACAGACAGGTGAAGGACTGAATATGATGCAATAACTATAGTGGAGCCAATACCTACCTTAAAAACAAATAAGATCATACGAAGATACATTTAAGCAGAAAGCATGGGTAAAGCATGTGATTATGACAGTCAAATTAATCCTAGATAGGCAGCAACTATATGAGTCCAAACACTTGCTCTGCCCTTGACTTTACTTATTCATAATTAATGTTAGATAAATTCTAATGCCTTTAGAAAGTATTATTTTATAGAGCAGTACTACATGCGTAATATGACTTTTATAATTCTGTACTTATATTTATTACACAATGCTTATTATTTAGGACTAAGGGTGAAACAATTCTGGCATAAACTACGGAATAGATTTTTTGCAACATTGATTTTCACTGGAGACAGAAGTCTTGATACTAACGATACCGCAGACCACTAGAGAGGAAAAGAACGGATGATGAAACATTTCATTAATATAATGATAACTAGTTTTACGTGTACAAAAACCATTAAGAAGACTTCTTGCCAAATTTATTACCTTGTGGTTAATAAAAGTAAATAAAAAATCAAGGATAATTACAATTTCTCAGAAATAGTCTTCATTTGTTCCAGACATATAGCTTACTTTTATGATTCCCTTTGCTTTTATTAAATAAAATGAGTGAAAAACTGTTATCTAAAATTTTCCACCTTTGAGTATAAAATGCAATGAAAAACATTTTTTAAAGGAAGAGTCTCATCAAAACTTCTGGTGCTTAAATATTTATGAAGAGATAAATATAACCACTTATTTTTCACTTGAAAAAAGGAAAGAAAAAAGGATTTCTTTATTGATACTGATGTTTGACAAACATTCCTAGCATCTCAGTTTAAGTGATTATGGCGGGCTTATATAGAAACACTATAAACTGATACATTGTATGAAATAAGCCCAGAAACAATAGGTTTCTTTAAAATTGGCAAATGTGGCAATTGTTTAGCTTAACTGTGAAATAATTTACTGTGAGTTAAAAGTCAAACACATTCATGTATATGCCTCAGATGATCACTAAATGATATTTTAAAAACCTACAAATATAGATAAATCTATAAAACATTAAATAGCATTTAAACATCCTTAATGTTTATGAAATATTATATATTTGTTATATTAGCATGGTATATTATTATACTACACTCATTTTACACTTAAAATCTAATTAGAAAAATATTCATAATCTATAAAATATCAAACAATAGACATTGTAATATTTTAACCAGTGCATGAAGTTAGGATACTAAATATAGCCATAGAATTGGTAATAGAATTATTTCATTTCAGGAAACAAACAATACTATGGATGAGTTATCCCATGTCTTAACTTATACTTAAAATTATTTAAACTTTCCCATAAATGGTTTCAAAAACCAATCTGCACGGTATAAGTAGATATTGCTGTTATGTATACCATGTGGTGATATGTCATAGTTTCCTAAATGATGTGAGCCCTAATTGAGACAGCATTATGATATTATTTATCTAAACATAGTTTTTTTTTTTAAATCTGTGAACTTTAACAAGTTTATTGTGGCAAAATGTACATACTAAAATTACAATTTTCACCATTTTAAGTTACAGTTTAATGACACTAAGCACGTTCACCCTGTTGGGCCTCCATTCCCACCATCCCTCTCCAGGACATTTTTACAGCATCATGCTCATTGTCAAAGACAATGTGTATTTGTAAGCTCTATTTTATGAATTGAAACATATGTGTAGAGAACTCACGTGGAAACAGTTCAGGGAAAGCAGAGTTGCAGGCATCCGCTCCTCCCCCACCGCCTTTATTCGCAATTGCAGTATTCTGTGCTGTGACAGCCTGTTCTGGGGTCTGTTTAGGTAAATCTAGCGAAGGTTGCTGAGAGAACTGACATTCTCCCAAGACTCTTCCTAAATTTCACGAGTGCCTTTTATTCAGAGATGGTAATCTTGCCTGAACCCTCCTGCCATATCCCGACGCTAATGATTCATTCAGGACGTCAAAATGTGTTGGTGTTTTTAAGGCGCATATTAAAATTAAAACATTGATCAGACTGTATATTTTGGGCTATACTTTGCAGTACTATATAAATATCAATGTTGTATGGTTTGAAGATGCTTTTGATATTAATTAAGCTTTACAGGATCTGTACACCTCGGTTGGTGCTAGAAAGAGATGACTTTTCTTTTTCCTTCAAGGGCAAAAAAAGCATATTTGCCAACAGAAAGTTGTGCTAGTATATTTATTTATTTATTTATTTATTTATTTATTTATTTATTTTGCATTAAGAGAAGTACTGACATGACCTTAGTAAGACCAAGGAAAACAATAGATGCTACTAAATACAAGAAAGAAAAATGTGTTAGGGAAACAGACAAGTGTGAAGATTAAACAACACACATTACCTATTTTAGGATACTGTGAATGTCTGTAGTAAAATTACATGACTAAAATGTACTGCAGATAATGGTTTCCTTGTATTCCGCATTGCCACACTTTGTGAGAACTCCGTGTGAGCTTCACTTGCCTTATTCTTAAAATCCTGGAATGTACACATCAGCAGACAGAACTAAGACTATTTGGCTTTGGAAAGAACATACACCAGGGATGTGATGCAAGCCTTCGGGAAGTGGTAGAGCTGTCAGGTACAAGAAGAACTAGCTGTATTCTGTGCTGCTGGAGACAAAAAGGACTATTAATGGCTGGTATGAGTTCCGTGAAGGAAGGATTTTCACTTTATATAGAAAAGGTATTAATACTTGTTCATCAATTAGAGGAGTACTTTATGAGAGTATGTGCTTTAAATTATTGAAAATGGTAAAGTAGATGAGCAATGAGCTAATTTCATTCATCGTGTTGCAAATGCCAGCATTTCCTTTATTACTGTAACTAAGTGATACTCCATTATATATATCCAATCTTCTTTATCCAATCATCTGCTGATGGATACTTAGGATATTTCTATATTTTGGCTATTATGAAAAATGCTGCAATGAACACAGAGGTACAGATATTTCTATGAGTTTCTGTTTTTATTTCCTTTGGATATATGTCCAGAAGCAGGGTTGCTGAGTCTGCACGAATTCACAGCCCCACCAACAATGCACAAGGGTTCCCTTTTCTCTACTTCTTTCCAACACTTGTTCTTTCTTGACTTTATGAAGACCGTCATTCTTACAAGTGTGAGTTGACACCTTAACGTGGTTCTGGTTTGCATCTCCCTGATAAGCATCGATGTCAAGCATCTTTTCATGTGCCTGTTGGCCATGTGTACAAGTTCATGGAAAAAATGTGTATTCAGTTTGCTTGCCCACTTTTTAACAGATATTTTTGGTTATTGAATTGTATGTGTCTTTTATATTTTGGATAGTAATCCCTTATCATATATATGATTTGCAAATATTTTCTCCCATTCCATTGATTGCCTTTTAATTTTGTTGACTGATTATTTTGTTGTTCAGGAGACTTTTAATGTGATATAGTCCTGCTTGGTGGTTTTCAAGATGCTTCCCAGAGGGTTTATTTTTCTTTGAAAAGCACTATATGATTTTCCCCCACTCTGCTATACTGCCTTTCCCCAGAGCAGTAGGCTGCAGCCACCTTGGATCTGCCTGGATAATCTGAAGGGCCAAGCTCCTCTGCTCTCATTCCCTGGGGTACCCCACCCTGCATTCTTTCCAGATCTGCTATACCCACATCTCTGAGACTGCAGCTCTAACGCTTCTCCTGAGAGTAGTTTTCAAATACCACCATCAATTGCACTTGATTTCTTTTCCCTCACAGCACTAATCACCATCTGAAATTAACTTAATTATTTAAGTACTTCCTTAAGACCTCCCTATGACTCCACACGAGCACATAGCTATTAGATGTATGTTCCACAAAAATATCTTGTGCAGAAGCTGTATTATTATCCCATATGGAAACAGATGGCACCCAATTGGCAATTTGAGGTTTGTTTAATAAGAAAGCTCTTCATTAAAGTGTGAGCAGAATGCAGGGGTATCATGGGGATGGGGCAGAATCTGGACAAGGAGCACAAGTGGCAGCGGTTGCTACACTAGGGCCGAAAGAATGAGAAGGGCCTAGAGACCCATGTGCCTGTAGAATAAGGGACTGGACAGGACGAGTTGGGGATCCATGGAAGTAAAAATCCATTCTCATTCTCCTTATACCATCCAGTTTCCTGCCAATTGGTGCAAGGCAACCAGAAGCCAGGAAACAGATAGAAGTCTAGAAAAGTGTATAAAGTGGGTCTGGAGGAGCCAAATAGGAGAGTGTTCACCATTATACCCTCAAACCTAATAACATTGCCTGAATGAGACGTTTTCAAGTGCTCCCTGAATCTAGTGTTCCAAGTCGCAGTCCTGAAATTCACCCTCAGCTTAGGAAAGAGCTCAAATAAAGCCATTTCCTGGGTTGTCACATGTCATATTTTAATTCTCATATGTAATGTTGCATTCTTACCTCCAATTGTTATCAGCATATTTAATGCATTTTTAAAAAAGAAGTGGGTCCACTGAGATTAAGGGTTTGCATAGATTAAGGGTGATCACAGAGGGAGGTTATAAACCTGGCAGACTAGTGTCCTTTGACATATTGTTTTAAATTTATAATTCTCTCAGCCATATATCTTCATTCCTCTTGGCAGAAATAAAATATATTTTTTCATTCTTGTTTTTACTCTAATTATATTAATTATATATGTTGGAAAGCTAATCAGGGTTAAAACATGCAAATCATACTAGGACTCAATGTATACTTGACTATCTACACATTTTCCCCAATAATATTTCAGAAATGTATCAAATTAATGTTTGCAGTATCACTTCTATAAAATACTTATACGGTTCCACAAAGTGTATGTGGTTTTTTTTTCTTTTGAGGTTTCAGCTATTATCACACAAGGTTATCGCCCTGTGTTTACATACACAAATGCTGAAAAATAGAGATGGACAAATGAACTTGAACGTAAGACGTGAAATAACAGAGTGCAGCATTTCCTTCTGCTGGTTACATTCCACCAGCAGTTAAGACAAGTCCTTGACAAGGTTCCTCTATGTTCCAGATCATGAAATGTACTTTTGTGTTTTTGCTTTTACTGTGAGAAGGTTAAAAAACAGTGTGTACACATAAGAATTACTTACTGAAAAGTATGTTTGTCTTCCCTAAGGCTTATTTGACAGCCCTCAATGTTTACTCAAGTTGAAACTTGGCCTGATTCTTCAGATTCAATTATAACAATTTAAATTCTACAAATGCCGCATTTTGTTTCTCGGGGGCAGGTGTTGTAAGTTACAACGGCAGGGGGACGCAGAAGCACGTCATACTCATCAGTGCAGATTTTCTTTGAGACTCCCTGTATGGCCCTGTTTGCTCTCTAAATCCTGACACATCCTCCACCTGAGCAGCAGGGCGCTAGAAGGGGGGCCAGGAGAAGCAGATAGGCAACCCACCGGCCTCAGGATGGAGCAGGAGGGCAGTGGGGTTCGAGGTGATGACCATCGCAACAATCACCAGAAAAAAAGTCTAGTCTTAAATAAATCTTATGGTTAATGCATGTGCGTATAAAGTTTATATATAACACATTTATACATTTTCCTATTGGAACTTTTCATATTAGAAATAAATTGAGTAAAATTATATATATATATATATATATATTCATATTGGAAATAAATGATAGATCTGGTTAACAACAAGGCGGTGCAAAATGCCTATGAGTTAAAAATTAAACCCAGGCATTTATTTTAAAATATAAGCATTGTAAGCCAGAATGAAGTCACGCAGCTCAAGGCATGCATGATAGGCCATTGAGATGCAGAGGTGCGGGAGAGACTCGAGAATGAAACATTAGGACTCTGAGCTGAAGAGAGGAAAGACAGAATAAAATTCAAGGGTGTCAGTGCCAACACATGAATAAAACAGTAGTAGCAAAAAATGGAGTTTGCCTTTTTTGCAGTATTTCCTGCCAAGGGTTAGAAAATATCTTAGACTGTAGTTAAATCTGAATTAACAACAAAACAGCATTTGGTAAGTTGATACTGGGAATGTTATCGATGGAAGGAGGGTTCCTGTGGTAGCACGAGGAAAACATTTTCCTGAGACCCACACAGGGAGTGGGGGCTCTGTGGTGAATTTTATCAATGATGTAAAATTAGGAGGCTCCTCTCCTGACTTCCAATATCCCATCTCCATCCATATCACCATAGAAAAAGTCCACTCTTGTCTTCAGCAGGGGCAGGATAAAGGCCACTGCCCAGAGTTTCTGCTCCACATCAGAGTCCAGTCCAGCATCCGGCTAGACTAGTGTGTGTTCCAAGCTGCAGTCCATTGCTGTGCCGAGGTATTCAGGCTCCCTGCTAGAGCCAGCAGGTAGCATCCCTGTGGCCATAAGCCATGTGGCTGTTAAGGCCATGTGGCCATGGAGAGAGGGTGTGCTTGTGAATGGGGCAAGTGCAAGTTTGAGAACATGAGAGAGAGAGGGAGTTCTTTGTTCCCCTGGGGTTACAACCAGTGTCTTGGGTTTGGGATGGACCCGATGCTTTCTCAAAATGACCAATCAAGTTCTCCAGTTTTTGCAGGCTTTTGATGCCACACTCATCCAAAGCCATAGACTAACAGGCCTCTTTGGTCCAACACCTCCCTCTATGACCCCTAACAATCTGGTACTCAAGGGAGGGAAGGGCGGAGTGTTAATCTTGGCAGAGCAATGCTGTGATCCCCTGGAATGTGAAGCTGTAGCTTCCTGGTGAAGTCAACGGGCTCATGCTCCCCACATTATTAAGCTTCATATTTAGTTCCCTTTCCTCCCCTTTCCTAGTAATAGTCAGCTAAATACTGATGGTAACTTCCCCCCTGAAGATGTAGAGGCTTGTACAGAGTAAATACACGAAGGTCTAATCTTCTGTAACTGCTCCGTGATGTCAAAGGAGCAGAGTCTTGTCTATTCACAGGCCCATAGGGTCTTTCTATGTGCTAAAGGAAGGAAGGAGTAAAAGAGAAGGAGAGTGTCTGTACAGGGAAGAGGGGTTTTGCAAAGTCTGAGTCAGCTGGCTGTCCCTGGGAGGTGGACGCGTGATGTCTGCAGGATGGCGTTGTTACAGGATGGCTGTGCTGGACAAGTTGACATATTTGTTGCATTCTGGAAGTGACACATTTGACAGCAAGGTTAAAAGGAATAGTACAAAAATGAGGAGAATATTAGCAACTAAATATCTGCTGAGGGGTAAAAACCAGGCAGAGATTGATACCAGTTTATGATTTGGAGGTTATATTTTGTATGCTACTTTATTTAAGAAACGAAACTATCAAAGACACGTGGATTTAAGGCAAATCCTCTGCAATCTTATGCTAAAACCATTGGCTATAGATTGGGATATGGTACAAAATTTATTTATACTTTTACTTGCAACCAATCCATAAGGTTTTAGTTATTTCACTATGAATAAATATAAATATAAATTAGTTCTACACTTGGACACAGAACAGAAAATAAATAGGATATGTAAATATGCACATCTACAATGTGATTCACTATTTTAAATTTAATTATTTATAGATTCATTCCTTTATTCAGCCAGTCTGTCAACCAGACAGCTGGTCTCGCTGAATTCCTTCTAAATGGAAGGCACTCTCAAGACAGTGGAATGACTTGGTAACAAGAGAGCCAAGGGCCCTGCGATGGCCAATCCGATGAGATCTAAGTAAAAAAATGTGTGACTTACTAATTGTGAGGAATCCTGAAAAACAACACATATGACTGAGATACCTAATATGTTTAAAACAGTAAAGTAGTATATTTATCCTAAAGAATAAGAATGCAGAAGAGAAAGAAAGTCTTTAGAACTCTTTCACTCAGGTAATCACTTGTGGTTTTGTATATATATTTTGATCCCTATTGTTTAACCCTTTCATTTCCCTTTAAAGATAGCATCATTCTGTACAAATCCCAATGAACCTGGTTGACTTCAGGAATGACAACCATCTTTTAGAGTTGATATATTGTTCTTTAACTATATTCCACAGTGCTGCACACCTCATCACATGGCTATTACCATAACATGTTTAATTGTGTTCTAACCATATTTTGGGTGTTGGACTTTTTAAAAGACACACCATATTTGTTGTTGTGTCTTTGCTAGTGAATCTAGGTAGAATCATTTCCTTGTTGCAGGCTATTTTATTTTGGAAAATACAGCATTTGCAATATTTATCTTTTGTTATTTTTTTTTCCTTTAAGGTGTTATTAGAACAGCTTTGCCCAACATGGACAGGGAAGTCAAAGAACAATACCAAGTCCTCATCCAGGCCAAGGACATGGGCGGACAACTGGGAGGGTTGGCCGGAACGACGATAGTCAACATCACCCTCAGCGACGTCAATGACAACCCTCCTCGATTCCCCAAAAGTATGTTCTTTCCTGTGGAGTCTAAACTGGTGCAGCTTTTTAAAAACATGCTTACATTTCACTAAGTGCTACAGGAATTCTAATTGCTTTCCAGGTACTTTTGTTATTTAAGAAGTAGAAGGTATGGATAAAAATTAGATGACTTCAGATTTCAGTTTTCCATTAGACTCATATACAGTGTGACTTTAATATAAAATACTATAAATGGGTTAAAAATTGAGCAAAGAATCTTATGCTATAGATCTCTATTAAAGTAAAATATTCACAACAAATTGGGATATTGCTCTAATTTACTAATTGAAAAAGTAATACACAGGAAATTGCAATGTAATTTAAAATGTGTTTGACATACATGCCACCAGATTCTTTGCTATATCATTTAACTAGTATAAGCATTCTGTTTGTTCTTTAGTGATTATATACATTGTCATTATCATATACTTTTGTGTATCAGATGATATTAAAGTGATGGTATTTACATTACTTTAGTTCTATTTTATTTTAGTTATAGACTAGGTAAATATTGCTACAGTTTCTATGATAACAGAATGATTCACACCTGTATCTTCTCTCTAATTCCATTTCTTGTTGAAAATGAATACTTCTCACTTGTGTATTATCGAGTTTTCTCATATAGTATTATTGCATTTAACAGCAGTCAGTATATGTTCCGTTGCTGGTACATGTTGAAGGATTAGCTCAGTGTTCCTAAGATTCAGTATACAAACACTAAGTACTTCTACTGTTGCTTGAATAAGGAACTCGAGTAAATCAATAGGTATTCATTTGCATGAATAGTTAAAAAAAAAGCACACACAAAATGATTTTCCTCTTCTGATTCCAGAAGGAGAGTTTGAGTTCACCTAATAAAGTTATGTAATACTGAGACTATGTAACAAAATGGGCCTTTTAGTCCTTTAGCTGTACAGATTTCCATATTTTACCACTTTGTTATTTTTCTTAAGTTAATCATCTATTTTTATGGAATATATTTACTTAGTGATCAGAAAATTTATTTGCCAGTGTTACAAGTGGCAAATAGGAATCATTACACTTTACCAAATGGAATATATATGAAAATGGCTAGGATATCTTAGAGCAACACCTTCCCTTACTTTGTTATTAAAGGAAACAGAAAATATATAAATAAATATTACAAAGGAAAAGCACATGACAGTAATAAAGGATATGTTCCCAATCTAGAAAACACTGTTTTTTTTTTTTTTTTTTCTTTTTCTACTACATATGTGAGACAATCTATAATGGTTGAGAAAGATGGTTCGGGATATCACTTTGCTTTTAAACAAAATGTTGGAATTATGAACAGGGGTCCTCTTTTCGGTTTTGGGCATATAGGACATGTTCCGTGCTGAGTGTAAGAAATAGCAGAAATCTTCCCGGAGAGTGTCAATATTCTTATTCATAAGGACGACAATGACTTTTTCAGATGAGGAATATAAAACTCAGCCAATGGAAAGATATAACTCTGTGGATATGGATGAAGGACAGTTTGTCAAAGTTTGGGCAGGGGAATGAAAATGTTTCAATGGGAGAGAAGCTAGAGGAGTATGCTTAGGAAACCAGGATGGTGAGCTGAGCTCCTACTGAAACAGAAATGTCACTTCTTTTTTTTTTGGCATTTTATCATTTTATTTTTTTAATTTTAATTTTTTATTGTTATTCAATTACAGTTGTGTGCCTTTTCTCCCCATCCCTCCACCCCACCCCACCCATCAACAGAAGAAAAAAACAAACAAAATATAACCAGAGACACTGAAATTAAGAACATTGTAACAATAGCCACAGGGGAGTGGGGAGAGGGGTCTATAGGAGCTACTATAAAGGACACATGGACGAAATGTCACTTCTTGATCTCACCCAGTGGAAGAGAGTCTGGATAAAGCAGTGGGTATGTTTTAAGTTGCATCTGTAGGTTTAAGGGTAGCTAGATGAGACCCACCAGGAAAGATCATGGGCACAGGGCATTGGGAGTTGTAGAGCATTTACATCCTGTGCCAGAAACCTGATTATTATCTTAGTTCCTTTTATGACACTGTAAAGTACAAATTTCCACATTTTACTGTTAAGAAAACCGAGGCTTAGAAAGATTAAAAACTTCCTAGAGAGATGTGACAGAATTTGAAGTTCAAATTACTTCTAGTGTGAAGTAATATGAGCATCAAAAAGTTATTCCTTTCTTTTACCTACTCCTCTAAAACCAATTTTTTAGAACACAGCTGCAAAAAAAGTCACATGACATATGTTGAATTGTCAACATAGACAGAGAAATGAGACGGCAGAGAAATATACCAAGTAGATCTCTGTGATCAAATATTTTCTGCTTGTGTTACATGCGTATTTGAACTACAGTCTGAACTAGAACAGGTGAGAGGTATTTTTGAATCATGAGAAAAAAGGGAGCTTTCACATTTTGCATGAATAAAATATTAATTCCCTTGAAATGGTACATGCTTTTGTGCCAAGCCCTTTTTACTGTACTGTCATTTTGAATTACATCCTTCAGAGGGAACGATAGAATCCAGTTACAAACAAAAAAACATCTCCTTAGGAGCCAATGCTCTTTTTTGCAGGAACATTTCTCATGAGGAACAATTAAACTGCATATATGACATAAAATTACAGGCTGAAATAATAGTCTTTTAAATACAACAGTCACGGTAACGTATATTCCAGATGCAACTAATAACTTGCTATATTTGTTCATGCCTGTTAAGGTATTACACTGAAAAAAAATCTTCCTCCAGAGGAACTTCAGGAGTCACATTTTCCATTGCTTAAAATGTACAGGATAATTTCCTAATGTTTACTAATCATATTTGTGGATCCGTGTGTGTATATATACACATGTGACATTGCTAAGCACCCATTGCATCATTTTTTTCTATAAATTTGTCAGAGATAAAAGTGAATAGTATATTCATTTGTATCTGCAAAATACATCGTTTGCTATTTCATTGTTGTCAAATAGATGGCTCAGGAGCTATCAGAACTTCCTGCAGCTTTGGTGTGCTCAGGGTGATCGTGACATCTGCTGGCACATGACTGCATGTCATGTCCTGGGCAAAGTGATTTGCACGTGTGTTCCCATTTAACGATTGTAATGACAGTATAGTATTAGATCAATTTTAAAAAGAAAATAGCAAGGCTACATTATTAAAAATAATTTGAGTAACTTTTCCAATGTCACACACAAGGCAAGTAAGTGAAAGAACTAAAATCTAATCTTATGCAGGGACTCCTGAACTCTAACTTTTTATTACTGTCCCTTTTAGAAAGCAATTCATTTTTGAGGCCTGTGTTTAGCCAAAAAAAAAAAAAAAATCCTGCACATAACCCAGAAAATTGACCACAAAAAAGGTAGTAGTACTGTTTTGTAAACATAAATAATATGCGACAGTAGAAGAGCTCTCCCTGCCATCACACAATGGCAAAATATTTTCTTTGCAAAATCTTTTTCATATAGTTATGAAGCTACCATCAACTCTAATCAAGAATATCCATCGCAGGTTTTCATCTGTTAAAAGAAGTTACAGAAACATGCTGATTGTTTCCATTACTTGAATACTAAATGACAAATCTATCTCACAAGCTGATCTAAATTATGCATTAGGAGATCAAATCAATTAAGTGGTGTGGTTAATTCACATACAGCAAAACATTCATACTTTTCCCACTTGGTATTTTTCTGCTGTATAAAAATTTTATAATGAATATAAAAACAACTTACGTGCAATGAAGCACTTCATATGCAATTTTGGATGAAAAGAGAACATTTATAGGAAATGTAAATAATTACTTGCTAATTTTTTCTTTTTTTCATACAATAAGAAATTAAGAGAACTGGTTTTTTAGGGGGAGTTAATGAGATCAAATGTATCAATAGAATAAAGATATTCAATTTGTTCTAAAATAATTTCCTGGTCATAAGTAAAACAATGTTTGTAAGCAAGTCTGTTTTAGCCAAATGCCGACCAACATGTCTATACTGACTGTTTCTTGCTATAGGAATGTTGGTTTCGTTTTCCTTTAGCCCGAATAGAACACAGTTGCAGGATTAAACTAATCTATGAAGTCACTGTTTGCTAGATATTCACCAAATTATTACCTCTGAAGTAAACAAGAAATCTTTTCTCCTGTGAAGTTTTAGTTTTTGTATTCTATCAGAGCATCTATATTGGAGAATGTAGGCAACCTCAAGTGATTCCCTGCTCATTTAGACTGATATCTACTGGCTTTATCCCAAATAATTTTATAGTAATGGTATTTATAGTGGATGTGAATACTACTACTAATAATGGAAGCAATTTTACTGAGATTAAGAAATATATTCTGATCATTAACATAATTTCCTTGGTTTTCCTAAAAAGCTTGTTCATTTTCCTCTTTTTGCAGTCTATGAAAGTCACATTATAGGCAATTCAAAATTCCTGCAACTTTACATAATAAATACCTACATGTATAACTATATTACAAGCACAATAACATTCCAAAAAAGAATATGATTATAATTTTTGGCATGAATAGAATATGGTAATTATATCTGACTGGGATTATTAAGAAAATAATGAAGAACATAGCATTTGAAAATAAATATACAGTAAAACTCTCAAAAAATGAAAAAAGAGGATGTTCGTTACAGACCTCCACAATCCAGAAACATAAACATAGGTATGTGTGTGTCTGTATATTTTTGAGTAGAGGGCAACATCTGATATCAGTGTGTATGAAAAGTAACGGTGGTCACTTGGTAAAGGCTGAAGCAGACTGGAGATGTGGCACAAACCCAGGAAAGCTGAGATACACAGAGACAGAACTGAAAGATGTTTCAGTAGCAGAATAGAAAGGACTTTATTATATATGAGATTCAGAGATATGTAGAAAAAGGGTGTGTGAAGAATGAATTTAAATAGAGAGGTAATTTCTGTTGATCTGCTGAACTATGAAAATAGAGGGATCCTCACAGAGAAGGGAGAGTCAAGGAAAAACGTCTGACAGGCATAAACATCGAAGTGATAAATGACGTCTGAGACATGGATAAAATTAGGCAGATTAGTGAAGACATAACTCTCTTTACATTTTGGATACAAGGAAATGGGGATACATTTTGGATACAAGGAAAACTTTAATCCAAACCACATCAAAATTTTAATGCAACGTGGAGCAAAAATAGGTTTGCAGTTATTTGCATGACAAATAATTAATAATTAATAATACAAGAATAAGCTCAGTTTTGCATGCTTTCAACTGTAACCCTATGTCTTCCACGCTCTGTGCATAGGCTTCTGACAGTGGTGGTAATTTTTAATCACAGGTTCGAAGGCACCATGAAGTTGCTGTTTATTTAACATTTTAAATTTCTGCATTTCATATTTGCTTTATCACTGGTCTTATTGTTTATAGAGGGGAAGGTATAGGACTTCTAAAGCATTTCTTTAGAAGAGTTTGATAGATTATAGTCAATACCAAAATCATAAAAATAAAACATTTTGTACATAAGTAATCTATTTTATTAACAAATACTAGATAAAATAAAGTATATTTTTCAATGAAAAATGTTGCACTGACTGTTAGTTTTATTGAAGTGTGAATGCAAGAAAAAGTCTATATCAATATTTTGTACTGTACAATGGGGATAAAAATGTTTAACCTCTTCCCTTCAGTGACTTTATGTATAATGGGGAGACTGCTAATGCAATGGGTGATTGTACTACCTGCAGTACAATAAATGGTAGCCTTGTGCACACACTGGTGTGTAAATGTATGACACCAGTGCCCAAATAATTACAGAGTAGCTCTGAGAGGATTTTAAAGAATTGAGAAACCTGGAAGTGTAAAACAAGAAAAAAAAATCAAAATTGATTTAAGTTGTTCTTGAAAGAATGGGGACTATAATTTATGCAAAGGAAGATAAAAAGTAGTAGGTAAATGGAACAGTTTAGGAATAAGTAACAAAACAGGAAGAGATGGGGGCATTCAAGTAATAAAATACATGCAATTACAGACTAAACCATTGCGCACATACGTGATGTGCGAATATGTGATGCATATTTAGAAATAAAATTTGTACATCAATAAGTTAGCTGCTATTGGAAAAATCATTTTGGATAAAAGAAGCCAACATATCTGGGAAAAGACTATTAACAAATTTAATTTTTCTAAACTATCCTTATAATGTTTCCAAAAATATCTGCGAGAAATCAAAGCTCTGGGTGAATAAATAGGCCTGGGTACATTTGAATTCCAAACACTTTTCAGGAGCTTATTTCATAAGGTGCCAAATTTACTTATAATTCGGAATGACTGTTAATGTGGCATATTTTTTTGTGAAATTATTGGGCAATATTACTGAGAATTGTCCATCTACTGAATTTTGTTGGATGGATCAGAAATTACTTAGACAAAGACAAAAGAAAGTTTTACATATTCAATGGGGGTATTAAAGAAATATTAAGTCTATGCCATACAATGGATGAGCAATGGAAAGCCATCAATGCTTTCGAAATGCTGTGAACTCTCGCCAGGACCTCCATCTTGTTTACTGTTCTGTAATGGCGATAGTGGGTAATACATAAATTACATTTATTAAAAATAGATATTTTTAGGAATCAAAAACACTTTTTATGTTGGCACTCATTAAGTAATATCAGTGTGTTCTTTTTATAGCTCATTTGGAATTTCGTTTGGACTTCCAATGCAATTCTCTTAAATGTTATAAAGAATGATTAGTTTTGCAAGGAAATATGGATATGTGTTTGTATAAAACATACGAATTTGTACTTCAAAGCTAGAAGCTATGTAATAAGGAAGGGAAAATTGGAAGGGCAGAAAGAATTGTAATACGTTTTCCTTCTGTTCTTGAGGTCATTTTATCTTTAGAGTGATATCCCTTTTTCAGAATGTTCTTACATCTCCTAATTCTTTTCTCTCGATCTTCACTAATTTTGTCCTATAAGCACTGAAAAGAGAAACTTTTACAAAGTCTATCCAACCCACTCAATCCACCCTTATTTGGAATACACATTTATCAGTGTAGCTGATTTAAGAAAATGTTGAATTATTTACATTCTAGAAAACCTTCTAAGTTAACCCAATATTGTCTCCACTTGACTAATGTCAGTCAATAAAACAAAGCAACGCAAAATGGGCAGACCAAATGAGAGATTGTAATTAGCTCAGAAATGTCACTTGACTGGTTCATCCCACTGATGTGAGTGACCAGTGTACCCTCCCCAGCTCTTCATTTGTAGACTGGTAGAGTGGTGCGCTAGAGCTGGCTCCACCAGAACCTCAGAACCAGCTGTGTGCGTCTCCCAGCTCTGTGTTCAGTGATGTCACTTTGGCTTGAAATCCACCCTGGTGGGAGTACCTACACCACCGAAACTGATAAATACCAAAAATAAGGGCTTGCAACCGTTCTCTTCCTGCCTGACCTAATTGTTAAACATATACTGGGACATCCCTGGATGGAAATTATGATAATTGTATCTATCTCTTAGTCTTAATGTGAGGATAAGATTAGTGGATAAGGAACGGTGATTAGACAAGTCCTTGGAAAATAGAAAACATTATACAGATGATTGCTATTGTTTTTGTAATTTAGTGTGTCCATTCTACTTAAGGATGGTACATATTTTAAAGGTTATTTCTTTCCTTTATGTTGATACTCATAGATTTTCTAGAAGCTTATGCATTTCCTCCCAACAGTCTTCTCCCTGACAGAAGGAATGACGTTTCTAACTGAGAGAGAGAGAGGCATGAGCGCCTTTACCCGTGCCCTGCGGCACGGCAGAGATTGCACAGGGCGGGAGGGTGGGAAGAACGGATGTATGGAAGCCAGTTAGACAATTGTAGTGATACAGACAAGAGCTGTGAGTTACTTGATCGGTGATGATGGCACACATGGTTCAAATGGCACTGTGTGGATGTATTTGAGTTATTTTAGAAGGTAAAAAACCAACCATATTAATGAACTTGCTCTGCAAAGAGAGGATTCTAGTTTTGGAACTGCATAGGTTGTAACACTGCTTGCTGAGGCAGTGGCCATTAGGAGAGTGTTCTTCTGGGAACATGGAAAATCTATGAGCTCAGTTTTGTCCAGGCTGAGGTGCCTTGGAGATATCAAGGGAAGCAGATAATGCTTAGTCACGTATGGAACTCACAATATGTGTGTAGGCTGGAATTAAAATATAAAGAAGTTTTAGCATAAAGATAGAAAATGAAGTCAAGGCATTGATGGAATTCTTAAGAAGAAGAATGTGTGGAGGAAGCTGGCCTGAGGTAAGGGATCTTGATCATGATTTTAAAGAACAAAGGGAAGTTTAGTCAAGCCTTCTGTTCATGTTTAAACTTAGAACAATTAAATTAGAATCCACTGGGCAGCCTTTCTATTTTTTTTAACTTTCAGCATTATGTCAATATGTAGCCAAATTTGAGAATTATACAGATGCTTTTTGAGAACACCAACAAAGGAAGCTAAGAAGAAGGAAGGTGTGAGTTGGAAGAAAATCAGAGAAATAGAGTGTCACAGATTTTAAGAAGAAATGTGCTTCAGGAAAGATGGGATAGATAAGAGTGTTCAATGCCGCTTATAATACATTGAAGAAAATTAAGTTCTCACTGGATTTAAGACAAATATGTTATGGACATGTCAGGGGGACATTTTTAATAGAGTGGTGAGTACAAATTCCAGATTAAAGCTCTTTGTAGAGTGATTATAAGGTAGGAATATAAGGTAGGAACTGATAATTTTGAGAAGTTCAGTTGGAAAATGAAAAGAAAATTAAGACGCTAGCTAGAATCAGATTTGTGGACAAGGAAACATTTTTCAAATATAATCCATCATGAGCAATTTGAAAGTTCTTGGGGATAATTTAATTGAGAAGAAAGTATCAAATGCAGAAAAGAGAGACTCTTCAATGAGTAGTAAAATACTTACAAATGGCTGGAGTTTAATAAGATGAAACAGAGAAAAAGGTCACCTCAGCTGAAACTGGAGAAAAGGAGGGAGAAGGTTTACAGATATAACAATAGATTAATGTTGAAGTTTCCACTGGAAGCTAAGATAAATTGGATACCACACAGCCAAGTATGGTTCCAGAACAAAATTTAAAATTTTCAATGGAAATGTCAGGATGCATTTTAGACTCTTGAAAGCTTTAATCACAAGAAGACTATGAGTATCCTTTTAAAATAATTTTTATAGAGTTTAGAGTGGAAGGGAAAATTTATGTGAAAGATTTCTTTGGAGAAGCCATGCTGAGTCTTCATCTAATGAAAGTAAGCATTAGGGTTGCCTTTCTCTCCCGCTCATGTCTGTTGAAGGAAGTGTTCTCTTCAATGAGGACCAATCATAAAGTCCAATACATTTCCCCCAAACATGGGTACCATCCACGGAATGATGCCTGTCTCATGCTTAATAACATTAAAGTGTGTTGAAAAAAAAGCAAGGTAGAAGAATAAGTTTTGTTTGGAAAAGTAATGATAGACAACAAAAAAAGGAGGAGTTAGAAATGTGTAACAAAAAGGAAAACCAGCCCACAGTCCTGCCAAAGAGGTTTTCCTCGGTGGGGAACAGATTTTCTGGAGATGAAGAGACCAAGGAGAATGGTACCTCAAAGCAGAGGCAACGCCTTTGCATAGGTCTGCAGTAGATGCTTCCAAGAGCCCCCAAAAGTCCCACCAGAATCAATCCAAGAGAGGCAAAAACTATCCACGCAAGCAAGAAAAATCCAGTACCCTAGCTTTGCTGCCTCCTGTGGTGAGATGAAAACACGCTTAGCAAGTAGATGAGACAGAGGAAAGCCTGCCCCATGATCCATATTCTGATTTGAAGTTTCATCTCTTATTGGCTCTGTTTGGCTTGAAGGCAGGTGTTAGACAGGAGAAGTCTTCATTTTATATGAGGGTTGATATGCCGATTAATATACTGGAAATTCCTGATTTCTAAACTTGGATTTGGGGGATTAAATTGAACATTGGACTGTTTATTACTTAACAATGAGCGGAAAAGATAAAGCTCACCCTCACTAAAGAAAGTCTAAAGGATGGTAGGAGACAAAGAAAAAACACATTTTTATTACATCTTGCATGTTGTGCTTTTTTAAACTAACAGTAACGCATGTGATATGGTTTGAAGGTTCAGGAAGCTGAGCTATCTCCTTTGTGATATATTTTCATGTCAAATATGAAATAAGAAAGAAAAATGAATAGTAAAAAATTGTAAAGCAGAGATTTGTGAAGAGTTGATCACTTTAGAAGTCATGGAGAATGGTCCTGGTTGGTGTGTCTCAGTGGATTGAGTGCCGGCCGGCAAACCAAAGGGTCACTGGTTTGATTTCCAGTCAGGGCACATACATGGGTTGTTGGTCAGGTCCCCAGCAGGGATGAGCAAAAAGCAACCACACTTGATGTTTCTCTCCCTCCCCCTTCTAAAAATAAATAACTAAAATCTAAAAAAAAAATTATAAAAGCCATGGAAAATGGTTACCTTCACTAGTTTGCATGGTTGGAGCCACTCTCAAAGGTGCATGTGAGGTTAGAGGTCAAAATTTATAGTGATATCCAACTGCCTGCTTGTCTTTGGTTTTTGTCAGTCAACCTCACCTCCTTCTTGAGAAGGAAGATAACTAGTATCAGTGGTTGAGTTTGCCACATGGCAACAAGAGAAGTACACGGGCAAGATATACAAGCCAGAGGTTATATATGCTATTGAAATGATAAACCATGTATTTTGGTGGGATGAGGAAAGAAGGCAGGGAAATGATAATTGATTGTTGGATGTGGAGAGGTAGATACTGATACCAATTAATGGTAAAGTAATTTAAGTTTGATAATAAAACTGGTATTTGCTCTATATTATAAATATATTTATGTTGCATCAATATCAACTATTAAAGTTGATAGGTTATAGTCAGAGTAATTGAACAAAAAATGGAAAGGCAGAAGATTATGGTAATTGATTTTGTCATATGGTTGCTTCTCTTTGGAAAGTTGGCAAAGCTACTAGCTGACATTACAGATCCGATGTTGCCTGGTTGACTCAGCTCAGATTCTCAGCTTAAACGTCCTAAACAGTGAACAGACTTGTGTAACTTCCCTTAATAGCACTGATGTTACTTTGCAATTTTACTTTGTTTCTGTGATTATTTAATTAATGTCTACTTTAGTTTTTGTTCCTGGACCCAGTTCCAATATAGCATTGGAGGATGGGGAGTTTCCCCTTCCAAAAAGCAATTCTCTGGACACCAGCGGGGTACCCTATAATTTAACTCTCCTCTAACATTACCTACCCAGAGATAGCATCAGACTGCACAGCATGCGGGGTGAGTGCTACAAGACACGGTTCTTCCACTTCAGGCACCAGTCAGAAGCCCAGGTCATCTTTGCTTCTGAGACACTGGCTATAAATCAGAGGTTCCCACAACCCCTTCCTTTAGTTCCATTAAAGTGCTAAGTGGTTTACAGGAGTCACATACACATTTATTCACTAGACCACCAGGTCACTGAGAAAGATACAACTCTAGGACAAGGTATGGGGCACCACTCCCGACACCTTCCCCTGGACCACTTCCTTTTAATCAAAAGGTTGGGTCTCTTTGCAAGCAGCCCTCATCCTTAAGCATGACCCAAAAGTCACCTTACTAACATAACAAAAGAAGCCTTTGTAGCTTTTATGGTGTTTTAGGAACACTGAGCCAGAAACAGGAACTGAAGAAGACCGAAGAAATGTATTACTTTGTATAAATCACATCCCCCCTCCACTAGATGAAAATGCCCTCAGAATAAACACAGTTTTATTTTATTTTTTTTCTTCATCATTCCAATAAGGAAGCCATTAAAAATTATAGTTGAATCAAACATTAATAATCTAAGGTATTGGAAGATGTAACAATTAATCTCCTATCCAAAGAATTTAAAAAGGAAAAGGCAATATCTAGCCTTAAATTTTCTGTCCTGTTTGGCAAGTCAGAACTAAAAAAGTTTGGAAGATATAATTTCTCATTTCTCTAAGAAAAGAAATATTGCTATCATTAAATAGAATTTATAGAACTTAATCCATTAATATGCTGGATATCATGGGCATGGCAATTCATATTCATGTATATGGTTAATTAAAACCTAGATGGAGCAATTATAACTTTTATAAAGGTGAAGTGATTTACCCACAACAGTAAAACTCTTGGTGTAAAATGTGGCACTTCCAAAATTTGTTCATCTTATATTCTTTCTAGGACTGAGCAGAAGTGGAGTTCTCTGTCTTTACTGAGAAATTCCATTCCCTCTATGTTCAGTATGCTTGAATAAAATACAGCCTGAACCCAGCTTTGTAAAGAGGTTGTGAACTACTTTTCTATGACTTTAATTTGGGCTTATTGAAAACACACAAAGCTTCAGACTTTTAGGAAAATAGAGGGCATAAGATGTTCTTTAACCACCAAAATATTTTTATTCCTGAATCCTTCAATTTTCAAGATAAGGGAAAATGTTTCAGTTAAAATTAGCGTGGTTTTTCAGAACTTTCTAACACCTCCCTTTGCTTCATCTCCAGGCCTCTGTGGGCAGTTTCTTGTTGATTATTGCCATTTCAATAGGAAAATATTATAATATAGATATAAAGTATTATCTACAAAAATACTATTTTAAAATAACTAGTAATAATAGATATTACTCAGTCTAAAGCACTATTGTATGTGGTTTTTCAAACAAATCCACAAGACAGATAGGTATGACAATAAAATTATGATAATATAATTATACTTATTTGTTATTATTATCCCAATTTTACTGATTAGGAATAGAGAGATTAAATATTTTGCTAAAGACATAGAGCTAATAACAGGCTATAACTGGTATACCTTTTAGACAAAGTTCCTTTTTACTCATGCAAACACTTTTTTTGCTTTCATTTCCTTATTAGTTTTTTTTTTTAAAGACAAGGTGAAATCATTTCATGTGCTGTTATATTTGTTTAAGTAGTTAAACAAATATAAATCTCAGGCACACACATTCAAACATGGAGGTAAATCTTAGGTACACATGTGCAAACATAGAGAATGACTATTTAAACCAGTTAATGTCTGAATTCAATCACTGAATCAACAGTTTGTAGTCATATGCATTTATTTTCTAAAGTTTAAACGTAAGTAGTACTATGCTTGTTTATTTAGGTGGCCTTGGAATAGGTTTTCAAGTTCTTAAAAATGTTTAACATTCTTAATCATTTAAAATAAATTTTAATTAAACCTTCCAGTACTTCTAGCTCTCTACTGTCCTCATAAGAACCATTCAAACCTGTAGAGAATTTTTGTAAGTTTATCTAAGCCAAACTGAGAAAACATGCTGGAAGCTAAATCTCAACAGACTGAGAAATGCTCCTGAGAATGGCAGGTTGGCTCTTTATTTTACACATTACAAGCAAAAGAGGAGGCATAACGGGCTTATAAAAAATCCATTGATGAGAGGCGAGGGAGGCGGGAGAGAGCAAAGTGAAGAAATATCTAAGAATGAATAAAAAGTAAAATTGTAGGGGAGCTCCACCCTCAGGGCCCCCCTGGCTGCCACAGATGAGAATAAGTCTAATAAGACAGGATCTGCTTGGGGAGGAAAGGTGGCCGATCTCTCAAACGAGAAGGGCCAAGAGCCTTTTCCTCAATGGGCTTTTATTGGGCTCAATTTGCACAGGAACACAGGTAAAGCTCATCAGTCATTGTCAGGCAGTAAGGATCAAACAACAGATAACAAGCAAAGAACTCTGAGGGCTTATTCTGAGTCAGGGTCAGTTAGCTAAAGGGCTCTAAGACTTTGGGAAACAAACTCATTTCAGGCTTGGACCCTTATCATTTAAATTGAGGGTATTAGCAAAGCAGGTTTCACAGGATTTTATGCATTCTTTCTTAGGCCTGATCTCCCCAGGGAACCTGCCCTTTCCAGCACAGGGCAACACCCACCTCTGGCATTGTTTCAGGCTTAAATTAGGCAGGGGAAGTAAGGCAGTCAAGAGATTAGGAGACTTCTTGCAGACAGAATGAGGACTCAGACTATGTCAAGGCCAAAGGGCAAGGGTCCATCACCCCCTTTTTCTATAGTCCCCCGAGTCCTTCCCTGTGGGCCTTTTTCGTGACCATGCCTGTCTTAGGTCATCCCTCCCTTTAGGAATCTCACCCTTCATTGGCTAACTGTTCAGACTCAGGGCCAAGCAGGATGAAGTAAAGTGGGCAGAGGCAGCATCCATGCCAGGGAGATAAGCTTTGTCTCCTTAGTGGCTTATGGTCCCAAGGTCTCTGACTCGGCCTTAGCCATGGGGGTTTACAGCTCCTGAAACCAGGCAGGGCGGTTCCCAACAGTAAAATGATATACACATTTACACAGGTGGATACAGGGTAGTTAATAGTCAACAATTAACATGATAATAACACATGAGAAGATTTGTGGCCTTCCCCCGGTGCAGTGCCTGTGCTTTGAGGGGTCCAGAAAAAGGAAATTTGACGTTCCAAAGGCGTGTTATAATAGATGCAGAAAGGCACCAGAGAGGCTCAGTTAAGGTACACTCACCTTTGTGAGGGAAAAATACCCATCTAGGGCATGGCTACCTGCTATGTTCTGCTTTTATTTAGGAAGTTTTCATTTTAGACCATCCTATGTGGTTCTTTAGGTCTGAGTCTGTAAGGCCACCATGCAGGCCTCCCCTGAGCTTGTCAGGTTTCCCATGTGGCCCCTTTCCTTCCACACTAGTATTTTTAAATATTAATTTACCTCCAAATTAGTTTCTTGTCTTATAGATAAGTTTTAGGTACAGATGAATGTTGACTTTTCATATATGGTTTTTGAGTAACCTTAGATTAGTTATTACTATATAAGCATAAAATAAAATGTATGTCGAACAAGAATTTGTCATAGATTATCTTTTTATTTGCTATTCTCATCACTGAATGTTTGTACAGTATTGTATAATTCATTTATTTACTTAATATGCTTTTAGATTCTATAATCTTTAAAGATTATATCTATAAATCTATCTTTCTAAGAAATTATTAATATAACATTAATTTGCATTTTGTTAAGTAAATATATCTCCTTTGGTGTTGTTATCAACATTTGAGAATTTATTCAAAGAAAAATGAAAGGAAATATATTGTGTAACTTTTGTCCTTGAGTGTCAATAAACGCCCTTGACAGACACCCCGTGAGTCATAATCAACTGTAATTTTTTTGAACAGCATAGTTACTGAGAGGATATTTACTCAATCTACAACTGAGTAACTGATACTTTTACTTTGAATTAACAAGGACTGTAATTTGTAAGAAGTTATAGAATTTGCTCACTAAAATTCCACTTTACTATCTGCAATTTTCTCCTTTTCCATGAGAACCTGGTTATTTCTGTTCAGCATAGCATGCATATTCGATGAATATGTAAGTGTGTGTTTTGATTGACTCTGGGAACAATTTCTTGTCACCTGTTTTATTTCCTAATCTGTGTCGTACAGGTAGTGCCATTAAGATGTTTCATACGCGTCAGAAGTAGGGCGCCTAGAAGATGTTGGCAATGTAATTACATCGTACATCATGAGTGATCTAACTTTGGCAGAGCTGAAGATTGCTTCAGTTTTGAATTAATCACAATGACCCCAACTTTATTGCTGTTGAGTTTCTAGAAGTGATAAAATGTCAACTCATTGGAAATAAAATGACAGAACTTAAACAATCTGACATGACTAATGCGGAGTTTCTCTGACTTGTTCTATATTCTGTAGACTTTATTACCAACTACAATATTTTACTGAAAAATTCTTATCTTAATAAATGTGTCTTCTGCCTTACTAAAATGTATTTCTGCTGGGTAAAGAACAGAAAATTCAGCATTCTCTATATAGGCGTCTTATGTACACGAAAACCTCAGTGCATAAAACAGATGTCGGTAGTGAATCCCTGTTTAACTTCTATCACATCTTAATTTTGGTAGAGCAGGTTATTGGAATACTATTGAGTCAAAAAGTTTTGGACAGTGCTACTATTTCAATTTATCATAAGTTTTTCAATGCCATTAGATAATTATGAATTTTTAGGCATATTTTATACTCACAACTTTTTAACCCTTAAAAACTGCTATTCGATGTATACTGATAGAGTACAAGGAATTGGTGTCTTCACATTCACTGCTATTGGCCATACACAATGTGCTTTTGTAGCTCATAATACTCATACTTCAGCATATTGTCTTGAAAAGAGGGGAAGCCTTTGTCTATAGTGTGTGTTATCTGATGTTCTCCTGTTGCTTTTGGAGTTTTCAAAGTGCTCCTGACCTTGGAGGGTCTCAGTTTTGGCAGCACTCGTCACCTCCACTAATCTTAATTCCTCAATGATGACACCAGGCCAGATTATTTCCCTTGAGTTTTGATTATTTTATTTTTGCTTTAAAATATTCAAGTGGAAAGCTAAGTCATAAACCTAATATGTAACTTGAAGTCATTCCCTAGATCCCAAAGAATAAGCAGAAATATCCAGATTTTTGAAAGTGAGATGGCCATATTTTACTAAAGATTGCATTCAACACCTGCACCCACACCCCACCCCAGGGGGGCACCACCATTATCCCCGCCCCCCTGGCACTGCTGGTCGTGTGTGAAATCTGGAATCCATTGGGCTTGAGAGCTCTTTCTCGAGTCTCTATCTGCCAGCTCTGTCTTTGATAATTATTTTGTCATAGCTTCCTAACTACACACTGTTAGAGGACAAGTCACGGTAGATTATTCAACACAGACCTCCATTGCTTAATTTTATTAGGAAAAATTCAAGACTTTCCCTAACAATTATAATGTACCTTGAGATTGGACCATGACCAATCTACTGTACATTCAAGGTTATTAGTGTTTGTTCAGGTTCTTTATGACCATCACAAACTGAGAGGCAAAGGATGTGGGAACATTTCTGATCAATCATACTTCTATGTAATATATATGAAGAAAGGAAGAAGAAAGGAAAATAATAACAGCTCAGATATCTATGCCTTGTCTATTTTTTTTGGGGGGTGGGCAATTTGTCCCTGAGAAGTTTAGTGTAACTTTAAATAAGTGTCACACACACACATTCTTGGAACACGAAACAGGAATCAGACATCCTCATATTTGCTAATAAATCGGAAGTGCTTCAGTAGGGTCGGGACCTGATGTGGCTAGTGGGAAACAACGAGAGTCTGTGGAAAGCTGGTTGTGGAAGTCACATTCGGTCCCACTTTGTAGTCATGACCATCTGAACTCAGACAAACTCCTTTCAAATACCTACCTTTAGTCTTCTTCTTGACAAGGTGAAATATAACTTACAATTTCATTCTTTCTCTTTGCTCTGGTTGCCTCAATATCAGACCCTGCTTTAGCCTTCAAATAGTGAGCATATCTATATGATATCACGGTATGAAGTGTTTAAAGAATAAAACCTAATGAAATATAATTCTAGCCTACGAGAAGCTGATAGTTTGGTTAATATGACTTCTTAAACCAAAATTATTTTATAGTATCTATAACAACATTTCATTATTGCCCCTTGGAATACTTTTTATCTATCTATATTTATTTGTTTGTTTCTTAAATTTTTTCTTCATATCTCCTCCAAAAGCAGATATACTATGAACTAACTATTAAATCAATTAATTAAACAAGTATCTCATACCACTGTAAAACGTACTTTCTATCTTTTACATGAAACCAAGCAAGCTTTAGGTAAATATTTAGCTCTCTTGAAAGTAAATATATTACATGTGTTATTGAGGTAATGTCTGTTGGATGTAAATAAGGCTAATTTTAACATTTTAAGAACAAATGGTGAATATCTTCTGAGAGGAAGGGGCAGAGCACATGGCAAAATTTAATGGCTACCAGGTTTCATTAAATTAATGTTGGAAGTGATTGTGAAAAAAACATAAGCCCTCTAAAAATAATTGGTAAGAAAGAAATCTATTTGGCAGAATCTCCATAAAATGATTGATGTTTTTTCTCATGCTTCTTGAAGCCAATATATGTTATATCGCAATGTGTAGTTTGTTAAATAAACTTCACTCAAAAACCTATTAAAGACTTCCTAATTTAATTTTTATTCATGTAACTAAAAGTCCAAAACAAATTAATTACCTTGGTTGCTTTTACTCATGGGAAATGTAATCCAAAATCCATTAATAGACATCTAAACTAAAGAGCCAGTATCAAAATATAAACTTTGTATTTTTGTATTTAGTTTTGCCTTTGCACTTTTATGTCGTCCCATTTTCTTGCTTTCCTTGTTTTGATTTGAACAGGTTGCTATTTAATTCCTTAATATCTTCTTTGATGACATGTCAGTAAAATAGCTAATACTATATATTTTTCTTACAATAATTTGTAAGGTATATATAAACCGTACAATGTTTTGAAAATTCTTTCAAACAATGTACTTATTTTAATTTTTGTGGGATATTATAACTTTTTAAATGATTCTGCTACATTTTATATAGACAAGGATTTTTCTAGGCTTTTCTGACTCAATATGAAAGTCATAGTAATGTACGTGCTCCACCTGGTGGTAAAAATTAAGCATTTAATTTTTTTATGTTAAAAATGGGAGTTAGAACTTTATATTCTAATTTTAAAAGTGTTTAAAAGTGACTAGCAGGGTATCCAGTACAAATTTACAAAACACATGTTGAATATTAATCTATAATCTACTGGACTTAATTTCATCATGAATTAAAGTTTTGGTTACCTGTACATATAATCGTTTCACAGAGCATTTCTAGTTTAATGATTTGTTCTAATTGAGTAAATAGTCAATTTATTTTTATATTTATATTATTTTTATATCATTTATTTTAGTGAACATAATCTTAACTTTCTATCAATATTTAGATATCTATCTTTTACATGTATGCATCACCTAATTATGAATTTTTATCTATGTTTTATATACTGCATTCTGTTGTATCAATATCAATCTATTTCACAGATATTTTTATTGATATTAGGTACACTTTGATGCTGTGAATATGTAAAATATTTCCTCCCAGTAATTTTAATTTAACACACTCTACTATCTATGGTGCCCAATTGAAATTCTAGAAAATCATAATCCTTATCTTGACAGTATAGTGCCTTCTGATTTTTCACAAATATGTTTTAAATTTGACTTACATTCTATAGGCTATATTTTTCCAACCTAGTAATCTTATTATATATCTTACTAACTCCACTGTCAACACAAATTATTTATGTCCCATCAGGCATCTTCCATCTGAAAGTTCCTGAATCTTCTCCAATTGGCTCAGCTATTGGAAGAATAAGAGCTGTGGATCCTGATTTTGGACAAAATGCAGAAATCGAATACAATATTGTTCCAGGAGATGGGGGAAATTTGTTTGATATTGTCACGGATCAGGACACACAAGAAGGCATCATCACATTGAAAAAGGTACAGAGACAGTGGACTGCCCAATAATAACTAAAGAACGTAAAGACTAAAGCTTGAATATAACAATAATTTTCACTTTCTTTTAAGTAACAATATTTCAAAGAAAAAAGATCAAATTGACTATGAAGTATTCACTCTCACTGGTACTTTTATTCTGTGATTATACAGGTATGATTTTGAAGATTTTTAATTTTTTATTGTTAGAAATATAGGAGAAAAATTAATTTTAAAATAAGATGGAGAAGTCAGCTCTAACCCCACAAGGCGTGGTCCTGCCCCCTTTATGACTTTTCTGGGAATATGAATGTCTGACTCACACATTGTTGGTGAACGGTGACTTCATAGTGGAGGGATCCCGGTTTGGGCAAGCTCTACTACTGGAGGACTGAAAGAACTGAGGGTGAGGCACAGACTCAAAATCACTGTCAGCGGTGTTAAGTTCAAGTTAGACAAACATCAACAGAGTGAAGGGTTACAAGTGAAGCGGAGGGTGGTGGGTATCTCACAGTGAGGCGGTCAGAAAGGGCCTCTCTGTTAGGGTGAAATTGCAGCAGAGACTGACGCAAGCAAGAGATGAGCCGTGTGGTGTCTGCATTATGTGTGCTCCAGAAAGACTGAGCAGAAATTGCAAAATCTCTGAGATGAGAGCATACTCAGCAAGGACGCCAGAAGTACAGTGAAGGAAGGTGTCTGTAGCCAGGGATGAGATCAAAGATACAGAGAAAGGGCCCATCATGTAAACCCTTGCAGTCCTGGCCGAGGTCTTCAAATAGATCATGATTTGGGAAGCCATCTGGGGTTTAGGTATAGATCACCTCTACCCTGTAAAGCCAGGCGGCTCTGGTAGTTCTGAGCAGAATAATGACTAAGAAGTAAGAATAGAAATTGACTAGTTAGGAAACTGTAGAAATGGTTCAGGAAACCAGGGATGGAGATATGGATCCTGGCCTTTGTGGTAATGGCAGTGGTGAGAAATTGTGAGATTCTCTCTCAATTTTAAAGGAACAGGCAAAACAGATTTTTGTAAATATTCTGACCATCCAGTGAATTACACCAAGCATTTGGTTAGTTGTTTTTAGTGTTGTAATGTGTTTTAGCGTCTAAATAAGAAAACACCAGAGACAAGTTCTATCTGTTAACCTATTCTGTTGGGGAAGAAAATCGCCATCTAAAGACTTTATATATTAAATCTCTAAAAATAACTGAATAGTACATTTTTATGACAACATTTTAAATTGCTTATTATCTACTACTTACCTATCACCTACCTCCATATCTGGTGAGTATTTTATATTGAGTACAGGTGTAGTATACACACATACACAGAAAGATACATGCCTTGCTTAAACGTGGCAGTATAATTTCATTAAGATAAAATAATAGAACATCCAACTGAATAGCGTTTATTAAAAACTCAAAGTTAATTTACACGAATATACTTTGTTCGTTGATATACAATTGAGATGCGATATTATAGCTTTAATTTGCATTTCCCTGATGATTGGTGACACTGAGCATCCTTTCATGACTATGGGCCATCTATCTGTATGTTCTCTTTGGAGAAGTGTCTATTCAGGTCAATTGCCCATTTGTAATTGGATTGTTTGTTTGGTTTTGGTATTGAGTTTTATAAATTCTTTATAAATTTTGGATATTAACCCCTTATCAGATGTACTGGCAAACAAGTGTTCTCCCATTCAGTGGGTTGTCTTTTTATTTTGCTAATGGTTTTCTTTGCTGTGCAAACCCTTTTTAGTTCGATGTAGTCCCATTTGTTTTTCTTTTGTTTCCCTCGCCTGGGAAGATATATAAGATGAAATATGGCTATGAGCAATGTCTGAGAATTTACTGCCTATGTTTTCTTCTAGGATTTTTATGGTTTTAAGTCTAATATTTAAGTCATCAATCCACTTTGAATTTATTCTTGTATATGGTGTAAGAAGATGGTATAATTTCATTTTTCTGTATGTATCTATTCAATTTTCCCAATGTGATTTATTGAATAGACTATCTGTAGCCCATCGTATGTGTTTGCTTCCTTTTTTGAATATGAATTAACTTTAATGATCTGGGTTTATTTCTGGGCTCACTATTCTGTTCCATTGATCTATGTGTCTGTTTTTATGCCAGCAACGTGTTGTTTTGATTACTATGGCCTTACAATACAGTTTGATATTCACCTCACAGCTGTCAGAATGGCTGTCATCAATCAATCAACATACAACAAGTGCTGGTGAGGAGGTGGAAAAAGGGAAACCCTTCCCCTTTCGCATTGTTGGTGGGGATGCAGACTTTAACCACTGTGTAAAGCAGTATGGCGATACCTCAAAAAAATGAAAAATGGATCTGTCTTTTGACCCAGGAATCCCACTTCTGGGAATACATACAAAGAAACCCAAAACACTAGTTTGAAGGAACATAAGCACCGTTATGTTCATTGCAGTGTTATTTACAGTTGCCAAGCTATGGAAGCGGCCCAAGTGTCCATCAGTAGCTAAGTGGATAAAACAACTATGGGACATTTAAAAAATAGAATACTACTTAGCAATAAAAAAGAAGAAAATTTTATCCTTTGTGATAGTATAGATGGACCTGGAGAACATTAAGCAAAGTGAAACAAGCCAGTTAGAGGAAGACAAATACCATATGATTTCACTCACATGTGGAATCTTATGAACAAACTGAGCTACCAGAGAAAATGGGGACAGACTCAAAGGTACAGAGCAGGGTGGCAGCTAAGGGTGGAGGGTAAGGGTGGGGATAGAAAAATCAAGCCAAAAAAAAAAAAAGGACTCATGGACACGGACAACAGTGTGGTGATTGAGGGCAGAGGGAGCATAAGAGAGCTTAATGGTAACAGAAAAATACATTAAATAAAAATGTAAAAAAGAAGAGATACAACACTATTTTATTTTCAGGTATGCAACATAATGATTTGTTATTTGAATATATTGTGAGATGATCACTACAATAAATCTGGTTAAAGTCCCTCTCTCTTAGCAACTTTTAAATATGGACTTAATTTTTTTGTTTATGCTTCCACATATAAGTACTACCATGCTTTATTTGTCTTTCTCTAACTTATTTCACCAAGCATGTTACCATGAAGCTCCATTCACATTGTCACAAATAGTAAGATTCCATCATTTAATAGCTGAATAGTATTGTAAGGTTTAGATCTATTTATCTCTCTTTCTCTCTATATGTATGTATATGTGTGTATATATAGATATAGATATAGATTTACATGTCACACTTTTTATCTGTTTATTTGGCAATGGACACTTAGGTTGTTTCCCCATCTTGGCTACTTCAAATAATACTGCAATGAAGATATGGGTGCATATATCTTTTCAAGTTAATGTTTTCATTTTCTTTGTATAAATACCCAGAAGTGGAATTGCTGGATCATATGATAGTTCTATTTTTATTTTATTTTTTGAGGAAACTCCATTATATTTTCCACAGTGGCCTCACCAGTTTACATTCCTACCAGCCATACATAAGAGTTCCCCTTTCTCCACAACCTTGCTGGCACTTGTCACTTCTTGTTTTTTATAATAGCTTTTCTAACAAATATGAGGTAATATCTTATTGTGATTTTGATATGCATTTTCCTGATAATTAATGATGTTGAACATCCTTCCCTGTACCTTTTAGTTTGTAGTTATTTAAATAGAGGGGTTTTTCTTCCCAGTGAAGACTAGATGATGCAACAGTGTATGCATATATTCAGTAAGCTCTGAGAAAACTTGATTTTGAACTGATCATTAGGTGTTCTAGAAGAACTGGATTTATTTTTCTGGAATTTTTAAAAGATTGTATTTATTTATTTTTAGAAAGTGGGAAAGGAAAGAAAAAGACAGGGGAAGAAATATCAATGTGAGTGGGGTACTGAACCCACAAATCAGGCATGTGCCCTGACTGGGAATTGAACGGGCAGTCTTTCAGTTTGCAGGATGATGCCTCACCTACTAAGCCACAACAGTCAGGGCCTTTTGAAACTTTTCCCTTCAATATCTAAACGTGTCATTGTAATGAATTTGATGTAAAACCATATTTACATAGGGATTATATTCTTAAATATACTAAATGCATTTAGAAAGTTCAAAAATATCTATTCTACATTTCAAAATGTAGTTGCTTTTTAAATATCAGTCATTTTAATTGGTTGGTTAACATTAGAGCATGATATCATTTGCTTGCAGAGAGTTTTCCTTTTCTAGCTCACTTATAATAAATTAAAATGTTTGAATTTTTCTGAAGCACGTATTTCATTATCCTTTAGTCCCTGTTTTTTTTTTTTCTTTACTTGTTTTCTCATTGCTATTTCCCCCTTTCTCCTCTTTCTCTGTATAGGAAGAACCTAAGTGGATAAAAATGATGGTCAAGTTTATATGAGCGGAGAATAATAAAAGGCATTTTTTTAATTTTATTTTTTAGGCAGAACTTGAATTCAGTGTATGAGCACTGTGACAGAATACTATTTTAGTGTGTCATTTTGAATTCAGAATAACATCATGAATCTTTATAAATCTCTCCAAGGCACAAGATACTGGTTAAAAATTGTCTTTCTTTGTATTTATCTCATATTGCACTAAATAAAGTATAAGCAAATAAAATGTGCAATATATGTTAAGTATTATAACAGTAAAAAAGTGAACAAAATCAGAATAATAAAACTTTAAAACATTCTTGACACATCTAAAAATTATATGATGACTGCATTTAAAATCAGAGAATAAAGTGTTTTAAATTCAACAATTTTGTTAAGTGAAAAGCTAAGTTTACTATATTTTAGCCAATATTTTTCTATAGGATAAATGAGAATAAATACATATTTATTGTATATTTAAATAATTATGAAGTTATATGAGTTAAAAATGTTCAAAGACTGAAATAAATAAATATTTATTGAAGCAGTGTGGCTTTCTTGTTACGGATTAAGAAATTTAGGCATTTAAATAGTGGCACAAATACTTAAATTATGGAAAAGAACAACTCAATATCATATAATTTATCAAAGAGTTCTATATCACTTTTACAAAAATATCTATTGGGAACTAATAAGTAATGATATCATGTTTAAAATAAAGAATGCTGAAATTATTTCCTATTTATTTTAAAATAAATCAAACTTTTCTATAACTAAAAACATTCTTATTATACATTTTGATATTGCTTGGCATTGTTATTTCCTTTCTAATAAACATAGCTCTGATCACATTGTATCCAAACCAGAATTATTTTATTTTTCTTAAAAAACATAAGAGATAAAAACACTTATTCCTCGCCAGGATTCATTAATAAATAGGCTAAGTTCTCAACTGGTCCCATTGGAAACATCTTTTCCTTGTATTCTGTTAGTCACTAAAATTCATTTTCTCTTGTAACCTTAAATGGCAAGGAAGTGAGTTTAAATGATTTGCGATCAGAGCACCATCATGTGGTTAACTTTTGAAAACCTAATTAAAAATGAAAAAAAAAAGAAAAACTTTTTATGTGTAGCCAAATATACAGCTGAATTTAAGTTTAAAATATTTCTATTTTTAGCCAGTATGACATGGGTAATTTCAAAGAAAAATGAGTAGTACTCATTATTTGTTTCTGCAAATAATATGTTCCTATTTCCATAAAGATTTGTCTTCATCTTTTTAAAATTTCTACCTAACTTCCTTAAACAGTCTCACCAATTGTAAATTAGCCCCCAGACTGACATAACTGATGTGGGGTGTCTGCTGCCTTGTAGATGATTCTGTTTGTTGCAACGTCTTTTCAAATTGTCTAAAGTTGAATTCCTCTCCACTCTAAACAAAAGTGCCCCTGCTCATACTCTCTCCTCCCTGGGCAAGGTCCCACCTCCTCTCCAGTTACCTGACCTAGAAATCTAGACTTTTTCTTTTTCTTTCTTTGTAAATCATTTTTATTGTTATTCTATTACAGTTGTCCCAATTTTCCCACTTTGTCCTCCTTCGCCCATTCATCCCCCACACCCCGGTGAGGTCCCACACCGTTGTCCATGTCCATGGGTCGTTCCTATACGTTCTTTGTCAGTCCCTCTCCCGTCTATCCACCACTATCCCCCCACCCTTCGGTCACTTTCAATCCATTCCATGTTTCCATACCTGTGGTTCGATTTTGTTCGATCGTTTAGTGCCCACAAGTAAATGCGTGGATGAGAAACTTGTGGCACATTTATACAATACAATGCGGTGGAAAGAAAGAACCCCTGCCTTTTGCAACAGTGTGGATGGAACTGGAAAACATTATGCTAAGGAAATAAGCCAGTCAGTGAGAGACAAATACCATATGATCTCACCTGTAAGAAGAATCTAATGAACAGAATGAACTAATGAAGAAAATAGGCTTTTTCTTACGCTGCTTCCATTGTCACTGACTTCTCTTTGCCAAATAGAACATGAAGCCCTGCCACTGAGCTCTCTGACTGGGGTTAATACTTCCCTCATGGGTTAAGTCACAACCCTCCCCATTACCCCTTTCCAACACTGCCACGGCTGTGCTCCGAGCTTACCTTTATCCAAACTTGAATTTTCTGATTCCCACACCTGGTAAGACAAAGAATAAACTAATAAATTCTGTATTACCATCTCGGGCATATACACACACGCATAGACCACGTGCAAACACATGTACACACATGCACACACTACTTCAGCATTACACCAAACTGACTGCATTTGCTACCGAAGATGCTGTGCTCTTCTTCCTCCTGCATAGAAGGCCCTGCCCCTCATGAGTATCTTATTCTTCCCTGCTCCTGAACACGCCTCTGGCCCACGCTTTTCACCAAACACTTCCTTGAGTTCGTCAGGCAAAGTCAATCACATCTTACCCACAATGTTAGCGTTTCTGTTAAAGCACCTGTAATACTTACCGTGCTCGTATTTGAAGCACACGTTTCTTCCTACCCTGCTTTGTCATATTTATACATTTGTGCCACCATAAAAAAGGAAACCCTTGAAACACATAGGGCACTTAATTTTTTGTTGATTAATAAAAAAGGGTTTCATGCTGGTTCACTGCTTTACTTTCCAAATGCAGTTTCTCTCAGCCCTCACTTGCTTACACAGAACTCAGCATGCTTGTAGAGCGCTTACATAATAGTGTTCTACTGTTGATGCAAATGGGAACTCTGAAGTTCAGAGAAGAAAGGTAACTTTTTCCAAATCACACAGCTTGCAATAAATTTTTTATATAATTTACTTCAACTTTTTGTGAAAAATAATATATGTTAGAAGTAAAATGTGACAGTGGTCATTCAAGGAAGCTAAAAAAGAATTAGCATCCCCAGATTATTATGATTTATGTGCATATACATAATATACTGTACTTACAAATTTATAATAGTTGATAAAATCTTTTATCATTTTTATGAACCAAAATCCTCAAATAAAAGCATCAGAAATTCTTCCAATTATTTTTTGTTTTGTTTTATCCGAGTTACTGAATTTGTTCCAAAATTATTGTCACTAAAATATAGACATAGAAATAATATCCATGATTCTTAAATAAATTTATTAAAGCTGTCAAAAATGAGTAGTGCCGCAAAAAAACTATAGTATGTAAATTGCCAATAGGAAAATTAAATACTTTTCTGATAAACAGTTTTGTAACACATTTTTTTAGAACTAAGTTGTGTAAAATGCATGTGTTTTCATTTTAACATTTTTGTTTAAAAAAACAATTTTTGTCTGGTAAGTCCATCATTCCCCTAATTTAAAAAAAATTAAAACTGAAATACTATTAACATTTGTCAGAAGTAATGTCCAGGTTTTAAAAATTGATATTTGATTGTTTTCCCTTTTATTATAGGGGCATGCATTCTCACCCGATAATATAACAGCTTTTATTCATCAAGTAATTATGTGACTACTATTTGGGATAAATGCTGAGTTGACATCCTTCCTCAGTGATGATGAGATCTACATAGACTGCCATTCAAAGCTCTCAAACATGGACATTCGTCCCCATCTCCCCAGACACACATGGCATCCAAGCTTTACATTTTTCCATAGGACTCATTGCCACCCAACATACTGTATACAGTTTGCTTCTTTATGTCATTATCTCCCAGAAGATAGCAGTGCCAGGCAGCACCCAGGGAAGCTAAGGGAGGCCTTGACCAGCTCCAGGTTCTTGTCATGAAACAAGAAGGATCCCAAGAGTGTGATGGGAAGTTTTAGCAAAGCACAGTAAATTTATTAAAGTGATAGTATGCACCAGAGGAGTGGGAGCTGGTGACCTTGGAGAATGAAACGTGCGGGTGGGATCTGGGTAGTAGATTTTTATTAAATGTGGACAAGGGGGCGAGGAGGGTGGTCCTCTGCTTCTGACCCGTGTGGGGTGACTGCCAGAGCAGCTTGCCCTTGTCTCTCCTCTCTACATAGGGGTTTATTTTTGGTCCTCCTAATTATAGGAAATGGGGAGGGGAAAGATGGAACAGGGGGTCAGTGAAGGTCCTTCCTGTGACGTTCCAGCCAAGGTGGAGAAGCAGCTAAGCAGAGCATGAGGCCTTTGTTCTCTGTTGTAACTTTCCTACCTCAGTAGCAACCTCCATGCTGGTGGTGGTTTTTGTTTGCTTTGTTCCAACATCTACAGCAGTGTCTAGAACACGGTAGGATATTCTAGAAATATTTGTGGAAAGGAAGACCACAGGCCCCTCAGTGATCTTCTCTGAGGCTCACTGCCCTATGACTTCCCCACATCTCCTTCTTCTTGTCTCAGTTCTGGCACTACCTCTCAGAGATGTTTTTTCCACCTATTCTATGTAGTGTGCCCCCTCCCCTGAACTTTCTGTCCCATTACCTTGTTTGCTTCCTAAGTCTTATCACTAACTTAAAGTTACACATTTATTTATTTATTTATTTGTTGCTGTGGCTTTCCCTTTTAGAGTGTATAATCCATGATAAAATAGACTTAATTTGCTAACCACTATATCCTCACTCCTACCAGGAAGCACAGTAAAATCTAATCAAATATTTGATATTTGATGTATGTGGATTTAGAATAACTCAATTAAAGAAGTAGGTGCAGACATCATTCATGGGTGACTTTAGATGTGACCTGAGGAGCGGCAGAATTTTAGAATTTCTTGTGGAATGAGAAAGTGTTACAATCACGTAAGTGAACTCGCTACTCTGCTGATCATAACACTAAGTTTCGGGAAACAGTTCCCTCTGAAATGACGCTTGAGGTAAAGTGATATCTTTGTAGTCCCTCTTGGTGTAACAACCTTGCCTTACAGGAGCGTGTTCTTATTGTCTTTTCATCCTGGTTCAGCCCGGCATAAATCTGTTTTCAAAACTTCCAGTCTTGAAACCACTATCTAAATCTACAGATTTTGGTTATTTTGGTTCATTGACATTTTTTTCCATTAACCATTAAGACCTACTGTGATAAAATTCAGAGAATAGCATCTTAATTACTAAAGGGTACTAAATTTTAAGAATTGTAATGTTACCGTGTTAGTGAAAATGATACGTGTTCATCATAAAAATTGAAGCATTACAGAAGAGTGAATAGTAAAGAAAGATGAAAGCTCAGCCATTGGGAGTCAGGTATGCTGTAACTGGGTCCCCAGCAGGGGGTTGCTAAGGCTGAAATCGAGGTGCCCACCCAGGCTGCCATCTGAGCTGAGACTTAAAGAATTTTTCCAAGATTACTGGCTGATGACAGAATTCTTTTGTGTGTGTGTGTGGTTTTATGACTGAAGACCCTATTTTTTTTTTACTAGCTACTGGCCACAGTCCAGTCTCATTTCTGGCACCCCTTAAGCAGCTGCTAGGCGGGCTCTTATTCTCAGAGGTTGACTCAAGGCCAGGAGTAAACCATCCATAGTGACTCTTCCTTTCATAGGTTCACAGGATTAGATCAGACCTCTCAAGTAAAGTATTCTTTTTAATTAACTCAACATTGAGTAAGAACCTTAATTATATTTGCATAATTATTATTTTTTTATAAAACAGCAAATTCATGGGGTAATGTCCTATTCAATTCACAGGCCCCTTGCACACTCAAGGGCACAGGATTATACACAAGTACAAATCAATGTGTTATCAGTGGATAACAAGTTGAAGCTGTATCTAGAAGAATATAATTTCCTGAGACCCACATGGAAGGATAGGACTCTGTGGAATGGTTTGATGAGGTACAATTAAAGGGGTTCCCCTCCTGACTTCCCAATGTCCCATTTCCGTCCGATGCACAGTGGAAAAGGGTAAACCGTGTCCTCCTCAAGGCCAAGACAAAAGCCAGTGTCCAGAGTTTCTGCTCCAAGTTAAAGTCCAGTCCAGTCCAGCACCCAGCTGGCTTAGTGCGTGTTTCTAGCAGCAGTCTGGTGCTGTGCTGCAGTATTTAGGCTGATACCTGGAGCCTGTGTGTGGATTCCTCTCTTGGCCATGGAGAGAGGATACTCAAGTGCATGGTGTGAGTGCCAGCCGAGAGAGAGAGAGAGAGAGAGAGAGAGAGAGAGAGAGAGAGAGAGAGAGAGAGAGAGCGAGCGCACAGACAGTCCTTTCAGAGCCCACACAATCTGCCATGGGCCCTGGTAGCTGTTAAGCCCATATGGTTGCATGCTCCTGGGTGAGAAGGCACATGATAAAGAGGGCAAGTGCATCACCAGGTGAGAATGAAAGAGAGAGAGAGAGAGAGGGAGAGAGCGCACTTCTTTGTTCCCCCGAGATTGTTTTGTATTGGGTTGGTTTTAGGACAAACCAGGTGCTTCTTCAAAATGACCAATCAATTTCTCAGGTTTTCAAGGGCTTTGGACGGGTTCATACCCCCTAGTTAGACTGACAGGTCTCTATGGTCCAACACCACCCCTTTTTACCCTCCAACAATCTGGTACCGAAGGGCAGAATGGAAAAGTGTAAATCCCATTGGTGTAGCAATACCGTGGTCCCCTGGAGCGTGAAAAGCTGTCGCAAACGGGCTTATGTTCCCCCGTTTATTAAGCTCAATGTTTAGTTCCCTTTTATTCCCCTTTCCCAGGTAAATAATGATGGTAACTATTGGGGGGCAGGGATGTTGGAAATATCTTGGAATTCTGTCTACCAAAGCTGTGGTTTACAAAATTTCTTAACATATAACCCTAGCTATGCACTTTATTCAACATTGTCTAGAAGCATGAGTTCTGGAGGAGCTCAGAAAGGTATTTTCTTGCATTTGATATGTTAACGTAAAAATAAATGGCCAAAGTGAGAGGCAGCAAGCATTTATCTGAGGCCCAAACAAATAGCTGTGCATGCCCTGGCTGGCATGGCTCAGCGGACGGAGCGCCAGCCGGAACGCTGAAAGGTCACTTGGTCCACTCCCCGTCAGGGGAGGCGACTGGGTTGCAGGCCAGGTCCTTTGCTGGGGTTGCACCAGAGGCAACCAATTGGCGTTTCCCTCTTGCACACTGATTTTTCTCTCCCTCTCTTTCTCCCTGCATTTACCTCTCTCTGAAAGTAAATAAGTAAAATATTTTTAAAAATAGCTATCCGGTAACACTGCTTTAGGCAGGAACCCAAATAGTATTTCAATGAGGAGGGAAAGGCAGGGAGGATTTATAGAGAGGGAAGGGGAAATACTTAAATAGAAGGAAGGCATTTCCATGGATATTAAAAAAAAAAAAAAACTAAGGAAGGAATGTCTACAGGCGTGGAGGAGCTACCACAGGAATGCTAATTCTAAAGAATCTCTTTAATGTTGGTCTTGTAGTCATAATGTCTGCTTTCTTTTAGCTTGGTATACATTTGGTTAGAACACAATGCTGCTTGAGGCCCAGTGCAAAGGTCATTTTCTCAGTTTTACATTCCAAGGTTTTGAGGAATAAGACAAACAATGCAGTACCTTTGGAATAGCAGCTCTGGTTCCATTTAAAACAGCTCAGCTGGTATTGTTTTTCATGTGCCATGAATTACTTATCCTTCTGGAACAGGAGAAAATCATTTGGCACTTAGTATTTTATGTAGTTTTTCACGGCCTGGACCTCAATGAGGAGTAAAGAAACTGGTTAAAACCAAAGATGCTAAAAAGTGATTTCTCACTCAAATCTCCCTTTATATTATGATAAATAATTAAATATATTGAATTCTATTCCTCCATATTCTGGTTTCTTACCTTGCAACTTTGTACAATGTCAAAAGTTTTCTGAAAATTCTGTTCTCACCAATTATCCTTTATTGAAACACCCTTAGGAGCAAGGAGTTACTCAGCTGAATTCCATTTAATTGATCATTTTCTTATTTTACTAGAAAGGTGCTTAAAATTGAATGGATCCAAAGCAATGCAACAAAGGTTTCTTTTCTCATGCAAGAGCTAAATTTGTTCACCTTTATAATAATGAATTTCTGCAATAGAATGTTTTTTTAATCCTGTTTGTTCTAAATTTATTTCAAATTTTAGAGTTTTTGCTGATTGTAAAGTAGATGAATTTCATTCAGGTGGAGGGGAGTCAGTCACATGGGTTGAATACAGTCAACTAGACAGACATCAGTATTTATCATTGTTCTTTTGAACTACTCAGTTTTAAACGTGGCATAACCTAAGGGACTGGGTCATGAAGATGTAAGGCCATTTGGATATCATTGTGGCATTTCTCCTCTAATTTTCCCCAGTTCTTTGATCACTGCAGGACATCGGTTTTCAGTTACAAAAAAATATGTATGTACAGAAAGGTTCCTTCATCTCACCTACGTCTCCCTGACCACCAAATGCTTGCCTGCTGTGATAGCTAAGGAGTTCTTAAAAGGCATAGGCTCTGTCTGATTTCCTTAAAAAACGTAGAAAAGGTTTCAGAATTATGCCTTCATTTCTAGCCTTGAAATGGACTTTTGAGAATTAAGTCCATCACATAGCTGTGGAATTTTAATCAAATAGGCATTTTAATCTCTAGGAGAAAGTATAAAGGGAAGTGAGGTATAATTGGTATTAACTCCTACATTCTAGGATAAAAGTTCATTCTGGGCCAAAAAAGGGGGTATGAGTCAGAGCAACTCAAAAAGCTTTCTGGCAAAGGACTGAAGGTGTTAAAGTCAAAATGCTCTTGCACACTAGTGGTTAGGGATCACTGTGATAGAAAAATCGTGTCCTTTGACATTCACAGTGCATATAGAGTTTGCGAAACCGAAAACGTATTTTCTACGTTCTCTAATTTGGATTAGCTAATGGTTACCTCTATTGTATACTTTCATCTGCTCCTTTAGGTTTCAGATTTAACCTTGAACTCTTTAAATGGTAGGGCATTAGGACTTCTTCAACAACTCACTCCCTAAATGAGATGGCCTGCTTCTCACTAGTCTGAGCTGGTTGACTAGAAAGAGAGCTAACCTCAATGGCCATTGCATATTTCTGTCCTCAGGCTGCATCCAAGCATTACCAGCACATAGACCATCGTATTTTCTAAATAAATTCAAGTTTGAAAGGTTTAATATTTAAAGATTTCTTACTTTTTAAACCTGAAGTTTACCATTTTAATAATTTAAATCATTCATTCTATAGGAGATTAAAGGAATAAGCCTACCCAATATTTACGATAGTCTGTCAACTTGTGCAAATGTGTGTCTTGTCTTGCTTTGATCTTCATTCTGGGCTGAGCATTTCCAGTTGCACAACACACCTGGCAGTTAAATAATGTTTTGTCAGCCTATTTTGCAAATCAGGTGTTCCTTCATGAGTTTAACATCTTTAACAAAACGAGGGGTGGGCCAACCAAGCCAAAAGCATCACAGGGTTATCAACTCTCTTTTTCAAGATATTGTATTTGTATTCACGTAACCAATAGTTATAACATCAACCATGGCAGTTAACATGCCATTTTTTACTTTGCCTTAAAGATAAATCAAAATCCCTAACAGGAGAGAGATGGAAATAAAAGAAAATCAATATTATATGTAAATAATTGTGAGGTGAGCAACTAAAAAATATAAAAAGTAAAATAAAGCATTAAATTTAAAGTAGATAAAAACATGAATAAAAACTGGATGAATGAGATAAAGTGAAGGGAATGATTACAGGGAAAATAAACAGATCCCTCTGAATTAAAATCACTGTGAAAAACACTTAATGTCAAGTCCAAAAGGTATTACTATTTGCTGTAATAAGCTCCATGGAATTATAATAGTTTTTGAAGATTGTACAGTAATTTTTACATTTTCTTTTTCCATTTTCAGAGAAAACACATAAAACAACAATCTAGTCCTTGAAAGACAGAAAAATACATCCTTTATTTCCCCCAGGTGTGCTGAGGTAAAAAAAAAAAAGAAAAGAAAGTAAAAAAAAGATGCATCAACACAGCAATTAGCAAGTCTAGCAAGTTGTAGCGGTCAGACTAGAGGGAATGAATTTAGAAAACAGAAGTTTTAAAGGGCCTCTGTAAACCTCTAGTCTAATGTGAACTTCATGTTGTCTTAATTTTCCATAGGTGGTTAAAAGTCACAGCCACTGACCTTCAAGTTTTCATTTATATAAAACACCACAGCATTACCACATTTCTAGAATATAATACGTTTAGTTATTAGGAACATAAAATTTATATTCAGAATAAAAGTCGATATAAGCAGTTGTAAAGTTAAAGTAGAAAAATCAGTGACTTTATGGACAAATGACTTCCAAATATTATATTTCACAGTTTTCCTTAATTGATTATGGATGTTCAAAACCTAATTCTCAGTAAAATATCCCAATAATGCCTAATAATTATATACCCAGTGCTGAGAAAACAATAGACTAAAACTCTTTTCATAATGAATACGGCATGTTTTTAAAATCCTGATACAGCCTTTTTCTAGAAAAAAGATCTAGACATTTAAAAGCATTTAATATAAAATTATATTATTGTCAAAATAAGAAAAGTGGTCCAAGAAAAAGGAAGATATTTTGTTTTAGCAAAATTTTAAGTGGAATACAAAGAGTATCAATTATCCAGTTTCAATTGTTATGCTTTCATTACTACTAAGTCCCACTAGATGTCAGTATTGTATAAGAGCAGAAAATGTTTTCCTTAAAGTCCTTTTGCTGTTTCAACAGCCCAAGTAAAATGAATAAACCCGACCTAGCCTGTATGTGTGCATATATGTCATTGTAATGTATGCAACTGATTATGTTTACAAGTTACCCACAATCTTCTACCAGTGAGTGATTCTTTTCTTAAAACATTTCAAACCAATACAATTTGTATCCACTTGCAAATGGCCTGAAGCAGCTTTCGCTGTCTGAGCATTCGTTATGAATGTACCTGCTCACTCTCGGTTTGTCCTCACTACAGCCATTAGATTTTGAAACGAAGAAGGCGTATACTTTTAAAGTGGAAGCCTCCAACCTTCACCTTGACCACCGGTTTCACTCTGTGGGCCCGTTCAAAGACACGGCCACGGTGAAGATCAGCGTGCTGGACGTGGAAGAGCCCCCGGTTTTCAGCAAGCCGCTCTACACCATGGAGGTTTATGAAGACACTCCCGTTGGGACCATCATCGGTGCCGTCACTGCGCAAGACCTCGATGTGGGCAGTAGTGCTGTAAGGTAAGAAAAAGAAACTTTTCTTTTCTGTGTCAGAAAAAGACATAAAGACTTAAAAAAAATACTCTTTCCAAACTTGCATGCAAGTACAATGACTTCACATAAATATTTCTGGGAAAACCAGAGTACTCGAGCAAAAATGTCCCACATAAATCCCTGCGACAGGGTTTAGCAGCAGCGTGATGTTGGGCATGCCACTCAAGTGCACCAATCTCAATGCTTCACCTGTAAAATGATTTCATGATGCAAACTTAAGGGTTGATTCTCATGAGTAATGATATTATTTTACAGTTCCCGGAATATAATAGACATTTAACACACTATCAGTGAATCTCATCAGAAGAAAGTGTTTGAAAGAGATAGTTTCACCGTTTGCAACTTGCAGTTCATTTTCTCACTATGACCATTGTGTCTGCTGATGGAAGCACAGGTAGTCAGCCCTTGGGGAAGATGAATTGAGAAATTTCTCAAAACCCAGACTTTTCCAGGAGTTCCTATTGTCATAAGGCAGCTGGGTGGTGAGCAACAAAGCTATCAATGGAGTGAAAACCTGGAAGGAAATCTCCTTCCCCACCCCCTCAAAACCACAAATTCCACGTGCACGGCTGAGCCACAGTGAGATTGTCCTTTTCCTCCCTCCTTCGTGGATCCTGTAACGTATTTTGAGGCTTGTTCTCATTCAATTTTGCTTCTCCTCTATGTTTAAATTCCTCGCACATCCACATGTCTGCAAGTATGGGGGCGGTGAAGAGAAAGAATCTGAATCTGAATCTTGCACCTCTAGAAGGTACACGAGAACCAAAGCAAAGAAACTTTAAGTAGGCTTTCAGTGCCAAGTGCCGCTCTGTTGTTATAGGGAAAATATGTAGACACAATATCATATGATTTTATGCAATGGGGTAATAAATGATTTTTAAAAGATGGATCGACCATGAAGCCATAGCCCCCATACATTCATAGCATATAGGGAAATCTCAGGAAATGACGAGACCATGCCAGCTTTGTTCTTTGTATTCATCCGAAACCGTCCCCCAAGGTGGCCCACATAACTTCCTCCTTGAAGTATACCTGTGAACCGGGGGGGAAGACTCTAAATTCATTTAAACGTTTGTCTTGGGAAAGGTAAAACAAAGAGCAATTACTGAGCATCCCTACATACCCGGTGAAATGCTGGCTAATTTTCTCATTGGATTCAAGTTGTTGTTCTGCTCATCCATGTAACAACATGATTCACTTCCAGTCACACTCCAGAAGACTTTATTTATTGCCAGTGTTTGTAGGGGTGTTCTCAGGAATCCACCATGCTGGTGGTGGTTATACGTCACCCTGTCATCATTCATCAATCTTTTTCCTGAAGCCCTTGCGTGTGCTGTTCACAGCGTGTGGGAAAGTGGGAGATACCTGGTGAATAGATTTACAGGTACTCTCAAGAATATAAACAGTTATGGAAGAAATATCAAAGATTGTAAAGAAAGTAAATAAATAAATATGCCATAAAACTCTCTACTCTCTACAGTGTGATAAATGAGGAGAATTTTGGGACAGTGGAACACATTATCTAGGAGAACATACTAGGTAGCTTAAATTTACCATATGTTTTATTTTTGTGGACTGATAAAACAGGATGAGGTTAAATAGTAATACATTGTTATGTAATGTAATGCTTGAAAAAAAATCAGAGAGTCTATAAGTAAAAAAACACCACCTGATAAAGCTAAGGTGAGACTTACCTACCTCCAAATACAAGGAAATGGTTAGACTCAAAACCCTAGTGTGAGAAATAAAGGAAAGCTACATTTTAGAGAAACTCGTAGCAGCTACAAGCCCGATTTTTTTCTAGTGTCACAGCAGCTAGTGTCTGACAAATGCTACTTCATGCGAAATAAAATAGTATCCCCAGTCCTACTTCTAATGGGCATTGACTCCCTAAAACTGTAGAGGCAGATAGATTGCTGTGAGGGCTTGTCAAAAGGCAAAGCTGCTATGGAAGCAACAGGAAAGTTCTCTTTCTTCCATGACCTTGAAGTAAACAATAAGCTTGAATCATGTCAGTTGAGCAGACATTGGGTATGAATCATCTTTTCTTGGTCTGAAAACATGTTTGCTCAATTCAGATTGCTAGTAGAAAATATGTTGTGAAAAATAAGCATCAAAATTTAAAATTACATGACATGTTTAGGTATGCGGTTTCATTTTCTACTGCCTAAGTTATTATGCAAGATATTAATTTAGGACGATGCTATTCTATGCTACTCGGTATTTATTAATATTACTATTTTATTGTCATCACTGTGCACAGCAAAGAGTCTGAAAGCAATGACATTATTCGTATGAGACAGATTAGAAGAAAAGTTTAGTTAACTGTAATGCAGCCAAGGATGCCCTGTCTGGTGGGTCCCTCCTACCCAGACCTTAATTTCCTTATTTCAGTTGTGGGAATTTTCATTCAATGTTATTTTGCATTAGCTTCAGGTGTACAGCATAGCAGTCGGACAATCATAGTCCTTATAAAATGATCCCTCCCAATGTTTCAAGTAACTATTTGGCACCATACATGGTTCTTACAGTGTTAGTGACTATAATCCCTATGATGTACTCTACATCCCTGTGACTGGTTTATAGCTACCAACTTTTACTTTCTAATTTCTTCACCTTTTGTACCCAGTCCCCCATCCCCATTCCCTCTGGTAACCATTAGTTTATTCTCTGTATCTAGGAGTCAGTTTCTACCTTGTTTATTTATTTTGTTCTTTAAATTCCACTTTGACTTATTTCACTTATCATAGTGCCTTCTAGGTCCATCCATACGGTCACAAATGGTAAGATTTCATTCTTTTTATGGCCAAGTAGTATCCCATTGTATATCTACTCATCTACTGAGAGGCACTTGAGTGGCTTCCATCTCTTGGCGATTGTAAATAACGCTGCAATGAATGTAGGAGTGCATATATTCCTTTGAATTAGTGTTTTGTGTTTCTTACGATATATACTCAGAAGTGGAATTACTGGGTCATAAGGCAGTTCCACTTTTCTTTTTTTGAGGAAACTTCGTACTGTTTTCCATAGTGGCTGCACCAGTCTGCATTCCCCTAAACTGAACACGAGGGTTCCCTTTTCTCCACGTCCTAGCCAACACTTGTTGTTTATTGATTTATTGACAGTAGCCATTCTCACAGGTGTGAGATGGTGTTGCTTTCGGTTTTATTTCTCATTTCTCTTATGATTAGTTGAGAATCTGTCTTTTCACATGTCTTCGGCCATCTGTTTGTCCTCTTTGAAGAAGTGTCTATTTAGGTCCTCTGCCCACTTTTTAATTGAATTGTTTGGGTTTTCTTTGTTGTTGTGTTGTATGAGTTCTTTATAAATTTTGGACATTAACCCCTTATCAGGTGTACCATTATTGAATATGTTCTTTCATCCAGAGCTTCATTTCTAGTTATTGTTATTGTTTTTTTTTACTCTTCTACCCTTTGCCTTTAGATGCACTGATTACCTGCCTCTGATGTTCTAATCCTTTGACTTTCTCATCACTAGAACTATTTGTAGCGGGTCGTATAAGGGTACAATGAGTGTAGCCACAACTAGTGATGTGGGAATTTCAAAACAGCAGTCTCTTGATTTTAGAAATGAAATTTAAAATCGGTGATGATCTTATCACTGTGGGAAGTAGCATCTGTTTTCAGCATGAGTGATTTGAGTTGCAGAGAAATATTAGTGAATGGGTTTGTTCAATGTGTGCCGCTTCTGTTCCAAACACATGAATGTCTTAGTCACCTTATGGATGAATTTTAAAATAAAATTTATTCAAACTAATTTTGTGTATAAAATGAGAAGATTAACAATCATATTTTAAACTGATTCCACATAAGAAGTGTTGAATGATAAGAAATTGACCATGTAAAGTTTTTATAATGCACATTAACTTCCATGTATAAATTTAAAAATTACAGTATGTAATAGAATAATTAAATAGCTTATTTTTATGTTATTATTTTTTGTTTAATAATATTCCCAACAAAAACCCATCACTTAAAATCAAGTAGTAAAATTAATAAATAGAAAACCATTATAAGTTACCATAAGTAGAATACAATATTTTACATAATCAATTACTAGTTGTTAATACATAAATGTCTACTGCACCTTACTTAAAATTATCTTATATCCCAAATCTTACCTGTTCATCACACTTTTGGAAAATATTCTGTTATAAATTGTAATTGATTGTTTTTATTTTGGGTTAAGAGATTTGTTGGTTTTTTATTTGACAGTCCTCTATAATACATCAGAACTTTTACTATATGGGCAAAAAACTAAGCTCAACTCCACAACATGCTTATAGAAAAGAGAAACCCAGATAATAAAGTGGTATTCTATAATAACCTATGTAATTTATTTTTAAATTTTAATTAAATTACATTATTAAGATTAACAATTGGAAAAAATGTTCATTCTTTATTTTTTACTTATTTAGAAAGATTTTTGTGATGATTAAATGAAGGATTGGTATCAAATGTTTTATTGATGTTATATTTTTGGAGCAGTTTAAGTTCCAACCTGTAGCGATTTCCTATATACCTCTAGCCACAGCCTACACACAGCCTCCACCATTATCGGTAACCCCACCAGAGTAGCACGTTTGTTGCAACTGATGAACCCACACATCGTAATCACCCGAAGTCAGAGGTTTACCTTAGGACCACTCTTGGTGTTGTACACTCTGTGGATCTGAACAAATGTGAAATGATACGCAGCCCTCATTATGATACCATACAGATGATTTGTCCCCCAAACCAATCCCTGGAAACCATTATTGTTTTTGCTGTCTCCATAGTTAATTTCTCACGAATGTCATACATATGGTTGGAATCATACAGTGACTTTTCAGGTTGGCATCTTTCTTTTAGTAGTATATGTAAAGATTCCTCCATGTCTTTTCATGGTTTGATCATTTATTTTTTTAATACTGAATAATATTCTATTTTTGGTTGGAATGTTTATCTGCTCTGTGAAGAATATCTTCATTGTTTTCAAGTCTTGGTAATTCCTAATAAAGCTACATAAGCACTTGTGTGCAGGTTTTATGCGGGCACATATTTTCTTTTTTTTTTTTAATTTTTTCTTTTTTTTTATTGTACTTTTGCATTACTATTTAAGCCTCTTACACCTCCCACTCCCGAAATCATCACACTGTTTTCCATGCCTATGAGTACTTTTTCCTTTTTGTTTGATGATCCATCTACCCCCTAACCACCCTCCCCATCTAGCTGTCATCCTGCTCTCTATGTGTAAGTCTGTCTCTGTTTTGCTTGTTAGTTCAGTTTGTTCATTAGATTCTACATTGAGAGAAATTATATGGTACTTGTCTTTCTCTGACTGGCTTATTTCATTCAGCATAATGTTCTCCAGGTCCATCCATGCTGTTGCATAGGGTGGAATTTCCTTCTTTCAGTCAAGTAGTACTCCATTGTGTAAATGTCCCATTTTTTTATCACTCATCTACTGAGGAACACTTAGATGCGTCCATGACTTGGCAAGTATAAATATCACTGCGATGAATATAGGGGCGCTTGTGTTCTTTCCAATTGGTGTTTTGGGTTCCTTCAGATAGAGTCCCAGAAGTGGGATCTCTGGGTCAAAAGGCAGATCCATTTTTAATTTTTTTAGGTGTCCCTATACGGCTTTCCACAGTGGCTGCACCAGTCTGCATTCCCACCAACAGTGCCAAATGGTTCCATTTTCTCCACATCCTCACCAGCACTTGTCAATTTATTGATGATAACCATTCTGACAGGCCTGCGATGATAATCTCATTGTGCTTTTAATTTGTGTATTTCTCTGAGGATTGGTGACGTTGAGCATCTTTTCATCTGTCTATTGACCACCTGTGTGTCACTCCTTTATTTCAATCCCAAGGAGTGTGATGGCTGGATCACGCATTAAAAATATATTTAGATTTGTAAGAAGTTGCCAAACTGTCTTCCATTAAACCAAACAGCTTCCAAGTTTCTGAAGGATAAACTAAAGTCCCGGTGTAAAGTTTTGGGAGCAGATGAAAGTTAGGATGCAGATCGAAAAGGACACATAGATCATGTATGACTATTTAGAAAATGACCACAATAAATGAGGAAAGCTTAAGCAATTGGAGGGAAGTAAAAATATGACAACTATAATCTTAATAATATTTTATTATGATGCATTTTTCTTTTTTAGAAATACAATTTAATACTACATACTTCCAAATGCTAAATTTAAGGACAGAATAATGATGCCTTTATAAATCATTATAATTTTGTAAAGTGTTCAGTTTCTCATCAAGCAAATTAGATGCTATCTAAACTATCTAAGACTTAACTTTGAATTCCACAAAGGAGAAAATAACAATGAGGAGGAGAGTGAGAAAAAAAGAAATAAATAATAGGAAATTAACAACGACTATGTAACAAAGTTTGGAAGATCCTATTGGGATTCCCAAGAAAAAGTTGTAATTGTGATTGTTGCTGAAGCAATTACAGTCTAAATGTTGCTGTATGAGGGACAGGTTCTCAGAAAAAACGTTTGTGGAAATTAACTGAACTGATTTTGCTTTCATTTTATTATGTGCCACAAGATAAAAAATAAAAATAAACTAACTAAAAATACAGGACATTTTGAGCTCTTATTATTACTTGAACAAATGAACATTTCCTACTGTGACTTAAATCAATAGTCCTACATCTTTATTGCTTAAATAATAAGATGTAATACTTTTAGAGTAACTATATTATCAAGCACTTTTCTAAAAAATTCATCTGAGAATTAGGGGCAGGGTCAAAGTTAGCTTTTCCATTAACTGTGAGAAAGCTATTAGGCAAATTAAAAATAACAGTTTTAAGGAGAATGCTTACCTAAGAAAGAAAATAAGACTTTTGAAAGGCATTTCTGAAAACTAATTTGCGGTAAAGTAACGACATTGCACTCCATCAAGTGGCCTCCACAGGTAGGGTTCAGGCTTTAATTTCTGATTTCTGTGACATTGTTAAAGCTGGTTTCTTAGCAACAGTCACCAGGCATACTTGTACAAACTGTAGGTTTGTGTCACTTTGTACAGTTCATGAACATTTCTCTTTTTTTAATTTCATATTCCATCTCCTCACCAAATAATTATAACTCAAGTTCTGTATTTAAGGATTTTGCTCATATAAACAAGTGAGTTAACTAAGACAGTTCATATTATACTGTTGCAATTAGTTGCAATTAAAATATCATTCTATCTTAAGATTGAGTATGGATTGTTTCAAAATAAATGTACACACTGGTGGTTCACTCTGATATACATTTAAAAATTATCTAGACATTTTAGAACTGGGCCATGTATTCTCTGAAATGTTCAGGAAATGTAGGAGTGGTTCCATTTTCAATCAATTGATGATCATTGCTTATAAATGCCTCTTCATTGCTATGTGTGGAAGTTGATCACAGTAAAAAATGGAAGTGTTGTCTCATATTCATCACTGAGTCACACACAGAGATTTATCAGTCACATAAAGACAGGACATCAGGAAACCGCAGGACCTAGGACTAGACTTATAGTCTTGGAGTCTGACCAGCTATGGGAAGGTGCTGAAGATGTTTAGTTGAGCACAAAACTTTCAGATATATTTTAGTAGTACTCCAGAAGGCGTAGGCTTTGTGGGAGAATGACATTCATAGAAAAGGAGGTGTCAAGCCTCACAGAGTGACGGAGATAAAAATTAAAGCACTACAGTGTGAAACAGGGCTTGGATATTTGTGCTCATAGTTTGTACTTCTGGGGTTTGTAGGGAAGCTTTGTGGCTCAGGTATTTTAAAGTTGAAGGCTAGGTATGTCCCAGCTTGGTCCTAGAGCCAAGCGTATACTTGGGCTTTTTGTTGTAAGCTGGGAAATACTACAACGTGGTCAGTAATGTGGACTGAGAGAAGAAGGAAAGAACACACACATACACACACACTCACACACACACGATTTTATGCCAAGGCACATATATACCCTCTCTCATTTCAACTTTCCAACAACACTCACTTTTACGCTGTTTGATGAGTATTATTGTCCAAATATTATAGGAGGCAAAGAAAATAGGTAGAACAGGGGGAAGATTCCCACCTATTGCTCAAGGTACGTGAAGGAACTAGGTTATCAAACGAGTTCTCTCTGTCCAAACAGTCAGTATTCTTCATCCTATATTTTGCTGCATCTCATTGGTAGTTAATTTATGGAATCGACTCTATATCAGCACTAGACTGAGCTGACCAAGTAAATTAATTTGCTTACTAAACTTGCAAGATGTTGGATTAGGTTAATAGATATACAAAAATATAAGACAAAAAGATAGACATGATATTTTATGTATACATTAAGATTTAAATCTTTAAATGTTACCCCCCAAACTTAAATTTACAGTTAAAAATGACTTGTGTGTACGTTGATTCATCGTACAAAAGTAGACGTCTTTTTGAACCAGCCTTGTAAATTATAACAGTTCTGTAAGTTATAATTAACTAGAAGTAAAACATTCAATTGTTCAAATTTTGTCTTGGATGGAGGAGTTTCCCAGACCTCAGGATTTTCAGTACTAAAACTGAGAACATCCTCACAAGCCAGAAAGAGATGACTGTCTTAACTTAGACATTCTTAAAGCCCTAAATATGTTGCTTTCAAGCAGAACCATTTAGCTGTTACATAGGTAGAGAAAATAGAATCTGTGCATTGAATTTTGTATAGTACTTAAGTAGCAGCAATTTTCAGGTAGCATTTGGTAAATGTTAGACAGTTTACACATTGTCTGTGCACATGATTGTCCTTTCTACCCAAACCCTTTATATTTCTTGAGGCTAAGATTTATTCACCTCTGTTTTGTCAAGGATCAGAGATGTTATTTTGCAGATACTCCTCAGTGAAACATGCATAAATGGTGAAAATTATTTTAAAAAAATATTAAAAATTAAAAACCAACTATTTACTGCCCCTGGAAGTTTTCCTAAAAGCAAAGAGCAAATGAAACAATATTTGCTGATGCAAATATGCTAAAACACTTTAACAATATCAAGAGACTGTGGCACTTGACACAGGACTTAATCCCTCCCTCTCACTCCCACCTCCCGACTCAGTTTGATAGGAAACCCATCCCAGGTAGGTGTGGTTGAGAGAACATGGCTCCTCTCACCTCAGCTCCCAATGAAGAGATATAACATCTTACGGAGAGGGGCAGGACACTAGCATTCCTCATGCCCTCCTCTGAGTTTCAGAGGTGGACAGCTTACTTCCCCCACCAGCCCCCCTCCTATGGCATAGGCTCTGTACTTGTCTGGCAGGTAGTAAGGGCCCAGTCATTCGTGTTATTCTGCAAGTTCCTGCAGAGCCCAAATCAGAAAATGCTCTCTGCCTTCACTCTGTGCCCAGAGCAGTACCTCAGAGAATTCCCCAGGGTTAGAGAAAGTGCATAAGAATAGAGACTTCAAAAGCTCTTCTGAAAATATTTGATTTACTTTTTTAGCTTTAATAGATGTAAGATTATAAAAGGTAATAATTATAACAATGCTTATTGGGCTTTTGAATATATAGATATGATATAGATAAAATATATGCAAACATGTATACATATGTATTTAATAGAACATAACTACATAAAAATAGTATTTCTCTATTTTTACAGGACTTAAGTTAATATGAATTAGAATATAAATTCAGCTTTATATGGTAAAACCTAGAGCAGACACTAACAAAAACCACAAATATGTAGTAAAAACATTGAAAATTAATATCATACTGGAAATACTTCTTGCAAAAGAAAGTTAGCAGAGGAGAGTTATAAGAACTTAACACCCTACCATTGCAATTTTTATCTTATGCAAGTGAAATTTTTATGTAATTGGAGCTTCCCCTGTTAAATGAAAAATCTCTGAACTAATAAATTTAATTAAAAAACAACTCTGTGAATATGCTAAAATTATTGAATTACTCAGGTTGAATGAAGGAATTATAGAGATGTGAACACAGCTATTATTTTTAAAATGCAATGAAAAAATTAATTATGTTTGAAAAGTGAGAATTTATTGGAGTGCTTGTTGGAGACTATGTTTGTACAAGTCAGAACAAGAGTGCTGGTTGGAAACAATGATTGGAAAACATTGCATTCCATGCAAAGTACGAGAAATAGTTTCCATTCTATAGAAACAACAGCAATAGCATCTCGGCATTGTAAAGGACCTTCAGAATCTCCAACCATATTTAAATTTGTTCTACCACACCTACGTCAAGCATCTGGACAGTCAGTATTTGATTACTCCTGGTGCTTACTGCTCCTTGAAGATATTGATTATGATCTCGGGCAGCTCTAATATGTCTTTGTTATAGGTATTCGAAAAAATAGTTTCTTTAGATTCCATTCTCCTGATGTAATACCTGCTTCACATGAGCATCATTATCAGATCAAAGGCAGCTCACATGTTCTTCTGTCTCCTTCCTTCAGCCTGCATATTCCTAGTTATTTTAAGCATTCTCATAACTATTTGAATCAAGTCTTTTTATAACCCTGGTTGCTTTCTTTGTCTCTTGGCAAGATTCTAATATACAGAAAATGCCTACAGTCTGGTCCCCTTTAAAAATGCCTTCCATATGCCTTAAAATGTGATGAACGTTTACCCTATACCCTAATTATACCCTTTGACAGTGGTCAGTACCCACAGGATCATGTTCTACCACCTTCATATAATTTATGAGGCACTCCTTGACCTAAATCACTTATCTTTTTTCATGTTATTATATCTTAGATATTTTTCCATAATTCCCAAAACTTAGAGTCAGTTGCCCACGCAAACTCTATGGCTTTGCTACTGCTGTCGTGGCTTCTTGAAATATCTTTCTTCCTCTCCCTGTGTCTTCCGCATTCTGCTCCTCCATAATTACCTCATAGTCTTCTGCTATTAGCTAAACATCATGAGCAGGAAGGTTTATCTGAACCCATAGGTGTGAACTAACTGTCTTTTCTTTGCACTCTGTAATGTCTTCTTTGTTCCTCCAGCAGGTGTTGAAATCTTCTGTTGATACGTGTCTGCCCAATGGGACTCTTCATTGGTGCGATTGTACTTTATTGATTTTTATATGTCTCAGTCCTAGAACGGTGTCTAGAGCATTGTGGGCACTATATAATTGAATACAATCCACACCAATATTCTTTTAGAAATGTTACAGTCACTAAAGAGATTTGGTAGCAATTTTCTTGTTAATTTAGGCATGAGTCCAACTGACTAAAGATGCAGACACTAGGGAAAAAAATGCTTTCTTTTTCAGAAAAGGAGATTATGTAATAGAATTAAACTCATATCCTGTACTCCTGACTTTCACATGTGCCTTAACTTCCTTGAGGATTTCTGAGAACCTTCCTATGAGACAGGATACAACATTGAAATCATAAGACATCAATGCATTCTCACCCCTCAAACCAACAAGGGTCTTATCAAAGGCAGATTAACAGCATTAGTAACACCTTGATTGTATAATACTCAGCAAACTTTTGGTTCAGAAATCAGTTACTAACAAATATTGACTAGTTAAGATTTATCAATCTTATCTATAAAAGCAAAGTAGTTGTGATTTAGCACCAAAATGTTATGCAACTGCCCTAGTTTCAAATAACCAGTGTGTCAAAAAAAAAATCTTGCCTTTTTCAAATGCATATCTTAACTAACTTCCCATGACGAAGGAACAGATCCCTCTTGGCCTGGGGGTTTATGGGTTGATTATGATGGTTTCATCCGCTTTCAGCCACTGTTTGTAATGGCCTTGCCTTGATTCAGCCAGCCAGGATGATAATGCTGAATATATGATGCACTGAGCCTTTTGATTAGGAGATTCCTTTCATGTAAAATGTTTATTTAAAATTTGTAATAGTATATGATAATAATTATGAGGATAATTGCTGAGCTGGTTCAAATATCAGCTCTAAAACTTTCTAGTTATGTGAATTTGAACAAATTTCTTAATGTCTCTGTGCTTCATTTCATCACATATAAAATGGGAAGATTAATAAAACCCATTTTGGGGCATTTGTAAATATATATGTATGTATTTACATATTAGTAAATATATGTAAACATTTGAAAATGTCTAACACATGGTAAGATTTCAAATTATCTATTATTATGATCGAAAGTTGTTTGAAAATAATTATAAACATACATATCACTATATTTCTGTTGTTACCTAAAGATTTATATAAAATCAATTTCTGTGTATTTATTCCAGTCCAGATGCTTTATACACACACACACAAAGCAAAATCGGTTATCACCAAGAAGGTTAGTTAATAAAGAAGATAAGAAGACATTATTAGCCAAGGTCACCAGTTTTTAGAAAGGTGTCTGGATATATAGAGCAAGAAAACAACAATGGCCCTTTCACATATATTTGAGGAAAATATTTCTATGCAATAACCCATGTTGGTTAAAAAATGTCCCCTCAGTTTCCATAATGTGATTTTTTTTCTATCTGTGAAAACAAAGATTCTACTTCTTCTCTGGCCTAAGTCCTTTGTAGCTGTTTCCAAATGACTCCCTCACCCCCATCTCCTCCCAAAGCCACCACTAATGTATTTTTTTACTGCTTGAAAAAGTTTTAATATTCAGCAGGTTAAGGAAACCCATGGTCAGCTTTAGAATTTTAGTCTCTGCTGAGCTTTCAAGGTGTCAGGACCCTAAAATAATATGAACAGCAGGGGTACTAAATCTTTCATTATTTCTAGTTTCCCCTTGAGCATACTGACTTTGCAATAAAGAAGCTGTCATTTACACTCTTCTTTATTGCAAGATAGGTAATAGCTACAGGGAGAAGAAAAAAACAGGAACTGTGTCAAGTAAGCCTGACTGCCATTATGATTAATGTGTAATCATTGCACATTTGCATCTACTCTTTTCATGTACAGGTACTTCATAGATTGGAAGAGTGATGGGGACAGCTACTTTACAATAGATGGAACTGAAGGAACCATCGCCACTAACGAATTGCTAGACAGAGAAATCACTGCGCAGTATAATGTCTCCATAATTGCGCGTAAAGTTAGTAAGTATGGCATGGACGGAATCAGTGTTGTACTGCAGCTTTTGGATTTAACACCCTTAAACGAATCCCTGCTGAAGTGTTTTTCATTTTTGGACTGACAGCTGAGTGGTCTCCTGGGGAAACTCAGGGACCTGTTCCTCTTGTTCATAGCGTAAGTCCGGAGAAACTGTGACAGCTGCCAGTCCCTGTTTGCAGGATGGCACGCATATCTAAGTGCTGCATTCCATTGTGAGACCTCATCCTTTCCTACACTGTACCCTCAGGGGTGCATGGGAGTGCCAACTCCTCTTCCGTATCAGACCCCCATATATTATCGGGAGCTTCACAGGCCAGGGATGAGGAAACGATTAATATAAAATCATCTGTTCTGAAATATTTTCTGAAATTGAAGATGACATCTTTACAATTATCCCTCTTCTCTCTAGCTTCATTAGAATGTAATTTTTGAATGAATGTCACTGTGGAATATACAGGAGTTTTAAGTGCACTTCTGCAAGGAGTCACTCAGGATCCGTAGGATGGTTGAGGATGATCCCTTGTGCTGATTTTTGCACGGTCCAGAAGACTGTCCTCTCAACAGTGATTACAGGTCTTAGTTGTTTGGCTGGACAATCAAGGATATAATGACAACTCCCTGAAGTAACAGATCAGGTGGCAGTGGTGACACATTGCTATCAACAGAGTTGTTCCTAACAAAACTGTATCTTTCCAGTCTTTCTGCTTATGGTTTCTTGAAAGATTTGCAGAAATCCCTTCTGAGTGTTTTTCATTTTGTTTCCTTCTTATTTCATTGTGTGCATCTGGTATAAATATGTTGGCAGCTGATTTCACCTCTCAACGTGGGGGAATAGCTAACTGTGAATGTTTCTGTTTCAGGGGTTTTTGATCAATCTCATCTCGGTGGGGAGTAAATAAGAAACAGTTGTGTTTATCTTCAGCAACTGCTTCCAAACGTGATTAGTCAGACACCTATTCCCAGACCTTAATGAAATCCTTAGCTAAGGTCTATACATTTAGGTTGTTCTGATTACTGGAGGTAAGCTTCATATAAATGTAAATGTATCTTCCACCGTTTGCATTGGAACAATGACATGTCACATGAGAAGACTGAGTACCCTGAGGCTACCGTACTAAAGAGGTCACATGTTGGTGGCCACGTTAACCATCACAGGTCAGCTTAGACTTCCAAGTATAACCCTCCAGTGCTTTAGGTATGTGAGTGAAACTTGGAACCTCTAGTCCAGGCCACTTGCTAGCTGAACACCACAACATACCTCTGTCAATACCATGTGGAATGAATATACACCCAGCCAAATCCTGCCCAAATTCTCACCCACAAAACTGTAAGAAATGCAAAATGTGTAATTATTTCAAGCAACTACATTTTGGGGCCATTTGTTGTTACACAGCAATAGATTACTGCAGAACTCAGTGGCATTTTAAGTTGAAACAATGGGTCCTTGCCTGTGGAGGTGCAGAGTCTCTAGTCTGTTGGAGTGGAAGAGGGAAATAACAATGCACAATTCTTTCTTATCTTCCCCCGTATAGTCTTTGGTTGCCACCGCATCCATGACTAAAATGCATTGGCAGTAAGGCGGTTGCCCGAACACCGTCATCTCCTGTAATTTGTATAGTTATTCAATGGTGGGGTCCAACATCTCGTCTGCATAGGGCATTGATATGGGCGCCCCGCCAGTGGGAGGCCTTACATCTTCTTCATTCTAGGGTCTCCCTGACCACCAGGCCGACTTCCTTGGTGATTTAATGGCATAATTTCTCAATTTCAGCTTCTTCGTGCTGTACCATCTTAACCCTGAGGAAATTCACGCATCTTTGTCATGCTAAGTAGGCACATTAGGAGCTACTTTTCTCCTGCGTCTTTTGTCCTGCCCTGTCCCGCCCCCCAAGCTCGGTGAGGGTTTGAGCACTGTTGATCCAGTCGTCTGTCTGAGCAGAGACATGTGGACAGAATGCCGGTCTCCCCTGTGGAGTCCTCCCCACCCTCATTCTCTTTGTTTCCCTAAAGTCTCCTTTCACACTCGGCATCTTTCTTCCCTCCAATACTACCTCCCATTACAGTTACAGATGTTATTCAGCATTCCTTTTAAGCTATCTTTCTATTATTTCATTCACCCAGAATTCGGGGGAGAGTTTAACCATGTCGCCTGTAGAAAATTAGCTTGAGTTTCCCACAGTGTTTGGCAATGCAGGGAAAATGAGTTGTCTAAGTGATTGAGCATAAGACCTCTGTGAACCATGTCACATGCCGTCGAATGGCCTAGCCATAGTAAGTGACAACTCACCAGAGGCAGTCTCCTCAGATAACTTCTATTCTTTAAAGAGATATTGCCCATAGATGATTAATTAGAATGCTGTCTGATCTAAACTGAACCTTTTCATAAATGCACACACAACACTTATACATGTTTTTTGAAGCAGGAGTAGTAGGCTCTGTACCTTAACTCAGGTAGACAGTCTGCAGATGGTTCACGGACTACCTGTGTTGTAGCCCTGCATGGCCTTTGCCTCCCCGGTGGCTCCCCGGACCACCGCAACCGTCAGCACACTGAGCGGGTACTTGTAGTAGCAGATCCGGCGCCTACTGTCGGTGTCCTGGTCTTCAACCCTTTGGAAAATGGAAGGAGATTATGGATTCTTTCAGTGGAAGCAAGCGTCACAGATCCTCAAAAACTTACATTCTTCAAACTTAGGGAATGCTATTTAAAAAAATATCGATTTAATTAGGGCGCGTGTTGGCTCTGCCACCCTACCCCCCTGACTGTAGTATTTACTCAAGTGAAAATTGGGAAACTCTAGCGTATGGAGTCTCATGAGTTATGCTGGCCCTCCTGGGCCATGTGCAGAACTCTAACTTAGACACGTAATCTGTGTATACACAACACATGTGTGGTGGCAAGCTACTATTCCTAAAATGTCTACCTACCGCTAGCCTTTTCCAGTATTGCAGTGCCCTTCGGAAGTCTGCTGGGGTGAAGCTATGTATCTCTGTGAAAAATAGAGAGGCTACACACGGTCCTCTTGGTAATTCAAGATTCTGCCATAAGAATAGTTTATCATGGGCTTTATTTTTCTGGAACTCACAGACTTTAAAAGTAAACTTTATTCACATTCTACTGCATAATGCTATCTTCATGGATTAAACTGGCCAGCCGAGCAGAAAACTGTCATCCTACTGAATGGCAGAGAACTAAATAGCCCACACCAGCCCTGCCAAGAGAACAAAACTGAGTGAGTGCACCTATGGCAGGTTGCGCTAGCATGTGCCCAGCCCTTACGCCTGTAAGAGCTCTCAGGTGAAATGAAATGGGACAAGGATTGGACAACTTCCAATTAGTTAAAAATCAGTCATTAATCAGTGTTGCTCTAGTTGGAGGTCCAAATAATTTTATTAGACTTCTAATAATTCTTTTATGCATTACTGCTTTGCTGTTTTTATGATGCTAATCTTGAAACTTTTTAAAGAGACAGAAGCTACAAACATTCACTTCATTCAAACTATCAGATACAACCAGAACAGGAACAGAATCATGGATATGGAGATCATTTGAAGGGTTATCAGCTGGGAGAGGTAAAGAGGAGACTGGGGGAAACAGTGCAGGGATTAAGAAGCGTAATTGGTAGGTACAAAATGGGCATGGGAATGTTAAGGGTAGCAGAAGAAATGGAGAAGCCAAATAATTTATATGTGCATGATATGTACATGAACCAAAGGAGTGGGTTGCTAGAGGGAAGGGGGATACCGGGTGGAGGGGGGCAAAGGGGGAAACTACTGGGACAACTCTAATGGCATAATCAATCAAATAAATTAAAAAAATAAATTTTCAACATGTGAATATTTTTTCTTTCTTTTTTGAGGGGTTACTATAACAAATATCTTTAAGGAAAAATAACAAAAAATAACTACATTAAAACCCTAGAATATAGTTTTTATAATTATAGTATAAACTGATGATACCAGAGAGAATTCTTTTCTTCGTTATGTAATTATCTGAAAGACAATGGATTGTTTCCACTCGTTGTGGAATAAGTCAAACATCAGTGCATTAACTTACTAATTACTATATTTAAGTAATATTTTGTGTGTGCATATGTATATATATACATGGATATACATGTGTATATACCCACATATATGTATGTCCATGTGTGTATATACACACATGTATGTATGTGTGTATATATGTATACACACATGTGTGTGTGTGTGTGTGTGTGTGTATATGGATTAAATTTAGTACCAGATCAGTCTCAAGCTACAACAAGAGTTCCTAATGATTCATTAGTTTATTGTGTCGGATCCTTTTTGACAATTTCTCTATATATTGAAAGATTTTGTGTACCTACACTATGTGTCTTCCTACCTGCTGATTATGTTTAGGGTCAATGCCTTCCCAGTGCCCATGACATCCAGAAGACCCTTCGCAGAGTGGGCATGGAGGTGGACAAGGGCAGGCTCAACAACGTCATCAATGAGCCTAGCAGAGAAAACATTGAAGTCTTCACTACCTGTGCCCACTCTGGGCTGTGGCCTTCTCAGCCGGACCTGCAGAGGGGCATGGAAGAAAGAGGAGCTGATGACAACATGGAATTTTGCTAGTTTAAATATAGTCTTGCTCCTCTGAAAAAAGGGATAATATGTCATTTCTGACATCACTGGTATCACTTTCACCACATTTTATTCAGTAGATGCAAGTTACTAGATCCAGAACACACGTAAGGGCACGGAGTTACAGGAAGGTGACTCGTGTGTCCATCAAGAAGTGGGCATTGTCTGGAGCCACTTCAGAAGGTGGCCTAGCATATTAGCTCTTGGCAACTTGACAAGTCACTCTAACTAAACTTGCAGAGCATTTAGAGTCCACATTACCTGGCCACAAAATACTATGAGAAACACAACAATTCCACCAAATTCATTAGTTAAACAATGGAAACATAAAGTGCTGTAAGAGAGAAAATTATTAAAATAGTTTCTGGGGGCAAGGCCTAGGTCACAGAGGAACTGTCAGAGGGTGTTGTCATTAAAAGATGGAAAAGATGTTGTAAGAGAAGAAAGGAGGATATTCTGGGTTAAAGAGGCATCTTAAGTAACGACATGGAGGTACCCAGGTTGATGTTGAGAACAGATAAAAGGAAGCCTGAGATCTATACTCTTAGCAACTTGTAAATATATGACACACTATTATTAGTTTATTTATTTTTGAGGTATATTTACATATCAATATTTGTATATATTGCAAAATAATCACCACAATAAATCTAGTTAATATCCGTCAATTGTAACTATGTTACATTTTTTTTCTTGAAATGATTTTTAATATCTACTCTTTTAGCAACTTTTAAATATACATGATGTGTTATTAACTATAGTTATGCCATACATTACATCCTAGGACTTATTTATTTTATTAGTGGAATTTTGTACCTTTTGATCACTTTTACCCATTTCTCCCACCCCACATCATTGGTATCCACTTCATAATATCTATAGATATTGAATCATTATGTTTCATATCTGAAATTTATGTAATGTTACATGCCGATTGTATTTCAATTTAAGAAAGTAAAAAAAAAGATCTGAGGCTTTATCAAAGACTTAAATGCCTCCATGAGAATTTGAAAAAGTTTTTCAGCCTATCTTTTTTTAAATTATTTTATTGTTGTTCAAGTACAGTTGTCTGTGTTTACCCCCACCACTCTGCCCCCCAGCCATCCCCACCTCCCTCACTTGCTTCTACCCCTCCTTGGTTTTGTCCATGTGCCCTTTATAGTTGTTCCTTTATTCTTGCTGTTTTAAATATGTGTCCCCAGCTTAACACGACATCCAAAGAGACATATCACTTCTCCAAATTGTGGATTTGGAAGGTAGTTAGCTCTTGGATCTGCATTCCCTTAAGCTAACACTGGCTAGCTTACATTGTATCTGCCAGGTGACTGTGGTTAACCTCACCAGGATAAAAAAACAAGAGTGAGTCTAGGTTCTTTGAGGTGTTTAAGCAGCACATATTTCTCTCTCATTTGGCCAGTATTTTTTTCAAAAAGTTATCATAATTCCTAAGCACTTTAATTGAGAATAAGAATGCTTGAATTGGCCATCTCTTCTCTATGACTGTTCTTCAACTTCTCAACCATGGTCACCTGCATAAGAATAACCTGGGACAGTTTTTAAAGGACAGATTCTGGGACCTCATTCAAGACATACCGAATCAGAATTTCAGGGGATGCTGCTAAGAAATCTTCATTTTAAACAAGCTCCTTACCTCATTCTAATGGGCACTGATTTGGGAACCAACATGCCAAATTCTCTAGTGCCATAAAGATGAGCATGGATTGTGGAAAGCAAAACAGTGGAATCAGTTATCATGAATAGTTACACTTACTCAGAGTATAGTTAGTTGACTTTTAAGGACTAAATATAACCATTGGTTTCAATTCTAGGTTGAAGTTATTCTCTTCCTTCTGTTGCTCAAATAATTGTCTCTCTCTTATTTTTCATGGGTGCCTTGCTTTACATGTATGAGTTTAGGTAGTTTATCTATTGTTCCATAATTTCTTGCTTCCCTCCCCCCTCCAAGTAACTATATAAAATTATCTTGTATCTTCGAGGAAAGGTAAGTTTGATTTATACTAGTATTGGCAACATTTTAGTAGTACTGTAAGACTAATACTTTGAAGAGAGAATCACTTCATTTACATAATTTTTATAATTGGAAAAGTTCGTACCATTTCATAAAGTCTTGCAATGTCTCATTCACATGGAAATAATAGTCATGAACACCACCATAATCATCAACTTAATTTAGAAATAATACCATTTTTCCTCACTATTAAATGCTGTGTAAATACAATGGGATTCAAATTTATGTTGCAATGGCTTATATTTCATTTTATACTTTCAACTGCTATGGTGTACTGCCATAGTCAAGCTGCTAACCGTACTTTCAGTCGGTATAATTGCTCCATCAGAATCATGTACACAACAGTAATGCTAGTCTTATTTTTTGCTTAATTAGTATCCAATTTCCTCAGGAAATTAACCTACATCATGAGCTTTTCACCTGAAGGTTGAAATTTGGATTTAAAAAATACAGATACATGCAGTAAATTCCTTTTAACATCATCCCATGGCAAAAAATGGAATGCAAAAATGAGCAACATTTTTACATGGAAAATATCATTTTACTGACATCATGCACTATATTTTGCTTCATCTATTAGTAAAATAGATGATCTAAAAAATAATGATCTTCTGAAGTATGAATGCTTAATATCCAGGACTTTATCATGTGTGTCTTTGATGCCCTTGGTCTGTCATGCTCTGTGACATGTGAGTAGCTTTGCACTACTGTGAAAAAATATAATGTTATGTTTTAACAATGTCATCACATTTATTTATTTTTCAAGAAATTCATATTCATCACGAATATAAATGTATCAGCAATGTTTTACCACTAGTTCGTTTATTTATTTCTTATTACATATTAAACGCCATCATTTGCATTCAGGGCATAAGGTTTACAAAGAAAAAAAATGTTCTTCAGATGGGCTTATAGTCTAATAGACATCAAATGAAGTCAACTGGCAATACTAATACCGTGGTACAATGTTAATATGTAAAAAAAGCAAATAAGGGTGTTATGGGTTCGTACGGGGAGGTCCAAGGGAAATCCTTCAGAGGAACACAACATCTAAACTAAAGACTAAAAAATTAGAATGGAAATAGTGAAAGAATGTTAAAAAGGTATACTAAGTGACGGAAATGGAATATAGAAATCTCTAGAAGTGGAAGAAGATGTAAAATTCTGCAAGAAATGTAAACTAATGTGGTGTAGGGGAAAATGAGAGTGGTTAAAAGGTAAAATTCTTCCATTTCTCATTCTATTTCTGTATTTCTGTGTCTGTTCTCTCTCTATACTTATCTCACCTAGGTCATTCCTCCCTACTGAGAAAGAGAATACAAATAAGAAATATGAAGAATTTGTTTCTTTTCTTTCCCAGAGTGTCCTGGTGTTTTCATTTGAACCTGAAGTAATTAAGTAAATACTGAAGAGATGATCAAAGACAGAACTTGATTTGACTGGTGTTTCTGAAAATGTGTTCTGGTTGCCAAGTGGTGAAAGTACTGGAGGAAAGAAGGAGTGGAAGATGGTAGAAAAAATAGAAAGATTTTGTAGCAATTTCAGAAAAAAACTTGGATGACAAGAAGTCATAACAGGGAGGATAAAATGAAATGGAGACATTTAGAGAAAGTTAAGAGATGAAATTATAAGAATCGATATCGATTGGGTGTGGGGACGAGGTGAATGAGGGGTCACCATCAGTGGTCAGATTTCCAGACAGACAGCAGGGAAGATAATGGTACCATTAACTACTGTAGAAACTACAGAAATAGAAGAGATGTATCGCACCGAGATTCTGAATTCAGTTTTGAAGAGGTTGAATTTGATATTCTTGTTGCTTATCCATGTAGTCATGTAATCTGTGTGATTCCTGGTCAAGAAATCAGGAGTGGGTTTAGATTTGATAAATAAATTAAGGATTAATTAACCTAGAGATTATAGTGAGTATGTATAGTGAGTATGAAAACTGAGAAGGGAGGCAATGTGTACCTAAGCCATTTAAAGGGTAGGAAAGGGACAAGTGTGAAGATATAAGCGCAAACAAGATGCTAGTGGGTAAAAGTGAATAGAGAGCTACGTGGGAGAGAGAAACATTTTGGTCAACTAATTCGATGAGGAACATAGGAAAAAAGGAAGGGTAAAGGATAAAACACAGCTCTCTGTTTGCACATGATATTCTCATTGACGTATCTAATCCACCTTTGTTTCTTCTGTTTTTGAAAGCATTTATTTATTGACATGTTCAATTTGCAAGCATCTACTAGGCACTGTGTTAAACTCTGGAAGTTTAAAGATAAAAATGATAAAGTTCCTGCTCTCAAGGAACTCAGACTATCTAAGGCTTTATGTTGTTGCAAATATTTAAAATCAATGACAGGCTTCCCGTACTATTTTCACTGGAAAAATAGATTGGTGGTATTTTTAAAGATCTCTTTTTCTTCAGAGATCAATTTTTGTCACCAGTAGCAGAGAACATAATATTTGACTTTAGAATAGGTGTATATGAATAATTTAAATCCTTGTTAGGGATTTCTTCATCTGTTACAGATCCTATAATATAGCTGAACAGAATTCTTATTAGATATGGTTTATCTTGTACTTTTAAAGGTAACTGATATAAAGAAGAAAGACGAAGAGAGTTTGTGTTATTTACTCACTGTATCTTGCTCAGTTTGCTCTGTAATTCAGGTGTTTTGGCATAAAAGGCCAAGATTATATTCTTGGAGTTATTGTAGTTGTAATTTAGTACACCGTTACAAAATTGAGTTTTAACTCCTATAGTTATTCAAAAGAAGATGTCATTTTAAAAATAAATAACCCTAATAACTTCAGTATATTTAAACATAAAAGTAAATTGTTTGTAGTGTATGGTTTTCAAGACATTTTCAATTATACTTCTCATCAGTTTTTGAAAACATTCTATCATCAGGTCAGTATTTATTGAGTATCTACTGTGTAAATTTTATTTTAAAAATCCACTACCTTGACTCTTAAGTGTAAAGTGTGTTTCCGCAGATCACAGTGGCTAGATTTCAGCATAAGTGCTGCTCACTCAAAGTAAGTCACCACCATTTACATGGACAGACCTCAGGCAGTGTCTTCTTGCTCTGTGAGTTAGCTGACACATGTTGCAGGGAGGTGGAAAGCATAGAGAGGGGACTTTGATTCCAGTCCTGGCTCTGACACAGATCGCAGGGCAAGATTATGCCAAAGTTTTTGCACCCATAAATGTTTAATTATTTTTTTAAATTATTTATTTATTTTTAGAGAGAGGGGAAGGTAGGGAGAAAAAGAGAGTGGAAAACATCAATGTGTGGTTGCCTCTCACATGCTCCCTACTGGGGACCTGGCCTGCAACCCAGACTTGTGTCCTGACTGGGAATTGAACTGGCAACCCTTTGGATCTGCACTCAATCCATTTGAACAGCCAGGGCAGGTTTTGTTTTTTGTTTTTTTTTTAAATCTGTAATTATCAGGAAACTTTGTCAATAAAACCTTACATGGAGTCCCAATATATTACATACAGAGAAATGTGCATAAAGCCAATGACTTTTCATTGTCCCTTGTATACCCCCATAATACCAAGGAGGATGGCATGAGAACCACAAGATTATAAAAATTCTAAATTCTTTTTTAGACATAAAATTTATTTTTTCTATTACTTATCAATTACAATGCTAGTTTTCCATTTCTAAAAGAGATTTCTAAATCCAAGTTCCAAAAACGACCATACCTTTGTATCCATCCCATCCCACAAGTTTTTCTGACAATGAGGCCAATGTTCATTCTCTCAGAAGTGAGGTCTATCTTCCCTTCCTTTGAATAAGGAAATGGGCTGGTGACTGCACTGACTACCATAGAGAAATATTCATACATGACTGTGTTAGGTCATAGAAACAATAGTTTCTGTTTGGATTTCTCTTATTCATGAAATGTGTGCCCTGGAACTCTAGCTATCATGCTGTGAGGAAGCTCCGCCCACATAAAGAGACCACGCATGAGTATCCCTGCCTACATCGCCATCTAGACCTCTAGAAAACCTCCAGCATCAAGCACCAGACATGTGAAAAAATGAAACAAGATGATTTCAGCTAAAAAAGCACCAACTCAAACCAGCAACGTCAGTCTTCCACTCCCACCTTTTTTTTTCATGACTCAGGTATACTTTATTGGTTGTCCTTCAGAATCCTTCTACAAAAAGAGTAAAGTTAAAACCAAAAGGTTTTAACTGGCAAGAGGATGAGGCCCTCCCTGTTACTGAGGCACCTCCACCCCATCCCCTGTCCCCAGCTGTGTTAGAGTCCATGGGGTGAGGGCTCCTCCTTTCATCCCCAACCAAACCAAAACAAGGGAAAGTCCTACCCTGCAGCCTCACCCCTACACACACATTGACCCTGTACAGGATGCTATGGTAAGAATTATTGGGATCCAATAGGAGTGCTGAATGCCAGAAGGTCATGGCCAGGGCACAGACCATGAAGAACCTTGTCCGCAGACTGGGTGCCATCTAGGAACACTTTTGGGCCCAGCATCTTACTCCCAAAGGCCAGCTGTACATTCTCAGGTCAGATAGGACCTGATTTTGAGGCCTCTAGCATGGAGTTGGTGCAGGTCTGTGCAGTCAGACTTGAACGGGCAGCATCTCATCTGGCTGGCCCAAGCCTTGCTTCCTCTCGGTCTACTTGCTCACCCAGAAACTGCAGGGTTGATGTGGTGTGAATGGACCCCATGCTGAAGACCAGCTGTGTGACATCCAGTGGGAAGTTCTGTCTGCTCTTCCACCACGTGCACTGGTAGCCAGTCATTGGGCGTGGGTGCGGTTGATTAAGATGCATCTGGACTGTCCCACTTGTCCTCCTTGTCCATGCAGAGGTCAGAAAGTCCATCCCAACAGTCCTGCTCCCACACAAGACCCAGGCTCTGCAGTGGGGCATGGACATCCTGGTCAGGGTCTGGCTTGGGCTGAGACTCCCGGGAGCTGCCGTGATTCCCATCTCAAGGTGAGGGAGACAGGGACTTCCAGGAGCAGCCACTCACCTCTTCAGTTTTGCTGACTCACCCCTCCACACCAGGTTCTGTGCCTCAGTAGGTCCTGGCTCAGTCTCAAAAAACAACCACAGAGCAGCAGACAGGTGGGCTGCGAGCCCTGTGGGTCAGGGAAAGATGACATGTGGCTTCAAATGGTGGCGGCTCCACTCTAGGATTCCAGAAGGCTGTGGGTGGCAATTGCTGATTTCTGTGGAAGCAGAAGCCTCACTGGATGTTTCTGAAAACCTGGGACACTTTCTCCTAGTAAGCAAAGCTGGACCCCTAGTGACAGACCCCCATGGCAAAGTTCCTGCATGGCCACTAGGGAGGCGCTGCTCTCCCCACTAAGGCCTCTGCCATCTGTCCTTGCAGGGTCCATCCCAGCTCAACCTTTAGTGAGAATCCTTCTTTCCTTTTAATATATATTTTAATATTTCTTATCACCAGGATTAACTCTCTGTTGCTGCATAAAAAATTATCATAGAGTTTCTTTGGGTCAGAGATTCTAAACATGTTCATCTAAAGCCAAAGAAAATGCATGCATGATTACATGTATGAATAGCTCACAGACACAGACAGCAATGTGGCAATGTGACTGGGAATCTTTTTCATCAGCAATCCATTTTATTTCTCTGAGCAATGAATTGTGAATTCCAGTTTGCAAGTAACACATTTATTTCACTAAATTTATTCCTACATATTTTATTATATTTGATTCTATTGTGAATTGAATTATTTTTTCTGAATTTCATTTCCAGTTTATTTTTTGTTAGCATATGAACTGTTCTTTTTTACATTGTTCTCTTATCCAATGGCCTTAACAAATTCCTTTATTCTATCTGTTAGCTTCCTTAATTCTTTAGCATCTTCTACCCACAGTGTCATGTTATTTTTTAACAAAAGTAGATTTCTTTCTTTACAATCTGGGTACTTTTATTTGTTTTTAAGTTTTATTTTCAGTTGAATGCACTGGATAAACTACCAAGCACAAGGCTGACCATAGTGGCAAAAGCAGACATTCCTGCCCAGTGACAAGTATTACAGAGAAAACATTGTCCCTGATAACTGAGTATAGTGTTAACTAAAGGCTTCTGGTAGACAGATCATGTCAAGGTGAGGATGTTGCTTACAGTTCATTATGTGTTGAGAGTTTTTGTTTCCGGTTTAATAGTAAGTAAATGTAAAATTTTTGTCAAATGCTATTTCTGAGTTTAGGGAGGTAGCAATGTGATTTTTGTTCTTCTATTAATATAATGTATCACATATTAATTTTCTTGGACATTACACTAGACTTGCATCCTTAGGTTGAATGCCATGGTCTGTTTGTTCAATAATATTATTCTGAAGTTTATTTGCTGATATCTCTTTAAAATACTGTGTAGCTATGTTCACAGTGACATTAGTTGATTCTGTCGTTTTATTATGTTTTTGATTGGCGTTGGTATCCGTGCACATGGAACGAGCTGGTTAGCCTTTTCTCCTCTATTTCCTGAAAGAGTGTGAACAATTGTTATTGCGTGGTCTTCTGTTAGCCGGGAGGATTCCCCAGTGAGACCATGTGAGCATGAGTTTTTCTTAGTGGAGAGATTTTTAATTACAGCTTCAATTTTTCATTCATTTTAGATCAATTAAGATTTTCTATTTATTTTTGAGATCAGTTTTGATCATTTGTGTCTTTCTAGGAATGTTTTCAGTTCATCTATGTTAAATTGACTACATTTTTGACATAATATGTATAATACTACTTTATAACATTTTAATTCATGTTGATAAAAAGTGATGCCTCCTCTTTCATTCCTGGTTTTGATAATTAGATCTTTATCTCTTTTTTTTTTCCTTAGTTTAAACTGTACTGCCAAATATTAATAATAAAGTTAATTCTAACTCAAATTGATTCAGAAAACTATGGGAGGTGACTGAGATATCACCAAGGCATAAGGAAAACAGATTTAACAACACATTTTCGAAGGCATGAGGGATAAGAATAGAATTATTTATGGATTATCTTTTATGAGCCCCCATTATATTATTAATAACATAAATAAGCTGGTTATTAAATATAAGCAATGTGGATCAATGATCATTGGAGTTAAATGGTTTGACTACTAGGAACACAGCAATTAATTGTGTAAGATATTGGTTATTTGATATTTGCTACACTTACATTGGGATTTGTATTTTCATTCATCCATGATAACTAGTTTCTACATGGCAAAACCTTGGATAATAATGATCATGCTTAATCAAGTTTAAATAGATTTCATTATTGATCTCCTAAATAAAGATTATCGTAGATAAGTCAAAAAAAGAAATGTCATTACATTTTTACATAGTTTAGTGAATTACATACATAAATGACAGAAATTCTATTACTCTAATTACATTAAATTGTAAAAACTTTGATGCTAACATCAGTACAGTAGTTCTTAAATAAAGATGTTATTTCTTCCCCAGCCAGAATTTAAAAGTGTAAGATTATATTTTTAAACTTGTAATTATGAAAAGTTTTACACATCTACAACAGAAGAGAGTAAAATAATGACACCAATAAGCTCATCGCTCATTTTTGGCAACATGAATGTGTCATTTTTGTTGTTGTGATTTTCGCTCTATCCTTGTTGTGGCATTTATTTTGTGACTGTCACAGTGATGACTGGTGACATTTAATTTTCAGCAAATCTATAAATCCTACAGAGCGCAGGGAAATCTCACACAGCAAATATTTGTCTTAGCTAAAATACCAAAAGCATACCTTCGAGAAACACTTTTTAATAATATGTTACAGTAGTGATTATGTTTTGTGACATATTACTATATTGCAGAAAACAACTAATTTAACACTACCAAAAAATTCCTTATGGGTAAAAATTGGCTTTAATTGTAGTAGCATATTGATACATTGTAAGGATAAGTCTGCATTATAAATAAAATTGTGGGAGAAATCTGGACCCCTTTTAAAGACATCCCGTGCTCATAATAAAAAGTGTCATCCTGGAAAAAATAAAAAAAACAAAGCAACTCTTCATATGGCCTTGGAATTTGTATCTTACGTGCCAAGTACAATAGAAAGTAAAGACAAATTTTTACATTGTATAGGAGTTGAATTCACATGAATTTACTAAAGTCTAACCTAAAATATCAACTAGTTGTCTATTTTTGTTAAGTAGATATATAATTGTCAAATGCTTTTTTAAAATATGCAATATACAATAGAATTTAACAATGTTGACTTGAAACCAAAACACCTAGGTTAAAAAGCTAACTGTGATTTTTGGAAAGGTTGCATTCCTCCTCTGTTCCTCAGAGTCCCACACACGGTAGCTGGAATAAGAACAATGTCCACAGGAGTTGTTGTGAACACGGAGTTCCTCCGCTTAGTAGGCTTTGGTCTGTAGGTACATTGTCAGCATTACACATCATTAGACATTCATTTTGCTGTTATTTTTGATAATGCCCATTTTGTTTAAGAAAGAGAACATAGTTTAAACAAATTGTTGAAATGTGTCTGCATTTTATGCTGTGTGAGTAATTAATAACAATAACAGAAGCAGAGCTAGATAATGTCCACAAAGTACAGTTGGTAATGAGGAATGACAATTTACCAAAACTGATCTAACATTTTGTAAAATACTATCTCTTTAAAACATCAAACTAATGCATTAATATCATGCATTTCATATGAAAAAATATACCTAAATTGAAGAAAGATTAAATGACTTACAAAAAGTGAGCCAACCCTTTCTATCAAATAAGTGAAATGCTTTGTAACTGATATTAATTTTTAATAGTAGACATTTTTACATCTTTCTCCAAGATTACAAATATATCTTGAAAAAACATACCCCATATTATAAACTATAGCTTTTATTCTCACTTTATGATACCTGTATCTGTGTTGGTACATAATTGTGTGTGGGGGGCTCCACCTGCAGGGCCAACCCCCCAGCCCCCCAGGCCACCATGGATGAGAATAAGTTTACCAAGACATGATCTGCTTGGGGAGGAAAGGTGGCCAGATCTCTCAAAGGAGAAGGGCCAAGAGCCTTTTCCTCAATGGGTTTTTATTGGGTTCAATTTGCACAGGAACACAGGTAAAGCTCATCAATCATTGTCAGGCAGTAAGGATCAAACAATAGATAACATACAAAGAACTCTGAGGGCTTATTCTGAGTTAGGGTCAGTTAGCTAAAGGCCTATAAGACTTTGGGAAACAAACTCATTTCAGGCTTGGACCCTTATCATTTAAATTGAGGGTATTAGCAAAGCAGATTTCACAGGATTTTATTCATTCTTTCTTAGGTCTGATCCCCCCAGGGGAATCCGCCCATTCCAGCACAGGGCCACACCCACCTCTGGCATTGTTTCTGGCTTAAGTCAGGCAGGGAAGTAAGGCAGCCGAGAGATTGGGAGACTTCTTGCAGACAGAATGAGGACTCAGGCTCTGTCAAAGCCGAGGGGCGATCACCCCCTTTTTCTATAGCCCCCCGAGTTCTTCCCTGTGGGCCTTTTTTGTGACCATGCCTGTCTTAGGTCATTGCTAACTTGAGGAATCTTACCTGTCATTGGTTAACTGGTCAGGCTTTGGGCCAAGCAGGGTGAAGTAAAGTGGGCAGAGGCGGCACCCCGGCCAGGGAGATAAGCTTTGTCTCCTTAGTGGCTTATGGTCTCAAGGTCTCTGACTCAGCCTTAGCCATGGGGGTTTACAGCTCCTGAAACCAGGCAGGGCAGTTCCCAACACATAATAGTGGACTTCACTGTGTTATACATAAATATGTAAACATTTCTTAAGCAACTATTGACTACTTATAGTGCTTTTAGTTTAAAATAAATTTTAGCACAGTAGGATATTGTAAAGTTGTCACAGTCGTCCTGTGATAAGGTTTTGAAAGAATTCTTTATAAGAATCCAGATAGTTTGTAAGAAGCCAGATAGATATCTAAAGGGACGCCGATATTATGAATCTTCTGTGGTACCACAAATGAAGAATTTAACATAAGTCAGTCATAGGGAGGGGAAGGTAGAATGAACATGCCATTCACATTTCCATACTCCTGGGTTTTAATCTGAACTCCTCATTCCTCTAGATGTCTGAATCTGGGCAAGGGCTTTCACTATTTGGGGTAGCTTATCCATCTATAAAACTTTGTAAGTAAACTTTTATAACAAATAAGTTAAAAAATACATTTATTAAGCTGTGTTTAATTATTTCTAGTCTTCTTCAACAAGGACAGGAATGAAGATGGTGCATCATACGTAGGGGCTAAAACTTAAAATGGGATTTTGGTGCTGCAGGACGAAAAGCTTATCTATTCTTTCTTCTTTTGTATCAATAGCAAGTAATTTTAACATGTATCTGAAATTTCCATTCTATGTCTTCTACTTCCTTACATCTGTTACCTTAATTTTTATTTATAAAAAGCCCTCTCTCTTTCATTCTTTTTGTAACTTATTTAATTTCTAGAAAGAATCTTTTTGAGAGAGTTATTTACATATATCGGTGATTCTGCCCCCAACAAATTTTAAGGTATATTATATTGATTATGCTATTACAATTGTCCCATTTTTTTCTCCCCTTTATTCCCTCTACCCAGTACCCTCTTCCCTCCAGCATCTCCCCCTTAGTTCATATCCATGGATCATACATACAAGTTCTTTGGCCTCTCCATTTCCTATACTTTTCTTAACCTCCCCTTGTCTATTTTGTACTTACCAATTATGCTTCTTGTTCCCTGTACCTGTTCCTCCATTTTCCTCCCTCTTCCTCCCCACTGATAATGCTCCATGTGATCTCCATTTCTGTGATTCTGTTCCTGTTCTAGTTGTTTGCTTAGTTTGTTTTTGTTTTGTTTTTATTTTAGATTCAGTTTTTCATAGTTGTGAGTTTGTTGTCATTTTACTCTTCGTAGTTTTGATCTTCTCTTGCTTAGGTAAGTCCCTTTAACGTTCCATATAATAATGGCTTGTTGATGATGAACTCCTTTAACTTGACCTTATCTGGGAAGCGCTTTATCTGCCCTTCCATTCTAAATGATAGCTTTGCTGGATAGTCATCTTGGATGTAGGTCCTTGCTTTTCATGGTTTAGAATACTTCTTTCCAGCTGCTTCTTGCCTGTAAGTTTTCTTTCAAGATGTCAGCTGACAATACAGTTTTAATTATACAGACACAACATAAAAAGACATGATTTATCCAGTGAAAAATATCACTATTGGTGATTCGTTCTGTGAACTGATGGCTACACTTGTGATCAACTAACAGCTGAGTGGTTGATCTCACTTCAGTGGTGAGTTTCGGGGACACACACTTGTGTAGTACACTACTGGTGTTCCGGCAGCAGAGCACAGATGCCTCTCTCACTCATCTTTTTCTCGTTTGTATTCGACACACTTCCGAGTTTCCCATAAAGAGTGGTTGTTCAAATTCCAGGTAAAACTTGATTTTAAAAAATGGTAATACCATTATTCAATAAAAGCAATAATTGACTAAATTTTGCAGTCATCTTTTCTCTTTTTATGTTTTTAACAGGTAACACATTATTAACCAGCAAAGTCAACATATTGATTAATGTCCTAGATGTCAATGAATTTCCACCAGAAATAGCTGTGCCGTATGAAACCTCTGTGTGTGAAAATGCCAAACCCGGACAGGTATCTTATTAATATTGTCAAGTAAGAGTATATAAAGACCAACTATATGCATGTGCTTTAGGTTTTAAGGCCATACACTTTCATAAACTCCTAAAACTTAATGGTTCATGTGTATATGTGTAGCTAGTACCACAGAGGATAAAGTTATGATGGTCTAGTAAACATTCTTTGTATAACTAAAAGGTCCATGTTTTGCAGATTCTGCTGTGTTTGCCTTTCCTTCTCTGTAAACGCTTTAAAGAACTTGTGACTGTAAACCCATAAGCAAACGACTGTAGAGTGCATTCTTCTGTAGCTTTTTTGCTTTGCTCGCGTGCTTTTGTGAACGAGTACTGAAAATCACTTAAGCTCATGAAATCTGCAAAGCCTCCTTCTCTCTTGACTTGGAGAAGATAATCTGGATTATTCAAAATATCGGAAAAATATTTTCTTATTAAGCTAATATTGCTCTAACTTATTAGGAGAGTTTTTAGTGGAGCGATGTCCTGACGGAAAGGCCACACGGCTAATGAACGTTACTGCCAACGACCTAGGATTTATGTGGGGTGGGGGTGGGTAGCTAGTTTTTTCTCCACCCTTTATAAATGAACAAGTGAGTGGATGAATGAATAAAATGAAATGAAATGAAATAAAATATATCAGACATAAGCAAATAAGGAGTATTTTATTAAGAAATGATTAAACCAAGGTGTATGCCTAGGTTCCAAAAGAAAAAAAATGTTGGTATGTTTTCATTTGCTATATATTTCAAACAACTTAAATAGTATAACTACCTTTTTAAGTAAATATGAAAAGTTTTCTTACCCGATAAAAATCTTAACATTGAAATAGCATCTTTATTGGAAAAAGTAATTCTTTAATCTATAGTATTTGTTTCAATTTGAATGTCCTCTATGCTTCCTAGTCATTGTCTCGTAGTTTTAATCATGTGATGTCCATTACCCATAGGGCTGTTAAATTAAAATTGAATTTTAAGAAATCAATGTTCTGAATTACATTCTCCCTATTTCAAGTGCTTGATGGCTGTAAGTGGTGAAAATGGCTTCCATTTCCACCAATGCAGATAGAATATTCCGTTAGCACAGAAGCTTCGAGTGGACTGTGCTGCTGCAGTCCTTCCTTTGGTAATTGGGCAGTTTTTATTTTATTCCAGCATAACTAGTGTAGTCATATTTTCCCAAGTGCCAGATCTGCATCCTTAATCGTGAATAGGCACTTAAACCAAGCTGTAACCTGTTGTCACCTGAAATGTACCCACAATTTACACAGGATGAGCCCATCGTCTGCTTTAGTGTCTAAAGAAGTAGATGCTGCATAAATGTTTATACAAACTTGTAACTTGAGTTAGTTTTGTTGGGAATTTATAAGAAATTTATAGCAACTTAGCTATTTTCTACTTTCAACAACCCTCCCCCCATCACCAAAAATCAATCTTTTATTTTTAGGTAATTGGGGCATTAATTATTTTGCATTCATTAGAACTTCATAATACACTAAATGAAAGCCTTCTGGGAATAAAATTCTACTGAAGACATCTATGTTTGAGTACTAAATTAAAGAGTTTTAAAAGTTGGGAATAGTAGAAATCATTAGCATTCACTTTATTTTCTTATATCTGGAAAAAATTAGTGAGAAATATGATGGGCCCTTGGAGGCTTTTTGCTGATACTTATCTGTTGGGGTTTTGTGTACTATTGGGCCACATTTGTGTATAAAGCATAACCCTGAAATGTCTCTTGAGTTTTCAGAGAGTGTAGTATGTGAGCATTTTCTGCTTTTGACCCCAGCTATTCGGCCCCTCACCTAGGGACTATCACAGGGTTTATTTGTACTTTCTGGGCTACAATTGAATGTGTACGTATATGTGTGTATCTATCCAAGTCAGAAAGAGGGAAGAGAGAGATGATCCTGTGTGTAGAAATGAAGATGTATATATTGAATCATACAGATTTATATCAGAGTTGGTCTCTTTAGGGCAGCAACTCCCAAGGGACAGTTCCAGTAAGTGACAGTTCATGCCCCAATGTTCACGTCTCTTTGTTGTTTAAAGGGCTTTCTTATTGTAAAGTTATGTTCTTGATATATCTTAGCATTAAACACCATTATTAAGTAAATGACTGTGCTACCTGTAAGTAGTTAAAAGCAAAATAAAACAAAACTTGACAGGTATCAGTCCTCAAACAACTAGAGACATTTTATAAACGATGTGTAGTGACCTGAGCATATGGGTTCATGCGAAGGCAAGTTGAAGTGTTACAGGGTCTATATGGTGATTTTTTCACTAAATTAGCACATTCAGTGATCTGACCTTTGGTGGTGAATAATGAAAGTCTGACTGTGACAAGTCTAAAGGGTAAATGGTTTTGTGAGACTGATTCACACTGAACCAGAGAACTGAAATTCTCACCAGAGGACCAATTTGTCAAATTACAAATGGCTAATACTGCACAAGACATTCAGTCTGTGTGTCTGTGTGCATGTGTACGCACACACACAGCTATGTGGACAGGTTGATCACACTCATCAGATTGCATTTTAACCGTAAAATTACGACAAAAATTAGTGGATTAAATCACATGCTTAATGGCATCGATTTGAGATCACATGATGCATCATTTACCCCTCAGACCAGGGTATAGTGTCTGGAATCTAAGGACTTCCTCTGTCAAATTCAGATACAGACAAAGAGCATGATCACTAGACCAGCACACTGCTGGCTCTGTTATCGCGGGGGTGGGGGTGGGGAATGAGTTCTTGCACTGTTGCTGCAAAAAGAATTTCCTGAGACCCACACAGGAAAGTGGGGGCTCTGTATTATGGTTTATTGATGATGTAAAATTAAGGGTGTTCCCCTCCAGACTTGCCAGTGTTGCATCTCCATCCATCTTGCCATGGAAAAGTCCACCTTTGTCCTCAGCAAAGCCAAGACAAAAGCCAGTGTCCACAGTTTCTGCTTCATATTAAAGCTTAGTCCTTCGGGATCTGTAGGCAGCTGCTAACTGGCCTCAGTCCCCATCCGGCTAGCTTAGCTGTGTTTCCAGCTGCAGTCTCTCACAATGCTGTGTTATTCAGGTGGGGGGTGGGGGGAGAGGGGGAGAGAGAGAGATTCTTTATTCTGCTGGAATTATGTTAGCTTGAGCTTGGATGGACCATGTGTCTTTTCAAAATGACCATATTACCTTCCCAAGTTTTACAAGCTTTGGATAGGTTTACATCCCCTAGTTAGACTTACAGACCTCTTGGTCCAGCAACGCCCCCCCATCCCCCAACACTCCAGCACTAGAGGGGAGAGGGAGGAGAGTTAATCCCCTTGGCGGAGCACAATATTGTGGTACCCTGGGGTGTGAAAAGCTGTAGCTTCCTGGTGAAGCAAACAGACTCGCGCTGCCCATTTCATTTACTTAAGGTCTAGTTTTCCTTTCTCATCAATCATTGCCTAAGTACCGATGGTAACATCACCTCCTCACACAAATTTCCAGGATGCAAAAGCCACTGGATATATTAATAAGTGCCTCAAAATCATCCTGATTTGCTTACTTATGTAATAAATTACCAGTTTCACACTTGGGCTGAGAGGTAATTTTTAATCTCCAAATTCCTAAAGCATCCTATTGAAGTATCAGAATTTTAACTATAATATACACAAAGGGAACAATGTAGGGAAAAAAATGGAAACATAATGAAGGCTTTTACCTTTTTAAGGACTCAATGAAAACACTTTTTAAAAATTTACCCATTAAAGGAAAGCAAACATAACAGCAAAAAAAGGTATGCATCCTTTGTATCTCTCTCATCATTTTATTTATTTATGAAAGTAAAACAAGAAACAGACTGATGATGACCAGAGGGACAGGGAGAGGAGGATAATGGGGGAAAGAAGGGGAAGGGGCAAGCTGAGGAACACGAATAGAGGACTCACAGGCACTGACAATGTGGGGGATTGACTGTGGGAGTGGGGGTGATGGGTCAGGGGAGAGCAGTGGGGAAAAGGTGGGACAACTGTAACTGAACAACAATAAAAAATATCATCTCACAAGATAACTGTGCTGAAATTTTGCTAATGCAAGGATTTTTAAATACATATTTTGTTTCTAGTAAGCATTTTCTCTTTGTTTTCATTTTATTGAGGTATAATTGACATAAGCCATTATATTAGTTTCAGATGTACAAAATAATGATTCAGTAATTGTGTATATTGTAATACAATCACAATAAGCCTAGTTAACATTTGCCATCATACATAGTACAGATTTTTTTTTATTTTTTTAAGTATTTTATTTATTTATTTTTAGATAGGGGAAGGGAGGGAGAAAGAGAAGGAGAGAAACATCAATATGTGGTTACCTCTTGTGTACCATATTACTGGGGACTCGATCCACAACCCAAGGATGTGACCTGACTGGGAATCAAACCCAAGACCCTTTGCTTAACAGGCCAGTACTCAGTCCATTAAGTCACACCAGCCAGGGCTAATTTTTTCTCATAGAGAATTTTTAAGTCCTACAATCTTACCAGCTTTCAAATATTCAATACAGTGTTATCACTTACGGTCTCCATGCCGTCCATCATATCCCCAGATTTATTTTATAACTGGTAGTTTGTATATTTTAATCACCTTCACCTGCTGTGCCCACTCCTTACCCTTGCTTCTAGCAACCTATCTGTTCTCTGCATCTAGGAGACTGGTTCATGTCTTGTTCTTTTTTTAGATTCCACCCATAAGTGAAGTCACACAGAATTTATCTTTCTCTGTCTGTGTTACCTCACTTAGCGTAATGCCCTCAGGGGCCACCCATGTTGTCACAATGGCAATATCTCCTTGATTTTATGGCTGAATAATATGTAGTCTGTTAAGTTAGTGGGAAGGTGTTATGTCTAAAAACCAATGTATGCAGTCAACAATATTGTAATATCGTAATATTGTATAACTAATGTGTGGTACCAGCTGTTTCCCTGAAATGCCAGGGGTAACACTTTGCAAAGTATATGATCATCTAACCACTATGTTGTATACCTGAAACTATTACAAAATGCTAAATGCAAACTGTAATTTAAATATAGAATTAAAAAAACAAATATAATTTTAAAATAAAAAGAAAAGTTAATAGATCCAGCAACTCCACTTTTAGGTATTTATCCCAAGAAAGCACAAACACTAATTTGAAAAAATAACTGCACTCCCATTTTTATTGCAGCATCGTTTACAGTAGCCAAGACATAGAAGCAACCTAAGTGTCCATCAATAGATTAATGGATAAGGGAAATGTGATATATGTAATGAAATATTATTATCACGTATAATGAAATATTGTCATTATAATGAAACGTTATTCAGTCATAATAAGCATTTTCATATTTAGGTTAAAAAGCACTCATTTCATTTGATTTGAAATACAACCAAGTACATTTTAATTTTAGTTTGCATATTCGTGAGAATATTCAATGCTGTTAAGCTTTTGAGTTATGCAGACATCAATTTGGATAATGTTCCATAGCCTGTAAATGTTCCATGTTTGTTTATAAAATTATCAGAGAATTGTCACTTTTGTCCACTTGCATGCTTCATTAAAAAAACCCGTCAGCCGGGTGTGTAAAGTTCCCCTTGAAGCTGACGCTGACCGCAAGTTCCGTCTCCACGTCGTTTCAGATCATTCAGGTAGTCAGCGCTGCAGACCGGGATCTTTCCCCCGCTGGGCAGCAGTTCTCCTTCCGGCTGTCACCAGAAGCTGCCATCAAACCCAACTTCACAGTCCGGGACTTCAGAAGTAAGTCCAACCGCGTAAAAAGGCACCTGTTATCATGTAACTCTGTAAAAGGACAAAAAGGTAGAAATCGATGCTTTTCTTAAAAGCATTCAAATTCAAAAAATATGGAAATCCATCTATGAGAATTAAAAAAATTCTATAAGAAGCAGTAAAGAATATATTTAATCTATATACACTGTACCTAATGAAGTAAATTACTTCCATTCATAATGTGGATAGTTCTTTAATGAGTCAAGTTTAAAAAAAAAAAGGCTCTCTGGGAAATAGAATTTTTTTTCTGTTTTACACAATCGTTTGTTTCATGAGCACATTTGTGCACATTTTGTATGTACACAAAGTGATAACTTTTTAATAACTGTTTTAGTTGCATAAACATGGCACAGCGCAGGTTAAAACAGAGGATTTGCAATTAGAATGTCTACATAAATGGCAGACACAATGCATTAAATTATACTAACTAATGGTAAACTCATAGTATTTACGTTAAATAAAATAATGTGTGGACATCCTTGGACACAATGCCTAAACATTTGGCCTTCACGAACATTTCCCTGTCCCCTGTGCCACCCTGTCCACACTCGACATCCTACCACGACCACCGCCAGCCACGCTGTCCTATCTGCTGCTATTGCAACCACTTCAAAAAGGAAATGACACTGAATTAGATACATTAAGGCCAACTACTGCTTAGTGGTTCTGACTTCATTTTTTCCCTGACTTTCAGTATTTTATCTCCTCTATGTTTCCATAGTCTAAAGAAATAGGGATTAAAAACACCTGAGGTTTTATGTAACAAATAAACAGGTTGCAATGACATGATGATCATGATGAAGGTGATGGATAAAGGTCAAAGGATGTTCTGAGAAAACTTAGTTTGCTACAAATACTGAGGGGAAAGAAATAAGAATCCCCATATTTTGTCCCAGAAGGAAATTCAGTAAGGTTTTCTGCATCGTGTGATGAAATGTGAGGGGTAGCTATCAATGACACAGGGTCCGAAATCTGAAGGGCCTAATAAGTAGAGAGATTACATGTGTAAACATGAAAACTGGAGAACTTTACAGAGAAGTGAGCGGTATTAGTAATTTTAAATTAGAGCAGCATACATGAAATACAGCTGTGTAAGGAAAACCAGACATGGTCACCCTTTACCTAAGCCATTTCCAGAGATTATAACTTAGATCCAAAGACTTGCAAAACCTTTGAAGGTTTCAGCAAGAGTATACCGCGTTCAGATTTGCATTTAGGAAGATCCATTTGGATACAGAGTGGAAAATAGAGAAACATAAATTGCTTCTGATACTATTGCAAAGATTAGGTGAGAGAGTCTTAGATTAGGATAATGGGAGTAAGGAAAGAGGTTAGTGGGTAGTGGAGGTATTAATAGGGCTTAAAGCTAGATCCTCTAGGTTTTATACATGATTATGATAGAGAAGACTAATTATACTTCCAGATCATTGACAGGCTATTAGGTTGATGGTTGCATCATTCAGGAATGTAAGTATTGACTATTTCCCACCACTGTATCCTTGCTGGAGAACCTGTATCTAATTAATAGTGATAATATGCAGCTGGTCACATTGCCTCATGCACAGTGTTGTCTCACGACCTGAACAGGTGCCGCTCGTGTGCCACTTACCATATTCTGTTTTATCTTGTTACATTTATAATTGTAAGCCTTTTTTAAAGTGAGTAGGAACGCTTTGTTACCTCACTAGTTCACATTTTCCTTCTCGTTTTGTGACAACACTGATACTCTATTCCTTCAGCAAATTGTCTATACTGTGCAAAGTTACCAACTACAGTCCCCACGCATACATTGCAGCCTCATACTTATCCACGTTCTCGTCACCACAAGTACCTGACACCACTAGTTTTCTTTGGAGATATCAGGATAGACACTTTGGTATCTTGATATTTTGTTTCTTAATTTAAAAATAGCCTTTATGCAATAACAAGTTATTCTGCCTGTACCAAACCCCATCTCATCATGCCAAGTTTTCTCATGTTGGTACTTCCTCCTAAAATGAATACACAGAAACTTCCTAATATTCTGTTCCGGAAAGTAGCATCTGCAAATAGACAAAGAAAATATTATTAAAATAGTAACATTTCCATGACTTTTTTTACCTGATTCCAAAGTATCACATATGGCCATAGTAAACTAAATGTTAACATGTTTCTAAAAGTAGAAAAATGGTTTTAGAAATTATTTTAAAAGACAGAAAAATTAGTGTTTTAAAAAACAAAAATTTCACATCCATGTGTAGAAATAAACTAAGTAAAGAATAAATGTATGCAACAATGACACTTCTTATAGAAAAATTAATTGAATATATATATATTTCTTTGGGTTATTCCAAATAAATATTGCTACTGTTGATTTTAGGAAAACTAAAATTACATTTGTAATTGAAGTGTTATAATTCATGATGTTAAATTTTTTAATGAATATTGATGGTATTAACACATTTTATTTTCCTTTCCTTGTTACTCTAATGTGCAAAAGTTACAGTGTATATATAGACAGTGTTTGGGAGGAAAATCAAGTTTTAATCTGAAACAGTAATTTGATATTTGTTGCATTTTAATAATAGGTTCTAAAGTAAAAATTTTTATTTGCAAATTCATACATGTAATAACTTGTCCTACTAATATGTCAGACAATATCCACTGAATTATTTTTCTCAGTGGGATGTTGATATCAAACAAAATAAGTAAACACATATCTTGTTTTGTAAACCATTCTGCATTCTTTCTAAATAACCATTTTAATTATTACACAAGAGAAGATTAATGTTTCTTCTTCCCCTAAGGAATATTTTTATTATATTTTGGCAGCTTTCATGACAAAAGAATTAAAATACGGTTGTATTTCACTGATTCCAGAAGAGCTTCCCACTGTGTAACAGACATCCATGTTGAGATGAAATTCACAGTAACAATCTTATCATAAATGTCATGTCTTGTAGACAACACAGCTGGAATTGAAACCAGAAGAAATGGATACAGCCGGAGGCAGCAAGAGTTGTATTTCCTCCCCGTTGTCGTAGAAGACAGCAGCTATCCTGTCCAGAGCAGCACAAACACAATGACTATTCGAGTTTGTAGGTGTGACTCTGATGGTACCATCCTGTCTTGTAATGTGGAAGCAATTTTTCTACCTGTAGGACTCAGCACTGGGGCTTTGATTGCAATCCTCCTGTGCGTTGTTATACTCTTAGGTTAGTTTCAATATTAATCATCTCTCTCTACTCTACTGCATGTCCTCAATTTACAATGTAAATCAATGTTTCTTCACTGAGATGCCACATTTGCTTAGAAGGAAGATTTAGATTGAATTACATTTTTATTAAAGTTAATTTTCTATTTCATTCGTTGTGGATATATAGCATTAGGCATCATCGGAAATGCAAAAGTTTGTTCAAGCCTTAGGGAATTTCCAAGTAATATAGTTAGTGGAACTTGCTGCAATGAAATTTTCTGTAACAAATATCATATTTACAGCAATGGTTTATCCATTTATTTTACATGCTGGTAATTACTACTCCCTGAGCTATTATATATAACCTTTGAAAAATACACCTGGTGAACAGAAGTCCTCAAATATCAGTTTAATGAATAAAGAAAAGAGTAAAGAAAAAGAAATCCAAAGTAGAGAGACCTCTATTTTTTGTCTGTTTAAACTGCCAGCCAGAAGCAACTTTTATTGTACTTTCCTCACATCTCCGCACTTCAAAATTCTAACCATTTCCGCTGGAACAGCACAGACCGCACTTAAATTCCCAGAAGCACGCCAAATGAAACGGATTGAAGCAAATGTGTTCTGTAACCTCTCTGTGAGAAGTAACAGCATCCTATTGTGGGGGTTCCCCTCTGCCATCAGTTCTGCTCAGCTGCCTCCGTTTCCCTTATCCATTCATTACCAGAATCCCAAGAGTAAAGAGAGATTTTTCTGGGGGTTTTGTCATTCTTTTACATTCAAATTGCAAGATTTGACACTAGAATCAGTGTATATATGTGTGTTTATCATTTAGCCAAAAAAAATGCTAACAAATGTAGATACCTCCCTTTATATACTAGGGTGCCAAGCATGGAGTAAGGCATGATATAAGAGTCTGTGAATAAAAATTGCTGGTCATAGGCTCATGTTGGCTTCAAGGGTAAATTCTAGTCCAATCTGCATGATGAAGTTATTAATTCCACACAAATAACCTTGGTGTGTAGAACAAAGTCTTTTTATATACTTATTTATAGTAAATGATATCTGGCATCTGTTTTGGCTGATGATATAAGCCTTAAAACAGCAGATTCAAAATAATGTCCTTACATCTGAAATTGCATATGATCAATTAGGTGCTTAAATTCAAAACAATCATTTTTTCTCTCATACTCCTCTTTTCTCTTAAAAGCCTTTGAGTCCTAGAGTATTTGCATATCGACCTAGCATGACTTGGCATATTCTGGATGCTTTCCTTTGGGCACTGGCCCTGTTACAGTGTAGCAATTAACCTTTCTCAGGTCAATCTTATCATGCATGGTCACCAGGCACTTTTTCTTCCAAGTACTTACTGATTGTCCACGTGCACCTGCGCTGATGCAGCATTGTGAATTTGCTGGTGTACAGGGTTAAACGTTGGCAGTCTTAGTCTTACCATGGGGTCTGCTTAAAAGTCTGTCTATTGCTTGGCCTTCTTAACCAATCTCAGACTCCTTTATATCTTCCATTTCATTCTTAACCCTTTTTATATTCTTCCTGAGGTAAGGGAAAGCAAGAGACTCTCGCAGTGCCTGGATAACTTTTAGGCGGCCTTCAAGCACATGTAACTAGTCTCTCTCTCAATGGTGGCAACTCTAAAGCCATTTTATATGCAGAGCTGCTCTGTGCATTTGCAGTCAGTCTCTCATTACTCCTTGGGTAAACAATCAATAGCCTCTTTAGTTCAGAAATCTGCCTAAACCCTGGGAGGAGTGCTGAATGATAAACCTCTCTCCAAGGCCTATTGTGCAGGAGCTCTAGCTGTATCTCTTCCCTCTTTTCAATTCATCAAACTCTAATGTTGGAGAAAGAGGGAATGAATGGCTTGTCATCATCACACAGTCCTCTACTTCTATTCCTGTGACAGAGTCTTTCAGGCTCCGCTGTGGTAAAGCAAACACACTTTGTCTTCCAGCCCATTGCCACCACCACTGTGGAGGAGAGGGGTACCCGTCCAGTTGAGCCGGCTGCATGGTTGGCATCTGTACCTCCCCCCATAAGTAAACATTATTTAATGATGGCTGTGAGTCAGCTAGAAACAGAGAAATTCCAACAGTGAGAGTGAATAAATAAACTATTTCAAAATACTGTCACGCTTAATGAAGGTAATATGAATACTAGGCTTTTGGTTTGGAAAATATCTCAACGTGGTAGGACACAGAATATAAATATTTAGAACTCTCAGTTGATATGATTTATAAAATGAGGGCCCTTATATTACATATTATTTTCTTCTTCTTTGCTTATTTATTGATTTTAAAAGTGACTGTTACATGAAGATTTGATTTTCTTTCATAAGAAACACATTGACAACACAATTGGGAAATTTAGGTATAAATAATATCCAAAGTTACTTATGGGCTATAATATTCATGTTTTATAATGTCAATGTTATGCAGCTCTCTGTTTGCTTAGAACATTTTTTTTCTTTTAATAACTTGGTAAAACACTTTTTATCGGACAGTGAAATATTTAAATATAATTCATGTTAAATATATGGCTATAATTGTTTGATTTTGTGAATAATTTGGCTATGATTTCTTGTTAGTTACAATTTCCAAATGATGCTGAGTTTAGACAATGAAAAAATGTAAACCTAGATCTGATTTTTATTGATTACAGTATGCTTACTTTGAAAATAATAAGATGTTATTAAAGAATCTCAGCCAGCCCTGCTCAATTTTATTTTTATGAGGTAAACTGAGAGAATCTCAAATCCCATTTTTCTGTCTTCTTCTAGCCATAGTTGTGCTGTACGTTGCTCTGCGAAGGCAGAAGAAGAAAGACACCCTGATGACCTCTAAAGAAGACATCAGAGACAACGTCATCCACTATGACGATGAAGGAGGTGGGGAGGAGGACACCCAGGCTTTCGACATCGGTGCTCTGCGAAATCCCAAAGTGATTGAAGAGAACAAAATTCGCAGGGATATAAAACCAGACTCTCTCTCTTTTCCTCGGCAGAGACCACCAGTGGAAGATAACACAGACATAAGGGATTTCATTAACCAACGGCTACAGGAAAACGACGTGGACCCAACCGCCCCACCATACGACTCTTTGGCAACATATGCCTATGAAGGAAATGGGTCAGTCGCAGACTCCCTCAGCTCTATAGACTCTCTCACCATGGAGGCTGACCAGGACTACGACTATCTGACAGACTGGGGACCGCGCTTTAAAGTCTTGGCAGACATATTTGGTGAAGAAGAGAGTTATAACCCTGATAAAGTCACTTAGGGGAGAAGTGAAGACTAAACCAACAAGAGAAATTTAGGAAAAAGAAATACAAATAGAATCTCTCTCTCTCTCTCTCTCTCTCTCTCTCTCTCTCTCTCTCTCTCACACACACACACACACTCACACACACACACACACCCCACAGGCTTTATAGGACAAGATTCCTTTGATTATCTGGTTTCTAGCAAGTTGCTATATTTATCATACTGTCAGTTTTGGTTTGTTCTGCCAACACAAGATAAATCCTATTATATGTACTTGCTTGGTTTTGTTTTGTTATTTTGGAAACACACTGAGACAAGCTCAGGCCTATTTAATACAATTTAGTGACATGACAACCTAGAATGAAGATAGCTATGTGGCATCACGGTGGAAGAGTGTTAGATTTTTCTTAATTCCACTAAAGTGCCTATTGAAACTCTTATCATTTAAAGTGGTGTACAGTACACTCTGCTGTGATGGCATTGCAGGATTCAGAGACACAGAGGACATGAAACAAAGATCTTGTCTTTATATGTCAAGGAGCAATAGCAACATGCTGACTTCTAATTCCTTTTGAGGACAAAAGAAGAATACTTTCTGAACTCCATATTCTTCTAATGCAAAGTTTTTTTAAAATGTATGCCAAAACACATTTGTTTGTCCCACCCTTGCAAAAAATTGAAATAAATGTGATAATATCAAATTCAATATGTAAGTCCTGAATTTTAAAAGCAATGTTTGATCCTACCATTCATTCATATTAAACCCATTAATTGAAGTGTTACTTTTTATTAAAAAATAAAATTTTGAAAAAATGAAAGTTTAAAAAAATCCCTCTTTATAAAGAGAGGCCTCAGGACTGAAATTACACATTAAAATAAATTTTGGTTGTGTTTTAATACTGCACTGGTGTGTGGGAGGTTGGTTTTAACAAGTGACTAGATCTTTGAAGTCTTCTATCACAGAAAAAACTTTAAGTTGTGTTTCCATTAAAATTTTTTGGGGGAGAAAAGCACCATTAATTTAAACATGAATAAAGATATGCATTATATAGCTTCTCAAACTTTCTTACAATCTAGTCATTATTTGATGACCAAAGAAAATAAAATACATATCAAATAATACAGGATAGAGTGTGACATACCTAAAAATTGTTTGTTATACCATACTGAACAAAAATCAGGATCTTTAGAACATGCAAACTGATAACTAACTCCTAAAATGAACACAAATGCAAAATCAGACAGTTGGTTTCGTTATTTTATTAACGTGGACTTGAACTTTGTATTGTTATATTAAAGCCCAGAGTTGCTTTGTTACAGTATCATCTACAATAATTTCAATATAAACTATCACCACAACTCCTTTTGTAAAGAACTTCTACTGTTTAATGTGATACAGATTTCTAAAAATATTAGATTTTAAAACATACATGTAAACTACACTCATATACATTATTTTCAACTGAACTGTATACCAGTTAGAAATGTACTAAACAAACCAGGTAACTATAAAGTAAGAGTACATTTTCTTAATATTACAAGTATACAAGTGGCTACTGAAATATTGAAACTACATACAGGAAATATAAAAATTACTTATAGATCCATCCTGAGTTCTCCATAATTTGTATTTATGAAATATTTATGAGTACATTTGTATTTGAAAGGTTGTGAAAGTAAAAATTCACACATAAAATAAATGGGTAGAAATGGGATATTAGAGACAACTTATATTTGGTCTTATCCATTATTAAATGCTTATTTCAAAAATATAGAACTAATAATTATGTTGTGGTGATGGGGCCACTTGAATCTGCATTTCCCTCCCTGTTCTGATGTCAAATACCTTGCTGCCTTTCTCGAGAACAATTTTTTAACTGATTTTTATCCCTCACCGCCTCCACAAGACCTTTGTCTCACCCCTGAGAACAGCATTAGAACACTCCTACAGCCTAACAGTTTGCGGTAGAATTATGCTTTGGAAAATACTTATGCATTTTTTAAAAACTGCTGATATTATAAGCATACTGGAGGAAAAAAGCACCTTCTGTTTTTTTTCTTTTTCCTAGCAAGACAATTTGATGCATATCCCTGTCGAGAAGGTTAAAATGCAAGACCACTTTGGGCTGACAAACTAGTTAGCTCTTGGCAGGAATTCACTGCATTTTGCATCTTGTTAGATTCTAACTGCTGCTGCGCACAGTGACACAGCCGGAAAATGGTGGCCCGGAGAAAACTTGCTCGGGGCAGGGCGTTTTCAACCACAAGACTGAGATACTAAGTGAAAATATGAAATTGGTGGGTCTTTTCTCCAAACTAGTAAGTCTTTTTTTTGGTACCTCCATCGCTGACTTGTTACACCATTGCATTCCTTTCCTAGGGCTGCCATAACCAAGTACCACTGACTGGGTGGCTTAAACAACAGAACTGTATTTCCTCACAGTACTGGAAGGAAGAAGTCCAAGATCAAGGTGTCCACAAAGCTGGTTTCTTCTGAGGGATGCGCTCTTTGGCTTGTCAACGGCCATCTTCTCTTTGCATCGTGGTGTTCCCAATGTGCTAACTCCTATTGTTTTAGGAATACCAGCCATACGGAGTCTACTTACATGATACTTTTTCAATTTAATTAATTCTCTAAGGGCCCTACCACCAAGTACAGTCAGTTCTGAGGTACTGGTGGTTTGGATTTCAAAATACAAATTTTAGTGGTACATAATTTGGTCCATAACAACCACACAATGTTAACAGCAATTTTTAAAGTATTTAATTTATAACAATGAAATAAATAAAGGTGAAAAAATAACTTCGAATGAAAATAATGTCAGGTACAAAGGGAAACGAGAGGAGTATTACAGTGAAGAGTGGCCTTTGGTACTCGTAAATTGGAAGTATTATGGGTTATCTATTAAACTACAAAAAGTACTAGACCTAATGTTTTAATACTTATAATAACTTGCAGTTCTTCTCTTATTTAGTATAATAACACAGTCATTGGTCTTTCAGTCAGGCATTAAGCAATATGAAAATGTTTAGAATTTGCATAAATAATATTGATCATTAACAATAGTTACACCATAATTTCTTTTTATTACATTGAATGTTTACTTCCACAGAAATATGTTCATATATTGTATTTAATATGTGTATGTTTCTTTTATATATTTATAAAATGTAACCTTTAATTGTGCTCAAATAAGTATTCTATCAACACTTAAGAATGAAACAGTGATATAATAGAAATAATCTAAAATTGCTTTTTACCAAATTTTATCCTTAACTGGAAATAGTTATGGGGCAAAATACTTAGGCTCTCTCTCTTCTATTCTCTTGGTGAAATTAACTTGTTGTTCTTGGTATTATCTAAGTTTCCTCCAAAGCCTCTTGACTCTTAAGTTGTAGTTAGAATAACATGAAATTCATTAAACCATTTACATACCGATTACACAAAACTATGATAATCATAGAGATCTTCAAAACAAAACACAAATAAGAGTAGAGCCAGGCAATTATTTTAAAGTAATATCTTCTGAAGTACTTCAGCAACATTGAATGGTAGAGATGTACATAGGAGCGTGAGAAAATACAGTGTGAAAATAAGTAGAGCTTAAATCTTGAACCAAAGAGGAAAACTAGATATATGAAGAAGAGATTAGGAGCAATATGTTTTTTCCTGTCTTAAAGAGGAGAAAATGTTAGAAATACCTTTAAGTTTTAATAAGTATTGCATTAAAATGGGAATTTTAAAAGCTGAATTAAATATGAAGGCATAACATATTAGATTTGGACCCCAAACTGACTGTCTGAAAAAAGTTAATATTTTGTAAGTAAGCAACCTCAGTTTGCTTTAAAACTAAAAGAAAAAGATGGGTAGGAAACAATTTTATATATCTCTCTGTGTTTGAAAATTTCTCTTGCCTCTTCACCAAATTTAATGGTTTAGCTATACAGTGTTCATTTAAATTTTTTATTTTTGAAGATGTTTTCTATCCTATCATATTCTAGCATCCAAGCTAGCTTGTGAAATAGAATGGCGTATATATCACTCTTTCTTTTTATGCGTAGTAAGATTGTTGTCATAATGATATTCAGATTATGTCTTCTTGGTGTTATCACATTTCACACTGATGGGTTAAGATGAGTCTGACATCATTTCCAGGACTGCACTCAGGGAACCCTTGCAGTATGGAGCCTTGTTCTCAGTCAGTCTGGGGACAGCTCCTAATATTTATTCTCTGATGGGTTTCTACCATGTGTTTTTCTTTTCAGTCCTTGTGGAATGTTTAGTATTTGTTATTTTAATGTCCTAGATTTGGGTTAATTGTACTATCTTTTAACTATCACTTTCTATCTTATATTTTATTCTATTTTCATGATTATAATTTTATCTCTGTCTACTATTTTTAATGATTTACCTTGTAAAGATTTTTTTTTTTTAATTTCAGGAGCCTTTTTGTTGTGTTATTCTGTTTTCTGTCTTTCCTGTTATACTGATCTTGTTTTTTTGATAATTTGTTTTTTCAGTCTCTCTAATGATGTTTACTGATGCTCTTTTTTAAAAATTCTATTTATTGGGGTCATAGAAGTTAACAAGACTATATAGGTTTCAAGTGTACTTTTCTCTGATACAAGATCTGTATATTTCATTGTGTGCCTACCACCCAAAGTCAAATCATTTTTCTTTACCATTTACCCCCATCCCATCCCTCTGGTAACCATCATACCCTTGGCTATGTCTATGAGTTTTTGTTTGTTTGTTTTTATTGTTTGTTCATTTGTTGCTTTCAGTTTTATGTCCTACATATGAGTGAAATTTTATATGGTACTTAACTTTTTTATATCTGGCGCACTTCTCTTAGCATGGTATCCTCAAAACCCGTATACGTTGTCCAAATGGCAATTGTTCATCTTTTCATATTGCTGAGTACTATTGTAGTATATATGTACCATGCCATCCTTATCCAATCATGTATCAAAGGACACTTGAGTTGTTTCCTTGTTGTGGCCACTGTGAATAATGCTGCAGTGAACATAAGGGAGCATACATCTTCACAAATAAATGATTTCAATTTTTTTGAGTAGATATGCAGAAGATGGATTGCTCAGTCATATGGTAAATGCATTCTTAACATTTTGAGGAATCTCCATACTGTTTTCCATGGCGGCTGTACCAGTTTACATGTTCGCCAGCAGTGAATGAGTGCTCCTTTTTCTCCGCAACCTCCCCAATACTTGTTATCACTCGTCTTGTTGGTAATAGCCACTCTAATGTGTATGAGTGGTATCTCATTGTAATTTTGATTTGCATTTACCTGCTAGTAACCTGAGCATTGTCTCATTATCTGTTGAATATTTGTATGTCTTCTTGGGAGAAGTTCCTGTTCAGGTCCTCTGCCCATTTTTAATTGAATTCTTTGTTTGGTATTGAGTTGTATAAGTTCTTTATATATTTTGGATATTAATCCCTTGCTCTTTTGAAAAGTTTGTAATGACTTTTTTCTCTGAGTTATGTGTTTCAAACACAGTATGGGAAAAAACAGATACAGACATTCATTTTAATTAATTCTATTTCAAGTGATGTCTCATTCCAGTTCTCTGCCATATTTGATATGTCCAAATCTTGACACACTCCAGGATTGTGGTGGGAAAGCAAGTTCTGTCCTGTGCTGCAACACTAGTTCCTGTTCCGCAATTGTTATGCCCGGCTTCATTCAGCACTATTCCATTCGCCTTCCTGTAATCTACCCAACATGCTTATTTGCTAAGGGACAAAAAGCCATTGTCTTTATTGTGGACACACATACACACATATACATATATGCCCATATATACTATATAAATAAATAGTACTACTCTATAGAGAATTAAATATTATTTACATATTGTATTTACATAGCACATTGTATATGCATCTATATAGTATGTTATATGTACATATTATTTACAAATAGATGCCTGCTTATCATTAAGTTCCATTATCATTATAACTTTGTCTTAGCATGAAAGTGATATACTATATAAGCACAGTCATAATGACCCAAAATATAGAAAACTGATCATTTTTCTCTTATACCCAGTGTTATAGACAGTTGTCACACATACATATGTGACTAAATGTTTGATAATTCCAATTTGCAAAAATTTTTAGAAAGCACCTTAATGCCTTTGTTCAAATTCCTTATATTTCTTAGTGTAATGTGTCTTCATAGCAGTCAGGCTTATTAAACATCCCAAAATTTCTTAAACTTTGTTAGGAGTTTAATTGTGTTGTTTTTATTGCCTTGATGTAAGATTAAAGAACTAAAAGGTAAGAGTGTTCAAACAACCTGTACAAAATTTAAAAATCATAAACTAATAGGTAGTAGAGGAACTCAGTTGTGAAGAGTTTAAGTACATTTAACCTCAACTTCAATATTGAGGGTCTTTCCATTCTTTTTCCAACGTCTTCACAGTTATACGTTACAGTGCAATGATGAGGGTGATTAACATGGGAATTCTGGGTTGCACAACAAGGCATCCTTGTACTTCCATGTAAAGAAGGAACAACCTGAATTTCACTGATTTTGATGTCAATAACCAAGATTTCAAGACAAAATAGCTTCCTACAATACAGATACAAACTTTATTGTACAGTTGAAAATATTGATGTCTATATTACCAACGATCAATCTTTTGAACCTATATCAATTTTCACCTCCTTTTAAGCATCCGCATTAATGATCTATATACTATCCTGGCCTTAATTGTCCTGAACTGTTCAATCCAATTTCATCTATTTTTCCTTCTATTCAGCTTCCCGTCTGTATAGCTACGCCTTCACCCTTATTATCACTTTAGCTTCCAATTTCTAAATGTAATTTGCTTATCTTATGCCTTCTCCAACCCATCATCCACTGAATGTAGTATTTGCCATTCTAATATGCTGTCACTGAAAACTATCTGAGACAATCAGCAAGTCTTCATTTTTCTTCTTCTGTGAACATTTTTTAAAACGTGTCAATAATAATAAAAGAGCTAGTAATCATGGAGCATTAATTAGTCAAAAATATGCTACAAACATTTAATGCTCACAAAAATTAGGAGCTGTATTATTATAATATTTATTTTACACAGGAATAAACTGCACTTAAACATGGAGCTTGTCTATTTAGACACACTTAACAAGTGGCAGAGCCAGGACCCTAATACAGTTACGGCATGCACACTGCACCCCATCACTCATGAGATACAGCGTGCTGCTCTCCACCTCACTCACTTATGACCGTAACAATCGGAAATCTGGTCTTTTTCCTACTGTGCTCTTCTGAAGTTCCCTGGCAAATTTGTAATTTAAAACACTCTAATTATTCTTCCTTTCTCTTCTCTGCAATATCTAAAGCATTTAACAAACCTTCATATCTCATCTTCAAATTTCTGTTTCTACCTCTTGGTTCACTTTTTTTTTCTCTGCAATGATTTGTATACAACCTACATAACTAATCCCACAGGTTTCTCCCATCTGTTCTAATTTCTTTTTTTATATCATTGGCATTTGAAGATCTCTTGATGTAATAGTAATTTTCATCTTTGTACAACTAATAATCCAAGACTTCATAAATCTATATGCATTTTCTCTTTTAGAAAGATGCATTTTATTTGTATGTAGTTTCTATTTCTGTACATATAAACCTAGTCACTCCACTGGATTGAAATTTATTAGATCCAAGTCTATGTCTTTGTCTTCCAAAGTTCAGTGTTTTTGCTGTTACTTGGAATCTGAACTTGGGTTTTTTTGCGTGTGCTCTTTCTAGAAGGAGAGGTGATTGATGATGGTGATGGTGATGATAGATAGATGGATAAAATTAATTTACTTTAGTATATCAATATATTTCTAATGGTCTATTCATTATTCTCATTTCTAGGACTGATGTCTCTTTCCTCATAGACTCTCGCATTGTATTGTTAATTTACTATTGAAATGCATTTGAAAAAACAAATTTTGTAAATTACTAAGACAGCATAAAAAGTTCCCATGTATTCCACACCCAATTTCTCAATACTCAATACTAATACATCTTGTACGGTATTTTTGTCACAATTCATGAACCAATATCCATACCTTTTTATTAATTAAAGTCCACATTTTATTCTGGTTTTCTTAGTTTTGCCTAATATGTTTTTTCAGTTCCAGGATCCCATACTTTATAGCATATTTAGGTCGCCATATGTTAACCATGGCTGTAATCGTTTCTCAGACTTGCAATGACCTTGATAGTCTTGAGGATTCCTGCTCAAGTGTTTTATAATATGTCTCTCAACCAGTATTTGTCTGATTTGCTCCCTTAATAACTACATAGTTACATGCATCTTGGGGAAGATTACCCCAGAGGTACAGGGCCACTCTCATGACAGGAAATCAAAGGAATACACTACCAAAACGGTATGTGACTGCTGATGTTAACCTTGATCACCTGGCTGAGAAATTTTGTTATGTGTCTTCACTGTAAATTATTCATAGCCCCCAATCTCATACTTTGCTTCTTGGAAGGAGGTCACTCTAGGCAGCCCACTCGTAAGGAACGCAGAGTTAGGCCCCGTCTCTCAAGGGCAGAGCATCTATATCACATATTCGGAGTCCACGTGGATGATTTGTCTCTTCTCCACTTACTTATTCAATCATTTATATACTTGATTGAGGACTCATTTATTTTGTACTGTGGTTCAGAATCCAATACTACTTTATTTATAAAGCTATTTTATTTGCTGCCTGGGCCTAACACATATCCCCATTACTGCTTAGTTTTGGTTTCGGTTTGCTTGTTTATACATCTTGAGCTGTTTCTTACTTCGTGCCACTAAAACCCCAGGATCAGCTGATGTATTTCCTTCCCTACTTGTAGAATCAGCTCTTCCTCATAAAATCCTTCTGTTCTTTTATTGAAAAATTACATTACACACAAAGATCTAGATGTGATATGTTCCTTGCATCTGAGGTATTTGTATTTCTAGGTCCACTTGGATAACAGAGCAAGGAAATATGTTTGTATGCCAACCTGTATACCAGCAAATTTCTGTATGGAAACATCTGTACCTTTATCAAACAAAAATTTGTACATAGTGATGTCTCTATTTCAAATACATTATTAACTGGATCATTCTATATTATTGATTATAGCCTTCTCTCTCACTTATATGTAACCTCTTATTCCAAAACTGAGAAGCCTGTTTCCCAATTCCTGCTATTCACTTACTTAATCACTCAATTCCAGTATATATGCACAGTATTTCAGAATTATTAACCCACACTCGCATGTCAAACAGCTCAATCAGAGTTGGATGTCTCTAGTCTTACAGATTCTACTCAGTTCCAAAGTCACTTAGGTAACTTTCTTTTTTCACTCCATAGCTTCAGTGAGGTTGTTTCACCCATTTGTTAAACAGATTATTTTGTCAGATTCTTCATTCAATCAATCATTAGGTCCTCTAAACTCCTAAAAATGTGTGATGTAAAGTTTTATAGATTGTGACAAGTGCATAATGTACATCCACACTCACAGTCCTGTATAAAATAGTTTTGCTGCTAAAAAGAAAAATCCTCTTTGCTTCACATACTCAAGGACACCTCGCTGACTCCTGGAAACCACTGGAGTGTGCAGTGTATTTATAGTTTTGCCTTTTCCAGACTATCACATAAATGGAATCATACAGTGCTTAGGCTTTTCACACTGGCTTTTTCACTTACAAATACAAATTTAAGTCATTCGTGTCTTTGTGTGTATCAGTAATAATAGCTCATTTCTAGTTTTAATCATTAATAGCTCATTGTCTTTTATTGCTAAATATCATTCCATTTTATGGATGCAAATCCATTTGGAGTTAATTTTTATGAAAGTTATGTTGTGTGTGTTAAGCACTTTTTCTGCTGATGAACATTCAGTTATTCCAGCACACTTTGTTGAAAAGACAGTCTCCGTTCCCTGTTGAATTGTCTTTGACCTTTTGCATTTGTGTGGATGTATTTCTGGACTCTCTATTCAGTTCCATGTTTCTCTGTCTCTATTCTTTTGCAAAATCATACTGTCTTGATTACTGTCACTTTAGTAAGTTTGAAATTTGACTGTGAGTACTCCAACTTTGGTCTTCAGTGTTACATTGGTTGTCCTAAGTTTTTGTTTTCCTTATGAATTTAGAGGAAATTTGTTTACATCTACAGTGTAGCTTGCTGAAACTTTGATAGGGATTGTATAGAATCTAGAGATCAAATTGGAAGAATTATTATTTTTACAATACTCAGCCTTCCTGCCTATAACACAGACATTATGTATAATATGTATAATATCTCTCCTTTATTATATTATACCAACATATTATATCTCTCCTTTAATTTAGGTGTTTGTTGATTTCTTTCATAATTTCTGCAATTTTTATGCATATAGTACTTGTACATAATTCATTAGATTTATACCTAAATATTTATTTTGGGGTGATTATTATAAGTGTTATAATTTAAATTTTCATTGTTATTGCTGATGATAGGAAAAATAATTGGTTTTTGTTTAAAGTTGTATTTTGCAATTATGCTATATTTGTTTATTATTTCAGATTTTTAGTAGATGATATGAACTTTATACTTAGACATTTGTGTCATATGCAAATAAAGACATTTTTTGTTTCTTCTTTTCTAGTCCATATATTCCTTTTACTTCTTTTTCTTCTCCTGTTGTTCTATGTAAGAACATGCTTCTGGTACAACACTGTTTACTAGCAGTCACGATAGCTGCCCCTTGCCATGTTCCAAACTCAGGGGCGATGGCAATTGTTCTTAGATTTTTAAAAAATCAAATTGGGAACATGCCTTTTTATTCCCAATTTACTGAAATTTTAAAAATCATGAAAGGTTGTTGGATTTTGTCAAATGTGTTTTTATGTTAAATGTCTTGATGAAATGATTTTCTTAGTTAGACAATTCATATAGTAGATTACATTAATTATGAATTTTATAATATAATAGGAATAGGAAAATTCAGGTTATTTATTTCTCCTGTGTGAGTTTTGGCAGCTTTTTTTTTTCCAAGAAATTGATTAATTACATCTAAGTGAAAAAATTTGTGAGCATAAATTTTTTCTGCATGAATTTTAAATATATTTGCTTTTTTGTGTGTGCATATATTTATGTATATTTATATCCTTGAAATATTAAATATAATGGATCTGTCATTTATTTAATCCAAATACATTATTAAGTGAAGGTAGGATATGATGTTTGGTAACTACTATATGCATATTTGTTCAACTATAACATGGAATACCAAGTTAATGTTTAGGAAGGTAATGTGCAAAAAGTTACTGTTTTTATATGTTGTTAAGGTGATAGACACAAAGAATGAGCAAAATTCCAGCTTTTTCTCTTCAGACTTTACAGAGAGCATTTATTATAGCATCCCCTAAATTTTTGAAATAGCAAAAAGGTCATATGCACAATAAAATGATAAAACTATACTAGGTGCCCAAAATATGAATGTTACACCTAAGTACACAGACATAAAGAGGAACCTGAAATAATTATCCTTAAAAATCTAGGCTTATGATGGCATGTATAAGCTAGCTAGAAAAGATAAAGTACATTGAGAAAGCATATTACAAATATGTTTAAATCTTTTGTTCTTATAAAGCTGTGGCATTTTTCTCTCATATTTTCTCTTGCACAAATATTTCTTTGCATACAGTCAAGTATATAAGTGATTTACAAAGCTCAGGGAAACTTTCCATAGAAACAGTAGTATAATTCTTACATTAGAAAAAAATACTTAGAGATTAACCCAATTCTTATTTTCAGATATATAGTCACACAATTTTTAGTACTGGAAGAAGATTTGACTAAATATTAGTGATAACACAGCCTGTTTATTCATAGCTATATGCTTTTACACCTTTAATGTGATGTACACAATTCTATTAAATAAAAATCCCTCATTTCATAATGGAAATACAAATCAAATTCTCAACCTGATTTCAAAACATACAGTAACAGCACTCTTACACAACAATTTTGAGGAGAAAAGTAAAACCAAGTAAAAACAGCAGCAACAAATTGATGATATCTTCAAAAGCTTCCAATTTTCTATATTGCAAAGCACTATTTCAACATATATTTTTAAAAAATGCATGTGTTATCCTGTCTGTTTATTCCAGTATCAAAGAAGCCTGACTTCTAAAGTGGGCCATTCTGTCAAATGAAGTTTAATCTTGAAGAAAATCAGTACATTAGAAAAGTAAACTTCTTATTATAACACACACACCGTATTTCACTTTGCAGTTCACTCAGAGAAAAATGCATTTTCATCACCTCTTAGTTATAACATCTGAACCTTTAATTTTTTATTCAACGCGAAAACTGAGGCACTGAGAAGCTATACAATTTCCCATGGTCTCAGAGCTAATAATTTTCAAAACCCTGATATGGACATTTGTTAGATTGACTTCAGTGGTTAAGCTCTTTCCATCTCATTTCTGTCTTCCCTTGATATACCTAAGCTTGATAATCTTTTACTTATCTCCAGCCTATTTCATTTTCCATTCCATATAAAAGACCTTTTAAAATTAGCTGTTAGATTTTTTCCCAGTCACTGCCGTACACCACTCCCTGTCCTACATATCTAAGAAAAAAATCAAGAATCCAACTTTATAGAGTATCTATTATTATTCTTTGTTCCACAGATTTTACCCATTCTTTTTTTCATATCTTTACATAGTTTTTAGAGTACCAACCCCACAGTGTCTTGCACTAATGCATAATATCTGAAACCTAGAATTATTTTGGAATTTGAAGATGAGGCTCCAAAGAATATCATTTTCACCTCACTGTACTTTTTATAATTTTAATACAAACTAATTTACTTTTCTTTTATTTTTGCTTATTATTGAGTTGTCAAAATTCTCCAGTCACTCGGAGCAATAATAACACATGTTTTTGTTCTCTTGTGTAACTTTATTGTCATTAATTTGCTCTTTTAAGAAATATTATTAATCATGTATCTAATTTGCACCTCTCAGTAAAGAAACTTCACGGGAGAAATGTATACATATATTTTGCTTTTATATAAACAAGGACAGAGAGGCTATAACAAATATAGAAAAAAACTGTATAATTTTAGAAGTGGTTACATGCCCCACCCACATAAACTGTATTTAATACATATCTAATAGCTCTTTCTTTAAATTACCACAAAGGAAAGAATAAGGCATCAAAAAAAGTAACTTAAAGTAACCTGGTTTTACTTTCCAAGATATCAGGTTCTGGTCATTATGATATCCCAATAAATGTCACTACAGCATTTTAAAATAATTTTATTCTATAACCTGTAAGAGTTACAAACTGCATCAGCAAATTGACTGTTTTTATAGTAGTCATATAAAAATGAGCTCATGCATCGAACCAGATGCCAAGTTCATTTTAAAAATCACCTACAGCATTTTGATATTTCAATTTATTTCATTTTTTATACTTTTCAACATTGTATTCATATAGCAGACATCTTTATTTTTGTTATTATTCAAAATGCAGCTCTTCTCACAATGCATGCTTATTGATGACTTACTCTGGCTAGACATTATGCTACACATTGGAGAAATAAAGGTTATCAAAACATCCACATTCCCTGATTCTTGGGAAATTAATTTAAATATATTTTTCACTGTGTGTGGGAGTTTCTGTATAGTGTATGTATGTGTGTGTGTGTATACACACACATACATTGATTTTTGTTAAATTAATATATAAAACCTACACTCTTATGAAAAGTTTGGAGACTTCAGGGAGTTAGATTGCTTTATTATGACTATGTTGTATTCTTTTCTTTTCTTTTTTTACTGTTTTGTTTATTTAAAAAATTATTTTTAGGTTCATGTTCTCCCACCTTTTAACCATTGCTCACCTACACCTGGTTCCCCCAACTCCCTCAGTCAATTCCCCCTCATTGTCCGTGCCCCTGAGTCCTGTGTGTTCCTTTTCTTGCACCTCCTCCTTATTTCCCTTGTTATCCTCCTTCTCCCTTGCCTCTGGTCACTGTCAGTTTGCTCTTAATTTCAAAGTCTCCGGCTCTGTTTTGTTCATTTGTTTGTTTTGTTGATTAGGTTTCACTGATAGGTGAGATTATATGGTATTTGTCTTTCACCGCCTTGCTTATTTCACTTAGCATAACGCTCTCCAGTTCCATCCATGCTGTAAGGAAGAGTAGGAGTCCCTGCTTTCTTTCTGCTGCGTAATATCCCGTTGTATAAATGTGCCATAGTTTTTTGATTCAATCATTTACTGCTGGGCACTTAGGCTCCTTCCAGTGCTTGCCTATCATTAATAATGCTGCTATAAACATTGGGGTGCATAGGTTCTTTTGAATTGGTGTTTCAGGATTCTTAAGGTATAATCCCAGCAGTGGGGTTGCTATATTGAAAGGCAGTTTCATCTTTAGTTTTTTGAGGCAACTCCATACTATTTCCCACAGTAGCTGTACTAGTCTGCATTCCCACCCACAGTGCACTAGGGTTCCCTTTTCTCCACAACCTCACCAGCACTTGTTGTTTGTTGATTTATTAATGATGGGCATCTGAGCAGTGTGAAGTGGTAGCTCATTGAGGATTTAATTTGCATCTCTCTAATGGTTAGTGTTGCTGAACATTTTTTTTTCATGTGGCTGTGGGCCCTCTCTATGTCCTCCTTTGAGAAGTGTCTGTTCAGGTCTTTCGCCCACTTTTTAATTGGATTTTTTGTCTTCCTGGAGTGGAGTTGTGTGAGTTCTTTATATATTTTGGACATCAAACTCTTGTCTGAGGTATCAATGACAAATATGTTTTCCCATATGGTTGGTTTCCTTTCCATTTTGTTGATGTTTTCTTTAGCTGTGCAGAAGCTTTTTAGTTTGATATAGTCTGTCTATGCTGTACTCTTATGGAGGATTAATCAATTGCATGTTTTCCCCTATACACAGTATAGCTCCTTAGAATCCAAAATTAAAGTGTAAGCATTATGCAATGCATTTATGAATTAGTAACTGTACAGTTAATGGGGTTGCACTTTAAGTCAACTTTTAGCCCTTCATTATTTTTGTAACTTAGTACATATAGTTTTTGGCGATGATATAAATTACAGCTGGCAAACACAAGGCCCAAGGGAAAAATCTGGACCTCCACCTTGTATCCGGCCAGGCACCTTGTTTCTACCTGTGAGCAGCGCTGAACTCTCACTTAACTGTTAAGGAGTAGTTACATTTATACAGTCCTAAAATCACATGCTGCCCTTTGAAGGCAACTGTGAGGCTGATGTGGTCCCTGGTGACAATGAGTTTGACACCCATAAAATAGTATCATCACAGAATTATATCTATTAAAAAAGCAAAAAGGAAATTTTAGAAGAAGAAATAAATCAACTAAATGTCTGATTGCTGTCTTTGTGCTTAAATATCGATTTTGATAAGTTGGAAAACAGTAAATAAAGCAATAAGTTTTAATGTGAATGTTCACACAGAATGATTTGGCTAGACTATAAAAAGAGCATGATATCTCTTGCATCCCAGCTCTGTAGTCTTGTCCAACTACAGCCTCTCCTCTTTTAAGTCCCCCTTTTCTTGTGTGTCAGAAACTTGTTTGAGAAACTCTTTTATTAGCCCTAATGTTTTCGATCAAAAATATATTATTTTGTTTAGTGATATTTTAAATTTTAAAAAGGTAAATAGATGTACCTGTTTAACTTTAGACAAGGTAATAAACGTTTAGTTACAGAGTTGAACATTGGTATGCTGGGCATTTAGAAATGCTAAAATTATTTTTTGTAAGTACAAGAACGCATTGTCTGGAATCTCTGACGTATAATAAAGAACAGTTGTACTGACTCTGCATAAACTCGTTATAATGAATGAACCTGGAGAAGTGTAACAGAAATGCACCCAGTGATGTTTACATCCCTAGATGCACACTTTGGACACTGGCTGCGGGTCTCATCGGGTGACATGATTGTGCCAGTTTGTAATGTAAGCTGAGGCTTGAAAAGTACTTGCACACTGGGGTGTGGTCTTTTTTGTTGCTGCATTTCAGACCTGGACAATATACGAAGGTGGCTGTGTTGGTCCTCTGAAATCATTTTATAGTGCACTTGGATCAGACTTCTCAATTTTTTTAGCAAAGGCCAACTATTCTATCAGAGATTGTTTCTAAGCAAATTATGACATAAGGGTTTTCCATTAGTAGAAAAAATTTCCAAATATAATTAATATTCTTGATTATATTATCTTGTAAAAATGTCATGACATTATGTTTCCTTTGATATTTTGAAAGTATTTGTTGAGATTCTTTATCATTAAATGATCATGTAATGCCTTATCATTTCTTCTTTTACAATGTTGTATGACATCAATTAAATTTATAACATAAAGAAGCCTGGCATTCCTAGGATTAAATTCTCCAAATTTTATTAACTCCTTGGACATTTCCATCATTTATGGCATTCTTACAAATATTCAAAACATAAAAATATATACAAACTCAATGTTCAAGAGTAGGCACACCATGATTCTTATAAAGAGGTAAACATATAAATTCTATATCTCACCAATCTCACATAGATACACTTACTGTCTCATGCTAATGTAACTCTTAATGAGGGTTATTCAAATAACTTCACAGAATGTACTTCTATAACAGACTAAAGAGACACATCATGCTTCTTGAAAATGATAGATTTTTCTTAAAAATGACATAAGATAGTGAAAAAGATAAAATAATATTAGGGTACTAGGCATGTGTAGCTCCATGGATTGAGTATGGGCCTGCAAATCAAAGGGTCACCGGTTTGATTCCCAGTAAGGGCACATTCCTAGGTGGCAGGCCAGGTCCCCAGTAGGGGGTGTGCAAGAGGCAACCACACATTGATGTTCTCTCCCTCTTTTTCTCCTTCCCTTCCCCTCTCTCTAAAAATAAATAAATTAAATCTTTAAAAAATATAAAATAAAACAATGTTAGGGGATAACCATCCTTTTTCTATTCATGACAGTATTCTAAATCTGTAACATTTTTATACCATTAAACTGAGGTAGAATACTAAGAGGCAATGTACCAAAGTGCCATGTTTCTTATTTAAATTAATTTAATAAAAATTTGGAATACAGCTTGGGGAGACAAAACATTAAGTGTTAAATGTTCCACTTTTACTCTTCTATAAGATGATTCTTGTTGTCTATTTAACCATAACTTAGATATTTATTTTCTCTGTTTTGAATATTACCATTATTTTTCATTTCAGGAAAAAAGTACCATATAAAATAAGGTACTTTCTTTATGGTATGAAAAATGAAAATAATTTTTTGGTATTAAAAATTTGCTGCAATAAAACAATGTTGCAATATTATCTAATATAATATGGAACAAAACGTAAATGTCTGGAGAAACACACTATGCAAGATAAATTAGTAGAATTGTGAGGAATTTTAAAAGACAATTGAATTGAGGCAGTTGCTGATTGCCTTGATTACCAACCTTATTGAACTTGTAAAGAAGTAAAGTGCTTGAAAACCAAGCATCATCAATTATTGACTTCATGATAAAAGAGCAAAGCTGTTCTTTTATAGCTTTTAAGTTACATCAAAAATTAAGTTCTAAAAAAATGAAAGACAGAAAATATCTGAACTCTGGGCAGACGAAGTGTGATTCCATTTTGAAGTCTACCTACCTGGAGTGAGGAAAGCTTCCACCAGCACACTGCATGAAAAAAGGCACAGTTTGCAAGACACAAAGTGGGAACTGAGAGCTGATTCCTTCTCTAGCGGACACGGATGGATTGAAGGTTCCTGAGAAAGAAGGTATGCAAACTAGAAAAGAGAGAGAAAGTTTAAAGTACTATTTTGGGAGGAAAGCATACTGTGAGGTATTGAAAAAATTGAGAAAAACTGAGTTTTAGAAAGTATGCAAATGAATGATCCTTCAAAGTCATAAATTGTGAGGTTAAGATTGCCCTTTGTTTCAGCTGGGGTTGCTACATAATCATCTTAATTTTCAGTCTTCATACAGCGTAACAATCAGTAGCTTTAACCTTTCAATAATTATCTATTTAAACTCTCTTAGATATGTGCTCAGCCTGTTTTTGAGTGTCCTGGAGACAGACGGAAAAGGACCAGAGCTACTTCCTTGTCATGGAGTTTCCAGGCAGAGAAGGCTTGCAGAAGGGACAAATATGCCTCCAGCAGCAACCAACAAAGACTTTTCCAAAGCAAGGAGCATAGGCTTATTGCACACTTACTATTCTGAAAATATCAATAATTCATGATACTATGATTCCCTAGAACACCATAATAAAAGAAATGCATAGTTAGGAATAAGTAATCTATGTATGAAACACATCAGTTGTAAGAGCAACTTCTAAACAAATCCTTGATTTATTGATATATTAAACATTTTCAAAATAATTATTATACCTTAGTGTTTGAAGCCTCACTTCCACTACAAAGGGAAGAAAAATCAAGAGCATTTGCTTTTTCTTCACTGAAGGAAGTGTTGAATTAAAATAACTTCAGGGATTATGCCCTGGCTGGTGTAGCTCAATGGATTGAGTACAGGCTTGCAAACCAAAAGTCACCAGTTCGATTCCCACACAGGGCACATGCCTGGGCTGCAGGCCAGACCCCCTGTAGGAAGCATGAAAGATGCAACCACAGATTGATGTTTCTCTCCCTCTACCTCCCTTTCCCTGCTCTCTGAAAATAAACAAATAAAATATTTAAATAAAATAAAATAATTTCAGGGATTAATTCAGTTATCACAGAGGAGTTTAGATGGCTTCAACTTTCTTAATGACCTCTGCTTGTCATCACCAGTTAATTACACACAAAAAAAATCCTGCTTTACAAAATATAACTGGCATGTTTATTGGATACTTTTAATGGCCAAAGCATGGTTTTAGGGATGGTACACATACAAAAATAATAATAATAACATAGCTCCTTCCTTAAAGCAAAGTGGTAAAACAGGTAATTCACCATCTTGTCCTGTAGCAAAGAGCACATGACACCAGATTAAACTGACCTGCGGAGGATGGAGAATCCTGCGGTCCCTGGCCCTTTCTCACTCTCTATCAATTAAGGTTCAGCAGAGTACAAGGGTGGTGCCATTTAAGAATGGGCAAAGCTCTGTATTATGTTGTCAAAACTATTTAAAGCACTTTTATCTTACCTAAATGTTAAGGGGGTTTACTTTTATTACAATATTTATTTTTCAGAAGAGATACTCAGATGTGCAATATTTTAAAAATAATAATAAAATTCTTAAAGAATCTTGCAAATATGTTATACCTGGTGAAGTTAAATAACAATTTATGTTATATCTGGTTAATTAAACAAAACAGGCCTCTCAAATTATCTTATATCTGCTTTATTCCAATTTAAAAATTATCACTGCCTATCACTTCCATAATTACCAAAATGTTTTTAATGAATAGAGGTTTACGTTCAAGTTGGAGAGAGACAAGACCTTACAATAAAACAATTTGATAACAATTTGAAATTGTTTTCAAATGTGAAAACAATTTGATATGCTTACCTCTTCACATTAAAGGGAAGAAAAAGCTATTAACACAAATTGGATGTTTGTGATAAATAGTAGAACATGGAAAAGTTTTATATGTGTGATTAAACAAGCATTCATAATCTTTATGAGTTAAAAAGTATTTAATTTTAGTTTTGTTATCTGCATACAGGACAGACTTATAATGAAGCACTTGAATAAATGAAATATTTATGTCAATATGCTATATAAATATATATCATAATTAACATATTGATTACATAATCTATCAACATATCCCATATAGTGTATAATTTATATACATTGTCTAATGTACTAATATTAACACTAAGTAATACTAAACAAAGTACTAACTCATAGTTTTCCTTTAATTAGAACTGAATCTCTCCTCGAAGGGATACTCATATTTCTGACTTATACTTTTCCTTCTCAAAGAGAAATTTTTTTAATTTTGTTGTTGTTGTAAGACTTTGATGTTGATTTTCTTTTTTTATTGGATAAAAAATATTTAATTGTTTTTCTGGTATAATTTATTTCTTTATTGTTGCCATCATTGTGGTCATTGTTAATTACCCACACCCTACTAACCTGTGCTTATCGTGTGAAAATACTAAACAACAGAGCAGAAAAGACTAGAAAGGATGACAGTGATCAAGTTCTCTCTCTTCAAAAACAACTCAGTAGAGATAACATTGAATATTATTTTGTGTTAGTTTCAGGTGAATAGCACAGTGGCTAGAAAACACTTCACAAAGTGTTCCCCTGACATTTCAAGTACTCACTGGGAACATACACAGTTATTACAACATTGCTGACTGTATTCCCTACGATGTTCTCTACATCCTCGTGACTATTTTGTAACCACTAATTTGTACTTCTTGATCTCTTTACATTTTTAACTCAGTCCCAAAACACTCTTCCCCTCAGGCAACTATCTGTCTGATCTCTCTTTCTATGAGTTTCTTTTTATGTTGTTTGCTTGTTTATTTTGCATCATTTTCTCTTGAGAAAGCAACTGCCAGTACCACATACTAAGAGGAGGAGCGATGACCAGATCACCTAGGATGCTGTGATGACAATGCTTCATCAGAACATTTCCCCCACGTTCACCCCAGTCACTGGCTTTTTCCAACATCCGCTGGGTTGGAGAGAGTAAATATTCCTGGGGAAGAACCTATAGAAAGTAAAATTTCTATCGCAGATCTAGTGTACCTTCAGTCATTGTGAGGAGGGTTGAGATGCCTTGGGTTTTTATGATGAGAAGGAAGAATGAGCTTTGGAAATATTGCATGAATCTACGTCATCTATAGAAACCAGATTCGTTCTTTCAATCTTTACACAATGTTTTCTATACATAATGTGTGATCTATTAAAATGTATTATCTGTTGCCCTTACTCCAGAAGTACAGAACACAACTGTTAGTGTGTTTACTTTGTGTTTAATATCTTTTAAAAGTAATTTTCTTTTTTTTCACCTTAAGGATATGTTCTTAATTGTTTCATTTGTTAGACACTGATTTTGAAATTAAAAAAATAAATTTTAGTTAAAAGCCATAATAAATTAAAATGAATATTGTATCCTTTTATAAAAAAGATATGTAGAAAAATTTAATTATTTTATCAGATTGAAGGAATTTGAAGAGTTTGTCACAATTTAAAATTACTAGTGAAAATGTACTTAATACTTGTAAGATAATAAAAAATAAATATATTTAATATTTAAACAATGGCCCTGAATTGGAAAATTTCAGCCTAAGTGTTGTTAAAACACCAGGTCTGAATGGTTTTTGAATCATGATCTAATTATGATATCAAATGTTAGCATTACACTGGATTTTTTTTTTTTAGAGTTAAGGTTTAGCCTTTTTCTTCATTTTTTTAAACTTTTTTATATTGTTGTTTAAGATGAAATGTAAATATAACCTAATTTTACCTCTACCATTTCCACATGTAGAAATTAAACTTTTTAATTTAATCTATTTAGAAGATGTATATTTAAATCAATGTTGAGTGGACAAATCGAAGATTAGCATTCAGGGGTATGCAAAACTAGTTTTGCAGTTATTTGTATAGAAAATAATACAATAATTGATAAATAACACTACAAGCATGAACTCTGCATCTCATATACCCATAACTGTGAATCTACTGGTGTTCACCCTTGTACTTTTAGAAGAACATGAACAAGACAAATTAAAAAATAAAACAGCACATTTTCAATATTCAATCCGAAATTACACTCTGAAATAATTCAGTCCAAAATACATACAAACATCATAAAAACACACAAGCACACACTGGGCCCCAAGGGAGGCCTAGCTAGTTTTCAAATGTCATGTTAGCTCTAGACATGCCACACCCTACAAATGTTAAATAATATTCAGATTTTTTTAAGTGTTGTATTTACTATAATTAAAGGTAACTTTTAAATTAATGGAGATTTAATTTCTTCAACCTCCATTTTTACACAACAGCCAAAGTACAGATGCCATTCTTGCTCAATTAGAGAAGCATCTATACCTTTCTTTCTAGCAATGAAGTCTGGGTTGCTCTTGATGCCACAACACATAGATAGACTAACAAAATATGTGTATGTGTGATTTGGGGTTTAGTTCGGGAAAACTAACAATGGAAGATGGCATAATGTTCTACATGTTTTTGAGTACAGCATGCATGTCCAAATGGGCTGGAACAGAAGTTAACAGGATGTAAAAATGGACTCAACAAGCCCATTCTCCAATTTGTATGGTAAAATACAAAAGTAAATACAAGAAACTGAATTTTATTTTAACAGATGCAAAACCATTTTTTTCTATTTTCAATTTATTTTTAATTTATTTTAAACTTACCTGGAGAAAATTGGTTATTGATTTTCTGTTGGAAATTGAGAGTATAGTTCCTGGATAAATGAACTCATTTCCCCATTGGTAGAAGAAATGCAAATAATTTCCTCTTATGCTAAAGGGTGTCAGAAAGGAAAGGGCAGCTACCATGCAGTAGTAGTGCAATTTGAAGAACCCAAATGTAAAAAAAAAACCCAAAAAACAAACAAACAAAAAAAGAAACAGGCAAAGGTCTTCACACTTGAAACAGTGGCAAAGTAAGTTTATACAAATTCTACATAACACATTATATAATGTCTGAATTTCTGGCCCCAAAAAATGCAGTTTACAAACTCATAACCTATATTTAATGGCTAGCTCTTGAAGCAGGTAGCAGAGTTCTCAAACCTTGTCTGAGAAAACAAATCCATATTCTTATGAAACAGATTCTTGACATGATCATAAAAAGGTTTACTTTTAGTAAAATTGGTCAAAGGTTCTATGTTCCCCAAAGCGAGTGAATGTAGCTGTGTTTGCAGGGCCACAGCAGAGCCAGGGGTGACTAGAAGATTAAGTTCTGTGTTTACCAGTGCCGAGAACAGAAACCAATGCTCCCCATCATAGGAAATTCTAAGTGTTAATGCTGAATCCAAACATCCGTTTCTTTAGTTCTCAGCAAACACCTCAAAAATGCACAAATATTATATTTTCTTTTACTCTTTGTAATGTAAAAAAACAACTATGGTTTCTAAAAGTTAAATGGATCATGTGAAAAATATTTTATTTAATATGACGAAAATGAAATAAATGTGATTTTATAGTGAGCATGTGTATTCATTGCCTAAAGTAAAATTGTGTTTATACACCTTATTTTAATTTTTATAATCTGCTGATAATGTCAATTGTTTTTAAAGTCATCCATATAAACAGATTTATTTTAGTTTTAATATCTTTGATGATTTAGCTAATGCTCTTCTCAAGGGTGGTTCACTGAAATTATTAACCCAGTTTTCTTCCAAACTTAAAAAAAATACCTAGCTGAAGTATTGTTTTAAACTACTAACATTCTATTAATATGTTAGTAGTTTCTTCTGTGATTTCCCCCCCATAGTATCCTAAATGTGATTGAATTGGAATAGAAATGTATTTGTGAACCATACTTTTACATCCCATTAACTCAGGAAATGCTCTGTTGTTACATTAAAATACTTTCATGATAGAAACAGACTCACAGGTGCAAACATCAAACTGATAGTCACCAGAGTGGAGGGGGTTGGCAGGGTGGAGTATGAAAAGTGAGGGGACTAAGATGCATACAAATTGCTACAAAATAACAAAAGGTGAGTCCTTGTAAAGTAGTCATAAGGCTGTAAAGTATAGCAGAGGGGATATAGTCAATAATATGGTAGTAACATTGTATGGTGCAAGGTGGGTACTGGAAATAACAGGGGAACACTTTGTAAAGTATATTAGTGTCTACCCACTGTGCTGTACACCTAAAACTAATGCAAACTAATATTAAATGCAAACTGTAATTGGAAAAATATTTAAATACTCCCATGAAGTTTAGAATTTGCCTAAAGAGGAACCATCTGGCTTATCTTTTCTATAGGCAAGGTGTTTTCCATTTGCTATTCCAGATCTACCTTGTATCCTTGCCTACCCTACTCACTGTTCTGAGACAATGTATAGAGGCTCTATTAATAGACATTTGTGTTCTCTAGCTTCTCATTGGGGTTGGCCAAAGAGGACTCCAAGCAGGGAGCTGAAGAATATGAAGAGAGAATATTTATTGTCCTGTTTTTGTTTTTCTTTTCCCTGCCAAGTGACCCCAGGATAACTCAGTTCCTTCACAGGACTCTGCTCCTCTCAGTAAAATGGACTCAACAGGACTCTTTCTCCTCAATTTTGTTAATCTATCCCTGCCGTTGACTCATTAAGGCTAAGATTTCAGATAGCCACTGTTACTACTATTAGGGTCTTGCATTTTCCCTCGAAGTCCTGCCACAGTCAACTTACAATTCCTACAGAGTGGGACAATAAAGTTTCCACTTGACCTCTATGGCCTTAATTTAAGCATATCGTTTTCCTGCAGCTCCAATACTGTAAACATTGTTGCCATAAATCTTATTTGTGAGTTTAACTTTATGTTGAGTTAGTACTCCCAGCAGCATATCATCAAGCTGGTAGATGGGTATGGAATAGCTGAGATAATCTGTAATCCTTTAATCTGAACACGCACTTTAGAAATTGATATTTAATTCAACTTATAATTTTAGAGGTCATTTTAAAATTATCAATAAAATATTTAACTTGTTTTAGTTCTTTGAATCATAGATATAGTTGCTGGATAGAAACTAGAAGAAAATACGGAAGAGTACATAAAATTCAGTTTTTGCTCTCTCTACTCAAGCAGTGATAATGAAAAACAGAAACATATTTTAAATATATGTTCTAGTATAATTATGATTTATATTTTAGCATAGAAATATAAAAACATTTTATGTAGTTATTTATAATAAGAGTAAGAAATAAGCTTCAACGTAGTTTTTACAATACATATAAGCCATGCACGATATTTGGTTTTGTCCAAAACAACTATGTAGAGACATTTGGTCCGTGCCAAACAGTCCTTGATATTTGGTCATCAAAAACATCCATGCTTAAAAAATGGGTTCAAATAACCCATAACGTTTATTTACAGTTTGAATTTGCAAGATTAATACATAGATAATACCGTCATGTTTTATTGGTCCAGTAATTTTGTTGTAGTTATATTGTCAGTACCAATGCTTTTTGATTCAGCTGATGATGGTATGTGGGGTTAGGTAGATGGGTCAGCGTGAACCAAGTGTGACCATGGACATTTTACATAGGACCCAATGTCTGCTAATCAAAAGGAAACCCTCATAGGAAATGAATGCATGCCATTCGACTTGAGTCTATGAAGAGTTATGTCTCTGCCATTACTTTAGAGTAACTAAAATAAATTTGCATTGTCTACTTTTTCTAAAAGCAATGAAAAAAATCCTCAGACGATGATATAAACAAATAAAATACTATGAAGTAAATTATTTAATTCATAAAATGATATGCTTTATAATCTTATGAGTATCAGTTCTATTATTCTTAAGAAACATAGTCATACTACTATAAAGATTGAGAATTTATAGGTATACTTAACTCCAATTTCTTGAGGTGCTCTTCTCAGTGTCTTTTTTAATAAATCACAATTCCTTGGGTCTTGGGGAAATGCAACATTAAACTTCAGAGTCAACTTCAACATACACTTATTGAAGCTTCAGATTAACTTTGAATATGTAATATTCAAAATATATTTTTGTTTTAGATTTCAGAAAGAGTGAGTTAAATACATCCTATCCTCTACACATTCCCATTTAACTTTGATGCAAGAATAGCTTGTTTATTCACCCTTCCTTAGAAGATCAACATACTCACACACAAATCCTAACATAACATTTCATTACAATATAGGTAGTCTACGTTTTATTTTGGAACCATCTGTGTAAATTCTTGCTGTGCAATCGATCGCTGGCTTTCCTCACTCTGACCCATCATTGGTTTCTAGTGAGATAATTCTCATCCAAGCAAGAAATTTTGTTTGGCTTTCCTAGTTTTATAATAACATTTTAACGTAGCATTTGTTTTTCTGGTATTTAAAACAGATAGCTGTACATGCAACAAACAATATACAATAACAGGATTCCAGACCCCCGATCGGAAAGTAAAATCATAAACTGATAAACTGTTGCATAGGTCACTGGTGGATAAAACAATTTAGAATTCTTCTCGATCTCCCTCAGATAAGAAACTCCGGTGCCAGGGTGTAAAATGTGTCAGGATGATTTCAGGGAAAGAACATTTTACTTGTGTAATTAAATCATTGTTCTATATTCCCTGTAAATAATTATATTATGTTAAGCTATTCTCTAAAAGTTTAATGGCACATACTTCAAGATGTTATTTTCAGTAGTTCATTGAATTGTGCATAAAAACAAGTGAAAGTTTTATGATATGTAAAATATATGTCAATAAAACTGTGAAGGAAAGTGAGCCTCATTGGTTCACTCACACTATATTTCATATTTACAATGGACAGCAAGTATTTATAATGTTAGAACTGATGCTTTCAATCCAATTACCAGTGTGGATTCATCATTGAGTGTTTAGAGTGGAACATTGGGTCTCAAAACTTAATTTGTTCCAGAAGGCAGTTCAAGAAGTGATTTGTTTGAAAACTGAATCATTTTTTCCCATTAGAAATAATGTGAATTGAATTAGTCCATTCCAGATCCCCAAATGATTCCCCATTTATACCTTTCTTACATACAGTGCATGCCTAATGTAATGTTTAATCCATAAATAAACACTTTAAAAACAAAAAAGCATGTGAATGAAAATTTAACAAAAAGGAAATGAATTGTACAGTAAAAAGTGGGATTTTTGTACACACTACAACCTACCTTTATTTTGAGAACTACTGGTGATTGAATATGGAGAGGAGGGACGGGAGGAAGGAGAGATATTATTGTCTGGAAAGGGAGTCCCCTTCCATAAAAATGTCAGGTAGCTGTTGTTCAGGGGTTCTTTCTCTCTTTTGTATCTTTGCTTCACTACAACTCACTTCAGGCTTGCACAGAGTCTCACTAAAAACCTACCCAATGATGTTTGGCTTTGCCTGCAGTTTAACATTTTCTTGAAGTGAAACACTGCATTGTCATTGAACAAGTTCATCACACACTTTGCTACTTCTTTAATTTTACAATAAAACTTTGCATTTCTCCCCATTCCCCAAGCATTTCCTTGATTAGTGACGCCATAATGCCCCCCCTTCCCTCTTCCACCCCCCCTGGGAAGAGCTCCTCAGCTGCCATCTTGCAGGTCTTGGAGTCCCTCGAGGGTCCTCCACCAACTCCTCCACATCACCATCATCCACCTCCAAGCCAGTGCACCTGCCCAGATATACCATATATCCCACAACAGACGTAGGCTCATCCTCAGAGTCTCTTTCAGGGACAGACTCAGGCCCCAAGTTCTTCCAGGCTGATTGCATGGTCCCAGAAGACACTCCCACCAAACTTCTTAGGATCCATGGTGACTTACTGTATGCATTTAATAATAATAAGCAGCAACCAAAGCAAAAAAAAAAAACACACACATGAAAAGAGTCACAGCACGATCTTCCTGAGTCATTAACAATGTGAGGTTTAGCAGTAATCTGACTCATATGTGCACATTCTCTCCTTCGTTTGTCACCTGAGAGACGCGTGACTGACCATACAGGTATCAGCATGAGAGGGCTGTTGGGGCAATAACTGAAGTTTTGCTCAACAACCAAGACCTTTTCTTCTGTGAACAACTTGGTTGAGAACCAATTTTTTCAAAATGAGAGACATTTGAGATCCAAGGTTTGACCGTAACTACAAATTCTAGTAAGACATGATAAGTCACTGAAGTGATTTTCATATCCTGTTTACTAGACACTATAAATTCTACCCTAAATTATGCAGGACAAAGAAGTGACACTGTGTTTGAGCATGCAATCTTGTCTTTTGGGAGTTAATTTCATTAGAAACTTCCATGTGAAGCTTGTCACTAAATTTGAAATAAGATTTTTGAGGAGGATTTTGCATAACTTTAATACTTTTTATTTGGGTGGGCCATATTGGAACTTTTCAGAGTTCACATTTAGGAGGAGATCTGCTTCATTTCAAGATTTCGCTATGCTTTCTATTTTGCACTACTACATACTATCTGGCTTTTTGTGGAAGAAGATGCCACTTGAGAAGGAGATCCTTGAAAGTGAGACGGCACTGGCATCGCTGTGGTTGGTAATGAACAAGTCTAGAATTAGAGAGTATAGTAGGTGTATGAGACAGAATGGAGCATAAAGATGAAGAGGATGAGGTTGGGGAAAGAGAAAAAGAATTGTATGAGGAAACAGGTGCCTTAGGGGAGAGCAGGGTTTTATTGGGGCAAGTTGAAGAGACTGTTAATAACATGAAATGAAGCTATAGAGATACAGGAGTTTTACAAATGAGTAAACATAAATTCAAGAAGTCAGGGTGAAAGAATCTCAGGAATTGGCGGATGTGTGTGGCATGGAGTCAGAGAGAAGGCGGCGCTAGGGGCCTGGGGGTGAGAGTACCAACAGGCGGTGACTGAGCCCCAGCGCCCTACAAAGGGAAGACGTCTTCTGTGTGAGTGAAACACGCTCCTTAAATCTAACACCGAGTGTTCGGGTTGGCTTTTTACTTTTCAAAATGCAGTTTGAATTCAAAATCCAAGGCACTCATTTATTTTATTTATATGTTTGTAAATAGTGTTTTTACATAAAACATTGATTGCACATGCATATTGACAAATGTCATTCATTTAAAACTCATGAATGCAGTGTCTTTAATCAGGGATCTCCCTAAAGGCAATTTGAACATTAAATTACTAAGAACCCTGTAATTTGTTAGCTGCTGTTCCCATTTAAAACTCCAGGAAAGAGAAAGAGAAACCCAGCTTCCCAGTAGCTGCACCTCCCACCTGTGTTTAGCAATCTTCCTCTTGTGATCTTGTCAAGGATCTGTACATCCCGAGATGACTATTTTAATTTACCCGCCCTCACCTCCTGTTGAAAGTTACATATAATGCCTCTGGATTGGGCTGCTATTTATCAGCACAGAGCATGTGTGGAGAACCAGATTCCATTTTGTCCCCGGACAGTTCGGAGAATAATGGGGCCGAGGTCTGGCAGATGATGAAGTGTGTTACACAGAGAAGATCTACATCATCGGCCCGGCCCTGTCTGAGCACCGCATTGTCACCAAGTTCATCATTTTTCCCAAAGGTACACAGCCTTCGTCGGGACATTCAGGGTTACGCCAGGGTGTCACGCGTGTTGCTAAAAGTAGCGGCCTGAGGTCTAACGGCTTCGCGGGTTCCACGTGGCCACTGACTCTGCTGCTTTCACCTACCGCTGCCCGGCTTCTCCGGAATGTTGTTTCTAATAACCATGCATCGCCTTCTCTCTCAGTTTCCCTACACATGATGTAGCTTGATTTGGGCCTGGTTTCCTTCCCACCATTATTCTTTTCTTTTGCAATTTGCTCTTCAAGCAAATACCACAGATCTATGTTGGCTTGGTGTCCTGGAAAGAGACTGGTTCAATACTCTCAGCACTCTTAGTCCAAAGTTTATTCATTTTGTTTCCTGAAAAAAGCACTATCTCCACCCCCCAAATCTTGACCGTCTGATTCCTTGAGTCTAACTCAGGGCCGACTCCAGTGCCGGTGCTGGTGCTGGTGTCAGGGGGCGTTCTCCGGGTGGTCTCAGCAGCTGAGCAGCCTGGGGCCAGCTACAGACTTCCCCTCTCCCAACGCAATTCAAAGATCTTTGAAAACTAATATTGAATAATTTAGATATCTCCATGGGTTCCTTTCTATAATATCTATACAAGAAACTTTCTGAAGAGATAAGCAGAATAAAATTGCACAGAAAACACAGTCCCGATTCTGGAGTTGGATCACCTCTTCCTGATATTTCTGTTTTCCCTACTGGCTGCTTTGCTGTGATTACAACTGTCTCCAACACGCCCTCTTACTGGGACCGTGATTATCTAAGCACCTTCGGCAGGTGCCGCGTGCCGACAGTGTCCACCAAGGTTCCATCTCCTTATTCAGTATCGGGTAAGTTCTCCACGAAGTCAAAGGGTTGGACAAACCAGAAAAGGTAGAATATCTTCCCGTTACATATTGATTTTTCACTATATTTCCTAAAACTGAGGTGATATAAACACACCGTATAAATACTTATATTTTTGAAAGTGTTTGTGACTGCCTATTGTATATTAAAAGCAAATCTTTTAAATTATGTGAAATTAGTATGTAGATAATTAACTATAAAAGTCAAACACAAACTAGTTTTTGACAAAATTAAATGTAAATTGTGTTTAGATTAAAATTCATAAGAAGTTATCACTTTAGAGAATGTCATCAAAAGTATATTCATTTTAACTGTATTTTTTTTTACTTTCACAGTTTTGTGTTAAGAACTTAAAAATAACATTTGACTGAAACCCATTTTATTAACCCTGAGATACTACAGGTGCTTTATTAATAAATTGGTAAAAGATGAGAAATTCTTCCAAAAAGACCTCCCCCCCAAAACCAAGAGATTAATATTTTATTGTAATTGTTTCACTTAGTGACATATTATGACCACTATTTCTATCATATTAGAAATATAAGCTCTGTTCTTCCAATTTCTTCAGAAGGTGATTTATTTCCTTCTTTTGGTTATAACATCGTTGGTTTCAGATTAGGTTGCAACTATGTGATGTGTTGTTAAGTGAAAATTCAACTTTCAGTCGGTTTAAACTAGAAAGCCACTGCCTGACTTCGGGCTATCCGCCGGGTAATTGCAGAAGGAACTTTGTTAGGTCCATGTAGAATGAATAAGCGCAGGCTCTGTGAAATGCTGTGCAGACAATCCATCCAGCTGAGAAAAAACTTTGAAGATGATTGCCTTAGGAATTCTAAGGCACACAGGATGAAGGAGTGACTCTAATTCAAAGAATGCAAACCATTTTGATTTTTATGAAGATAACTGCTAGGAACTCTGGGGAGTAACTACTTCACACAGGACATAATTGGCATTTTGAAAACATAGTAGCTGAGTTAGCAATGCAGGTTGAAATGGAAACCAATTTACTCTTGGAGTTTTATAACCACATCTGTGTTACATTTAAAAATAAGAAACATGAAGATCTTATTCTGAATTGAAAGTTAAATAATAAAATAAGCCAAAGATTAAAGTGCATAGCCAATGGTAGGATGTTTTTATAAAATGCAAATTTTATGTGTGTGTGTGTGTATATATAAATATATATATACACACATATATATGTATATATATATATATGTAAAGGAGAAATTAAAATAGTACAGATTATAAGACCACAATTTTCATAGAAAGTTATAGTTATGCTACAATTTTCATTTTTCTTTATCCTTTTAAATTTGAATATTTTGTGGATAAATGACCACATATTGAGGTGGGCAAGCCCACATTTTTAAAACTCAATCCTGTAAATAAGTTCTGGTCAAATAAATTTTAGTGGAAGTGGTGAGTAAAAATTGTTCTCAATGGGGAAAAATGAGTTTGTTTTTTTAATCTCTTTCACCTCCTGCTAGCTGAAATGTAGACTTAATAGTTGACTTTCAAAAAGCTTTAATGAAATTCCAAGTGGAAAAACCTTAGAAACGAGTAATAAAAACAAAATGCCACACCTTCCCTTCCCTAGATCATCTACTTTCAGAGTGTTCTTTGTTACAAAAACCTCTATGTTGTTTAAAATGTAGACATTTTGGTAATCATTTAAAACCAAACTTAATCCTAAGCAATACAGAGTTATTTTATTTCATGCCTTCTCACTTATTACATTCATCATTGAATTTTAAGAATAATAATTTTAATGAACATACATTTACATTGATTCTTCTCTTATTGACCCTATTTATGGACTCAGTCTTTGACCAGTATGCATAAGACCTTATCTGCTTTTCCTTTTCTGAATATTCCATTCAAGGAGCAGCTGCTGAAATTCTCACGCAGAAGACACAGGTTCAAAACTTACATTCAAAACTTAGGAAAAAGGACCAGGAGCATAAGAAGTCTTTAAAATTTAAAGAAAATTGCACCTGCGTCTTTGGTTAAATATTTCATAAGATCATGAACTATGAAGCTGAATCTACACATTGTAACTTGTAGGGAAAGGACACTTTGAGGAAAATAAAATTCATGTTTTTCTCTTTCTCTTGAAATTCTGAGTAGTGAGTATTTGCAATGAAATCCTGACTTTAGGTGTTAATATAAGCTGTGACAATGTCAAATAAACACCCTGTCACACACACAAATAAAGTAAAATAAAATAAAACACCATGTGGAATGTCTAAGATTGGAGAGAGAACAGCTATTGGATTATCCCCAATTTCTGGCTTCTCTGATCAGCATAATGGTACAAACATGGGAGGAGTGCCTTTAAATAGTATAATTTGAATTCCTCACCAAACCCACTGATGCAGCTTAACATTGGTTCTCAGTTCATTTAAAATAAGAGCTGCAGGTGATTTTGATGCAAATGATCTGTGGCCACTGTTTGGAAAACAATGCTGAGGACCAAACTGCTGGTAGGGCCAGCCCGCCTCCCTTTGCTCTCAGTGCCCTTTTCTCAATGGAATCGCTCTGACTCCTGCTCCCTCCAGCACACCTTTGCTCACTGACTTTCATGTCTCTCTCTAATAAGGACTCTTGTGATTAGGCTGGGTCTGTTTGGATAATAGAAAAAACAAACCAAATAAAAACTAGGCAAAAATTTGTGTAGATATTTCAAGAAAGAAAGTACACAAATGTCTATTTACATGAAAAGATGTTCAACATCATTAGACATATAGAATATGCATATTAAAATCAAAATGAGAACTATCTATTCACAGAAGGGCTATAATCCAAAGCCTGTGAATGCCAAGTGTTGGTAAGAATGTAACAACAACAAAACCCCTACTCATTGCTGGTAGAAACAAAATGTGGAGTCCCTCTGGAAAACAGATTGACAGTTTCTTAAGGTTAAATATATACTTACATATGATTTGGGATTGTACTCATAGATGTCTACCCAAGAAAAGTTAACAACTATGTCTACACAAAGACTTGTAGCAAATGTTTATAGAAACAAACTGGAAACACCTAAATAGCCATCAGCAGGTAAGTGGGTAAACAGACTATGGTGCATCAATAGCGTGGTATACTACTCAGCAATGAGAAGGAAGAAACTGTGGGAGGTGGAAATCAGGGTCTGCCACAGGATCTTGAGGAAAGCATTCCAGGGACCTACTCATGGGAGACTGTGGTGTGATAGGATGGTTTATTAGTGTGGAAGGCTGCCCCTGTGTCCCTTCTCTATCCATCCCACCATGGAAAAAGTCCAATCATGTCCTCAGCAAGGGCAAAACAAAAAGCCAACGTCCGGAGTTTCTGCTTCCTATTAAAGTTTAGTCTTTTGGAGCCCATGCCCTCTGCTGTGGGCCGAAGTAGCTGCTAGAGCCACATGGCCGCTTGCCCCTGGGAGACAGAGCATGCAAACAGATGGGGAGAGTGTAGGTCACTAGCAAAGGAGAAGGAGAGGGAGAGAGAGAGAGGGAATGAGCTTCTCTTCTCCCCTGGGGTTATATAGTAACTTGGGTTAGGGATGGACTAGGTGCTTTTTTCAAAACCTCCAATCTATTTCCCAAGCTTTCACAGGCTTTTGATAAGTCCTCCTCCAAGTTAGACTGACAGGCTTCTTTGGTCAAGCACATCCCCCTGTGCACCCCAACAATCCAATACTGAAGAAGGGAAGGGATGAGTGTTAATTCCCTTGGTGGAGCAATTCCATAATATCTTGGGATGTGAAACTGTAGCTTCCTGGTGAAGCAAACATGGTTTTGCTTCCCAGTTCATTACTCTCAATGCCCAATTCCCTTTGCTGCCCACTTTTTAAAATTAACAATGAGCTAACTACCTACAGTAGCAAAACCACAAATACATCTAACAGCATGGACAGCTCTAAAAACAGCATGCTAAGTGAAAACCCAAACTGAATAGATTATGTATTGCATTGTTCCAATTAAATAAAATTTCTAAAAAAAGAAGAAATGTGTGTATCACATACACACATATACACATATACACATATACACACATATATACATTCATGAATGTATACATGTGTGCTTATATATATATATAAGCCTATATGTGCTTTTATGTGTGTGTATGTGTGTGTATGTGTGTGTGTGTATGTGTGTGTGTGTGTGTGTGTATATATATATAGTGATATGCTTCCTGGCATGGGATATGGGAGCTGGGGTTGACTGCCAACAAAACATTTTAGGGCGATTCATTAGATTATGTTGATGATTATAAACAGTATACATTCCATAAAAGTCATAGAATTAGGGTTACAATTGATGACTTTCCTGGCATGTTCCTTTTTCAGTCTTTAATAAAGACACTTGGCAACTAAAAAGGAGTCGCACACACAATATAAAAGAACAATCTATCACATACAAGGCCAGATGAATTTCTGATCAAACTAAGTCAACAAAACCTACTAAACACTAAATGCATAGATCTATTTAGGGCTAGCAATGAACTCTTTTGCCCTCCCTGCTTCCCTCTCTGGTTCATGTATTTATATACTTATATGAACGTGCCAGTTAAATGTGATATAAGTAAGAAGGAAGGATCTAATGTCAAAATATTTCAAGTGATTTTTTGTTCTGTTTAAAATATTTTAAATGGTGTTTAAAAACAGGTAGTAAAGATTTAAGTAAGGAAATAAAAACTTTTTGCTATACATGGCAGAAACTTAAAGATCTATACTGTAAAATATACTTTAAAGTAATTTTTCCAGCTTCCTTCTAATGAAACCTTTTCTCAGGAACCAACACATTAAGAAGCTTATACTTCTAATCCTTCAAAACTGACTGGGTGCTTGAAATCTGACAATGTGACAAACCAGTAAATTGAAACTAGCCCTGTATAACATAAAACCTATGGAGAGGAACCACAGTTAAGAAGTGAAACACTAAGAAGCAAGACTTAAGCATTTGAACAAACACTATCAAGTTAAAAAACTGGCAGACAATGGAAAGAGCTGAGCAAAAAAAAAAAATGTCTTTAGGCTTTTGTGTTACTTCATTTTTCTAATATAAGACACTTATTAGAATTAAGCATTTTAATGTAGACATACTCTGCAGCTTAGCAAAGATTTTTATTCTTTAAATACCTATATTTATATCTTCTTAAATACCTATGTTTATTTGCAAATACCTGTAATTTGATTTAACTTGGAGCCTCATGATTTATGAGATGTATACACAGACATCCCTGGGACTAAATTCAGATTCAGCTAAATGGACTTACCTCAGACAAAAATAAATAAATAAAATAATTAATTAAAAGACTCAATTTTCTCATACACTAAAGGCATTGATAAAATTTACTTTGGTCTTTATTTTTAGGTGTTGATATATGTATTTAATAGTCTTTCAGGTAGTATATATTTAGGGAAGGCTGAATTAGGAAGATGAAGCACACCACTTATATTTCCTGATGCTTGTTTATTGAACCAAACCTGAAATGAGAAGCCACTCTCAAGGGATTTTACAGATGTTGATAAAGAGCAAATCCAGTTGACCTATAAATAATTGGATAATCCAGGTGTCTCTGACTCAAGTATGTGAACTCTTCTAAAAACAGAATTTGCTCCAACAGGTAGTAAAATAGATTAGAGATTCAAAAAACAGAAGACTTTGATGTGTCCTCGCTGACTGAAGATGGAAGAGGCCATGGGCCAAGGAACTGGGAGGTGGATGTGGTTCTAGAAAGAAGAGTGGTTTCCAATTGACAGCCATCAGGGAAGTGGGGCTCTCAGCCCTGGAATCTCAACAACAGAACTTGGCTAACAATCTAAATGAGCTTTATAAGTGGATTGTTCCTCCAAAGCCTTCGGTTCCTGTGATGCTAAACAAAAGACCAGTGGCACACAAAGGCTTCTGAACTGTGCAGAACGGTGCTGTAGAAAATTCATGTCATTTCTAACCACTAAATTTGCGGTGATTTGTTCTGCAGTAGTAGAAAACAAATGTGATGCTTAATGAAATGTAGCTCTACTCTTCCTTTCACACAGCCAGATAGAGACGAAGCTTACGGACTTCTTTTTAAACACAGCAGTCTACTGTGTGTGAAGATCGCATGGTTAGAGTAAGGTTTATCATAAGTAATTACCAAGAGTTGTATAATCCCTTCCTAGAACTCCTTTAGTCACTTACACCTGCTGTAGCGAAAATATTCACAACAGTTTTCAGTACCTTATTTTACAGACGAAGTCATTCTCAGAATAGTTTAACCTATGAAGTTTTTATTCTGGACGCTTAGCCTTTTTTTCTACTGAATGATGCAAACTCAACATTTTCATAAATACAGTAAATTTAGAAAGAAGATGTGTACTTATAATCTAAATCATGGTCAAGGAAAATCACAAATTACCTAGGAAACTGCTTGTTGGTTAGATCATTGATGCTGGCCTTGACTCCGGACGTGCTCGTTGCGGAGATGCATCACAGCAGCCCGTTTCTCTGCGAACATTTCAGGCAGCCCGAAAACCTTGTCTCCTCCCCTCAAGGACAATCAGACCACACATCTTAATTTACATGACAGGACCAGATTGAAGGCCGCACATGCCATCTGAGACGCTATAAAGCCTGCCTTTCTTTGTTCTCTCCAGGGCACACTCTGGTTGCTACCTGAATCCTTGTCTCTTGGTTGAAATCTCCCACCTCAAATGAATGCTTTTTATTTCTCTTTTATAAATGAAGCCTCTTTCTTTGCTAATAAAGGAAAGTGGTTTTTAGTCCTATCCAGGACTGTTGTTATTTAGGTCAGTAACCTTAGGTCATTTACTTGTTACTCTTCACGTCAAGACTTTATTTACACAATAAAATGTTTAGTGTATTGATGACATCTCTAGTATCCAATGACATAACTTCCTGTATAGCAGGTACTGGGGTCAGCTTGCTGAGGGTTAAACATGGGGGTATGCTTTTCTCTTTTTCTTATTGTGGGGTCCTGGAATTATACCTGCTCTCATTTTCATGCAATTGTTTGAAAATATGGCATATACTGTGACAGAACTCTGTATTTTAGCTTATTATCACCCCTTTATTCTACTTCACCTCTCATAGTATTTAGCAGAGTTCCATTTTCTTTTCTTCTTTTCCACTCTGCCAAATAGGTCATTTTTGTATTCTACCCTTTTTACACCCACCAATACTGAGAAACTTGCTGATTTCATCAAATAATCATTGGATGTGTCAAAGGAACACCAAATGCTGATTCAAAAGAATCTATGCACTCCCCTGTTTATTGAAGCATCATTTAGGATAGCTAAGCCATGGAAGCAGCCCCAGTGCCCATTAGTGCGAGAGGAACAGATAAAAATGTTATGGTACGTTTCTGGTTTTTAAAGATGTAATTGTGTTAAAATACAGTTCATTAGTGTGGGCCCTAAACCAATGTGATATGGCTGCTGTCCTTATAAGAAGAGAAAATTAGGGCATAGGTACAGAGGGGGACCACATGCAAACCCAGGGAGAACAGGGCCTTCTGCCAGCCATAGAGAGAGAGAGGTTTCAGAAAAGCAAACTTGCTGACGCCTTGATCTTGGACTTTCAGCATCCAGAAGTATAAACAAAATAAATTTCTGATTTTTAAGCCATCCTGTGTGTGGTACTTTGTTATGACAGCCCAGCAGACTAGTGTAGTTAATATACAAGAATTTTTCCCTTACAATGTGACTTTTTTTAAATACTAATTTTTATATTTTTGTCATAAATATTAATTTGTCAAATTAATAGCATATAAGTTACAAAATTGACCTTAAAATCATTATGCCTGAAGAATTCTTGTAATAAAAAATTATATCATGCAATATACTTGAAAGTATTTTATGTGATGTTACAAATAATAATAGCATGAAAATGTTTATATACTTGTATTTGATCTGGGTATTGTTTGGTAATTAAGTACATTTTGAATCAGACAACAGAGTTGCACTTTAAAATTTGACACCAATTATGGAATAATTCATGTGAGAAGAGAAAATAGCTAATTGTTGGAAACACATCAATAGCAATTGATGCTTTCATGCTCAAATATCCAAAATAAAACTGATGTATTTTGGTAAATTACAAAACTTTCATGTCGTTTCATGCAGTCTGGCTAACATTGGAAAACAGGGCCTCTAACAGGGAATATATTCACTTAATAGAATCAACAAACTTGGAACATATAAATTAAATTTCTGCCAAATGAATTGAATTCAATGGTTTGAACGATTTCACTTTAAATTGTATGTTCATGTGTTGTAGTTGCATAGATAGGTATGCATATAGCTATGTATGTGTGTCTGTACATCTACACGCATACGTGTGTGTGCTGACTGATGTCTACTAATTAAAGACAGAATGAAAGGATCTAGGTTTGACACAAACCTACAAGATATTAATGAAAGAGAAGCATCTGTCTGCGAAATAATTTGGGAAGGTGTTGGTCACATAGCTACCATGAATATTACAGTATTGTTGAAACTATCTTATCTTTCCAAAGTTATTAAAATACGTATGTATTAAAGGCTAGTAACCAAAATTAAAGCATTTAATTTTTTTCAAAACTGACAAAAATCTTTAAATATGACTAAAATCACATCTAATTAATGTAGCATAAGATGGAACTGTCAGGAAGATGCAGTGCCAATGTGCATTCCCAGTTGTTCTCTCCGAAGTAAATGCCGTGAACACATGAAATAGGCCCCAAGTGTGAGGGTACAGTGAATAACTGAAATTCATCTGAAAATCCAAATCAAGTAACATGTCTAACGCTATCTGGTGGCCAGTTTGGCAAACTTGTTTTGATTACATTGTGAATAATAATTCTGCCTTAATAATCATTGTTGAGCCTTTTGATGGCATGTATAAAATAAAAATGCACCCCAGGACCTTGAAGACAGAGAAGAATGGGAAGCCTCAGGAAGCAACGGGTTTGCGGGGGCCTTCTCACAAAGGAGCTGCAAGGCGTTCTGTGGGAAACTTGGCACATCCTCCTCAGGAGGAATTACATTTACAGATCTCACTCCCTTAAAAACACTGGGATCTGATTGCCCCCTTTGACCAAACATGAATATTGGTTAACAAGAGATACTTGGTCAAATACAATATGTTCAGTTTGGGGGGGAATTCTTCCTTCTTTTTGAGTGAGTAAGTACTATAATACACATTCATGTCATTTTACTGAGAGATCTAAATAAAAAATGGCCTGATTTGGTCAGCAAAAGAATGCTTTCTATGTACTTTTTTCTCCCCCTGTTGCAGGTACTGTGAAAAAGAGAAAAAAAATGATTACTAAAACATGCAGGAATATTTTAGTACCAAACAATGAAAGAAAATATTATTTTTTGAATTGAAATATCCCAAACTAATGCATGAGAAGTTATAAGAATGGGTTGGCAAGCTTTCCTCAATCTCCAAAGCAAATTGTAAGCCTTGGGGATGAATTTGGATTACATATTTGGATTTCAAAGTATGTTGGAGAATTTTTAATCAAAGCTTTTCCTTAAGACTGGGCTTGCAATAGGTGGATAACACCAACGAATAATGAAAAATTTAAAATTATCACTAAGAGTGTGTATTCTGTTTAATTTCAAAATGTTTGCTCTATAAATATGACCTGCATTTTAATAGTTCCTATGTTTCTCTACTTCAGAGATTTTTTTTATTATTAAAAACCAGAGGTTTATAGATATCTTTATCTCAGCTGTCTCAGGTACTCAGAATTAAGCACACAGGGCAGCCAAGGTATTTAGTGTCATATATTGGGCCTGGTTGAAGGAAAAGCACACTAGAGAGGAAATATCAATAATAACAAATTTTTAGCTCTCAGACCAAACATTAAAACAATTTCACATATTTTCAAAAGGATTTGTGGTAGATTACACAAACACCTGTCGTATAGAAACACAGAGATGAGCAGGGTAGAGACCACAGAGTACCGTCACAGCAGTGAGAGCCTGAACATAGAAACGTGCACGATGAAACTCAGTAGTTTGTAAATTTGGGTGGCAAAATCAGCTTGTAGCTTTCCGGCAGCCAGAACACAAAGAGAATTATACTCAGTTCCAACTTTCAAAACTTGTAACTGGTATGTGAGCTTGATGAACAAGTTTCAATATTTATAAGTTGTTCATAAAATTAATATACCAGCACACTGAGAAATCATAAAGAGGGAAATGGGGCAATTCTAGCTGAAGTAAGAGGAAAGTGCAGCAGAAGAAAAAACACCACCATTGCCCAGAGATAAACAAGGCAGTATTGAATTCACAAGGCTTCTCTGGAACCTATAAATAACTGAAATTACTTTCCATTATAACTGAGTCAGTTTCCTCCAGGGAAAACTGCTCTTCTTGATAGTTTTCAGCAAATCAGCCTGCCAAGGAAGGGGAAAATAACACACAACAAATTCTTACACATTTCCCTTTTCCATTGACTTTCTCTATGTGTTCTTTTGTTTGTTGTTAATTTATAAAACTTCCCTTCCCTTTGTTTGGTGACAGTTTATATGTGATTCATTTCTCTTACATATCAGTAATTTTAATTGCGCATGTAACTAAATTAAATATCACCGGTTTTTATAACACTTTTCAATTTTTTTTTTTACCTGATTGACCTGAGAAAGTCAATCCTGGACACTTTTTTGGTAGAGAAAATCTTTAGTGATTTCGTATGACATGTTCAACCAGACTTTAATAACATGCACATTAAAGCTGTCCGTGTACAGTGGAAATACTCCTCAGTTAGTTCAACTGCACGATTAGAAAGCATTTCTGTGTGAGTTACGCGTGTGGCTGGTCAGCACAATTTACCAGTAAGGTTTAGAAAATCCGTATCAATAGTTCTAAAGCTACAGTCATGTAGACACTGTTTAAGGTGCAGATTCTTCTCTTAAAAGTTTTAATGGAGACAACTGTACTTGAACAACAATAAAATAAAAAAGACAAAAAATAATTTAAAAAATCTTTTAATCAGATTTCTGCTTAGTAGATTTGACTTGTAATGCACGATTTTTTAAATAACAAGGAAGTCCGATACCTGTGGGCCAGGACAAGATTGAGGTTTTACAAAATAGTTTATAAATCTCTAAGAAAATAGTTTATGAATATTATTTTCCCAACTGAGAAGTTTATTAAAATATAATTATCAAAGAGTTAGATTATATTCTCAGTCTTGGAGCTGAGGTAATCTATGATACCACTTAAAGCATATCCATCTGGGAAAACATCAATAAAACGGAAGGTAGACTTGATATCCTCTTAACATATTTACAACTAACTCTACTAGAATCTACCAAAAGCAAAACAAAATAATTCAAAGTCTCATAAGTTATTTGACAAAGTCACAGGATATCATTTTGAAAATTTAAATTAAAAATTATATAAATGGTTATCCACCGAGCCGCACCAGCCAGGGCTTAAAGAACAAACTGAGGGTTGGACAGAGGGAGATGACTGAGGAAAGAAAGGAAAGGGAAGTCAAGGATCATGTGCAAAGGATCCATGGACAAAACCAAAAGGGAGAAGGTTGGAGGGTGGGATGTGGGGGTGGGTGGGGTGGGGGAATTGTGGGGGGAAAATGGAGACAACTGTATTCAGATAACAATGACTAAATACATAAATTAAAATATTATAAATAAATGACTAAATAAACTGGTTAGTTAAATTTTATTTCTAGGTACTAGAAACAAACAAATGGATAATAATTCATTATTCAATTTTTTTTAACTTTTAAAATGAAATATTCTCAAAGAATTAAAAATTGTTTGGCTCTATTATCCCCAAAATTCATTACCAGTACAGATTGGTTTTATACCTTTGATGCACACGTTGGCAGACGTAAGACACTGACATAGCCAGGGCCAAGAAACCTCTTTCACAAGATACCTAATATAAATACAAGGATTGTGGCTGTTGGGAACCGCCCTGCCTGGTTTCAGAAGCTATAACTGCCCATGGCTAAGGCTGAGTCAGAGACCTTGGGACCATAAGCCATTAAGGAGACAAAGCTTATCTCCCTGGCAGGGGTGCCACCTCTGCCCACTTTACTTCACCCTGCTTGGCCCTGAGCCTGACCAGTTAGCCAATGACGGGTAAGATTCACCAAAGGAGGAACGACCTAAGACAGGCATGGTCATGAAGAGGCCTACAGGGAAGGACTTGGGGGGCTATAGAAAAAAGGGGTGATGGACCCTCATCCCTCAGCTTTGACAGAACCTGAGTCCTCATTCTGTCTGCAAGAAGTCTCCTAATCTCTTGGCTGCCTTACTTCCCCTGCCTGACTTAAGCCTGAAACAATGACAGAGGGCAGTGCAGCCCTGTGCTGGAAAGGGCGGATTCCCTGGGGCAATCAGGCCTAAGAAAGAATACATAAAAACCTGTGAAACCTGCTTTGCTAAGAATGTCCTCAATTTTCTGATAAGGTTCCAAGCCTGAAATGAGTTTGTTTCCCAAAGTCTTATAGCCCTATAGCTAACTGACCCTTACTCAGAATAAGCCCTCAGAGTTCTTTGCACATTATTGTTTGATCCTTACTGCCTGACAATGACTGATGAGCTTCACCTGTATTCCTGTGCAAATTGAACCCAATAAAAGCCCATTCAGGAAAAGGCTCTTGGCTCTTCTCCTTTGAGAGATCGGCCACCTTTCCTCCCCAAGCAGATCCTGTCTTATTAGACTTATTCTCATCTGTGGCAGCCGGGGTGCCCTGCGGGCACAGCCCCACCCCCACATGTGGCAAAATGTAGTCCCATTTCTTAGTTTCACCTAGCCACTAGGTGTTGCCTATGGGTAGACCTGAGTAGTAATTAAGTCCATGTCTTGATTCTATGGGTTGTAAAACAACAGGCAGCAGCATGGTGAAATCAGCAGCCTGGCATGCCCTGTGGGAGCAGAAGGAGTTTAGAGATCATTCCAACGCCCATCCCCAAGGAACGGTCTTTGTGGGGCTGTCTGGGGTCTCCGTTTCCCTCTCTTACAAAGTTGTCTTCATTCTATTTGACTCGAAGCTTAGCTGAAGAAAACAAACATTTGGGAGATGCATTTTCAAGGATTACCTGAGACAAGAGTTTAATATCATCACTACCTGAGGGGGTAAGTAATGGTTGGGAAAAACAGTAGGCTAAACAAATAATTTAATGAAAAGCTGTGGATAAAGATGTTTATAGAGGACTTTGCAATGCTCTCACACATCCCTAACATCTAAAAGGCCACAGGTGTATGTAGGACTGCTCCCGTGCCCAGATTTGTGTCCATGCACAAGAAATAACTGAGGAGGCTGGAGGCTCTTATCTGTGCCTAGGTGTCTGTGCCAGCAGAAAGTAAAGGCTAGGGTGAGCGGTACACTGCTCCAGGGTTTTCGAAGGCATGCACAGACAAGCCCACTGAGCCAATCAGCAAAGAGAAGGAGAGATTTATTGGTTTCAGGAATTGAAGAAACTCTCTGTGTAATCTGATCACCAATATAGACCACAGGTGGCAAACACAAGGCCCGAGGGCTAAATCCGGCCTTCCACTTTGTTTTATCCAGCCCAGCACCTTGTTTCTACCCTGCGGTAGTGCCTAACTCTCACATAAAAGTTAAGGAGTAGTTACATTTATACAGTCCTAAAATTACATTTGGCCCTTTGAAGGCAAGAAGGAGGTTGATGTGGCCTCCGGTGAAAATGAGTTTGACATCCCTAATATAGACAAAGATGTCATTGGTGATATAGGATAAATGATATAGATTCTACAGAATTATTTCTGAAAATAAAGTTTAAAAAATTTTATAATGTCCAATTTTCTAACAAAAACATTGGCCAACATGCAAAGAAACATAAAGGTATGGTCTAGACACAGAAAAAAACAAAACAAAACAAAGAGCAGTTAACAGAAACTATTGAAAAGAATTTCAGACACTGGATTTTCTACACAAAAATTATAAATCACCTATTTAAGTATGTTTAAAGAACTAAAGGAAACTATAGTTCTAAAATACTAAAGAAAAGTATGAGAACAATGCCTGATCAAATAGACAATATCAATTAATAGTTATTGAAAACAAAGAACCAACTAGAATTCTGTAGTTAGAAAATACAAAATTCAAATGAACATTCCACCAGAAGAGCTCAAAAGTATATTAGAGGAGGCAGAAAAAAAAGAATCCACAAACTGAAAAGTAACTCATTAAGATTATACAGATGAGAGGGAGGTATTTCTATTCTTCCAAGTACTGAACTATGTCCCTAGCCTGAAAGGTTTTTATTTTTCAATCTATTTTTTATTTTATTATTTTAAAAATCCCTAACATTTATTGTTTTTTACTTCTGAAGACCAGGAGCCTGAAATCAAGGTTTTTGTCTAGACCATACACCCTACGGAGGCTCTAGAGGAGAATTTCTCCCAACTCTAGTGACTGTGGCATCTCTTGACTGATAACCACATCAAGCCAGTTTCTGTCTTCATCTCACATGGCTTTCTTCTCCGTGTCTGTATCAAATCTCCCTCGGCCCTTCTCTCTTTAAAAAAATACATTTTTATTTACAGTTTATATTCAATATTATTTATTAGTTTCATGTGTACAGCGTAGTGGCTACACAATCATATACTTTACAAACTGTTTCTCATGATATATCTTGTAACCACCTGGCACCACACATAGTTATTATAATATTATTGACTTTCTTCTTTATGTTATATTTTATAGCTTCATAACTATTTTGTAACTACTGATTGTACTTACTAATCCTTTCACCTTTTTTCACCCAGTTCCCCAACCCACTTCCCTTCTGTCAACCATCAGTCTGTTCTCTTTATCTATCTATAAGTCTGTCCAAAAGTTTTTAATATATTCTAACTTTAAGTTATGATATTAACCATAAATACATTTCAAATATATCACCAATATGCATACTAAATGTTTGAATAAGATTAATATTCCTGTACTTATTTATGAATAATCAAATTTGTTTTTCCCTCTTTTGAAAATTTTGCACATGCCTAGGTTGTAGGTTTGGTCCCGGTCAATCTCTGGTCGGTCCTAGGTGGGGGCACATACAAGAGGCAATGGATCAATGCTTTTCCTCTCACGTAGATGTTTCCCTCTCTCTATCTACCTACTTTCCCCTCTGTCTCTCTAAAAAAAATAATAATAATGAAAAATAAAAACAACTTTCATTTGTAAAAGCAAAATCAATAAAGTTATTAAAATGTACAATAGTTGACTAAAATTGCTACTTTAGAGCCACTTCATAGGATTTATTCAAGGTAGACACTAAGAGCTGAGTACTTCTTTTTCCTATAGAATTATGAAACTCTTATCAGCACTTTATCAATTTATAATGATTTTCTGACAGTAAAAGGCAGAGAGTGAATAGCACTACACTACCATAATAACAGTGTTCAGAGCCACTGAGAAATTTTAATAGTTCTAAACCAAATTATGGGATTAAAGAGGTCAGAGGGAGGAAATTGTTTTATGCTCAGTTTGTAGTTCTCATTTCAAAAAGCTAATGGAGTAAAAACTATCTTTGAAGCACTTATACGATGTGAAATTTGTCAGGCACTGAAATGAAATTTCTTCAAGTGAATTCTTTTTATTTTGTCTCTTCAGTAGACTACTATAAAAATCTAAACTTTACTTCATTATAATTTTTATTTATTTTATGATTGATTATGTATATGTTTTCTTATATAAACACATTTCTTATATAAACACATTTTTTTAAATTAAACACATTATAATATACTGGTAAATATATTTTGCCATGAATATATTTGATGCATTTTGAGTGTGAAGTCTAGTAAATCTAAACAAAAAAAATAATTAAATTATGTTTCAATTTTCATTATTTTTAAAAAATATTCTGTTTAATATCATTAGATACTCCAGGGTATGTTTCATTAACTCTATATTTTTCCAAAAAAGATAGTTCCATTAACACTTCAATGCTTACTATGATAAGGTCAAAGACCCCAGGTAGGCATTTGATTTCTTCTCTGTGTGTTTTTTGTTTTCTCTTGTTGCATATATAGACTTAGTCTAGAGTTCTACATTCAGAAAAGAAGTATGAGCAACAGCATGAACGCACTCCCAGGTGTTTAACATTAATCATTATTTTCCCCTTGCCCTTGCACATAAGTATCTCACAGAGGAGAAAACATAGGCAGAGAAAAGTTAAATCACTTCTCCAAGGACACATAGCTAGGAATTGGGGCTGGGATCCTAATTCAAGCAGTTCAGCTGTGGACACCAAAGTCTGAATCACTATACTAATGACTCTCTAGACAGAAGGAGGATGCAGACGGTGATTCAATTTGTATTTTACAGTGAACCAAACAACACAATATAAGTCCCTTATGTCCAGGGAACAATTTTTGTAAAAGCAAAAATGGCCGTTGTGTTCTGGTTACACGTCTATGAGAACAGGCTCTCTATCTCCAGTCCCAGAAGAAAATTCTTTTACTCATTGATAATAAAGGCTGTGAAGTCAACCAATGAGATATATTTTATATAGACAGGATAGGCCATGTTTAGTTCCAATATATCATACATCATAAGATTTACTTTGATTTTTTGCAATATTTATTTTGTCTCTGGCTAAAAGGAAAATTTCATCTTGTCTACTGCTTGTCTAGGAGCAGTATTTGATTGTTAGCTGAACTTCTGCAAGATTCATTCCTTCAACAGAGGAGAAAAATACATTTTTGAAGAAATTGTTTTATAGTTCCATCAATTGGGCTTTTAGAGAGCTTTGGGCTAGGTTTAAAGGAGTGTTTGCTCTAATAATAAGGCCTTAACCCCTTTCCGTTCACTACAAAAGCATTCTCCAACTGGATACATGCATTTTAGGAGTAAATATTGAACTAAAAATCATTGAACTAAAAATCACTTTGTGGAGGTATGTGGATTTTTGTTTCTCCTCGAATTTGCAAATCTTCACATTTACATGATTTAGATATATCATGTGATGTACTATTGAAATGTACTTTAACAAAATTCTAAGTAGAAAATAAATTTCTATTAAAATACAGGGGAAACATACTACAGTTATCCACTACATTATATTAAAATCTATATGGAAATGGGTGGATTAAAACAGTACCATTTCGCAATATATGAAGATTTTTGTGAGTCAGGACTTTGTGCCAGTGACTGGTGAACTCCACATGGGGAAGACTGGGCTTCCAGGTAGTAGTGTTCAACTGGCAGTATCTCTGATGAGGAACATCCAACATGACATGACGGACTTGCTTCTGACTTTTGCGAGGTTCTAGGCAGCTGGGCCCAGCTGGGCCCCTTGCTCTTGTCTCAGCAGGGCTTACCATTAATTTCCCTTTCAGGGTAGTCAGAAAAGTATGAGCAACACCATGAACCCACTCCCAAGTGTTTCACATTAATCATAATTTTCTCCCTGCCCTTGCACATAAGTATTTTACAGAGGTTTCTACAAGACCCCTGAGATTCCAAAATAGAAACTGCCCGTCCTCCTACATGCTAGGCCCGCACTGGCGTAGAGCCATTCTGCCACACCCTCCTGGTCAAAGCAGCCATGTTAGTTCACATGCAAATAAAGAAAAAATGGGTTCTGCTGCTCTATGGAAAAAATGCTAAGAAACTTGCAGTAATATTATTGTACCACAACCAATGCTCTTTCTTTCTTTACTTTTTAAAGTAAAGTCAACTGGTGCTGGAATTTTATTTGTTGGAAGGATATACATTACTGATTGGATCTCTTTACTATTAATTGATATTTTCAGATTTTCTGTTCCTTCATGATTCAGTCTGGAACAGTTGCATGTTTCCAGAAATTTGTCCATTTCTTGTAGGTTGTCCAACTTGACATATAAATAATTGTGATACTTTGTATTTGGGCATTACCAATTGTATTTTCTGACTTTTTCTTTCTAATTCCATTTATTCTCTTTTTTTTTCTTGATAATTCTAGCTAAATGTTTGTATAAGAAAGCTTAATTTCATTGATTTTCTATTGTCTTTTTAGTCCTTATTTATTTCAACTTTAGTATTTGTTTCTTCCTTTCCTTTACAAACTTTGGGCTTAGTTTTTTTCTAGTTCATTGAGAGGTAAACTAAGATTGTTTATTTGGTGTGTTTCTTTTTTCTTAATATAGGTGTTCATTACTATAGACTTCCCTTTGGAACTGCTCTTGCTTACAGGGTTTGCTGCCTTCATGATTTTCTCTTTGTCTTTAACATATGACAATTCAAATTTAATGTGCTTCTGTGTTGGTTCTTTAGATTCATCTTATTTGGAACTCTCCTCACTTCCTTGATCTGGATGTCTGTCTTCCCTTATTTTAGGGAAGTTTTCACTCATCATTTACTTGAATAAAATTTATGTCTGTTGTCTCTCTTCTTCTAGGACACCACTAATGTGTATATGAATTAGAGTCCTTGCTCATGTTACATAAATCCCTTAAGCTATCTTCATTTTTATTGATTTTTGCTTTTTATTCTGCCATTTGAATGAATTCCACTGGCTTGTCTTGGAGCTTGATGATCCTTTCTTACACTAGACGTAATGTGCTGTTGAATCCCATTATTGAATATTTTATTTCCATTGCTGTACTTTGTAGCTTGATAATTTCTAATTGGTACATTTTTATATTTTATATCTTTTGTTGAAATTCTCACTAAGTGAGCTCTGTATTGAGTGGTAAGCTTTGTATTTGATAGGTGGCCTCTTGAATGGAGGGAGTTTAACGTAATCTCTACATGTCCAGCATTAAGCAAAATGTCTAGGATGCAGTGTGCACTTCCTAACTATTTGCTTTATTTTTATAATATTTTATTTATTTATTTTTGGAGACAGGGGAAGGGAGAGAGAAAGAGAGGGAGAGAATCATTAATGTGTGGTTGCCTCTCTCACCCCTCCCTCCCACTAGGGTCCTAGCCCGCAACCCAGGCGTGTGCCCAGACAGGAAGTCAAAACAGCAACACTTTGCTTTGCAGTCAGGAGCTCAACCCACTGAGCCACACCAGCCAGGGCTCACAAATATATGGTTTTTAAATAAACAAGTTACTTCCTGTTTAAAAAGTGTCATATCAGATGGCCTTTCTGTTTTCCAAAAGTTGGATTTTCCCCAAGTACTAAATTAAAATTTATTATATGTCAGAAATTTTGAGTCCATACTGAATATATTGACCAAACTATTCAATTAAGTCTTCAAAACTTGCCTGAGTTAACCTATTTATTAAATCCTATAGTTTGGTATTTTCTGCTTTACAAAATGTACAACTTAGAGATCCATGTAATGACTACATTTAAATAGTTTACAGCTAATGCTTCATTCTTAACTGTAATAACAATTAATTTACAGAGTAGCTGTGAAGTTAAATAAACATTTTAATGGTGTTCTCCAAAATGGTAGATTTTGGAGTTCTAACTAATATTTTTACTACATTTACTATATTTTTAAAAATAAACTAAAAATATGTACATATAGAAACATACACATACATTATCGGGTTGGCCAAAAACTTTGTTTATTTCCATAGAATAAAAGACACATTTTTCCTTTTCAACAATAACTTTATTGATTTGGATATTTTTAGTGTGTCATGGTATAATGTTGATTGTTCCCAATTAATGTCTCAATTTGATTGTTATGAACTTCAATTGGTCTACCTAACCATGGAGCATAATCCAGCGAGAAATCTCCAGCACAAAACTTCACAAACCACTTTTGACACATTCAATCAGTTACAGCACCTTCCCCATATACTGAACATTTTTTTTTTTGCATCTCAGATGCATTTTTAACTTTCTTGAAATTGTAAAGCAAAACATGCCAAAAATGTTGCATACTTTTCCACCTGCAGTATTAAATGGCTACACAAAAATTCACCAATTCTGATAAGTTCTTTAAATGCATGCTGATATGACAACTGTTATAATACAATTAACAAAGCTGTTTTGAATGAAGTTAAAGACAACTAAGCACTACTACAGCCATCTTAAAGAAAATTAAAAAAAAAAAACCTTTTGGTCAACCCAATATATTTGTTTCTGTTTTTCTTATTATAGGCAATGTATGCATACTTGCTAGAATGACTAGTATACATGTTTGCCTAATCCCCACTAAAGTGTATTATTCAACATTTTAATTAAAGTTGATATAATAGGTTAAAATAGCATTCTATTGTTGTTTTCTCACTGTCCATGTATTAAATGATGTTGACTGTGAAAATTTTCCCATATGTTTTATGACCACTCGAATGTCTGTGTATATTGCGCACAATAGTTATTTTCTAGAGTTGCTTTAATATTCCTAAATTGGCTGCTCATTTTCTTATCTAGTTTACTTTATATTTTCCACAAATTGTCCCCTAGTCTGCATTATGTAATTGAATTATGTTTTTAGGCTTGTCATTTCTATTTAGAATTTGCTATATTTTATGATTATTTAATGGGTATTTTGTATTTTGAAATTTTACCACTGTTGTCCAGATGTTAAAAATAGTTTTTCTTGTAATAAATGTATCAACATTTGCATTAGGGCCTAAAATTTTGTAATTTTCATATTTTAGAGAAAATGACGCTTTGATATTGCTTACTTTAAAATGCCTTTTTATTCTTGTAGACTTGAAGTTTAATTTTTTAAAAACTGTTCATCCTGAAATTTACTTTACTGCAATATAATTTATCAGTGAAATTGCTCTTAGACTCACTCATACATAGCAAAATTATAGATAGCTTAACACCCCTATGCTTGTACTCTCAGAGTTTATGGTGTATCACAATACATAAACCTAACAATACTCTAATAAATTGGCACACAATAGCCCTGACTGGTGTAGCCAGTGGGTTGGGCATCATCCTGTAAGCCAAAGGTCACTGCTGGTTTGATTCCCAGTCAGGACAAATGCCTGGGTTGTGGGCCAGGTCCCTGGTTGTGGGGTGTGGGAGAGACACTGATTGATGGTCCTCTCCTTTTCTTTTCCTCTCTCTAAAAATAAATAAATAAAATCTTTAAAATATAAATAAATAAGCTTGCATACCATAATTAGGTCATTATTGACCTATGTTCTGCAATTTTAATTTATCAATTTATTTGATTGTTCTTCAGATCATTAACTTATAATTATTTTATTTAAAATGTTATGTTCAAGTGTTTTACTTGTATTTATAAATAGCAGTAATTTTTAGTGATGGAATTCTTCCTTTCTTTTTTTTACACTTCATCAGTTATTTTGAATCTTAAACTTAGTTTATGTTAGAAAACTCGCAAGGAAGTTAACAAGCATGCTTACCAGGACCAATGCCATAATCTAACTCTAAATGTTTTTAAATGTTTTGGAATCCAATATGCTTGGAATTATTACCTAGTTTTATGTTTTATATGATATTTTCACTTAAGGTGTGTCCTGTGGAATATCCATATCATAAAAAGAAAATTATTCTCTGTGTTTATTCATCACCATTTTTACTCAATGCCAGTGACATCCCAACTAAATAACGTTTAGCGTCTAATTCATTTCCCATGATTCTCAAAGCACAATGCAGCCTTTGATTTGGAAGTCATACATTTTTTGGTTTGAAGGCAGTGAGATTCCTAAGTGCACTCTATTTTGATGGCATTAAAAGGAGATTTGGAAGTGTTCAATTGCACCACTATAATATATGTGTAGTTGAAACTATCATAAATGACAGCCTTGTGGTAATCTAATCTATACTTTGAGTTTTCTACCTTGGAACAAAATATCCACAAAGCAAGGAATTCCTAAAGTAATATATTTGATTTGTTTAAAATAAATTTGGCATTTCAGAGTTGTGGTTCATCCAGACTGGAGTGCTCCATTATCAAACTCTCCCACATTCATTAATGATTTAGTAACTTTTCTATCTCAGTTGTATATTTTTTCCATTATTCATTTCTACCATGGTGGGAATAATTATTTACTTAATTTACTTTCTCCAGTTCAGAATTTGTTTGAACAAATGTTTTTTGGCATTTTATAGCATATCATTGTTTTTGACATGCTGTAAATTTCTCCCTTGACATGAGTGTTGAAATGTGGATATACAATTAATTATTAACTATTTATGTTCATTATATTCATAATTTATCAGCAAATATTCATTCATTTATTATTTATAATTCATCTACTTCTATAATTGGTTTCAAGTGAATTATTATCCCAGAATTACAAATTGTGAATATCAAAGGAAGAATAAGCAAGATATCAAATAAAAATGGAAGTGTAAAATTATAACTTTCTTTAGAAAAAGGAAAAAAGAAACAATATATAGTAATAATTTTCAGTGTAATTTTCTAGTAGAGTACTAGAAACTTTGAGGATTTCATGTCATGTATTTTATATTAAAAAAATAATGTTATAAAGGGTTTTCTAAGGCCATATTTTTTAAAAATCAGGGCATCACCAAGCCCTTATTATATGAAATGTTAAAGGGATTTATCTAAGAAAAAGAAGATAAAAAATATGAACAATAAAAATGACAGCAAACTCACAGTTATTAATAACCACACCTAAAACAAAAACAAAAGCAAACTAAGCAAACAACTAGAACAGGAACAGAACCACAGAAATGGAGATCACATGGAGGGTTATCAACAGGGGAGTGGGAGGGGGAGGGGGGAAAGGTACAGAGAATAAGTAGCATAAATGGTAGGTAGAAAATAGATAGGGGGAGGGTAAGAATAGTGTAGGAAATGTAGAAGCCAAAGAACTTATATGTATGACCCATGGATATGAACTAAAGGGGGGGAATGTGGGAGGGAGGGGGTGGGCAAGATAGAGTGGAGTGAAGGGGGGAAAATGGGACAACTGTAATAGCATAATCAATAAATATATTAAAAAATAAATTAATTAATTAAAAAAAAGAAAAATGCCAGGAATTTGGTGATCAAGGAAAACAAAATCAGGGCAGTAATAAACTGAATTGTGTCAGACTATCAGAAATTATTTGCACTATTTATTTATTGCAATGTACCACATGATTGTAAGCTTATGTAAACTCTTTTTATTTCTAAGATTAAAAATAGCAATGTGCCATGTGAGTTAATGGAAAATTTATGAATGAGTAAACACTTTTGAAACAAAAGAAGCATCACTTAATAAATTGTGACATAAATAAAGGTGATTCATATGGCAGATGTCTTGCTATATGTAGTTCAAAGTACTAAGTACTACAGTCTATGTAGTTGTATTGTAGTTATCTGGTTGCTAAAAGATGAACTTGACACTACTCTCATTTCTCCTGACATTTTAGAAATCAGATTTCCTTCCGGGCTAATTTGCTCTGTGGGACTTTTTATTTAAAAAGTATATTATATTTGCAATACATATAGGAATATATATATTATTCATTTTTTCTTGAGAAATATGCTTTTGACCATTTTATCAAAGGTATAACATTTACGACCATACGGTTGTTCGTGTTATTTTTTATTATCCTTTTAATATTGGAAAGATCTGCCATGATAATACCTCTTTCACTCTTGATATCCCTTTAATTTGTGTCTCCCCCATTCTTTTTTCTTGTTCTTAATCAATTTGCCAAGAGATTTATCTTTGTTTTTATTCTTCACAGAGAACCAGCTATGGTTTCTCCACTGCATTTCTGTTTTCTTTTTTATTTCTCCAGGGACTTTATTATTTCCTTTCTTGTGCTTACTTTTGGCTTCATTTTCTCTTCTGTTTTGATTTATTATGCAGTAGCTGAGAGACATTTCTTCTTTTCCACCACAGGTGTTCAGTGCTAAAAATAGTTAAAAATTACTTTTTTTTTGGATAACTTGCTATCTCTGCAACATTTAGATGATCAATTTTATATTATACACCTGAGAATTGTGTCTCAAAAGATTAATTTTCTATTACACAGCTGAGTACATGGTAGAGTTGTGATTAAAAATTTAATTTCTCTGTTCATTCGATGTCCCCTCTACCCCAAATGCTCCTGTTTTATTTCCTTTTCCTTTAGTATTAGATCACATAATTGTTAACATCTGCTAAAACATATTGGTAATATTTATAAACTATTGCTCATAAAGTTTTTAAGTTTTCAGTATTTTTTACATACTGAACTCTCCAAAGAACAGAATCTGAAACAAAGGGCTTTCCTAAGTTTACCTTACTCAGGAGCACAGAGAACAGGGTATTACACAGTAAGGATGAAGGTTGGTTGGTAAGAGTACCAATCATGTGATTAGAGGTTGAAACTTTCAGTCCCACCCTGCTGAGCATTTGAGAGGGGAAAGGGGCTAGAGGTTGAATCAATAGTCAAAGACTCAATGGTTTAACCAGTCATGCCTATGTAATAAAGCCGCCATAAAACCCAAAATGACAGGGTTTAGAGAACCTCTAGGAGGGTGCATATGAGGAAATTTCGAAAAACAGTGTGCTGTCAGGCATTTACACATGGTGCCTTTTGTATCTCTTCTATGCGGCTGTTTCTGAATTATACTTTCTAATTAAAAAACAGGGAATCTAGTAAGTAAATGTTTCTAAAAGTCTTGTGATGTGCTCTAGCAAATTAATCAAACCAAGGAGGGTTGTTGGAACCTCCAGTCTGTAGCTGGTTGAGCCACAGGTAAAAACCTGGACTTGTAATTGGTGTCTGCAGTGTGCATGTGGTGGGGGAAGCAGGCTTGTAGGACTGAGCCCGCCTGGTCTCAGGCATTGCTTGAGGTGTGGCATCTACCTCCCTCAGCGCTGGAATCAAAATTGGAAACTGAAGCCTTGCAATGAAAGATGCATCTTATTCCTCAAACCAAGTGCCTATATAATTAATGGTTTAAACATAATATTTTTAAGCTAGAGAGCTCAATTCACTTTCAGCTTTATTAAATTCAAAAATATAAAAATAATTTTAAAATAGTAATTAATTACTCATCTTGGCAGAATTTTTCATAGCAAATTTAAATTGCAACAACCACTTTAATTGAAAATAATTATTTAAAACATATGTTTAACACTTTTTAGATTTCTTTTTTTTTTAAGATTTTTATTTATTTACTTAGAGAGAAGGGAAAGGAAGGAGAAAGAAAGGGAGAGAAACAGGACATGTGAGAGGAACAATGATTGGCTGCCTCTTTCATTCCTCTACTAGGGGACCTGGCCTGCAACCCAGGCATGTGCCCTGACTGGGGATTGAACTGGCAATCTTTCAGTTCACAGGTCAGTGCTCAATCCACTGAACTGCACCAGGTTCAGTGAAGGGCTTTATAGATTTCTTTATATCTATTTTCTATCATTACTTTCTTCAAAAATTGGTATAATTTTCAATAATGTTTGAACTCATGGTATTTAAATAAAATATATAACTACAAAATGTCTTGTTTTAGATACTTGAGTCAGCCTATTCATTTGAGTAAGTCTTATTTCTAGGATTAGAATATATTATTCAAGAATCCTTAAATAATATTTGAAGTTCCCATAAACTGTTATAAATATATGTGTATATATTTATAAATATATATAGTAACTTTCAATTGTTAAGTTTTAGACAAAATTGTAATGTTTATTATATTTTTATTTTAATAGCCTAGTATGGTACCACACACTGAGTTTAAAATAAACTTGCTCTCCCAGTTTGACTATTTCTTCCCTAGCAGACACCGTTAATAGAAAACTTCCTATTACGTGTTAAAAGCATCTTAGTGAAGATTGAATTTCAGATAAAAAAAAGAGAAGTGACCTGATTAAAATTTATAATAGACAATGACATTTACCTATTTTACATTCAATGTCAAAAGCTTTGTGAAGGATAATTTTGAGAAGTCAATGAGAAGCAGGTATGCCTGGTTTACAGAGACTATTTGCTTTAATTTATACTAGAATGAAACCTTGTTAGACTCTACGGACAAGTTCAAGTGTGAATTTTACCTTTGTTGGAAGGTCCACAGGCTGAATCTTTTTAGATCATCATTGGCAATGAGTATGCAAATAATTGTCTCCAGATGAAAAAAAGAAAGAGAAAAGAAAAAGAAAGTAACAGCATAAGAACAACAAAAAAACCTTCTGGCTGGTGTCTCTGTGTAGTATTAATAATGTCCTTCTCTACTCCACTGAATCTCCACATGTCTGAATGCATAACCCAAAAAGCTTCCTGAGAATCTTCACTGCTCATACAAGAATGGATTGAGAACCCTCCAATTCAGGTGAACAAATTGTTAGAACCTCAAAATGTTAAATTATCAAGTTGCCATGATAATGTGATTCTGTGTAAAAGGAGTAAAAAGGACTTTTGATGATTTATTATTTGTTTTTTTAACCAGTGGTAATGTTACAGGGTTAATGGGATTCGGCCGCTTGCTGCTGTACACAACCATAAAACAAAGATTGGTGGGAAGGATAGGGCTTTTATAATCTGGGGCATCTGAGTCTCTTCTGCTCGAAGCCTTATCTTTGTGCAAAACACAGAAATACCCTTATTCTCCAAAAGACCGAAATGCAAGTTCTTGCCTAGAAACCCCCTCCATTTTCATCTGCCCTTTTGGAGCCCAAGGCTGGTACACAGACTTGTTTCTCTCTCTCTGGAGCGCACACTTGTGAGGCGGGCATCCCCATGGCCTCTGCGCAGTTTTGTCCTTCTCCTGGGGAAGGGGCACGCTGCCAGATTACTGCAGCTGATTGTGCAAGAGGCTCAGTCCACTGGGCCCTGATTTCTGGAGCTGCTTGGGGATCGGGGACCAGCAAAATGTACCCAGCCCGCCCATCTGCGCGCCACTCTCAGGGTGAGAATAGGAACAGAACAGAACTTGTGCTGTGTGTTGCAGCGGGTGCGGGGTGGTATTGGGGGAGGCGGGGCTGCAGAATCCCACCCTAGCCTGCGACTGGAGACCTGGACTTCCCATGCGAGCTTGCTCAGCAAAGTACAAGCAGGGCAAGACAAGAGCCACAAGAAGAGCCTGGCGGCCCGTGGACCTGCTGCTGATGGAGCACACATCCTTTGCGAGTGGCAGCCTCTGTGAGCTGGCTCCTGACTGTGCAAATGAGGGGAAAGAATAAGGGAAGCACTTCTGTATGCCCTCCATTTTACATCTTCACCCCCAAATCTTACACACTGTGGGAGTGTCCACATTTCCAGTCAATTCAGGAGTAATGTCCACTCTGAGAGTCAGCCCCACTGTGTGCTCTTCCTCCAGCTGCCATGATCTGGAAGCAGGTGGGAAGGTTTTCTAGCTGCTCAGGGTCACCGCGTCTCTGCTCGCGGTAGAGTGCACTTTGTTATGTGTGTTGTGACCGTTTCCAGCCCCCACAGCTCATGCGGGCTCTGTACAAGTTGTGTCCTGAGCTGCGTTCGTTCTTTACTGTTGCCTCGGGGGTATGGAATCAAGTCCCGGTTCTGGTTTCTATCTTGGGCTGCATTTGGAATTTCCCAATCCCTCTCGTCTCTTCTTAGGTCCTTCTCTTCTCAGGCGAGGAAGTAACCTTCTTAGCCAGCTACCGATTCAAACCATGGCCTTGCGGTTTTCCTCTGACTCCTCCCTTCTCCTGGGAAGTGCAGCCTCTTGCACCCGATCAGGGATTCCCCCCTACTGCCCCGGTCAGGCCAGACTCCACTGTTACAGTAGCTGATACTGTTGAGGATGCATCCCCTTCAAATTCAAGTCTATGTACCACAGAGCCACTTACTGAAGACACCTTGACTCTCTAAAATCTTCATTCCTGAGCATGTATGTGTGCATTACCTGCTCCAGGCCAGCTTGGTTTGTGGTAGAATTAATGGGCTGAGGCACAGAAGCCATCAAATGGCAGAGAGAGAATTGGTTTTCTTGCCCCTAAGAAAGCAACTCTGAGGTATGTGCTATCTCTCTAACTTTGTTAACATGATCGAGGCTCATTTATCAAGAGGAATACCTTTGTCATAATTCACAATTTATTGGCTTTCTTCTAATCCTATCTTACTTCCACTCTCTTCTATTGTGCCCTGGATTCTTTGCAAATAAGTTTCTTGCATTCAAATTATTATCTCGATGTCTACTTCTGAAGGGGGCTGGCCTAAGAAACAGGGCAGTCCCATAAATCCTTTCTACCAATTTTATTTGTCCTCAGGTACTCAAACTTCACCTATAAGTTATATAGCAAGGGTCATATTTAGATGTGTTTTTGCTCATTAAGTCCAAAATATGATTTTTTCCTCCAGCATGGAGGACAAATAACTTAATTCTGTGTTGAGCATCAGAAGAATGAGTTGATTTTTATTAGAAAGATATATTATAAAAAGAAGTATCTTTAATGTCTAGAATCTTTTTTAACATGGTGAAATATCCACACTATTCAAAACATGTATAAAGTGAGACAGATTGAGGGAACACATATTAGAGCATCCTTCTCATATTCAGTCCATATGATTCTTTTAGATATGTGTCAAATTTGACTTCCCAACTCTATTGCCCTCTCTGGTTAGTCCTATCCGGGGAACAAAGCATCAGTTGTTTGATTTGATCAAGAAATGAAAATTGTAAGATGTGTTCTTAACAGCTTCTCCAACAGTAGGGGGAGCTTTTACATTGTATGAAGAAAAATAGTACTCTAATTTGTTTTTTGGTAGAAAAAAATCAGAGAAATGAAACATTATGGTTCTTCCAAAATATGTATTTGAAGAATTAAGCAATCTCTGATTCCAATTTCATGGAAAACATGATATTTTTAATTTGTTACACACTTAAAGAACAAAATGAAAAAAAGGATTACTTTTTGCTGACTTCACTGAAGTGATCTGCTGTCTTTATTAGATACCTAAATGTGGTTTATAACCTGGTACAGCCTGAGAATATTCTAGAGTTCTTGCAATTATGTTATAATTGTCAGCTTCTCATCCCCTAACTAAATAGACTGTTGGCAAACTGTAGTGGCAGAAGTATAGAATGACCAAATATATTATTGTGGAATCAATCAATCAATCAATAAAGTATGAATTAGCCTGATCTTCAAAAAATAAGGACTATATTAATATGCATACCTATTTTACATACATTCTGAATTCAAAATCATTATAAGTTGTCAGTTAACTGGAAGACAAAGAGTTAAATTATTTTACTGAAGATTTCTTCATTTTTGAGATATTTCAATGTATTGTGAGAGTATATATTGTTTTCTCTTTCCAGCTAAATAATGCATTGTTTCATTAACTATCTAGATTTGAATTTGTGTCTGAACACAAGTTGTTGAAATCATACTCAATGACCTGATGTTATAAAAATTCACACTGGAAAGGAAAAAATCTACTGGAGAATTGTTTTCTTATAGGAAACCAAATTTTCTCCTTGGCTATTGCGGTATAAATAATATGATCCTTTGTTTAGAATCCCTCTGACATAGCATTCTTTTCTGTCACTATTTATAGAGGCAAAGTGGCATGATAAAAATAGCACAGACTTGCAGTCATAAAACCTAGGCTTACAAGGAAAAGATATTAACATGTATTCAATATATACTGCATCTCAGACTGTGTTAGATGTATTGTATTTATTATCCAGTTTATTTGACCCCCACAACAACATTATGATGCGTCATAAATTGTGAATGCAAGCGTGCTTTGGAAATAGATTCTCTGGATTAGAATCCAAACTCTACCACTTCTAGGGGTACAATCTTGGGAAAGTTACTTAACTTCTCTTTGCTTCAGTTGTAAAATTATTTTTTTAATGGATGTGATAATGATGACTCCATTACAGAGTTATCAGGATTAAATGTGTTCTTATTTTTAAAGTATTTATATATATTAGTATCAGTAAAATAACAAGAATTAAATAATGTGTGGCTTTTATTCCACAAATATTATCAGAAGGATCACGGCAACTTTGTAAATGGGATATAGTTCTCATTGGCAAACTAAATGTTACAATTTCCATCTAGAGCTGTTGGAATAGGTATCTCATGCTCTTCTTATATGAAATCATGAGGCTGTATACTACTCAACATCCTGAAGATAAACAAAGGCAAAAGGAGAGTTAAAGCGCAGTGCCTGTGACACAGAAGACATTTATGCTTACTTGTAAAAAAGATGAATGGATAAATTAATAACATCTCTGACTTCTGACTCTTTCTGTTGCATAGGTCACTTCTAGCTCAAGCAGTATGTGTATCAATTGAAGGAAAGAAAGCCTTTGATCTCCTTTGACAAGTCAGATGAGCAATGTCATCTTTCCTGTCAACCACAGTCCTATTGAGGATATCTCACATGATAAATTAAGTAGGTTCTGAGAAAGTCTTTGTAAAAAAAAAAACATGAAATGCCATTTGGATATATTTGGTATTTGGGTAAAACATCATTTGGGGATGTTTTTTGGCAAATGATGAGCTGCTTGTTAAAACCAACCCTGGATTTGAATCTTGCTTGGTTTGTGATGTTGGTATAATTGACCTAACCTCTCTAAACTTCAGATATCTCAAGGGCAATGAATGTGATAGTTTTCAACTTATAGTGAGAAGTAAATGTGAAGACAGCACTTGTAAAGTATGAAGCTTAATCCCTATTGTAGTGCTTATCAACACAAAAAGTATTCAGCATCAGCTGGTTGTTGCTATCGCATTACTGTTGTAATCATTGTTGTCATTTTAGCAAACACAGCTACATGCAGCATTTCTGTATAGAAGTAGCAAGTACTAGACATGAACGCTCCTATTTCACCCTCCTTGTGACCATGCAGATGTTGTTCATTCCCTATGATCTTTACCTTCCTGCTGCACTACTTAACCTTCCCAGGCGACCACTCCAGACTGTAATGGTAAATAGGATGTAAGTTATTTGTCAACTTTCTCTCTTAAGACTATTGTCATTGATTACAGTAAATGTCAAAAATGAACATAATAAATGACTCAAATGCAATTATTAGGCAAAGAATAATAGCAATAGATGGTGAGATAAGAGGTCTTAGCCCTCTTTTCCCCATAGAAGCACTTGTTTAATAATAATATCCAGACCAACATAGCTTTAGGCAAAATCCAGATTCCAGTTAAAGGATAGCAGTTCCTCAGAGGAGCACAAATATAGCTGTGAACAGTCGTTTACTTTACCAAAGTTATTTCCTACCTCAAACCAACACAACTCAGTGCTGAGAGAAATCACCTCTGCCTAGGACTTCTCCCTTGAATGGAAGGAGAGAGTGGAGACCAATTCCAATGCCCCAGGGCTTTTGGTGCACTGAGGGATAAGTTTCTGTTTTGTTTCACCCAAGGAGCTGATAGAACTGGCACAGTTAGGATGATTGGGGACAAAAAAGAGCAAAGAAAGAGAAACGTACTGTCGCTGGTGCAACTCTGCCAGAGTGGGAGACAGCATGGAACCTGAGGTTGTTCTATAAAAAGGAAGGGAAAGAGATGGAACATCTTCTAACATCTGAGTATTTGGTAAAATAGAAATGAAACCATCAGAAACCAAAAAGTACAAGTGATCACAATCTCTTGAAAAAAAAATCTGTCTAACTAGTAATATATGTGCACAAGGCCAGAGAAGGCAAATCCATGGCAGAAGTTTGAGAGGTAGGATGCTCGGTGAAGATCATTCCCTGTCAAAGTCAGTCTATATGGACTGGGAGAGGTGTAGCTTCAAAGACTGTTGCACAGTTATCAATTCAAATATACAAGATTCAAGTCCAGAGAATATCAACAGACTCAGTATAACATGACCCAATCAGAGAATCAATCTCAGTGACTGACTCTAAAATTGGATATCTGTGATTTAAAATAATTATCTTAAAGGAATAATGAGTTACAAGAGAATATGATAGGCAACTAAAAATTAGGAAAACAATGCATGAATAGAATGAGAAAATCAACAAAAAATATTAACTCTAAAAAAGACCAAAATAAATCCTAAAACTGAAGAATATAATAACTGTACTGAAAAATTTACTACAGGAGTTCAACATCAGACACTATTGAGTGAAAGGAAGAATCAGTGAACACTAAGGTCATTTGTTATCCAGTCAGAGGAGCAAAACGAAAAAAAAATGAAAAAGAGTGAAGAAAACTTAAGGGATTTATGGGACTAGCATCTATTAAACTAAACAGCAATAGAAAAGTATAAAACTCTTTGGTAAAGGTAAATGTTAAAATTGATAAAGACTACTATAATAATGTAATAGTAGTTTTAACCATAGTATAAAAGTTAAGACACCAAAGTATTCAAAATAGCTATAAATGCAAAATTATGTTAATGGATATACAATATAAAATTATGTCAATCTTGACATTGGTAATACCAAATGTGTGTAAGGGAGAGAAGTAAATACATGGAGTTGTTTTATGTGATTGAAGTTAAGCTGTAATCAACTTAAAATTGATTTTTATAGCCCTAAGATTATCTTAATCCTCTCACATTCCTATAAATACTTTATTTTGAGTCTGGGAAACTAGTATTTAGAAACAAAAGTCACACATCTGATGTCATACTATAATTAAGTATTGAAACAGCAAGTCTTCATACAACCTGAAGATTCCCAGCATATGAAGAAAGCCATGCTTACTAAGACTTGAAAAACCAACTCAAATTTGATCCTTGCCTGTAGCTTTGTCTGCATAGTTCAAATTTTACTATCCTCCCAAAATTCCCTTATTTTAATAACTACTTAATAACTATGCTAATAACTATTATGGAGCACTTTAATTTGACTCTAATGATGAGATAAGATTCACACTCTAATGATCATAGTACAGAAAAATGTCATTAAGTACCGTTGGCTATGTTAAAATATTCTAAAAGAATTCAGAGGCGTGAAAGCTCATTTCAACCTGTCTGATCAGGAATAGCTTCAAATGTAAAGCGGTATCTAAGTTGATCTCAGATATCAAAGGAAAACAGAGATAGTTTATGAAAAATAGAGTGTAGTTAGTAGAATACTTGGATTTATACTGTTGAGTTTTGGGCATAAAACTTTATTAACCTACTAAGAACAGACTGGACACAGTTTTGAATTCCAGGCCAAAATTTGGATTTTGTGGTTGTAGTTGATATGGTGCTGAGCAGTTCAGGCTCACCCTCAGAAATGAGAACTGAAGTCTCCATTGATTTGGGGGGGATTCGTGGCAGAGAGCACTCATCTGTCAAGCTCCTCCCTGGGGACAGCCCTCAAGTGATGACTGGCTGTTTTGGCTATAACTGTTCTGCCCCTACACCAGAATTCAGGATAACAAAGATGTGTTAACTCAGCTGTTATGAATACATCACAGTCTAACTTAGTGTTCCCAGTTCTGTTTACTTCCCTTCTCCCATAGTTGTTTACCTGTAGGCATGCCCTAATCAATTTAATGCATGCTAATCCATATTTCAGCTTTCTTGGGAGCCTGACTTTCAAAAGTTGTAGTCCATGAAAAACCAGGGGATTGCAGAATGTTTTACAAACAAAAAGTACATTAGAAAGATTTATACAATTATTTATCTTCACAGATGGCTGAGTTCAGCATTTGCTCTGTTCTTTTCCAAAATACCAATAAAATTATATCAAAAGAATAATTTTATAATAGCAAGGAAGAATCAAAGGGAACCCTCAGTGAAAAAAAAAAAACTATTTTTACAAAGTTCTGCAAAAGATAAAGATATGGAAGCCAGTACTGATAAAAAGAAAATAAATAAAAATAGATATTTCAACATTAAGTAAGAAGGGACTCCAAAGAAAAGAAGAAAAATAGGCAAAAGTTGTTACAACAGAAGGCACCAATCAAATTCTTCTTCAAATTCAATGTATAATTTAACTGTAAAGTGGTACTTAATGAAATGATTAAAATAATAATTTTCATTGAGAGGAGGGAAAGAGGTGAAGTTTTATATCTGTAAACTAAATCCTCACCTTTCCTGGAAGATCATCAAGAGAGAATATAATATGTTTAATGCATAATTTAGAAAAGATTATTTAAGTGTGTAGTCTATAAATAAGGATCTATGTGTAAATACAAGTTGCTGAATTTGAAAAATTGGACTAGGAACAAGACATCCAGAAACAGTCAACTCTTTTATCGTAAGTGCCTCTGAAATATTTAATATTCTATATGGTTGCATTCTTAAAATAATATTTAAAACAATGGGCATAGTAATCTAATAACAATTAATCCAATAGAAAAAATGAGTGGAGAAAATATTCAAATTGAATAAATTATTAAGTTGTATCACATGTTCAGCCTACTACTTATAACAGCAATGGGAATGGAAGTATCACTATCAGTGGTCAAGGGTGGGTGACTGAGACAACACAAATGGACAACAAGAAATTGTGGTTGTAAGAGTAGTGGGTTTGAAGAATAAGTGTAAACTATTGCTCTCGTTTTTTTGTTTGTTCAGATGCATGCAGAACAGATGCTAATATATGATCAGCAGGCTGCATTGTAATGTGAGAGTAAAATATGGGAAAGAGTTAAACTGTAGATTCTATTATGGGACTTTAAAAAGAAGAGACCTTAAAATATTAATCACTGTATTTATATACATCTTGTTCCTTTTCCTTTCATTTGTAAAGACTGAATTACCTTGAAAAATTTCTAGTGTTAAAAACACACACAACTTCAATTTTAAAAATATGTAATCAGGCTCTTGATCTCAAAAAATTACAAATGGAGGGTATGTGAATATCAAATGAATTCCATAGAAAACTTCAGAAAGGCTGTAAAGAAGAGAAGAAAGAAAACATCAGCAGCCCATAGGAGAGTTACATGGAATGTGAACCGAGTCTGAGGGATAGTGGGTCATGGCCATGAAGGAAGCTCAGTGCCAAAACAGGAGGCTATATATGTAAATATATGTTTATGTTTATAACCTGAGGAACTTGGACAAAGGAACCTTATGTATCCAGCCAAATGGAGACAAAATAACAGTGAAATATTTTACTCACAAGTCCAGTGAACAGTTTATTTCCCCTGAAGCCAAGTCGGTTGGAGTTCATCTTCCTACAGAACTATGCTTTCTATCAACCATCACCAGCAATGCTTTCATCAGAAGGATGCTGACTCATGCTATGAATTTTTCTGAATCTTCATAGAAAGAACCTTTTATGAGTAAATTCCTTTTTGCCACAACAAAGGAGATTTGTAAGCATCATCAAAGAACTGAGAGTCCTTGATTTATAAAGGGTCTATGCCAATATGAGCATTGCAAGGTGGTGGGATTGGGCATGAAGAAGAGAACACTCATTACACTATAAAATGTAATGCTTAATCTTATGAAGAAATAGTGTCACCAAGTTTTCCATTGTCTATAACTGTTGTTTTACTCAAACTTAGTAAAGTCTTGGCAGAAAATAATTCTTATGAACACTCATTGACAACTGTTGACTTGAAACTATGGTGGTGGAAATGGAGAGGTGGACAAAAGGTATGCACTTTTAGCTACAAGATGAAAAACTTCTGAGGATCTAGTGTACAGTGACTTTAGTAACAACACAGGGCTGTATGTTTAAAACCTGCCAAGGGTAGGTCTGAAGTGTACTCACCACACACGAAAAGGTAACTATGTGTGTTGACATATGTGTTAAATGACTTTGTCGTGGTAATCATGGTGTGATATATATATGAATATCAAATTATCACAATATATACTTAAACCTTACATGATGTTACATGTCAATTACATTTCAATAAACAGAAAAAACTTGATTAGACATGATTCATTATATTTTTTGAAGAAATATATTTTAATATATTTGATGATGTATTTTTATTTACTTTATATGTATTTTTATTTCTTCATAGAGTTGTACCCTATTTTGAGAAGACTGATTTAAAAATAGGTGTATATACATGGAAAAAGTATTAAAAGACTATTAGCTCCTTTCTGAATCTTTCCCACTTACTTTTCTTAGTAGTTCTCTCTGAAAACAGGAAATTTTCTTTGCACATTGAGAAAAAAAAAATACCCCAAAGAAAGAGAGCACATATAAGCCCGGTTGATTTAGACTCTGCAATATGAGCAAGAAAGAAAAAAGAGTGAAGAAATCTTATGAACACAGACAACAGTGTGCTGATTGCCAGGGGGATAAAAGGTGACAGAGACTTAGCTTGGGATGGTGAACACACAATACAGTGAGTGATGGTGCCTTGTAGAACTGTGCATCTGACACCTGTGTAAGTTTGTTAACCAGCGTAACTCCAATAAATTCAATAAAAAGGAAAAAAAACATTTTGGTCACCGTTTTTTTCCTTCTTTTTTTCTTTAGGTATTTCTCCCTTGCTACCATAGATTTTAGTCTTTTTTAAAATGTATATTTGAAAGCCTGGGTAAACACAGTGCATTGGAAACTAAATGTGTTTAAAGCAATGTTTGGTAGCAAGGGATGATTTAAGTTTCTTTGATCTCTGCCTACCTAATGTTGCTAGAAAATTTATTTTTTCATCTTCTGTCTATTTGCCAAAATGTCCAAGAAATCACTTGATAATGACTTTGAGATGTCATGTATCTGTTATGAGGCATTGCCCGACACATTTGTGTTATATTTTTATGTGTAGGCAAATAATGAACAACTCTAGATTTCTTCTGATCCTAATAATATGGCATAATTCTGACCTTTCCTACATGTTCTTAAGTAGATACAGATAAAATTTTTGTACTGATCTATACCCTTAAAGCACTATACATTTTAGGTACTATCTGTGTTTTTCTTAAAATTGCGTGCATACTCATTTTTTGTTTACTCTAAGAAGACAGTCAAGTACAAACTTAACATTGTCACTTGAATAATTTGTTCAATAAAGTCTGTGCCTTACTATATGCGAGGCATTCAAGTGAGCACAAGTCTTGTGTTACAGAAGAATGAGTTGGCCTGCTGTGCCTGGAACCCACATATGCTTGCAGACTTACGTGTTATTTTATCAGGCATTAACAGGGATCGGTGGAGGAGAAGCTGGAGTGTTCGCTAGTACACTTGCAGGAGCTGTGCCTGCACCAGCTCATCTTGACCCATTGAGTAGCCCCTGCCCTGCAGAGACGGCTGACAAGGTGCGCTATGCATGTGAGTCTCCTTTGTCAGATTGTGTCAGGGACAAAGTTTGAGAACCTTCGTTGGACATTTTAGTGCTAGAGTAATGTAATAATTTTCCACCTTTTTCATCTCATAGCACATAAAAACTAATTATTAAAATTCTGTGGCATACCAAAAATAGATTTTTTGTTGATCTGACAACAAAAACATAGGTATAATTTTGATCCATTCACACCAGATGGCTATTGTTGTGTTGGCTGTTGTCATTTTTTATCTGACAATCTAAAGAAAAAGAGGTCAGTGCCACTAAGTAGCCAGGCATTGCATGGTTTAAAAATTCTTGGGGCACACCGGTGTGCCCCTTATCGCACATCAGTTGAAACTCACTCTATTAATATATAGCAAATACAATTACTCTTCCTTAGTTTGGAAAGTGTTTGTCTCAGGGACATCCTGATTGTATTTCTAATGGAAGGAAGGACAAGTATTAACATGTTTTGACCCTCAATTGTCAGCCATCTGCCTTTTAAAAAATCTCTTTGGGAGCTGGAAAGAGCCCTCTGAAATTAATATTTTATACTAATATCTTGGTACAGTGTTTAGATCATGGACTCTGAATTTAAAATGAGTTAAACTCCTAACTCTGTTCCCTGATGAGTTCATGCATTTTAAGTTTTATTCCTCTTCTGTAAAAGGTGATGGGTGAAAATAGAGCCTCCTATAACATAGGTTTTTCAGTAAAGAGACAGTATGTTTTAGGCCCCAGTTTGTAGTTTAATATATATAAGTGCTTAACAATTGTTGGGAACCACCCTGCCTGGTTTCAGAGGCTGTAACCCCTCAGGGTTAAGGCTGAGTCAGAGTTGGGACCATAAGCCACTACGGAGACAAAGCTTGTCTCCCTGGCAGAAGTGCCACTTCTGCCCACTTCACCCTGCTTGGCCCTGAGCTTGGCCAGTTAGCCAATGACGGGTAAGAATCCTCAAGGGAGGATCAACCTAAGACAGGCTCTGGTCACGGAAGAGGCCCACAGGGAAGGACTTGGGGGGCTGTGGAAAAAGGGGGTGATGGACCCTCGCCCCTCGGCTTTGAAATAGCCTGAGTCCTCATTCTGTCTGCAAGAAGTCTCCTAATCTCTTGGCTGCCTTACTTCCCTTGCCTGACTTAAGCCTGGAGCAATAACAGAGGGCAGTGCAGTCCTGTGCTGGGAGGGGCGGATTCCCTGGGGAATCAGGCCTAACAAAAATACATACATTCCTGTGAAACCTACTTATTTTGGACCCTCAGTTTAAGAGATAAGGGTCCAGACCTGAGATGAGTCTGGCGCCTAAAGTTTTATGGCCCTCTAACTAATTGGCTGTAACTCAGAATAAGCCCTCAGAGTTCTCTGTAAATCTTGTATTGTTTAACCCTTACTGGCTGACAATGATTGATGAGCTTTATCTGTATTCCTATGGGAATGAACCTAATAAAAGCCCCTGGAGAGAGAGGCTCGGGGCCCTTCTCCCCCTGAGAGAAACGGCCACCTTTCCTCCCCAAGCAGATCATGTCTTGGTAGTCTTTTTCTTAGTCCGTGGCGGAACCTGGGGGGCTGCGTTAAAGCCCCCCGACAAACAATGTTAGCTCTGATTTAATTATTATTTTAAAAAAATGAAAATAAAGGTGAGAGAAATGAAGACATTACCAAGTCACAAAGCTAATATCACAGTTCTGTTGGGTTTCAATGTCACCCTTTAGGTTTTTAATTTATCTGCAAAGCCATTCTTTTCTACTGCTTAACTTAGAGAATTTATCATATTTTAAAAAATCTCATTCATTCTTCTCAAATTATTATTCACTGCTTTAAATTTTCATAAGTAAAAGGATTATAGCAAAACAACACAATTCTAAAATTCTGTATAGAACTAGGCAATATTTAGATAGAAACCATGCTACACACACATAAAAAATACCTAGACTTTTATATATGTTGGAATTTAAAGTCCTTGAGAATGAGGCTAGTAGATTCCAACCAATTCCAACACAGGCCACGGCATAGATTAGATTTGGTCTCAAGATAGTACATAATTTTGGTACTCTAATGATTCCTGTGTATTGCTACACCATCAGATTGACAATGGACATTAGCAAGGTCATTAACATGGCTATAATTGAATAATTATGATCTCTGTGATATAATAATACCATTAATTTTGAATTATTACCAGATAAATTGTTTTAGCTCTAAAAATCACTGGAGGGAAAGATCTTCAGGAGAATGACTAATGTGGATAACTGTCAGAATTAATAACCAATAGATTTTTCCCCATATACTTGGGTATTCATATATCTAAGAAAAAAATGATGTAAATGAGGAAGCAAATGTATAATTATTCGCTCAAGTAGTGACTAGAATAAAATGGAAAATAATGTTCCTCCCTTGTAACAAGTATTGTGACCTAAAATGAAAGATTAATGACTGTCCATTTTTTTCCTCACAAATAACTTCAATTCAACTAAACAACCTGAACACAGAGTAGCTTACATAATTAAATCATTTCAATCCAATTAAAAATATCTTGAATCCAATGTGAGGAACATAGAATGATTTATATGAACTGATCATTCTTATCATTTGTAGTAATTTTAACTGACTAAATATATGATTACTACTGCTAAGAATATTAGCCCTAATTTTTTCTAGTAAAACTTTTTTTTATTTTGAAATGGTTTCAGTAATCATATTTGGTATTTTGAGATAGATTATATATGATTAAATTGTTTTCACTTGAAGAACATTCTAGTTCATTTCTAACACGCAAATAAGAAAATAGTAAGCGACTATGTGGTTTCATGGACAAGTGATAGCACGACCTAAAATAATTAGACAAGAGAAAGAGAAATAAGTCAAGGAACCATTCTCAGAGAGTACAGCGGAGACCCAGATTTATAAGCCTGAACTGTAGGAATGAGTCTTGATGCTCCCTCCCCTCAAGTACTTCCCACTATACTTCCACAAAATATGTGGACTTTTATCTTCAAAATCTTTCCCCAATGCACCTATCTCTATAGTATCAAAATAGAACAGGCTACATTGTCTCATGAGTGAACAAATTCTAAATCCACTCTGGTCTTAGTCAATATTTTTAATAAATCTAAAATTATATATGAATATTTTACATCTGACCAATCAAAAGCCTTCATCAGTTTGCTCTTAGGTAAAAATCCAACATTCGACAGCCTGACTACCCTGAACTTGTGTCTCTTTACAGTTCCAGCCCATGCCATTCTCCTTCATTCCTCTCATCTCTCTTTATTAAATGTCCTTCAAACATGGTCTCTGGTGTTATAAAACATTTGCTCATAGCTCCGGGAATCTCTGTGGATATCAAAAATCCAACATTGCTCAGGATACTCAAGTCCCTCATATAAAATGGAATAGTATTTACGTATGACAAATGACCATCCTCCTGCACACTTCAAAACATCTGTAGGTTACTTATAATACTTAATAAAATGTAAATTGTATGTAAGTAGTTGTTATACTGTATTATTTAGGGAATAATAACAAGAAAAAATTCTCTACGTATTCACTCCAGATGCAGCTATTGTAGGCATAACTACACAGCACATGTCAGCAGCGATGTTACTTAAGAAAAAACATTTTCAATCCACAGTCCATTCAGTTCATGACAAGAAACCTACAGAAATGAAATGAAAAAGCCCTCTATTCACCTTCATTTGTCTCAAATACTCTTGTCTCTTTCTGCCAGGTAACTGGCAGAAAGTTTATGTCATGGCTAGGTAACATAATGCATATTTCTCAGCTCATTTATTATTTACTCTGGGAAGATTTATTAAATTTCAACATTATATGACATAGAAACTGTGTCTTTATTTAAATATACTATAAAATATTTATTTATAAATGTGTTTTGCAATTGTTTGATTTGTATCATTCCTTGCTCCACTGGACTTTGAACTCAATGAAGGAAGATGCCATATTTATCTTTCTCACTATTGTGTCTTCAGCATTTCTTATTGCACCACCCTTATATTCTGCTCTTGGTACATATAAATTAATAAACTAATGGAGTAAACCAAAATACTATTTTCAATTCATTAATCCACCCTTTGTCATAAAACTTGCTCTGGCTGAGGATATATGATTAATGTAACATCATTCCGCTTCCAAGGTGAGAACGCAAGAGGAAGTTTTGGTTTAGTCATTTTTGCTCTCTCATCTGCTATTAGAAAACATATTCCAGGTAATCATGATCCCAGGATGGAAAGATATATTGTGTGGACTTGAACCCAGCCTACATCTTAGAGTCAAGTAGCTTATGTGAGTTGAGCTCAACAGATGCAGAGCTGACGCACAAACATATAAGTGAGAAATAAATTATTTGTGTAAGCTACTCTGTGTTCAGGGTTTTTTTAGTAATAGCTGATTGAAAAACTCCTAATATATAAATATATTAGATTATAATTTATAAATATATCAGATTATATGTTATAGTGGGAAGCAAGGCCATTTATTAAAATTAAGCAAATATTTTTAACCTCAATTGTATGTATACTAGTTATGTATAATTACAGTACCTAAATATAAATATGTTATTATATATAAAATATATTTCAATTATCCTTTAATACGTAAATTCGTAAAATATTCCAATGCTTATTGAAAAGTCTTAATTAAAGCTTATAGAAAAGAAAATGTTTTTAATTCTTCTACCCTTAGATTGTTTTGCTTATTTTAACTGCATACATTTTTCAAATTGCTGCCCAATTAAAATTGATCTTTATTTATTTTTAAATATATTTTATTGATTATGCTATTACATTTTATGCTTTTATTCTTTGTAGATAAATATATGTCTTAGAAGAAGTTGAGTTCGGTAGGTTCTTTGAAATTTTTGGTTTCATCTTCTAAAACATGTACCTGTGATTGGTGGAGAAATGTCTTTGAAACAAACTAAGTAAGACTTGTTTCTGTTTTCCTTTGTTCCCTTCCAAGAATTGAAGAGTAATTGGAGCAATAAGCTTCTGGTCCATAGCACTCACTGTACTGCTTTAGTGAATTGCTGTTACTTTTCATAGAAGGCAGACGGTAAAGTAGTTACCCACAGGGTGTGTGTTTTTGATGAATGGCAAGAGTGGGATGTCTCAGTCATTAAACATTCCAGGAACACGCTATTTGTAGAAACACATGTTGATGCTCACAGGCAGTGGTGCATAATAGTAAGAAATGAACATGAATTATTTCTTTTTCAAATAGCATAGGCATTTTCTAGTTTTTAAGGATGTATTTTAGTTCACTGATTTCTAAAGACTATATGATATCAACAAATAGTTTTTTAGTATCTTTTTATAGTTCTTAAAACTACAAAAAACATTAAAGTTCATCCAATGCCGTTTTATAAAACTTCTGGGGACTTTAAAATATACTAATTCTCAAACCTGCTTTAGACAAATTCTGGGCATTGGACTAGGGCATAAGTATTTTTATAAAGCTCCCAATATATTTTTTACATGCATGTAAGTTTGAGAACTTTGATTCTGATCTTATTCCTTTATGTTATGAGGAGGGAAACTGAGGCCCAGAGAAGGAGGATGATTTCCCCAGGGTGACCAACAATATCAATGTAATTTTCAGTGAGACCCAACCAGTTCTGCAGCATAATATTTCTCCTCATATTGTGAGAAGCACTTCCTTTATTCATCCATGTCAGCAACTATCAGCTTCATTCATCTATATCAGCAAATAGAAGCTTTAAGTTTAAATGCAAACTCACATTACTGCTAAACATATGCTTTCTTATTTTAACTTTTATATAGATACCTGCAATTTGAACTATTAAATATTTCTCATAAATACTAAGTAATGTTCAAAATTAAATGTTTTCATGTCTAAATATGATGTAGAACCTTTTCATAATAAACTCTATTTTTTCTACTAGATATAAACCAGTATTTTATTCTAATATCTATTGGTCACATTATATCCTCACAATGTAACTGAGAAAGTTCATATAAGTCTGTTATGATATGTGTGTGTGTATGAAGAGTACGTAGATAATGTACAAAAATGGTAAAAATAACAGCAAAATGGGTTGAAGAGAATTTTTAGAAATGAGAAGTAAGAGTCAATATTGTGTGATTTTTAGGGAAATATATATATGGCTAATTGTAGAACAAAAATCTAAATAAATATTGAATAGGAGCCCCTAAGGATATGTATTATTTTTGTAAACTAATGTCTGTTAGACTAACAGAGGTGTTAGTAGTGGTGAATTTAAGTATATTGAAAGGATTTTACCAAATTTTGCTGTAGTAATGTATCTTTTGATAGTTACAATATAAGTAAAGCAAAAAACTGAAAATAGCTCGTGTGTTTGACCAATGAAAAATAAAGAAAAAAGCACAATTAAATGTAAGCATCCATATTTAATATATGTATATATACATATATGTTATTAAATTCATTGGTGTTACAATGGTCAATAACATTATATAAGCTTCAAGTGTACAATTCTATAACACATCATCTTTATACTCCATTGTGTGATCATCAAAGTATACTCTCTCTTAATTGCTATATTTAAAAATATACTTTTTCTTTTAAAGGAGAATGCACTGTGATTCAACATAGTGTAATTAAGTATATCATAGAATCATGGAAATTTGTGTTTTTCACATATCCTAATATTGCATGCATTTGTTACAAAGAGTACAGACATCGACATCACAGGACAGTGAATCTTTACCAATATGGAAGTGCTCACTGGGGACAAGCAGCTTCATAAGACACATTTGCTTCATAAGACACATTATCATCTTACTAAAGATGATGATATTAATAACACCATCAGAATTTAATATTATCTAAGTTGTATGACTGAAAGACTAGAAGTCTTTCCTTTTTTTCATTGTTCTAAAGATATCTCTAAGAGGGCTGAGGCCCTTCCTTTTTTTCTTTTTCTTTTTTTTTATTTTTCCCTTTCTCTTTAAATTTTTCTAAAGATATCTCTGAGAGGATTGAGGTTTAATGCTTGTTTCACAGCTACAAGGTCATTTTTAATGAACAAAAGTTAATTAGGCAGAAATTATCTCTTTTGGTGCAACTGGTGCTATCATAATTTGAATAGTTTCAGAATGTCGGGCATAGGGAAAAACATTAGAAGTTTATCTCACTAACAATGTCAATCGTGTTTATAATGAAGGAAATTCCACTGAGAACAAAGAAAAACAATATGAAAAGTTTAGAAATTATTTAAGAGGAAAGAGGACAGGAAATTTGTAGAATGTGTATGGGAAAAATATAAACTAGCAATAGTTTAATAAAAATGATTTCAGAAGGTAATTGAATATGAAAGTTAAAAAGATTCCAAACGTCACTAGCAACTCTACGAAGCAAACCCCAACACGCACACACATCAGTGCTGAGACAGAAACACCTTTCAGTCTCATTTAATTCACGTCAACACTGCCTTGATCTGCGTCAACTGCGGTGTTTCTGTTTGCTTGTTCCAACATATTAATAAAATTGCCTTTCTGTTTCTTCTAAAAATATCATATTATTTTTAGTTGAAATATCTTCAAATTGACCTACCAATCTTTTTTTTTGCCATAGAAATAGATTTAAAGGAAGAGGGATTAAAACAGAAAGAATCAAGAAAGACTTTTATACAGTAATAGATGTGGAAATAGGAACTAATTTACTATTGTAGATTAAGTACATAAAATTTTCAAAAATTGTCAATGATCAGCAACTCTGATTCAGCATATCAGGAGGGATAACGATATTTGAGAAAGATGGAGAGATATCTAAATCATGATTTTAACTCAATAAGAAAGAGATATCAGCATATACCTTGACAAAAATATCTTCATAATGTGCTTTCTTTCAAAGAAGTTTTAAGCAGCCTTTCTTACCATTCCAACTCTGTTGACTGTAACTTATACAATTCTAAGTCGTTTCCAGATTTTTTTGAATCAGCATCTGGTACATTCACTGTCTTCTTCCTCTCATCTGCAGTCCTCTAGAGTCTAACCTCCAGCAGCCTACCCCCATGATCTCTCTGCCTTCAAGCACAGCCACGTTTTCACTCTTTTTATTTCTTTGAGAATTCTTGAACTTTAGTGTTTCTCAGATCCAAAGGAAAAGAGGTATTATGAAGTCTACTTTTAAAGCAAGGTATTGAATAGAAATTTATAAAACCAAATGTACGAAATCACAATATGTTATATGAAAAATGTGAAGTGAAGAGATTTGAAATAAAACTTTAAGAATCATTATTAACTGCATGGCTAATTTTACAACCTCCTTTAGAACTGATATAGAGGATGAATGTGAGAGCTGTGATGGATTATGGAAGGTAGATTGGATGAAATAAATCCATTGATGTTTTTAAACATTTGAAAAGCAAGATGACTATAAATGTGAATATCATTATATAAAAAAGAGAGAATTTCCAAATGAGTCAATCTTAACAAAAATATCTAGTTATTTTCTTTAAGTTCTCTATATTAGCAAGCAAAAAGTAAAGTTACAGAATACAGAAAACCCAAAGTATATGAATAGCAATTTTTCCTAAACAAAACCTTATATTGTGTTTTAATTAATTTATGAAATAACATTTTCATAGCATTCTTAATGTGGGGAAGTAAGAATATTTATTAGTTACTACAAGTGATGGCTCTAATTCCAATATCTATCTTTAAATAAATTATTATTCACAAAATCTTAGTGATGATCTAATTCCAATTACACATTTTTGCTCTGAAATGCACCAGTAGTGTATATGATTCATTTTCACTGAACTCTATCAGTATTTATATTTTAAAACCATTCCAATCTGTGATTAAATGAAATAAAAATATTATATGAGCAAATATAAGTAATGTCAAATTTGATTTATAATTTGACACAGTAGTGTGATATAATATTGATATAGAATGGAATTTCTAAGAATTTCTCTGCCTATGTCAGTTAATGTTGGTAAATTAGAACAGATCACTTCACCTCTCATTATTGATTGCTTCACATTTAACGTGAATAGGTAAAAAACTCAAGGTCATAAATTTGTAATATTGTTTTAATCTGTGTGAGCAAATTAAGTTATTCATCATTGTTCTTTTTAATTAATCACATTTTCTTATGTTTATTCGTATAGATATGTAAAGAAATTGAACATATTTAATAAGAAACTTCACTTATGATTTTCTATTAACCATTCTCAAAAAATGTAACATGTTAGGTTTCTCAGAAAAACTCAATATTAATAGTATATCAGGAAAAAATAGTCAGAGTAAACTTATCTTTAAAGTTACTGTCTAGATGTGTGATTATTTGTCGCTCCACAAAATAACAGGTTGATGTTTATGGGTTCTAAATCAATCCAACGTTAAAAAATAATGTTCTCTTTAAATTCAGGTAGAGAATAGTGGTGAATTCTCAAATGCACACTAACATTTTTACATAAATTCTCTAATTATTTATTTTCTGTTCACAACAAAAAACAGAGTGTAGTGGTCACATATATTTTGTGTAGAGCCTATTTGATATAGAGCCTATTTGAATACATGTGAGTTATGCATTCAGGCATTTTTACTGAAGAGTTCTTATGTCTAAGACTGCACTTGGTACCTTGGTGATATGACACATATTCAATCCTCATGAGACAGTAGATTCAAGACACATAATTTGCATTCCTACAAAAGATAGCATCAGAATGATAACAAGGGACTAGTGCAGACAATAGGTACAACTTAAAAAAGGGAGAGAACACTGGGCAAAGTAATAACATCAGACTTGACAAAGATTCCTCAACTTGATTTTCGAAGATAGATATACTTGGATAGGGGAACCAAGCAAAGGATGCCTGTTAAATGTAGGACATGCAGAGACAAATAAGCATTCAGAGATCAAAAGAAACTAGGGTGGGTAGCACTGCAGTGCAGTTAAAGGACACACTTGACCCAGGAAGCCTGAATTCAAAGCATCAGTCTGATCATAATGGTGTGTCCAATGAACAGTGGTGATAATAATTGTGCTTACCATGTGAAGTTATTATTATGACAAATAAATTAATTCAAATTATAAAATTAAGGTGACTGAAATAATGCCTGGTACATACTTAATTACTATTAGTTATTATAAACATTCCACGAAGCGGTTTAGAAGAAATTTTCTTGTGAAAATGTTTAAATACCAGGTTAAGCATTTGCTATTTTATCAAGTTTTCCTAAAAAATAAAAATTAAAAAAATTGACATTTTAATTTGTGTGGGTGTATACTTGTCATTAAGATGGATTAGAGTTGGTAAAGTAAATAAAAAACAAAAAAATTGTTGGGCAATACTACTGAATATGAATCAATAGGGTTAGGAACTGAGTATGGCAAATTATGAGAACTTAGAGTCAGGGTTGACTCCACAATTTAGAACAAGATGATTGAAAGGAAAGACGCTTGGCAGAAATAAGCAAATTAAAATAAAGTGCTAGTTTGGGTAAAATGGCAATGATTTTAGTGTGACACACTTTATATTTGAAATTACTTATGTGTCAGCATATCTGCCAAGTTCAATTACAGATGTGTTTTCACTGAACATAAAGTTACTTGCATCATATTTGTCGTTGCTTCCTGATAGACATAGGCCTCTAAACACTCAAATGAAAAAAGAAAGGTTTTACAAATGGAGAGTTAAGTAAATTAAGGCCCAGTGAGTTGATGTATCAGAAGATCCAGGTCCCCTAAATCCCAGGACATTATCTTACTATCCACTTTATGATTAAATGGAAAACAATGCAAGGATCTATGAGCATAATCTTCAATGTTGGAAAACATGGCCCCTTTCCAATCGAAGGTAACCTTCCGGTCAAGTGTGCCTATTAGTTCAAGGAAGGTTTTTAAAGAGAAAATATAAAGAGGTAATATCTAAACATCATTATTTAAATAATTTATATAAAACCTGGCATTTTCCTTAAGGACTGGTAATTGTGCAACAAAATGTTAAACTCATAAAGTTTCTATTCCACTGAAAATTTTACTTGTGATTGTGTGAGATCTGATCTTTTAAATCGTTTTTGTTAAATTCATTGGGGTTACATTGGTTACTAAAATTATATAGGTTTCAAGTATACAATTCTCTACTACAACATCTGTATATTGCAATGTGTGCCCACCACCCAAAGTCAAATCTCCTTTCATCACCCTCTGTTTGACCCCCTTTACCCTTTTTTACCATTCACCCATCCCCCTTTCTGTATCTATGAGTTTTTGTTTCTAAGGAGACACTTCAGATATATGAAAGAACGTTCAGCTTCACTAGCTATTAGGGAAACGCAAATCAAAACTACAGTGAAATACCACCTTGCACCTGTTAGAATGGGTATTATCAATAAGACAAGTGATAACAAATGCTGCAGAGGTTGTGAAGAAAAAAAAAAACTCTCATTCACTGCTGGTGGAATGGAAACTGGTACAGCCATTATGGAAAACATTATGGAGTTTCCTAAAAAAAATTAAGAATAAAATGACCACATAACCCAGCAACCCCTCTTCTGGGTATTTTCTCAAAACAAATTGAAAACATTTTTCAGTAAAGATATATATATATACCCCTGTATTCATTGCAGCTTTGCTCACGGTTGCCACAACATGGAAACAACTAACATATTCTTTGATAGATGATTGGATAAAGAAAAATATATATATATATAATTGAAACTAGTGAGCAATGAGAAAAGATAAAACACTGTCATTTGCAACAACCTGGAAAGACCTTGAAAATGGCATGCTAAGTGCAATAAAGTCAGACAGAAAAAGCCAAGAACCATACGGCCAGGCATTCTTTTTTTTCCTCAACCAAGGATATTTTCCTTTGCTTTGAGAGAGAGAGAGAGAGAGAAACATCAATGTGAGAGAGAAATATCAACTGGCGACCAGTGATCAAACATGCAACCTGGGTATGTGCCCTGACCAGGAAGCAAACCAGCAACCTTTTGGTCTACAGGACAACCAACTATCTGAGCCACACCAGCCAGCGCTGACCAGAAATTCTTTATGACCACATGGACTTAGGGTAATAAAAGCTTTTCACAAATCTTGTGGTCTAAGTATTCAAAGGACCCACTCATCTACACCTCCCTTCTCAGATGTTCCCACTCTTTTTTCTGGCATATTTGTAATGTGATATATACATGTCTTATACTATTACTTTCTTCACCTACATCTTCCTCCTGAGTATCCTGGAACTCTAAAAAGAGGAAACCTGTGATAGACTGAATGATTGCATCCCTCTAAATTTTCATATTTTGAAATCTTAACCCCCAAAATGATGGTGTGAGGAACTGAGGCTTTGAATGGGATTATATCATGAAGATGGAACCTTCAATAATGGGATTAGTGCCCTTATAGTGGAACCTCAGAGAGCTCTCTCCTCTTCTTTCCTGTTTTTTTAAAAGATTTTATTTACTTATTTTTAGAAAGAGGGGAAGAGAGGGAGGGAAACATCAATGTGTGCTTGCCTCTTGCACACTCCCTACTAGGGACCTGACCCACAACCCAGGCTTGTGCCCTGACTGGGAATCAAACCAGTGACTCTTCGGTTCCCAGGCCAGCACTCATTCCACTGAGCCACACCAGCCAGGACTCTCTCCTCCTCTTTCCATCGTGGTAAGAACACAACCAGAAATTGGCAGCCAGTAACCCAGAAGACAGCTTTCACTAAAATCCAACCATTCTGGTCTATTTTCAGACGCCCAGCCTCCAGAACTGTGAGAAACTGTTGTGTACAAGCCACCCAGTCTATGGTGTTATGATGTAGCAGCCCAAACTGTGAAATAACTCATGTGCAATAAGCTGCCATTCTCCAAAGTCAGCCTTTCCTGAAGGATGTCACTGGCACTCCAGAAAAGGACAGCTGTGTATCTCCTAGGTGTAGTCTATGCGTGAAACTCCCTCAGCTAGATCCCTGACAGCCTTAGATACCAGTGCCGCCTCGGCTCCCTTGTATCCCAGGTGCTGGTCAGTGACCACGCAAGGAGCTACCGAAGATCATTTCAGGAGATGGAAGCAAGTACAAAGGCCCCGGGGCAGGATGACACCTGCCGTGCTCAGTAAACAGTAAGGAGACCAGTATGTCTGGAGTAGAGGTCATTGGGCTGTCAACGCCAAAGGAAACTCCAAGTGATAATTGAGCTGAAGGAGTAGAATGTTGAATAAGAAAGTGAACTTAGCATGGAACACTCTAGGGAAAGCCTGTATTTGGAGGAACATATGGAACTTCATGTCCCAGGAGGTTTGAAAAGACAGCAGAATTTAGTGGTCTCACATGTATTTATAGGAGTATCAAATTCTTATTAAACTTGGTAATAGTTTCAGATAGTTAAAGCAAAAACATACTTTGCTGGAATGCAGATGTGGCTCTTATAAGATGGTGCATAAGTAGGTTTTATTGCTGACGGAAGGAGACTTGACTTGGGGTGGTGAACACACAATACAGTACACAGATCACATATTACAGAAGTGTGTACCTGAAACCTATATAATTTCATTAACCATTGTCACCCCCAGCATTCAATAAAATTGATGTAAATTGAAAATGAGAATATTTATCCTTGGGGTAAATCAGTTTCAATTTAAATACAGTTCCATGAAAACCTTAAAAACACTTATCTCTATTTGGCTAGGTAGTCCTGTTTTCATCACTTGAGTTTGCTGTAGTGAGGCCAAGGATCTTTAGCAGTTATGTCAGGAACCTCATCCAACACAATTTCCTTAACTTTATCTAGGGTTTCCAATCACAAGAAGGTCAGGCTGCATTCAGGCAGTCCCTCCACATTGGCTAAACAGAAATGCATCAGCATTGGAGTTGAGAATTGGGCTTAAAGAAATAAGAGATGCAATGAGAATAAAAAAATAGAACAGTCTCTGTTAGAAGGGAAGTGTACAGAGGTTAAGAAAAAAAAGGAGAGAGGGAGAGTCCATTATATTCTTTTCACTCACTTCCTCATTGCCTATGTCGGCATCCTTTCTGAGTAGTAAAGGATAACAGAATAAAAGACACTGAATGAGGCCCAAGCAAAAACCTGAAGTCTTACACTGTTTAATCTGTAATTTCTTCTAGCTCTCGGTTTAGTGTTTTGTCATTCTTGCAAAGACAGTTTTGAACACTCTTTAAATATGTTTACTATACTTGAAACTGCTCTCAGACAGATTTTTGTCACCTTTGCAACTGTTGGTTTTCAGTGGAGGAAATATAAAGTGTTTAGTTAGCTTTCTAAGGAGTGAAGGTGTGAGGTCATATGTAATATGTGAACCAGCATTATTAGACATGGTTTAAAAATTATTAATACTTCAATTATATGTTTATAGAATGGAACCATGCATTATCACCACACACACATGCTTTTTACTTTTTAAGCACATATTGTAACTCTGACAACTTCTTTAAGATGTCTACTAATTCCTGTGAACATTTCCCTGTATAGATTTTATGTATCTATCAGCTCTAATTAATTTTGAAGTAAGTATATTAGTGATTGCATCTCATGCATAATTTAGCATATGTTGGTTACTTAACACATATATATTGCTACATGGAGAAATGTGTTTATCTGTTGAAGGATGTCTGGAAAAACCTTGTAACCAAACTCATATTAAATCAACATAAATGCTTAAAAATTACACACTTTTAGTTCATGTTTTATGAAAAAGTTATATATGTACACAAAATATTAAAAAGGTACTGACTAAACTTTTCTAAGTGCTGTGTACCTAATTAAATGATGTTTAATTATATCTTCTCTAACAAAATATTTCAAAAATATGATTTAATTATTAATTCAAGTCAATAAAATCTTCTGGAGTTTCTATTACTTGCATAATGGGAAAATACCAGAATAAATGAAACATATTTTCTGTGTTCACAGTCCTCATAGGCCACAATGGTGACAAATAGTATAAAAATTATTATAAATGTCACATCAAAGACAAATAGATATAAATATACACATATATTGATTTTATATAATTAGATATTATTAGATATTTATTAGATACTTATTAGACAATAGAATCACATAAACATGCCTTAGTTCCTAATCTTTAATCATACACAACATAATAGAATTTAATTTCTCACGTTTGGTGTTTTAATCTTTGAACTATCAGCTCTTTGTTACATAGAAAATAACTACCTGTGTTTTACTTCTCATCGACACATATCATAGCCATTCTCAAGGGGAAACACTTTGGTTCCAAAATGATATTAAGTTTATTATCATCAACCTTTCATATTTTAAATCTTTGTCTCAACATTTTGAAAATTCCCTACTGCCTGAAAACAATTGAATCAGCTCAGAAACTTTTGTTCTACCTCAGGGTCCCCCCAGCTTACCCCTAACCACCAAGTGGTTTACCATTTTCAAAAGGCATTCCATTCTACTTCCATATTCTTGTGTTCTTTGTTACTTATCAGCTGGTTAGAAATGTGTTTGGTTAGTGTTTTGGCACTGCCTTACTGGCATTTGATTATTAGAGATGATATTCATACAACATAAGGATAATATTCTAATTTTATAGAGATGACATTAGTAATTTATTTTCAAAAAAATCATATTTTAATGACTTTTTCAGTAAAATCTCCCCACCTTTTTATCAGTTTCCTTTGTAGTTCTATAGACAATGTAAATTTAAAAACAAATCCTGTGCCTAAGAAGTAATTTATCTATGTTTGTATAGATCTGCTCGTACACAGATTAAACCTCGATTTTGGCAGCACCATCTTCGTGGAATGAATCATCCCATCAGTCCTTGTGCGGCAGAATCATTTTCTTTACAGCCCCTGTTCCAGTACTTCCTGTTTCTCTTCGACATTGCCCATCCTAAGCATTCTCTTAGTCTCCACTTCTCCGTTTGTCAAAGCCGTTGAGCAAGCATTTTATATAACTACTTTACTGAGACTGCATGTTATAAGAAAGAAAAAGTAGGTAAGACAATCAACTAGAAGATAACTGATAATCCAGAAAAAGATGGCAAAACCTCCCTCCTATTAAAACAGTACAAATTTATTCAACAAATACTCATCAAGCATTGTTCTAGGTTAGGGGATAAAAAAGTGTATGAAAGAAATCACTGTGTTCAGAGTCCTTACTTTCCGGTAGGAGTTTATATACAACACAGAAAAAAAGTTACGTATACAATTAGGAGATTACCAGTGCTGGAGGGAAAAAGAGGCAACGGGACTTGCAATATTCAAAAGTGTGAGCAAGGGCGGTGACGTTGGGAGGAGATAAGAGAGCAAGCTCTACGCACACTCGGGGGCAGAGGAATAGTGTTCCAGGCAGAAGGAACTGCAAATGCCTGGTGAAAATAGCAAGGCCCACATTTAAAAACAAGCTGGCCAACTTTGCCATTTTAATTTACTTTTCTATTGAAGCAAAGTTGTTGAGTTTCAAGTGTGTCTGTGCTTTTGTTAGATGCCCCGGTTAGCTGTGTTGAGAAATACCTGAATTAAAAGTTTTATTTCTTAGATGTTTCTCCATCTCTGATGTTATTTAAAAAAGAAAGAAAGGCACCACTCTACTGCGTTGGACAGTTCAGAATTCCATTGCTTAAAGGGACAGTCTAGGCTTTATTTTTGGTCTTAAATTTATTAGCAAATGCAAAGCACACCTACTATCACCGCATCCCTTTTTAAAGTGGGTTTTTCCTTGATCTTTAAAACTGTGAAAATATTCGCATTTGATGGTTACAGAAACTTAAACAGTATCCTTATATTTACCTTTTTATTTTAAAACGTTATGAACCATCTTTTTAAAAATAATTTTACATTAAATCCAACATCGCAGAAAACATGTCAGTTAAGTTTGTCATAGTATTAAATAGATCATTCACTTGTTTAAAAAAATATTTGTTGGCCTAAATGGCTGACACAAAGGTGAGTTGGTGAGGGGTTAGTTAGTTCAGGGAATTGGGAGTGGAGAGGCAGAGTGTTTTGAGGCTTGTATCCTCTGATTCAAGGAATTTTAAATTAATTCAGAGTAAAAAGCCACTGAAGGTTTGAGTGGAGGTTTAAAAGGATGGCGAAGACGTGGTTAATTGCAATCTAATTGCTCTAGAAAGGGTTGAAGAATGACCCTGAAAGCTTTTGTATCCACAGCGGATTACTGGTTGTCTCACTGGCAGTATAATAAAAAGATTTAGACTTTGTGTTTAACACTTTATATAATAGCAAAATCCAAAACAACATATATCACTGGGGAAGCACTCGATCTTTCTCCCATGGTGAAAGCGAAAATATCTATAGCACTGAATGGCAATAAAGTAAGTGCAACTCTTTCTCAATAAATACTGCTTTAAAGGCAATTGAAAATATTGCTGCAACTTCAAAAGGAATAGCATTAGGACAAATTAGTCAATTTGGGAGGTTTGCTCTACTACAGGTGAGAGAACAGATTTTTCTAAGATGAATCAGCTTAAAGTATTTTCTGGATTCTCCTTCAGTAATAAAATAAATGAAGAGCTACTTTTTCTATGAGGTACTAAAAAAAGATATATTGGGGACATATGCCATATCAACCGCAAATGACTCCTTCAATAAAACCTGTGTTTTAGGAGAAAATTGTATACATATCACCACTGATGGAATACCTACATGTCATAAATTTTTTAAAAGAAAGATATATTGAAAAAATGTTATATACAGTAAGAACCTGTTACTTTCCTACTTAGTGCTAGAGACTACCTATACATTTTTATTTGAAGTATATAGTTATAAATGTATTTTTATTTAACAAGAGCCATGTTTTGAATAATATCCAATAAGCAGGCATTGTATCCAAGCTTAACAAAGAATTTCTTTTATGTTAGTAGATGGGTTATATATATTAGACCATGCTTTGTAAAATGGTGGAATAATAGATCTCTCACCATGCCCTGAGGGTCAGTAATTCTGACTCAGTAGGACAAATTGAGGGATAACACTGCAGAACTAAAAATATGCTGGAACACCTTACCTTTCTCATTTTCTGTGATCTACTGGTAGCTGTATAGCGTTGGTGCTAGAAAAGTAAAAGTGTGTTTTACACATACTGTAAATATAATATACAACTACTTTTGAGAGATTTTAAAATAATTTCAAATCACCAAGAGTGAAAGACTAAAGTTACTTTCTTAACATTAAAATACATCAACATTAATATCCTTGTGCATGTAAATAAATAAATGTTGAAGTGGTCATTTGAAATGTCCCTTTCAAAATAGCTGTAGTTTTGGTTATCCTACAGTCTTATTTTAACAATTTGACAATAAATATTATACTTTTGCTATAATAATCTGAAATTGACTTATTTCTTCTTAGTTCATTACTTCTTTCTTTCCTTCCCATTATGTTTCCTTTGCTCATTTCTTATCTATAATATCCATTTTTCCTATCGTCCTAACCTAAAAAAATAAATAACTCTAAAATGATCTGAATGGAAATTCTGGCAGAGTATGATAGGCTGTACTATGTCCCACCCCTCAAAAAATGACCACCCTGAAACATGTTGATGTGTTAACATTATCGGCCAAAAGAGACTTTGAAGACATGATTAAGGTAAGAATCGTGAGATGAGACCATTGTACTGGAATATTATGTTGCACCAAATGTGGTCACATGACTCTCTGTCCAGGGACAAAAGATCAAGTCAGAAAGAGATGTGATGAGGAAGCAGAGGATAGAGCACTGGAAGGAAGGCTGAGGAGCCAACGAATGCAGAAGGCTTTTAGAAGCTGGAAAAGGGAGCACATTCTCTCCTAGACCTTTACTTCAGCCAACACCATTATTTTAGGACTTCTGACCTCCAGAACTGTAGCATAATAACTTTGTGTCATTGTAAGCAGCAAAATCTGTGTTAATGTGTTATAGCAACAATAAACTAATACAGAGACCTTAGTAATGTCAGGACATGTTAAGAGTATAGCTAGAAAGTGGAACACATGCAGAAAAATGACAAATTATTCAGTTTAATTTGTATAGTTATTATCTGGGTAGGTGCCTCTGGATTCTCATACACAACTTCCTTACCTTATTTTGTTTAACTGTTTATTTTTATGTGAGTGCAACTGCACCTCTGTAGCCTAGTGGTGGCCGTTCATTGTCCGTGTGGCTGTCTATCCATCCCACTTCTTCTACTGTGGATGCCTCCACGTGATTCTTCCATCCAGCACTCTCAGCTCTGTTGTTTTAGCTTCACTGGGGCACATAGGAAATTTTGGGTGATCTACATGTCATGTGTTGTCTGAGGAGAAACAGGAACTTCCCCAGGTGTATCTGTATAAGCACTTTCCTCAGCATCAACCTTGCTGCACTCACACATCACATTAGAATTATTTCTTGAGCAGCTCCAGGATTCTCTGAGAAGAGCAGTGTTCTTGCATTGCAGGGCAAAAGAGAGACATTAGCCTTCTGGTCTTATTCACAATCGTGTTTCCACCTCACCCTCAGCTACATCTGAGAATAAAGACAGGATTGCAGCATGAAAAATCACTGTCTGTGGATTGGAAGGCATTCCTGTATCAGCATCATCCTGAATCAAAGGGATCCATCCAGTACTAGACCAGTGATCCTCGTAGTGAGAAGCAAGTTGGCTGGGACTTTAGACTTTGGTGCTTCAGATGGAGGGAGGGCCCCCTCCAGGTGTATAACTTGCAGGTCACGTGCTGACTTACTGTGTAGACAGAAAAGGAGCAATGCAAGTGTCGGGTATTTCTGTGGCCTCATGCATTTTTGAGAAAAAGAAATGGAGAAAGAAGAGCAAATTTTAAGGAAACAATAGCTTATCCGTTATCCTTTAGATAAGTGGATTATTAAGGTGGGCATGGAAAACCAGATGTAGACATAAAAAGGGGATTTTAGCAGGAGATATTAAAACTTAGAAAATGTAAATGTATGGAGAAGACAGTTTTAAATTTGAGGAAACAATTCATAGTAAAAACTGATTGGTTTGTATTGTGATGGAGAAAATGAATTTCCATTTTTAAAAAGATGAATACCACTATCTAATGGCAGAAGTCAATAAGTACATGTTATTAACATATATTCTCTGTAAGTCATAAAATCTCTTTACATGAGGATGCACCATTATGAGACGGCATTTGCCTCTTTCTATATATTTATTTTTTCCTTCGCATAGTTCTATAGTTCTATTTTTCTCTTCTGCATTTCTTCCTTTGGATTTCCCCTCATAAAGCCTAAGTGTTTACGACATGATCTAGGGTGATTTGCCATGTTAGAAAATATGGCAACCTACCCTCTCTCCCACACACAGACACACATCTCCAGGTTTGCAGACATGGCTACCCGTTATAAACCTAATGGCTACATAGAAATCTAGGAAACTAGCTCATATTATGTGAAGACTATTTTCTCACTTTTTGCATATGCAACCTGTGCTGCATGAAATTTTACCAGTTATCAAGTTCTACATAAAAGACATTGTAAAAATATTTTTGAGGAAGTAAGTATGCCCAAAGTCTTCAAAAATAAACAAGTTTACTGAAAGTATCTATACCTATTAATTGATGAACATTCATCAAGATCTATGCATATAAAACAAATACTTTAAATATGATACACAGAAGAAAAACAAGTGGTTGTTTCTAAATGTGACACAAAATAGTTTCTTAATTTAAATCATCCATTGGTAACTAAATATGGAATGGAAGATAATTTTTTAACTTTTTATTTCTGTGGCACTCACTTCAAGTTGGAACAAGTTTTATAATTGTATATTTTAATTGAATAAATATAATATTCTTCACACTGAAATACAATCACTATACTTTCTGATAATACACTGAAATGGATTCCTTAATTATAAGAATGTATCAAAGGAAAAAGGAAGCAGATCACATATACTGTATCAGTCAAAAAATTGGAAGGACAGTTCGCATTTTAGCTTTAGAGGAAGCATAATTCACGACACTTGAATGTTCTCTCTCACTTAGAATTTTGTCATAAAAATCATTCTGTTTTCCATACACGTTAAATGTTCTTTCAGAGAAAACAAAATACTCCTGGATAAATTCCCAGTTTCTGTTAAATAAGTCCATTCTGTCTTGTTATTTGTACATTGTTTCCTTAAATGGTGTTATGTATGTTATTGATGGACCAATTCATTCTTGACTGTAGGCTTCCAGTGTTTATAAAACACTCTTTAGGATGATCCTGTTCGTAATTATCTGTATGCTAAGCCCTTTCACTATTATTTGAAGAACATTTTATAAATCACATTATGCATATACAAAGGCATTGGCATGTGGATTCTATTCTGTTTCATGTCTGAGGCCTCATCTGAATGTTCAAAAAAGGAATAAGAAATAGCCGGTGACCAATTCATCTTTATATCCTCCTGCAGGCGATGATATCAAGGGAATATTTCTATTCTATTTAATAACGTACCTAAAACAACCTCATTGTTTGGGGGCACCTAGATCGCCATCTAATTTTCCTTTAGTGTTACGGATTAATCATCCAAAATTCTATGTGTATATCCTTGACATTTCCAGACTTACCATGTTTGGAATAATGATTTTAGCTCATGTATTACTCTCTCTCTTTAGCAGAGATTTTAATAGCACTCTAATTGTTTATAATCTACTGTAAGAATTATAGTGCTTTCAATTTATTTATTAACCTCATATATTTATAAAATTGCAATCAAATTTCTATTGTCCTATCTAAAGCATATTAGTGTTTTGTTCTGTGAAGACCATTATACATTTGTTAATATCTTGACAATGTAGATTACCATAGGTTTAACATCCTCTAGATCAGGTAAATCCTGAAAGTAGCTCATTGTTCATTCACTCTCTGGTATGCTGTGATGTAAGCATGCAGAACATCGTTAATAGCCTATTTCTTACTTTTTTCAAAAATCTAAGGAAGAAATAAAACAAAGAATAATTTTTTTAAAAAGAGACTGTCTTTTATTAACCTAATTCAATCAGATCAATTATAATATTTTAGATAAAGAAGTGATCCTTAAAAGATTTTGTTCAGTTGCATTTAGATGTGTAATCCATTGCATAGCTATAAATTATAACTTTGCATACCACATATACACACTTACACTTGTACACATCTTAGCATAAGTGGTTCACAGTTCTCCTAAGCAGTGTACCTCTTGTTCCTCAGAATAAGTCTCTTCGATAGATAGGAATTATAAGTGGGAGAGAAAAGCTAAATTGTCTTGAGAAGTCTCTTGCATCTGTACACTTAGTAGGAAAAGACAAATAGATAACAAAATAGTGTATTTTACAATGAGGTAATCTAACAAGAATCATAGGTATTTTATATCATTATATGAATTGCAATTTATTACTAAATAATCATAAAGAAATCTATACTTTATAAACAAATAATTTCACACATTCAATTGCCACCCAAATTATATGTGCAAATACAGGAAGCGAGAAAAAATTCACATTCCGTAAGCCAGTGTAAAAAGGAAATTGTAAATCCTCCTTAGGGAAGCAAATATCTTAAATTACCAGAAAATATAAACAGGAAGACAATAGCTACAAATAAATCAAGTGGTCTAATTACTGTATTCGTTGCCAAGAGTCACAACAGTGTATATATTTAGTCATTTGGAAAAAAGCTGAGGAAACTCTGATAGCATCCAAACAAATTCAGAGTTGATGGAAATGTAATCAGTTGGGCAATCAAGGGCAAAACAAGTATCTGTCATTTTATTCTCCTAAGGAAACCAATAACTGTAGCCATTACATATGTAGGCTCACGTGAATGGTCATTCAGTAAAAAGGTATATTTAGAGCAAATTCTGTCTCATGTTTATTTTGTCTACAGAACTTTCTCTTCCTTCTTTTATTTCAGCCCCAGTCAATATCTCATGGACTTGTGCTTGCAGAAACATTATAGAAATATGACCTTGACTAGACTGTAAAGTCAAAGTTACTTCGAATAACATAAAAGGCCATAATCTTGCCTTTGGCTAAAAATCCAATTACATCTTCCTTTACTCATGACCTTATAATTTATGTTTTATTCATGAAAAAATGTGTTTAATTCTCTGCAAAAAAATACTGTTACATGAACTCTAGACTGGCAAAACTCTTATCTCTCTTCTGCTCTTCTTCTCTTAGGAGACTAGTTCAGCCCTGTCTAATTGAACTTTCAATGTTTTTCTAAATTCAAAAACTGTTTTATATCTGTGCAATCCAACATAGTAGTCATGAGCCACATGTAGTTATTGAGCACTTGAAGTGTGGGTAAAATATTTCAAAACCTGAAATCTTCATTATTTAAAAATTAGCTATATAACAGAAGTTAAAATAATTTCCAGTGTATTGTGGCTCTTTATTACACAGTGCAGGTTAAGCTGTTGTGTAACAAACAGGTGGACACCCACGGAAATGGGGGAGGAGTTGGGAAGCACCAAGACAGTGCATGAGCAGCAGCTACAGCTTGGATGTGCAAACCAGGGTTTATTGCCCTAGCAACCGTAGCAATGTGGCATTACTCAGCATAAAGAAGCTGTGGGGTGCATGTGTCCGGCTACGGAAGTATTTGGCTAGATGGACATACCCTCTTATATACTTTGGCTGCACAGGAGATTCTAGGGGCTGTCTTTAGAAAGTGGGGAATGTGAAATGCTGAGCTCTTTGCTCTTTCCTCCCCTCGCTGGTCCAGTTGGCTGCTAGCGGCCTGAGTTCTTGGGTTTTGGGATCTTGGATGCTGCATGGTTTGGGAACATTCCTGGCACCCCTCCCTGAGCACATCAAGGCCCACTTGGTCATGAGAAGAGCAGGTTCTGGGCCAATAGGGCAGAAGGGGCTGCATGGCTGGGTGGTAAGCCTTTTCCCCATATGGTAAGTCACAGCAGCACTGGAAACTGGAGAGAGGCTATTCTGGCCTGCCTGACCAAAAGCACAGCTTCACTAGTGAGCTGATGCTAAAGAGATGGGGAGCAAGTGCTGGATGCAAGCAGAAGCCAAGAAAGGTGCAGTGTGCTGTGAATGGGATTTTGTCCAGTGTACACAGACTCCAAAGGATGCCTAGAGCAGACAATGACCAGAACATGCCTCAGCTGTCTGCATTTTCCCAAGAATAGTACTTTTAAATGGGAAGAGGTGTTCTGGGTACAGCCTGGGACTGGGCTGGCCTGGTAGAGTGTGGCAGGGTTGTTTTTCTTTGGATATTTTAGAAGGAATGGACTTTGAAGAAGAAATCTGCCTTTATTTCAAGTTGTATAGTCATTAAACAAGAGATTCCTTTTTTCTTTCCACTGAACTCTACCTCCAGAGTTTTGCCTGTTTGGCAGCAAGCAGTAGGAGCCCCACTGGCTGATTCAGTAACAATTTCATTAAGTGTGTTATTGATGGTCTCTCCTGACAACTTCTACCAGCTTCTGAGCTGAAGATAAACCTTCTAATTTCAATTTCCTTGCTGTGTCCACACACTTTCTACAGCATCTGCTTTAATCCTCCAGGCTCTCTCATAATTTTTATTTTTTGAAATCATTTTCTTTCCTTAGAGTATAGGTTTTAAGCCTAAGCCTACTGGAGACTTAATTGCTTCACATTTTGGCCTGATGAAAATGGAGCACCTACCCAGCCTAGGTAGGCTCTTCCCACGTTGACGGGAGAGTGCAAAGATGGCCAGTGCTGATGCAAGCTCAGCAATCACTGGGGCTGAGATCCTTACTCTTGAATGTAAGGACGTGTTTTAACCTGTCATCTCAAACCCACCTCTACAATGACTTTTTTCTTAAGCAATCCACTTTAGCTTCATCTTGTAACTTGTTTTTTAAAAAATGCCCTGGAATTATTTTGATTGGTAGCACCTGATACTTTAGCAACTTGGCTTACTTTTCATGAGTCAGCTTATTAATTCCAGAAGTTCTATTCTGGCATAGGGGGTGGATACCTGGTTGAAAGAAGGGTGTGTAAACAATGAAGTGTTGAAGAGGGAGAGGTAACATGGTTCCTTCCATTAGAAATCAACACAATGTTACCTTAGAAACAAATGCAATCCACATTCAAAATAGTGTTTAGGATTAATGTCAGACTGAAATCAAGTCACTGGAGGCAAAAACAAAAAGGGATTTAATTTCTAAACTCATTAGTTGAGTATAGGAAAAGAAATGTGGTCATTATAACATTTTACAAAGTGAAAACAAAAGAGAAAAATAAAGTTTCTAAATAGGAAAAAATTCAAAATATCTTACACATAATAGTACTTGTTGATATTTGAGTTAAAGTTCCTTTAAAAACTGAATGACAAAAACTGGGACATTTGGTAACAAATAACTAAGTTTTACCAAATTTTAACTAAGAAATCTCCCCTCAGCTACTCTCCACACATTTATTTGAAAAGATGAATTTTCTCCACTGCACTTATCAACATCTAATATACTGTACATTTTATTTACATTTTAAATCAACGGCACATATCAAGAGTCTGTCACACAGTTGCATAACGTAGTTCTTTTAGCATCTAGATCCACCAATCCAGTCCTTGAGGCAGGCAGAGAACGTGCTTCTGGCCATTTCTTCTCCCTCTCTCTTTCCTGTTCTTCTTTCTTTCTTTTCTTCATTTTTTATGACCATATTTATGTTCAGCCTCACCTCTCTTTCTTTTTTTTCCCCAGGTCTCCTGGCATAAAACTTCTTTTTCATTCACTAGAAAACTGTAGCTCCATTGCACAAAATATCTGAGGACATCCAAAGCTCATGGATGTCATAAAGAGTTCAATGATAAAACCCTGTGCTGAGGTGAGACTCAATCTTTATTTCCCTCTGTTGTTTTTTAGGATGAAATAATGTTATTGGGATGGGGAGGAAGATAGACAGCTGTTTGTAGTTGAGCTCTGCATAACCTCCACTATACATCCATGATTTGTAAAATGTAAGATTATTTTAGAATCAACATTCTATGATTATCTTGTCACTAGGGCTAATAATAACTTTGATCATTTCAATGATTAAAGTTGAGGTAGTATTAGAAAACTCCGATATTTGAGTCCATCTGCCTACATGCACTCGTCCCCAAAAAATGCATGAGCAGGAATTTGCAGTGTAGAAAAGAAGTAGTTTACTATTGAATTGGCCAGTCCGAAGTGCAGAGAGGCAGCGCTCTGAAAGACCCAACTCTGATGGCAGTAGGGTACAGATTATAAGGGCAAAGTCACAAGACACCATGGGTTAAGGAATTCAGGTTTGTGTTGGGAGCTCATTTGTTGGAGGAAAGGTAAGGTAGTAACTCCTTTTGTCAGGTCTTAAGGACAGCCCTGACATCTGATCTGGGCCCCTTTGTCTGGTTTCATGAAAAAGTGGCCAAGGGCTTGTTCCATCTTAAGGCTCAGAAACGGAAACAGAACTTAGGTCAAGATGTTAACTTCAGCCTGACAGAGGTCCAGACCTTCTGAGCAGTAGTCAGGGCTGGGCTACTGCCTTCTGCTGTCTGGGAGGTTACTGATTATCCTGCATAGAGACTAAGTCTAATAGGTGGTGTAGATAGAGAAAGATATGATTTTTAGAGCTAGGATTCAAAACTAAATTTAATCCAAGTCATAAGGATCCCGGATTTCAGAGATCACTATTGAGAATCTTAATTTGCTTACCATGACAATGAGGCCCAGATGCTCTTTCTAAAGCACACTCAGTGAGTTAATTTTGTTAAAGCTCACTTTTTATCCTTGATCACTTTCCAATCTCAAATAGTAACATTCTTCTTTGGTAAAAACAACAAAAGAAAACACTGTTTTCATGTGCCCTTTTCATAAGCATTCCCTTGTCTTTAAGCAGGCTATTAACTTCAAAGATGAAAGCAATGTAGCTCATTAAATTATGGAATGCCATAAAAAGGGAGTATTACCTTGTCAGGTTCAGTATTGTATCTCTCTATCTAGGAGACATAGAGATCTTTCCTGTTTCCCTCATGTGTCTTTTATTACACTGTTTCACAATAGAGCACATTGCAGGGTGAACGGTTCTTAAAGTGACTCTAATGTTGTGCACATTTCTGCCATATTATTACAATCTACATTTTGTTTAAGGTTTAATTTTAAAAATAATTGCCTCTTATTAAAATCTCCCCCATTATATTATTGCTGCTCATGCAGAAAATTACTTTGCTGAAGGAAACAAAATCATCCAATACAATCTTTGTTCCGTATAGCAGAGGAGATAATTGGATTAATCACAAGTCAAAATCTTAGAAGTAGAATACTTTCTGGCTAAAGCGAGCCATGCCTGTCATTTAGAGATGATGGATAAAAGGACTTTGGTGATGTTACATAATCAAGTGCAACTAGTCGCCACAATAATGAATATTTTAAAAAATATTACAGTATGATAATTATCTACTGAGCACAAGGAGAAGCTGGGTTAGCCCCATGGGAAACTCGTTGCCTTGTATAAGACATCACCACATAACCACGCTCACTTAGGCAACTTTCTCCTCAGCTGACCTGATACTATTTTGTAAATGTTAAAAGTACTGGATAAAGTACATGAGGTTTCATATTGTAAATCTTTTTTTTTTATTTTTAAAGGGTATTTATTGTATTTTTTCCATTACCCTTTAATCCCCTTGTACTCCCTCCCCCGACAATCACCACACTGTTGTCCATGTCCATGAGTCCTTTTTCCTTTTTGCTCAATCCCTCCACCCTCTAACCTTCCCCCACTAACAAGCAAGAGCTGTCATCCTGCTCTCCATCTATGAGTCTGTCTCTATTTTGCTTGTTAGTTCATTTTGTTCATTAGATTCCACATATGAGTGAAATCATCTGGCATTTGTCTTTCTCTGACTGGCTTATGTCACTTAGCATAATGTTCACCAGGTCCATCCATGCTGTCACAAACAGTAAAATTTTCTTTGTTTACGGCTGAGTAGTGTTCTATTGTGTAAATGTCCCACTGGCCTAAAGCATGGCTTTGGGGAAAATACTGAATCCTACTGCTGACCAGTGGCTTGATTCTTCAGTACTTTTCATCACAAACATCAGGATTAGTGATCTCAAAATATACTTTTTAAGGTAATGGTTATATTAATTTTTAGGAATGCAATAAAAATGAAGATTTAACAAGCAGTTTTATTAGAGAATCTTTAGGCAAATGCTCTAAAATTTTTGTTATAAAAGAATATTAAAATTGTTGCATATTGATAGATGAAGAGAAAAAGATACAGAGGGGCTGTATTCCTTCTGGAGGAATATTCACAAAAGTAAAAAAGCAAGAGTTTACGTTAACCATGCTCATTCAAACACTCATTGTACTCTTCAAAACCACCTAGGATAATCATGCCATGAATCATTTGGTATATCTGGACAATTATAGGAAAACATTTTTTATTTTCATGTAACATGCACTAAAAAATTACAAATTCCAAGTGCACAACAACAAAAGAGCATATTCTGGTGACCACGACTCTTAGGTCAAGAAAGGGAATATCACCAGCATTACAAAAACTTCTCATGTCCTTTCCCAGTCACTAATCCCTCTTCCCTCAGAAAAAGAAAATGACTACCTTAACTTCTAAATCCACAACTAATGTCATGTGTGTCATGCATACAACATGCATGCTTTTATACCTTGCATAATTTCTCAGAATTACATGTGTAAGAGTCAATGATGAACAATTACGCAGCTTAACAGTTGATCCAGTTTCACAATGTTATAAAGTCTCTATAGAAAGTGTACCACAAAGTCTTAATTGTACTAGTGATAGATTATATATATCATTTAGATACTATCTCTAATGTGCATATAGACATTTTAATAAAAGTGTTTTATGTAATAATTATGCATTTTGATTATATATCAAAGAGTGAATTGTTGAGTGATAGGGAATGTTTATATTCTAGTTGTGTAGAAAATACCCATCTGTTTTTCTGATGTAGTTATACCAATTCTCAGTCTAATTACAAGCAATATATCCAAAGAAAACTGAAACGTAATTCAACATGTATCCCTATGTTCACTGCAGCATTATTTACAATAGCCAAGATTTGGAAACAACCCAAGTGTCCAACAGTAAAAAAGCTGTGGTACATTTACACAATGAATTACTACTCAGCCATAAAAAAAAATAAGGAAATCTTATCATTTGCAACAGTATGGATACCTCTAGAGAACATTATGCTAAGTGAAATAAGCCAGTCAGAGAAAGAAAAGTACCATAAAATTTCACCTACCAAGGGAGAGCCCCTAAAAAAAAGAGTTATCTTCTGGAGGGTGAGCCCCCTGTAGTACAGGCTTCCCCAGCTAGGTGAGTGTTCTAGGAACCCATCTGTATCAGTGTTCTAGCTGGTATTGTTGTGAGAGGCTGCATTAGGCTTCAGTGAATTTTTTTGAAGACTCGTTCAACATGTTTGCCCATTTCACAATGGGTGACTTACGGCACACCTGCCCACATTGCACTGAATGTTCAGCAGTTTTTGACCCAAAAGAGCTTGACCCCCATGCCCCGCCCTCCCTGGTCACCTAATCTCATGCCTTTTTTTTTGTTTATTGTGTGAAAAAAGCCCTGAAAGGGGACTGTTTGGCCAATGTGGAAGAGAAGAAATAAAAAATGGCAATAGTACCAAAAGACATCAAATTCAACAAGTTCAAAATAAGTTTTGAGCAGTAGAAAAAAGTCTCAGTAAGTGTGTTGCATCAAATGGAAAGTAATTTGAAGGTGATTAAAGTTTAAACATGTAAGAATGAATCCACATTTTTAATAAATAAATTCTGCTTTTTTGAGTCCCTCCTCCTGTATGTGGAATCTAATAATCAGAATAAATGAACAAACAAAGTGGAGACAGTCTCATGGATACAGAGAACAGACTGACAGCTGTGGGAGGGAAGCACTGGGGACTAGGTGAGAATGGTGAAGAGATTAAGTAAAGAAAAAAAGAAAAACTCATAGAAACAAGCAACATGCTAAATGCCAGAGAGGAGGGAAGTGGGGGTGGGGTAGAGAAGGATAAAGGGGGTTAAGGTATTAACAGCAATGAAAGGAGACAAGGTTTGAACCAAACAGGTTTACTGGAAACAAACTGGGTTAGTGCTAGAGCCCATGATGACATTTTTAGTTCAGTATTGTGTTTTAACTCAAATTATCCTTTCATCTATGACCTGTGGGCTAGTGCCTGAATCTCTTAGAGAGAAAACTACAAATTTTAATTGACAAAATTAACAGGACAGATTTGCTAAGTTTCCTCAATAAGGAATTTGTTTAACAGAATGTATAAATAGACTGTAGCCTAAGAAAGAGATGAAAGTACTTCCTAGCCTTGATTTTCTTTGTAGCACACAAACACATGGTAATAACCTGGTTTCAATGGAAACGGTTATTGGCCCTCAGTAGCTTGTTAACATGCTCCGCTGGACACATTATTTCTTTGAATTAAAGAAAAATCACTTGGTGATATTTTGAAGGGCAAACTTTCTCCATAATCAGGTTAAAATACCAGCAAGAAATTTGTTTTCTTTATATTACTTTGGACATGAATATCCCAGGCCATACTGCAAGGAATTGGTAATGATTGGAAATAATTGACACAATTACTTATAACAACAGTTAGTGGTATGGGAATCCAAAATGAATCTAAGGCAAAGTTAATATTTTTACTTCTAATTATGACAATCTTGGAGGTAAAACTGTGTCTACTGACCTTAAGTCCTTTTTACAGCCATGTGAGAAGTCCCAACACACTGGCATTTTAAAGAATTCACTTTATGTCAGCATAAATTTGCATAGGAGAGTGTTTGCAGGCGTCTATTTACTGGGAAGTGCACTAAAGACAGTCTCCACAGGGTTCCAGTCTCCCCACATCCACTTACTTCCATTAATGACAATCTCTACCCAATTCATAAAGTCAGTTTATTGCATACCATTCATAAAGCCAGTTTTCTGTTCATCAGCACATGAATACATATAGGTTGATTTTCCTCCTACTTCGGTGCAAAATCAGAGCAGATTTCTTAGCTTAGCTATGATAGCATGTTTAAATCAGTATTTCCAAAAAATGAGATAAGTACATTGTAATTGAAATCTCATGGTTTATGCATCTGTGTTCAACTAAATCTATCAATTTACCTTTAAGGTTTATACTGGTATCTGTAAAAACCATGTTTTCAATTCTGATGTTTAGAGAGTATTTTTAAATAGTGAGGAGAGATAGCAACATAGATGTCGTAGTACCAGCAAAGAATAAATCTGTGTGATACAGTGGGGAAATAAGTGCTATTTCAAAATCCACTTTGCTAGATTGAAATTAAATATCAATAGGTTGGAGACATTCTTGTCTTATTTTCTAAATTTATTTCACACTGATATTTTCTGATTACTTTATACAAAGAATATAAATCTTAACAGTATTTTTAGTGATTATTTAAAGAAACATTTTTCCACTAAGAGCAATCTCGTCTGAATGCCAGAAACTCAAACAAATGAAGAATTTTTTAAATGTTTACTAAGATATAATTAGAATTATATTTTGCATTAACTTACTATTAAGGAAAATCCATGTGATTAAAAATAGCTATGAGAACAAATATTTTACATCTTAAAAAGGAATCAGTCCTGTTTGGTGTGGCTCAGTGGACTGAGTGCCGACATATGAGCCAAAGGGTTGCTGGTTCGATTCTCAGTCTGGGCACATGGCTGGGTTGTGGGCCAGGTCCCTACTTGGTGGTGCACGAAAGACAACCACACATTGATGTTTCTCTCCCTCCCTTTCTTGCTCCTTTCCTCTCTCTCTAAGTAAATACATACATGCATACATAACTTAAAAAGAAGGAATCACTTTTTCATTCACTAACAACTAATTTGGTATATAAGTAAATTTACATTATAGATATTCATAGAAAAAATCAGAGAAATATGCTAAAATGTTAATGAAAGCCACTTAAGTAAATTAATCTTAAGATTTTAGGATATTAGCTTTTAAGAAAGTTGAATTTCATGTCTCATTTGGGTTGACTATTTATTTGTATCTTTCTGTGATTTACAACTGTATTTTAAAGTGCTTTATATTACCATATGCCATGTTGGGTACCGCCCTGCCTGGTTTCAGAAGCTGTAAACCCCCATGGTTAAGGTTGAGTCAGAGTTGGGACCATAAGCCACTAAGGAGACAAAGCTTATCTCCCTGGCAGAGGTGCCATCTCTGCCCACTTCACCTTGCTTGGCCCTGAGCTTGACCAGTTAGCCAATGATGGGTAAGATTCCTCAAGAGAGGAATGACCTAAGACAGGCATGGTCACGAAAAAGGCCCACAGGGAAGGACTTGGGGGGCTATAGAAAAAGGGGGTGATGGACCCTCGCCCTTCGGCTTTGGCATATCCTGAGTCCTCATTCTGTCTGCAAGAAGTCTCCTAATCTCTTGGCTGCCTTACTTCTCCTGCCTGACTTAAGCCTGAAACAATGACAGAGGGCACTGCAGTCCTGTGCTGGAATGGGGAGATTCCCCAGGGAATCAGGCCTAAGACAGAATGCATAAAATCCTGTGAAACCTGCTTTGTTTATACCCTCACCTTAAATGATAAGGGTCCAAGCCTGAAACTAGTTTGTTTCCCAAAGTTTTATAGCCCTTTAACTAACTGACCCTAACTCAGAATAAGCCCTCAAAGTTCTTTATGTGTTATCCATTGTTTGACCCTTACTGCCTGACAATGATTGATGAGCTTTACCTGTATTCCTGTGCAAAATGAACCTAATAAAAGCCCATGGAGGAAAAGGCTCTTGGCCCTTCTCCTTTGAGAGATCGGCCACCTCTCCTCCTCAAGCAGATCATGTCTTGGTAGACTTATTCTCATCTGTGGCAGATGGGGGGCTCAGCAGTAGAGCTCCCCCACAATGCCATATTTTGCTATGCATAGTGGGCACATTTTTCCCAAATTTCTGAGGGAAAAATAAGGATGTGCATTGTGCATGGGGAGTACCTGAAACAACTTGTATCTGTTCTTGTGTTTTGCAATTATTTGTTACATAAAATTTCTTGTACCATAATATGTTAAAATAAATGCTAAAATTCCTTTATAGTACAAAAAACAAGTATCTAAATATAAATAAATAAATAGCTACATAGATAGAATTAAAAATTTAAAGCAAAAGATGTGTTTCCTAAAAGTTTGGGCCAAAAATGTGTGTGCATATTATACACAGCAAAATATGGTACTAATAATAGCCAAATAAAACGATAATAATTATAAGCAACTGTTATTGCAATGTGTTGAATATACAGAGTTGTGCAAATGTAGGTGTATGTCTTCTAATAATGCTTCATATTTATTCACAATTTTAGTCCCACAATAAACAAATAATGGAGTTAGTATATAGAGTAAATAAATATTCATCAACATCAGGCAGCCAAACTCCAAAGTTTCACTTTTAAATAGAACATACAGCACTTTATTATCATAGAAGACAGAATTGAGATGAACATGCACAAATTTTATAACATATAATCCCTAGGTTAGAATGTTAAAAACATTGTGCAGAATCATATAAATTATCCCGTTTAAACTTTTTTTTTTTGTATCAGTTGACACAGCTCTAGGCACTTGTCACAGAAGCCTTTTCTTCCCATCATTTCCATGAGGAGGGTGTTTTTCTCCTCCTTCCTGGACACTTGTATCTCTCCACACTCCTCCCCAAGAATGTCGTGAACAATAGGAGAGTTAATCTATCAAATGACTTTACCGTAGTGAATCACAATCCCCTTCTCTCTCCTTCCTTGTAGCAGTTGTAGTTTTCAACCTAGATGATTGAGTTTGCAGAAACCGAAACAAATGGACGGTTGGAGAGTCTAGACTGGCAAATGGAGAGATTAGGAGTTAGGCCATTTAGCTCACAGACCACGTGAAATCTTCCAATTTAGCATTAGAGAAGAGCACTTTCCCTTGGAGCTCTTTCAGATTTAGGGCAACAGAACAATTTTGGTTATTTTTCCTGCTTTCCAGCTCAGTGTGGAGGAAATTGTTCCAGGCAGGAAACATGTAGAAACCACTCCAGAATCTATTCCTCTTTTACTTTGTCAACTGTCTTCCAAATCATGAGAAGCCACTATTGAACACTCACACTAATCTCTGGGTGCTCATTTACAATCTAAAGTGAGTTTATTTGTTTGTGTGTTTGTTTGTTATTTCCCTCCCATCAGTTTTGCTGTTACTTTATTTAAGACTGGGTTTTATTTTTGGTCTCTACATACTTGTTGCTTTGCATTTTTGCTATAACTCTGTGGCTGTGGTTGTGGTCTGCCTTCTCTATCTATTTCGGGCACTAGCTACACGGTGTGATGATGAATTTATTCTGCTTGACCTCCTTTTGTGCCCAGAATAATTTTCAGGATTTTCACTTCCAGTTCGAAAATGGACATGTGTCTCCAGATACCGTGCCTCTTCTTCCCTATGTAACGCGCTCAGTCACACACTTGGCTGCCCCTCGGTAAGGGCTGTACATGTTTTCCTCCCAGTAATCTCAGATCTACAGTTTCTCTCCAGGCCTGGACACAAACTTACATTTTTTTTGGATAAGCTAATGTTGAGCAAATCCAGAATCTGTCCTTCCCAACTTGCCCCCTTTGTGTCTACAGTGCAGCACCTGCTCCACACAGGCCTGGCTTCATGGCAGAAACACAGTCTCAGCAGGAACAGAATCACTTGACAAACAAAACACGTCCGTGATCAGGTTTTTTTATGTAAGTACTAGGAAATTTTAGATTATCCTAAGCACCCTTCCCTGCAAACTTTGCACGGAATTGCTGATTCTTTGCAAGAATCCTTTCTCTATGGAGCTCTTCAAATGTGTACAAAACTACATTATGTTTAGAATGAAGTTTCTCCTCCATTCCTTACATCACTAGATATTCTACTTCGACGCAAAGAATGCGCTCACTTGGCTCTTTTTCTTCACCTGACCCTTTCTCTGTCTACAGACTTCTGCACTCATGTCTTAGAGTTTCTTCTGTCTCTTGCTCCATCAGGAACACAGACAGTTTTGCTCTGTGTTCAATTCTAAGACTGCATATGCCTATTCTCAAAGCATATACTTAGTGATATCCACCAAATAATCCAAGAAGAGGTCTATGATATTACAATGTTATTAAAATTAGGTTGTCTTCTTTGGGGAATAAGAAACGTCTTTGAAATGAGCATGTTATTTGTTAGTTCTGTAACAGTGCGATTCTAAGGAGGTTATTAGGTTTGGGACAGATGGAATTCATGGGCTATTCTGTTCATTCTACAACAGCCATTGGAGGTCGTTCTCCAGCTGTAATCTCAGCAGCTTCTGTTCTCTTCAAGAGAAAATTCAGAATTGCGTCCCATTGCTGTAGAACTGATTTGTAAAAGTATTCTGGGACGGCACAAAAGACACAAAGGGAATGCAAGGTACAACTTCTGCTCTGTTTCTATATTTCTTTTTTATTCCCCTTAGAATCACATTTGCAGACTTTCCTGGCTAGATGCCAGTCCTATCCTAAGGAACTTAAAAGTGCTCTTAACAATGCTGTCTGTTCATTATACAAATACAAAAACAGTGAGCAAAAGAAGTCTGCAACTTAGCTCACGGATAATTGCTTCTTTATTTTCCTAAATGTTTCTTTGCAAGCATAGCCAAATTTAACATCCTGGTTTCACTTTAATTGGTTAGTCTATGTGTTCCCTGAACTGTAGCTTTCATGCTGGACACAGGAAACGTTGACTCGGCTCCTTGAACCTCATCCTTTTCAGCAGGATTGTGTAATGTTAGGAGAATTTTGGACAAGTGGGAAAAGGGAAACTCAGACAGATGGTTGGATGAGTGGGGACAAATAATTCAAGCAGTTTATAGCCAGCTAGTAAATCACAGGATCTTACCTTTCCTTACCAAGGTCACATGAGAGCAAACGGCTTACACCTGTCCTCCCTAACCAGTGAGGAAACAGCTTAAATCACCCTGGTCAGGGAAACGTAACGGAGACCCAATTAGTGTCATTAGTGTCAGCCAGACCCAAGGACAGTGAAGTCAGGGGAATAAACAACAACAAGAAAAAAATATTAAAACCAAACAAATTCAAGACAGAGCCAAAGCTGACCGGGTAATGACCCCGGTCCCTCTATGTACTCGTTTTGGTACACCAACATATTAAAAAAAACAACTGAAAAATTGATGAATATTCTGCTGAAAATCTTTCCTGAGACCTCCCTTAAGATTCCCACCTGCAAAAGAGAAATAAAAAGCCTCAAGACAAAAGATCCAATGGGACTCTCTCCCATACCTTGTCATTCTTGGGTGTGAACTCTCTCCCAAACTCTAAGAGTCCCCACAAGACTCGCAACCAGAGGAGCAGAGGCAGTGGCAACTCATCCTAGGCTAACCCTCTGAATCTGTCTCCAAGGCCCCCTTTTCTCTGACTTTCCAGATTGCTAACCATAGCCCTGCCTTGGCTCAGCCCTGTCACTGTGACTTTTACTTCTCCGTGAGCTAAGAGCTGCCCCACCTTAGCTCACTTCTTTCCTGTGAGGTTTCTGGAGATTTCCACCGCCCTGTCTAGCCTGTCTCCTGTTGCTTCTTCTATCCTAAGCCAGTCCTTATTTCACTATCTCCTGTTTTAATAACTGTACTCTCAAAATCACCTGCACTCATGTTGTAAAATCTTTCCTGCACAACGTTAGAACCCACACACGACAGGCCCACCCTGAGGCAGACCTGCTGGGCCTGCCCCTTTCCGTGACACCTTTAGCACTGCCATACATGGGTATTTTCACCGTGTTTTTGTCATGATGATTTCGACTCTTTGCTTTTAAAATCTATTATTCCTATCACTTTTCTACAGAATTAAGGAATCTTTATGGAAAATGTATTCTCTGGAATAAATCCATTAATTCAGTTTAAAACCTTTATCAGTTTTTGGTACAGGACACTTAAAACAGTTTTATTTATTTTTCCCATTTCATTTATATTTTGTATGTAATTATTTTCATCAAGATACTGAGAATTTTACAATTAGCATTGGTTCATTTATTTGTTTTATTCCATGTATTTTGATGACTGTACTTTCGTTAACGTGGATTTGTTCTTCTGGATGCCACTTCTACCAAGGTTTATTGTCACAGGTAAAAAATTCTCCACATTTTTATTTTTGCTCCAATATTTTATTCTATCACCAGCTGTATGTTTTTTAATGCCATTTAAAATATTTTCTTTTTTTTGATATATCATATAGGTTTCCCCATATAACTGTCACCCCCTTAATTTCTCTAAATTCCCATAACCTAAGCATGATTACTGAGTACTTAACATTTGCTGTAACATTCATATAATTTCTTCTTGATATTTTCACACTAAGTGGGCTTCCTCAGTGAGTTTGTTATTTCTGTGGTTACTAATTATTATTATGTGTATATTTTAGTGCTTGATAAATCTATTTGTCATGATGCCAGCCAGCAATACTTTTGCTCTGAAGAAGATAAGTAAAGAGAGTTAGCTGTTATTTCCTATTATATAAGAAATCTCTTAACATTTCCTCATAAGGTAATCTACATTTGTTTATTTTTTTATTTACCCATTTCAATGGCCTTCTTGATGTTCAATATATTTATGATTATTTTGCATATTTTAGTTTCATAATCCATATAATTAGCACAAGGAATATAACATTGTTTGTCGGTGCCAAACAACGATGTCTAAATGCACTTTGGGTCAAAATATGGAGATTAAGATATTTGCAATCTAAAATCATGAAACTGAGGACTCTGCTAACAATCAAAGTTGTTGATTTATGTGTTGTACTAAGGATATTTGAAGCAAAAGTTATTTCTCAAGAAAGATTATATATTTTTTAGATTTGCCAGACATGCTACCTTTAACTCTTTTAGGTCTATGCGAAAAAAAACCTCACTGATTTTCATTCAAAAGGCTTCCAAGACAACTATACATGACCATGTGTCGGGGGGCTTTAACGCAGCCCCCCAAGTTCCGCCACGGCCGAAGAAAAAGACTACCAAGACATGATCTGCTTGGGGAGGAAAGGTGGCCGTTTCTCTCAGGGGGAGAAGGGCCCCGAGCCTCTCTCTCCAGGGGCTTTTATTAGGTTCATTCCCATAGGAATACAGATAAAGCTCATCAATCATTGTCAGTCAGTAAGGGTTAAACAATACAAGATTTACAGAGAACTCTGAGGGCTTATTCTGAGTTGCAGCCAATTAGTTAGAGGGCCATAAAACTTTAGGCGCCAGACTCATCTCAGGTCTGGACCCTTATCTCTTAAACTGAGGGTACAAATTGAGTAGGTTTCACAGGAATGTATGTATTTTTGTTAGGCCTGATTCCCCAGGGAATCCGCCCCTCCCAGCACAGGACTGCACTGCCCTCTGTTATTGCTTCGGGCTTAAGTCAGGCAAGGGAAGTAAGGCAGCCAAGAGATTAGGAGACTTCTTGCAGACAGAATGAGGACTCAGGCTATTTCAAAGCCGAGGGGCGAGGGTCCATCACCCCCTTTTTCCACAGCCCCCCGAGTCCTTCCCTGCAGGCCTCTTCCGTGACCAGAACCTGTCTTAGGTTGATCCTCCCTTGAGGATTCTTACCCGTCATTGGCTAACTGGCCAAGCTCAGGGCCAAGCAGGGTGAAGTGGGCAGAGGTGGCACTTCTGCCAGGGAGACAAGCTTTGTCTCCGTAGTGGCTTATGGTCCCAACTCTGACTCAGCCTTAACCATGAGGGGTTACAGCCTCTGAAACCAGGCAGGGCGGTTCCCAACAACCATGGCTTAAACATTTTCAGGACATGCTTAGAAAATACTGTTTTTAAGCCAAAGGATCTCAGACAATTGGCCGTGTGATATTTCTTCCTTGTCCCAGGAAAAATGGCATGAAACTTGTCACTATTTGTCCTTAAACAATGTGCTGCAAAGTTGTGTAGATGTTTAAAGTGTGGCAGCAATTTGTAACTTCTTTCAAAAAGGCGGGATAAATAAAATCTATATTGCTTGGTATCGTTCTTATTATTTCTTTATTGCAATCAGTAATAATCATGCTTTTTATTTTTAATTTTTCCCCAGCTTTACTGAGATTTAACTGACCGACAATGTTGTATAAGGTATTCATACAACATGCTGATTTGGCAAACTTACATATTGCAAAATGATCGCCAATGTAGTGTTAGCCAGCATATTCTTTCCATCACATAATTGCCATTCATCATGTGTGGCGAGAACATTTAAGACCTGCTCTCTCAGCAACTTTCAAGTATGTAATATAGCATCGTGAACTGTAATCACCACACTGTACATTAGATCCCCAGAACTTATGCATCTTATTTGTTACTTTCATATTTCTAGGTTTTAACAGAAAAAATCCTCAGTGACTTGAACAAGGAAAATATGTTGTAATTACATACCATTACCGTCCATAATTTCTACCCCAGTGGAAGTGATTAAAAATAGAATATCTTTTTCCTTTAAAGCTATTATCATTTCCAGCTTCCTTGGGTGGAAGATAACTTTTTCTTGGGTACCTTAATTCAGATCTAAGGGTATACAGTCTTTCTTATATCTGCTAGTTTAATATCTTTAGAGTTTCCTTGTTACTAGTCAATTCCTCATTATTTCAGTACCCTGTTATAGTTCAACTTTTTAGTGAAAATCTACCTGTACAAGTTATCCTATGGTTTCATTCTCCTGACTGGACATTTGTCAGTAAAGTCGGGTATCACCATTTACTAACAGTAAGAAGTAGATTGGTAACAGTATTGAATTGCAGGTATTTGATACTGAGATAAGCTGTCTCCACAAACCACTGCTAGCAATTATTCCCAACATGTATGCACATACCACTCCCCACGTAAGAGGTGAGTCTGCTGTATGCCCCTTGATTATAGACCAGCCTGTGTCTTGCTTTGATGGATGAAACATGAGAGCAGAGCTGTGCCATTGTCGAATGCAGTAGTCATGCAGTGCGCAAGCCAGGCTAGACTACGGAATGATTAAAGACCATGTGGAGAGAGTCTTGGAGAATGAAAAACCATTTATCAAATCTGCTTCAGCTGAATGCAACTTTGTAGAAGACTCCAAGTGAGGCCAGAAGTGCCCAAGAAAGCTCACAGAATCATGAGAGATAAGTAGTCATTTTGTGTTGTTTCCTTAAGTAGAAACAAATGACTGACAAAGTAGCTTAGAAATCATAGTTAAAGTTGGGTTTTCCTATTTCCCAGAGGCAGGAAAAATCAAGTAGACTTCTCACAGCTCAGACACTTATTTTTCTCTCTTCTTCAAGATTTCTTTTCCCCCCTGAAGCTGATGTTATTTAAGTGTCTTAGATAAGCCATTATTATGTTACAATCATCTCTATGTACTCACCTGGTAATAGCAATGATTAAGTAAAATTCTTGTTCAATTTCATGTAGATATAGCAGGTATCTTGCTAACCTAGTGATTGTAAAATCAAACAAAATATACAGACGAGATGAGCAGTGCTTAATCAGGGGGTTTGGAAGACCTCAGTGAAGATGCCCTCATCACAGAAATATAACTCTAAGAGTTTAGGTCCCACAAATGGTGAGAGCAAGCAGGAAAACAGATAGATTATAAAGCCCCAATCTGTGAACAATATCCTCCCTGTGAAAAAACGTGTGAACAACTTTTTTTTAGAAGATTTTACTTATTTTTAGAGAGAGGGGAAGGGAAAGAGAGAGAGAGGAAGAGAAACATCAATGTGTGGTTGCCTCTTGTGTGCCTCCTGCTGGGGACCTGGCCTGCAACCTAGGCACGTGCTCTGACTGGGAATCGAACTATAACCCTTTGGTTCACAGACTAGTGCTCAATGCAGTGAGCCACACCAGCGAGGGAGATACATTTTTAAGATAAAAGACCAAGAGGTTAGTGAAAAAATAACTACATCTTTATAGTCGTCACCATAATTACATGACTAAATATAAACAAGACAATTTTGCTTTTGTTGAAGTTGAAATATTTTTTTTCTTAAATTCACTCTATTTTGCTGGCAGCTTATTGAGGGTAAGCTAATCTTAAAAACACTTTTGGCTTTGGGTAATGAAGCCAATGTAACAATCACCCACTCTAGATGGAGACAAATGTCTGCTCGGGGCTCATCAATTTTGGACTCCAGGAGTCCAAGATCCCAACTAGCACATCTGATCACTCCCACCTGCAATAGAGCTGTGGTGGAATTGCCTATTGGCAGCCATGGACACACTGACCAGTGTCCCTCCCACAGGCCAGAAACAAAATTAAGGGAAATAAAGAAAGTAGGTTGTTATAGGTTGAATTATATCCCTTAAAAAAAGACATGTTCAAGACCTAGCCTCCAATCCTTCAGAATGTGACATAATTTGGAAATAAGATCATCATTGCAGACATAGTTAGTTAAATTAATGAGATCATGCAAGGCAGCCCGGGGGGCCCCTAACCCTGTCACACTGGTGTCCTTATAAGAAGATGGTCATCCTTGGATGGTCATCCAAAGGAGAGGGCCTTGTAAAGTCTGAGGATTTGGGTGGTGTATCTACAACTTAAGGAATGCCAGACAGTTCTCGCAAATGATCAGAAGCCAGGAAGAGACAGGGAAGGATTCCTCCCTTGGTAGGTTCCCAAAGGAGCATGGCCCTGCCCATACCATGATTTTGAACTTGAAATCTCCTGAACTGTGAGTCAGCACATTTCTGTTGTTTTAACTCACCTCGTTTGCAGCCATTTGTTACTGCAGCCTTAGGAAATCAATACAAAGGTCAGTCCCTACCTGTCAACAACAGCAGCAACACAGGCACTGAGACACACGCATATTCTACTTTGTGAGACCTGTAGCAACAACAACAAGAAGGGGACTGTCTCAACACTCTTCCTTGGATTTATCCCTATGTCTATCGCTCCAAATAGCTGATTCACAAAAATAACTCTGTGGAGACCGTAAGTTCTACACTCAAACACAAATGTTTCTGACAGACACTGATGTTCAAAAATTCAGGGGAGCTTTCAAAAACAGTGATTGTATTAATAATCAGAGCTACTGAGGAGAAATAACTGAAGGCAGCCAAATTTTACCGTGTCCAAGTTGGACATAGAAAACCAAGGTGATTTTCTGCGGAGACTTTCCCCAGTCTGTAAATAGACACTGCAGTTGGTTCATTGTGATTCTGGCGGAAGGAGAAGTTCTTGAGTGAAAGGATGATGTAACACAGAGCAGAGACTTTTTCGCACATCACGATGGCAGCCCCAAAACTCATCCTGCCACAACAAAATCATAAATATGAAATCACGATTTCCGTATTTTAGGGAGGATAAGTAAAGTTCTACTGTCAGTATGAAAATCAGAGGGGTAGGCTATGCCCAATGGCAACGTTATCCCAATTATGATTTCTGTTTGGCTGGTGCAAAAATCAGATGAGTGTTGGCCATTATTTATAGAATGTTATTAGAATCTTTCACAGATTTTAAAAAAGGTTAGATGAGAACACACAATTAGAGTTCTCACAATTAGATGACAACTGTGACAGACCATATTTCTACATTGAAAGACATTTCCTAATTACTCCTGATTAGTGTGCAGTCATTTATTTGGCTTATGTGATCTTATGAGTCACTGTTAATGCTGGTTATCAAGAGCAAAATGCTCTTTTCTTGCAGAGCCAGCAGTTTGATTTATTATTTGTTCAGCCACCTGGGTATTTAAATTACCTGGCATGATGATATCGTAATTCAGTAAGGTGGACATTAAACAGGTGGCCTAAACCTAATTCAAATGCTAAAGTTACTCATTATACTGATGCCATATTAGCTGGAAGTAATTGTGAAATAGTTGTGTTTGAAGCTCTGTCTTTATTTATTGATTTTTATTCCAAAAATACCATAGGATTTTAAGTAGAAAGTAAGCTAGAGACTCTCCTAGACAGTAGGAGAGTCACAGCAGTTGTGTTCAAAGAACAGACAAAAACATTTATTCTTCAGTCTCCTAAACAGTAAGAGTACTACTTAGAAAATAATTACTTTATTTTATTTCTGGAAATCTCACATCTAGTAGGATTGTTCCTCTACTTCATATTAGTAAAATACATCAAAATAAATGTAAGTTCTGAACAATATGATGCCTTATAGCCTAAGCATGCTTCTCATTCTGGCCTCATTTATTCCCTCATTCTAAAGATACAAAGTACTAACTATATTTCAAGCACTGTTCTAGAAATCAAGACCAAAATCATGAGCAATTAAAACCAGATTCTCAAGATTATATTGTAATTGAAGACAAACAATAAAGTTTTCAAAAGAATAAATTCATATATCAGATGTTATATCCTATAAAGAAAAATTAAGCAGAATAATTAAGTTGAATGTAATAAGAATGAGACATTGCTTTTTAACACAGGGGCTCAGGAAATGTTTCACTGACCAGGAGATACATAAGGTAACACTGCACTAGCCTAAGAGGTGAGATGAAAGAGAAGGGGCTGATCAGAAAACGAGAACTCCAATGTTATTGGATACAGCACATACCAGATAGGACAAAGTCTTGTTCCACAGCCTGGCCTGGCTCCTTCTGACATTGGTTAGTAACCCAGTGCCATGCCAGCAGGGGTCATGAGTCTCCACGTTCTGATCATCTAAAAACTGTGCAGTCATTCCTTGAAAATGTTTCAGTTGTATGGTCTTTTTTACTAGTATTTCTTTCAGGATCTTGGGAGATGATGAATCTGTCTTGTTAGGGCTGTTAGAAAAAAATAGTTTTTGTAATATTTATATATATTCTATATATTCTATGTAATATATGTGTATATATAAGTCATATATATGTGTATATATTCCTTAATATTTATTGATACACATCCTTAGACTGTGGCTAATGGATTTTCCTATTTTTCAGGCCATTGGCCTTTCAATAACTGGGATGATAGGTCCAAATTTATGCGAACAAGCCCCCTGCAGGCTCACTTGGTTAAATTATAATAAAGTGGACACCTTTGCTTCCTATGTAGATTCTCTGGTAAAACTGCATATTAAATTCACATTTGTTCATAATCTGACAAGGCCTAAAGCTTTATATAAGCAGGCAAACCCCAGACACAGCCTATGCTGTGTATTGAACGGATTGGGCTTTGGAGAAAGTACTTCTGTCCAGTATCTTTAAAACCCCATAAAGAAATGTATGCATTTAACAATAAACATAACCCCAGAGAACCATGAAAGACAGCAACAGAACTGCAATTATCTTCTACAGGTGGAGTTGCCTGGGGGCACAACTTCACAGGCCCTACATTTTTAGGAAAGGGAGTAGTATTACATAATTATTTAGAAGCAACTATTTTCAATTTAGGTCCTGTGTTTTAAATAGGTTGCTACCAATTCTCAAGATTTAAATTATAAATTTCCTCAACCCAAATACCCCTCACTACTAGCAATCTGGAGACAAACCAGAAGAAAAATTATAGTATTTAATGGGAAATAGCAAAATTTAGTGCTCACATGGTAACCCTGAATTCAACCATGTGCTAGAGATAGTGTATTGATTTCTCTAATGGGGTTAAGTATATGTAACTAATCACTTTAGTTTATCCTAATCTGGACCAAACTGCATACTCATTGAGGATGCTCATCTGCAGCCAGGTAACCATGAACCCAGCAGCATAAACTGCATGGATCTCTCATAAAAATATATGTACTTTATATATTCTCTATATAGACTATATATAAAAATATAGCCTATATTTATAATGTACAAATATACACAGCTTGGAAAAAGCCCAGTCAGTGTTAATATAAGGAGAAAGCATGCACAACATTGATGTATGTAATGGGGCGGCCAAGGAGAGTGGACTGGAATGCGCATGCATGAACAATGACGACTTCACTGTACTAGTCGGTGGGGGTGGTAGACACCCCTGAGTGAGCATGTGTATTGTGTGGATGTCACATTCAAAATGACTGAGGGAGTAAAACAACAAATCTGCATCACATTTTGAGTTAGGCTTGAACATTCCTCCACAGAAACTATTCGGATGATTCAGAAGGCTTTCAGGAATGATGCAATTAGTGTAACACAAATAAAAGTGTGGCAGAAATGCTTCAAAAATGGTGGAGAATCTGTTGAAAATGATCCATATTCTGGAAAACCTGCAATAAGCAGACTATTTGAGAATGTTGAACGTGTATGGGCTGCAATTAACAAAGATCAGTAACTGACAACACGAGAACTAGAAGCTGATCTGGGGATTCCAAAACTATTGTTTCTGAGATTTTGATGTAGGATCTTTGCATGAAACATGTTGTGGCAAAACTTTTTTCATGGCTTCTGCTCCCAGTAGAGAAGGAACATCGTTGCTTCTATCGTTGCTGCTGCTGCTAAAGGCTTGATTCAAATCACTACCAATTAACCAGATTTCCTCAAGAAGGGCACAACCAGAGATGAAACATGGGTCCATGGCTGTGATCTGGAAAGGAAGGCTCAGTTGTCCCAGTGGAAATTATGTGGTTCTCCACGTCTGAAGAAGGCACGACAAAGTTGCAGTAAGACCAAGGCCATGGTAATAGTTTTTGTTTTTGTTTTTTAATTGGGAAGGTGTTTTCCATCATGAGTACACCCCTCCAGGCCAAGCAATTAATAAGGAGTACTACCTCAATGTTCTTTCTCAGTTGAGAGATGCACTATGATGAAAACAACTGCAACTATGGGCAACTGGTGATTGGCAGCTCCATTATGACAATGTGTCCACTCAGGCATCATGTCTCATAAAGAGTTTTTTGGTGAAATATCAAATCACTCAGGTGACTCAGCCCCTTGACAGCTGAGATTTGGCACCCTGAGACTTTTGATTCTTCCAAAATTAAATTCATCTTTGAAAGAGAAGAAATTTCAGTCCATTGATGAGATTCAGAAATACACTATGGGGCAGCTGATTGCATGGATAGATACTTTTCTGGACAGAATATATATTTGGTATATATATATTTTTTTTCTTTGCAGAGCATATTCCCCATTTTTTAAATTCTATTATTTAGTTATGTATGTGTTGACAAACCTACACTCGAATTTTTCGTAATCAAATTAAAAAATGCCTTGGGTCCAACAGTGTTCACATCACTTTTCCTTTCTCCATTGCATTTTTTCACATCTTTCTTTCATTTCTTTGAGTTCAAGATTATACACCCTTGATTACCTTTACTACTACATTTAAGCCATGGTAAGGTATGTGGTGATTCATGAGTAATGGCCAAATTTTCAATTCAAAATTTACATCCTAGAATTGTTTCAGTGGATGGGAGGGGCCATTTCTAAGAGCAAGGTTGGGTTGCTTTCAATGCCCGGAGCATGGAAACAACAGATACCAAATGTGTTCCACTTTACTACTTGAAATATTCTAGGGGTATAAACAGAGCCCAAAATACAGAAATTACTGTTTTGGAGACTGAACAAAAATGAAGGTGCAGCTGCTTGTAGTTACAAAAGTCAAACTAGTGGGGCAGATTGAAGCAAAAGGAAATGGGTTTTATTTGGGTGCCGTATGATCAGAGAGAATGGTGGACTCCCATCTCAAAGACCTTCTCCTCTTTCCTCAATGGGAAAACTCTAACAATGTTCTCAGCAAAGTCAAGAGAAAAGTCAGTGTCCGGAGTTTCTGTTCCACTTTGAAGTACAGTCCTTTGGAGCCCACAGGTGTTGCTAAGCAGTCTTAGTCCTCATCCAGGTAGCTTAGCTTGTTTCCAGATGCTCTGAAAGTCAGGCCCCCTCCTGGAGCTGCATGTGGAGCCCAAATGGCTTTGGGCCATGCAGCTGTGAGGGCCATATGGCTGTGTATCCTGTGAAAGCATGGAAGAGATCATGCAAATGCACCAGTGAGTGCATCACCATGTGGGCAAGAGAGAGTTCTTTGTTCTCCTGGGATTATATTAGCTTGGGTTTAGGATGGACCAGGTGCTTTCTCCAAATAACCAATCAATTTCCCAAACTTTCACAGGGTCCACCCCCCAACCAATCCCTCTTTTCCCCTGACTAGACTGACAAGCCTCTTTGGTTCAGCACCTCCCCTGGCCATTTTGAATTCTATGGTGCATGTGCCTGCTTTCCCTTGGTCCCATTTTCAATCTGATATGGGTGTATGGGAGAGGAAGGTCCTTTAGAAGGACTTTTTCTATCCAATTATCTTGGTGTGTTTTTGTGTGCTTAGGACCCTATCCATTGACATTTCTAGCTTTCTGAGTATTCACTACAAGAACCCCCTTGCTGCCATCTTGGCCAATGATTGTTTTATGGTAACATGATTACAGTTCAAAGGAAGGTGATATCTCATCTTAATAAGAGGGAATCAGAAAGGGTCTTGGAGAAAATCAACCACACATCTATAAATAAGATTCGGTAGTCAGAAATAAGTAAAATTTAATTACAGATATAAGAAACAGTGTCAAAATAGGAATAAGAGATGCAAAAACAAGTGACATGTATGTGATATAAAGTTAGTTACCATATTTATATTTAAAGGTTAAAGGTTGACGAATTTCTGACAAGTTCCTTTCTCGTGACCTTTGGGGATAACCCAAACCTTTGCACAACCCTTCCTCCCTCTCCAGCTTTCTCTTCATTCTCAGTTTTTAGAAGACCTTCTTCACAATTCACAGAGAGAGTTATGACCACAGGGAAGTATTTCCTTCAGCCTGCTACTTCCATATCTATAGAGTTATGAGTGCCACTACTCTGTTGTAAGTAGTCTGGCAATCATTAGTTTCTAATAGTCAAACCCAGTATATACAAATCTTCCTTTACTAAGCAAAATATCTGCATTCTTTAGAAATTGGCCATTTCTTTCTGGAAGATTTCTTCTCCTTGAATTCTCTGACTTCACTATGTTTTTCATCTAAGTTTTTAAATTTTCCTTTGGTTTTCTTTCTTGTATCTTCACATACAAGTGGGAATTCACTGGAATTTTAATCTTGAGATTGTTTTCTTTTTACACTAAGTAATCTCCCCAGGATTATTGTACAAAATGGATAACACTGACACTAAAATCCAATGTATCCAAATGTGTCCAAAACTATACCTCGCCATAGACTGTTCTGTGGAGCTCTAGATTTATATACAGTTTATTCAACTTGACTTATATTCCCCAAAGGTTTATTGACACTCTACTCAATATTTGAGAGCCATATGTGATAAAGCTATATCTTGTTAATATGACCACAAACTTTAAAAATTATAGTAGTTTTCTTCTTTGTGGTACACTAAGAAAGAGGCAAACATGTCGCTGGCTATTAACATCTGATATTATTCTGATATATTTCCTAGAGTAGGACACAATTTTAATCTACCCGATTATGTGTAGTCATACAGTAAATCATCTCATATTAAGTATTGCATGTCCCTATAAATAAGGTACAGAGGGAAAAATCGTTTAGAAGACTTGCTATGTCAGTCAGGTCCACAACGGGTCACTCTAAAGATCATTAAAAAATTATGTTTTGCCCATATCCCAACTTTAGTAGTCAGATGTGGCTTGAAGCTTATCAGTTTCAATGAGTTTAATTTAAACATAGAGAAGACAGAATAAAAAATGTGATTTTCCTTCAATGCCTCTGACATCATCTATCTTTATGAACTAATAATCTTGAAAACACAAAACCATGTAAAACCATCAAAAACATAAATTTGTATAAATATAAATAATTAAAGGTTGATAGTGATTTATAAAAAATGAATACTTCATTTACTTCATTGGCTGTTGTCTTCATTAAAGTCTTCAAACCATTCATTTAATGTTTGTTAGTAGTACACATTGGATTTTTAATATATGCCAACTAATATATTTTAAAATCCAATGTCACTTTATACGTAAAAAGCACTTTGAAATCATGCAGGTATTATGGTCCAAAGTTTTACCTTAGAAAACCTTAAAAGTTCTTATAGGATGGTCATCAACCAGAATTTGTGCAGTTAGAAATAAATAGTAACAAGAAAAGTAAGTTTGTTGCTAAACTGATGGTATGTATTCTCTCATTTTTGTGAGTCTATTGAAATTTCAAACTGAAGAATTTGATGACACTGCAAGATATCACCATTGGGAAAGCCTAGAAGGGCAATTGGGTGATTTGTACGGATAGAGCTAAAACTAAAGTGAAACATTCTCCTGACCTTATGTGTCCAAACACTGAAAATTACCAATTTAATTGCCTCAACTTCCTCACTTCTTATCCAAAGATTCCTAGAACCTGCAATATTGATGTAATAGAATTTCTTTGAAATAAAAAACAGTTTTAAAAGTAGAGACAAGTAATATTATAAACTGATTTATGGGAATCTAGCTGTCTCAGAAGCTGGATTCTTTACCAGTAGTGATTGTCCTATGCTCCTAAAATTAGCCTTTCTAAACTTTTAGCAGCTTCTATTTGAGTTATAACAATAAACTTCTTAAATTTTCTGAAATTCTTCATCTTAAAATACCTAATTTCATGTAATAAAGAACTAAAGCATACATACATTTAGAAACACTGAAGTTTCTTTAAAATGAAGAATGAATGTTACATTTAATATATGCTTAGCAGAAATTAAGACTTCACATATTTTAATGGGCTCTACTCAAAGAAATTATTTATTTCCAAAATGTGATGAAGCTGATGACCAGATATAACCACATGGGCACAAACTCAATATTTATTTCTTTACATCTTTAAAAAAGGTATTCATTATTTTTATATTATATATATATAATATTTTTTACTAAAATATATAGATTTGTGAAATCTCAAGTTGTAGTTTATTGTTCTCATTAAATGTTTGAAATAAATATAAGATTAGGAATAAGATTAGGAATTAAGATTAGGAATTAGCTATAGAAATAAATAAACATAAATAGGTTTTTCTTTAAATTGGAAATGGTATAGCTATTTTGGTAGGCATTTGTTTTGTAAGAAAATTTGACATTTTCTTACAAAACAAAATATACTCTTAACATATGGTCCAGCAACTGTGTTCTGTAGTATTTACTTATATGACTTTAAAATTTGTTACACAAAAACATGCACACAAATATTTATAGTGACTTTATTAATAATTTTCAAAATGTAGAAACAATATAAATGTAATGGTTGAAAGAATGAACAACATATGGTAATTCATACAATGGAATATTACTCAGAAAAAATGAGTGTTCAAGCCATGAAAAATGTAGAAAATCGTAAATGGATATTGCTAAGAGAAAATCAGTTTGAGTCAGCTGTGTTCTGTACGAGTCCAAACATACGGCATTTTGGATGACCACTGGTTGCTGGCAGTTCTGGAGTGAGGGTGGGCGGGATGAATAGGTGAAGCACAGGGAATTTTTAGGACAGGGAAACTATTCTGTACAATACTCACATTGTGGATAGACATCATAATTTGATTTTTGTCTAAGTGGAAACACTTATCAACATGATTTATAAGATTTAATATGCTTTATTTATGACTGCTACAGATTCTTAGTGGAGTGAGGTGTCATTCATCCTTGACTGTGCTGTGCGTATGCTTCACTGGACATACAACAGAGCCAAGTGGTCTGCTGAAATCACTGCTCCAACTCCCGATACTGACTTACCTCACATTTTGCAGTGACTATTAAAGAAACACAAACTTTAAATAAAATCAGTGCAGTGCACCACAGTGGAAAGATTAACCTTAGGAAGCGACCTTATAAAGGTTTAGATGACCAAGGCATTATCTTTTTCTAATGATTCCAGTAGATAAAACTATTTCATAAATCCCTACCCTTATGGGAATGAAACTGAATTTTTTGCTCTAACATTGGAGGTTCTTGTAACTTCATCTAAAAAGCAAACCCTACAGGAGAGGTCTTTGGGGCTAATGATTTATTAAGGAAACCAAAGTGCACTTAAACAGTAAGAAATAAGAAGAATGGATCAAGGGACCAACAGGTACATACAAAGTGCTCAACATCATTTATCGTCAGGGAAATGCAAACCAAAAGTCCAGTGAGATACGGCCTCACACCTCTTAAGATGGATATTATCAAAAGATAAAAAGTGTTGGTGAGGCTGTGGAGAAAAGGAATGCTTGGGCACTGTTGGTGAGAATGTAAATTATTCCAACCACAGTGGAAAATAATATGGGGTTACCTCCGAAATTAAAACTAAGTATTAAAATAGAACTACCACACGATGCAGCAATCCCACTTCCGGATGTCTGTCCAACAGCAATTAAACCACGGTCTGGAAGAGTTATCTGCACTCCCATATTCATTGCAGCATTATTCACAGTAGCCAACATATGGAAAAGTACTTCATTCTTTCAAGCTCCTACTGTCAGGAAGATTTTATCATTTACTCCTTCAGTTTATACAGGTTATAATTATGCTATTATAGTTATGTATGCAGAAAAAACACTATAACATATGTTCTCTTTAGTTTTATAATATTTCTTTTTCTTCCTACATTTAAGAATAAAATTTAGTTTCTAGTATCCAACATATGTCAACTTTAAAATATATAATATATTCTTTATGCCTATATTTGTGTTTAAAATATTTTCCTCGCATGTATTTTATTTTGGTTTATAAAACAATGACATATCGTTAATCATTAAAAATATCCTTAGGAATAATCCAAGATGAATAACTATTCTGTCAAAACTGGTGTTTTAGCAAACAATATTTTATGAAATTCTGGTGTACTTTAGTGCCTACTAATACTATATGTCAGTATAGTATTACAAACTAATCGCAAGCATGTAAAATGTGTATTTTCTACTTTAAAGATTCACTTCTATAGTTTGTATATGCCATCTCTGGGGGCAATGACTGTCTTGCTTAAATCTGTGTTCTTTGTAAGACATGAGATACCAGGCTACTACATCCTTATAAGACTGTCTTTATTTTATCCTCATTCCTAGAAGTAACTATTTTTAATTTTAATGTGCATCTTCATTTATTTTTTAAAAATGCATGTACAGTTCTGTACAGGTAATCATTAAAAACATATGGCATTATTGCTCTATTATTTTGCTTATAAAATGTATCTCATTTTTAACATAGCTAATATAGTTCCAAGGGAAAATATTTTTAAATATAAATTCAGCAACCTTCCCTTTTTCAATAAATTTTCCAAAATAGCTCTCTGCACCTGGCTGGGGTAGCTCAGTGGATTGAGCATGGGCTGCGAACCAAAGCGTCGCTGATTCAATTCCCAGTCAGGGCACATGCCTGGGTTGTGGGCCAGGTCCCCAGTGGGGGCCATGTGAGAGGCAACCACACATTGATGTTTCTCTCCCTCTCTTTCTCCCTCCCGTCCCCTCTCTCTAAAAATAAATAAATAAAATATTTAAAAAAGCAGCCCTCTGCACAAATCTATTAGATTTTCTAGTCCTTTAGCTAAAAAATATAGTTTTATTAAATAATCTAAATTTATATATTTCTTATTCTCCAAATTCAAAATGATACCTGACTTGTTTACATTTAAAGAAGCAACACCTAATTTTGAAGACTCACCTTTGCTAATTACTGAAGTGTTAACAACAATGATCTTTTAATGACTCCATACTATTTTCCAGGCATTGTAGAATATACATGTGTATAATTTTACCTGATAATTTATGAGAAGCCTGATAAATATAAGGCGCTATTACTCAACTTTGTAGATGAGAAAACAGGCTCAAGTACTCCAGGACTCCGATATGGCCGCAGAGCTTCTGAGCTACACAAGAGGGCGCTAAGTCTGGGCTTTCTGACCCAGGAGACTTGCTCAAATATCACACTACATTGCCTCAAATTCTGCAAGCCTCACCTTGTTTCCTGAAGACTTTTTCTTTTCAAATCACCAGCTTGTCGTAATAAAAGACTCAGCCTTGCCTGAAGCACGTTCCTGTGCAGAGCTCCGGGCTTCCAGAGCCTGATAGTTCAGCATTTCTCAGTCCCACACAACATGTCATCCTAGTGGTTTTCATGCACTATTTGCTAATGGAACGTCATGCCATCTCCAAACATTTGATTCATCCCTTTAGATATGCTATACTACCTAGAATTTGTTGAAAAGCCTGTATTCTTTAATAGAGAATGGTATGAACTGTCACAAAAGAGTGAAAATACAAGAGCAAAATGCAAGAGACAGCTTATGTTCCTCAGTAGCTTAGGATAACTAATTAATACTCAAAGCAGTTAACACTAATGTCAATGGGATTAATTAGTATGCAATAGATTAGACTAGGATTTAGTCATAAACATGGAAGGTCGTACAATCAATGGATCCACCATGCTACCTGTGAAGTTCAACGACCTATCATGGGTAGAACTGGTTAGCACCACAAAGAGCAGTTTTCAGAGCACTACCCAACACATGGGAGTTCCAATGTCCAAACACTTAGCAACATAAATAGAGTCTTACCATAGGTAGTCAGCTAATTATTAATAAGTAAGGAGGCAAAGGGAACTGGACATTGTTGAGCACAATCAACCAGGGAACATAAACCCGTTTGCTTCACCAGGAAGCTACAGCTTCACGCACTCCAGGGAATCACAGCACCACCCTGCCAAGGATTAACACTCCTCCTTTCCCCCAATGCAGTAGCAGTTTGTTGCAGGTAGCACAGGAAGGTAAGCACATGCACCTTAGTGGTCAAAATGGTGCAGGGGGGAACTTGACCATAACAGCCTGTCAGTCGAACCTGGGAAAGGAATCTGTTGGCTGGGAGTGGATACATCAGAAGACCTCAAAAGCCTGGGAAGATAATTGGTTATTATGAAAAGGCTCCTGGTCCAGTCCAAGCCCACCATAATATAATCCCATGGAACAAAACTCTCTCTGGTGACCCTTCATAACCACGTAAATCTAGCAGCCACGCAGCTGTCAGCCAGGTGGGCTTCAAGTGCAGGGTCCAGGCAGGAGCCTCGGTAGAGCAGCACAGCTGAGAACAATGCTAAGCCTGGATGGGGACTGACCACTTAGAAGAAAACTGTGGGCTCCAAAAGACTAAGCTTTACTATGAAACAGAAACTTGGGACACGGGCCTTTGTTTTGGTCTTGCTGAAGATACAACTGGCCTTTTTCCACAACAGGACAGAGGTGGGACACAGGGGCAGCTCTCCACCTGAATAAATCTTGTCACACCACAGTCTCCTGTGCGTGGGTACGTGAAATGCTTTTCTCAGGATCCTGTGAAAGAGCCCCACTTCCACTGGCAACAAGAGCATTTTAGCAATTTAGCTCAACTTGCTTCAGTTTTCAAAGGATAATTGGCAACAGTGAAATGAAATACATCTTCGTATACTTTGTATACTCTTAAAACTGTGCTTATCTATTTCAACCTGTATTTCCCAGCATTTTCTTGTGAAACTTTCAAACATACACAAAGTTGCATAGAATTTTATAGCAAAAATCTAACTCTATCACCTTGATACTAGAATTAACATTGTACCATACTTGTTTGTCTATTCATCTTTTCACTCCTCTACCTGCAATGATCATTTCTTAATGTAGGGCATCATCCAAAGCAAGTTTCAGCACCAATATACTCCCTTCTCAATATTTCAACACCACCATATATTTTTTATGTGAAAACATAGAAAATGCTATTTTGTTTTTCTTTTGCTTCTTTGGGAAATAGGATTTTTAAAAAATTAAGCAGTTTTGATACTGTTATCTACTCATCCCTTCAAATTAATGCAGCTAAGCCGCTGTCATGATTCATAAGTAATAAGGCTTGTACAAAGGAAATGAATGTTGCCGTTTCTGGCCATGCATAACATGTCTAAATTAAAAACATGGTTGTAAACTGGGGAGGCTGTCACCTTTGCTGCAGCTCAGCAGACAAATCTAATTCATAAATTCTTCAGCAGTGCCACCTCAGACCTCATCTTGAAGTATGCATATCCTCGTCATAAAAACCCTTTTAATTAACTTCTTTTGCAAATGAGATGTTCATGGCAACAGGCAGGAGTGTGCGCCAGGGGTGCGTGGTGTCATGGTGGTGAACTTTTGGGGAGCAGCAGAGCAAACATTGCTGTTGAGGATCTCACACACTTCAAATTTTGATCAAAGAACCCTACTGGAAGCAGTTAAATAAAACATTGCTGAGCGTGCTAAATTGAAATTATTTCTGCCTACAGAATACTTTAGGAGAATTAATAAGACAATGCTTTCCCATGGACATTTGAGCTTTCAATTGGAAAGAAACCGAGTTTTGTTGTTTCATGTTTCATTGTCCCATTTAATCAGTACTCCATCCTTATGAATAAGGTTTTAATTTTAGCTGGCTTTTTGCTCTCTAATTCAGTCATTTCTACTGATACCTTAAAAAAATCATACATTTATTAAAAGATTACCAGCACCATGCACAAACCAACATGATGTCCATCCACTATGGAGACAAAAAGAAGCTGCTTTTAAGGAGCTTACAGTTTTTAAACTAAACACATGAGCAGTGGTAAGTAAACCTTCAGTTAGAATTTACCCCTAAGAGAATTAGCAATTGGGTATTATAAACCAAGTGATGATAATGCCTACACCTAAAAAAAACAAAATCTGTATTGATTAGATAAGGGTGCAATTTTTTAAGAAAAAGAGCCAGTATTCATATTTGAAAAACAACAAAAATTGAACTAATAATTAAAAAAAGATATTTTGAATGGCAACATTTCACTATCCTCAATGAACAAGTGAATGTAGGCAATGAGTATCAACTATTACTAACATACCAAAACAAAAAAATAAATAAATAAACAAATAGAAAGAACAGATATGATGTTCTTGTTAATAAAATAGCACAACACTATATATATACGTATATATATATATGTACATATGCGTGTGTGTATATTGATAGGTATATCAAAATAATTTAACATGAGTCTGATCAAGACTTTAGTTCCAGCTGCGAATTTGCAGGAAATATTGAGAGCAGAAGAATATATTGAATTTCACCATGAATATACAGTCAGAAAAAATATATCAAGAAAATCTAACCTACAAAAAGATCTACAACTCAATTATGCCAAGTTCTTCAGAGATAAAAAAAAGTAAGAAGAAATTGTGGGCCAGGTCATGGGGACGCATCAGAGCTGAGTCAGTGTCCTGCGTATCTGCATCAGCTCCAGATGCACGTGGCTGGGGAGCCAAGGGTGGCAGTGCATACTGGGCGGGCACCGGGCAGCAGGCTCCGCTGGGACAAGACTGCCTACTGCCGGAGCGGCTGGGACATCACCCTGTAGAAGTAATGCCCGCATAAAGCGGGAGTTTTCGACGGCTCACCAAGCCAAACAGAAGTACAAGCCTCACAGCCTTTCTAAGAACGAATATTTCTGAGTAGGAGAAGACTGGTCTGCAAAGAGAAATGTTAGAAGGACGTGATTCTAAACTGCCTTCCTCAGTTTGCAGTACACGTTTGGAACTGTTTGGTGAAATAAAAAAGAATTTGAAAACCTTTATACTGAAAACTTAGCATGTGTGAACTGGCCCATGCTATACTGGGCAAATGCACGTGCTGCCCCTTCCCAGAGGAGACTGTCCTTATGGAACAGGAGCCAGGCACTGCAACTACTTCTTCAGGCGAAATTGCATTGTGCGTGCATGAGCTATGAATTTAGCAGCTGGGCGTACCTTCTCCTCATCCAGTACCTGATCCCTTTGTCTTCAGGGTTTTTTTTTTATTTATTTATTCATGCAAAACTAATACAAAATTATATTGAGTGTAAATTGTAATAGAAAAAATGTATTTTTAAAATTTTAGATGCAATGCCTTCATTTCCTTAAAGCAGTGATTTTCATCCTTTTTCATCTCATGGCACATGCAAACTACTAAAATACTGCAGCACACCAAAAATATACTTTTTGCCAATCTGACAAAAAAAAAAAATAGGTATCATCTTGACTCACTCACACAGGATGGCTATTGTGTTGACTGTTGTCATTTTTGTAGTTGACAATCCAAAGTAAAATAGGTCAGTGGCCCTGGCTAGTCAAGTATTGCATATTTTAATAATTCCTGCTGTACACTGGTTGCAAATAGCTGCCTTAGAGAATCAAGCCGTACAGAAAGGGAAGATATCGGCAATTACTGGGCCTGTTGACCCACCCCAATCTGCAAAGGAAAACATTTGCTGTGTTTTGCTCTTTGTTCTTATAGTGATTATTTTTATAAACTTAATCTACTTCCATTTTTTGCTCTGTCAACTTTAGGTCACATGCAGTCATACTTTGCTGTTAAATGTTAGGAAATAATGTGCCATTTATCCCTCCCTGCTCCATTATTTCCCAGTTTTTGTAATTTTACAGGGTTTGTGTTTTAAAAAATTTAACCATAATCGGGTCTTTTATGCCTTATAAGTTGATTTTAACAGCTGAATACTAATAAACAGCTTTTGCGGTATTAAAATATTTTTAATCTAGAACTAAGTGGTATAGTTGGATCAGTAGTAGTGACAGTGTATTTCTATGCCATTTAAACTTGGCTTTTGGAACATTTAATGTTTTGATAGTGGCTTTTTCTTGTAAGATTACCTTGAAATTTTACAGAAGGAGAAATCATTCCAATAAAATAAAAATAATTTGTTATTTTAAAAAGATGGAGTTATTTTAAAAGATGGATTTTTTTAAAAAAAATCCATAGATTTAAGATTTTTTTTTTAAATGGACCATGTCAGTAAGTTCTTTGTGGTTATCAACAGACTGATTCAAAAGATTGTATGGAGAGACAGATAATCAACAATAGCAAACAATATTGAAGAATAAAGAGAAATTTACCCAAATTCAAGGCTTACTATAAAGCTACAGTAATCAAGGCAGTATGGTGTTGACAAAAAACAGACAAGTAGATCAGTGCAACAAAAAAGAAACCCCAGAAATAGACCTGCAGGAATGTAATCAGCTAATCTTTGAGCAAAGGCGATCCAATGTGGCAAAGGTAATCTCCTCAAGAAATGGTGCTGAAAGAAATGGACACCACATGCAACCAAATGAGCCTTGCCACAGACATTACATGCTTCACAAAAATTAAGTCAAAATGGTCATAAACTTATGTGTAAAATGCAAACTATAAAAATCCTAGGAGATAAGCCCTGGCTGGTGTAGTTCACTGGATTGAGAGTAGGCCTGCGAACCAAAGGGTCACTGGTTCAATTCCCAGTCAGGGCACATGCCTGGGTTGTGGGCCAGGTGCCCAGTAAGGGGCGCATAAGAGGCAACTACACATTGATATTTATCTTCCTCTTTCTCCCTCCCTTCCCGTCTCTCTGAAAATAAATGAGTAAAATGTTTTAAAAAATTTATGTCCACATAAAACCTGCACAAATGTGTCTATATAAAAATTGTAGTTGTTAATAGTTATTTAAGTTAAAAAATATCAACATACGAGTAATGTATTTAACAACAAAGTTTCTGGCTTATGTGATTAACTAAAATCCTTCTAAAGGTTTAAAGATTTGTATTAAGAATGTACATTTCAAATATGTTTTAAATTAAGTTATATCAAATAATTATAAGTATTCCTTGCTTAAATGAATATCTTAGATGGCATTTCACTCTGCTTTAAGTATTTTTGGAAACAATTAAAAATATATTAAATATGAAGTTCCAGAACTCAGCTAAAATAATTCTAAATAAAAATTTGGATTTTATGAGATATTTTTTCATAACAGATGCTAATATACAGCCTAGCATGGTAGCACTAACCGTCTGTACAGAGCTAATCAATTTATACTAATCATTTTGATCCATGTTATTTAATTTATATGCTAAGCAGATGAACTGAATGAATTATTATTGCCAAACAAACTGTTCCTTATTACTGAAGTTTTTTCTGGCTTTTGGATGCTTGTTCATGACATCTAATCCATTGTTGTTAAATAGGCAAATGTTCATTTTAAATATGCATTAGAAGAATCCAGTAAAAAGCATACCATATGTCTCTATCATTTTATGAAATTGTCATCACAGAAGAGCATTATATTATTAACTTCTTTTAAATATTTACTATGAAAATCTGTAAAGAACTTTAAAATAAATAGCATTGTGAGTATAAGAACATAGTTAAAGTGGAAAGGTAGTTCTAAGTGTAGGTTTTATACAATAAATTATTCTATAATAACATACTATTTCAGGCAGAATGTTTAGGGAAGTTTTAGCTTCATCTTATGGTAATCTTTGTGAGTAGAGAGACATTAGTTACAAATAGCTCTGTTGATAAAAACAAGGAGCAAAAAAACAAACATTTGAAGCAGCTTTTACGCATGCGACTTTCAAAATAATTCAAAATGTCAACCGTCATGATCTTAATGTTACTGGAGAAACCCTGGTTCTTCTTGCTGATGCAGTAAAGTGTTACATGTTAGCAAGCTTATTAGCATGCAAGCAAAGTTTGTTACTGTTAAGTTCCAATTGGAAAGCAAAAGCAAGGGTGGCAAGAGCAAGAGCGGCTACAGCAAGGTACCCAGAGGTCTGGTGACCAAAAAGGGACAAGTCTTTTGTACTGAGGACTCACGTAGTTGTCAGGATGGGGGTGACGGACTTACACTTTGATTGACGGGTAAAGGTGGTGCCAGCTTTCCCCCTGGGAAACTTGACTACCCAAAGGTAGGTATGTATGGGGTCTGTTAGCCCGAATTCTTATCTTGCTGCAGACTCTATTTGTTCATTTCGCATTCGTGACAGGAGGCAGGCAGTTAACCAAAGTTGTTTTAGGGGCTTTTCTTTGGGTGCTGTAGATCCGCTTTTCCTCTCCTCCAGGCTTTGGGATGAATGCACAGCTTCAAGGTTTCCCTTTTCCCAGCTAGTGGAGATGATACACACAGCCTTTCAAGGGCTCCCCCACTGCTACACTATCTTGTTGTTCAGAATGCCTGGAAACCTTATGGAACCAGGCTCAGGACTACTGGGTCAACAGGTGTCTTTGCTTTTAGCCACCTGTACTAAGTTCTTTGTTAGATTGCAACAGTAAGGGCCCTACTTTCATTTCCCCTCTGGCAGCTCATTCCTAGCTGCTACCTGAGTGCTAAAAGATGTTGCCTGGCAACCAGGAAGCCAGCCACTGGCCAGCAACAGCAGTGCAGTTGCAGAGTTCTTATGCTATCTACTGCAACATTAAGGCATATTAACCATGGTTAAATGGATGTAGTAGTTATACACAGAAGTAATATATCAAACTGTTAATGGATGTCATGACTGAGCAGACCTTGAGGTTTTTCACATTCTTTTCCTTTACAGTTAATGTTTTCATTAGTTTACATTTATGTTTGAATGTAAAGGAGCAGCAACAAAACTCTGAGTCAGGGTGTTCACCAGCAGATTTTGGTAGACTGGGAAATTTAGGTGTAATTTGTATTATGCGTTAGTGTTAAGCATGTGTTAGAAGCTTTGGAGTTTATTTTGATATGGAGAGTTAAGATTTTGCTATATAGATGTTTATTTATAATAATTGTGCTATGTTATTGGGATAGTTTTAGATCTTAAAGTCTGCCTGAAAGCATGCTTCCATTAAGACACGGTCCAAAACAATGATTTTTAGTGTGTTAGGATACGGTAATTATATACCCTGCCCCCTCCCACCAGGATTTCTTTAGACCTTGTATAAAAAATCTTCTTCTTAAAGACAAGTAATAATTAAAGGCCTCCGGTATACAGAGCTAACCATCATTTTTGCAGGATAGTATTATACATATTGAATGATTAACTGAACTTTAAGTGAATTCTTATTGCTTGCTTTTTACATCATGAGACTTTTGAAATAAATCACCAAAAATAAACTAAAGTAGTAATTTGACTAAATTCGTTGGCCTTCATCGTTGAGCTCTATTATGCTCAAATTTTGAGAGACTTTGATCACTTTTAAAGCATGCTAGAGGGGAGGCCGGTTGGAGGCCTGGGTGAACAAGATGAAGGGATTAAGAAGTAGTAATTAATAGTTATAAAGTAGTCATGGGATGTCAAGTACATCATAGGGAATGTAGTCGATAATATTGTAAACACTATGTATGATGCCAGGTTGACGTCTGAAATATTTGGGGTCTACTTTGTAAATTCTAACCATTGTGTTGTACACCTGACACTAATACAAAGTAGTGTTGAACATAAATTGTAGCTGAAAAATAAACTTACATGTATATCTGTGTCTGTGTGTATGTATATATGTATAAATATGGCAAAATCAGCTTATTCTTCTTTGAACATAGGCTTTCGTGATCATACACTGTCATCGGTGCCTATTTTGTCCATTTTTCTTCTGGGCTTCCTTCCCCCAGTGGCCACGAAATGTGCTTTTTCTCGCATAAGCCATTCATAAACTGCTTGATGTTCCCAGTGAATACTGATTATAAAACATTATACTGAAACCCTATGTGACATTCAAGCAGGTGTTATCCATCACTTTTTACTAGATTACCATGGAAAATGAAATCCAGAGGCATCATAAGAACTGAGGTCAATGTAAAATTGTTGTAATCGTGAAAAATAAACAGATTTCTCACATATAATCATTTTTATAAACCCAATTTCCCAGTCGATATTTCCATCTGGAAATCTGTTAAACACAGAAAATTTATTAGTTCCAACACCCATTTCTTCACTCTGTTCCTAAACTCACTTCTCACACTTTTTTCCCTTATCTCAGCAAATGGCAACTATATTCTTCCTGTTATTCCAAAAGACTCATCTTTATTTTCTATGACAACTTATGAAATTCTACCATCTAAACAATTACCTCTACCTTCAAACTACATTCAGAACTCCATCCTCTCACCATACATTATAACCTTCAGTCAAGTACCTATTCATTCAGTAGATGGTATTGATTGAGTGGCTGTGTCTCTGACACAGTTCTGTCATGGATACAAATGTAGAAAACAGAAAAAAAAACAAACCCTGCTCTCCTGGGTCTTATACTTATGTTAAAAAATTTTTACAGATATGATTGAAACAACCACAAAATGGAACACATTGGCTTCTCCCTCCTATTTGTATATTTTTCTATATTACAGTCTTTAAAAATAGGTGAGCTACCTTTGTCCACCATAAACAAGAATAAATTCAAAATGGATCAAACACTTAAATGTTAGACCTGAAACCATAAAAATCCTGGAAGAAAACATAAGCAGCAAAATCTCGGATATAGCTCTTAGCAAATTTTTATTGGATATATCTCTACAGGCAAGGAAAACAAAAAAAAATAAACAAATGGGACTACATCAAACTAAAATGTTTTTGCACAACAAAGGAAAACATAACAAAATGAAAAGACAACACACAGAATGGGAGAACATGTTCACTGATAGGTCTGAGAAGTGGTTAATACCCAAAATTTATAAAGAACTTACAAAACTCAACACCAAAAAGAAAAAACATAAAACAACAAACAACCCAATTAAAAAATGGGCAAAGGGCCTGAACAGATACTTTTCTAAAGACAATATAGGGATGGCCAATAGACATGAAAAGATGCTCAACATCACTAATCATCAGAGAGATGCAAATAAAAACCACAGTGAGATACCATCTCACACCTATCAGAATGGCTGTCATCAATAAATCAACAAACCGGCGCTGGATAGGATGTGGAGAAAGGGGAACCATTTTGCACTGTTGGTGGGAATGCAGACTGGTACAAACACGGTGGAAAGCAATATGGAGATACCTCAAAAGATTAAAAATGGACACACGTTTTGACCTAGAGATCCCACTTCTGGGAATATATCTGAAGGAACCCAAAACACTATTTCAAAAAAAAGTAAGCATCCCTTTGTTTATTGCAGCATTAGGTATTTACAATTGCCAGGATATGGAAGCAGTCCATCAATAGATGAGTGGATAAAACCACTATGGGACATTTACACAATGGAATACTACTCAACCTTAAAAAAAGAATAAAATCCTACCCTTTGTGACAGTGTGGATGGACCTGGAAAACATTATGCTAAGTGAAATAAGCCAGTCAGAGAAGTACAAATGCCATATGGTTTCACTCATATGTGGAATCTAATGAACAAACTAAACTAACGATAAAATGGGGACAGACTTATAGTCGGAGAGCAGCACGAGAGCTAGTGGGAGTTGCTTAGGAAGTGCAGGAATTGAGTAAAAATTAAAAAAGGACTCATGGACATGGACAATAGTGCTGTGATTACTGGGGGGAAGAGAGTATAAGGCGACTAAAAGTTAATGGAAAAATACAATAAAGGTTAAATTATTTTAAATGGTGAGCTAGGTCTTGGCACTTGTCATGTATCCTTCTACAGGTTCTCATGTTACTCTGAATAAAAACTCAAGTCTCAACAAGCCCTGTAAAATGCCCTCTGACCCCTCACCCCACACCGCCACATCTCACTCACACCATGTCCCCTCAGACTGTCTTACTTGTCCTCCCTGAAGCAGCAGTCCCCTTGCTGTTCTACACGTGCCAGTGACACTCCCCCCTCTTAGCCTTTTCATCTGCTCCTTCCCTTGTTTAAAAAGCTCTGTTTCTACATATCATCACACCTCCTAATTTCTAGTCATTTTTTGTTTGTTTTCTGGAATTTATTACCACCTGAGATGTAAATACTTATACTGGATTGTAAGGCTCCCAAGAAAAAGTCTGTCTGATTTTAATTGCTATCTACATGGTGCACAAAGTAGAGGCTGAAAGTACATATTAAATATAGTTACAAATAGATGAGTGAAAGCAATATTAATTTAGCATTAATAGAAATTATAGAACTAAGGAAAATTCTTCAGAAATTATACATGTACACTTTCTAAAATATACAGTTCTTTTCATGTTTGTATATATTATCTGTAATTTATAATGTAAATATTGAGTTTCATATTTTTCCTAAAGAAAAGGTTGATATTTCTCCACAACGAATTTTACAAAGAGACTCGATCATTTCAGAGGCATTTAAATAGTTTTAAACAGTTATATGGAGACTTAAAAATTACAATTTGGATGGATGATAAAACGTTTCCCAGAGTTTTTAGCAACTGGCGTTCTAATATGGAAATGGTCCTCTGCTGTCTGATGTGCTAAAGCCAGGGTTTGACTTATATTTAGCGTGGTCATGTAGAATGCTGCAGAATGAATGCTCGTCAACTTTTGCATTGATAAAGCACAAATTTCAATAGGAAGAATGATTGTTTGATGAACCCCACTAGGCCATTAAGTTGAAAATAAGTCCAAGAAATTAAGGTTTTATTTTTGTGAATTTTGACATCTTTAGCCATGCACAAGAAGGAATGGAGATATAGGTAATGTCTGCTCTCATAGATAGGGACAACCCCTCTTTGTCAAGACAGAAGTTAAAAAAATATGTTTCTGTACTGTTGCGCTGAAAGGCAGACATATGCCCCAAAGCTGAATTTAGAGTTTATTTGTGGATACAACCTATTCCTACAGAATCCATGTTATTTGTTATCCCCTACAAAATGACACTGAGGACACTGGATCAAGAATGGGAGCTATATGGGCATTGAAGATGAGATGACGAATGGATTTAGAAGTCAAAGCCCAAGGACATATGTGACATGACTAGGGATGGCTTCACTACTTTGAATGACAAGTAAAGGATGAAGTATTGAAGACCGAGTTGATATTCAGTAAAGATATAAGCTCTACCATGACCAGCTTAATATCAGAGTGCATTAAAGACTCCTTGCAATTTAGAGTATTTATCCAACCAGGAGTATAATATTTGCTTAGGTTTTAAACCTTATGTTTAATACATGATAATCATGGGTAATAAATTTTTCACAAATTATATTTCACTTGTCAGCCAGGATGATTTATTAGGTTTGTGAATTCATTTAAAATTCAATACCTTTGGGTGCTGCATCGCTGAACTTAATGAGCCAGATTCTCCCACTGAGGACATTGCTTTCAGGTTCCCAGGGTCCTATTAAATTAAGTTCTTCAGTATATTAAATGCTCCCCTAGTGTATTAAAGAGTTAATAATATCCTGCATTGGGGAAGTACCATGTGAACTGAAAAAAAATTAACAACATACCATTTTTTTTCACTCAAGTAGTACTCTCTTTACCTGAATATAATCTCATTTCTTTAGGTTTATATGGTTCTTTAACAATGAAAGTAAAGATCTCTTCAGGAAAGTGAAAATGATGATTGGTGTTCTATCATTCATAGAGAAACCTTTTAACAAACATTGCCTTCCTTCTCTATTTGCATTTTTGGTAATAACTTCACTTCCAGCAGTTGCAGAATTAGGCAAACACGAAATTAAGACTAACTTGCACTTATTGCCTAAGAATGCAGGGCTAATGGGTAGTGGTTAGACTCCCCGCCCACCCCTGCCCAGCCCCCACAAACACACACAGTTTCTATTTGTGAAGACTTTAACAATTAGCAGGAACCGATGGGCAGTAGTAAATACAATGTGGTCTGTCCAGAAAGTATCCAGCCACACACTATCAAAAATAGTGACATTTATTGAAGAAGATGCAAGATACAAGAAACATTGTACATAGGACAGTGACACCCAAGTAGGCACCTCAGGACCTGTCACAGTTCCAGTCACCATCAGCTGCCCTGTCGTATTTTCCTGAGTGTCATTGACAGTCTGAAATCTCTTCCCTTGCAAAGGTTATGTTAATTTTGGGAAAAGCCAGAAGTCACAGGGCACCAAATTTGGGCTTTCGTGGGGCTGAATAACCTGGGTGATGCGATGTTTCCCAAAGAAACTCTGCATGAGACATGATGCATGAGCAGGCGTGTTGTCATGTTGAAGCTGCCAGTCCCCAGTTGCCCATAGTTGCAGCCGTCTGAATCATCCGGAGAGTTTCTGTGGAGGAATGTTCAAGCTTAACACAAAATTTGATGCAGATTTGTTGTTCTGCTTGCATACGATGGCCACACAGTACACATGCGCACTCAAGGGTGTCTACCACCCTCACTGACTAGTACAGTGAAGTCATCGTTGTTCATGCATGCGCATTCCAGTCCACTCTCCTTGGCTGTCAAGTTATGTTGATGTCTGGCAAACTGTTCTCATTATATTAACAATGAATGGATTTTTCTGACAGAAGTTGGTATATATTTTTTGCTGGTATTTACATAATTGTATCCTATTAAAAAAGAGAAACAATAGGAATTACTGTCACTTCGCCTTAAATAATACACTATTTAACATTGTTACATATATAAAGAAATAAAGAACATAATAGGTACAGCTTATATACTTTTTATGGTAAGAAACATCTATTCACACAGTAAAGAAACTTACAAAATAAGAAGACAAGAAATAAGCCCTTCTACTTATAACATATGTAAACAAACACAAGCATGCACAGCACCCCTTTAAATAAAGTTACAAGCATATAGTACAGATTTATGTCAATAGGGTAAGAAGAAGAAGCATAATAGGAAATTATTTACTATAAACAATAGGGTCATTATACCACCTTGTAAAGGCATGTCATACATATAAATTATTGAATATCAATTGTATAAAATTAGAGAGAGAGAGAGAGAAATGCTTTCTTTTCAGGATATTCTTCTAACCCTCTATTTTAGCTCATCATGTTTCATTTTTTTATGTTTATTGATGAAAAGCTATTTTTCTACTTCCAGTATTTTTTTCTCAAGGGCTAATGTCATAATATTATTTTTCTTTACAAATAGCTCCCATTCTCTCTAATCTTTTTTTTATATTTTAAACTTCATTTTAAATATTATTTTCTTAAAAGCCCTTTCTAGACCACTAAACTCAAGGCCCTGCTTCTATGTTCCCCTAACGTGAATCAATCATAGCACTCATTATAATTTATAATAGTTTTATTTGTTTAGTAATATGTTTCCACTCTCTTGAACTGCATGAAACACAGAATTTAACACATAATTATGTTTCTTATTACTACTGAAGGCCTGAATTTAAATTTTCATAACAAGCTATGCCTTAAAATAATAGACTTATGTAATGTCAAATAGCAGAATTAGGGCATTATCAATGTAGTTAAATGCTTTGCTTAAAATAATAAGAAATTGATTTAATCTCTATATTTTTTTACTTTCCATCAATATTAAAATGTGGGCAAATGTAATCAGTCTTTGGACAAAGTTAATTAAACTACAAATGTGTATCATTTTATTATTAGTCACTGCTGATTTTTTTATGTACTTTAAATTCTGAAATTGATTTTATATTGATGCTTTCCTTTGAAAGACAATATTATTTTCTCTGGAAAATAAAGTAAAACAAAATAAAAAGAAATACATCATAATATTAGTACTCAGAAATAATTATTCATTGACTTATATGTAACTAGATTTTCTTTTGAGCTTAAAATTTTAAACATTTATTAGCATGGAAGATGAATTGGTATGCCAGAAATAGAAGTATTTATTTCCATGAGATGTTTTACAACATATTGAAAGAGAATGCAGGGAGGAGTATGACACAGGTTTTAGGCTGTTATTTTTCTACCAAAGCAATTTGAATATTTTTAATGCAATTTTATATTTCTCTGAAAACTAAGGAGCTTGTGTGCATGTATATGCTTTATACTATATTTATCATTTCAAACCTACTTTTTTATATTTTTATTTACCATTTTCCATATGATACAACATATTGTACCATGCTGTGTTATTTTTAATGCTTATGTAGAATGTAATTATCACTATGTCTTTTTTAAAGGGAATTTTTTAATGAAACAGTTCTGAACAAAATCGAAAATTGCAACAACATAGCAATTTAGGAACTGTAAATGTGTCCATTTTCTCTCTACAATTCAATAAGGCCAGACATTGATCTTCTATTGACCATATTCTTCATTCTAAATATAATCTGCTAGAATTCCATTTAAAAAGTATCATGTTTAACCTTTTGAAAAACAGGATTTAGCTTTTAATGGGAGGTTGGTGTTTCATCATAAAATGAAACTAAATGTATTTTGACGTAATTATTGCCTGCTATAGAAGGCTTTTATTTGTGCTTTATGCTTACATATAATAAATATAGATTCGGCCTAATTTATTTTGCCTGTTAAATATGGAAGAAATTCAAGGAAGCAAAAAAAGGCTTTAGGTCAGGTTTAATAATGAAGCAGTACACATAGCTTATGTGTGGTCCCTTTCTAGAAATAAATACTGTATAGTTAAAATTTACAAAGCTGATATCACAAACCCTCCTAGTCAAAAAAATAATGGATAAAAAATTAATGAAGTAACAAAATTAAATAGAACAATATTCATACTATGCTGCCATAATTTACTTGAAGTTCAGTACTGAACTTCACACTGAAGGTAGGTAGCTAGGTTTTTGTCCAACACGTGATGAGTAGACACAGTGCCTGACAGTCGGGGTGGTCGGAAACACATGTGGAACAGAGAAGGGAAGGAAGGAGAAGAAGAAAGAGGATGGGAAGGAGAAGGAGGAAAACAAAGGCAAACCTGGGAAAAGTAACAGAAGGAGAAAGAAAAAAAAATGCAAAAAAAGGAATGATAACCAAGTGATATGCTAAAGGTGTAGCTAATGCTGCAGTGGCCACCACGCAGCAACATAGAAATGGACCCAGTCGATATGGTGTATGCACGACTTAAACTCGCATGGTGTTGCATGTAAAATGCCTTTCAATAAAAATATCATGTAAATGAAAAGGTAGTTATAATATCAAAGATTAGCAAAAATATCTCATAATAGTTAAAAGTGTCCATGTGAAAAATCAAACTTTATAAATATTAAATATATAATAGAATGCCTGTAGGCAAATATTTAAAAACATTCAAAAAAACTAACAAGAAACTTTAATAAATATGATAACTTTATCAGTTAAATATTTTCTCTAGAAATCACCCTGCCAACAAAATATTGAAGCAAAAGGGAAAAAATACATGCCAATTAACTGTGATTATAGTTATACCATTTTGCATAACAACTGTTTCATTTTTTCTTTCAGAAGAAAAAATGTGACAGGGATGACTTTACTTGCCTAATGCCAACTTAGAACTTGGGGGCCATTGACTTTCTCTGATGAACGAAATCTGAATCCAAGTGACATGTGTAACAATGGCCCTTCTGGGTCAGAGCTTTGAAAGCCAGTTCTCCATTTGTTTCTTTTCTTTCCTTTGCCCCTGGGAACCAGAAATGTCCTGTCCAGGAGACTGGTGCTTAGCAATGGATCTCAGGGAGGTTTATGTAAAACAAAAGGCCAGCTAACTCATAATGAATTTGTATCATGAATGGCATGTAAACCTATAGGTTTATTTCTGGTTTTATTTTATTTTTTTTTTCTCTACAACATATTTAATGTTGTTGTAGAGAAAAAAGTCAAGTGTATATATTTTTTTCCATGCTAGATCCCAATTTTGCATACTTTAATTAATTCTTGTTAGATGCCAAACTTTATAAAGAACACACAGAATATTTTTTTAAACCCAACAAAGTAATAGAAATTTCCAACCTGGTATGAACATACTATTCACAGAGGAGAAATCTCAAATGGTTTCCTAGTTTTGAAAGTACAAGCAAATTCGAATGATTTTCAGGAGGACATTATTCTTGGTTTTAATGCCCAATGTCATAAAACCTATACATGTTAAAGGCCAAGTGGTAAAGCATTATGGGTGTGACTCACATTGGAGTGACCTCTATTTGGAAGCCCAGGATGGTGCTGGAGCCATTCCCTTCTGGGTATTTCATCTAGGATAATTTTGTCACTCTCTTGGCTTGCTCAGGATGCAATATCAAGTACCACACACTGTGTGTAGTAAACCACAGAAATTTATTCCTCAGTGTTTTGGAGGCTGAAAAGTCCAAGATCGGGTGCGAGCTTGATCAGATTCTTGTGACAATCATCTTCCCGGTCTGCAGATCCTTAGAGAGCAAGCTGTTTGGTGTCTCTTCTTATAAGTGCACTAATTCTATCATGAGGACTCACCTTTGTGAGCTTGTCTAAACTGAATTAACTCCCGAAGGTCCTTGCCCCAAAACCATCACCGTGCAAACTGGGGCTTCAACACATGAGGGAGAACATAATTCAAACCACAGCAATCACTAAGCCTCAAGCACCATGGGGCACCTGCCCGTCAAGCCACTCAAGCTCAGCGAGGGCAGATCAGTCACCTTAGGCAACTTCTCAGCCAGGATTCTCTAATCATTTCTGTTCCAGTTGTTCACACAGAACTCTCATTAGGTACCCCTCAGGGATGGTGGCCACAGATCAAAGTGATAATGTAGGTCAGTTCCCATCAGTACAAGACACATACTGCATTAAATTAATCATCAGCTCTTACTCTTCTAGTCCACGCTTGGAAATCGTTATTCATTTTGGTGACTTATAGCCTGTGATTCAGGTATCTCCTCCAACCCCTGTTTATTTGAGGCTAGGATGTCTAACCCCCTGGACTAAATTTCCTGCTTGAGATTATCACATAGTGTGGTACCTGATTCTCATTCATTTTTTGATTTTAACAAATCTTAATAGTTTGTTAAATATTCTCCCCATCTGAGAGTAAGCAATAAAAATGCATTTTGAACAACACTGAATGTGGAGATAGCACTACCTCTATTCTACTTCTGCTCATAAGGTTTTGACATTATTACTTGGTTTTAAGCCCAAGGGCTTTATCTTATTTCCAGATCTTGGCTTGTGCTCTACAAATTGGAGTATAATTTGGTAGAAGAAAGCCTCTGGCTACTTTGCTTTGTCATTTTGTAGTTTAGGAGATCTAAATTGTCCAAAACAAGGGCTCTGTGAGTGCTAACTTCCTTCTTTCCCTATTAGAAAAGATCATGCTGACAATCTCCCTACATGAACTTCTAATCGTATTTGACCTTTCTTCTAAAGCTGATCAAATAGCATGAGTCACCCAGCTTCAGATCCAGAGTGTGGGTAGTTTAATATGGATTTCTTCACAAGTATGACCTCCTCTAGTGAGGGGAGTGAAGGTTTTCCTTTTCCCCATGTCTCAGATAATGAGTTGTGAATACTGCCTGATGTCAGGGGTAGATCTAACATTTAAAAAAATAATAATTTACAAAGAGAACAGGCATTCACTTTGTTACATATTTTAGAGAATGTTTGTTTTCCTCTCTGGGTTTGTATGAGTCACAGAAATTATCATCACACTTAAACCGTTATTACAAGATAACTGTGTTTCTGTGGAGTATACGCCAGATCTTACATGAAAATTTCTTACAATATTTTGTGCCATCTAACTTAAAATTTAGAAAATATCTCCTTGGAGCTAGCTTGCCTATGTACAAATGGTGAATTTGGGAAAGACAGGTTTGTATTATTGCAGTTCGGTAGGCAGTGAGCAATAATGACACCAGATGACGCTCGTGAGGCCTACGTGCCATTGTGTATGCATTACCATAGTTAATCCTCCTCAACAGGTGCAATCATTTCCCACATTCTACAGCGATGAGAACTAATGCTTGTAGTTTAAAGAAACTGCCAAGCTTAGATGGTTAGTTAGAGGCGGAGTTTGGATTTAATTGCTGATATGTTCTGACTGCTGTGGCTGAACTCTTCATCATGTCTCTGTATTATCTATCAGTAGACCCACGTAGGGTAAAATGTTAAACACTCAAATTCTTAATTACTCGCCTTGAATATTTATGTGCATAATTTGATAATTTACAGTTTTACAAATTTGTCACATGATTCTGCTGATTGCAACGTACTAAGCTCTGATTTATGAGATTTAAACACTTGAGTTGCAATTTCCCCGATGGGCATGAGTTTCCAGGTTTGAAAGCTCGGTCTCATTAAAGTTTATTATTTTTCACCATTCTCATTCATCATATTGTAATATCATAAATCTATTTCAAATATTTCATAAAAAATCCTGGTCCAAAACTTTGACAAAAAATATTGTTTTAAAAGCTGGTAAAATATTTGTGTTAGTGACACATTCATCACCCAAAGGTCACAGCTCCAAAGGGGGGAGGTGTTAATCTGGGGACCTTTAGCTGAAATGCTGTTCTCCAGTTGATGAATGCTGTTGGGACCATAAAGTGCTCTGGGATTCTGTCTCTCACGGTGTCTACAGATAGCAAAACGAACACTTGCTCAAAAATTAAAGTACTTTCTCAAAACAAATGTGACTCCGGCCTTTAGAATCTAGGAGAAATACACAAGCTGAGAGAGATTGAAAATACAAAGTTGAGAGTGTCAGTCAGGTTTATTAGAAGGGATAAAACCCGGTGGCTGCAGAGCCATCATTAAGAGTAGTGGCGGTCCTCACTGTGTTAGGTCCTGAAATTAACCCCAGGGTGTGTAGAGGGGGTGGCGGTGGCACCGTGATTTCCTGATGACCACTTTCAGAATCTATTATCTGATGACAAATTTAGTCTCACATTCCTTGATTGCTATGGCTGAAAGCATAACAAATATAAAAGTTCCATTCCCTTTATTCACTGTGTATTCAATTTAAGCACCTTTTAGAGTAAAGCTAAATGATTTGGGGGCCAGATGTTCCAAATACCAAGAAGCTCTAAAAAGCTCTTACTTGAATGAGGGAATGAGAACATACCACCACCTACAATTTTATAAATAGCTAAATTTTATATATTTCAAAGCCTGACACACAGTAGAAACTGAAAATATTTCAGAATAACTGAATCACAATCCCCCTGTAAAGGGACTGGATACTTTGAAACATAGTTTCCCTAATTTTCTTACAATTTCACTTCCATCGCCCCCTCTTTTTTTCTCTCCAAATCCACTTTATTTCGAATACACTCCCTTATATTAAGTGTTATTGGCTCTGAGGAAGTGTAGATTATATAATGTGGTCAGGTTTCCATATCTTTTTTCACCAAAAGCTCTCGGTGACATTTTTAGTTCCTGTGATGGCAACAATAACTTTTAGTGAACAGTCTGTAGCTGTTAGTTGTTAATATCAGGGTAGTAAACAAAATAAGTTGACACATGGCTTATTCAAACTCAGGCCATTTCCACATTTCTTTTGGCATAAATTTCAGATGCTACAACTTCTTGACCAATAAAAGTTATTTTCTAATCCCTTCAAAATCTGATTCTTTGTGTATCTTGTTTAATTGTTTTTATGTCTTATAACAATGAAATGTTAGAGACTTTGAACTCCACTCCACACATCGCTTTTTGCTACTCAGGACACATGCAGATAAATGCACTTACTGCCTGTGAGTATTACAGCAGGTGAAATAGAGGCATCTCAATGATATCTATGCCCCAATTTCTAGAATCAGCAAATGTGTTGCTTTAATGACAAGAGGAGCTTTGCAGATATTATGAATGTCACAGACCTCAAGACACATAGGTTATCCTGGATTATTTAGTTGGGACCTGTGTAATATGCAAACCCTTGAATCTTCAAAACTGAAGGATCTTTTAGGGCTGGGGCTAGAGAAAAAGAGCAGTGGAAATGAGAGAAAATATATGCAAAGCCAGTATAAGATGCAGCATTGTGACTGGTGCTGTGGGCAATGGGAACTCAATTCTGCCAAAAACTCCCCAGAGGCTAACAAATAGACTCTAGATTGTGTCTGAAAGATGAAAGTTGAAACATTTATCCCTTAGCTCTTGTACCCCACCACGGGCTTTCTCTGGGGATGAAAACATCCCTGCTTTTCATGTTTATTTGAATGAGGCTGAATGGGTTCCAGCAGTGAGAGAGAAGGCCCTGAAGCCAAAAGCAAAATGATTGTGTTTGGGGTGGGAAGGGGACCTTGTGAAGAGCCTCAGGCTGCAAGGGCCTCTCTGTGCACTGCCAGTGGAGCCCCAGAAAAGAGGGGCAGTATTGGGTCCAGTTGTGACTGCTAGAGGAAGGCCATGACCCAGTGGGCTCAGGCTACTTACATCGTCCTCATCTTCCCGGGGGGGGGGGGGGTGGGGGGGTGGGGCAGACTTGGGACAGAAGTCAAAAATATAATTTTTGGCAGTTCATTTTATTTGCTGAGTGCAGAGTACATGCACTGTTAGGGCACATAATAAAAATGAGAGGTTAATTTTTCCTAGAGCATTCACTTTAGACAATATGTAATTGTAAGTTCTCTTTTTGTCTCTTTAAGATGTAAGCAAAAATTTTTAAAGGCTAAATAAGCTCCCTGAAGTGCAAACACCTAGGAATGTTCTTCTGAAGCACGTGGGAGCCATCTCTTTGAAATGTAAATACAGGGTCCCACACAAATAATGCCCCTTCTTTATTATAAAATATTTTATTACAAAATCATAAGCATGAAATTCTATAACATAACAGTATCACTCTCAACAACACCATATGACATTTTAGGCGAAATGTTCAAATTAAAACTATAAATTATTACACCCGTATTATTAACCTACCAACCACAGTCAGGCAGGAGTTACTTCTGCCAGGCCCTGTATCTAGGATTATAGCATCTCTATTTCCCAATTTTGTGGCAGAGTAGGAGCCTAACCTCTGCAGAGCACCATGTTCCAAGAGGGAGGGAGGGGGGGAGGAAAAGGAAGGAGGAGAAGAGTAAGCAAATAGAAAAAGGAAGAAGGGGAGGATGAGAGGGAAGTGAGGGGAGGAGTGAGAAAGCACCCTTGCTTGTGAGGAGGGACAGAAGCCAGACTTTAGTCTGAATCTGTAGTATTTTTATTACCTAAACTTGGAAGTTGTGTTCCATTCCTTCTGTGACATTTTATTTCTTAGATGTAAGTCCTTCAGCCCAGCCCAAACTCAAGGGGAGGAGCATTAAGTTCTACTTTTGGATGGGAGGAATATCAAAGAACCTGTGAATATGAATTTACTATGATCACAGATCATTAAACTATTTAAAATCCATTTTTAAACTTTAAGATAATAAATAATTTTCAGTTAAACTGAATTTTCAATTAAGCAGAAGAATTTCTGAGCTGTGGGAAACTAGGAGTTTATTGCTAAAGCTGAGTGCACACACAATCACCGGGCCAGCTCACCCAAAATCAGATGCAGAGCCACAATGCGTGAAGTTTTGTTAGAGGAAAAATGCTTGACTTTCAAAAAGGCTCATTCATTAAAAATAAAATTACCTTTGTGTTCATTTCAGCTGCAACCTTTAAGCAATCAATGACTATGTACTCATTGTAATCATTCTTTAAAATTAGAATTATTGAAAAGCTTTATGATCACTGATGAATGAAAGAGAGTAATATTGATTCGTGACTGGGAGAGATGGTCTCAGCTGTAGATAGCTGCCGTTTGAGAAGAAATCACTACACTCTGCTGTTTTCTATCACTGTGAAAGTGGGTCAGTTTTAAATAAATTAATCATGTTTTTAAATTTAGTCACACTTTACTTTATAATTATTTACATCATGGTTTAATCTAAGAAACTACTGGATAAAAAATGAGTTATGCCAATTAAGAGACTACAATAGCAGAAATATACAAAATTGTAGAAGGAGAAATGTTTCTATATGGTACTCATAAGTTATCTTTTTTAGGTTATTTTTTGTGGGTTTTGTAATCCATTCTTCAAACTGATTGATATAGTTCTGTGTACGTAAATGTGAGAAATAAAAAACACTCTTTAAGTAATCCTCTCGTAACATCCTTTTTCAATGATGATCATTTGGGGAATAGGGAAGTTGGTTCACATTTTCTGGCCACTGGATTAATAATAGTTCCAGTCATTATAGTAATGTCTTAGCAAACATAAGCCAAGTTATTTTCTGTGGCTTGAATGATGAGTACATTTCCTATGTAACAAGTAATAAAACTCCTTACAAAAGTGATAACATTGCTACTTTATAATCTAAAAAAATAAAGAGACAGAGATTATGCATTGAGATGAGAACATTATCCTTAAACATATTTGTTCTCCACTTCCTAAATTTTCTTTTATTTTGGCTAAGTCATATGCTCTTTCTTTAATGTACTTCTCAGTTTTATTATTCCCTGAGAATAATTTTCACTATACACAGTAAGCAACCAAACGTAATTGAGTTAAGTATCTCCACAGTTCTGTTCCCTCCGGTTACTATTCAGTTCTCTTTATTTCCCCCCTCCCCATTCTTGAGGCAGTCCAAAGTCCAATCCCATGAAACCAGTTGCATTCTACTCTCAGTTCTCTCTAACTATATATTTTTAGTCTCCTGAGCCACCTCCTCATCTTCCTACAACTGCCAACTAAATTTGAAATCTCTATGCATTTAATCGTATGTCTTCTTATGCCAAACCCTCTTACTAGGAAAATAAATTGTCTCACTTGGCTTGAAATCCCATTTATAATCAGAGGCTCCAAAATGTGTATCTCCAGGCCAAATCTATCTTAAGAACTCCAGCTTACTTTACTTAACCAGCTATATCCCTCTGTGCTCATAAATATCTTACTATGCAGATAATAACATGGTTCTTTTGTAACTCAATTTTTTCCAGAAAACTTGTTTGACTTCTCTCCTCTGTTATTCCCCCATCTGATCTATCACCTAGTCTTGTCAACTTAGTCTCAACAATATACATCTATTTTCTTATCCATTTAACAAAAAGTTGTTTGAGCCACTTTTATCATTGGTATTTAGCAAGAAAAAGGAGAACAAAAGGGAACTAGACATTGAGCTTAATAAACTGGAGAACATAATAAGCCTGTTTGCTTGCTAGCCAGGAAGTTACAGCTTCACACCCCATGGGGTTAATGCAGTGTTCTGCCAAGGGAATTAGCACTCCACCTCTTCCCCTCTGGAACTGGATCGTAGCAAGACACAGGTAGAGGTGTTGGACTAAGAGGTCTGTCTGTCTAACTAAGGGGTGTGGACACATCCAAAGCCCACGACAATCTGTGGAGTTGATTGGTCTTTTTGAAAGAGCACCTGGCCCACCCCAAACCCAGTTAATATAATCCCAGCAAACAGAGAAGCTCTCTTTCTTTCCCACCAGGTAGCACACTTTCCTGTTCATTTGTGTACTCTCTCTCCCAGGTGCACAAAACCATGAGGGTCTAACAGCTGCTGGGCTTGCAGCAGATGGTGTGCACTCCAAAAGGAATAAGCTCTCTCTCTCTTGCCCACCTGGTTATGCACTCACCCCATTTGTTCATGCATTCTGTTGCCCAGGAGCATGGGACCACATGGTTCTAGCAGCCACATGGTCCAGAAGGGAGCCTGAGATGGGCTGCAACAGGAACAAGTTAAGCTACCTGGATGGGAATGGAGAGCCTGAATATTGCAACACAGCAATGGACTGTAGATGGAAACACACAGTAAGCTAGCTGGATGCTAGATTGGACTGGACTTTAATATGGAGCAGAATCTCTGACACTGGCTTCTGTCTTGGTCTTGATGAGGAAATAGTTGGACTTTTTCCTTGGGAAGACGGAGATGGGACATTGAAAACCCAGAGGGTCACAATATTTCCACATGAAAAAAGTATCTTGCCACCCCACACTCTCCTGTGCATGGGTCCTTGAAATGCTTTCCTTGCAATCATGTGGAAGAGCCTCATTTCCACCTACAACACCACCATTATCAATTTCCTCTAAATTATTACAGTATTTAAAACAGTTAACCTCCTGTTTTGATTTGCACAATTCCATCCCCAGAAATTCCACCAAAATAACTCTCAAAACTCTAAAGGACTACATTTTTCAATATCTCTGATCATTGAATTTCCAAGCTTAAAATACATTTAGGACCTTGTCAGTGAATGTAGAATAAAATGCAAATCTCAGTCTATCCTACAACCCTCTACCTGCAGTTCCAGCAGTAGTCTGTACTTGCTTCCCTCGGTCTCTATATTCTAAACTGTTCCCTTCTTTTAATTCATCCAGAAACTCAGCTCTATCTTAACTGAGGGTCTTTACAGGCACCATTCTCTCTACCTATGATTGTTTGTCTTGGTCTTTGGATGGTAATCTCAATGCATCTTCTCAGTTCTCCATTGAATTGTTTCTTCCTCAGAATTGTCTTTTGTGTGTGTGTGTGATTTTTTTTAATTGCTGTTCAATTACAGTTGTCTGCATTTTCTCCCCTCCCCCATCCCACCCACCCCAGACAAACCCACCTCCCTCGCCCACCTCCACCCTCCCCCTTGGTTTTGACACCACACACATGGAAAAAAACAAGAATTGTCTTTAAAATAACTCTTTAAAGCCAATCATACGACTAATATCAAAATGCTTCATCACACCCTTACTTTTGCTTACATGTGTTTATAAGGCATAGAAAATGTGGTTTATAGTGGTTGTTCACTCCTGTGACTATATTTTAAAGGCTCCCTTGCTTAGTGACAGTAAGCTCCTACAGGTCAGTCAGGAATGTTGGCTATCTTAACCATCCATCTTCCACACCTAGCCCAGTGCCTGCTACATAGATGTATTCAATCCATATTTTTAGAATTTTAAATGATGATCAGGCTTGAAGTTTTACTCTCTTAATTTTGTTAGAGAATCAGAAAAGAAAAACAAGACTGAGACAAATGGCACTGTAAATGCAGACACATTGGGCTTCCGGTTCGCTGGGCAGCGAGCTCCGTATACAGAGAAGCCATCGCCGATGCCACGTTCTTCCTAATGTGGTTCCAGTCTGTCTGTTGCTTTATTCCCCAAACTCTACTTCCCCGGGACACATACTCTCAGAACCATTTAACTGTAGGCTCACTTCTTAAATGTAAAAGCAAAACTCCTTCTTGTAAGACACACGAATTTAGATTTCTGATCCCTGTTTAACTTTGGAGCCACACGTCCCCGATATGTTCATCCAAACCTGCTGTGCTTCAGACCTATGAGACAGGTTATGCCTAAAACTGTGTAGATTTCATACTTCTGCACCTAACCTCTGCTGGGAAAGGAACAGAGAATGTTAACTGTTTCCTCATTTAGCTTAGTTTGGCCTAGTAAATGAGAACTAGTTTAATAAAATCTGAAAAAAAAATTAAAAGCAAATCTTGAATGGCCAACTCCCTTTTCAAAAAGCCATTGTCTAATTCTACATAACATACCACCTCCAAATCTACTGGCTTAAAAGAAAGTGTTTTTTATTCCTTTTGAATCTCTGACTTGTCTGGCCTTGTGTGTGTCCCTGTGCTTGACTAGGCTCAGTCGTCCATGCCTGTGTGATCCTCTGTGGGCCACGTGGGGGGCTCTGTTGATTTCAGCTGGGCTTCTGCTCATGTTTAGACGTTGAGTAGCAGTAGGCTGGTCTAGGATGATCTCACCTGGGACAACAAGGCTACTTTCACAGGTTTTTCACTTGTTCGAAACTGTGATATCTCTCCATTATCTGGTTCTAAGGCAATCTCTAAGGAGAAAAATGAGAAGCAGAAACTAGCAAATTAAAAAAAAAAAGAAACTCCAAGATGGGAAGGGGTTACAAAATACCAGGACAAAGTTCAGTTTATGGGAGTGGGGAAGATGGAGGGGGCAGAACTAATGTATCAATCTATCTTCCTTGTGGTAACATAGTTTGAGTTTTAATATAAATGCATAATGAAGTATAAATATTTTTGGCTTCAAAGACAGATAGTAAGTATAGAGAACTATAACAATATTTTTTATTAAATACTTTTGAATTTTATTGTTGTTCTAGTATTTTTATAAGATGTGCTTTAATAATATTATAACTCCTTTGCATGTGTTACTACATTCTACTTAATACTGTATATGATTATATATATCTGTTTAAATCTATACAACTATGTTGTTTTGTTTAATACATTTTAATAATTGTCTAATGCACTATATTCTGATTTTTCTAGGGCAAAATTAACTTTCTACATCTTGTTCTAACCTTATTCAAAAACAAGTAATGTATATTTATTTTCTCTTATATACTTTTTTTGTGACTATAGTAACTAATTCTTGGAGTATATGGGGAGAATATGAGAGAAGTGAATGTCTCTTAATTTTTATAAAATTATATATATTTGGCTTCTCAAAAGGTAGAAACAGGGATTTAAGTATTTACTATGTAACAAATGAATAACAGATGTGAATAATATATTCTTTAGGTTGTAACTTTAGCCTGGATATCATTGATAGTTTTTTGTTCCAAAAATACCATTTTAGATTTGAAGACTTTGTTTAGTATTTTCCTCAAACAAATAATCTAACAGAACATCATAATTAAATAAAAGTCATGCAGCCCTGGCCAGGTGACTCAGTTGGTTAGAGCATCGTGCCATACACCAAAAAAGTTGTAGGTTCGATCCCAGTCAGAGCACACACCTAGGCTGCAGGTTCAGTCTCTTCAGTACATGTATGGGAGGCAACTGATCCATGTTTCTCTCCCTCTCTTTGTTCCTCTATCTCTAAAATCAGGAAACATATCCTTGGTTGAGGATTAGAAAAACATGGAAGTCATTAAGTACTTCTAATATTTGAATTTATATGTTAATCAGTTTTGAGGAGTGAGTGCTTTTGAATATAAAAGCTTATTATGTGTGTTTTGTTATTGCTGTGTCTCTTTAGGTTCTCAATGAGTTTAGCAATGCCTTTTTATCAATGCCTCCTCTCGTACACTAAAGCATCATTGTGTAACTAACAGTGATTGTGTGAGAAGGTGAACTAGAGACAGTGGAGGTTTTACGGCATCTCACACTTGTGTCGGGTCACAGTGGTTGGCAGTAGCAAAAGAGAGACCATAATTTGGTGGCATTGAATGCCATTGTTTAATTTTTGTCTATCTGGGATCTAAAAAATTAGATAAAATTCAACTAAATAATTTAAATATTTAAAATAATGGCATTTGTTTATAAATAAAATAAATTTAGAGATGGAAGATAATGTTGGAAATACCTTAAGAATTTTATAAGTGTACATTCAAAGGAAAAAATCCTCTCAATGCTATTACTAATAAAAGACCTTTGTCTTGAACTACATATTCTGAGAAGAAAACTTTCGGACTATCTCTAGCAATAGCTACTAGCATAAGATTTACAAACCCCAATGAGTGACTTTTCATGTCAATGTCATTTCAGAATGAATCGATGGTCACTAAAACTTAATTTAGTTTGAGTCTCTTCTGATCATATTTATAGTTTTACAGAGAGACATGTTCCATGCAATTATATTATATATTACGAGACATCTGCCAGGTTTAAAGTAAGAATCTATTTTAAATGCTCTGATATTCAGGAACCTCAATTACATTGTGCAAAACCAAGAATTTTAAACAAAACAGTTTACTTAATAAAGTACTTGAATCCCAGTATTACATCCGCCAATATGAATCTCCACATGTTACTTTTGCATTTTCTAAAGCCAAACTGCCAGAGTAAGTAGATCTAGACTCATGCATGAAATCTGATATTAGATGAAAAGTTTAATCCACAGATAACAATATGAATATATAGAAGAATGAATTGATCTTAATATTATTATTAAAATGAGAGTCCCTCTTTTATAAATGAAAAATAAATTTATAAATAAATCTCCAAAGTGACATTTTAGATCATTTTAGAGAGTGAACTTGGAGTTTCTGATGTTAATAATAGCACTGTTATTTGCTGCATAACTTTTAAGTGGTCAATTAAAGAGATAATTAGTTTCAGTAACTGAAGAAGGAAAAGGAAGGAATATTATTCGGGGTTTTTTTTTTAAGTTTTTTTTTAGTTTTAAAGCATCGTTTTTAACTACCTAAAAGACTTTGGTGTGATTTTAATTTATGCTATTAATGGGGTGGCATGTCAGACGATACTAGGGAAGTTCTGCATTAGCATACTGGGGTCACTCAGACATCTGCTGTATCATAATCCTTAATCTTAAAAGAGATGGCATGGGGACCAGTATCCCAAGGCCTGGGCCATTTCATTCCAAAAGGAAAATTTATGCAAATTATACAAGAAAAGGAAACGTGGGCTGTTCTGCAGAACACACAGGATTTTGAAGACAGTATAAAAATGAATTAAATTACTCCATGAATAATTTTTGTATCCATTGCTTGTTGAAATGCTATTTTTGATATGTTGAGTTAAATAAAATATATTACAACATCAAGCAGAATAGATGTGCAGTGCGTGGCAGAGTTCAAAACACATTTGAGAAACTTAACACCCTGCAGTATGGCTAGGGCTGCATATCAGGGGAAAAAATGGAATTTTTAAATTGCCACATGCATAGGCCTAGCTAGAGACTTAGCAGTTTTAAATCTAATGCAGTTGGGTTAGTATTTATAAAAACTACAGAGTAATTCCAAAGTACAGGATCATTGCTATTATTTCAGAATTTTTCCTATTATCAAAGTACGGCCCCTGAAGGGTACTTTTATTTAAATTTATCAACAAATGGAGAACAAAAGGTACGGATCAATTCATGTGGTATTTTTCAGAAACATTTCTTTTAATCCAGGGTTATTCATTTAAATTTTGAAAGAAGATATTTATGTGGAACTTCATTATAATCTCTACAAATCTAAAATAAAATAATTTTGTTTAATTTGTATTAGATTTGATTGATTATGCAATCGAATTTTCCCAGTTCCCCCTCTTTGACTCCCTCCACCCGGCACCCCCCACTCCCGCAGGCAATCCCCCACCATGGTTCATGTCCATGGGCCATGTGTGTAAGTTCCTTGGCTACTCCATTGCCTATACTGTACTCTACATCCCCATGGCTATTCTGTAACTACTTATTTGTACTTCTTAACCCCCTCATGTCTTCAACTATTCCCCCCAAAATCCCTCCCATCTGGCACCCTTCAAAACACTCTCTGTATCCATGATTGTACATCTGTTCTTAATTGCTTAGATTGTTTTTTAGATTCAATTGTTGATAGGTATGTATTTATTGCCATTTTATTGTTCATAGTTTTGATCTTCTTTGTCTTAGATAAGTATCTTTAACATTACATATAATAATGGTTTGGTGATGATGAACTCCTTTAGATTTTTATTGTCTGGGAGGCTCTTTATCTGTCCTTTGATTTTAAATGATATCTCTGTTGGGTAGAGATATCTTGCTATAGGTCCCTACTTTTCATGACTTTCAATATTTCTTGACAATCCCTTCTAGCCTGCAAAGTTTCTTATGAGAAATCAACTAACAGTCTCATGGGACCTCCTCTGTAAGTAACTAACTGTTTTTCTCTTGCTGCTTTTAAGATCTTCTCTTTATCTTTAACCTGTGGTATTTAGTTATGATGCTCCTTGGAGTGGGCCTCTTTGCATCCATCTTGTTCTAGTTTCTCTGTGCTTCCTGGACTTGCATGTCTATTTCCATCACCAAATTAGGGAATTTTTCTTTCATTATTTTTTCAAATAGATTTACAATTTCTTGCTCTTTCTCTTATCCTTCTGGCACCCTTATGATGTGAATTTTGGAGCACTTGACATTGTCCCAGGAGCTGCTTACACTGTCCTCATTCTTTTTTTAAATGCTTTTTTTTCTTAAACCCTGAAAGTATATGTTAGCTCTTATTGAGATACTATGCTTATCATTGATCAAATCCATACAAGACTGAAGCATTACATAATTACAGTTTGTCACAATATTAAGATTTTAAAAGTTCACAAATTTTCATAAATATCTAATAATTATTGCAAATATAAATATTGATACATATTGATATAATAAAGTAAACATGCTCTTTTACTATGTAAGTAGCTCTATATCCTAATCTTGTGTCCAAATATACTAAATGAAAATTAATAAAGAATACCTTGAAGTATTAATAGATTTTTATTGACTGAACAATGGTATAATTTAGCTATTTTAGGCATCAGAAACCTATATATAACTAATACAACCAAATCGATTACATAGTAATCTGTTTTCACCAGTTGCTGCTGCAGAGGGCAAATTATCCAAGACAAAATCAAATATACTTTTTTCAATCACATGCCATCTTTATTTTAGTTCATCAAATTTTATTTTTGCTTTATTCTTAAAAATCTTATTGTTTTAAGATAAAAGCTAAACTCTATTTCTAATTTACCACTAAAAAATAATAAACTAAAATTTAAGACAAAGCTGAAATGCTTACTCAAAACTGATCAGGTGGGAAGAGGCACAGTATCTCACCTGCAACATATGGTTTTCAATTTGATTCCAAATGTTCACCTACACACGAGTGGGGTTTTCAGTAAAGTGAGAGAGTTCAGATATGAGAAGGAAAACACAGGAAAATATATACCATTTTAGCAAATTATCTTCATACTCTGACATATTATGCTCAGAAGGTTTTAGAGGAGTATTAACTTTAGCCTTGGGAAGACATTAAAGATTGGATTTAAAAGAAGAAAACTAATATAGTCTTTGACTAATATAAAATGAACCTAAGCACCTTAGAGATTTGATGGATAATTTATGTCATTCATTACACAGTAAAATTATCTCTTTATACATTTTAACCAAAAGATTTCAAGGTACGCACTTGGATATTTTGGTTCCTTTAATTATATTATAAATTCAGCCCATGTTTTCATTTTTCAAATTTATGTCCAGAGAGTAAAGTAAACCAGATGGTATTCCAAAAACATAGGCTTTGAAACAAGATTTATTCATGATCAAACACGTTTCTGTCGATTTCTCAAGAATACATCACAGTTAATAAACCTAAGGGCTTGTATTCTTATCTTTATAATATGAAAAATTATAACTTATTTTTCATGTGCTAGGGAGTAAAGATATAAGGAAATAACAAATCTAAAACAGCACAGTGCCAGGTGTTTCGTAGGTACAAAAAAGTCATATTGTTTTTATCACTTGTAACCAATTATATTTCTTAACTATGGTTTGTTACAATGGATGCTTCTGTCTTCATTAACATAGAGATATATCAAATATTTATTTTGTACTTACCAGGCACTAGTCCAGTACTACAAATGCACCAGAAAAGAAGGTCCAAGCTCTCATGGAATACTCTTTCCAAACTGTAAGGTGCTATGATAGATTTGTACAAGGAGAAAAGGAAAGCTTTAGAAATATTCAAAATGTAAATACAGTGCTTTTTCCCTAGTTTTGGTTAAACACAAATTTACATATATTTTATTTTCAGGTTTTGTTTGTTTTGAAATTCGAACAAGTGAAAATGCCTTTGATTGGACGATTAACAAAGTGCGTAGTTTATGTTGGTAAGCTTCCTTCCCTCTTGCCCTTTTCATCCAAGAACCCAAGTCCTCATGGATTTCACAGTCTATGGAAAAAAAAAAAGTGATTTAAATATCAGTTAGACTTGCTCCTAACTTATAGCATTGATACAGAGAATCCTTGACACACACAGTTCAGAAAATGTCAGCAGAAACCCTCCCGAGAGACCGTAGCATTCTCTTTCTCCTGACCAGTGTCCTCTCGGTCATGTCCATGCTCTTGGCCTTGGCTTGTCTAACCTTCCTCCAGACTGTATCCCATGCCCGCTGAGTATTCAATGTCGTTTCCCTTGCCTGTTTTCTCTGTGGTTGGATCTCTGTCACTTACCATCAAATGAGATATACCAACAATAATGAGATCAGATTACTACACTTAAAATTAAATGGCTCACACCTCATGTGAATGCATTCATATGCACATCTCTTTGGTGTATCTTGTGTTTAAGATCCTCAAGGTCAGGAACTGTCTATTGTTTACTGACTAATTTTCACAACTGAAATCAGGGCTTCGTACATAGCAAAGGATCCAAAAATATTTGTTGAATGATTGATTATCAAGGAATGAGCACAGTTTGACAAGGCAAACATGAGCAAGGGGAATAAGACTTCTGCCTTTAGTGAACTGAAGCTGAGTGGGGACATGTTGCTACCCTCTGCACGCATTCCCTCACTCTACTTCTATTGTTATATTTTCATCATGACAAGGGGGCAGCTCTTCTTCCTCATTATGCCACTTGCTTATGAATTTATGAATTCTTGCTTTCAGAATTGATAGGGCAGTTTGGCTCTAATGAAACAGTTAATACACTGAAGGAAAGGAGAGGATTAAAGTTATTTAAGCAATTAAGTTAGTTTAAATTTACAATTTAAAAATGTATATAAGTCAATGGAAACTTGTGAAGATGTACATGAAACAGGGAGGAGGAACTGGCACGCACTTGCTTTCCTGCCCTCGGGAGGATTAAGTGAATGACACTCTGAGTTAACCACGTGGACTAGGACTGCCACCCGAGAGTAAGAACTTCATTAAACTTTGGTGACTTTGACAATAGTTATCATATTTTATAGTCCTGATACAATATGAAAAATAAAAATTATAAGTAAGATAAGTATTATATAAATAAATAAATATAATGACAATATAATGGATAAGTTAAGCCAATATAATGACATTGGCTTAACTTATCCACTAGAAGAGGGTAGTTTCACCGGGGTTGATGCAGCACCCAAAACTGAGACACTGAGGGAAATGCTTAAATAAAGATCAGAGATAGACAGATAGATAAACAGATGATAAATGGATGGATGGATGGGTGGGTGGAGAGACAGATGAGAGAGAAGGGAAAAAAGATAACTTCTGTGTACAGAATGTAACTTTTTTTTTCTACTAGTTGAATCCAAAGTTGCTCCAACACATCAAGTTTCTGCACAACTACTTTGCCTCTGTACATCATTGCCGTCGCCGGGACAGAACTTTGGACTCTGCAATGAAGCTCACTCTCCTATTTTATTTCTGTAAGGAGATTGCTGGTACTTAGAGAATTAACTGCCCAACAAAGAAAGTGGAAGTAGAAGCAGGAGTGAACAATTTGCCTTTATTATATCCAGGAACCTATTTTCAAGGATTCTGAAGGTTTATGAACATCTTTGAATAACAATGTTGTTGCCACACTTACAGATTCAGGACAATCTGACAGGCTACGGGACTTTTCAATTGCTACCAGAAGTGCAGCATCGCCTCTCTTTGCAAGGTCTTTGAAACAATCACATTTAAGACCCAAACAAGTTGTTTTCAATGTAGAGCTATCACTGTGCACCGTGAGTTTTGCCTATGTTTAGAACAACAATGAAATTAGATAAATAAAATAAATATATTGACACTTTTGTATTTATATTTTCTTTATTAGATCTGGTATTGTTTGTATGCCAAGAATAATTTTATATTTCAAAAAAATCAAACTCAATACTTAAATTTGTAAAGTTATTTTATAGTTTACTTAGTTATTGGATGAATATGCATTACACTTCCTGCAATGTTTGTAGAAAGAAACTTACAAAGTTTGTAAATCGTAATTCCATTGGTAATATGTAAGCTTCATGTTGCCACCAGGAATCTAAGCAACTATATTTATCTTTCTCTAACTTCAGCACATGGTTTTCCTTTCAAACCCCATGCTTCTTGCCATCAAATCTGCGTTTCCAGGCCAGCAGCAGACAGGGTAGGGAAATTAAGGAAAACTGTGCTATAACTCTATCCTGAGACAACTGTATTTAATGAACAATAGCAAAAATGATGCCTAACTTGCCTTAGCATACCTCCACCCAGACCTAAGGAAGGGAGAGAGATGTGGCGCTGTGCTCAGCTAAAATCTGGGTTTTTTTTTGTTTTTTTCTTTACTAAGCATTGAACTATGAACATGGGAATGGCAATAGAAATCTCTGATAACATATTGCTACTGACTGAATTAAGTCTTTAAGCAATGCTGTATACCATGGACTATTAATGTGTAAAAATAGCAAGAATAAAAATTTCTGTGAAGGAGTAAGGCAAAATTTGTTAGTACATGCTTTTGTGTCAATAGAAGCAAAAAGTGACTAAGAATAGTGACAAGTTGGCAAATTGGTAGAAATACATAATAACAAAACATGAATTTCAACTTCCATTTCAGGGAATTTACTCTAAGGCTCTAATTTTAGAAAAAAGGAATTTATATTTTCATTGAACCATGTCTTCATTATATTCAGAGTTTGATAGTATGAATGATATCAACATAAAGCAAACCAATCAATCAATAAAGATTATAAAAGTAAAGGAAGAAGGCAGTATTATTTTAGGTATTCATGGATACGATAATGCATGTGATATCTAGTATATTTATGGAGTTTTCATAGCTTGATAATAACATAGAAATTTCCTGCTTCATTCAATGTATGAATCAGTAAGATTACAGCAGTGATTAAACAGGAAAAAAAGATTAAAATGTCTGCTCCATAACCTATGTTTTTGAAAAATTGTCTAAGCTGATCATAAGGGGCTGTTCCTGTTTACCATCTGACACGGTATTTCCTAAGAAGATTCAGGATGCGCCGCAGGACAGGGGCCGGTTCTTCAGTTTCGCTGCACTGTGTACAGAGTGCAGACCGTGGAGACAGCTCCGTACACGAAGATAAAGGGAATGATTAGAAACAGGCGCAGGCTTTCCCGCCAAGACACTCACCAACCTTGTAAATAATGCATCTCTTCGTGCAGTGAGTGAGGGAGTTGCAGAGATAAACTGTGGAGATTTATTTTTGGAAAGCTTCCTGGGGAGAAACAGGAGATTTTGTAAATTTGTACAGTTAATACTTGAACTGTCAGATATATATGTACTGATAATAAATGAGAATTTCTGAAATTCTCTCTAGCACTCTAAAGGACTGAGACATTTCACTGCTTCTGCATGATCATCGTATCTCTTCTGCATGAACTAGGAAGGGGAACAGACTCTAACACCCCAGAATGTACCACTTTGATGTGTGAGTTATTTTGAACTGAAGACAATCAGGGACTCCAAAGACCCAGGAAGAGCTTTTGATCTCCTTAAACTAATTACCTAAAAGACTTGAGAAACAGCCTGTATGAGAAAAGAGCCATTACCAGATATAATGTTTTATATCAAAGAGACTTATCTACCTGATATGACAAGCATTTGTTTACCAAACACTTGCTCTTCTCATCTCCCTGTGAATTGTCTCCCCCCCCCATTGGAGCCCCAGACCCCTATCCATCTTCTTAGCTCTAGATGATGCATAAGCCTCCATCACCTGACTGTCCAAGCGTCTCACATTTTTATGGGGCTCCTATACACATAAAATTTGTTTTTCTCCTGTTAATCTGCTTTATGTCAATTTAATTATTAGAGCAAAGAACCTACAATAGAAGAAGGGAAAAGTTTTCAGCCCCTACAACTGTCACTAATCTCTCTAAATGGAGAATTACTATACTATATTTTCCTTAAGAAAAAATGTACCTTTATTATGCAGGGTCAAGTAACACCATTAAAAGTCATGTCTATGAAAAAATACAGATAACTGTTCTGGCTGATGTGGCTCACGCTGGTTCAATTCCCAGTCAGGGCACATACCTGGTTTGCAGGCCAGGTCTCCAGTAGGGAGCACGTGAGAGGCAACCACACATTGATGTCTCTCTTCCTCTCTTTCTCCCTCCCTTCCTCTTTCTCTAAAACTAAAGAAATAAAATCTTTAAAAAAACAAACAGATAATACTTTTTATTTTCTGTGTTCTAGAGGGAAAAATAATTGTGTTCTGCAATGTAATTTTATACCATGCTATTCTAAATACGTTCATTTAAACGATATCATTATAAAAATGCTTTGCACACAGATATTTTTGAATACATATTAAAGATGATCACAGGATATGGTATATGAGCTATGAATGTGTTGAATTTATTTTAATATGTTCACTATAACCAATTCTTAAAGCGAATATTCATTTGCATAATGCTGGCAGTTTTTTTTAATTTATGTATGTGATTCAGATGTTGTAATATCCACTGATAATGGTAATTATATGTTTTTATTGTCCATGATTATCTCTAGATAGATGTTCATTTTCTTTAATTAGACTATAAACTTTAAATTAAAAATCAAAATGAAGTCACCTCTTGTCTCACGGTACATATTATAAGTTATTCCTTATATCCAGAGTTTCCAAAATGTTCATTATAAAATTTTACTTGGGGAATAAAGAATAAAAAATCAATATGCTAAATTATGTTATATGCAAAGAGATATACACAGAACACAGATTTTCATTACCCTTCCTCCCACCCTTACATGCTACATATTTATGAATGCCAGCACTTAAATGAACAAGCAGTTTTCAAGTGCATAGTACATTGTGATTAGAAGACTTTGTCCAACATTGAATTAACATAAAAGTCAAAATTACTACCACTATTATTAACTTATATGTGTGGAAAATAACCTTTAGACATAAAATCATTTAAAATGACTTTCTCTAACATTAAGCCAACATTTTGGTAGGAAAAAGTCATAAAAACAATATATAATAAGGGTCAGATGAAGACATGTATTCCCTCCACTCAGGTTAAATATTTTGGCTTCTCTTTAAAAGAGAATGATTTTTGCTCTGGCTGATAATTCAGTTGGTTGGAGCGTCATCTCAATACGCCAAGGCTGGTTCAATCTCTGGTCAGGGCACATACAGGAACTCATCAATAAAAGCATAAATAAGTAGAACAACAAATAGAAGTCAGTCTCTGTCTCTGTCTCTGTCTCTGTCTCTCTCTCTTGTCCCCTCTCTAAAATTCAAAAAATAGAAACAATGATGTTTGGATGCTTGCTGTACACCTGGAATGGTTATAGACAGAGGACATACCAATGAACAAGAACAAAATATCTGACAAGAAAAACCTCATCTCACAGAGCTTTAATTGTATTTGGGCAGACAGAGACCAAAAGTAAATCAAAATAGTATGTTAGTTATGCATGTTAATGTGATTTAAAGACTGGTCAGTACTCTTGGGAGGAAGCTTAATGACAAAAGTCACTTTCAGTTTCCTGGAATTGATAGATGCTTCCATTGAATAACTTACTTTTTCTGGCTTTCAGTGAAACAACAGTCCTGTAGTTAACTAGACCCCCTACACAAAGCCAACAGGTTATAATGTGTGTTTGTTCCCTTTAATTGTAATTTAATATGTAAATGACTTCACAAAGATACAATAAGTCAATTTGGGTCATAGGTTATTTACCTCTAAGGCAATAAATAGAGTTATTGATTTCTCATAAATAACAAAAACAATATAAAATATACAAATATATTGTAGATTGTGAAGATGTCTAACTGATGATATAAGTCATTCATCAAAGCCCAAAGTGATGGGCTTCCTATGGCCTTGTTTATATTCCACTATTCCACCCAGTTCCAGGCATTCTCTTTGAAATCACTTCATATATGGGATCCAGTAAAATCTATGATTTCAATAAACACACACATACATATACCATTTGAAATATTTTGTCCTAAGGTAGGAACATAGTGTATGTACAACTTGTATATTTTCTAAATATGGGAAGATCAATTATTTAGCAGTATCTTACAGATCATTTTATTTCCCATCCTTTTTTCCTTCCCCTCAGAAATCTACCTATCCAACTAATAAAGATGTATATTACTTTCATTAGAGTTTTTGAAATATTTTCCAGAGACACAATTATACAACTGGCTCTATTTTTGACACGAAAGAGTGTGTTGCAGATTCTGAGGATCTGGTATGGGCAGTTTTCTTTTCTTCTCTCTTTTTTTAAGATTTCATTTGTTAATTTTTATAATGAGGGAAAGACAGGGAGAAAGAGAGAGATGGAAACATCAATGTGTGGCTGCCTCTCCCACGCCTTACCAGGGGCCTGGCCTGCAACCCACGCGTGTGCCCTGACTGAGAATGGAACCAATGAGCTTTGGTTCACAGGCTGCTGCTCAATCCACTGAGCCACACCAGCCAGGGCTCAGGCAGTTTTCTCAATACTCCCCATGAGAATACCAGCTGTAGCCTCAGGAAAGGCAGAGGGAGAATGTGAGTCATAGATTTCTCTAGAGCTGGAAACATCTGTCCAGATTTGTCAGGTCTGGGTCAAAATGGTCAGGCTTTTCCAGGCTTCTAGACCTGTGCCCATTAGTATTTGGACGCTATGTGCTCCAGGAAGTGACTAACATGGGTCACGTAACCGTCCCAGCTGAGGCCAGCCTTCGAGGAGTTGACAGCTGAAGTCTCTGCTATGATAGTGGATAAGTCTCTCCTTAGCAGCTAAGACAGAAATCCTTCCTTCCAAAGGAATTGTGTCCATCTCAGTGTTTGCCTTTTAATTATCATAAAATGTAAATTGTTTGCCTTTTAATAGTTTTATGTAACCATGATTTCACATTTTAATTCAGTGATAAAAGTGGTATATTCTGCATTCTCTCAAGGCTACAGTCACCCTCTGTTTTCTTAGAGTATGGTAATGAAGGCCTGTGTTTTCACTTCTTTTCTAGCTTTTATCACAGCTTAGGGTAGCCAGGTCTAGGGAGAAGAGCTGCTTGCTCCAGCCCAGAGGTGAAGACCACGGGCGTCTGCCATAAAGCTGTTTCAGGAGAGTGTGTTGAAAGAGACAGAGAGGGAGGAAGCTTGGGATGGAGCCTTACAACTCCCCAAAAGCCCCGCCTCCCCCTTGCTCAACCTTATCTTCACTCCCAGGAGAGATTGCACACCCACAGCTCCACCCCCTGGTCCTTTTATTCTGCTTTCCTTCTGCTGCCTTATAAAGGGCCTCTGCCTGGACTGAGAAATGGAGACGAGTTTTTGAGGACAAGTGTCCACCCATCTTTGGGAGATGCCAACACTCGAATAGACTTATTTCCTTGTTGCCAGCACCTGTCCCCCATGTTTGGCTGTCATGGAGACAACTCACTGAACCTGGGTTTGGTTACATTTAATGTTTTCTTCTAAATGCACAATACTGACATATCATGAATCCAGGAATTAAAAATATATTTCTATTTATGCATTTTCATGAATTCTTCTATACACAAATGAGGGGTAAAATATGGCTTTGACACTAACAACTTGATTGATTTGAGAACAAATCTGTTCTATAAATGTATATTGCAGTAAGTTTGTGCTTATATCCTAAGGGATTATTTCCAAGTCGATTAGCTTCATTTCATATCCCAATATTCAGGTTGCTATATATGTTTAAATGAAAATAAATGATATTAAAATGCATTTTGTGGAGGGAGATAAGGTACCTTTTGAAAGTCGCACCAAATGGCTCACAGTTCAGAATGATATATTGGCTGTCTGTCGTTTTCAAAGGGCTGCCGTCAATGTTACATGTGGTAGCGGTCAGAGAGTGTCTGCTCTTTCAGGGAAGTTCTTTTCACTGTGTAAACACAACTGAAGGACCTTGAAGAGAGGAGTGGTGTTTAGTTTGTAAGACCAGAACACTTATTTCAAAAGTTAAAGTCATTCAGAAAGATGGTTTTGAGTCTAGTATTTCAATAATGTTAATTCCATAGATTTTAGTCCCAAGAGACAATGCTTCATTCTTAGAGGAAAATGACTTACCTAATCATGCTGGATTCTAAAATCTTTTCCATCATTATGTTGGAATTATTGGCAGGGCTTGGCAATTAGAAGTAGAGGAGAGCATTCAAAAGGGTCTGTGCCATTGCTCCCAGTACCCCTGGTTTCATGCCCAGACACAGAACCTTTCTGAAGAGCTAAGGAAGAGCAGTACTGCTCACACGGAGACAATGATCAGAGGAACGAACATTTCTAGAGCCATTTCCTGTGCTGATTCTAATTTGTCCCAACTCAAAACACTGCCCCGTAATTATGGACATTTCGCTTTTGGTGATACCAGTCTTTTGGTAATAATGGTTTTTCCAATTATTAAAATAAGAAATGCAAAATTCACTTGGATAATAGTGGAAAAGATAATGTAGACATAAATAAAGCCTCACCTTAAAAAAGAAAGGATAAAAGAAATAACTCTGTTTTTCTCAGTAGACTTCGAATAGTAAGCAGCTCAAATATATGGTGAAGCTTCTTTATTTGCCGAACTCATGAATCAAAGAATGCTCATTTTCCCAAGTTTTATTACTTGTAAATAAAACAATATGAGGGAGGACCCAATAAAAGAATTACCTTCTAGAAGGCCGGCTCTCTGTAGTACATGCTTCCCCTGCTAGGGGAGAGATCTAGGAACACATCTGTATTGGTGTGCCGAATGGCATTGTTGTGAGAGGCTGCGTTCAATGACATGAATTTTTGTGAAGAGTCTTTCAGTGCATTTGCCCGTTTCATGATGGGTGATTTCCCAGGGTACCTGCCCACACCATGCTGATTGTTTAGCAGTTTTTGAACAAAAAACAGCACACCCCCTGTGCCCACCCTCTGTATTCATCGGATCTTGCCTTGAGCAACTATTTATTTGTTTCTCTGGATGAAAAAAGTCCTCAAAGGGAAATGTTTTGCTGATGTGGAAGAGGTGAAACTAAAAATGGCAGAAGTATTAAAAGGCATCAAAATCAAGTTCAAAAACTGTTTTGAGCGGTGGAAGAAAAGTCTTGATACATGTATTTCATCACATGGAGACTATTTTGAAGGTGACTAAAATTTAAAATGTAAGAAAAACACACAATTTTTTATAAATAAATTCCTTTTTGGCAGGGGCTCCCCCTTTCATATAAAGACTTTTCAATCAGTGTGCAGTAAGTAGTAAGACTGGTACAAAACTATGCACAATATGCTTTTGTTTCTAGGTTTTAATTCCTTCATATAGTAGAAACGATCTATGTTCATGGTTTTATTCCACCTGGAGTTTGTCAAGATCCTCCTTGCTCTTCAAATATTTTATTCTCAGGGTTATTCTTAGCAATATTCACATCAGTGTTATATTAAAAGTTAAGAGAATTTCATTCTCTTCCATTTTACTGTATGAGTTAACACAGAACTTTAGTTAAGGCTGTTCAGCTTTATTAGCACAGTGTGGAAAATTGACCAAATGTTGGAGAGATATTTTAGCAAGATTAACCATCATAAGGTTAATCTTGGAGAAAGCATAAAATCTCCTTTGCAAAAATTCAAATGAATTTTATTCAGCTGGTTCTGGCAGTGGATTCTGAACATGTCTTGATTGTCATTTGCTTCTTCTTGGTGCTGAGAACAATTTTCTTTGCAGCCTGACAAGTTGAAACCTATTTCCTTAGAAACAGAGAAAATTATTTTACTAGAATTTTTATTAAAGAATTTGTCAAAGTCTTGTCAGTTAAACAGACATCACTGTTCACATAAACTTTAACCTTCACTGAAGGTAAAAAGAACAGATGGAGTTCTAAAACTAAAACTGGCTAAGTTCACAGAGACTGTGAACCTAGGAGGCCTAATATATTTACTGTTTCTGTGGTTCAGCTGTGGATGAGGAGTTAGTAACCAACAGAATCAGTGTCTAGGACTACTACTTCTGATTCTAAATTCTATCCTTGCTTAAGTAAATGTTGTAAGGGACTCATAAAATCTATTCTCATCACCAGCAGGCAAAGAATTTCCTCGATACTCTCCAACCATGCTCGCAGAATTGTTTCTCAAACCTAGACACCTGGTGTCCTGGAAGAGGCATCAGAAAAAAATCCCAGTGGAAAGGTCAATGTCAGTCAATTCTACTGCTGGCAAAGCAGAAATCTTCAAGAGAGTGATCCTTGGATTTATATTTATATATATATATATAAAAAAATAGGCATACCTGATTTTTAGTCATGGGAAGGCTACTCTAAACAGAACCACAAACTGAGGATTCTTAGGAATATTTGAAAAGCAAACACTGTTTGGGAGAACACAGCCTCCCTGAAAGACTACCAAATAAAGGAAATTACTCTGTAAGAAATAAACATCTACCAACCATGGTTCATAGGAACAAAGATACACAGTTTGTCACAATTTGTACGCTTTGGTTATTTTCATATACATTTTATTCTCTTTTTATACTTTAACATTACATTTAACCGTGTTATATATAAAGCTGTGATTCCTAGTATTTCTCTTCTCATCCTTGCTCATGCCCTCAAAATGTTCAATATCTGGTGACAGTTTGTTCATAATTTGACTAAAACATACATTTGAAGCCATGCCGGGTTTGCACCCATTTTCCATCCAGTGCCAACTAATTCCTTCTAATAACAATCGTTTGTAATAAAATATTTAAGCTCATCCATAATTGTACTTAATTCCTGATTGCTATTGTGTTTGGAAGACAGCAGAATATTAGATAACTAAAAATCTAAATTCTCAATTATGCCACGTGTAGGAAGGGAAGGTTATACCTAAAATGGCACAATATTAAGGACCATTTACAGAAGGCAGCCTGGTAACTAAAATTTCAGAAAGCTAAGTCTTAGAAAAAAGCATAAATAAAATGGCATAACTTTAATATCTTTCTCATATGTCCAGAACGTTTGAAAAAGGCCTATTATTCTATGGGCCACTCTCACATCTACCAATTGCCTGAGCGATGAGGTCTCCTCTCTGCACCCCCCACAGAATGTGGAGGACTAACACAAAACGACACTGAAAGCAAACGATAAAATGCATCAACCCTCCTAACGACAAGTGGATTTGTAGTACCGCACTGCAGTGACTGTTAAAGCAAACTTGACACAAACTAATCATTTTAGTGTGACAGGCAGAATAACGAGCTCTCAGAGATGTTGGAGCCCTAATTTCCAGTGTGATGGTATTTGGATCTGGGGAATTGGGGAAATAATAGGTTTGATGATGATATGATGATGGTCCTCATGATGGAATTAGTGCTCTCGTGAGTAGAGAAATACACAAAAGAGAGAGTTTTCTCCCTCCATGAGCACACATGGATAAAAAGCCATAGGAGCTCAAAGGGAGAAGGTGGCTGTCAGTAGGCCAGGGAGTAGCTCTCCTGAGGAAGTGACTCTGTCAGCACCTTGATCTTTGACTTTCCAGGCCCCAGAGAAGTGAACAATAAATGTCTGTTGTGTAAACCACCCAGGCTATGGTCAGCTTAAGCCCCTCAAGCTGACTAACAGGAGGAGGAACCTGGGAATGTGGTTGTCCTCTAGAAGCTGGGAAAGGCAACAATGCGGATTCTCCCAGAGAGATAAAAGAAATACAATCGTGCTGACTTCTCAATTTTAGGCCAGTAAGACCAATTGTGAGCTTCTAAGCTGAAGAAATGTTAGGAATGTTTCTGTTGTTTTAAGCCACTAAATGCGTGCTATTTTTTTGCAGCAGCCATAGGTAAGCAATACTTTTGGTAAACAAATGCATGTTTCATGACAGTCAGCGATATCACTCAGGGTTCGGTTTGGCCCATTATTTCTAGTATTCCCTCAAAAAATAACAAAACGAACAAGCAAACAAATACACCAAATACAATGTTACTGAACAAGTTGATATTTTAAAGAAGAAAAACTAAGTATCTAGTCAAAATCTGAAATCTTAGCACTCACGGGGAATTCTGTAAAGCTCCTGCTGTCATCCAGGCTCTTGACATTATACTTTACACCAGGCGTGGAAGTTGAGAAATGTCTACATAGGATGATGGTTCAGCGATTAAAGGTGAGACATAAAACGACAGGAGGCCAAGGAACTCCTGGGCTGAGAAGTTAATGACAATGCGCAAATTATGGTTTAGAACAGAGAAGGGCTGGACTGACATTGTGCTTTCTGGGTGGTACAATGGCTCCTTTAGGGAAAGGATGATGGATATCTAGAGAATTTTATGAGATTTTTAATTATACCAAGAAAACTTAACATGCAGACATGCCTATAATCATATGATGGAATGGTTTGGCAAATTCTTCTGTGGCAATCAACCACCAAGTATGTCTCCAGTTATCTTCATCTTCTGGCTTCCATGTATCTGTGTAGTCTTCTCCCACATTAACCTAGAACCTGTCCAGGTAACTTATTAGGGATGGTGGAGGTGACAGGGTGTGGCTTCTGAGGCGAGGTCATAAATAGTGTGGTGGCTTCCATTTTGGTCTCTTGGGTCATCCACTCTGGGAGGAGTCAGTCATCATATGTTGAGAACCTTGAAATAGCAGATGGATAGATGCATGCAGAGAATAGCTGGGGCTGTTCACCAATAGCCAATACCAGCTCACCAGCCGTGCACATGAGCCATCCTGGAGGCGGTGTCCCGGACTCAGCCAAGCCTTCAGTTGGCAACAGTTTCAGTCAACCAATAAAGTGTAACTTCTTGAAAGATTCTTAGCCAGAACAATCAATTTGATAAGCTGTGCCTGAAATTATTGATCTCCCAAGTAATGTCAGACTTAATAAATGCTTATTATTATTTTAGGCCATTATGTTTTGGATGTTTGGGGGTGATGTTGACATAGCAATAGATGACCAACAAAACTCTCATCTCTGGTTCTTCGGATGTTAAATTGAGAGTAGGATCTGAACTTTTTGGGTCAAAATGTTTTTTTTCTTAATATATTTTTATTTATAGTTGGTACACAATCTTATTTTGTCATATTAGTGTCAGGTGTGCAATATAGTGGTTCAGCATTTTTTGTTTTTATAAAATTAAATGTGTTGGGAATGACATTGGTTAATAGAATTATATAGGTTTCAAATGTACAATTTTATGACACATTATCTGTATATTGCACTCAATATTTACCACCCAAAGTAAAATCTCTCATCATGTACTTGACCCACTTTACCCTCTACTAAGCCCTCCCCTCTTCCCTGTGGTAATAATCTCCATGCCCCCTCACACCTGCTAGAATGGCTAATATCAACAAGACAAGTAATAACAGGTGTTGCAGAGGTCGTGAAGAAAAAGAAACCTTTATTCACTGCTGGTCGTAATGTAAACTGGTACAGCCACTCAGGAAAACAGTTTGGAGGTTCCTCAAAAACTTAGGAATATGGGATAGGATTGAGTGTGGGAGTTAGGGATGGGTGGGGTGGGGGGGAAATGGTGGTGGGAAAATGGAGACAACTACATTGGAACATTAATAACAAAATGATAAAGAAAATTAAGAATAGTGTTACCATTTGATGCAGCAATCCCTCTTCTTGGTATCTACCTGAAAATGTTGAAAACATTTGTTTGCAAAGATATATACACCTCTATGTCCACTCAGCATAAGTCACAGTGGCCAAGATGTGGAAACAACCAAAGTGTCCTTTGGCAGAGGCCTGGATAAAGAAGATGTGGTCCAGATACACAAAGGAGTACTACTCAACCATAAGAAAATATTGAAAAGGCCATGGATGGACCTTGAGACTATTATGCTAAGCAAACTAAGTCAGACAGGAAAAGTCAAGAACCATATGATTTCACTCATGTGTGGGATGTGAAACTGAAAGCAACAAACAAAGAGAAAAACAAATATCCAATGACTAAAATGAGTTTTCTTGGCTCTTTTAGACATGTGCTACAAATATTAATCATAATCCTTTCTTTGGTATCTGTCTGTAACATTGTTCAAAAACGTGACTTCCCGAGTCTTAAAGTCTTTTGTTCAGATCAAATGATACAACAGGTGACCATCCAAACCAGAGGATACACATAAGACTGACTGTATCAAGGTCAAAATATCTCTCAGCTAAAACAACTTATGTCAATGTACTTTTGAACAATGTTATTTTTTTTTTCTGTAAGACTTTGCCTAAGAAAAAAAAGTTTCAAATATTAAATAAATTTAATGTTTGTCTCACTATTTGAAGCAACTCACCAGGGCAAATATCTACGTATTTGACAATAGTTTACTCATCAAAACTTGCTTTGCAATTTTCACCTTACTGTGGCCACCAATCCTGACCAATTCCAATGTTACTTACCTTTCAAAGTCACTTAACTCACTTGAGCCTCTACTCCACAATCGGGGAAAATTCTCCTCTGAGTTCTCCCTGTTAAGAAACTTCTAACAATCTATTATTGTGTCATATTTCCTTGATACAGTGAGTTTTGATAAACTTTTAAAATCAATTTCTTTGATAACATTTGGGGAATTACACTGGTAAAAACACAAAATAATACTTGCAAAAGTAAATGTTTACAAGGTTATGATTGTGGTATATGCACCAGGCAGCATGAATTACTTCAAAATCTACTAACTGTGAATTAAGCAGACTTTTCTGAGTGCATTCTAGACTCCAGGTATTCAATCAGATCACATGCATAGAGAAGATATCTTGAATGTACATTCTCGTCGAATGCTACATGCAGAGCTTCATGCTGTATTCTGCTCAAGGGCTAACTTACTGACATGATCAGTATCGTGGCAACAAGTAACTTTCAGTGGGCACTTTTTCTTACAGAAGTACACAAGCTCACTTGCAGAGTGCATTTGTTTGTGTCTGTGTGTAGTAAAGCAGCTACCAATAATGGGATGTCATAATTATTCAATTACAAAACCTGACAGTATTATTTAAAAATTCTGGTTTAGTTATTAGCATATATTTGGTCAACTGAGCTTTTTCCTTGGATATAATATTATATCTCATTTGCACACACACACATACTCATGATCTGTTACATTTTGCTCATGGTAATAGAAGGAATAAATATTGTTTCTATTATACATCCAAACTAGTCGCTTAGAGAACTGTCTCACTCTGAAAAATAACAACATATAGCTACTATACAGATTAATAGGAGTATTTGATATTTCTTTTCCAGAAATTCAAGTTTACGTTTCAGTAAATGGACATCTCTTCCTGCAAAACCTGAAAATGTAATTCTTTTGAAAAATAATCTCATCTGTGCTGGAAAATTACCTGTCATCTTGGGAAAAAGAACCCTCACAAACAGTAATCACACAGAAAATCAGACAACACAGACATCCCTTTCACTTGCCGTTAGGAATCCTCGCCACTCTGAAATGTACACGGAAAATCCAAATGGGGGGTGAATGCCCCTGACACCTCAGAAAGAAAGTCACCTAAACAACTTAGCTGACACAATCAAAACCATGCAAAACTGGGAAGGGACAGACACGGCTTCTTGATGTTATTTCAGCTGACAAGAAAATATAAAACAGGACTAACGTTCTTTACTAAGTGATGATTTTCCTTTTCCAAGTCTCCTCACTGTTTACTGAGTTTGCAACTTCACCCACTTAATCCGAGGATGTGCTTCATGACGCCGAAGGACAGTTCCATCTCCCCACGCCGGTGTAGAGAAGACGGCAGGACGGCACGGCGACACCTGAATTAACTTCTATTATTAGATACATTTTATGACCTGATAATCTAAGGTATATATATTTTTACAGCTCTTGATTCAGGATGAACATTTATTAGATTAGTGATTTTAGAGGATGGTTGTGATTTTTAACATCAGGCACGTCATTTCTAAGGGTCAGACTGCTTATAGTTGTTTTTTTTTTTCAGTTTAAAGTTGGTACCTAAAACCATTATGATATATTTCCTTTCAATGTCTCACTATAAAGCAAACTTTCATTTTTGGCTTAATATAACTGTGTTACTTACAATAAAAAATAATATTCAATAATAAATATTTCCTGGTATTTAAGAATAAGTTAAATTAATGTTTCCTATATTCTATAGAATTCCCATTTTTTTGGCATAACATCCACTAAAATTGAAGTGTAATAATTTGTGAGACCTTTTATACTTAATGTTTGCTATCTTTTTTGTTATAAATAATGAGAAGAAAAGAAATTCTAGTGTCATGTTTGTAATACTTTCTCCATTATCCAACCACTCTTCATTGCTTACTATTGTTCATGTAACAAATTCCTATAAGCATGATGGTTTAAAACAACACAGTATATTATAGTACTGTTCTGTATGCCAGGTATTTGGAGAGGCTCTCACTGAGCCAGAGATTTTCAACCTCTAAGCGGCAAAAGGCACAGTGGAAACACAAGACTGTTTAAAACCTGCAGTGCTTGACTCTCTCAACACTGACCTCTTTTCCCTTATATTGTAGAGTAGAAAAATGACAGCATCCAACATAACAAGCATCTGGTGTGAATGACTCAAAATGATTCAGAGAGATCTGGTCAGATCTCTGGGAAGGAGAAGGGAGGGGCCAGAGGCAGAGGTGGCCTGAAGCTGCAGCAAATAGTCTAGGACTGGATTGGCTGAGAAGCGGAATACCTCCGGAACGCAGGGAGTTAGTGGCCCAAAGATTTAAGACTGGCTCTTGGGCTCTCTTCCTTGAGGACGCCTGGATGATGGTGCTGCAGATGCCTGAGTTTTTCAAAGGACAGTAGTTTTGGATGGATTTTGGATGGGAGAAGAAACCCATCCTAGGGTGCAGCCTAGGATTGGGCTGGCCTGGCATAGGGCAGTGGGGTTATTCTTCTTTGGTTGTTCTAGAGGGGATGAAGTCTGCCATTCTTCCAAAATATCTTTTTTTTTAAATTATCCTTTATTATTATTTTTTTTAATTAACTATCCTTTTTTTTGTTTTTAATTTTTTATTGTTATTCAGTTACAATTGTCTGCATTTTCTCCCCATCCCTCCACCCCACCCCAGCCAATCCCACCTCCCTCCCCCACCTTTACCCTCCCCCTTGATTTTGTACATGTGTCCTTTATAGTAGCTCCTTCCAAAATATCTTATGTTTAATTTGTAAACTAATCCTACAGAAGTAAGATATTAAAACCAAACAGGGAATAATGGGGAAACTCAAGAGTTAAAAATTTTATCCTGAATTGAAGCCTTAAGTGATTAAAGAGGTAACTAAAGGGTAAAGAGTTTAGCTTTAATTGATAGGCTTAAGTGACTAACGCACAGGTGGCAAACACAAGGCCCGAAGGCTGAATCCGGCAGGCGAGCGCCACCCTGTTTTATCCTGCTTGGCAGCTTGTTTCTACCCAGCGGCAGCACTGAGCTCTTGCTTAACTGTTAAGCAGTAGTTACATTTACACAGTCCTAAAATTACATTCGGCCCTTTGAAGGCAATCAGTTGTGAGAGTGATGTTGCCCCCGGCCAAAAATGAGTTTGACACCCCTGGACTAATGCATGTGGAAAGTAGTTATTCCAAAATTGTGTAGTTTTTGAATAAAGACTCCTTTCCTTTATCATCAAACCTTTGCTTCTGGAATTTTGCCTAGAGGGTAGTGGCAGGCAGCAAGACCCTATTTGCTGTTTGGTAATAAAAATTATACCTTTTTTTTTCAGATCAGCAAGAATTGATATTTTGGTGTGCCGCGGAATTTTAGTAACTAGTTTACGTGTGTCATGAGACGAAAGGGTCAGAATTGCTGTACTAGGCTCGTATTAGGTGTGGGTAGTACAGCGATCTGTTCCAGAAGTTCTAGGGAGGAGTCTATCTTTTTGTCTTTTTGAGATTCTACAGGTTGCCCTCATTCCTTGTCTTGTGCTTCTCTTCCTCCATTCTTCAAAGCTAGTGAAGGTTGTATTTTTCACAATTTTTCCATAGTCGTATTTTCCTCTTATTCTATCCAAGAAAAGGTTTCTATTTCTAACCCATATGATTAGCTCTTCTCCAGGAGGAAAGCCCAATACAATCTTCATCTATGTCTCTAACATTACCACACATTCAAAATCCCTTTGGCCTTGTAAAGCAACATAGTCACTGACTTGCCTCCCTGGAACACAATGGTTCACAGATCCTCTGGATTACTGGCAGAAACCCTGGGGCACAAAGGTTGAATTGCTGGCAGCCCCATGGAGTCAGGTAGGTCCTACATTCCAGTTCTTGGAATAACAGCTTTCCATAGGCATGAGTCACGTATGCCTGTCAACTCTGACTTAAGCTAAAATCTCTGACTCTGGAGTACCCCTGCCAGGAGCAGTTACTGAAGACATACTGTCCTCCTTCATCACCCCTAAAAGATTTCAGAGATTGAAGTCCTCTGACTGCAGAATGGGATGGGCTGGTAAACGAGGACAAGCGGAATAGGGAAACTGAGGTAGTTAAACAAGCAGTTTGCAGCCAGCTAGTAAATTTCAAACTCCCATCTTCCCTAAATGAAGGAATTTAAGATTAAACTGTTTGCACTTCTTCTCCCCACTCAGAGGTAAATAGCTTAAATCACCCTACTCAGGGACATAGTTAGCAGAAATCCAATTAGTGTCACTTGCGACCATACCCAAGGACAGATGAAGTTAAGTGAATAAATCTTATCTTGGTAGATCCACATAAAACTGATGAATATTCTATTGAGATTCCCCCCAGACCTTCCCTAAACTCCCAGACTTTGAAACTCCTCAAAACGAAGTTCCTTGTGGCTAACCCCTCTTCATCCCCACACAGGCCCGCATCTAAATCCTAAGGGACCCCATGAGGCTCTCAACCGGGGAGCTCCTCTCCTGCTAAGCCACTTACACTGTCCCCAAGGTCCCTTTTTCTCTGACTTCTTAGTCAGCCAAAGCAACCAGTCATGGTTCGTTTTCCCACCTGGTCCTTCTCTTGTTGCTTCTGCTGTCCTAGGCCCTTCCTTGTTTCACTGTCCCCAACTAAACAAACATCCTCTAAAAACAATAGGGTTAAGATTAATATTTTAACAGCCACATCAATTCAAAATTTGCAAAGTTATCATTTAATATTCCAAAAAATGAGCCTTGTGACTTTATGGATAAAGTGGTAAATTCCATTTTTAGTTCTCCCTTCTAACATCCTTGTCGATAACCTGCTTTTGTAGAACTACAGCTCTATTCTTGGTTTCATATATTCTTTTTCTTTTAAGGAGTTTTAAAATATTCCAGAAGAAGTTGACAAATAGCAATATGGCTATCTCCCATTCCAGTTTTAATTTCATATTCAATCCCTTTTTTATTGCTTAAGGGTATTTACAGAAAGTGCACAGAATGCTTCCACCCCATTTGCATAAGGGTCCATTTCTAAATGTTGTGCAGAAGTATTTCAGGGCCTAACAAAAATGTTTCCAATGAACATATGTTTTCTTTGCTTCTGGAACTGCACTAGTGTCTAGTATGAATTATATATAAATATTTGTATATAAATAATATCTGTTTCATGGGAAAAGTAGTAGGCTTCCACAATGTGTACAGGTTTCTGAATTCTTCTCTTTTTTCATGCAAGTGAGGGTATGTTATGTCATTCCTGGAGTTTTTCCATTCTGTCTATCTTTTTTTTGCATTATATTTTATAAACTGTTTGATATAGATCTGGGAGTTCTAAATTATATGTTTTAATACTATTCTAAATCCCTCTATATATTTCTGTGTATCTTGTCTAGGCTTTGGAGAGTCTCAGAAAAGAAATCTCAGCTAAGATCAATACCAGGACTAAAATGTAACCACAGTGGGCTTTCTCCATAATAAAATTTAATTTTAGGAGATAATTGAGTTTTTGTATAGTTAGGAAAAGGAAAATGACAGAAAGAGTACTAATATGAGGCATGTGAAGGGAGGCAAGCTGGTAGGTGATGAACAGTCATCTCAAGCCAAGATCTGAGAAGGAAGGGCAGGAACACTGAGCTGGTTTCAGACTTCGCATTTTCTCGGGCATGATGATAAGGACAATAATGATTATTATTTTAAGAAAACAATTTTGGAATCTGAATTTCTTTTGAAAACTTCCATATTAACAGTGTAATTTTTCAGGACATTTGCTAAAGTTTAATGTTTTTTGTTAAATTATTAATACAAAACATTCATCAAACATTTATATCTTATGAAAAGGTCTCCAAAGAGGCTACTTAGTTTGAAATGATGTGTGATAAAAGTATACATTCAGAATTATGGGTACACGAAACATTATTGTGAGGATATTTATAAAACCAGGAGGCTGCATAGAGGAGTTATGGATCTAAACTAAGATAAACTTGATACAGGTAGATCTGGCCCGACTTGGCCAGACCTGGCCACGCCATGGGGCAGAGAAGGAGGCTTCAGGGACAGCATGGCAGTGTCGCACTGCCTGAGTAAACAAGCCAGCACAGCACTTGATTATAGATTCCCTACCCCAGGCATAGATGCACAGGAGGCCTTGCAGGGAGTACACCAGGCTAGCAAGAGTGACTGACAAAAGAAAAGGCCCTACTACTCCCTTCGGATCCCTAATTGAAGGTGAGACCAGGGGACACAGTGGCATGTGTACCATAATGGTCAACATGGGCCCTGACTGATGTGGCTCAGTGGACTGAGTACAGGTCTGCAAACCAAAGCATCATGGGTTTGATTCCCAGTCAGGGCACATGCCTGGGTTGCAGGCCAGGCCCCAGCAGGGGGCACACAAGAGACAGCCCCACACTGATGTTTCTCTCCCCCTCATTCTCCCTCCCTTCCTCTCTCTAAAAATAAATAAACAAAATGTTTTTTTTTTTTTAAAAAAGGTCAACATGCTTGCAGGGGGAAGTGCTGCCCTGTCAGTCTAGCCTGGGAGAAGACGGGCTTCTCTTGGGGGAGCTGGACCATCCCTGAGTGCACAGGAGCTTAGGCGGGGAGATTTAAGATGAGGGATGGGAGAAACACGTGCTCCTTCCTCACTGGGACCCATGGCATAGACTGGCGGGCTGGAGCTTAATGGGCAGCAGGCACTGGGCCCCACGGGTGTCATGATGGGGCCCCCACGTGGCCTGCAATAGTGGTTACCTGCAACCCCAACCCCCAGCAAGGGAAGTGGTGGTGGTGGCGGCATGGTGGTGCCAGTCCCACATGCGGACTCCAGGAAGGAGCCTGAGGACTGACAGGGGTGGGGAAAGAAGCTGAGCTGCTAGGATGATTGTGTGGCGGGCAACTGTGGTTCCCAAAGGACAGTGTTTTTAAATGGTAGAAGGAACTCGGGGCACAGCCTGGGACTGGTCTGGCAGAGGGTGGCAGGGTTTGCCTCTGGGTGTTCTGGAGGGGATGGGCTCTGAGGCAGGAGCCTGTCAGTCTTCCAGATTGCACAGTTTTTGAATACAGACCTCTTTCCTTTTTCACCAAACCTGCCTCTCCAATTGTCCTGTGGGTGACAGGGCACAGCTGAACCCCCATTTCTGAAATTTGTCCTGGGACTCTAACCTAGCATTTGGATCTCTTTAATTGAGGCCCAATAAATCTGAAATCCCAAGGAGGCAGAATGTTTGCAGCTGAGGTCTCTTTCAGGAATAGGTTCTCTCAGTAAAACATGGCAGGAGGAAGGAAAAGTTCCCCTAAAATTCTAACAGGCGACTCAAAACAAACTACATTCTATGAAGATGCGGATCTCGAGATCTTCTGAACTCATCACCCTTTAAGGTGACACTGAGAGACAAATTTATTAGACTAAACCCTCTTCTTTTTCCTATAAATTTCACTTTATGGGCTTATAGAATGTGGGAAAATTCATGGATTAAATCAGCAATATAAGTATTAAGGCAGATTTTTGTCAAGGATAAAATATATTCAAAGGAATCCTAAAAAGTGTTTCTCATTTCTAAGAGTCAAAATAAATACAGAATTTGGTAATCCAATGAAAAGAAATTTTATTTCAAATCCAACAGAGAACTTATTTCAACACTTCGATGTGCAGTGGGTGATCCAAAGGGCCTCAGGGCCAGGATCTTAAACCTCGATTGGAAGGGGTGTTGTGTGCTTGCGAAACTCCGGAGCTGTCCGGGCTGACTCCCTGCCAGACCAGCTGAAACACTACCTGACTAAGCAGAGCTAAGTGAAATACTAGGTTGGCCAAAACGTTTGGTCATTTTTTTTTCCCCGTAAGATGGCTCTAGTAGCACTGAGTTGTCTTCATCTTCATTCAGAACGGTTTTGCTAGATTGTATTGGGACAGCTGTTATATCAGTGTGCATTTAAAAAAAAAAAAGCAAAAATGGTGAATTTTTTTAACCACTTTAATATTGAAAATGGAAGAAAATAAGCAACATTTTCAGTATATTATGCTTTATTATTTCAATAAATGTAGAAATGCAAATGAAACACAAAAAATATTTGTGCAGTGAACAGAGAAGATTTGGTGACTGACTGAATGTGTCAATAGTGGTTTGCACAGTTTTGTGCTGGAGATTTCTCACTGGACATTGCTCCATGGGTCAGGTAGACCAACTGAAGTTGATAATGATCAAAGCAAGACATTAATTGAGAGTAATCAATGTTATACTGTGTGGGAGATAGCCGGCATGCTCAATATCCAAATCCACCATGGAAAATCATTTGAACCAGCTTGATTATGTTAATCGTTTTGATGTTCGGGGTCTACATAAAAAAGAAGTAAAAACAAAACAAAACAAAAAGCCCTTGACTGGATTTCTACTTGCAATTCTCTATTTAAAAACAACAAAAATGTTCCATTTGAAAAACAAATTGTAACAGGCGATGAAAAATGGATACTTTACAAGTATCTCTTTACTGTTGAACAGAAAAGATTGTGGGGTAAGTGAAATGAACCACCACCAGCCACACCAAAGACCAGACTTCATCCCAAGAAGGTGGTGTTGTGTATATGGTGAGATTGGAAGGGATCCCTCTTGTATGAGCTCCTTCTGGAAAACCAAACAATTAATTCCAGTAAGTACTGCTCCCTAATGTAGCAACTGAAAGTGATACCTGATAAAAGGTAATTGAGTAGAGTAGGTCAAGTTTACCACATAAGCACTTAGGATTAAAGAGCACTGTACATTGAGGGCCTTGAAGTGAGTCTTCATAAAGAAACTGCATTTTAATAAATAGCTGTCTGCCCCGATGATCCATCTTTTGTCTGAGAGGCGGGTCGTTTGCAAACACAGATTGGTTTGCAGCGAACAATGAAGTTATTTATTAGGTTATAGTCCTACCTTCATGAAAATCACTTTCTGAAATAAATTTTTAAATCATGTTGACACATACTGCCTCCAGTTTCAGTTCTGATAATGAAGCAATATAAATATAGTCTAAAATTTCTGTGTATTACTGATTAATAGTATTCAACAAAAATCCTATGAGCTTCTACTGAAAGTCATAAAAATATTAATTTCTGATCTTCAATGAAATCACTGTAGCTATGACAACTTTCCTCAGCCAGCTGTGTATCTGTGGACAGATACACACTATGTCCATGTGTGTGTGTATTCTGTCAGCATATTCCAAAATATTTTCTGTAAGCTTTCAACTTAAAATGAATGGAACAACTAGAAATTGTTTAAACCTTCTATTATGGAACCCTATATTACTTCAGTTGGTTGCTCTGTATTTTTATTGCTAAGGTTTGATATGTTGTCGTGAATTTAAATTTAAAAATCTGTTAAGCATTAGAAGAGTATTTTTTTAAAGGATTCTCTACCATGTGTCATTTACAGAAAAGAGTTAATTCTTCAGGGCATACGAGTATACATTTCCTTCTGTTCCTGTGTAGGTAAATAAAATCCCAGTGTTATATATCCTTCACATAATTCTCTGGAGCTTCAGGTAAAACTACTTGGAGAAAGAAAAATAAAAATAAATTGTTAAAGTTGTATAATTACAAATTGAGAAATAAAAATTGAATTGTTGTTTGAATTTTATACTTCTCTCCAGGGAATTAAAAGCAATATATAAACATTTTTTACAGATATTGGTATAGTTCCATGTTTTTCCATATGTGAGCAATTTGCCATCTGTTAAACTCGCTATTGCTTTTTTTTATCAGACTAAAATGTACTTGTCTGCCAGAAATTTTGATTTCTTCTTTTATAGTGAGGTAATAATACATTCTAAAGCACATATTTTCCAGAATTAAAAAATGTTTTGTTTATTTTGACTATATATGATTGCCTGAACTCATATTTAACAGAATCTAAAGAACAAAATAATATTTTTTATCTAAGAAAAATTAAACACTTAATAATAAGTGCATATTGCATGATTTTATATAAAAGATATATTTCATGAATGAAAATGAAGGGGTTTATTTTACAGCCACATTCCCATAGGAAATAGCAATGATGGGCACGCACACATTTCTGTATCTACCTACCTATCTACCTACCTCTACAGGTTTTCCTGTGGTTTAAATCTGTGTGTGTGCATAGAGACTGTCCTGACTTACAGGCCTTCAACCTGTATTTCGACTTTAGGAAGGTGTGAAAGCCATACATTCAGTAGAAACTGCCCTTCATGTTTTTATTGTGCTATTACAGTTGTCCTAATTTTCCCCTGTTGCTCTTCCCTGCCCCTCCCACTCTGCCCCCACCCTGCTCCCACAGTCAATCCCTACATTGTAGTCCATGTCCATGGGTCATTTGTACCTGTTCATTAAATAGATCTATCCCCTTCTTTCCCCCGTTATCCCTCTCTCTCCTCCTCTCCGGTCACTGTCAGTCTGCTCCTAGTTTCCATGCTTCTCGTTCTGTTTCGCTTATTTGTTTGTTTTGTTCATTAGGTTCCTCTTATAGGCGAGATCATATGGTATCTGTCTTTCACTGTCTGGCTTTTAACACGTAGCATAATATTCTGCAGTTCCATCCATACTGTTTTGAAAGGTAGGAGCGCCTTCCTTCTTTCTGCTGCGTAGTATTCCATTGTGTAAATGTACCAGTTTTGGGATCCACTCATCTACTGATGGGCGCTTGGGCTGTTCCCAGCACTTGGCTATTTTAAATAACACAGCTATGGACAGAGGGTGCATAAGTACTTTTGAATTGATGTTTCAGGATTCTTAGGGAATAATCCCAGCAATGGAATTGCTGGATCAAAAAGCAGTTACTTTTTAGTTTTCTGAGAACATTCCATAGTGTTTTGCACAATGGCTGCACCAGTCAGCATTCCTTCCTACAATGCATTAGGTTTCTGTTTTCTTTACATCCTCACCAACAGTTGCTGTTTGTTGATTGTTAATGATAGTCATTCTGATTGGTGTGAAGTGGTGTATCATTGTGTTTTTAATTTGCATCTCTCTGATAGCTACTAATGTTGAACATCCTTTCACATGCCTATGGGCCCTCTGTATGTCCTCCTTGGATAAGTGTCTGTTCAAATCCTTTGCCCATTGTTTAATTGGATTGTTTGTCTTTCTGGTGTTGAGTCATGTGAGCTCTTTATATATTGTGGAGGTCAAACCCTTGTCTGAGGTATTATTGGTAAACATATTTTCTCATATGGTTGATTCTCTTTTCATTCTGCTGATCTTTTCTTTAGCCATGCAGAAACTTTTTAGTTTGATGTAGTCCCGTTTGTTTATTCTTTCCTTTACATCCCTTGCCCTAGAGGAGATAATGGGGAACATATTTCTGCATGGGATATCTGAAATTTTACTGCCTATGTTCCCCTTTAGGAACTTTATGGTGTCATGGTGTATGTTTAAGTCTTTTATCCATTTTGAGTTTATTCTGGTTTATGGTGTAAGTGGTGGTCTAGCTTCATTTTTTTTTTTTTTTTTTGCATGAACCAGTCAGTTCTCCCAACACAATTTGTTGAAGAGGCTATTTTTACTCTATTTTATGCTTGTGCCCCCTTTGTCAAATATTAATTGACCATAAAGACATGGGTTGATTTCTGGGCTCTCAATTCTGTTCCATTATCTCTGTGTTTCTTTTCTTTTTTAAAGATTTAAGTTTTTAAATTTATTTTTAGAGAGGGGTAAGGAAGGGAGAAAGAGAGAGAGAGAAACAGCAGTGTGTAGTTGCCTCTCATGCACCCCCTACTGGAGACCTGGCCTGCGGCCCAAGCATGTGCCTTAGACTGGGAATCAAATGAGCAACGCTTTGATTTGCAGGGCAGCAATCAACCACCAAGCCACAGCAGCCAGGGCTGGGACTCTCGATTCAGGCAGGGACAGCGAGCTGAAGCTCAGAGTTAGCCACATTATCACAAGGATAAAATGGCTGATATTCCACAGTGTATCCAGTGTGTTCGATGATTGTGCTCAACCCTGGGTTTATGTAAGTGTGCTGAGCATATTTAAGCTAGGCCAGGCTAAGCTGTGATCATTGTTACCTTAGGTGTATTCATTGCTTTCTCAACTTGCAATATTTTCAGTTTATGATGGGTTTATCAGGGCATAACCCTATCCTATATCCTATACATATAATTGCTAACACTTAATCTTAATTATTTAATCAAGCATTTCTGGTTATTTACTGGAAAACAGAGTGCATCTCAAACAGCAACACCCCAAATTCAGTCACATTTACTTTGCTCTCGGTTTCCTACATCGACATTTTGCACAAATTTTGCTTTTAAAAGTGATGTTGACACAGAGACACATGGTTTTAGTTTTCAAGTTTTACAGGAGAAAATCATGTCATTTAGACAGAATAGGTGGTGTAACAGCTAAATGCACTTAATTAATCTTGGAAGGAAGGAGTCACAAAAAAGTTATTGATGTTTGAGTTGAAATGCAAAGGAGTTTGCACAACCAGGCATTCCAGGTGGGGGAGGATAATCTCGATGGTGAGAATATATGCAAAGCCATTCAGGTAACACAGTGCAACATCTCTACAGAATTGCCGATTCCATATGAAAATGGGTGGGGCCTCTGTCCAAGAATGTCAATATTTGAAGCTCGAGAGACAGACGCTCAGGAGCCAAACCGAATTTTGCACTTACTTTGCTCCATTAAAATAACTAGCTTCTATGTGACCTGTGTATACAATTTCAGTTATTTCTAAAGAAAAATGCTCTCCCAACCCAGTTCTCTACATGGAAGGACAAATTAAATTAATTCATCCAGATTTTAATTTTGGTCTCTTAGGCCTGCTTATTAAAATGTGGTATGGAATAACATGTTAGAGCTGTTTGATATTTTTGCAGGTTTGGTGTCCTTGAATGTTAAATTTTAAACAATTCAAATACAAACTAAGATGGCAGATAAAGTAAATTTTAATGAGTTTATTTAAAAATAATTTAATATTGCTGAAATTTTTAATATTGCTGAATTTGTCAATCAAAATGCAAACTAGTTTTCTGACTGTATTAATGAAAATAAGCTTATTTCTTAAAAATATAAAATTATAGACACAATGGTAAGAGAAAACACAATGAACACACAAGATTAATATTTTTATATTTTTAGTGTAAGATGGTTAGATTGCCTTGAATATTTTTCTGTATTCTAACATCTGAAAAATGAAGGAAACTTTTTGGGTTTTAAAAAATGTTTTGTGCCAGAAATTTGTATTTCATATTTGTAAGAAATAAAAATCTTTCAAACATTTAAATAAACTAAAAAGAAAAAAGAAGAATTACCCTTGAAAAAAATAATCAAAATAACATATTCAAAAATAAATTAAAAATACTATTAGGGAATATGAACCTAACTATATGCAGTTAAGTAAAACTATAGTTACTATATTGAATGAGAAATAAAATTATTTTTAAAAGCAAGATGTAAAATTAAAATATTATAGCAAATGGGATTATACTGCATATTAAAAATAAATAGGACAATAACATTGTTTAAATAATATATCCCTTGCTTGTATATTTAGTATTTTTATTTCTTTGCTTTACAGGTAAAATCATATATGTAAATTATTTAAAAAACAGAATATATACACCTTTAATTTATTTTGAAAATCATTGCAAAAAATGCACGTAGCTATTGCAGTTGCAAAGGGGCACGTTTAAGATAGTGTTTGGAAGCACAAAAGCAGAAACGCTTTAAGCATTCTAATGATGAATGCAAACCATCTCATTTCCCTAAAAGAGGTGGAAGTCAACATTTTACAAGGAAGAAATTATTCTTAACCTATATGATACACACTGCTTAAAAACAAAAGTACGTTTGAAGATATATTGAGATATAATGTGAACAAAAGAAAATGAAACCACAGCTGAGAACATTCTAGTGCACCTTAGAGCTCACAACATTATGTTATTAAGGTATTGATAGAAACCTGAGAAATTTCTGTGATGCATTGTTATCAATTATATTGACGTATCAATGATATAATATTAAATATACAAATTAATCATTTTTTAATTAAAAAAGAGAAAGTGGCAGACATGCATTGAAACAGAATGCAAAGCTTTCTACATTCAAAGCGTTTCTAAGTTTCCCAGGCTTTTCTAGTGCCCCGTTGGGCAATGGAGTCTGGGACAAGGTGTATCGATTTCAGCTGTGGGTAAACACAGGTATTGAACTAGGCCCTGCAGTGACCAGTTGAATAGAAATAGACTGTAGATGGTGTATGCCATCCTATAGTTGAGAAAACCTAGTCCCCTTGGAAATGTGTGATGGTAACATGTGGTAAAGGATGGAGTGGATGGTTCCTGGATTAAGGGTTGCCACAAAAAAGATAATTTTAAAACTAAAACATACTTTTTGTATTGGGCAGCATGGATAGTGAAAAAAAAAAGCCTAAATGTAGTTAGTTTTCATAAAGCAGAATTTCTTTTTAAGTTTTAATAATGGCAATGAAAATTATTAAGAGGGACAAATTTGTGTTATACGCTCTACTCTCAAAAATATAAAAAAGCACTTCTCAGATTTTAACAATTTTATAAGTGACTTAAGGATCTATCAAAATGCAGATTTTATAGGGTTATAGTAGGGTTTTATAGTCTTAATTATTGAATGGATTAAAATAAAAAAACAAAAAAGTGTTTGGTTACTTTACTAAATATACATTCACAAACACAGGCAAATCCATGTTGTTTAAAATATCAGTGTGGTAGGAATGAAATTAATATTGCATGGGATCCATTTTCTTTAGATTCAGATTGATCTATTATTAGAAAAAGAATGGAATCTTTGACTTCACTAACTCTATATTCCAAACAGCTAGAAATTTTAAGTACCAATTGTTCACCATTTAATAACATTTTCCCAAGACAGCTAATGCACTCAGGGACAAAAGAGCAGCCTTCCAGTGATTTCCAATTTGCCCAATTTTCTAGCAACCTGTCTGCGCACACAATGACAGATTACTGTTTCCTTCTCTCCAATTTCTGAACAGCTCAGCTAATTGTTTTCAATCTGTTTTTCTTCAGCAAGTCTACCTCTGAAAACACTTTACAGCGGCTCCTGAAGGGATTCCTCCTTAGTTAAACGGCAAAACACCTCTCTCATCGTCCAAAGTAATCAAGGGAGAGACAAGAATATTTTTCTTTACATTGAGGCAAGTGCCGTTGTTTCCCTTATCTCACAGTCAGATAGAACCATTTAGAGATTCAGAGAATATGAGGATGCAAGGACATCCTTTTGTGTTTAGTAAATGGTTATATGCATTACTGCAATATTCGAATGTTGTGGTCTACTTAAAATATCAAAGTACAAATATTGAAAACTATCTAGAAAGATGAATTTAATTAAGAAGCAATCTGCTTAGCCATCAGGTCTTCTGATGTAAAATTTTAAATATTGCCAAAAGCTCTTTAGGGATGAGTCAGGACAGAGGAGCTATCAAGTGGGGGTGTTCCCCACCGAACATCAGCCACCACTGACAGATTCTTGGATCTAGCAATCTACATCACGCCTCCAAAGGCTCTCACCTGGAGAGGCTAGTTGTCTGCCACTACAAATATTTCTAAAAACCAAGCTATCCATTAACCCGATGTCATTATTATGATTTTTTAATAAATTTATTTTTTAAGATTTTATTTATTTATTTTTAGAGAGAAGTATAAGGAAGGAGAAAGAGAGGAAGAGACACATCATTGTGTGGTTGTCTCTTGTGCAGCCCCCACTGGAGACCTGGCCCATAATCCAGGCATGTGCCCTGACTGGGAATCGAACTGGTGACCCTTTGGTTCTCAAGCTGGCACGCAATCCACTGAGCCATACCAGCCAGTGCAATTACTATGATGTTCTCATATTTCAATGATTCTCAGCTTTATACAGCACTATGCTCTAACACCTGCATTACTAATGATCTACTCTGTCACAGGGGTCAGGTCATTAGTAGCTTACTTACTCAAGCCAGAAAGTTGGAATCCATTCTTGATTCTTCGCTTCCCTGTGGCCTGTGTTTAATCCATTTCCAGTGTGCTGATTTAATCTCCTGAGTAGTATATAACAGGCTACTAACTCTACCTCTGCTACTATCATCAGCTAATTCACAAGAGGGAGAAATTGACCATTGTTGGGCTTCTGTCTTTGGTAAATGGGCATGATGACATCACCACTGACATGAAAAAACTTGGGGAAGTTAGTCAGTCACATCTGAGGGATATTAATCTCTCAAATTATTCTCCCAGCTTCCATCTCCTCTAGTCCTTATTCATCCTCATCTCAGCAGACAATACATGGCACAAGTATGGCTATGGGTCTTCTTTTCCAAATCACTCGATGGATCCCTCTGTCACATGGATTACAGTCAAAGTCCAGCTCTGTATAAAGCCATGCGTGATTGATCCGTGTGTATCTCTTCATTTCCTTCATTAGCTCATTATGGGGGGGGCGCGGGGAGACTGCTCTTAATCCCCCAGGTATTGCAAACTTCATTCAGTTTCAGGAATTGCGCATGTTGATCTTCCCTGTTGCTCAAGGTCTCTTCTCTCCCTTCTCTCTGCTATTTCCTCTTCCTAAGTCAGGGTTCTGCCTAAATGGAACTGCCTCAGTGAAGCCTTCTTTATTTATTCTAAGTTGCTATTCTCTGCTTATTTTCTCGTCCATATTTGTTTGCTGTGGATTATTTTTTACACCTAGAAATGATGATATTTATGTCTGTGTTTACTTTCTCTAAGCTAAATAATATGGTGTAATTTCTCTCCTCCCACAGTTGTATGTTTGATGCCTACATGCTGCCTGTTGGTGGAGGAGGCATTCATCAGATATGTGCTAATGAATGGATATAAATATTTAATAAAGTAGTGGTTACATTTTGACAGAGTGCCATGAAGTACAATCTGCTCCTGGCTTGTGCACCTCTCAAATGTTTATTTTAAATTACAGCTTTATGTATTTTTCATTAAAAAAATTAATGGCTTAATTGAGATGTAAATGCCATATAATATTGTATTAGTTTTAGATGTATAACATAAATGGTTTTATAAACTGAGGTACAGTTAACATATAACATTATATAGGTTTCAAGTATACAATATAATGATTTGGTATGTGTTTGCATTGCTGAAAGATCACCACAATGGGTAAAGTCAACATCTAAAACATAATAATTAGATGCTGGATACACTGCAAAATGATCACCAAAATAAGTTTAAAAAATAAGTTACAGCTTTAGGGGTTCCAGCTTTTATTATTTTTCATGAAAAGAGGGACCTTCATAGATTACTTAAAAATATTTGTATAAAGATTTTCAGTTTTGCTTAGAGTATTATGTATAAAAGCTACTTTTTCTATCAAAAGAAATGTTTTTACTTAAAATGTGATTTTTTAGTAACAAACAACATTTTTTGAGTTTAATACAACAATAATTAATTTTATTTTTTGAAGAAACAAGGTTTTATCCTTTTTACATTTTTTGTATTTTTCCATTGCTACTTAGCCCCCTTATACACCCTCCCCACCACAATCTCCACACCGATGTCTACATCCATAGGTCCTTTTATTTTTTTGCTTCATCCCTGTATGCAGAAAACTCTTCCCATAGCTGTCATCCTGCTTTCTAAGTATGAGTCTGTCTCAATTTGGCTTTTCAGCTCAGTTTGTTCACTAGATTCCACATATGAGTGAAATCATACAGTATTTATCTTTCTCTGACTGGCTTATTTCACTTAGCATGAAATTTTCCAGGTCCGTCTATCTTGTTGCAAAAGATAGATTTCTTCTTCTTTATGGCTGAGTAGTGTTCCATTGTGTCAATGTCCCATAGTTGTTTTATGCACTCATCTATGATGGACACTTGGGCTGTTCCCATATCTTGGCAATTGTAAATAATGGTGCAATGTACAGAAAGGTGCTTATGTTCTTTCAAATTAGTGTTTTGAGTTTCTTCAACTAATTTCCAGAAGTGGGATCACTGGGTCAAAAGGCAGATCCATTTTTTATTTTTTTGAGGTATTCCCATATTGCTCTCCACCAATCTGTATTACCACCAACAGTGCAAAAGGGTTCCCCTTTCTCCACATTCTTGCCAGCACTTATTGTTTGTTGATTTATTGATGATAGCCATTCTGACAGGTGTGAGGTAACATCTTATTTTGGTTTTAATTTGCATTTTTCTGAAGATTAGTGATGTTGAGCATCTTTTCATATGTGTACTGGCCACCCGTATGTCCTCTTTGGAGAAATGTCTATTCAGGTCCTTTGCCCATTTTTAGTTGGATTATTTGTTTTTTCGGCATTGGCTTTTGTATATTCTTTATTAACTTTAGATATTAACCCCTTATCAGATGAATCAGTGAATATGTTCCCCTATTCCATAGCTTGTATTTTTATTATGTTCATGGTTTCCTTTGCTGTGCAAAAACTTTTTAGTTTGATATAGTCCCATTTGTTTATTTTTCCTTCTGTTTCCCTTGCCTTAGGAGCTATATCAGTAAACATTTTGCTACCAACAATGTTTGATATTTTACTGCCTATATTTTCTTTTAGGATTTTTATGGTTTGGGGTTGAATATTTAAGTCTTTAATCTATTTTGAGTTTATTCTTGTGTCTACTATGTGCCAACAAATTGGACAACCTGGACAAAATGCATAAATTCTTAACGTGCAACTTCTAAAACTAAATCAGGGAGAGTCAGAGAATCTGAATAGACAGATTATACTGAGTGATTTTGAAGCTGTAACCCCAAAACTCCCAACAAAAGCTCTGGCCCAGATAGCTTCACAGGTGAATTTTACCAAACATTCTGAGACCTAACACCTGTCCTTTTCAAAGTATTTCAAAAAATTTAAGAAGAGGGAAGGCTCGCAAGCTTATTTTACAAGGACACCATTATCCTAATTCAAAAACCAGATAAGACTCTGCAAAAAAAAAGAAAATTATAGGCCAATATCCCTTATGAACACAGATGCTAAAATTCCTAAACAAGATATTAAATACAGCAATACATCAAAAAGATTATACAGCAACACATCAAAAAGATTATAAACCATGATCAAGTAGGATTTATTCTGGGAATGCAAGGTTGCTACAACATTTGCAAATCAAAAAATGTGATTCACCACATAGACAAAATGAAGGAAAAAAAACAAATGATCATATTGATAGAGGCAGAAAAGCATTTGATAAAATTGATCACCCATTTATAATAAAAACTCTCAGCAAAGTGGGAATAGAAGGAACATACTTAACCATAATAAAGGCCATACATGACAAACCCACTGCCAGCATCATACTCCATGGGCAAAAACTGCAAATGTTCCCCTTAAGATCTGGAACAAGACACAGATGTCTGCTTTCACCTCTCTTAATCAACAGAGTACTGGATGTCCTATCCACAACAATCAGACAAGAAGAAATTAAAAGCATCAAAAATTGGAAAGGAAGAAGTAAAATTGTCTTTGTTTGCAAATTACATGATGTTGTACATAGAGAACCCCAAAGATTCTAGCAAGAAACTCCTAGAATTAAGAAATGAATTTAGCAAAGTAGCAGGATACAAAATTAATATCCAGAAATCAGTTGCATTTTTATATGCCAGTAATGAACTAACATTAAGAGAAATTAAAAAAAAATAATCCCATTCACAATTGCTTCAAAAAGAATAAAGTACCTGGGGAATAAATCTAACCAAGGATATGAAACCCTGTACTTGGAAAATTATAAGACATTGAAGAAAGAAACAGAAGGTACAAATAATTGGATGCCCATACGGTGTTCAGGGACAGGAAGAATTAACATCATTAGAATGTCCATACTACCCAAAGCAATCTATAAACTCAATGCAATTTCTATCAAGGTTCCAATGACATATTTCACAGAACTAGAACAAATATTTCAAAAATTTATATGAAACCACAAAAAGTTCCACAAAGCAACGATTCTGAAAAAGAAGAACAAACTTGGAGGAATCATACTACCTACTATCAAACTATACTCTAAGGCCATAGTAATCAAATCATCATGGCATTGGCATAAAAACAGACATATAGATCAATGGAACAAAATGGAGAGTCCTGAAATGAACCCACACCTTTATAGTCAATTAATATTCAACAGAGGAAGCAAGCACATATAATGGGGGTAAAGATAATTTATTCAATAAATGGTGTTGGGGAAAACGGACAGATATGTACAGAAAAATGAAACCTAGACTCTCTTCTTATATCACACAAAAGATCTTATCCTTTTTAGATTTTAACATTTTTTCCCCAAATAATATCATCTCTAGATGTACAGCCTGTAATCCATTTTGTAAGGTTTTATTTTCCTATTGTGTTTCTCAGGCTCATCTGTAGGCAATTCTTTATTTTGCTCTTGTTTCAGGAGGAGGGCCATTTTGTGGACATCAACTTATTGATTTCCCAGCTATCAATATGATTCTAAGTATATTGCCAATTTCCTTTTCTAAGAATCACCTTTTATCTTACTAGACTTTGTTATTTATGTAGCATAAAAATGGAATGCCAAATCACTTGCATTGTTAAAAATGCTCAGCAGACAGGAGGTTACAAAAATAAATGTTTTTGTTGGAAATATATTTTAGAAGGGATAGTTAGTGATTATATTTCATATGGATATTAAAAATTGCTGAGAGAATTTAGGTTGAAGTTAAAGTTGTATATTTTTGAAATTCTTTGAAAGTTGAACAAGATAACTAGCCTCTATTTATTTTTCTGATAATAGTTCAAATAAAACTCTCAGAAATGTCTAACCTGGCTGACTGAATTCAGCGACCAGGTTTTTAGATTTGCTCTATCCTTTTATAATAGAGGTAATAATAATAATTTAATATTATCTAGTATCTAGTCTACATTTGGCTTTTATCAGTTATTTAAAAATGAGCTTTGTGGACTTTTAAAAAACACTGCCTTTCAACTTTATGCTTCATGTTTGATTTTTAGGTCATTATATCCTTTTGTCTCTTTAAACAATCTACCAGTATTTCAACCAATATTGACGTTTTGAGTGTTGAGATCAGTTGCTATGAATGGAGAGAATATTCTACATCCTGCATTTGGTCAATAGTTTCCTATTAGTGTCAAGTATCTTGCCCCTATATTGTCTGATTCTTCTGCACACTGGATGTTACTGAGGCTTGCTTAGTTTCAGGTTACATGTTTTTGTAAAAATGCTTCATAAGTGGTGAATTCTTTACCACCTCAGAAGGCACATGCTGGGTTATTCCATTATCGCTGATGCTAAGTTACATTTGTGCTTCGAATGTTATAAGATGACAGTTTTCTTTTGCAATTCCTAAGTAATCTATAGACGCTGCTTTGATGTGATGTTATTCACAATCTTGTGTTCACTCACTACGTTTTTGGAGGCTCTAGTTCTAGTACATAATTATTCCATCAGAATTAAAATTTAAATGAAAATAAATAGTTTCAGAGCCTTTATCATCAGAACTCTTTAATTTGCCAGTATCACTAACCAAACTTTACCTTTAGACTAAATGAAGATACCTGAGATCCTGGAGATACCACAGGCTCACATGAGAATTTCCAGGAAGCAGGGCATCTCAAGGGTCCTGGCGACTGTAGTCAGGGACAGGACTGCATCATGATGACTAAGGCTGTCTTCCATTTGGGTGAAACAACTTTCTCTTATACTGTAGTAGAGTTTATTTTTCTTCTCTGGGAGGAAGAAAACTCACCTGCAATCAAAGCAGAGAAGGACGATGTGTCCTTTTCTTCTTCAACCTCACTATTAAAACAAAAACAGTGTATCTGATTAATCTGCCTAGGGCCTAATTGTTATAAATGTTCGGGGATATGATAATGTGCTTGCTATCTAGTATACTAATTGTGTTTATAGCTTGATAACAATATAAAAATGACCTGCTTAATTCAATGTGAGAATCAATAGAATTACTGAAGCATTGATTATACAAAGATCAAAATGTCAGCTATATTACTTATTGTTTGAAAAAAGCTGGTCTTAAGGGGCTGTTCCTGTTTATCATCTGACACGATATTTCCTAAGAAGATTCAGGAGTGCGCCGAAGGACAGGGGCCGGTTCTTCAATTTCGCTGCACTGTGTATAGAGTGCAGACCGTGGAGACAGCTCCGTACAGGAAGATAAAGGGAATGATTAGAAACAGGTGCAGGCTTTCCTGCCAGGACACTCACCAACCTTGTAAATAATGCATCTCTTCATGCAGTGAGTGAGGGAGTTGCAGAGAGAAACTCTGTATATTTACCTTAGGAAAGCTTCCTGGGGAGAAATGGGAGATTTTGTATATTTGTAGAGTTCACTCTTGAACTGTCATCTGTACATATGCACTGATAATGAATAAGAATTTCCAAAATTCTCTCTAGAACTTTAAGGGACTGAGACATTCACTGCCCCTCTGCACGATCTTCAGATCTCCTCTGCTTGAATTGTGAGGGGGAGCAGAATCTAACACCCAAGAATGCGCCACATTGGAAACAATCTGGGGCCCAGCAGACCCAGGAGAGTTTTATATCTCCTGAACTAATTACCTAAAAGACTTGACAGGTGCCCTGTACCAACAGAGAGCTATTACCGAAGGCAATATTTAACATCAGAAATATTTATCTACATGCTGTGACAAGCATTTGTTTACCAAACACTTGCTTTTCTAGTCTCCCTGTGAATTGTCTTCCTCCCCATTGAAGCCCCAGACCCCTACTCTATCTCCTTAGTTCCCCATGGTACATAAGCCTCAATTACCTCACTGTGCAGGAATCTCACATTTTTATGGGGCTCCTATACACACAAAATTTGTTTTACTCCCGTTAAATCTGTTTTATGACAATTTAGTTATTACACAATAAAACCTAGAACAAAAGAAGGGAAAAGTTTTCAGCCCCTATGAATGGAACTTACTCTGAGTGACTAATTACTGTACTGTCTTTACCTTAGTGTTACTGGGTAGAGACCCAAGTCAGGGCCTCCCCTACCATGTGCTCGTTCCTCAGTTCTTGCCTCACCCACAAGTGACAGATTCAATGACAGGCAAACACCTATAGTGGAAAGGAGACAGCAAGTTGACTTATGAAATATATAGAGGAAACAAGTTGTTAGTAAGTTTGTTCTATTTGCTTGACACCTGGCTGCAAGTTGGAATCTGGCTAATCCCAGTGCGATGACTACTGGGGTTCAGCGGTTATATATTTTAGTTGGCCTCTAGGTTGCCTCACCTACTCACCCTCTCAGACCTTGAGATTAATACACAGTTGTAAAGGCTTTCTTTCCCAGCCAGTGGAAATGACACACACAGACTTTCAAGGCCTCCCTTCCTCCTGCGCTATCGTAGTTTTGCTCCTGATGTTGGGTATGCCTGGCCATCTTATCGGACCAGGCTCTGGACTGCTAGGTCAACAAGTGAGGTGTGTCTCACTTTTGTTTCCCGCCTTCTGTTTTAAGTTCTTTGTTAGATTGTAATGGTGCAGGCCCTACTTTATTTCCCCTCTAGCTGCTCATTCTTAGCTGCTAACTACAATAACATTAAGAAAAAAGTACCCTTATTATGCAGGGTCAAGTAACACCACTAAAATTATGTCTATTAAAAAAATACAGATAATTGTATTTTATTATGTGTTCGAGAAAGAAAAATAATTGTGTTCTGCAATGTAATTTTATACCATGCTAAATACTTTCATTTTAAAAGATCATTATAAAAATGCTTTGCACACAGAAATATTTTTGAATACCTTTTAAAGATCACAAAAGATATGGTATATGACCTCCGAATGTGTTGAATTATTTTAATGCTTTCACTATAACTAATTCTTCCAGAGAACATACATTTGCATAATGCTGATAGTTTTTTCTTTCTTTTTATGTATCAGTTGTAGTAATATTCACTGATAATAATAATTATATGTTTTTAGTATTCATGATTACCTCCAGATATATATGCATTTCTTTAATTAGACTATAAACTTTAAATGGAAAATCAAAATGAAGTCACCTGTTGTGTAAGTGTAGCATATTAAAATTTCTCCTCATATCCAGAGTTTCCAAAATGCTCATTGTAAAATTTTACTGGGGGAAGAGAGTGGAAAAGTCAATATACTAAATTATGTTATAGGGAAAAAGATACATAGAATGCAGATTTTCATTATCCTTCCTCCCACCCTTACATGCTACATATTCATAAATGCCAGCACTTAAATGAATGAGCAGTTTTCAAGTGCATAGTACATTGTGTTGTGAAAACTTTATCCAATATTGAATTAATATAAAAGTCAAATTTACTATCATTTTTTTAAAAATTTATATGAGCATGAGCAAAATATCCTTCAGACATAAAATTACTTTAAGTGATTTTTTCTAACATTAATTCATCATTTTGATAGAAAAGGAGTCATAAAAACAATATATAATCAGAGCCAGGTGCAGACATGCATTCCCTCCACTCAGGTTAAAATTTTGTCTTCTCTTTAAAAGAGAAGGGAGTTTCAGTACTTGTTGTATACTTGGAATGGTTATAGACACGGCATACAAATGAACAAGAATAAACTGAATTACAAACAAACCCTCCTCTTATTGAGCTTTAATTATATTTGAGTGGATAGAGACCATAAAAATCTAAATAGTGTATCAGTTTTAAATGTTAAGGCAAATTAAAGACCGGTCAGTGCTCTAGGGAGGGACTTAATGACAAAAGTCACTTTCGGTTTGGTTGAACCAGTACATGCTCTAATCAAATAGTTTTGTTCTACCTGTTTTCAGTGCAATAATCAACACTGCTGTAGTTAACCAGCTCTACCACACAAAGCCAGCAGGTGGTCATATGTGTTCATTCTCTTCGATTGTAATTTAATTTGAAAATGGCTTCACAGACATACAATGTCTATGTGAGTTATTGGTTCTTTATATCTAAGGTAATTAGTAGAGTTATTACTATCTCATAAGTAACTAAAAAGAATATATGATGTAAAAATATATTTTAGATTGTGGAGATGCCTGACTGATGGAATAATGTCACTCTTCAAAGGCCAAAGTGAGAGGCTTTGTATGTCCATGTCAATCTTCCACTATTCCACCCAGTCCCAGACATACTCTTCGGAATCACTTCATATATGAGATTCAGTAAAATCTATACTTTCAATAAACTCTCACACACACGAATACATACCACTAAAAATATTTTGCTCCAAAGAAGGAGCATAATGTACAGTTCTGCTGTAATGCCTGTTTTGAAAATGTGAGCTTGTTCTAACAGGATGAATATATTGGGGGACAAAGAGATATAATGTGGAGACGGGCTTGCTTATGTGAGAATGTGAGCTGAAGATATACCAGGTGAATTCAGGAAGAGATACCAGTTGAATCGGACACATAAAAACACACAAAATGCAAACATGTGCATACCTCAGATATCTAACAGCTACCTTAGTTGACTACATGTTAGGAGCTATGGCTTTCCAATCACAGAGAACACTCCTTTCACCCCTCTTTCACCCCTGCATAATAACTCATAGGTTATAACCCCCCCAACATCTACTCCCATAAGCAAATGGCAGGTAGTTTCAAAGGAAAGTGCCATATTGAGTGTAGAATGTATGTACTTAACCATTCATATGTCATGGAAACATGTGCTACCATTCTCATTAGCATCATTTTCCCCGTGTGTGTTGTGTCCTTAATTCTGCGCCTCCCCCAAACCCCACAGTATGTATTGCCCAGTGTTGCCTGGCAGGAAGTTTTTAAACACCTACAGGATTTGGCACAAGTAACACCTGCTTGAGTGTGGCTGGTAGGGTAATAATACGGGTGTAGTAATTTATAAATTCAATTTGAACATTTCACGTAAAATGTCATATGGTGTGCTTGAGTGGAGTATTGTTATGTTACAGAATTACATGCTTATGATTTTGTAATAAAAGTCTTTGTAATAAAAAGGGGTGTTATTTGCTCCATAACCCTGAATATTGTTTAAAGCAGAACTGATTATATGCTGGTATATTTTGAGCACTTTGTGGACATAATAACAAAATGATCAAGACAATGTTGAGTTTTAATAATTAAATTAATATACATAATTAGATTTTGTGCAATCTTAAAAGCAATTATAATAAAGTTTTTAAAGACAGTAATTAGATATTGCACTCAGGTCTATCTTGGGTCTACTTACATAAATATTTATGCTCTATTAGAATTAATTTCCTTAAGCCATATTATTTATGTGAATTAATTATAAACTAAACAGGGTCTTGGTAAGATTTATGATATTTTTATCACTTGTTAATTCATTCAAAAAATGAGCGTTAAAGTTTTGTGTTAATTGTATAAGGATTTATAAAGTGAATGTATTAGCTTTGAAAATGGAAAATAAGCATCATAAAGAAAATAATGACTTTTATACTGTATATTGTATATTATGACATATACATAATATATGTATTATATTTTTTATTTTAAGATTAAGATAGCAATGTAAATATATATTACCTAAATAAATATTCAGGTATGTATTAAAATATTATCAAGAAAATTTCATGTCAAAATGTCTGAAAATCCACATTACTTCTTCCAGAACTAAGTGTTCTTGAATTAATTTGCTTCTTCCAACCTCACATTTTTGTTAGAAATACAAAGTATAAAATTTTAGTATGAGTTTGAGAAAATGTATATGGCTTAGAGCTAACTTCCATAACTACCACAAAACGTATACACAGACTGTTATTTTCACCCCTCTCTCTTTTTGTTTTCATATCTCAGTATCATATATTAATATTGAGTAAATTAATATTGAGTATCATATTGAGAAAATCATTGAGTAAAAATCATCAAAGATTTTTTATAAGTCATCATGAAGAGAATCAGGAAAAAACCCTGCAATATATAAAACACTTGTATAGAAAATGAAAATATCAGCTGAATGTCTAAATATCACAGTAAATATCTGCAGACATATAGTTCATACTAGAATATTAGTACATACAAATAATTAAGTTATGGCCCTTTTCATATATGTGACATCTTCCTGAAATGCTCATGTGCCTTCCAAAGGTATCGGTTCTCCAATATCACTGTACCAGCTTCCTCTGTTCATAAATTCCTGGCTGTTTCACTTGTCAGCATGGTTGGATGATATCAGTTGCACTTTACATGTTGAGGTCAACAAATGCAATTTTTCACTTTCCTACACTGAGAAAAAGCGCTCCTCATCAAATGCTCCAGTCAAGATATTTACCTGACAATCACTAATTATTTAGTCAAGACACTAAATTTTCTACATGTAGACTCTTTGGAGTGGTTTAATTTAAGTAACAAGTTTCAAGAATGCAACCAAGAGTGTAATTAAAGGGAAAATAAACTCCATTGCAATGGCAATTCTACCGGTGTCATTTGAGTCAGCAATAGATTACTGTAGCAACCGGCATCATCACATGTGTAGCTTGTCACATCTGGCATAGCTGAAATATTAAATATATAATTATGAATCTGCACTTTGAAACATCAAATAAAATAAGAAGTATCAATATATTTCAATCAAATATTTCAGATTGTTTATTAGAGCATAACCAGAACTGAGCTGTTACCAATGTATCTTTTATGTTTTTCCTAATGAAATAACAAAAGTCAGAGAGTAGAAAAGTAGAGACTGTTTCCTTGTTTAAAAAAAAAAAAAAACAAGATAAGATAACACGTCCAAAATGGAGTTCCTTATCTAAGCTTATCAAACCAAGACTCACTTAATTTCAGTTTTGCCCCTAAATGGAATCTTGAACCACTCTATCAGGAATGGCTTGATAAACACTGGTTAGGTAATCTGCATGAGGGACCTCTACCATCCCCTAAAGGAAAGTAACTGCAAAAATCACCTGCTTTTTAGCTGCTATAACTTCCTTAGTCCTGCTCCCTTCTGCCTTTGAAGTGTTTTATTTCATACAGCTCCTTGGAGCTTCTATCTGCTAGATTGGATGCTGATTGATTCAAATTCACTTTTGCTCAAATAAACTCGTAAAAAATTTAATATGCCTCAGTTTATATTCTAACATTTTAAAGTGGGTATACATGTATATAAGTGCACACATATATAATGTAACTAATAAAATATATAATGTAATTAATATAAAATAGTTTTAATTTTTAAAATGCACAAGCATAGTTTGAAAACCAAATACTGCCAGCAGAATGTTTACATATTTTAATATTTTAATCTGAATTGGAAGAGGTGCACTAGACATTTTAATTCCTCTTTATGATTAGAGGTTCAGAGAGCAAGTCTTCTTGTTTGTGTTAGGAGAAGCAAGTGCTACACTTTTAATATGGATGAGCAGTCCTGGAAGACTCCTGAATCTTAAATAGGGTTTATTACAGGACTTCTAGGATGCATGTGTCTTAACAAGGTCTCCAGCAATGTAGCCACTTACAGCAGAGAAACTAAAAGGATTCATCTTCTGTCAAAAAGGGAGGCTCCTCTTGGACCTCTGCTCAATTCCAGTTTTAGCAAAGAAACTGGCAAACAGTTTATCTAGAGCCCCTCACTCTTGATACCAGATCACTTTTTCCTCTCTTTAACAAAATCCATTTTAGCAAGAATGCCCATACTTGATATCTAATCCATGTTCTTCCGCTGAGCCCTCACTCTGTTCCACCCTTTCACTGTGAGTCCCCAGCTGTGGTTGCTTATCTGGAATTGAATGCAATCTCTCTCCCCTGTTGCAATAGTCACTCACTTATTGCAATAGTCCTAAATAAAGTCTCCTTTGCTGTTTCTAACAAGTGTCCACCAGAAAATTTGTTAAATTTTCTCTTTAACAAAACTGAAGTATCTTTATGTGAGGAGAAGAAGAGTCAATTTAGCGTGAAGTCATTCAAAACATAGAAGCCTTAGAGAGGATTATCACATGGTGGTAGTCAAATGTTGAAGATAGGCTTGGCATAAAATTACAAGTCTGTAATTTGAAACTTTCTATCAAGAACAGTTGAGTTCCCAAACCTCTTACCAGTATTAAACAGCTTAGTAATGACTCTTGTTTTAGCACAGCCGTTGGTAGAAGATTCAGTTTCTAGAGCAGCTTGTCCAGCTGACGTGGGGGAAGGTCGATGTGTTGAGTAGAAATTTGATATATATAGACATGAAGCATAAAAAAATATTTAGAGATCTAAAGTGACAGCTACTGATACAAAAGTATTCATAGAAACCAAGCGATCTATATAAATATTGATGAGGAACATCTAGGTGGAAATGTTGAATTTACAGTAGAGAGAGGTGACTATTAAAAATGTAAATTTCTTCTTAAAGTCAGGTAAGAACAGATGCTGAGATCAGAGAAAGGGATTCACTTTCAACAGAAGGAGGAGCTCAGTCACCTTCACAGGACCAGGGAGGAAGGTGATGGCTGCAAGTGGAGGCAGGTACATTGACTCAGAGCCAGGTAGCTGAAGAAGTAGTTTAGGGACTTCTATTTTCTCTGTGATAGTGGCAAAAATATCTGCTGAGAGAGATAAGACAGGAGAGGGAGTGGATGTCGGCAACTAGGGGACGGTAGAAATTTTTGAAAAGTTGTGTCAGCTACAATTAAGAGCCCAGTTTATAACGATGATCATTATCTCAAGAAAAAAGCATTGTTTTTGCCTGTATGATTTCCTTCAGTAGTGTTCAAGGGTGAGAAATATGTAGAAATATATGGAAATAGTTGAGTTACTTCAAGGAAGAAGCTAGCAACATGATAGTGAAAAAAATTAAGATGTGACAGTGAACAGATCAAAGATCAGCAAACTTTTCACAGGACTAGATTATGATTTTTTCAGTTTATGAGTTCTACAATCTCTGTAGTAAATACTCAATGTTGACCTTGTAGTGCAAAAACAACCCATAGATAATACATAAATGTGGCTAGGATATAATAATGCTTAGTTTTAAAATTAGGTGGTATATTAGAGTTAGTCCAACACAGCAAGTTGGACAATCCAACTTACAACATACACCAAAACAAATTCAAGGTGGATAAAAGGCTTAAATAAATATAAGTTGTGACACCATAAAAATCCTAGAGGAAAACAAAGACAGGGAAATTTCAGACATCCCACACAGCAATATTTTCACTGATACATCCCCTATTGCAAGGGATAAAGGAAAGAAAAAAACAAATGGGACCATATCTAACTGAAAAGCTTCTTCACAGCTAAAGAAAACATCAACAAAATTAAAAGGGAACCAACCATATGGGAAAATATATTTGCCAATGATACCTTGGACAAGGGTTTGATCTTCAAAATATATAAAGAACTCACATGACTACATACCAGGAAGGCAAAAAATCCAATTAAAAAAAAAATGGGTAAAAGACCTAAACAGGCACTTCTACAAGGAGGACATACATAAAGCTCAAAGTCACATGAAAAAGTGCTCAGCATCATTAGCCATCAGAGATGCAAATTAAAACCACAATGAGACACTACTTCACACTGGTCAGAATGGCCATCATTAATAAATCAACAAACAACCAGTGCTGGCGAGGTTGTACAGAAAAGGAAACCCTAGCACACTGTTGGTGGGAATGCAGACTGGTGCAGCCCCTGTGGAAAAAAGTATGGAATTTCATCAAAAACTAAAAGTGGAACTTCCTTTCAATCCAGCAATCCCACTGCTGGGAATATAAGAATCCTGAATCACCAATTCAAAAGAACCTATGCACCTCAATGTTCATAGCAGCATTATTTACACTAGCCAAGTGCTGGAAACAGCCTAAGTGTCCATCAGTAAATGAGTGGATCAAAAAACTGTGGTACATTTACACAATGGAATACTACACAGCAGAAAGAAGGAACTCCTACCCTTTGCAAAAGCATGGATGGAACTGGAGAGCATTATGCTAAGTGAAATAAGCCAGGTGGTAAAAGACAAATACCATATGACCTTACCCATAAGTGGAACCTAATCAATAAAACAAACAAATGAGCAAAATAGAACCAGAGACTTGGAAATAAAGAACAAACAGACAGTAACCAAAGGTGAGGAGGGGGCGGATAACAGGGAAAAGAAGGGGAAAGGGAAAGCAAAGGAACATGAATATAGGACTCATAGACACAGACAATGGAGGGGGTTGACTATGGGAGTGGGGGTGGCAGGGTAAGGGTGAGCAATGGGGAAAAGATGGGACAACTGTAACTGAACAACAATAAATTTAAAAAATAGGTGATATATCAGAGTTAGCTCAAGAGAGGAAGTTGGACAACCCCTGTTTTAGGTTACTGGGAATAGACTGTTCAAATTATTTAATTATAGTATGTATAATGTCAATTGACAAGTATGATTGCATATTAGAATCATAAGAGGAGCTGCTATAAAGTATTGGTGCCCAATATCTGGTCCCAGAAATACTGGTTCAGTTGATCTCAGTTTTTTCAGACACTGGAACTTTAATATAATCTCCCCATTTGATTCTAACATGAAGCAAGGGTTGAAAAAAGCAATAGACAATTTTGATTCATAGGGAGTAACTACTTACAGCAAGGATGTCAAACTCATTTTCACTGGGGGCCACATCAGCCTCATGGTTGCCTTCAAAAGGCCAAATGTAATTTCAACTCCTTAACAGTTAAGGAGTATTTACATTTACACAGTTCTAAAATTATTTCAGCCCTTTGAAGGCAACTGTGAGGCTGATGTGGACTCCGTGCAAATGAGTTTGACACCCCTGACCTATAGGGAGGCTGTTGTGGAAGGGTAGAAAGTGGAGGTGCTGATAGTTGGATGTCTTCATGATGTAGAAGGCCAGCCGCAATGGGAACTGTTGACACAGCAGGGTGGACAGGACATTGGTAAAAGATTGCTGTGCTTCATTTAATGAACAGCAGCTCAGTAATTTATTATTTTAGAGACTTGGTAGGCAGCCTCTACAATCTCCCCATTTAGTCCCTACATTCTGGTAGTCATACCCTGGAGAAATGCCCCCCTACCTTTGAGCTCTGGCAGAACAACTGACTCACTTCTCTCAAACTGTCTATGGAAGATATGATGGGATCCCACTTCCAGGCTTATGTTGCACAAAGACTGTGATTTCTATGCTGGGAGCTCTCTCTACCATGCTCTCACACTCCAAGAGGAATCAGTTGCCGTGTTGAAAGACACTTTATAAGAAGCCCATATGGCAAGAAACCAAGGTCACCATGCAACACCACTGAGGACTTAAGCCCTGCCACCAGCCACTCCAGTGATCTTGGAAGTGGGTTCTTCTCCAGTTGTGCCTTAGGTGATGGCAGCCAGGACAACCACCAGACCCCAGCCTTATGAGAGACCGTGAACTATCGGATCTAATTAATACTTGACCTGGAGAAACTGTGGCATCATGAATGTTTCTTTGTTTTATCCACTGAGTTTCAGTGTAATAAGTAAAATAGTAATAGATAATTAATAAAAGGGGTGATCTGGAGAGAGGCAGGCTTCGATGGATGGAAGACTAAGGTGAGATAAATTATAAATATCATTCAGTGAAATAGACCTATCAGCTTGCTGCCGACAAGTTAACTGATAAAGCTCACAATCAGGAGGGCAAATGCTTGCTTGTGCCTGGGAGAATAGATGATGTTATTCCTGGGTGTAGAATTAAAATTTTCCAAAACCATGGATATTAAATAAGGTGAGGATTCCAGCTCTGAACTCTAATGTGCAAGGCACGGGGAAGATGCAGAGCTTCCTCCAGGGGTCATTCTCAGCATACCAGTGACCTTATGGTAGAAGTACTTGTGAGGTTCAGAGGGAATGAATGACAGCTCTTCTGATTGATTGATTGATTTGAAGGGATGCCTATGGTTGTCTTGTTTGGGTGAGTACATTGCAGTTGTTTTCTATCTTTCTTCATGGAGTTTTTTCAATATAGTTAAAGAAAAAAGTATATTTTTTCTTACTTCTAAATGCCTACTGAATAAGCTTTAATGGTATTAAATACCAATGCCAATGTTATAAACCTGGGTTTTCAGCCTATTCTTTTGAATACTTACAGAATAATTCCAGAAGAACCTTGAATAAATTGGATATTTATATTCATTTTATGCCCTTTTACTGTGTCTCTATAATAAATGAGATTTTTGGTGTATATCGGCAGTTATTATTCTGTAGTTTGGAAAACCAATTTTGACGATCCAACTAGAAAGCCCACATAAAAATACAAAAAACCACAGAAAACAGATAAAAGAATGATGTAATGAATTTAGAAGACAAAGTACATACTTTGTTCCAAGCTTATCAAGGAAGATACAATTTCAATACCAATGAAATAAACTCCCCCAAATTGATTTTCTTTTGTGTGCACTCATCAGTGTAAATACAATTAAATTATAAAGCCTGTGCTTGCTCAGGAATGATGTTTCCTGTTCACATCCATGTTATGTGGGTGCTTCGGCTCCTGATACTTTGTTACATGAAAACCTTGCACAGTAGGAAAAAATTCAACCACAAGTTTATGGGCCATTATCAAAGAGAATTAAAATCTGAACATTTTATTTAAACAAATACTATTGTCATAGGTTTTCATCAAATGATAATATCATGAATACCTTTTTGAAATAAATTATAATTGCTATAAGACTTAAAACTTTAAATTAGCATTGATTGTAAGTTAAATCAAATGATAGCTAATTTGGTCCCATGACAATAATATAAAAAACAGGAAAATCAAAACTTTTATCTTTGTTCATTTTTTAATTTTATAGAGTGAAATCACACACAAGCGCCACTTGTTAAGGACTTAAGAACTTCCCTGCACAGTACAGTTTTACAATCTGCTTAATCCAATCATTCAAACTTTAAAAATAAATGTTTTAAATTACTAACAGGTGCTCTGATTCTTTATTTTTTTAATGTGGGAGGGAATGACTGGAGATCTCTGTTTTCGTGATGATCAGATTTGTGACTCAAAGATTTTCATCTAGCCCCATATCATGCACTTAGAGAGATATGGTTTGGAATTCCACTTTTACTAACAAAAAGTTGAATTTGTACAATTAACCAAGTCGTCGGTTATGGTCAACTCTGTGTAACTGAATATATAGTAACGTTTTTCCAGCAATCTCTGTCTGGCTGAGAAGGAAGAGCCCTGGTCCCTGGACCTCTCCCAGATGAACTAAATCAGACTCTAAAATATTGTGACTGTGAATGGATTTAATTTTGAGATTAAAAGATTAAAACATAATTTCAGGGTTTTTTGTTTGTTTGTTTGTTTGTTTGTTTGACAAGTTTCTGCAGCATGAACATGAGCTCAGGGACAAATACTGTTCCACTCCCTCCTGGTTATGGAAGGGCAGAGAGTTAGTTCAAGTCCATATGTGAAGATGGGGAGGGCAAGATGACTCAGAAGCAGCTTATGGTCTCTGGATATAAGAAACAGGTAAGATTGGGTTAGAGATCACTGAGTGGAAAGTTACAGGCCATGGGCAATTTTCCAGGGACCTTGATAGGATTGGCATTGATGTTTTTTGAAACTTTTTCTGATGATTCTAACGTACAGGCAAGGCAAAGAATTCACTTAAGCAATACTGACAGGTTATTTTCTACTCCTCTTAGCTATGCACAAACACCCCAGGTGAGATAGGAAGTCTTCTTCATCATCAGTCATCCAGACTCATTTTACCTTGTTGCTTTACTTTCCTTAAAATGCTGCATTTTATGCTCTTGTCTGGCTATTCCAAATTCAGCCACCACAGCTCCTTGTCCAAGGATAAAAGCAGAAAAAATAAGACAGACCCCTCACGTTCAATTAACTTCTTAGAAGTTATGTTGCTTCCACTTGCAATTCATGGTCCAAAAATTAATCACAATTGCCATGCCTAGTGTCAAGAAGTAATTGGGAATATAATATTTTTCCTGGTGAACATGTGTCTGGATAAAAATTAGAGTTCTTTAAAAAAAAAAATGATGAAGGGGTGAATGGATGTTAGAGCTAAACATTGCAAAAATCATGAAAATTATAGTAGAAAATGTGACACCAGGCAGTTTTGATTCATTAAAATTACTTGGATTTTTTATTTGTTTATTTATTTGTTGGTTGGTTTGTTTTATTTTTCTTCTGAGACATGCTAAGAATTTTGTAATAGGATTCAGGTAAATACCTAATTGGACACAAAAGCATAATCTTGGAAAAGAATAACTTTTTTGGTCACACTTCAAACACATAAGATAGATTTACTGATTGAGCAAGCTATTTGAAATGGGGCATTTCTAAGTTTTATTGTTGCCACTAATTGTGGATCTTTCCTTCATAAGAATAAAAATTAATTCAAAAATCCTTTTAGTAATGAAGCATAACCAAAACCCCTATGCTATATTCTCATATATAACCAACTCTATGACTATCAGTAGTTAATAACCCTGGTCAGCTTGAAACAGACTATTCCCAGGTTTTACTCCCTATTTCCTTGGATTGGGGAACACCAGGAATCAGGTAGGTGATTCACACATGTACCAGTCTTGTGAAGAACTACACTGCTGTAAATTCTCACAGAAAAATGCTTTCGTAAACCATGCTCTTTTAATGTGAATGCTTAATGTATAATTTAATATATATTTACACATGATACATATTATGAATACATTTTAATGTAATATTTTGTACATTATACAAAATCATGAAGGGGAAATTGTAGGTTGCCTTAAACCTCTTACTTCCTCAAATTTGCCTTCTTAAAGGCAAGAATACTGCAGCCCAAGATTCAAGAATTCTATAAAAACCAACATGGACTTCTGGTGTCTGGCATGTTTTTCGCTCTTGCTCAACAATACCCATATCAGGGGGTACGGAAATTGAACAAGGCCTATCATTACTAGTTCATCCATCAGCTTCTAGCTTCTTCAGAGTAAAGCATAGCACTGGAAGGGTGTAGGGAAGAACCACCTGGGTGAAGTCTCGCCATGTAGAATGTCCCTCCCCACTGGGGATTCTATAGCGATCTCTTAAAATCCAGGACTGAGCTAAGGGAAGGTTTGCTCAACCTTATGAATGTTACGGGGGAAAAAATTAAACACCTTCATTATCTGGACCAAACAGAGCCTGTATAACGGTTACAACTTGAGGGTTAGTATGTTAGCCAGCAAATAGCGGCCTAAATAAATCAATGCCACATAGGAGCTTACCTCTGTCTCAGAACAGCACATAGTAATGTATTGCTCGCACACATGTATGTTATACAAGATTACATTCTTTGGTTACATCAGTATGAATAGCTATCTAAATAAAATGGAATGTCCATCATTGTGTGTGGGAAGACTACTCTTGACATGAATGCTGCTGGAGAATTTCTCCTTTATAAAAGTTTCAATCAGGGATTAGGACTAAATGATATTTTTGGAACATGATTTTCTATAAATTACTTTCTCACTATGAAATAGACAGAATTTTAAACTAAAGCAAATATCTATTTAAAAACTTGTGTTATATTATTAATTAATGGGTGAACTATTTTTCTTTTAGTTTAAATGGGTTGAATAAATACTCATTATTATAGAACTAAGATGTCAGTCAGTAGAGTTAAGATACCAACCATGACAAGCAATTAAAATATGAGCACAAATACTTGCATATATTCATCCCACAAGCATTTCTACACTTTTACAAGTATATTTATTTTTTAAAAAAGCCAGAAAACAAATGCTTAATGTACATTTTAAGGCCAAACACAATAAAAGAAAATTAAATATCCTCTTGAGAGGTGTTCTAAAAATCATTTAAGCTATGGCCCACTTTGAATCTAATTGTTCTGAGAACTGCAGATTCCCCACTAGGGGTCGACCCTATCACCTCAAATTAACTGCTAAATGATCACTCAACTTTCTTGTCTCTGGGGGATACATATCAAAGTCGTCCCAATGGTTTAATTAGATAAATTAGATATAAAGAAGTTTTTAAAAGTACATGTTTTGATTTTTTAATATATATGCAATGTAATTCTCTATTTTCACAACTAATTTGATAAATCACTTTAGGTTATAGTTACTAAGTAATGGTGTTAATAAAAACGTGTTCCAAATAACAAAGCCTTGATTTATAGTATTTGCTGATTTCTCAGGGGTACAGTACTCCCACAATATCTAATTTCATGATGTTAACATGATATCCCTGAATACAGACTTGGGATGTTGCCAGCAGAATTAATGAGAGGAAGTATCTATACAAAGCCTCTGAGACTTAAATGAGCCGGGGATTTGGTTGAACAAAAGACACATTGGGTTGAATGAACCAAAAAAATCAGCTAACAGGATGATTTTAGCCAATGATAAGGAAAAAAGTTTATGCAAATATATTTTTGAGATCTTACTTTTAATTATTTTGGCTATAAGTACTCTTGCTTTTATTTTATTTGAACTTGTTCTTATCAGTTTTAGAGATAGATGATTATATAATTGATTCTAGATATTTTTGGCTTTCAAATATGAACACTTGATATGTAAAATTCCTGTGTGTTTACAGATTTAGCTGTAGTCCAGGGATTTCAGCATGTTGCATTTTAATACTCATTTAATTCAAAATTCAAATATCCTATTGGATTTTTTTTAGATATGCATAATTTAGAATTGCATTTTTTAAATTCCAAATATTTGATGATCTTCTCAATCTCTCTCTTATGTTTTTTATTTTAATACAACTATGGTCAAGAAAATATACTTGCTAAGTGAAATAAACAAGTCAGAGAAAGACAAATACCATATGGTTTCACTTATTTCTAGCATCTAGTAAACAAATTAAACTGATAAGCAGAATAGAAACAGACTAATAGATACAGAAAACTGACTGACAGTTGTCAGAATGGAGGAGGAGAGGAGTGTGTGAAAAAGCTGAAAGAATTAAGAAAAAAAAACTAAATAGACAAACAACAGTATGATAATTATGAGATGGAAAAAGGGGTGAGGAAAAGTAGGAGAGCGTAAAGTGGTGATAAAGAGTGATGGAAGGAGACTTGCCTTGGGGTGTTGAATACAACATAACACAATGATGATGTATTATAAAACTATATACCTGAAACCTGTATAATTTTATTAACCAATGTCCCCCCAGTAAATTCAAAAGAAAGAAAAAAAGAAAGGATAAAAGAAAGTGCAAATTGAAATAGACAAATAAAAAGGAAAAATAAGATGATCTCTAAAAGTATGTGTTTTTGTTTTCCATTTTATTTCCTTGCTTAATATTGTTTTGGGGAAAAAATATTATTTTTATTGAAATAAGGCTGTGTTGTGCAAAGCTTGTGATTTTCTCTGAAAAAAAAAAAAACACCCAACCTTTTCTATCTTTGGTTTAATTTAAATACAGAAAATGTAAAATTTCTTATTTAACTTGTTTTTATTACACTGTTAGTATGAAAATCATGTCTAGGCAACTTTAAATAGAGCAACTTTTGAAAGGATAGAAAAATATCAAAATACTTTTCTTACAAAATATATATATATTAACTTCAATTATAGGAAAATAAACCTCCCAGATTAGAAATCTAATTTCTTGACAAATGAATTTTCCTATTCCAATAATTGAATGGAAACAGATACTGTCAATTTACACAAACTAATAATCTCAACAAATGTATCATTTTAGAGTTTAAAAAACTGAAATGTTTTCTCAAATGGTCCTTAAGAAATCGGCAAGGAAAAAGTTGTTCTTTTCTCTACCTACACTTTCTTCAGATTTTACTTGTCATTTTTCCCCGAACCACTAAAAATGACCCTCCATCAGTGTGCTCACACGTACAGTTTTGGACACGACTTTACTATGCACTAAAGTACTTTTTTTTAATACATATTAATATTTCCATCCCTGGAAAGCTGATTCCACATCAATAATCCTTGAAGAATTAAAAGGAATTCAATCAGATACAACCTCTACGTCAGCACAATCTCTCAAGGTGGAAGGGAGTCCTGGTGCTGGGCTTGTTCTCACTTAACATTATTAATGATGTGGGTGAGTGAACAAATATTATGAAAAGAAAATTCATGGGTATTAAATATGTAGAGTATGCAGAAACAAACAGGCTGGAAGGTGACCCCTGAAGAATGCCCTAGGGAGAATGAAAAAGTTAATAGTTGTCCAATATGCTCCCAGTTATAAACAAACTATGAAATTTAACGGATGAAATAATCATTAAAGAAAAATGCAGCAATAACAGTTAATACAAAAGGTGAAGAAAAAGGAAACATTACACAACATTGCATTGTTACATAGTATAGTTACAGTTACTTCATGGAAATTTCTAAAGCTTTAATTTATACATAAAACAAACCAAACAAAAAGTCACTCATTTGTTCTTTACTGAGAGAATAAATTATTTATGTGGAAGTATAGTTAAGCTCACATAAACAAAATGTTTAATCTTTTTTATGTGAAGATATTCATAACATTCAAATAATTAGATATTATGAACTCTGGATTTTCATTACAATCAATAATTGATAATGCTGTTTGCAGTTAATCATAATCTAATATTGGGAAAGTAAAACCATTCTATTTAACTTTCATATTGATTTTACCCTCTATTCATGGGTTGAAAAATTCTTTTGAAACATTTTCAGATAAAAATAATACAAATACTGTATTATTCTTAGGTTTTGGAAAATTTTTAATCCATTACATCTTAGATTTATAGCTTAATTTTTATAATATTATAAAATATTTATATTTTTCCATATTAAATATTTAGTTTACTTATCATATCTCATAAATATGCTCATTTAAACATACACACTATCTGTGAAAGAGCTTGAAGTCCAAAAATAAATTAATTAAAATCCTTTTACTTTAAATAATATATTTTCCATAGCAACTTTACCTTTACCATGATTCAACTTAAAACCATTTCATTATCATTCATTAGATTTTTGTCTGTGATATTATAAAATAGGAATAAAACTAAATGTAATGTTTTAGGAGGTGACCAAAAAGTTTTATTTTATCATTAAGGGACACTGAATAAAATCTTTCTCATTCACAATGTAGTAAAACTGAATGAAATCTACAGGCAATTTAACAATATTTCTACTGGATTTTGCAGTGCATTGCAATCAAATATTTACTGAGGTTGGTAGAGTAGGTAGTTAGCTACATAATATTAAAGAGAAGAAAGTAAATCTGTCTAAGCTTATTTCAGAAGTGGTAGCTTCACGTACTCCAGGATATAGCTCTTCCAAGGGTATTAATATCCTGTCCATCCCCCAACCCTTCCCATTTAGGGAGAGATGATCACCCCAAGGAAGAGCTGGTCCCCCCAGTACCTGAATTATGGGGGAGAGATTCTTCTGCTGGGCACAAGCACAGTAAAGGTCAAGGTGGCACAGGGGGTGGTTCCTTTACTATGAGGCAGGTGAAGTAAGAGCCAAGATGGCTCCCATAAAGGAGAAAAGGTTAATCTGGGGAAAAACGGATTGGTTAGGGAGAGGGCTCAGAAGAAGTCTTTGAAGACCTACAAAATGGATTGGTTGGGGGGAAGGCCCAGGACCAACATGCAAAGGACTGGGAAAGAGATTGGTCAGTTTGAAAATCCAAGGTCATATAATCAATGCTTAACACAGTCCTCTCACTCAGTAACATGTACCGTCCTGTTTTTGCATTCTCTCTCCCTCTTTCCCCCTCCCTCCCTCCCTCCCTCTCTCTCTCAGCCACAGGGGCCTAGCAGTCACACAGGCCCAAGTGTGGGCTCCAACTATGGGCTTAGATACAACAGCGCAGCGCCGGCCAGAGAGCTACAGGGAACAGAGACTGAACTGGACACCATTCGGAATGGGCTCAACAAATGACACAGAATTTCTGGACCCTGGCCGTCCTTGTCGGCTTGATGAAGTCCAGGCTGGACTCATTTCACAGCAGGCTGGGTATGGAGGTGAGACACTGAGAACAAGGGGCAGTCTCTTACTTCTTCTCCAGTAAATCTTTCCACTAAACCTCATCTTCCCATACGTGGGTCCACGGATGCTTTTCTTGTGATTCTTTGGAAGGACCTCATTTCCACTGGTAACAAGGCCATTGTTTTTTTATACTCCAGGCTTATACAAACAATGTCAAGACATTTTCAAAGTGATTACACTTTCCTGCCCAGCCAAATTATCACACACAATACTCATTCCTTTCTTAGTGTTATGAACAAAATGGTATGGAATGTCAACCTCTATATTTAATCTCTCTGTTATTTTTGTAGTTATTAGGTTTTGAAATATTCTTAGTTATAAACTTCATTTTTTAATATTATTAAAATGCACTGATAAGACAAAGTACCAAAGAACTCTGTCTTTTATTAGTTCACGTGAAAGTCCTGTAAGTTCTAGCTCTCTTTGATTTTTCATCATGGTAGCTCAGAAGAAAAAATTCATGATTTAAATTTCAATGCTAATTACTAAGCATTTCTCTTTCTCATATTAAAAAATTGCAGTTATTAACACCCCATTTACTATTCTGTGGATTGTTTTAGTTTGATGTTCTATTATCATCTAATGATATGCATAGATGATAAAAAAATAATGTGCAACATTTGCATTCCATCTATACTCATAGGGATTAAAATTCCATCAGTAGGGGATCTAACAATTCTTATATCCATGATTATTTTTGAAGGAAACACTAATTCCTTGCATGACTATTTAGAACACATATTTTCTTAACCCCTCTTCAGTTTTTCTTTAATATATTTATTGATTATGCTATTACAGTTGTCCCATTTCCCCTCCCTCACTCCACTCCATCCTGCTCACCCCCTCCCTCCCACATTTCCCCCCTATAGTTCATGTCCATGGGTCATACTTATAAGTTCTTTGGCTTCTACTTTTCCTACACTATTGTTACCCTCCCCCTGTCTATTTTCCACCTATCATCTATACTACTTATTCTCTGTACCTTCCCCCCACCTCCCCCTCCCACTTCCCTATTGACAACCCTCCATGTGATCTCCATCTCTATGGTTCTGTTCCTGTTCTAGTTGTTTGCTTAGTTTGCTCTTGTTTTTGTTTTAGGTGTGGTCATTAATAACTGTGAGTTTGCTGTCATTTTTACTGTTCCTATTTTTGATCTTCTTTTTCTTAGGTAACCCCCTTTAACATTTCATATAATAAGGGCTTGGTGATGATGAACTTCTTTAACTTGACCTTATCTGAGAAGCACTTTATCTTCCCTTCCATTCTAAATGATAGCTTTGCTGGATACAGTAATCCTGGATGTAGATCGTTGCCTTTCATGACTTGGAATACTTCTTGCCAGCCCCTTCTTGCCTGTAAGGTCTCTTTGGAGAAATCAGCTGGCAGTCTTATGGGGACTCAAATCAATGGTGTGGACCAGAAGGAAGAAAGAAACATCCAAACAGAAAAGAATGAAGAAACAAGAATTCATAAAAATGAGGAGAGGCTTAGGAACCTCCTGGACATCTTGAAACATTCCAACATCTAAATTATAGGGGTGCCAGAAGGAGAAGAGGAAGAACAAAAAATTGAAAACTTATTTGAACAAATACTGAAGGAGAACTTCCCTAATCTGGCAAAGGAAACAGACTTCCAGGAAGTCCAGGAAGCTCAGAGAGTCCCAAAGAAGCTGGACCCAAGGAGGAACACACCAAGGCACATCATAATTACATTCCCCAAGATTAAGCAGAAGGAGAGAATCTTAGAAGCAGCAAGAGAAAAGGAGACAGTTACCTACAAAGGACTTCCCTCTTCAGTTTTAATGGAGCTATCATTTGCTTTGGCAACATTTCTGATTTACTATTTATTTAACTCAATACGTATACTGAGAGAGTAATATACTATGTTATGTAGGATTTGGTCTGCTGGGTTCCTGGATGGAGGTTTATATTGCCACAGGCTACTTTCATAGCTCACTAGAGCACATCCCTCACCATGGGGGATTTAAGAAATAGTTGTAAGTTATGGCTAATTTGACAGTACTTCCCCATGTTTATACTATTTTGATGGAAGAGAAGTCAATACAAAGGGAGACCAACAGAATACTTAGACCTCACCCATATTTTATCAATATTTAGACTGTGGAGCTTCACAAAAACCCATATGTGCGTTGGTTTTACTCACTTTCTAAGCCATCAGCATGGCCAGGCTTCTTCCTCTAAACCTCTGATGACCTGGCAAGAATATCGTCTTTCTCCCTGGCAGTTACCACATGAGCAATGTTTTATTACCTCCCCTTATCCTTTCAAATGACCCACTGGTAGTTATGGTAAAGTTGCATCCAATTTATCCAAAGCTTAAAAGTTTTGGATTATTGGACTAAAGTGAATGATCTTTTTCTCAAGTATTATACCTCTATTGTAAACTCATAGCAACCAGGGTAAGATGTGGTGGATTCTTTCCCCTACCATTTTGTGTACTATTATCATGTGCCCAATGTAACTGCAGTGGGAAAGCTGAAGGTGGTAACAATAATTATCATCCAGACGTTGGGAATACAATTCAACGGAATAGAGTAGCTTTCATCTCTGCCTGCCCATAATCTCATCAGCCTTTAAGCCTCAGTTCAAAATCACTTCTCTCAACCCACTCTGGGGGGGCCATCAGCATCCTTTATCTTTGCCATCATTCTGGGACTAACCAGACTTTATAGTCTGTTTTGTTTCTTTGTTTTCCCATTGTTCTCTAATGAAATTTGGAACTCTTTGCAAAAGGGCTTATATGTGTTTGTTTCTGTAGATTTGAGACTAATTTAGATTCTGATTAGACCCTTAATGAATTATTCTGGATGTATAGATAATCATATGCTATCTCATAGATTTTTAAAAGGTTTAAGTCTTAATGCTTCTAAATTATAAGAAGGAATTAAACAGAGAAAAAAGTGTCCTTGTAGGAGCTGAAGCACAGAGAATGAAATGTGAAAACATCTGAAAGATTGGATATAGTGTCAAACATGGTTTTTCAAAGCAATTCACCTGGGCTTTTTAAAGATATTACTTAGGCTTTCCAGACAAAAGTGAAACAGCTGAATTAATTCTTCTGAAATAATTTTGAAATTGCTAAGCAAGTATAATCTCATGGAGTCATTATTTGTGATGATAGAGAGAGATCTGATCAGATCACTGAGGAAGAACAGGGAGGGGCTGTAGGAGGAGGTTACCCCAGGAAATGGTAAACTGTCTAGGATGGGACTGGCTGAGAAGCCAGATGCCTCCAGAGCACACAGAATTATGGGGCAGATGATTTAAAATAAAAGGAGGGCAGAGATTGATTCTCTTGCTTTTCCTTTAGATGACTGAATGATTGTGCTACAGCTGCCAGCATTTCCTGAAGGGAGTTATTTTGGATGGATTTTAGATGGGAAGGAATTCTGGCCATAGCCTGGGATAGGGCTGGCCTGGCAGATAGTGGCCGGCTTATTCTTCTTTGGGTGTTTCAGAAGGGACGGGCTTTGAGGCAGAAGGCTGCCATTCTTCCAAAACTGTGTAGCTTTGGTATCTTATGTTATTTTAGTTTGTAAACTAACCCTGTAGAAATAATATAAGTAAAAACAGGGGGAATGATAGGAGAACTCAGGTGTTAAAGTGTTTAGCCTTGATTGATAGGTTTAAGTGATTAAAGCTGTAACTAGAGTTAGGGCTTAGCCTTATTGATAGGCTTAAGTGACTAATACAGATGGAAAGCTGTTATTTCAAAACTCTTTAACTTTTGAATAAAGATTCCTTTATCACCAAACCCTTGCCTCCAGAATTTTGCCTAGAGGGTAGCAGCAGGCAGAAGAACCCCACTTACTTTCAGTAACAATAAGACGTTAATATGTCTTATGCTTTGATGATGAAAAATAATCGAAGGGAGAGAGAGAGACTTTACCGTGAGTTACATGATTTGAAATCTAAATTGATTATTTTTATTGTTACAGACAATTTTTTCCCAGGTTTTTTTTAAAGATTTTATTTATTTATTTAGTTAGTTAGTTAGTTTAATTTTAATTTTTTATTGTTATTCAATTATAGTTGTGTGCCTTTTCTCCCCATCCCTCCACCCTACCCCAGCCAAACCCCCCACCCTCCCCCTTGATTTTGTCCAGGGGGAGTGGGGAGGGGACAGTGAGGAGAGGGGATTACAGGAACTACTATAAAGATTTTATTTATTTTTAAAGAGAGGGGAAAGGGAGGAGAAAGAGAGGGAGAGAAACATGAATGTGCGGTTGTCTCTCACATGTCCCCTACTGGGAACCTGGCCTGCAACCCAGGCATGTGCCTTGACTGGGACTTGAACCAGCAACCCATTGGTTCTCAGGCCAGTACTCCACTGAGCCACACCAGCCAGGGCAACCCCAGGTTTATTTTAACCACAGAAATAATCAGAAACATAAGCTCAAGTAAAAAAAGAGGAGTTTGCAAAAGAGTATCTTTCTCTTCTATGACTCTTAATTTTCTCAGTAGTTTCTAAGTGGTAGGAACCATCTCCTATAGAGAGTAGATGTTTGTGTAGATCTGATGATGTTAATGATATTTGTGAAACTGTGAGGTGCGCATTGATCACAAAGCTGCATTAAAATGAGGTGTCTGGGGGAAAATGTACTCCTGTTAAGTCTCCTGAACCTAGCTAATATTATCTTTGTTTGGGGTAAATGTTCTGTCCTATGCATGTAATTATGAAGCTGTTGGAAAAATCTTTTGTTTTTTTTACCCCCTGGGATTTGTGCTATAGCAGAGAGCACTTAATTTTTCCCTTTCATTTATTTTTTAAAAAAAACTTTGATACATCTGTTTTTATATGGTTAGTGACAAAACTTCAGCCCTCAAATTTTGCAAGTAACACAGTTCTCATCAACATTGCATTGATTTTTCATTAAACACACATTTTTTGAACTCATCATTGCCAAGGGGGTTTATTTCTAATTTTACAAAACATTATTAAACAATAAAATGAATACATAATTTTAGATGGTTGCCCTACCAGGAAATGACGAATTCACTGCAGCGAACGCATTTAGGCTACATTATCCACCATCTGGAGGAGAGCTGCTTGGTCTCAGTTTCCTGCATGTAACCCCTGCACATGCAGGAAACACGGATTTCCAAATCCCGACAGAAGGCAAATGGATGTAGACTTTGTACTCAGATAAAACATACATCTGCACACACACTAGGGGCTGTAGGGCATAATGGGACATGAATGGATGATATGAATGATATGTTATTTTGTAAGTGCTAAAATACTCCAGGCTAATATAGCATTGCTCATATTTCATATAACTCCTTTATTTGGGGTTACTAAATAACATAAAAATGGTACTAGGGTGAGAACAAAAGATGGTATTACATGATGGAGAGTGAATTTCCCAACCCAATACTGTCTATTGCTTCAGATGAGTATAATTTTTGTCATTGGTGAATTTGACTAGAGATCTTACAAAAATTATCTGTTTTGGGTCATGTACCTAAGGTCAATACTCATATAAAATGAAAGTATGGAATGTACATATAATTATATTATATCATTATAATATGTCTTAATTTATAATGCATTTTTAGTAGGATAGCCATGCAAGACTGGACTTCTGGACTATTTGCTACAGTAAAGAGAGATCAATTGTTACATTTATTCACTGTATTTTAGAGTCCCTTTGTTATAGCAACGTACAAATCTCTGACATTGCTCAACTCCAAAGGGGAATCTTTTTTTTTTTTCTATTTTCAATTGAGTACCCAAAATTATACTCCCAGTATCAAATGTTGTATAACATATGGAACATGGTAGAAACATTTAGGATATTGGGAAAATTATAATCTGTATCTCTATGATTTGTGCATTATACTTTAACAAGCAAGCAAAAATTAACATGTTGCAATTATGGGCTTATAATTTACATAAGTGATACCTAATGAAATCATAGGGTATTGATAAGTAGTAGAGTCCATGGTAAGAAAGTGAATCCTAGCCACTAGACAATAGGGCAAGCATAGGGAACCAACAGCCAGGGGAAGATAGCATATAGAGGAGGAAAAACACAGAATCAATATACTCTATTCAATATATATAGAAAAAATAATATAAATAATTTTAAATGGAAAATATTAATTGTATTGGCCAAATATGAAATGATATATGTAGATACTTTTTAGTTTCTGTAATTTCTGTTGGATGGTTGAAATATTTTTCATGTACAAGAGCATATGCTATGATATACAAATGTATATATAGAGAAGTAGATAATAGAAAGGGTCTTACACTGATCTAAGGGGCTGTTACCATGTTTTCCTTATATTCATATAATGTAAATCTTATTAGAATACTTGATTCCAGTTTTTTTGGATATGTATATAACAACCTCTTTATCTCAGCCTAATTTTGAAGGCCATTTGTCCAAAAACCTACAAGTTCATGGAACAATGTCATAGGCACCGTCAAGTATATAATAGCAGCAACAAAGTGTGTTGTGAGCAGCTTTACATAATATAAGGTCTACATAGTCTTCCAAGTCTATGTTCCGAAGAGTTGGACTATGAAAAGCTAAGACAGAGAGATTGATAGCTCTTGGCCAAAAATCTTTTCCCTTCTCCTTAGGTATACAACTTGACTGCATCTTCATGCGATGGAGTGGGTCCCACTGCCCACGGCTGGACCATATAAATCTCTCCCTAATCCTCCAGTTCTTTCCACATTTGTTAGTTGAAAATGGAGAATTCTGGTCCCTATGGGAGATTGTAGCTACTAGAGAGAAGGGGGCCAAGTTCCTGAGTTCTCATATTGAGAAAGGCAACCACTGACAAAAATGTCTTCATTTGAATATTGTCCATGAGAAAAAAAAAAAAAAGAGCCTGTAATCTGCTTCAACTTTGAGGATTGTTTGTTAAAGTAGCTAGTGCCATCCAAGCTGTTATAAGAGACTAATAAATAGCACTCTATTCTCCCCACTCAAATCCAGAATGATTTGAGATACAGTCATGGGAATAAAACAGATGGTGGTAAAATACTAACCTTTTTATGGATAAAGATATTTCAAATGTTGTACAGTTGATCTCATGAGATCCCAGAGACATGGGGCTAAGTGACCCTAACTCTAGTTCTGAAGTTCTGTTCTAGTTCTAAGCACACATTAAAACCTCAAGGAAGATTACCTAGCCTGAAGTCGCTGAGGATGATTACTATGACCTGCTGTGATGCCTAAATGCGCTGACCTATGCTGTACTCTTCAGTCACATTGCACACTGTAAATCATGATAAATAAAGTAGACAGTTGGGAACTGCCCTGCCTGATTTCAGAAGCTGTAACCCCTAGTGGTTAAGGCTGAGTAAAAAGACCTTGGGACCATAAGCCACTTAGAAGACAAAGCCTATTTACCCTGGCAGGGGTGCTCCCTCTGCCCCCTTTCACTCTACCCTGCTTGCCCCCAGTGCATGACTGGTTAGGGTAAGATTCCTCAAGGGAGGGATGACCTAAGACAGTCACGGTTGTGAAGGGGCCCTCAAGGAAGGACTTGGGGGGCTATAGAAAAATGGGGATGATGGACCCTCGCCCCTCAGCTTTGACATAGCTTGAGTCCTCCTTCTGTCTGCAAGGAGTCTCCTAATCTCTTGGCTGCCTACTTCCCCTCCTTGACTTAAGCCTGGAACAATGCCAGCGGTGGGTGCAGCCCTGTGCTGGAAAGGGTGGGTTCCCTAGGGCAATCAGGCCTAAGAAAGAATACACAAAATCCTATGAAACCTACTTTGTTAATACCCTCAATTCAAATTATAAGGGTCAATGCATGAAATGACTTTGTTCCCAAAAGTTTTATGGCCCTTTAGCTATCTGACCCTGACTCAGCATAAGCCCTCAGAGTTCTTTGAATGTTATCTATTGTTTGATTATTTCTGCCTGACAATGATTGATGAGCTTTCCATATATGCCCTGTATTCCTAAACAGATTAATCCCAATAAAAGCCTGTCCAGGGATGGGACAGGGCCGGCCTTCTCTTTCACTGAGAGAGTGGCCATGTCATCCCTTTTCCTCCACAGGATTTCTGTAGTCCATGTGAATTTATCTTGTCTCATCCATAATGCTACGGACACTGTGGGTCAGTGTCTGGATCAGTAGACCAGGTCTCAACAAGCCTTAAAAAAGAAAGGCTCACGCTGTGAGTGTAAGGGTTCACTTAGATTAGGGTGGAGCTTTCTGAGGGTGAGGTTACTTTCAGTTCCTCAGAAGTTGTCATCTGTAGTTGGGTTCTCCTAACGAGGACATTGGGATCCAACCTCTTGATACATTCTTTTTTCATGAAATTAAATGGGCTTCCTTTCATATCCAAGTTTTATGATTTTCCCAGGTGATGTCAGTGTCTGGTATTTTCATAAGTTTGAAGTCACTAATGACATTGGTAAGTGGAGAGGACACACACAGGCAGAAAGAGGTTGGCATATCTTGAAGTAAAAGCAAATAAAACTTACAGTTCTTCTTCAAACCACTTATCAATTCTAGTTTTGTTTGGTCTGGTTTTTAAGGAAATGCTGAAGTGCTGTGATAATTAGAGTGGTGAATTGAAAGTTTCTGGTATTTGATGAAGTTATCCAAGCAAACTAATTTTGTAGAACTTAAACATAATATCTAAGTAATGTGGATAGTGAATAATAAAATGATAAAATCATTGCTGCTTTGTAGAATCTTAGAAGCATGGAAAGATGGTCATATATTTTTAGGTACAGAGCTGAATAGTTTTATTCTCTCATTTATTTGCATGTCTACTATCCAGGTCTAAATGCCCTTCTCCATTTTTAGTTGTTTCCTCTTAAATGATATGTGCTACCATTCTCACAAGCTGTTTGAATTTTTTTAGTTTAAATAGAAGCTGGTTGACACTAGCTGCAAACTGTCTTTGCTATGTCAATTGTCTATTTACTTTTCTTTTAAATGAAAAGACTAAGATTAGCTAACACACACGACACTCAAGAGCTCTAAACAAAAATACTGTACTGCAAGAAAACTACTAGGATTTGCTGTGGTAAAAAACCACTGCATCCACATTTTCTGCATAGCTCTGCAGATTTTTCTGCATTATGTAATGCATTAAAAGAAAACCCAGAATAATAGCAAACACAATAGAATGCAAATGGGATAGTCACAGAGAACATCAAAAATAGTAATTTAAGCAGCCCTACAATATCAAATTTGTCAGAGTCTATTTTTGGTTCTTTAGTTTCCCTTTTGAATCTGATTCAGTTTATGTATGCATATGTATGCAGGGAGTGAGGGAAGGAAAGGGAAGGAAGTAGTTCTCCCAAACTCTGCACCCACTCCTCCAACATTTCTTATATTACCAAGTATCTGTCATCTTCATTACTAGTATGCTGTATTCAAATTACAACACAAGCAGGAGTCATAACTCTCTCATTTATAATCAGTGATTTCCACCAGCTGCAGACATACACACAGTTCTAATACCTTCCTATTTATCTTACACTTTGATGTACAAGTGTCTAAACCACTTCGTACATTGTTACAAGTTGTTTTAGTTTCTGCAAGCTAGCTGTTAGAAGACAATTGTTTTTTTTTTTAAATTGCCTCTTTACCTTAATCTTATATTTAAAAGATAGAAAAAATATACAAATGATAAACTTTTGTTCTGTGCTTTGATTCACTAAGAGTCTTATATGTGTAAACCAAAATCACAGCGAAGAGGAAGACACAGCCACTCTTCATTATCTCTTCTTCGCTTTATAAAGGAAATGTGGAAAGAACAGATATTTCCTGAGGCGTTATAGCCATGTTCTTTAAAGATTAAGAATGCTCAATATTCCCCAAAATGCTGCACAAATCATCATATTTATTGATTAATTTACATAAATTCAGTTAAAGTTTCTTTCAAGTTAAGATGCTTGTAGATATAAAATTTCATATTAAATTTTGTAGGAATGTGTTTAATCTGGCGCTACAGTTCTAATGTCTAATAGGTTTTACTCTGTTTCAATTTATTTGTTTTATGGGTTGCTAGAATGTGCTTATAGAACATACCCTCAGGCATAAAAACTAAATTATAAGCCGGCTGGCGCATAACTATTTTTTAAGTTATAAACTTCAGGCCTTTTGGGGAATGTATCCTTTTCTCTTTCACTGACCAACCCGTAGAACGGAGAACACATTCATTGTTGTGTATGGAAGGCAGTGAAGGGAGGTATAGCCACTTTCTGTCTCTTGCAGATTGTACGCTTTTTGATTGGTCTCTGCTTTAACCTGTTTTACCCTCCAGTCTATTCTGCACAAGACAGCCAGAGTGATCCTCTGCAAACGGTCTGACTCGGTCAACTGCCTGCTAAAAGGGCTGTGATCACTTTCAATTGCCACAAGCATATTGTTTTGAACAGAATACATAATCAAAAAGATCCTCTGAATATTGCATACCCAGGGAGAAGTCCACACGTGACTCTGTCTTCACTTGCCAGTGTTCGGTGACCTTTCAGCTTCATTACGGATCATCGCCTTCTGCCACTAAGGTGACATGAAGCCTCTTCCATCATATTTTATAAGAGAAGACAAGAAAATATGAGGCAATTGCTTTAGCATTTAAATGTCCCAGTTCAGAAGTGACATATGTCACTTTGGCTCATATGTCATTGCCTAGAACAAGTCACATGACTGCCCACTGCAAAGGGATGGGAGGTAGAAGTGCAGTCTTCTGTGCCTCGAAGAAAAAAGAACCAAGGTTCAGGAAACACCAGTGTGGTGTCTGATACATAACAGATTCTTCACAAATGCCTCATGAGTAATAATCAGGATTCCTGTAACTGCCAGAGACAGACACAGATACAGTTTGGCAAACAAGGGGAATTCATTAGCACTTGTGCAAAATCTCAAGAAAGGCAGTAGTACTGGTTGGCTTTATCTTTCACAAAATTAGGTTCTTTCTGTTTTTAGATGTTCTTTCTACTGATTTCCCACCTCTAACCTCCCCTGGATTCCAGCCTTATCTTTAGGCTGGCCTTTGCCACAGCTGGGGAGGTAGACTTGTGAAGTCCAAGTTTCGTATTCTCATATATTTTTGTCTAATTGAATCTTACTCTACCTTTGTTCCAAGTGCAAATGTATTACTGAAAGACTCTGGATTCCAGGTCAGCCTCCTGGGCCTATCTACTGAGTGTGTGGGAGTTGGAACAATGTTATAGATGCAGCTTAAGTGAAGGATGTCTTTTTGGACTAATCGCCATATCCAGAAAGCAGACATTAAGTATTATGTGGTCTTTCTAAACCCTTAATTCCTGTTACTCTGAAGCAGTTTCTATGGGAGATTAGATGTATGGGAAAATATATTCAATACAGGATGACCATATAAAAAAATAGATCACTGACCCACAACTTCTGCAGCATTTGGCCCTAAATGGTAAGAAATATTAGATGATGACAACTTCTCTAATTTTCGCTCTCCAGCTCCAACCTAGGACCAACCCCAGAAAGCCAATAATGTGCCCTAATCAATCCCATGCGATGCCTCACTTTTAATTAGCCCACTTCCCAGATTCCCCGTGACAGCAATGTCCATCAGGGAATATGTGAAGATTTCTGGGTTTGGGGGTTTTTTTCCACTACAAATCTTTCCCACCACTCTGCCTGGTTTTTAGTCTCTGCCAAAAGCAAGTGACATTGGTTGACTCCCTTGCCTATGGAGCTCTGAGAAATATCCTTTGCTTGTTCTCATTTAGGAGGATTTTCTTTATTTTCACAACCAATAGGGATGCTTTGCAGCAACACTTACACTAAATGTATCTTTAGTTTTCACCTAAATAAATATCTGTTTAGAGTCCGGGTGTCCAAAATGTGGCCTGCGGGCAGCATGTGGCTCAGGCTGGCTATGAATTCGGCCCAACACAAAATTGTAAATTTACTTAAAACATTATGACATTTTTTTGTGATTACGTGTCACAATGTATTCAATGTGTGGCTCAAGATAACTATTCTTCCAGTGGGGACCCAGAGATGCCAAAAGTTTGGACACCCCTAGTAGACCATGTTACCGATAAACATCCATTTGTCCTAAAGCTTTGTGGTTGCTGCTAAATTAGTAGAGGCTCTGCCTTGCTTGTTTATTCCCTCTGCCATTTTTGTGCTGTCATATAAGTTTCTTATATTATAGAAATACTACTTCTCCAAGGTAACACAGTATATTTAAACATATGCTATTACTATGTATGAGGATCTTTTGCAATCCACATGTCATACTTTAGCAAAGATGCATTAATCTTAGACAGATTCCACTTCGCTCCTCTGGGATGAAGTAAAAACATGTATTTATATGGTAGGTATTCAAGCTCTCATCTTGTCCAGAATTAAATGACATACCTTTAATCCTGAACTCATATTATCTGTTGACAATGTCTACTTTAGGAAAAAGAAAGGTAACCTTGTTTTTGATATGCTATTACTTCTGAACACTCAATCTGCCTGGGTAGTTGAATTAATTCTTCTAATTGGAAGTGGAACCTAACCTGAGGCAGAGAGAGAGAGAGAAGATGGACATTTATATAGACAATATTAAGATAGTGTAAGTGCGCACAGTATTAAGAGTTGGTGAATTTGAAGTGTATGGGTCTTTATTTTCTTCCTTATAGCTTCAGGTAAAGACATTAAAAAGAAAATTGACTATCTATTTGACTCTTTAAGAATTATATGTTATTAAGTTAAAAACAGTAAAATAGAAACAGTGCCCCACTACTTGTCAGTCTTTTCCTTTATGCAAAGTTAATTATCTGAAAGAACCATAACAATGCAAATGGTCTTAGGTACTGATAAATAATTTCACAATATTCCAAAATTTATATGTATTAAGAGGTGTATGGCAGTTCAGTGAAAGCCAATTGGTGTTGCAAAAATTCATACAAAGAACCTTACTACAATCCTGCAGTGCTATAGCTAAAGTCATAAAGATGACTGGGAATCAGTGCTACTGACGTATTAGTGGAGATGCACAAGGGTGCTTTATCTGCTACCTCTGTAACCTTCACAGCTCTGGTAACTCTGTAAGGATGGGTCAAAACTTTAAAGCGGCATCTGAAGTCCTTTTAAACACTTTCAAATGGACACTGTACAAATGCCTTTATCTCAAAGATATGTATATATCCTTAGGATATGTACATATTCTTGGTGGAGTAAGTCCATGCATACAATCTTTTTAAAGCATTCCTCTACCTCAGCTATTCCTTCAACCCCATTAAGAGATGGAAATACATTTCACAAGCAAATACCTTCAATGATACTGCACCATTGTCGCCTTCTCTGCAGTGTGATTGCTCCTATAGTCTGCAAAATATAGGAAAGGTAGGGAAATGAAAATGTCTGTTAAAACAAAAATAATTGGGCCTTTCAGAAGTCTTCTGTCTCCCTGGTTTGCAGGACTTCTCTTCTGTGCTTCTCTTACCCCATAGGCTTTCCTGCCCATATGAGGTTGCTACTGGATGATTGTGAGGCTGGATCTAGTTCCATCACTAACGAGTAATATATTCAGTGTTGTATCCAGTCCTTTATAAAATGCAGCCTGAGATTGATGTAACAATCTCTTAAAGTAACAATCCACAATCTATTTTAGAATTACAATTCAGTATTGAGATGGCCATCAAAAGGGACACTTCAAAACAGATTGAAATGAAAAATAAATTTGGAGATTATCTTTACAGAAAATACAACTGATTTGATTAATTTGATTAATTTGATTAATTGCAATCTGAGGTCTGTTTATTTCTAGGATTAAGGGAAGACTTTATGAAGACTATTCTGGACAGGAAGATAATTTTGTCAGTTTTCAGATGTCAAATTTGAATAACTTGGATGTAATAACAAAACATTCAAAACATTGATCTCAATTTTTCAATAGTAAATGACTAACGGATGGATAATAAAACCTTTTACAAAAGATTTTAGGGTATTTATACTGTATGACTTAAAAAACTTGAAGTAAAATCTAACTGAGTTGTTAGTGGACACATGATTATAAATCAGCTTTGAAGGTAAATCACTCTGCAACATTTGTCATAATTCTTGGAGGAACTGAGAGACATTGTTATAAGAAAACCCCTTCTACTCCGATCTACTTATTTTTGAGAACAAGATTTCTCAATACTTAAACCTATAAAAATAAAAATATAGGGACAGGAATGATGCTGACCCTGTTACATTCTAGCAATAAACAAGATTTATCTGTGGATGCAAGAATTTACAGAGTAAACATTATTAAGAGATAATTTTTCCCAGAATGCTTTTTAAGTACTTCAAATCCTCCACACATTTATGTTTTGGTTCAGTTTTAAACAAAACATAATTTCACTAATAATTTAAAACAAAAACATTAAAATGAATGGAAAAAAAATGAAGTTTGAAGTTATATTTTTGTCCCTATAATAAATGCATGGCGTTGAAGCACTGAAGCAATCGATTTAATTGGTAAACACTCTGTAACAATAAGGCAATGCTGTGAGCTCTGGGGCTGCTTGCTTTCGCATGACCCGTGGGGGCCTGAGTGGTGACGCTATCTGGGGTGGCGAGAATACACGGGGAACAGAAATCTCTTCCTCCACTTCTCTGAATCACAAAATTTCTAGGGTTTTTATAATATTGAAGAAAGGGAGAGGGGTCTTTAAATAACAGATACTTAATTTTTCACAAAGTAATTTAGGCAGATGTAGCACCACATTTAATTTTATTCAGAAAAATTAACAAATGTAGCATTTCTGTAATTAAGAGGCTCCCAAAGGAACTCAGCTATGTGGGCACTCTGATTTTAACTCAGTATTATGGACTTCTGACCTTCAAAACTGGAAGACTGTATATCTGTGTTGTTTTTAGCCTCTTATTTTGTAGTAATATGTTAAAACAGTGCTCAAAAACTAATAGAAATTTGGAGGCTTAATGTTTTCTTTCCTGTCATAAACTTTGTAAAAAAAAAATTCCACTCTATTGATTATGATATTATTTTTATTTAATCAAAATATTAGTTTTTAATGGCAATAAATCAGTTCATGAGACCATCAGGGATGTCTAGGTAAGCCTGAAATTTGTGGGTCGGACAAGCATTCAGGAAGAGCAGATTACAACTGGAACAGAGGCTGAAGCTGTTGCCCAGAGGCAATAGGGAAACTTTGGTCTTGCTTTTAAAGCCTTTCAACTGGTTGAAACATGATCATCTGGGTTATCTAGCATGATCTTCCTTACTTAAAATCAGTGAATATGTATTTTAATGGTATCCACAAAATATGTTCAGAGAAACATTTAAGGTAGTGTTTGGTTGAACAACTGGGGAATGCAACCTGGTCATATTGATACATCAAAGGAATAATATCTCTAGTAAGGTCGATAATTTACATATAAGGGTGTGAGACAGATAAACATAAATTGAGCGGAAGATAGAAGGGGATATATATAGCTACTAGGTAAAACAACCAGTAGTGTTTCCATCTTAGCTGTATAATCCATTATGTGTGAGATATGCCCATGGAAGGACAGAGTTCAGTAACTCCAGTGCCATTACCAGAAAGAGAAGTGGGTGTAGGGATTTATGGTGACATATTTATAAATTTAAATTTGCCTTTTATAATAACTTCATTGAGAGAAGCCTGAGGCTGTAGCTGCCACGTAACTTCTGAAAACATTAAAATCTAAGTACTTCTTTTCTACATGAGTAAACCATAAATTCTTTCCAAGAACTGCTCTGAGTGTACTCAAATGACCTTTAATTTAGAGAAAGATGAAACCTCATGACCTGAAGAAGAGGAGAGAAGTCATAATAGTGATAAATTAGTGAACTTCCAAAAGATTGCTTAACAGAACACTAAAAACCTCCGTTTGAAGATCACAGATTTCATACAGAAAAACTCATATAAAATACATAAAAGTATTATAATTTCTGTCTGAAGGATTAAACAATGAAGATCTATTCAATCCCCACTATGTCTGGGAGGAAGAAATAAAGAAACATTTTGTTGCCTGAGCTATAAAGGTTCAGCAGAGCAGTCGTTAGAGTCTTGAGTTGGTTGATGAATTTGGGAATGAGTTAATAAATTTCAAGGCCACCCAAAATTATTTGACAATGTGGAATTTGTGAATTCTGGAATAAGTGAGTTCATTGTGTAGACAAAAACTATTATTATTTGGACTAAGATAGAGTCTGAATTCTAACTCTGTCATATATTTGATCTGTTACTTTTCCTCTCAAAACTAACATTTTTATCTTTATCATAAATGTCATTAAGTCTTTTACAAGTGTCTAAGTAATTTAATATTGTTTTAAATATAACCAATTGTTCAGATTATAAAATAACATTAATTTATCCAAAATGAAAAACTGGATATATGGTTTAAGCTGGTTTAAAGATATTGTCATATTAGAACCAATCAAGTTAAAATATTTAGGAATTCTTTTAATTATATTATAGGTTATTTGATAAACTGAATTTTTATCCTTTACTTGACGTAACGTTTTTTCATGCTCTTCCAACAATAATCAACACTCAGCGGTAGTGTCACTAGCAGAAAACATCATCTCCAAGCTCTTAGCTATAGGCCTGGAATGGGAATAGGGGTGGAGGTGGGCTGGAGGGAGACAACAGATGATTAGGACACCTGTGAATGTTTTTACATTGTAACCATTAAAAACTTAATAAAATGTGTTTTATTTCTCTCCCTGCATTAATTTTTAAATGGTGCCAAAATATCCCTTCAAATGAGCAAACAACAGCATCCAAAAAACTAGGTTAGGTCCTTCAAGAGAAAGTGGCATTCAAACAGTAGGCCCAGCAATTTAGTAAGAAATGCATGCCAGCTAATTCAACCTTTCATCTGAAGATTAAATACTACCAGTGTTTTTTCCGCACCTGTGGCAGATGGTCAGTGGAAGAGAAATTGTCCCAGTCAGCTCATCTCCATCTTTAAATCCCCAAATACAAGTCACAGATGGCCGTGGGAGTGTCGTTCTGTGTAGCAAGGACTCTGAAAACAGACCTCAGTCCACCTGAGAAGTGCTGTTAAAGATCAGCCTGCCTTGTTTCTAAATGAGCCAAAAGCAAAACCATACCTTGGGATTCAAACACTGAAAATCAGAAGATTGTAAACTCTGAAACTGTGTTTTCAGACTGAGGAGTTACACGCACACAGTACACTTAAATCTCTACGCAAACAGACATAAAAAATCATAATGAGTAGGAAAAAAGGTCTAACGTCCTCAATATCTTCTGTTTCTCTTTGAATCCAGTAGCAAGGAATCTTACAGATAAAAGAGAAAAGGTTTATCATACTCCTCACCTTTAAACTCCTTCATTATTAATTAGAGCTGACTCAGGATGGAACTGTCCTATAATCATGTTTTATTTCATCAGTTAATAATTACTAGAATTGGCTACCAACATTTACAATTTATGTAATATTTATCTACAGACCCATTTTGCTTTCTTACCTTAAAAAAATCATTTTACATGGAACAGCTAGGTTAGCTGGCCTTGACCCAGTGGGGATGTGTGCCTTCACTGGTCTGTCATGATTCCAGAACTTTCCTGCAGACTTACACCTGGGCTGCATCACTCATGTATGTCTCTAGTCGGGTCTCTAGGTAAGTACATCAGAAACACTTTTCCTTAAACTTTAATATGGATCAGGCCTCCTGGAGGGCTCTTTGAAACAAACTGTTCAATCCCACACCCAGAATTTCTGATTTAGTAATTGGCTTGGGGAGCAAAAATGTGTATTTCTAAAAAGTTCCAAGATGATGCTGATAATAATAGTAGGAGACTACACTTGGAAAACTATATTCCTCTGGAACTGAATTGGATCAACTAGTATTTGTAATATGTTTTTTTGTCCAATATCAAGCACAGGGTATAGGAGAAGAAAAAGCTCCCTCAAATTCCCTATTCTCTATTAGTGAGTTTATTAATTTGTTAGGGTTGTCATTAAAAAATACCACAAGACAAATGTATTTTTTCACAGTTTTAGAGGCTAAAAGTCAAAGAACGATGTAAGTGTAGAGTTGTTTTTTTCTGCCTCCTTTGCCTTGCAGATGGCAACCCTCTGTTGCTTCATCCTGTGTGTGTGTGTGTGTGTGTGTGTGTAGAAGGCTCACATGATTATGGAGTCTGAAAACTCCAACAATCTGCCATCTGCAAGTGTGACCAAGAAAAGTTGATCATATAATTTCCTTGAGTCTGAAGGTACAAGAAACAGAATCACTGGTGTTCTGAAGTTCAAGGTCAGGAGTAAATGTATGTCCCAGGTCTAGCAGAGAGCAAATTCACTCTTCCTCCTCTTACTTGTTCTATTTAGGCCCTCACTGGACTGGTTGATGCCCACAAGTTTTGATGAAGGTAGTCTTATTACCTCGGCCTACTAATTAAAGTGTTAATCTCTTCTTGAAACACCCTCACAGGCACACTCAGAAATAAGGCTTTACCAGGTCATGTTTTAGACATTCCTTAACTCAGTCAAACTGATACATAAAATTAACCATCACAATTACATTTTGAGGTACCCGAAGTTGGAATTTCAATATGTTAATTTTGGGAAGACACATTCAGCTGATAACCATGAGGTAAAAAAAGGAAAAATCTCAGAAAGTAGAAAGTCAAAACTCAAAACTATAAATACTGACTTTTTATACAAACTTTATGCTTGCTTAGGCACATCCTCTGAGGAACTGGAAATTCTATCCAGGCATCTATCTTGTGTTTGAAAACCATTATCACAGGCTAACATTCAGTGTTGCTGACTCCTGCGGTTAGAGTCCCTCTTAGGGAATCCTTCCTCTCTTTTCCCAGTGTCAGAAACCATTCATATCCACATGGTTTATTAGTGGTTTTTAAATTGGCTCAGCTGCTCTTAATTGGAAGGTTGTCTAAAATTCCATTAAGGCAGATAAATATGTACTAAAAATAGGATAAATTTCAACATCACATGTTTCTACCATTAATTTTTGGTGAATATTTTATAAACTTAAAACATTTCTTCATGAATTTCTCTCTCCTTCTCCCTTTCCTTGCTTCCCTTTTTTTCTCCTCCCCCCCCCCCGCCCCCTCTTATGATACAAGAACAGGGCTGCTCTTGTATCTGGCATCAGGGTCACATGTTCTCCCAGTCATCTGCCCATGTTCCTTGGTGTCTCTCTTTCATATTATTTCTTTGCTTTTTTAAAGATTTTGTTTTTTTGTTTTTAGAGAGAGGGCAAGTGAAGGAGAATGAGTGGGAGAGTAACATCTATGTGTGGTTGCCTTTCATGCACCCCCAGCTGGGGACCAGGACAACCCAGGCATGTGCCCTGACTGGGAATGGACCCCACAAACCTTTTGATTTGCGGCGTGGTGTTCAATCCACTGATACACAAAAGCCAGGACTATTTTAAAGAATTTAAAGGATAATTTCTTGTGAGCCACCTTTAAAAATATAAAACAAAAAAGTAAAAAAAAATCTCTCTCTCTCTCTCTCTCTCTCTCTCTCTCTCTCTCTCTCTCTATATATATATATATATATATATATATATATATAGAAGCCGCATCTAAAATACAATTGAAGCAAAAGAAAGTACAATACATTTAAGTTTATAAGTTAAAAAAATACCCATATCAACTGTAAGGAAATAGTGTACTAAAAATAAGACATAACCAAGATTTAATAAAGCTTACATATTCATTAACAAAGGATGACACCAAAAGATAAGCTTTTCACACTCCCATGGACCACAGCATTGCCCCACCAAGGAGATTAACACTCCTTCTTTCCCTGCTCCAGCACCAAATTGTTGGGGAGTGCAGGGATAGGTGCTTGACCTTAGAGGGCTGTCAGTCTAACTAGGGGGTGCAGACCCGTCCAAAGCCCACAAAAGCCTGGGAAGTTCATTGGTCATTTTGAAAAACTTTTGGTCTTTGCCAAGACAAAGATGTAATCCCAGGGGAACAAAGAAGTTCTCTCACTCTCTCTTGCTCTCTCTTTTGCTCATGACCAGCACTTGCCCCATGCACTCCGGCATTCTGTTCTCTCTCCATAGCCATGTGGCCTAGCAGCCACATGATTGACAGCCACATGGAGTCTGCCACCAGAGGAGCAAGGAGTAAACTAAGCTACCTGGATGGGGACTGAGACTGCTTAGCACTGCCTGCAGGCTCCAAAGCACTAAGCTTTAATGTGAAGCAGACACTCTAGACCACAGGTGGCAAACACAAGGCCCACGGGCTGAATCCAGCCCTCCACCTTGTTTTATCCAGCCTGGCACCTTGTTTCTACTCGGCAGCAGCACCACCAAGCTCCTTGCCCTTAGTTAAGGAGTAGTTACATTTATACAGTCCTAAAATTACATCTGGTCCTTTGAAGGCAACTATGAGGCTGATGTGGCCCCCGGTGAAAATGATTTTGACACCCCTGCTCTAGACACTGGCTTTTGTCTTGGCCTTTCTGAGGACAAGATTGGACTTTTTCCATGGTGGGACACAGGGAGATGGGCTTTGGAAACCCAGTGGGCAGCTTCCATTTGCCATACCACAGTCTCCCATGTATGGGTCTTTGGAATGCTTCCTCACAATTCTGTGTGAGAGCCTAACTCCCACCTACAACACTATCACTGAGTAAATATTCTGGAGGAAGGTATTTCCAGAATACTTAATTCAGTAGCTCAACAATTGAGTGTTTTAAAGTTCAGTTCCTGTGATTCAATTGGGTTAATGTCATTGTTCCAACAGAGCCAACACTGCTCCAGGTTTTCCTATGACAATATTTCTTAGCCCAAAGATGAAGTGGTCTTCTGTTTATCATTCTCTCCTGTACTTCACTGTTAGTATAATCTTGCCCACAAGGCTCTCATCAGGTGTCTTTTGATGTCTCAGTGGCCAGAGTTTGATCAACCATAAACTAGTAACAGATAAAGAACAGTGGAATTACCAACAATTGATTGAAAACCATCCTAGTTTATTCCTTGATATTTTTGGAATAAACCATCACTTCTGAGCTCATTGTTGCTCTCATATATCTAAAAAGGGAACAAAAGCAGTTATTTTGGCAATTAAGTTAGGGATGGAATACTCTTCATCAAATTGTCTTTTCTCCTTCACTTCTTCATTTGCCTTCTTATAATGGACACTGAGTGTCTGTAATTAAAGTGATATCATTAATGTATGGATAGGCTGAAATGCTGAAATCTATAAATATTTCATGCAAATGCAAAAATAAATATAATTCAACTTCAGGTTATGTTGAATTATTCCAATACAAATGAAAACTGAATCATTATCAAAATCAATTTAACCAACTAGTCAAACAGAATCTTTTAGAAAAGTAATGTTGCCTCTACGATTAAATTCTTTGATCATTTTACCCTTTATAAACAAAGTATTCCTTTTATTTTCAGGCAATCATGAAACAAACATCTAATATAAAGTATAAGCTTCTTTGTAATGTATCAAAATAAATATCTATATATGAAATTCTATATTTTCTACATAAGTAACTCAAGGAAACTTCCACACACATTATAGTAAAATGAGACACAGCAAGTTATGAATGAACATAACACATTATGACTTTATTATATTTGCACAAGGAACACGATAGTAACTGCTTTCAACCTTCAAGTATAAATATATTTTTAAATCACCTTTTAATTTAAAATGGGCTTTTGCAGGATGTATTGTATTTAATTATATCGGTATGCTTTAAAAGGATGTTGCGAGTGTTCAGAATACCTAACTGTGGTTAGGTAGTTACCACAGTTCTGTTGTTCTTAATTACCCATATGAAGGCCAAATGAATCAGTAGTCAAGGGGGGGCAATTATAAAATTTACAGAAGAACACGACTCTCTGGATGGAGTTTTCTGCAAGCCTCATTTGCTATTACACAGTCGGTAGTAGAGCATTTCGATATAAATGAGAATTGGATGATGCTCTATAAGCTAAATGTCATCAGGTTGGCGGATGGTGACAATATGGGAGAAAGTCACATTTTTTCAGAAGTTTATTTTGACAAATTTCCAAATATAGAAAATGCAGAACTTGAAATCAAAATAAAAACAATTTCATTCTGGAAGGCTTACTTATGGGAACTGAAATGCCTGGTGCTATGCTTCCACTAAGATATATATCACTTCATTAAGTCACAAGGAAGCCAGCAAAGTGCAGAAGAGCTGCTAACTGTAAATTGTAGCTTTTGTTGTCTGGCTATATTGAATATAAATATTGAGAAGATTTTCTGTCTGGAGCAGCTATAAAAATGTAGCCCACGTGTTCCAAATGTCCAGCTGAATAAACTCTCTATGGCAACTAGCATATGAACATGCAGTTAGAAATAAAGGATATATATAGGCTTTTTCTTTTAATACCTACATTTCGCTATTAGTCAGGAATAATAACTCTCAAGCAGGACTGTTTGGGTAGAGTTATAAAGTTTAGAAATATACTGAATCATTGATACTTGGATGTCCAAGAACTTTTCATCAGTCAGTATGCTAAATGTCTAATTAAAGGCGATAATAATTCTTTTACGAGACATGTACCAACAGTAATTCACATTATAAAAGCAAATAAAAAGACTAAATGCAGCTATATATGACTCATATTTTAAATAAATACTTTTTTTCTTGTGGAGTAGATGAGTTTTGCTAAGTAGCCACCAGTACAGATGCTATTTGGTTAAAGTTATGTTATGAAAAGACCCCAATAATGTCCAGATGTCATTTACCCTCAATGAATGAATAACTCCCCTTATAAAACCAAGAAAAAAAAGGCTTAACTCAAACACACACATCATGTCAAAACTGAAAAAATGCAACTCTCTACCATATTGTCTTCATCCCCAACCTGATGGCATTTAGTTTAATGTAGCATCATCCTATTCTCAATTGTATTAAAATGCTCTACTACTAACTTTGTAACAGCAAATGAGGCTTGAAGAAGAAGAAATGCAAATATACATATAAATATACATATGTACAGACATACTTTTCTCTCTTAGTGTCAGCCTATAAAGAGTGATGTTATTAGCTAGGAGTGCCCAGGAACTCACATGAATGCTTACTATTCTGGCAAATCCCTAGGCCAAAATTTCCCCCACTTAAGTCACTGCTTTGATGTGGCTGGAGCAGCCCTTGTGTTTCTGACTGAAAGATGCACCTCAGCAAAAACCCTCTGTCAACTCTGAAAACTCGAGGGTTATTATTCTTACAACTCCTTGAGGATACACAGCATGCTGCATGCCCAGAGCCACACCATAAGCTTGCATAGTGAGCGAAGAAGAGAGAAGCTGGGAGAGAGAGAGAGAAAGAGAGAGAAAAAGAGCCATAGGTTTTCCTGGGCTCACTCTTTATTGGCCCATTTTTCCTCCAGAAAGAAGAAACTTGATTCTTAGACTTGCTAGGTTAGGATGTAGGTATGGTTGGTTTCCCTGTGTCCTTTAATTTCAGGGCACCCACGTCAGCCTCTCCAAATATTCTCTCGTACTGCCCCTCCCTTGTGCCTTAAGTATAATATTAAGGATCTATTCTTGTGTTCCACACCTCTGAGAACTGGAGAGTAATGTAAGCACAGCAGTAGTTCTCTGCAGTGAAATTCTCTCCTCATCATATTCAACCTCAACATTTATATGGTTCATGTAGGGGATACACTAGCACTGAACAGACCACTGCCACAAAGTCCAGGGCACCAGGTGACTTTTCACTGCAATATTTACTCAATGTTTTTATATTTGAGGCCACTGTCCAACAGCATTTTTATGTGTGTGTGTGTGTGTGTGTGTGTGTTTACTGCCCCAAGTCAAGTCTCCTTCCAATGTTTTCTGTTAACAACTCTTGCTATTGAACTGATTAACACTTTGTTGAACTTTTATATATAATAGGAATTCTGCTAAGCATTTTATATGTTATTTAGTTTGATGCCCATAGCATCCAAATAATATCATGATTCTTTTGTAGATGGTAACAACTAAACATCTTAGGTTAGGAAATAATATTTTTATCTCTGTAATGATTTTATTTCTACATTGTTCTTGGGAAATATATAATGCAGTCTAATGTAGTAGTTAAAAATGTGGATTCTGGATTTAGCTAAATCTGCCTATAAATCTTCTCTCTATAATTACTAGTCATGTGACATTGGGAAAATGTCATAGATTTTCTGTGTTTTAGTTTATCAGTAAATGGCATAATATTTCTTATTTCATGGATATTTTAAAATATGTAAGCATGGGGTGTCTGTGTGAAGTCAGTGCGGTAAAATGAGTACAGAGGACGTAATAAGCTCTACTAATACATGCTAGCCAATATTTTTGTAGCGATTGATATGGGAATTCAAAAATAAAGTATCTTTTTATTGTATAAATTTAATTATTTTATGCATTGTAGAGATTACTTCTCATAAAATTTATGCATAAATTCTATGTTAAATTTTATGTTACATTAAACCAAATTCTGTGTATGCAATACTCAAGGAGAGGGAAGAAACCTAACAAAATTCTTTATAAACATTGACTCAAAGTGTTTATGTTCTTATAAAAAGAGAAAACAGGCACAAACATAAACATGCATAGAGGAAAGACAATATGAAGACACAGAGAATGCCATCTACAGTCAGAGAATGCCTGAGACCACCAGAAGTTCGCAGAGAGGCACGGAACAGATCTCCCTCCCAGCGCCTAGAAGCACTCCACACTTCCAGCCCTGAATTCAGATTTCTTTCCTCCAGAACTGAGAAGCGACAAATGTCTGTTATTCAAGCTACCCAGCTTATGGCACTTCGTTTCAGCAGCCCCAGGAAACTAACACAATGGCAAGTTGATTTATCAAGGCAATCCTGTGAGGGAAGATAGTCATTTCAATAAATGGTATTAGAAACCTGTATATGTACATGGAAAAAATTAATACCATGCTTACCTCAAATAATAATTAAAATTAATAAAATTGATAATGCATATAAACATTAATGGTAAAGCTGTAAAAATTGTAAGAGTAATAAGAATTTAATAGTTTCTGAGAATTGAAACCAACACACAAGGGGGGAACCCCCCAAAACCCAGAATGTATCTATAAAAATTGTGTAGTTGTTCTTACATATTTAAACTTCAGCCACCTTCAAAGTACTCTCTATTTGATGCAATACACTTACTGAGAATTTTTTCCACTACTCTGTAGATTTTGATGCCTTTTAGTGATTTTTTAGTGATTTGTTTTGGTCTTTCCACATCAGTAAAACATTTCCTTTTGAGGATTTTTTTCACCTGGGGAAACACGAGAAAGTCTCTTGGGGTGAGATGGGGTGAATAGGGAGGGTGGGGCACAGAGGTCATGCTGTTTTTGGTAAAAAGTTGCTGAACACTCAGCATGGTGCAGGCAGGTCGAGCTCATAAATCACCCACCATGAAATGGGCAAAGGAGATGAAAGAGTCTTCAAAAAAAATTCACTGAAACCAAACACAGCCTCGTACAACAAAGCCAGCTGGCACACTGATACAGGTGGGTTCCTAGGACACTCACTTAGTTGGGGTAGCCTGTACTACAAGGGTCCCGCCTTCCAGAAGATAATTCTCTCTTTTTTTCTTTTTTTGCCCCCCCTTCATATTTTTCTGTCTGTGCTAAATGACTCTGGTCTAGGCAATGAGAATGACAAGGAGATCAAGGAAGAGGAGGAGGTCAATGAGGAGAAGAAACAAACAAACAAATAAAAAGCTAGCTAGATGTTTATTCCAGGAAATATTAGCTGTTGGAAGATAAGTCTGTGAATCAACTAAACTAACTGACTTTTCTGGATTTGCAACTTGCTCACCAAAGCTCATTTTAAAACCTCATCTTATTGTGCCTAACCAGTCCGAAGCATTCGTGTTATAAACTGGCTGCTCCCATCCAGTTCCTTGATTTTAGTGAGGCCTTGAAAATCCCTAAGTTTCCTCCCCCAACTTTCCCATGTCAAAACAATACCAAAATCTGTAAAGGAGGATTTTAATTTAATGAACTCTAATAAATTAGCTTTGCTTCAACAAGTGGGTTCTTTGATACTATCTAAAGAATTGACATTTGATATTTCTCATAGCTATTTTATCAGAAGCCTTGACCCCAAAGTAACACAACCACTAAATTTAAGTTCCAATCACAACTTAATATTACTGCAGGGAAAAATAAGAGTTCAAAAGAATTTGGTGGGTTTTGGGGACATTTAAATATTATCTGGATATTAAATGGCATTATGGAATTTTTATTATGTGATTCAAAAATTATATGAGTGATTATTATCTTAGAACTTACTAGAATAGATTTTTGTCAAAATGATATATAGATAAATAAAAAAGGGTTAAGTGTACAAAGAAAATTGTTTAAATTCTAAAATCTAGAGGATTTTCTAAAATTCTAGAGGATATTTGCATGCTCATTATAGTAGTTTTCAAACTTTATTTGAAACTTCATTAAAAAACACGAAACAACATTCCACCCAAAGCTTCATAGGAACACACACCTGATTTATTGCCTTCTGGTCATTAATATTGTCTCCATGATGGTTATTCGGAGATTCTAGATGTGTACCATAAATCTTGTACTTTGACATTTCAAGTTGGGTATCTAAAGTATATGTTTGCAATATCCCACCAAAAAGTTTTTCCAATTTAGTGAAATCCTCACACCCATAAGTCAGAAAGTAGACAATTTAATGAAATTACATTAGAATGTTCTGCATTTTTGCCTGAATAGATACTTTAGGAAAAATGCACATAGACATGTCTGTGTACACACACACACACATATAGAAATACATGTATATTTACAATTAAGCAATAGTTCCTTCTAACTATTTCAACCTTTGTTGAAAAAAGAAGTATTTTAGAAGCTTTAAAAAGGCAGAGTTCTCTGCTGAAATTCTTCAGGAAACTCATAGATTACTCCCTCTGTCCTTCCAAGTAGTTATTAAATTTTGAAAAGGACAAAAAATAGTTTCCATCCAAACCTACAAAAAGGGATTCAACATCATAGCATTGGCATCTGGACTTTCCAGCAGGTGAACGGCAGGCCTACGAGGACTGACAGTCCACTGACTTATTTAATTCAAAATTACTATTCATGTCATCTCAAATTCCACGGAAACCAGCAATCTGGTGTCACAAATGCTGACTGTGAACAACATGTTCATAAAAAGGCTACTACCATATGTAGGATTAAGATAGAAATATAATTTTCTTTTGAGTCATGGATGATAAAATGTCCAACAAAAATGAATTCTATTGGCATTAGCAAGGCTAAATAATATTAGGAAAATAATCATGACTTTGGCTTATACTTTAAGTGCAACATAATTTTAGCATGCATTTATCATGGGGAGGTAATTTTATGTAGAGTTTTATATAAACACATATATATGTATACACAAATGTATGTGTGTATGTATAATATCTGTATATATATGAGCAAATGTTTCTGTAGATATATATAAAAATTATACATGACATAGCTAGCAGATATATATGAATATATATGAACATATGTGTCTGAATGAGACAACCCCCAATGACAAGGAAACTTCTGAATTCAAATATTAGTAATGCTTGTTCCATACTTTAGAAACTTTGAAGATGCCATTACTTGTTAAACATTTAAGAAGGCTGCCTCTTTGTAAGAATTATAATTTAGGATGGAGACATTTTCAGATTGAGTGCTTTCTGTCTTAGAGACCTATACATCTGCATTTCTAAAGGGGCTACAACTGAGAGTAAAAAAAATTGGGGAGGCTCCTGTATACATGATTAACACAAAATCAAGGGTGCATACAAAATTTTTCAGAACAGAGGTAAGAAACTATGTTCAGAAATATACTGGTTATCTAATGTTTCATAACACATTTCAAAAAACTTAGCATCTAAGAAACCATGTATATTTATTATCTCACAGTTTCTGAGGATCAGGCACCGAAACACAACTTCCCTTGTCCTTTGCTTCAAGGCCACTCATGAGGCTGCAATCAATGCTTTGTTTTGGCCAGGGTTATGTTCTCATTTGAGGCTCACCTGCTTCCAGGTTCATGGGCCTGTTGTTCCAAATCAGCTCTTTGTGGTTTGTAGGCTTGAGGACTGCAGCTTCTTGTGGGTCATCAGTTGCAGGCCATCCTCAATCTGCCATCTCTTGGGATGGAGCAGCCCTCAGGTCCAGGCCAGTGGGTCTCCCCAACGTAGAGGCTTGTTTGCTCAAAGCAGGAAGCCAAAAAGTCAATGGAAATAATCTGCTAAACAAGTTGTCATTTTTTCCCCTAACATTACATAAACATGGAAGTAGCCTCTCATTACACCAAATATTTTAGTTAGAAAAACGTCAAAGACCTCGCCCATGCTCAGATGTAGGAGATTGCTCTAGGATACAGAGATGCAGAGGTCATTAAGGGTCATCTTAGAGCACAGTCCCTAGAAGAGGTAAAGGAAATCATTGATACAAAGAATCTCTTGTGTTGGCACTTGTTGGAATCTGAATATTATGAAGAAGAAGTAGGAAATAAGGAATATCAATCTCAGATGACATCAGCAGAGCCACACAGAACAAGTTAATTGCAGGGAACAAGACATTTCACTGTTAGCTGATATATGCATGGCATGGTACATTGAGCAACGAGACCACTAAAGTAGTACCTTATATTTAACGATTCCATTAACAAACCAAAGTTTGTATCAGTAAGTCTAAATGTGTTAACATAAATGTTGTAAGACTAGTTGTTATAATAAAATGTATGTTGCCACTTGTGTTAAGTATATTTTAAACCATTTATCATAAATATCAAATTATATTATTAATTCAAATACACATATAATTTTTATATTACTAATGTGATGTTATGCAGAGTTGCTCAGGGGAATAAAGACAAAACAAGAGATAGTGACAAGGGTGATGGGGAAGAACAGGCAAGAAAATGTATACTCGTAATGCTATAATGTAAATTTTTTTTTTAGTTGTCAAATGACCTTTTATTGAAATATTTTCCCTTGTAGTTCTTAACTAGCCGGGCACTCCACTGCACCACTGTGGATGTCACCTATGATGTCATGAGGGTGGCGGCCATCTACAATGCAGCCCACAGGCTGGGCCATCCCCAGGATCTCTGTAATGGTTCGAGAGAGTTCTCTAGCTAAAGATCAGTGCCACATTTGTCAGGCAATGTTGACAATCTCATCAAAAGTGGTATTTCCACTGTGCTTAATGTTTCTTTGCTTCTTTTTGTCTTGTGGTGGTTGTTTGAGGGCTTTGATGCTCAGGGCAGAGGCAGAAGACACCACCTCAGTCTGGGCCTATCTGTTCTGAATGGTCAGTTTCACTGTCATCCTCAGACCCTTCCAGTCACCGGTTGCTTTGGTGATGTCATCACCAACCTTTTTTGGAGACGGTCCCAGGGGGCTGATCTTGGGGGTTAGGACAAATGGGCACCCACTTCCCCGCTGGTGCCCCTCAGGTCTATGACTTTGATGTCGTTGGGGTTAAATTTCGGCAGCATGGTGGAGGTGGCTGGTGTAGGATGAACCTGGATTGGGGACGACCAAAGAAAGTTGCATTTTTGCCTCCTCTGAGCCAAAAGCCAAAAATATATTGTAAAATTTTGTATAATGGTTTTTACTGTATTTTTTCCATTATCATTTATCTCCTTTATACCCTCTTGCACTTAGACCAACTCCCTCCCCACCTTCTCAATTATCACACTGTTGTCTATGTCCGTGAGTTCTTTTTCTCCTCTGCTTGATGTAAACTTTTTATAAAATCAGCAAAGCATATTTTACTTATATTTGAATAAGAATTAATTACGACAAAGCTTTAAGAAACACTTAGCATTATTTCTGCCAAGCCTTTCTTCCTATATCCTTCTGTGTCTCATCAAGATCTTATTAGTTAATAAGATTGTCTAAGATTATTGTGTTTATGACTAATAATAAGCAACTGTGCATTCTTAATGGGACTTATGTACTTTTATGTTTCCTTGACTACACTCTTTCTACTTAATTATTCATACATAATCATGTCTAAATATTCTCTAGTTTATTGTTTTGCAATTTAAAATCTCTGCGATACAGAAAAATACAAGTAGTTAACATCACATTTATATTTTCAGCCTTGATTCATCTTTTAAGGGTCTTTTTTTCTCATTTCTGCTACATATTTTAGAAATATCTCAGAGACCTGTGGCACCCATACCTGACATGGTAAGCCTGTTCACTACCAAGCTATGAACGATTCTCCAATTCCAGCAGTCTCCATTTCAATAAATAGTACCAAAATCCACCCGATTCCCAAGGGCAGAAACCTGATTTGTCCCTCTTCCATGGTTTTTACATCTAATCACACGTTTTTAAATTTGTCATCTGCTCCACCTCCAATGGATGCTGATGCTTCCATATCTATACTTTTAACCTTAAGCCCTTTTCTGTTGCTTGAAACTTTAACATTCAACTATATGTTCTACAACCTCTATTTAGAGGTATAAATATTACCCTTGAAATGCCTAAACCAAAGTTGCAAACACCCTCCACAAACCTATCTGTTCTCACCAGTTTTCAACTTCCTAGTAAGTAGCCTTATCATTTAGTCAGTTGGTCAAACTAAAAACATAAAATGTAATTTGTTTATTTGTGGGGTTTTTGGTTTATTTTATTCCTTATTGTTTAAAATGTAGTAATTCATTCAACCCTCTGGGCAATACATTATATTCTAGATACAAAGACACAGCACACCATCTCTGCTGGTAACATCCTAGTCTGAGCTACAGCAAACTTGTGTCTGAACTACAGCAATAAAATGCTAATGAGTCTTCCTGTAACCACACTGGTCGGTACCTTATAGCTCAGAATGAGTTTTCAAAATGATGGATTTGACTCTGTCACTCCTTTGATTAATATCTACCAACATTGCCTATTCACTAGTAGCTTACTATTCATAGCAAAATAAAATGAAAATTTTGTACCTTAAAAGAACTAAAAAATCTGACCCATCACTATTTTGGACCTCAGTTCCAAACCCCTTTCATTCCATCTCTCTGCTCAGGCAGCTCAGCTACATTCTGGGTGGTAATGTACCCCAAATATGTCTATTCCCTAACTCACACACCTACGAACATTACCTTATATAAAAAATATATAACCTTGTACCCATGATTAAGTTAAGGATTTCGATATGGAAAGATTAATCTAGATTATCTGAATGAGCCATAAGTGCAATAAAAAATGTCCTTATTACAAGGAGGCAGAGGTGAATTACATCAGAGAAGAGAACAGGCGATAGGACCATGGAGGAAGAAACTGGAGTGCTGTGGCTATAAATCAAGGGATCCTGGTAGTGACCAGAAACTGGAAGAGACAAGGACAAGGGCAAGGGCAAGGAAAGGCTCTCTCTTAGAGCCTCCAGCAGCAACGCATTGATACCTTCATTTTAGGACAGTGCCTTCAGTCTTCCGGCTTTCAGAACTGTGAGAGGATACATTTCTCTTGTTCTAAAATACTAAGTTTACAGTAATTTGTCACATCATCCATTGGAAGCTATTACACTTACCTTCTTCTAGGTCTGTGTTTCACTTTGTATTTATTTTTTGTTATTTTGAGTAGAATGCTCTTTACTCATCATTTAGATCATAGCTCAAAAATTTCCTTTCAAAAACCTTTTCCTAGTCATTCTGGCTAAATAATGTCTGTCTCCCAACTACCTTCAGTTGCAAGAATGACTAGCATCCCTTTTCCTAATAACAGCACACTCAGAATGTACCTTGTTGGTTTTGCATTCATTGTCTGTCTCCTGCCAGAAGAACATAAGATCTCTGTGGTCTACAATTTTTAACTTTTTAACTTTCTTAAGGTAAGTAACTTTACTTCCTAAACTATCATCTTCAGTATAAGTTATTGCATAATGAATAAAAATGGATCCGTTAAGACTATGTGTATTTCCTGTTTTTTCCCCCATTCAAGATTGGTTTTGCTCAATCATATCAGCTACAGAAACATCACTCATTAAGAATGTTTGTGATTGTATAGTTCCCACCTCATTTGTTTCTTCCGATCATTGCTAGTGTCTAGGATTGATTTAAGAAAAAATAAATAAGCACTGCCTCTTAAAGCATTAATATTTTTAAAAATTTCTTCTATGAATAATATAATTTTGCATTTCTTTAATTATGTGCTCACATAAGTGTTCAGGTAATAAAAATTCTCCTCACCCCTCTTATCCATTTTTTATTGTTTCAACCTAATTTGTGGGGTGATGCATTTGGTTATTCTTTTCTCTATTCTCCCTCTTCTCCTGTTCCAAACTAGTTCCAGTCTTTTCATAATCTCTCACTTCAGAGATATTTGTCACATCCATAGCAAACCCTCCAAGACTCCATTAACAATTGCTGTCTTTTGAAAATCGCAAGTATAATAAATGGTATGTACTAGATTTGATTACTGGTGAAGAAAGAAGGGTAGCAATTAAAGCCTTTTGAGAACAACATAAAATGAGATTTTTTTTCTTCCTTGACTTGAAAGGGGGTAGAGTTCTTCATGTTTTCATATCCGGTAGCACCTGCAGAGATGACTGGACCAAGGATGTGTCCTAACATCGTCAAAGTTTCCGTTGTCCCATGGGTTACCTGAAAACACATTCATCTCGGAATCTGCTGGAAGCTTTTCAGATGAGGCCATGGGTTTCTTAGAGGTGATCAATATTGACTGATCACAATGATCAAAGAAGCATCAAAGTTCAATGAAGATATATAAGAAGCTAGTATTTTTGTATAATTCCCTAAGCAAAAGTCTTCAGTACAAATGGGACTGAATTTTCTATTAGATCATTACAATGTAGTTTGGGAATAGAAGAAACTTCACTTAAAGGAATGATAAAATATTTCACTTTATCCATACATAAGTTTGTGGTTATAAGATGACTCTTCTTCTTTTTTTTTTTATTTCACCAAGGACATATTTTCACTAGATGTCTGATCATGTAATTTCCTCTGGTGAAAAAGATTTTCTTTCCTGGGCACTAAGTTACCTGTAAGCATTACAAATAATCAACAATACAGTGCTTCAGTTAACTAACTGGCCCACATAAGAACAATTTATAGGCATGGATGAATGAATCATTTATGGGACTTGAGTCTGAATTAATATCAAGTGGTGAGTGAAAGAACTCAAATTATATGCATTATCTGAAGTCATAAAGAAACATCTGACATCTGAAGGTCATATAAAAAAGATTATTGAAAAAATGGAAACTGTTTTACATATATTTGCACAAGATTGAAAGAACTGCATATATCTCTATAGAGCTTGAAAATGGGGAGAATGGTGGAGATTGTTTATTGAACTGCTTCATATTATTTGTGACTATTTCTTGCTCCATTACCTTTCTTTAGAAAGAGTTAATAAATGTAAAATCTCCCATCAAAACTCACCCTCCATTCTTACATTATTTATACCTGATTTCAGTATAAAAGCCATGCATCATGTGATAAGGATTTTTCAACATAACTGAACACAGTCTTTTCTTTTTAATTGAAAGAAAATGTGCCTATTTGCATTTCTCCTTCTCCTTCACATCCTTTGTTTTTGTGATATGAGTATGATGGATTCTGTAAAATATAGTTTATGTACACATGGCATACAGAGAACTTCTAAGAAAATAGTAGGAAGCCTCCAAAAAATAGCATACCAAAACATGCTCCCCAGAAATAACTTTTATTCAGACACTTCTCAGATGGGAACTATAGCTTCAGCTTACTCAACAGACCTTTTTCCCTGATCCAAAAGTGTCTGTTCCTTCATTGTGAATTCAATAATGGACTACAATGACTTTTTTCCCCCAAACAACCATTGTGTAACTGTTTGCACATCTTTATGAGATATTTCTCTTTAAGGGAGAAATTGGAATTCAGTGTGTAAGACATTTGAAGGAAGAGTCAGTAGAGCTGTGGAGGTGAGATGGCTGGTCAGGCAACAGTGGTGACCCTGACTCTGTAGGTTGAGCTTGTGTGGTGTGGCACAGCAGCTTACTGAGAAGGGTTTTTCAAAGGTTATTTTTCTGTTCTACTGAAAGTATTGAAAACCCATTTTTTTTTGTAGCAGAATGTTCTTAACTGCCATATTTTTCCTCTATGCCAGTTTCTTCAATTTCTCAACACTGAAATAGTGCACTGCGAAGTTTTTGCTCTTGCTCAGCAGTTCTCTGACTGGGAAATGATCTACTTGAAATATGCTGGAGGCCCGTTTTTGTGGGAGAATGGTAGGTGACCCTGCCCCCTTGCAATGTACAGTACACAGGTGCAGCATTGTTAGGAGAAGATGCTGCACGACCTTTATATGGGCATGAACAGGTGTGAGCAGAATTTATTTCCTATGGAAGTAGAGAGGAGCAGGAAGTCTCAAATGGCAGCCAAGATTATCCAACCCAGCAGACATATGACTGAAAGCTGTTTATAAATAAAAAGCAAGCTTGATCAATTAGAAATGTAAAAATTACCAAAAAATTCACATAAGTTTTTGGCTTATTTGACTAATCCTGCTGTATGTAAGTAATCTCGTAGCTGAAACCTGCAATCTATCTTTTGACAGCTTCCTGAAAACCCCAGTCATGTTCTAATATCCCCCATTCACCTTTGTCCTTCCCACCTCAAGGATGCCCTCCTTTCTTTCTCTCCGTGGTCTTGGCAGGAGTCCTCTTCATTAGGTTTGGACTCTAAACTCCCATCAGGCTGTTTTACACCCTCACCTCTCCCCTTCATGCAGATTCTTACCTACCTTGCTCACCTGAACATAAGAGATTTTAGATTGAATTGTTTCAAAATGGAAGGATGGAGGTAAATAGATGACAGTCAACATTTTGATATTTGCAATTCAAAATATTCTGAGATTTTAAATGACTACCAAGTGTCCATTACTAGCATAAGAAGAAAGAGATTACAATGGTTGGAACCAAGGCTAGGTTGACATATGTAAATATTAGGTGTTCATTCTTCATTTGCACTTAATTAATTGTATGTGTTGACGTTTTGGTTTCTGTTTAATGATTTGTTTTATTGATGACTATTCCTTTGATTAATTATATGAGTTATGTATGCCAATGGTGAAATTAGAACTCTAGGTATAATACCAAGCAAGAGATAACTTTGTATTCCAATAACCTTTAGCTGCCTAATTTTTTCACTAATAAGCAAACAAATAATATTGTATTTGTTGATGACAACTAAATATTTTGGGTAATCTCATCTGATAAACTATCATTAAAAGTGTAATTTTTCTCTATCAGGAAAACTAGCTATTAAATAAATTTCTTTGAAAAGTATGTAAAGCTTTTATATTCAGTTAACGCATATTGAAATACTTCTCTCTGTGTGATACGGCAAAGGGTGAGTCATGTGTGTACAATCTCCAATGCAGTAAAGAATAAAGATGAAATGGATCTGATCTTGCATTTTGCATTCAATAAAATATTAAGATAATTTCTCTGAAAAATGCTACTCAAGTCTTTTTAATATTGAAAAATAAATCACTAAAGGTATTAATATTACAAGATTTTTACAGCATGAAGCAAGATAACGAATCTACCTTGCAGGCTCAAAAGGAAAAGGGAGAATAAATTTAATGCTGTAATTAAGATACTTATTTTATAAATGCCATCATAATTGCTACACAGCATCATTGTACATTAGGATGGTGTGTGTTAATTTGTCAGCTCATCTTGCAACAGTCATTATTGAATATGTCATGGATCCAATTGACTGGGAAAAATCAATACATTTTTTAAATGCTTAAATCCAATAAATTGTAGGAATCAGTGTAAAATTTCAGTGATGCATAATGAAAAACATATCAAAATTTTTAACTTGAAATATTAATTCATTCGGTATCAAGAATGTTGAAACCACTAAAAATATGGCAACACATCAATTACCATGCAAATTAAATTTTAGATAAACTAAATACTTAAATATTGAAAGATGGAAAAAAGTAAAAGTCATCATTAAGGAAAACTTATACATTGAGAACATATTAAGAACTGACTAGAAAGTCTGAAGTTCTTTTTATGGTCATTTTCAAAGTAAATGATTCAGTATAATAGATTTATAAAAATATGCAAAGAATATAGAGATATATTCTATATACTGTTTTCCTTATTATTAATATTTTTTCATAATTATGGTTGCAGTTAGTGATATAGATGTTTCATTATTACTAAAGTGAATTTTTTCGATTTATTATTTTTTTACACAATATGCCTTTTTATTTTCCAGGATGTCATCAAATTCATCATATTACACTCAGAGGTCTTAACTCCTTAGTCTCCTCTTGGCATAACAGTTTTGCAGACTCTCTTTTTGATAACCTTGACACTTTGTGAAATATTACTCAGCTATTTCATAGAATGTTTCTCCATTAAGATCTCTCTATCTTGCCCTGGCTGGTGTGGCTCAGTGGATTGGGCGCCGGCCTGCAAACCAAGGGGTCACCGATTCAACTTCCAGATCAGGGCACATGCCTGGGTTGCGGGCCGGGTCCCCAGTGGGGGGTGTGCAACCGCACATTGATATTTCTCTCCCTGTGTCTTTCTCCCTTCCTAACCCTCTGTCTAAAAATAAATAAAATCTTTAAAAAAAATCTATGTAATATTTTCCTTACTGTTAGGCTGATGCATGTGTGTTGAGGAGGAGAAACACAGAGTGAAAGTGGCATCACCATCACATCTTATCAAAGGTTGTGTATAGTTGACCTTTGAACAATGCGGAGGAGGTTAAGGATGCTGACCCCTGAACACTTGAAAATCTACTGTATCTGTAGATGCAAAACGACGGCCCATTGTATTCATTAAAAACATGTGCATATAAGTGGACCTATGCAGTTCAAACCTGTGTTATTAAAGGGTCATCTGTGCTACAACATGACCCATCACTGTGGATATTGACCTTGATCATCTGGCAGAAGTAGTGTCTGTCGGGTTTCTCCACACCGAAAGCACGCACCCCCTCCTTTTCATATTATACCCTTCGAAATGCAGTCACTACTCAGAGCCCACGCTAAAGGAGAAGGGAATTATGTTCAATCTCCCCGACAGGGACGTTTCTACACAGTTATTTTGGAATCCTCCTTCACTGGATATTTGTCTCTTCTCTCCAATTTTTATTCATTTATTTGTTTCATTATAGATTCATGAATATTTATATTTTTGATTATACTCTAATACTACTTAAATATTACTTTATATTTGTGCTCAAATTGTCACATCTTTAGCCAGTGGAGGGCTTGTAGTTGGCACCTGTGCCCTTCTGACACACCTCTATCACCGGTGTGTCTGTTGGGCGCGAAGGTGTTCCTTTTGACCACTGCTTGCCGTTCTGGCAGCACAAGACGCTGCAGGCTCCTGTTGTGTACTTGTTGCCATCGTCTTAAAAAGCCATGATTTCTCAAAGGAGCTTCACATTCTGGCATAACAGAATTGCACTAGATACCAAGGTCTGCGTGCTCAGTAAGTTTCTACTGGATGTTATTGCTTGTAGGTCTTCTCAACAGAGTAAGATCATGTATGTGTGTATAATAAGTCATACATATGTACTTAACTTTCAAAATTTCTATATGCCACCATCAACATTACTGTATTAATCTAAATGTGAGTTTCTACTAATGTATCAAACTCGAATTCATTACCATGTGGATTACTATATCTTCCCCATTCCTTACTTATCTGTAAACTCTTAACCCTGACGGTAAGAAACCTGGCTCCCAGGACCTGCCATGAACCTACTTAATTATCCAGGTTCAGGATACATACAAAGCAGCATCAGATATTTCAACCCACATGCCTGTGGTGGGGGGGGGAATGATCAACTAGAGTCTGGTGCGTACATACAGTGTATGAGTACTTTAGTATACAGACTCCACTCAAGTACAACACTGATCATCACCTTTTTGCTTCTCTTCCATCAGCGAGGCTGTTTCATAAATTTATAAGAAAGATTGTGATTCAAGAAAAAGTCACATTTTTATATGTAAAAATAAAACTTCTAAGGCAAAGCATAATATAAGCAAAATCGATTCACACATTTTAGAGCTGCCGGTGTGGCTGGGCTCATAGTAAGGGTCCTCTTCCAGGTGACATTCTCACATGGCCTCCTTTGGTGTGTGAACGCACACACACACACATCTGGGTTCTCTGCTCTTTCTGTAGGGCACCAATCCCATAATGAGGGCCACGTCCCCATGACCTAATCTAATCCTAATTACTTCTCAAAGTTTCCACTTCTAATTAACATCACATTGCCGGTTAGGTTTCAACAAGAAATTTTAGTTTGAACATGCAAATATTTAGCCCATATTACATGGATTGAGAAAATTACACTTATGTGTATGTATGTACGTCTACAGCCTATATTATTTTTGGCAATATAGATCATTTCAATTTTGTATTATTCACTGGGCATGGCAAAATCATACATACATACACATACCCAAATTTGTTTTAATTAAAATGTAAGAAGAAATGCAAATACAAAGTTTTAATAAGTCGACAAATATAAATTTTATCTGTGTTATAAAATGAGATCATTTTTAAGCTAAATAGCAGCTGGAAAGTAATTAGCTATTAATTTTCATATCTTTTTCTCAAAGTATAGGTTCGCCTAGAGCAATTCACTTAATAGATGACTTTATTTTAACATGCTACTTCATGCTTAACTATTATGATCTGTGGAACTCGCCCAGAGAATTCACTTCAAACAAAATGATGAGCTCATCATAGTTTTAGATCCATCTGCCTTTCGAGGTAGTGCCCATATACTATAAAACATTCTACATACACACACTATAAAAACCCTGTCGTTTCTCTCTTGTATGCAGCAGTTACTAATTAGAATTAAATAAGATTTTGTCCTGTAAATTGTTATTAACTTTTTAGCTTCAGGGATTTATTTAATTTGAATCAGTTTCTCAAAATTAGTCCATTCTTTTCTTTAATAAAAATGGCTTATCTCAGTTAAATAGCATGTGATATCTGGAAAATCAAATATATTGCTACAGAGAATCTCAGAAAACTAAAATGCAGTTGGTTAAATATGTCAACTCAATTTTGATGCTCTCATGAGTGTAAGGTTACTAGGAATATTGCTCCTGATAACTGAAGCACACCCCCAAAAAGGCATCTAAAATTTTGATCTGACAGCATATATGCAGAAATGGAGAAATTTTCATTTTTTGTCATGTTGAAAAATTTCCAGAAAAAATATTTTAAAACTCTAGTACTATGAATATTTATGTAATGACTTTTCCAAAATTTTAATGTGTGAGACAGATACTGGATATGGAAAAGTTTTGAACATCACTGTTTTAGTGGAAGTGGTTATAATTTTGAATGTCTTCGATATCCAGGCAGATAAAATAAAGAGGGGCGGCAGCTGGGAGGGGATGAGGTACAAATCGGAGTGTGTACAATCTGTCTCAGATCTTTAGAGTTTAACACAAAGAAAATTTTTTTTCTGGCCAAACAAAATGTATACCCCAAATGAAACTGCCCAATGTTCTGAAAGTTTTGCCAAATAATAAAACATCGCTAATGCTTGAGTAAAAGGCTTTACCTGGCGGATCTCCTGGAGAAAAGTTGTGCTTTACACACCAGCATCGGTGCTCAGTCAATGTATTGCAGCCTCCGAGCTGCAACTAGGACACCAACCCACAACCATCATCTGTTCCAAGCCCAGTTGGAAGCTTCAAGCTCACACATGATCTCCATTCTTAGCCCATAAAACTCAATTCTGAGGCCTCCTTACCTAAGGCCACCCAATCACGGTCATTACCAAGAAATTCCATATGAGGAGATATTTAAATGCTAAAACATTTAATGATACTTGAACAAATAAGGTTTAATTTCTTTTTGATTCTTTCTTGGTAAGTTGTGTTTACCTAGACATTTCATTCGAGTTTTCAAATATGGTATACTACATTATTATAATATTCATTACTTTTATTAATGTTTTACAACATTAGTATTGCTCCAATATTTTTATCTGTGCTTTCTCATTTCAATCAAAACTGTCATCTTTTACATTTTCAGTGTATATCCTCCTCAGTCTCCACATTTCCTTTTCAGCTGGCACCATCGTAGTGCAACTAGTTTTGTTTCCTGTGCATTTTGCTCTCTGGATCATCTTCCTTCTACCTCACTCCTCCTTCCACAGTTATTTCAGATAGTCTTACAATGCGTTTTTCCTGCTGGAACTCCCTTACTCAAAAATCTGTAGCCACACGCTACTGTTATTTTTAAGAAATAGAGAAATATTTTAGTCTACTAAATATAAACTTTTACAATAGAGCCTTAAAAGCCTCGTTCACTCAATGATAATGAATATGTACTTATTCCATGCCATGTATGGGGTAAGGTCTTGTCAGCAAAACATAATGATTCTCTCTTCCATGTCCTTTCATGCTAGTGAGAGAGAAAACTATCAATCAGACCATCACAGATACATGTAACATTTCCTAGGTGACAGGTATTATTACAAAGGAGAAGAAACAATTCTATGAGAATGTGACATGGAGGCATATAATTTCACTAAGGTCATCAGTCATCATTCCTTAAAGAAGCCATTTTGTGTGCTAATGATTGAAGAATAAATGACATTTGATACAACAAGGAGGAACAGCTAGACCCTCCAGAGGGAAACCATGTGCAAGGACTCTGTGGTTGAAGGGGCAAGGTGTTGGAAAAGAAAGAATGCTCACACAGCTGGAGAGGAACAAGTAATGTGACAGATGAGTTTAGGGATAGAGGTGAGCCAGACCAGGAAGGAATTCTACCATCATTAAAGGAGATCGGTCTTCATTGGTGCACAATTCGAAGTCAATGGTCATGCTTATGATGTATACAAAGTACATTCTCTGCAGTAAAGAGAGAAGTCAGAAGCCAGAAGGGCTACAATAAAGTACCTAGGGCAGGGTTTCAGGTAAATGTGATTGTAGTTTGTACTAAAATTGTGATGATGCAGACTGCCAAATTGAAACAAATTATATTTTAAAGATGGAAATGAGAAAGCATGATGGCCACTGTCTTTGAGTGGGACCGCGACTGAGTCCTTTTAATTCTGCCTCTGTAATATATTTCATATCGGTTACATGTCTTATGCACATCTATATTGTCTTAATATAGACTTTAATGTCATCTTTAAGATAGATGTAACATAATTTTTAATATAGACCTTAATAAAATGTTAATTTTATTATAATCTTATCCAGGCAGGCCACTGGCTTCAAAATCAATTCTCTCCAAAATTTTTATCCATTCTACTTATATGTCCCTATTTAACAGAATTTAATACTTTCAAAAATAACATAAGTGCCTGAATATTATATGCAAGATTTTTTCCATTATTTATAATTACCAAAACCTGACCTTCCCAAAAGGACACTGATTGGCATGCTCTGTGCAGGTACTTTTGCCTTTGTATGTTCAGGAGAGCCCTTTCTTCTTGTCCAACAAGTACGCTGACAGCACGACATGCACTTAACAGATATTTCTGCTTTAATCAACACTCACCTGAACTTTCTGAAGAGTTTAAACACTCTTCCCTTTACTCTAATTCTGTATCTTGTAATACCTGAGCATTAGCTTTTTTACCATTACATTTTTTTTAAATTACAAGTTTACTTCTCAAACCAAAATAGAATGAAATAATGAAGCAATACTATTTTTGTACGTTATTAGTGTGTTATCATTTCTAGAATGTGTGCTTGTTAAATAGTGGTTGGTCATTAAATCGTTTATTTTTCGTGGAATATGAAGTATATGGTATGTGTCTCCCAAAACAAAAAAAATGGATTGTACTCTTTTGTAAGGTAATATTTAAAAAATGTAATGCCTGAAATCATGTTACAATATTCACCTTCTGATTTTGTTGACAAGTATCATTTTCATTTTATAAATAATCAAGAATGCATATATTCTCAATAGTGAGACTAAATTGTCCAGTATGACACATTATTAGATACTGTACAAAGTTTTTCTAGATATTTCAAGAAAAAAATATTTTAAATTCTAAAAGCATAATTGAAGCTATCACATATCTTTGGTATTTTCATTTTACATGTATAGAAAATCAAAGTTTAATTACCCTTCATGTTTGATAACACTGTTTCCAGCAATTATGACAATAAAACATAGTTTCATGGTAAACAATAAAAATCTACCTGACAACTTATAATAATGTTTGTGTTTGTTTATTAAATGTGCCCTCATTAGAAATTCAGGACTGATTCCATTTGTGTGTATGCATATATTTTTTTTCTATCAAAAATATGAATTCAATCATTATGGATACCATAGGTAGAGTATTATAACCATTCCTTAATGTTGATCTTATGGCTTGAATAATATGTAAGTATAACATAAAATTTTGCATGTTTTCATTTTTTCCCCAGGCAAAGAATGTGCCTCTGATTACTAGTAGGGTCATGGTTATGTGTTGTCCCAGTGGAAAGGACGAAACTCGACTTAACTCCAGGCCCCACTCTCTTAAGTATTGTTATAAGAGAAAACATCTTAATGAAAACTTTCCAACTATTTCCTAGCACAAAGACACCCATGCTGTGTCTTTCCAAGACACTTAAATCAACGCTCTAAAACAGGCACGTCTGCTCATATGGCCCCATAGCCTCTGGAATTGAGTCAGAAGTCTAACTCTGCACCATGTAGAGCCATGGACACCAACCCAAGCCATTTTTATGCTAGGAAATGGAACATAGGACACTTCTGGCCTTGCTTGTTTGGTTAATTTATTTTTATTTGTTTTTATTTTTTTAATTTATTGTTGTTAAACTACAGTTGTCTGCCTTCCCTCCACCTCTTCCCTCCACCACAGCCGTACCCAATTTTTATTTAATTTTAAACTATCATATAATTGGATCGCATAATTTACATTTTTCAGTGACAACCACTTGTGAAGTGTTTATTTTGAAATTATGAATTCTCTAGACTGAATGAAACATCAAATCTACTGGTGAATTGTTTCTGTAGTGTGTCCAGAATGATTTGAACATTAAACCAGATTTCAGAATCTGTCTTAGTAATGACCATGATTCATGCTCTCTCAAAATAACCACTGAAATAACAATTACCCTAAGACTGTCATTGAATCATTGTCAAGTGCTAATTATGTCCATAACCTGGGATGAGCAGGAATGGACATTCAGGATTATAATTATTTTAGTGTATTTTGTTTATATATTTTTGCTAAAGCTTTTCAAATTTTAGCTTGTATTTATATGCTTATATATGCAATACGAAGAAGTTTGGTTGTGTAAAATAAGTTGGCCTGATATATATACATGAAAGAAAAAAAATCTGAGCTGTCTGAAACTACATTACTGTGTCGGGAAAGCAAACAAGGGAAAACTGTTAGTCTGTCCATGGCGGCTGGCCAGCTGACCAGAGGCAGCTTGTACTCCTCCTGTTGTCTGTTGGAACCTGGGCTCATTACGAGGCAGCTGCTTGCACAGGTTATGTTAGCCAGACACTACCTAACTGCAGGAGCCTCCATTTGCTGTGGACACGTGGGCTTTCTGGACTGTGGCCCACAGCCAATCTACAGAAATGGACATTTTTTACACAGAATTGCCTGTCTCCCAGAGCTGTCCCACATCACCTTCTCCCACCCTTTTGCCTACAACATGATTTCCTTCAGAATTTATTCTTGCCTCTTTGCTCCCCTTCCCCTTCCTTAATGTATACTCATAAAAACACTTGAAGCTCTGGGATGATGAACACGTTGTCTGTCTACCTAGCCGAGATGCTGGTGGTTTAGACTCCATGCCCAAGACTGACCTGTCTTCTCTTTGGCCAGCATTTTTGTCTCAATAAAAGCCTATTTTAAGAAGAGTCATGGAAGTTCTTTTTTTTAAAACAATATAAATTAAATAATAAATAGATTATAGAGTCAAAAGCTCTTGAATTTTTAAAAAGGTCTTTTTTTCTAGCCTTCACTTGCTTTCCTACACAAACAGTGAATATAAAGTTGTAGTAGAAAAATGTTATGTAGTGAACACATTTTATTTGTTTTATTCATCTTTTTAAAATGCATTTCTGGCAATATTAGTAAAAATGTACATAGAAAGAGTAAGCCACTTTAATATATGTAAGTCAGATTCAAGTTAAATGTGCTATTGAAAGTACTGTTTTAGTTATATTGTTATTTTTGCAAGGATTATAAACAACTATCTTTCAATATATTATATGCTGTACTAATTTCAGTTTATCATTGCAACTTGATTTCCATTTTTAAAAATGTGATATTCTTAAAGAGAGATTTAACTAAAAACAAATAAAATGTTTTTATTTTATTTGTATTTATTTTTATTTTATTTTTAATGGCTTTTTAAAAATTTTTTACTGTTGTGCAAGTATAGTTGTCTGTATTTCCCCCCCAACACTACCCTCCCAGCCATCGCCACTTCCCTCCCCTGATTCCACCCCTTCCTTGGTTTTGTCCATGCCCACTTTCCCCACATTCTCCCCTCTCCCCTTCCCTCTGGTTGTTCTTAATTTCAATGTATCTGGCTATATTTTACTTGCTTGTTTGTTTTGTTGATTAGGTTCCACATAAAGGTAAGATCATATGGTATTTATCTTTCACTACCTGGCTTATTTCACTTAGCATATTGTTTTCCAGTTCCATCCATGCTGTTGCAAAGGGTAGGAGCTCCTTCTTTCTTTCTGCTGTACAGTATTACATCATGTAAATGTACAATAGTTTTTTGATCCATTCATTTACTGATGGACACTTAGGTTGCTTCCAGCACTTGGCTATTATAAATTGTGCTGCTATGAACATCGGGGTGCATAGGTTCTTATGGATAGGTGCAAATAACAGATGTTTTTAAATGCCAGCCAAAAGCTTTGTGATACCGTGTTGAAATAACTGCACAACAAATATTTACAACGCCGCATATGATAACTCGTGATTAGAAAGTTTAGTCATGACTCTTGCCATCATAAAGATGGTCATTTGTGACTAAATACTGTGTGAAGGTCTATTTTACCTGGGACGGAAGACTTTTTGCAGGAGTTCCTAGGTTATGATAGAAATATGGAGTCCATTCTTAAAAATAAAAATAATCTACATCTCCAATTAAAAAGAATTAATTTAATAAGTAAAAATCTATTAAAATAGTAAAATAAAAATACATGAGTACTTAATAGGTTGTAAAAAAGCTTTAAAAAGATAATATTTGAAAATATTCATCACTATATTATTGATCCCATATCATTCTTTAGATTCTTGACATCCATGGAGAAGTACAGAAAGTATCTCGCAATCAAATTTGCCATATTATGCACTAGCTAAAAGCAAAATCTTTGGATCCAGAGTATCTGGGTTAAAAATCTCATCCTTATCATTTATGTATGAGCTTTATGACCTTGGGAATATATCCAAAATGGGCCTCAGTTTTATCATCTCTAAAATGGAAATGCTGCACCCATCTGCATTCCCACCAACAGTGCACTAGGGTTCCCTATTCTCCACAGCCTCTCCAACATTTGTTTGTTGATTTGTTCATGGTAGCCATTTTCACCAAGGTGAAGTGGTGTCTCATTGTGGATTTAATTTGTGTCTCTCTGATGGCTCGTGATGCTGAGCATCTTTTTATATGTCTCTAGACCATCTGTATGTCTCCTTGGAGAAGTTCAGGTTCTTCTTTTAAAGAAGTTCAGGCCTTTTTAATTGGGTTGTTTGTGTTCCTGGAGGGAGTTGTGTGAGTTCTTTATATATTTTTGAGTTCAACCCTTGTCTGAGGTTACAATTGCAAATATGTTTTCCCATGTGGTTGGTTCTCTTTTCATTTTAATGCTGTCTTCTTTAGCCATGAATAAACTTGTTTTATTTTGATGAGATCCCATTTGTTTATTCTTTCCTTTATGTCTCTTGTTCTAGGGGACATATCAGTGAAAATATTGCTTTATGGAATATCTGAGATTTTCATGCCTATGTTCTCCTCTAGGAATTTTATGCAACTTCTAATATAACCTTAATCGTAATTTCTGCCTCTACTGGATAGAGGCAGAAATTACTGTATTTTTTCATAGCAAGGTTGAATCAAACAAAATGCTGAATCATTGGAAACCTTTAACTCAGTGAAGATCCATATTTTATTCATCCCATGTTATAGGGGGTGTGTGAAACTCAACAAAATTAATGTAGCTAGTGTTAAAATATTTGTTTTAAAGTTATATAAAACATTGTAGTCACAATACTGTTTTATGAAATATGTATATCTCTGTGTTATAATTAAGAAATATATATTGTTTTTTAAAGTATGCATTTTAAGGTAACTTTGATATAGTTATTGTTTTTAGATAGATTAGTAATTTAAACAAACACAAACACTTATTTTCTTAAAGATAACCACAAGGACAATGGTCATTGAGACAATAATGTTTCTATTTGTCCTTATTTGAATCTATAAAGAAAAGGAAGAAAATTAAAACAAAGAAAATATTACATTCAACCCATCATATAATTTGGTACAAAGAGCAACTTTTTAATCAAGGAATAAAGTAACTGAAAATGAGCAGATACAATTTGTGTGAGTGAAGCAATATATGCATTTCCAGGCAATAACAGTGTAGCCAGTCTTCGAAAGACAACAAATGAAAGGAACACATGAATTGACTTAAACATTGGGCCATAATCTCCATATTTTAATATTCATATACCTCATAACCTAAATATTTGTTTTCCTCCAATTATAAAACAATTCTGAAATTTAACCAAATTAATAACTACAATATGTTTAATTGGCATTACAAATTTCCAGATAACATCATATTTTAAATTTCTTTGCTAATGGCATAAGTTTTTCTAGTCTTATTCAGATTAGGGTATTTTTGCTTTGGACTCATATTCTGGATGTGTAACACATGCAAAATATTCTGTATATTATTTTCCCTATCATTTTCTTATTCAGTCTCTTTCCCTCTTCCAATATATTTTTCCTTTTAATATCATTATATGGCAAAATTTGAACAACTAAACACATAACGGCAATGAATTCATTCATTACTAATGACTCCACTAACATCTAAAATGTGTTGCTCTTCTATGTTATACAAATAGAGACATGTAAATGTCCACAAATGCCAAATGAATACAAATTACTTCATATGCCCGAGAACACAATGCAAACCCTTATAAAAGCAAGTCATAGTGAGAGTTTAAAATTATACTTAAAGTAACACTTATTTTAAAATGCTACAGCTAGATGAATACTAAAAAAGTAAAAACTGCCTCAGTGAATTACATTGTAAATAGAAAAGTTCATTTCGATTCCAAGAAAAGTTCTTTTACATGCACATTTTTTAAAAAGGTACATTCTGTATTTGTTTTCTGACACATGTATATGTATGCATGCATAGCTATTCTAATACAGTTAGCTTACAGTATGTGAAGACTTAATTTTATCATTCTAAAATTCTATTAAAATATAACAATAATTATAATGACAGATTGTTGATTTTAATGTATACAGTTTAACTTAACATTGTACATGTAAGAATGTTGTATTATATCTAAGGTGTAATAATTATAAAATTATTTCTGAATTATGATTTTTAGTAAGTAAATATAATCTGGATTGCCATTATACTTGTCCCACTCCCATAAAATAAATCAAATAAACAAAATATTTACAGATGAACAATCTTACCCAATCACTGAAACATAACCAATGAAGTAATTCAATTAAAAGGCAAAGAAATATAGAAAACTACAATGAGGGCCACAATTGATATAAGATAACAGTGATAACACTGTCAATATTTGATCACAAAATAAAATACACAGATATTAAATTACATTTTCTAATAATTTTACTATATTTGAAGAAAATATTAATTTGATCTTTAGGTAGACATGAATTGATTTTGTTTCCAAATGATCAAATAATCGTTCAAAACAATAAAGTGAATATGGCAGGTTTAGCAATACGATGAGCAGCATGTTCAATTTTTTTAATAAAAACTGCATGCATATTAAAATTTTGGGAGAGTCAAGGTTATGGCTAATGACCGTGAAGGAATAAGAGAACAGTTTGCTGGAATTAATTACCCTTAGGACTTGTTCTGTGCAAAAACTGGAATTTGATTACTTTCATTTTTCTATTTTCAATTCTTTATTGCCATAACCTCTGTGATATCTAACCCTTTGTCTAAAATTTAGAAAGACAGAATGGATTAAAGTATAATTAGAAGATGATGTGTCTCTCTTATGCTTTTCAAATATATTTGAATCACATATTCTAACAAGTGAAATATCAAAATCATTTCCATATTAAAAAAAAAAAAAACACTTCTATGAACCAACCACCTTAATGATCTAACAGAAGACAAAAAAGCTTCCATTCTCCTCTAGAAAACAGACCCTTACTTTCCCCACAGTTTTTGACTCAACACCTATTTTACCATATTTTTTTGGATTATAAGACGCACTTTCCCCCGACAAATTTGGAAGGAAAATGGGGGCGTGTCCTATAGTTCAAATGTAGTTAACCTGACTCCCTGGGTGGGGGTGGGGGGCAGCGGTGGAGCAGGGTCACAGGAGGCAGGAGCAGGGTCGCTGCTGTAGGAAGCCCGCAGCGGCAGGAGTGGGGCGATGCTGGGGCCTTGGGCTGGGAAGAGGGGGTGTCGCAGCGGTGGGAAGCTAGGGAGGCAGGAGGAGAGGCCCCACAGCGGCATACTATAGTGCTAGGAAGGAGGGTACAGGCAGTGCAGGCACGTTAGGAGAAGAGAGCCTGTGGCGCCTGTATGTGTCTCCATCACGTGACTGGTGTGTCCCTATTAACATTAACTTAGGCAAATTCCACTGCCGGGTCACCTGTCAATGTGGCCCTGCAGCTGTTGCAAAACTACAACTCCCATCATGCTTGGACAGGTGAGGATGATGGGAGCTGTAATTTGGCTACAGCTGTAGAGCCACACAGGCTGTGCAAAACTGCTGTCCCCATACGAGAGTGTTGCACAACCTGTGGCCCTCTAGCGGCAGATCCCCCCATAACAGTGTCAGCAGTAGATCCCCCCATAACAGTGCATCATCCACTGATGTTCTCAGCTACAGCGCCCCCATAACTATGAAGGACAGAGTGCTGATGGTTCTGTCGTTACTGTGTTTTGTTGTAGAAAGATACGAGAGCGTACTATAGTCTCCTGCTCAATCTACTGTAATTGTGAAAAGATGTCAAAGCAGAAAAGGATTTCTGCTTTAAAGGATGTTATTAAATATTTTACCATATTTTTTGTTTCAAAATTTTTTTCCTATTTTCCTCCTCTAAAACCTAGGTGTGTCTTGTGGTCCGGTGCACCTTATAGTCTGAAAAATATGGTATTTGTCAGTTATTTTCTACATATTTGATACTTTCAAGCTCCCTTCACTCTGTGTTCCTTTGCTTCAATTTCCCAGTTCTCTGGAATATCTTTTGCTATATTCTTTAACAGTCTAACTCTGCTTATCTTTACAGCAACAAGAGAAGATTTGTCTTTTTTAAAATATATTTTATTGATTATGCTATTACAATCGTCCCATTTTTTCTCCCCTTAATTTTCCTCCACTGTGTAACCCCCCTCACCAGCATCCTCCCCTTAGTTCATGTTCATGAGTCATATATATAAGTTCTTTGATTTCTCAATTTCCCATACAATTCTTAACCTCCCCCTGTCTATTCTGTACCTACCATTTATGCTTCTTATTCCCTGTACCTTGTCCCCTGTTCTCCCCCTCCTTGCTGGTAACCCTCCATGTGATCTCTGTTTCTGTGAATCTGTTCTTGTTCTAATTGTTTGCTTAGTTCCTTTTTTGTTTTTGTTTTTATAGTTTTGATTGTGTATAGTTGTGAGTTTGTTGTCATTTTACTGTTAATAGTTTTGATCTTCTTTTTCTTAGATAAGTCCCTTTAACATTTCATATAATAAGGGCTTGGTGATGATGAACTCCTTTAGCTTGACCTTATCTGGGAAGAACTTTGTCTGCCCTTCCATTCTCAATGAGAGCTTTGCTGGATAGAGCAATCTTGGATGCAAGTCCTTGCCTTTCATGACTTGCAATACTTCTTTCCAGCCCCTTCTTGCCTGCAAGGTTTCTTTCGAGAAATCAGCTGATAGTCTTACGGGAACTGCTTTGTAGGTAACTGTCTCCTTTTCTCTTGCTGCTTTTAAGATTCTCTCCTTATCTTGAATCTTGGGTAATGTGATTATAATGTGCCTTGGTGTGTGCCTCCTTTGGTCCAACTTTTTTGGGATTCTCTGAGCTTCCTGGAAGTCATGAAAGTCTATTTCATTTTCTCAGATTAGGGAAGTTTTCCTTCATTATGTTTTCAAATAAGTTTTCAATTTCTTGTTCTTCTTCTGGTACCCCTATGATTCAGATGTTGGATTGTTTAAAGTTGCCCTGGAGGTTCCTAACCCTCTCCTCATTTTTTTTTTTTTTTGAATTCTTCTTTCTTCATACTGTCTGGTTGAATGTTTATTTCTTCCTTATGCTCCAAACCATTGATTTGAGTCCCTGTTTCCTTCCCATCACTGTTGGTTCTCTGTACATTTTCCTTTATTTCACTTTGCATAGCCTTCACTTCTTCCTCTATTTTGCAACCATACTCAACTATTTCTGTGAGCATCTTGATTACCAGTGTTTTGAACTCTGCATCTGATTGGTTGGCTATCTCTTCATCACTTAGTTGTATTTTTTTTCTGGAGCTTTGATCTGTTCTTTCAGTTAGGCCATAATTTGTTGTCATGGCATGCCTGTTACATAGTAAAGGGCAGAGCTCTGTCTTTAGAAAGACAGGTCTGAAATTCTGAATTTTATTTACTATGTCTGTGCTTTACTAGTTTCTTTTACACGTCTACATCACAGCATGTCTTTGAAATTTTTGTGTATTCTCAGTCCTTGGAAAAATTAAATCCACCTAAAACAGAATGAGAAACCCAATCCCTAGGAAAGGAATTTTTACTTTTAAAGAAGTAACTTGAATTAACTTTAAATGGCTTATTTCCTCAGGCTAAAATTTGTCCCCAAAGTATATTTTTAATTGGTTCTTAAAACTTTTGCCCCTCTCAAGTAAAATCATCAGACTCACTCCTGAAACGGAATTTGAAGCCTACATCAGCCAAAGGCAAAAAAAAAAAAAAAAAAAGACACTAAATTTATGTCCACATTTTATTAAATTTAGCTCTTTTTATTTGTTTTGAAATTCCAGAGAATTATTTGTTTAAAGTTTTTTATGTTGTTAATTGGTGATGTATATGGGAGTAGACTTCTCTCAACATAGAGCACTCTCCAATTTCACATATATATTTGGTAAAAAGATCATGGAGATAAAATTGTGATAGAAATATAAGTTGTAAATATATGTACCAGTTGATTTCTGATTTATGATGTTTAATTGAGCAGATTAATCATTAATAATATTTTACCATTTATTGTATCTCTTTCCATATGTGTATTGTTCATATCAGGGAGGAAGTTATTGTTAAATTAACATAAAATTTTAAAAAGATCAAAAAGTTTCGATCTCCTTAGTTCTATTGACCTTGGCTATCTATAACTTTCCTAAAAAACAAGTTAGATTTTGTTTATTGAAACCAGAAAAACAGAATACTCCTTTAATGTATATCTATTATGAGAGGTATATTCTATCATAGTTTATGTAACACTTTACCATGTACTTTTCCAGTCCACACTTTATTCACCATAAATCTAATTTTCCTCTGGTTGATGCAAAAAAAGAGGGTGTGGAGCTCAACAATAGGCTCACTGGTGTCATCCTTAATCTCCAGCCCTTTAATTATCCCGTGTGCTTGGTATTTAGCTATAGTTTGTATTTGTTTTAGAAGATAGAGGGTATTGATCACATTAACCAAATTATAATAATTAATTATGCTATTACTGTTAGGGGAAATATACAGTTAGGTTTCTGTGAACCTCTAGTCACAAAATTTTTCTCAACATATAAATATATAACCATGTTTTATTGTTTATGACACTCTATTTAATAAATATTTTTATTCCCAAAATTGGATTTCACTACCAAAAGCACTATAACTCAAAACTGAACAAAGCTTATTTACCACACCTATTTTCTTTTCAAGGCTCAGCACAACCTTCTTAAAGTTAGAACACTGGGCAATAATTTCACACTACATTTTGTAGCCATTATAAGCAAGAAAATCAATGACAGAAAGCATAAAAATGCAAAAAGCTTGGCCCCAAATCAGCTGCACAAAAGGGATAATTCTTTGCAGTACAAAATCTAAAACCGGAAGGATGAGGGTGGCCATGTTGTACCTCATTTGAGACCATGCCTGTCAGGCAGTTCTAACGTTTCGCTACTCCACTTGTGTCCATGAATGCCAATGAAAGGAACACAAGCACTGATTTGGGGGGTGACACATAAACTTTGCGAGCATGCAAACTCGTGAATAACGAATCTGAGAAAAAGGATGGGAGGTATATGCAGAGCTGTACATAGATCCAGGCTTCCCCTCCCGGATCTCTTCTGAAATCTACTGTGAGCCCAGTAGCTGTGCTGCCCTGGGCTCTGTCTTCTGCTTCTTCAGAAGAATGAGGCTGTGGGTTTTTCACTGAAATTTCAGTCTCCCTGTTAGATGTTAACCGTTGGCCACTTCCTGACACAATGCAAGGCAGACGAGCAGCTCGTCCTTCATGTGTTTTCCCCGTATTCAAGTGTTAGCTTCTTCTAATATCTGCATTTTTATATATTTCCTTTTTCTGAAAATACATTTATCTTTTTAATTCAACTTAAATCACTGAAATATATCAGAGCAAATAAAACTAATATTTTACATACCTATGCCAGAAAATATACCTCACTAGCATACTATACAGTAGGACTTTGTTAAAAGACATTCAAGTCAGCCTAGATAAAAGTATCAGGCAAGACTTTTTTTCTACATATCAAAAGGGGGGAGGAGGGTGAAAAGTCCTTTTTCATATGCTAATAACTTGCATTAGAATTGATGTCTTTGTAGGAAGAAGAGAACTAAATGTAAACATTTAATTTACAAACTGGCCAAAATAAATAAGTATAGAGGAAAATCTTCTCTAATCAAAAGCATTGAAATTGTTTATAGATTATTATATCTACAATTACTGACCATTCTTATTTTATCTGTGGCATACTACAGAGATAAAGTTTCTTTTTAATGTAAAATTTAGTTCAGACTTTAACAGTTTCTCAAGGTTCCCTCCAGCATTAAAAAGATAATACTATAAATGCAATACTGTAAATTAGTTTTAAAATTTATAAAGCATTTAAAGTTAACAGGGGGACATGGATATTATTAAATAGGATTATGAGATGGCAACATTTTTTTTCAGTATGTAGAACTTAATAGACATTTAAGAAAACAAAAATTTAATTGAAAATATACCATTTTAGAACCACTGCTTATATTGTTCAGAACAAGAAGTTTTGATTGATATGTTGTGGGAATTTTTAGTTTCTTCATGCAATTATTAGATTTAATGTTTTTTACCTTTCCAAAAAATTTAACTCTCCCTTTATTACCGTATGCTAACTGTAATCCTGGGTTGTCATGTCTCAAGCTCAGAGGTGAAGGTAATACTAGTAGAAGGTTTCAGAGAAAATGGTGCAGACCCATGATAAAGGAATAGGAGACAGAGATAAACTTTTTTATTCATAGATGGGTAACAGTTTACTATGATGCTAATCTACACTTTTTAAAATTGAATTAAATGTGTTTTGCAAAAGGAATGGTTGCTTAAAGGTTGCAACATTGAACACATACCCAAACAGCGTTTCTTAGATTCCCTTAGGTCCTGAAATGCAAAACATTATGAAATATCACCAAGATGTTATTGAAACAATTTCCCGTTTCTGTGCTAGTGGGTGATACTTCAGATCAAGTGTTGCAGATGACATTCTGAAAGCATGCAATTGATTTCAAACCCTTTACATCATCATGGAAATGTTTAAACAGCCATATAAGACACATTTCCTGAGATGAGATAGACTGCTCTTTGTTTTACATGGGAATAGTTTAAATGGTAGGTTGACATTTAAAGAACTAAATATTCAAGCATGAGGTAACTTGGAAAATAATTAAGATTAAAGGTTTGCAATAACATATTATTATGCATTGAAACAAACATTGCATTGTGTTTATTTGACACTGATCTGGCTAACACATGAAGAATGAAATCATTGATTTGATTTTGACCCAAATAGTGATGAAATTATAACCTTTGCAAGAATAAATTATAGCATATTCTAACCTTTTCATCATTTCACATTTACACTATCACAGGGCCGTTATTCAAAAGGGGAAGGGATGATTTTGCCTTGAGCTCTTCCTCAGAGTTATATTTAAATTCTTCTTTATAATGAAATGTAAATGATTGTAAAGGAAAGTGGGGAGACTCTAGCAAATCTATTGCAGTTATTCATATGTAATATTCACTACGGTTTAACTTAACCAAGAGAGCACCCATCTCGTTTCAACAGCGTATCTGTCCATATTTTCATGAAGCCACTGTGTAACATTCATTATTTGAATACTGCAGCACATAATTTTTATTAGTAAAGTGCAAGGAAGCTTTTACTTACAGGGAGAACTTCATGACCTAAGAATTTAATTAAAAAATACCAAGTGAATAAAAGTTATGAGCACCTGTGAACATTAAACTAGATGAAAATTGCAAACCTTTAAAATGAAAATTTAAATTATCCCTTGATTTGTTGAACATAATAATGCTTATTGAAATGAGTCAAATGACATTTTTTCTTATGAAGTTCTTTCTGATATATAGCATTTGAAACGTACTTCATTGTTCATGAACATTAATGCTTAATTTCAAAGATCATTTAATATGTATTTTGTAAGGAAGTCGAGATTTAGTCTCTCAGGCTTGCTTGCTGGATTGATTTGATGAGCTTAAAGAAAGACATCACTTAATCTAAATTCAAACAGAGGGACTTTAAATCACCCAAAGAGTATTCTCAGTACTATACACTTTGCTCATTTTTAAAGAAAAAAAATCTGACTTTTGTCCAATTGTTCCCAGTGGCCATTGAAAATTTTACACTACCAGTTACATTTAGACTGAAGCATGATTTGCTTTTCTTTCATTGTCACGTAATTCAACTTAAAAATAAAAGTCTTAATTGCTTACAATGAGCCATGTTGTATTCCATCTTCCAAAGATCCTTCAGTGAACCAAAGCCACCTGGCTTCGTGAAGCTGTGTTTTATGAAATGAAACACGAAGTGGAGCAAGAAAAGAGATTGTGATTATAAGTGGGTTACACTTTCCTTGAGGCTGACATGTGTAAGCCTTTTTGGTGACATTTGATCCACAAGCTGATGAAGCAAGGGCATTCACCATGAAGATATTTGGGAAAAATTGGTTCAGGCATTGTCAGAACAAAAGCCAGATGTGGAACTTGCATGGGACCTTTGGAGAAAGCTATGTGGTCAGTGTGACTGGGGAATTTGGAGAGTGAACAAGAGGAAGCATAATTTAAGATGTCTGAGAACTAAGGGGGCACTGGTTATGATGTGGGGAGGGGGTCAAGTCATTTCAGAGAGTTTTGCTTATACCAGATTGAAATGGGGAGTACATTTGAAGTGTTTAGCCAATGAATAAAAGACTGACCTTGGACAAGGTTCAGATAAGGTCAGCTAGCGACAAGGTTATCACTGTAATTCACAGAGGGAAAGATGGGAAATATAGCAAATCCAAATAAGTATATCTATTTGAGGAAATATCCTGAAGCATCTTTGAACTGGAGACCACATAATTTAGGTACTGGTACATCCAATATTCAAAGGATTTTTAAAGATTATTAAGTTGCAAGTTTCTCATCTGTGGAGAATCACTTTTGACAAGACTTTTTTAATGTAATAACTACATTCCAGCGTGGATTATTTGGCATGCAGATTATATAAAATACATTGAAACACACTACCATGGAACACAGTAAAATTAAAGAGGAGAATTTAGCAGGGCTTAATTCATGACTCTATGTTGCCAGTTTAGCGATGCAAGTCTTTAGTGTTGCAAACCTAGTGTTGCACAGGGGTTTGCAACCTTTTAATCTTTTGTCCCTCCAAAACGTGTTTCTCAGAGTTGTGCCAATAGGTTGAACAAACTGCCGGTGATTTTTAGGTGTGACTCACAGATGATTCCAGAGTTGTCTTATAATCTTAAACTACATTTGACAATAAAAACACCTGCACCATAACACCTCTTCATGGCATTCTTGTGCATGTCTTGTGTAAGGAAGTACCATCTTTCCAATCCTTATATATATATATAATTTTAATATTTACTTAATGAACCATTCCCCGCTATCCATTCATCATGCTATCTGAATCACTATAATTTGAAACTGTTATTCAACATCTTATCTAGTCTACATTTATGTATCTAACAAGCTTGGCTAGTTTTACCTTTTCATGTGGATTTACACATCCACAGTTTAGGAAGACTGTACACATTAAAATGGCTTTTTCTTAAAGAAGTCCAGAATATATTTACTGTAAAAAATTGGATCATCATCACTCAAACCCTGGCTAACATTTTTACATGTGTATAAATACACTGTAACTAATGAGTACCTTAAAAGTTATTTTATAAAATATGAATAATTTCTATAAAATATATAAATGTTGCATCATTAACTAAGTATTAATAATTAGTGGGTAATTAAAATTAATACTTAGTCATGGGGTTTCTGCTCAGACACACAAATTTTGAGGAGGCAAAACAGAACGAAGGGAAACATCGTCTGGATTACAGAGTCTCCTCAGCTCCACCACCACCAGCTGATAACACTGGCTTTCCTTAAGTACCTCTTGCAGCTGACAGCTGTCAGCATCCACTACTAGCAACATACTTTCTCTTTCGTCCCTCTCCATGTATACAAAAAAGCAGCATGATTGTATTTAGCTATGTTCATTCTAATATTAGGTAAAAGGTAATATGCAAATAAACACTAATCAGGGAGGTGGGTTTTTCTTTAATCAAATCTTGTGAAACATAAGATCTCCTTAGTAAGAAAGCCAAGGAGAAACACAATTCTTATATTAGAAAAAATAGAACTTAATTATGAAATGTAATAAGCACTTAAATTCTGAATGGCTGCTCCTTGAAAAACACTGTGCAAGGTCATGCTGTCAGCTTCAAGGGCCTTCCTAAGAAGGGAATGAGAGACTAGGACAGCAAGTGCCCCTCACCGACTGGAGTACAAGACAACGGGAGAGCGGAGCTGGGAGGACTGGCATGCCCCAGAGTGTGATAGATGTTTATTCAATATTTATCTATAGGGTATCCATTTCACTCTACTACATGGCTCTCTATAAACCTAGTGAAACAGACGATGTGCCAGATATTGTGAAGAGGGTAGACCTAAAGGATTTTACAATGTAAGTTCAAACTATTTGCCTGACTACCATTGCTTACAAGCTGGTCTTTTGCAGCCTTACAGGTTGCATCATAACGTTGTTAAAAGCAATGCATTTACAGATTTCCGACACTTCCGTGCTCTTTGTGTGTCCAGCCAAAAGTGGTTGACAGAGCAGAGAGTGGAGCATCACCGTGCTGAATAGCAACTACTGCTTCTGTAATACTTATAATAACTGAGCCTTGGTTCATAAAATTGAAACAAATGACTTGGAAGTAATTTTTTCAAGAAACATAAATAGTTTGAAGCTATTACATCTGAAAATTTAATTACCTTGAGAGCAACTCAGGGTAATTTTCTTTTGTAAAAATATTTTTCATGAAAAGCCAGGCTGTTCACTAGTGTCAAGTGAACGATGGCCCCTCTGTGACAAGCTGAACTTTTAACTTGCTTTTATTAATTCTTTACAGATTTTATTAATAAAACTACATTTGAAATATATTACATGGCCTTTTATTCTTAGAAATTGAGATATATTTAAAACTTAAGATTATATGAAGAAAGTTAATATCCCTATATAACTCTCTACCCTCTGGCTGCCTCCTTTCCAAAGATGGGGATAGTTCCCAAGATCACACTGTGAATTAAACTAATATCAATTAGGCTCAGAAACTCCTTCTTTCCCATCTCCAGCAAAACACTATTTTATATCTGATTTAAACAGCCTGCAGTGTACTGGCTGTCAATGGTCATGGTCTAAAAGTTGACAAATTAACTTACATTAAGGCATAGTAACTGGAAATATCAGTGCTATTTCCAGGAAGAGGTTTGCCCTAAGAAGTCTCTTTTTTGAAAACCTTTTTCAGGGCACAAAATATCACAACACACTACTGCACATCCAAATACAAATGGCGTTGACCAGAAATATATATGCAAATATGGCAGTAGTGAGGCTTATTTTTTCTGCATATATTTGCTCTTACCATTTCAAACAGATAATGATTTTCTGTTTTCTGTTAATGGATATTTGTTGCAGAAAAGCTAAAAGAAGCTGTCTAAAGTCAAAGACTTTTCCAATATTTTATAAAATCCTAAATTGAATAAAAAAGTAGGTGTTCCAGTTTAAAAATAAAATGGATGATATCTTCAGGAAAGCCAGGTCAACTATTGTTTGGCTCTCCCAAGGCTGAAGACAGGTTGGAAGAACCTGAGGACTGTGAAACCCATGAGATGACCCCAAACAGCTTGTTGAAGGTGAAGTTGGGGGTGGGTTGGGCTGATACACAATGTGGAAGCTTGTTCTATGCTCAGGAGTAGTGACCTGCGTTCCTGAACTTGGCTCAGAAGCAACAGAGCTGTTAGAGTTCTTCTTTCTGATAGGTTGTTACCACACAAACATGTAATACATGGCATTGTGCTGGAGTAGAAGTGGGGTCCCCAGTAATGCCTGAATTTAAATTGTACTTCTACTGCTCTGACCCGTGTGGCTCAGTTGATTGGGTGTTGTCCGGAAAAGTGGAAGTCATCTGTTGGATTCCCAGTCAGGGCACATGCCTGGGTGGTGGGTTCAGTCCCCAATCAGGTATGTACAAGAGGCAACCTGATAAATATTTTTCTCTGACATTGATGTATCACTCCCTCTCTTTCACCCCCTTCCACTTTTTCCAAAAATACGTAAATAAAATCTTTAAACAATACACAAATTGTACTTCTACCATTTCTAGTAACTGCATTTCTTCATTTACATTCCAATCTCTCACCCCACATTTTTCCAGTTGTCTCTCTTTAGAACTTGACATCCTACCATTCAGTCCTTCTCCGCTCCTTCCCTCCAACCCCATGTTCTCTTTCCTTTCAAATTGTGAATCCATGATCCATAATAATCACATTTTTACTTTTTGAAAACTTTGGCTCTTCTCTTTCATCTTTCTTTTCATTATTTACCTATAGAACCTATACCCTGTTTACTCAAATGCTTCTAACTGAAGGTGATTGAAGAAATGAGTAAAAAAGCTAAGCAATCTTTAACATTTTGTAAACCCTTTCATTATTGCTTTCTGGGACTCTACTTTGGTCATATTCATCACTGTGTATTGCCTATTTCTACTTACATTTCCTTGAGGGCCCTCCTAATATCCCTTCTCTCTAAAGATTGGGGTGCTCATAGTGGGTGTTCCATGGATAAAATCTTGGAATTAACATTGCTTCATGTAATGTTTCCACCACAGATGTCCCCATCTAAATAATGTGAAACTTCATTCTTCTAGTCGTTCTGGTCAAAATTTTTGGACCCTGGATGGTGTGGCTCAGTTGGTTGGAACATTGTCACATAGACTGAAAGATCATGTGTTCGATTCCCAGTCAGGGCACATGCCCAGAGTGTGGGTTTGATCCCCAGTCAGGTCATGTACAAGAAAGCAACCACTTGATTTTTCTCTGTCACATTGATGTCTCTCTCTCTCTCTCTCTCTCTCTCACTCTCTCTCTCTCTCATCTTTTTCTCTCCCTTCCCCTCTCTCTAAAAATAATGCAAAAATGTCCCTGGGTAAGGATAAAAAATAAAAAAAATATCCTTGGAGTCACAACCCACATTCAACCTACCCACAAATCTTGCCTGCTTTATCTTTAACATATATCCATGATTTAATCACTCATTAACATGTATTCAACCACCAGTATCATATCAACATCCCCTTATAACTAGATCTCTGTGGTAGCACCTCACCAGCTTCCTGTCTCCTTCTATGTATGATATTCTCTATACCATCTGCCATGTATGACATTCTCTGAACCAGCCTCCCCAATGTTTTCCTAATTTTCTCAAAATAAAATTCAAACACCTGATTATGGCCTTCAAAGCCAAAATGACAAACTCCGTTCATCACATAACCTCCTACACTTCCACTTTTGTGTACATCACCTCAGCTATAAGCTGGTGTCTCATCAAGTATGCTACTCAAGGAAGAATGCCTGGCTTCCTTAAATTATCTGCCAATACATAACTGACAGAGAGGCTTCTCCCGATCACCCTATAAAAATTGAGAGTTCCTCCTGCCCATGCTTTGTATCCACATTCTGCTTTCTTTTAACACAGTGCTACATGCTACTGTGATACAAATTGTGTATCACCAATGTACACAATGCTAAATTATTTATTAGTAATGTTAAATTATTTATTAATTTTGTTAAAATTATAATGTTAAATTATTTATTAATTTTGTCTCTACCCTTGAGAATGAAACGACTCATACTGTTAGTTGTTATTTGGATTGTTAAGGTTAAATTTAATTAAACTCTCTTTCATTGAAGCTCAGACTACCATAGCTGTGATGGCCAGACCCTGGGAGTGGCTCCCAGAGTGTCCTGATTCTGGAGGGTTCTCTCCCTTTGAGTGAAGGCAGGACCTAGTAAAGAATATGGCAAAATGAAGGAAGTATATAGGTATAATTAGTTTACAAATCAGCTAATTTTCAGTGAATGAAAAGAGATTATACTAGATAAGCTTGATGTAATCAGGTTGAAGCTTCTTAGAGAGGGACTTGGCCTGCTCCCCAGGGACAAACTTCTTCGCTGTCTTGACGAGGTAAGTGCCCACATTGGAGGAGTCCAAATGACAAGGAATTACAAGTGACACTGGCGGCCTCCATCTGACAGCCAACAGAAAAGCAGGGCCTTTAGTCATACAGCCACCAAGAAGTAAACTGAAAATGCCCTGAGTGAGTTTAGAATCCAGATGCCCCTATGTGAACCACCAGTTAAGACGTCACCCTAACCCACTCTTCAGTCACTAGTTTGTGAGATCAACGGAAAATCAAATTAAACTGTCCCCAGGCTGGAATTCTGAGATAATATACATGTGTATTTTTAAGCTGATGAGATTGTGGAAATTTTGTAAAAGATTTTATTTATTCACTTTTAGAAAGAGCGGGAGAGAGGGAGAAAGACAGGGAGAGAAACATCAGTGCGTGAGGGATACATCAATCAGTTACTATGGGGAATGGTTCCAAGTGTGGGAAATGTGGTCCAGCCCCCACTTGGAAAAGCCAGTAAGGAGCAAGATTCTGCCAGCAGTACCTACGCCCACGGATAGGTTCTCCCATGGGGAATCAGGCCTGCATTGTTCCTAGACTGCTATGAGGCTTGCTCTTGCTAAAACTCCCTCACCCTGAATTGAGGCAGCAAATGTTTACTGAGTATCTTTAACTTCCTAAAATCTGAGCTAAACCTTCCAAGTATGGAGTATAACCGGTTCGACCACTTTTCCCTTTACATTTGCAAATATCCTTCTTTGATATATTTAGCAACATCCTCTCCTTTGTTGTCTGTAAAGATAACCACCCAAAACAAACCTGTGCATAGTAAATGAGGACCATCCTTGATGTAATGTGCCTAGAAAAACAATAAAAGCCTGTCCAGGAGGGGGTCTCAGGGCCCTCTCTCTGACTTAGTAGCCACACAGTCCTTTTTTCTCCACAGGATTTCTGTAGTCCGTGTGTATTTGTCTATTGCCGTCACAACACAGGATCCTGCTGGCCAGGATCCGCATCAAGTTACCTTTTACATGCCTTCAACTGGGGACCTGGCCCACAACCTAGGCCTGTGCCTTGACTGGGATTCGAACTGGCAATCTTACGGTTCACAGGAACTCAGTCCATTGAGTTCCCAGCCACAGTGAGATTGTGGAAATTTGTTACACACCAATTTGTTATAGAAAACACTAACACACTTTCTTAATTTTTCTTGTACTTTCTTCTTTTAAGTAGCACACTGTGTTATACTTCTTTTACATTATTATTTAAGCTATGATTAATTAATATTTTAAAGCATTTAATATTTGATCATTGAATAAATGAATAAATGAATTAATACATTAATAAAGCAGCCCCTGTTTCTATCATAGTAATAAAAATGTTCAAGAAAGTAAGTGCAGGGGAAGAAAAGACAAAGCAGCAATCTTCTTATGTTTAAGTGGAAGAATTAGAGCAAGTATATGGTAATGATGTTTGTTTACCCATTTGCAGTCCAAAAAATATTTTTAAATACTTTAAGATACCACTGCTACCTTACAACTTACAATTATCCTGAATGAGAGATGACTGTGAATATTTTAGCCATTATAAATTTAAATATCATGTAAATGGTTAACACATGGTCACACAATTGGGAAGTACTGAGGTAGATTTATTTCTCTTGAACATAGATCACAAACACTATTAGCTACATCAATTTGTCTATTACCATTGGGTTAATTTCATCAGGTTATAATCTACTTGGCTGGTGCCAATGTTCACTAGCTAGAAGAATCTGTTCAATTTATTGGCATCAAAACAGAAGACATCTTTGCTAATGAAGATAAGATACTTATATGAAATTAGAAGTTAAAGGGAACTTGCTACTTTTATCATAAAAACAGTATCATCTAGCCCCAAATTTGCTCATTTGTCAATGTGAGGAATATGAGCTTCTGACCACAGTAATAATGTTGTATATCTTAGGGAAAATTACTAACTAAGCCACATATTTCTCATCTACATTTTACAAGGTGAGGAAATGAAAGCAGAAGAAATAAAGACTAAGGACCGAGCTCATGGTCACAAGACATCAGTAGCACAGTAACGATTATTGTCTTAGAGCTCTTAATTCTTTTCACTAAATAAACCTGAAGTCATAATTTTACTGTAAACATTTGCTTTTTGAAACTCCTACAGCTTTGTACAAAGTTTTCTAACTTTTATTTAAAAAGACCAATGGCCTTAGAGTCTTCCCACCGTATCGCACATTCAGCTACCTTCCAAGTTCCTCCCTGAGCCCCATACCAAGTGGTTCAGGCCTTTATTCCAGGCAGTGGGCGGTGAGTCAGCCCCTCACTGGGTGTCAAGCAATAGTGCCTGAGTATCGTGAATAGCTCATTCTTCCAAGAGTTCTCCTCCCTCCAGAGGACTCCGATCTCTCGCAGTGTTCAAAATGCAGATAATACTTATTACCACTATCATTTTCTAATTTATATTCACTATAGGTAAAACTTCAATATACTTTCTTGTATCAGATGTTTTTAAGAATGTCTTATTGAACAGATTTTCTGAAGAATAATTAGATTAACGATCACTTGTTTCACTTGTTTCAAGTAGTTTGGATGGTGCCATACCCTTCTAAGTTCTTTTCAGCATAAGCGTCTATTTCAGACCATCAGACATGGCTTCATTTTTATGATTTCATGATAGCAATTTCCGTTTGCTACTGTTCTAATACAGAGCCAAGATAATTTTATGATTACCTTCTGGAATTGCAAAATTCTCCCAATAATTATGGGCTTTATGAGAAGATAATGCCTGCTAATGGCATATGGCTCATTTGGATGCCTCTAGTAGTTTCTCAACTGGACACTCTTTTCATTTCCTGTTTAATCCAAAGGCAAACATTGGAAACCACATGCATAACAGGACAATTTTGTTACCATAAAGAGATGGGTAATAAATGTGGCTTCATATAATACAGACTCAAACTGAGGCAGGTATCCCACTGCAATAAAAGTCGGTACCATGTAGTCAGCCAAGCAATCAAATATCTCCAGTATTTAGTTTGATGATTTAAAGTGGAAATATTACTTCACATTAAGGACATATTTTTATTAAAAATAGTTTTTTCCAGTAACTTTAACATGTAGTGAAGTGAAACTGAGATGTTTTCTTGGTTCAGTATAAAGATGTAATTGGTTCTAATACAAGGTAACTTTAGGGATTTCACTTGGACTTCTACCTACGTCTCACCTAATGAATCCATCAGACTTCTTGATTGGGATAAATGACATGCTTCTTCCTTATTGATCCTTAAAGTGTGATTTTACCAATGTGCAAGCAATATACGAGGTCTATCCAGAAAGTATTCAGCCATGTAATATGAAATACGGAGACATTTATTGAAAAAGATATAAGATACAAGAAACATTGTTTCTGGATCATAGCAAAGACCCACGATTCATCTCTGATTATGCCCTTCTCGAGGAAATCTGGTTCATTTTGAATCTAGTCATTAATAATGCAGCATAATGTTCCTTCTGCTCTGTAGCAGAAGCCACAGAACAAATTTTGCCATGACACGTTTCAGGCAAAGATCCTGTGTCACAATCTTGGACAGAGTAGTGTTCAGAATCCCTAGATCAGCTTCTAGTTCTCGCACTGTCAGTCACTGATCTTTGTTGATTGCCTCCTGTACACCTTCAGCATTCTCAGGTGTTCTGTGTGTAGCAGGCCTTTCAGAATGTGGATCCTTTCAAACGATTCTTGACTATCTTTGAAGCATTCGCGCCACACTTTTATTTGTGCTGCAGTCATTGCTTCATCCTTGAAAGCCTTCTGAATCAATCATATAGTTTCCCACTGAGGAATGTTCAAGCTTAATGCAAAATTCGATATAGATTTCTTGCTCTACTTGCTCAGTCAATTTGACTGTGATGGCCACACAGTACACACGCTCACTCAGCAGTGTCTACCACCCCCATTGACCAGTTCGGAGAAGTTGCCATTGTTCACACATGTGTTCCAGTCCACTCTCCTTGGCTGCCAGGTTACATTGATGTTGCACAAACCATTCTTGTTATATTAAAAAAGGCTGGACTTTTTCCAGACTGATATTGGTATATCAAAACATGAACCATATTATAAAAACCACATAGTAGAGAAAAGGATCCAATTGTGTCTTGAGAGTGGATTAATATTTTTTGTTGTTATTCAGTTTTCTCCAAAGAATGAAATATTAATTATCAAGCAACATGTTGGCCAGTCAGTAAAATAAAGAAGCACAACTAAACAAAAGGCATCAAAAGGAAATAAGAGAATGTAGATTACTTTGCAAAACATTGTTAAAGAAAATTTTCATTTGCAATCATTTGTAGAAACTCATGATAAAAAACCAAATACTAGCATTCTCTATTATATATAATTATTGGATAATCAGTGATCAACCATGAGTAGCAATGAAGATTATATATAGAATTGTGTTATGCTGAAATCCTTTCTATTGAGATTTATAATAATACTATTTCAAGATACAAATGATGGAAATTTTAATACATAAAATATTTTTCTTAATTCAAGGAATGTTAAAAAATGACATGTGCTATCTTGGGTTCTTCTAATCTGTCTTCTAAAGTCCCTTAATAACAGAAAGGATTATTTCTATCTGAAAATATTGAGGAATATTTTCCCCAAAGCAATTATGTTGAACTATACAGCAGAACAGTTGCAAACTGATTTCTTCCCAGAGATGACTAATTATACTTTAAAGATGTACTATGCATCTTTAAACTCATTTTCTTGGCTTGTTCTATTTTTTATTTATTTTATTTTTCTTTCAACTTTTTTGTATTGTTGTTCAAGTATGGTTGTCTCCATTTTCCCCCTATCACTCTCCCCTGCCCTACTGCCACACCCACCTCCCACCCTCAATCCTACCCCCCTTTGCTTTGTCCATGGGACCTTTACACTTGTTTCTTGCCAAACCTTCCCCATCTTCCTCCCATTATCCCCTTCCCCCCTCCCTTTTGGTTACTGTTAGTTTGTTCTTTATTTCAATGTCTCTTGTTATTTTTCACTTGCTTTTTTGTTTTGTTGATTGAGGTCCATTTATAGGTGAGATCATGTGGTATTTGTCTTTCACTGCCTGGCTTAGTTCACTTAACATAATGCTCTCCAGTTCTGTCCATGCCGTCACTAAGGGTAGAAGTTCCTTCACTCTTTTTGCTGCATAGTATTCCATTGTGTAAATGTACCATCGTTTTTTGACCCACTCATTTACTGATGGGCACTTAGGTTACTTCTAGTGCTTGGCTATTGTGAATTGTGCTGCTGTGAATATTGGGGTGCATAGGTTCTTTTGGATTGGTGTTTCAGGATCCTTAGGGTATAATCCCAGAAGGAGGATCACTGGATCATAAGGCAGTTCCATTTTTAGTTTTTTGAGGAAATTCCAAACTATTTTCCACAGTGGCTGCGCCAGTCTGCATTCCCACCAATAGTGTACGAGGGTTCCCTTTTCTCCACTACCTTGCCAGCCCTTGCTGTTTGTTGATTTGGTTATGATGCCTATTATGATGGGTGTGAAGTGGTATCTCATGGTGGTTTTAATTTGCAACCCTCTGATGGCTCATGATGCTGAGCATCCTTTCATATGTCTATGTTCATGTCTTTGACCATTTTTTGATTGGATTGTCTTCTTGGAGTGGAGTCATGTGAGTTCTTTATAAATTTTGGAGGTCAGACCCTTCCTTGTCTGAGGTATCATTGACAAATACATTTTCCCGTATGGTTGGTTCCCTTTTCATTTTGCTGATGTTTTCTTTAGCTATGCAGGAGCTTTTTATTTTGCTGAAGTCCCTTTTGTTTAAAGCTTCTGTTGGTTTGTTTCATTTTCCATTTCGTAATCTTATTAATGTTTCAGTTTCTTAAAGAATAGCTTTTAATACTTACCTGGCAGGGGAGATGCCATGGTCATGAAGGTGGTTTTCCCAGAGAGAGGCTGACCCATTGCACTCCAGGTGTGCTGACCTCTGCAAGTTCCCCAAATGTGGGGAACTTGACTGCATAATTTGTGGTAGTGGGTGACTGTGTTAGCACTCTCCCCTGAAAAAAAAGAAAATAATATATTTTAATTATGTCATTCAATATTCTTTAATGTGTGTGTTCTGATTTTACTCATACTTTTCTAATTTCAAAATTATAAATATATGCTGAAAGTTCAAAATTTAAACACATTGTATTAAAAAAATCTCACTTACATTGCTACACTGATCCATTGTAATGAAAGGACATCAAATTTTCATAAGTAGAGGTCATGACAAATATTTCTAAATTTATTTTATATAGTTATATAAATGGGGTTTATCAAATTAAACATATATTTGGAAATGAAACATTACTATTTTGGATTATACTTCAAATTTTGAAACAAAGTGTATTTTCCACTTCTGTAAATGTTTTCTGAGCAAAGTTTCCATCATCACCCCCTCTTAAGCTTCTTTTTCCAGTTCTTAAATAACTATCTCTATATCTCATTCAATCACAATGAACCATTTGTTACCCTGTTAGGGTTGAGCCTAGTAATTGAAATTATTTGCTACTTTTTCAAGATTGATGTAACACAACAACATTGACACTTTTTTCATTTTTTATTAGATGTAGAAAAAGTTAAACTATGAGACAGTCAGCTGAGGGTGTAAAATAGAAATTTAAAAGAATATAAGAGAATACTTGCATAATATTTCTCTAAATAACTTAATAATTAGTACATAGCTATACTAAGAGACATTTTCTGATTAATAAGTAAGAGGTGGAAGTGGCATAAACATTAGTTTTTTACATGTTTAAATGGTTAATTGGAGAATTATGGTGATCGATAATTATGGAAGTAATTACCTAGAGATTACATAATGCTTAATATATTTCTCAGTAGAAAACAATCATAATATACAAATGTAAGCTTGTCTTTTGTTAATGATATATATGTGTATATATATGTCATTATAACTGTAGAGTGTGTGTATGAATATATATTTATATATATATATATATACATATATATATACTCTACAGTTTGTTAGTTGATCTTGTAGTTTATACAATCTTTATATTTGTTAGTTAACTGACATACAAAAGTAAATAGAAATTTGAACCTAATATACAGGGTACTGGGAATGATAAGCTAGATATAAAAATGAACAGTGTTTTAAGTGTCAGTGCTTGTCATTCATATCAGAAACAAACAAAATTCCTTTAGTCTTATTTCCCCTGATTGGGACTTGTGATTGGATATGATCTTGCTTGTGAGTGTCCTGATGTCTATGGGCCACATCGGAGAATTGAAAGCAAAATGACAAGCATTACGGAGGAAGGGGGATGCAATTTATAAGTGAATTTGGATAGTGCTCTGGGCAGAGTGAGACGATACTAAAAACAGCAGAAAGACTAAAATTCCCATATTTCTACACACTCCAAAACAGAATAGTGGTTAGAAAAACTTTAAATCGTGAGAGAAAAAAGTCTACCTCTACCATTTCATAGCAATGGCACATAGTGAAAAGATCATGTGGTGTAAGGTTACTTAAATATTCTAGACATTGTTTCTTTTTCTTGGGTTCTAAAATGGGCAGATAATAATATGTATTTCAAGGTGTTGTTGGGTAGGAAAAATGATACAATATTTTAACATTCTGGTATATACTAAATAAAATAAAATTTAACCATAATTGCATACATGAGCATTGATAGAAATACCACCAACAAAAAACCTATGAAATTGCTGTGCATTATTGTTTTACACATATATTTAATAAAAACACAACTTCTGAGGCAAATATCTAAGAACTTTCAGATTACACTTGCCTTTCATATAATTCATAATTGTGTTCGGTGTTTTCTTAGTAACATATATAACTTTACATATTTACTCTTGTCACAGCCCGAATTCTTAGAAATTCTTCATATAAATGTATAGTGCACCAAACTCAACTGGTCAGCTTGTTTCTTTCAATATTTCTGCAGGATCTACTGGGCAGAAAACAGTTACTTCTAACCTTCATTTTGAATCCAGCAAAATAAACGAATTCTCACTCTTTAATTTTCAAGTTACAGAGACACAATTTTCTTGACTAAAATCTCCCAATCACAAAAAAAAGAATGTATTTACAGGGGTCTAATTATTTTTTTTTAAACTACAAATTAACAAATTATTCTTATGTATAAAATGTATTTCTTAGAATCAAATTGAGAACCTTTAGGAATTTGCTCACTTCAAAAAGTTAAATAAAATGATGTGTAATTATCTTAATATAACTGATGTATGCACATTCAAAACCAGTTATGTGAAAAACTGTGAATACAACAATTTGCTTAGAATATAATGTCTATAATATGTAGTAAGGGTAATCAGACGGTTTTTGTTTAATTTTCTCCTGAAGAACTCTGGTTGCCAATTTCTCCTGCCCAATCTTCCTCTCTCTTGTATTTATAATTTCTACTTGCAAAAGAGAAGTACAGAGGATTTTTATGCGTTCAGAACTCACATTTAGGGTTTGTCTGCTAAACATTGCATTACTATAGTAGAGGTGCCATCCAGACACTTGTAGACTTGAACTTTCATATATAGAGCATCTTGGCGTTATGCAGCAACCTGTGCTTTAAAATCAGTGGTGCTAGGTACAAATGTGGCTCTGACACTGTCACTTGAACAAATGAATTCATCCCTCCAGAAATCCACACTTGCAAATGGAAGCGGCACATACGTCCAGGCAGTGGCAGAGAAAAATCAAAGTCTGGGTGGGAGTATGGCATCAGCTGGTACGTGAGCGGGGATATTCAATGTCACGTTTGGGAGAACGTTAATCAAAAACTGGGCAGAAAGTGGTTCCAGAATAAAGATATTTGAATTCTGTCCTGTAGATCATCGCAGTGCTTTAAAATTTATTAAGCAAGACATAAAGTAATGGAACGTTAATTTTGTAGTGATGTACATAGTAATTTGAGGCTGAATATAGAAAAAAGCACAATAGAAGACATCTGGAAATGACAGTTGGATCGAACATATGTGTTTATCTCCATTCCCCCATAAGACTCACTAAAATAACAACAAAGTTATAAAATTAAAAAAAAAAAAAAACCCATGAACTTAACAAAGAAAGAACAAATGAGACAACAGCAATAATATATGTAAGTCTGGAAAGAGAATAGAGAAGATATAACTGATTTAGAAAATTCATGAATCTTTAAACCTTCCTGAAATAATCTTGGAAGAAATCGATTTGTATAAATGAACTCCAGAAAGGTTCACGAATGGGAGGCAGCTATCATCACAGAGGGTGGAGGTGTAAGTGAGGAAGAAAAGCAAGTATTATGTCAAACTCTGCTTAAGAGGCAGACAGAAATTTCTATCAACATGAAAAGAAATACAACTACTCTTTAAAGGCAAGGGGACAATTAGAGCCTTGTTCCTTGGAGTATGTGAAACTTATGAAACACGAAAAGGGAAAAACCATGCACAGATGTAGATTACGGTAACTTACATAAATAAGCACAGGCAGAGAAATATATCAACTAAATGGTGAAAACTCCAAATCCCAGTTCAATTTCCTCACCAAGCTCAAAACATTCATTAAGGATGGAGCATTATTATCAGAAGATTAAAATATTCCTCTGCAGAAGGAAATAATATTTAACATTACAATTCAGAAGTTTATCAGGAAACACATCCAAAATATTGTTCGAAAACTATTGTTAAGGAGATAAGCTACTTTGTCACATAATAATATGAAGTATACTTGATATGTGTACATTTCATTATTGAGAAGGAAACTATGTATATCTGAAGTTTCAAACTCTAAGATACAATAAAAACAACAATAGAAGTTGAAGAAGAAATTCAAGAGTAATAATTTCCATTTTTAATACGCTTTTCTGTGCCAGGCTTTCTGCTATGTGCTTCAAATGAATTAACTATCAAATCTCCCCTCCAGAACTCTGTGTAAGTACGACACTTGATAGGAGTTTTGCCAGGAAGAGAGTGGGGGATTCCAAATCAAAAAGGAAAGTTTATTATCTTACATAGCAAAGGCTCTAGATATCAGGCACCCTAGGGTTGTTCAATTCAGTGTTGAACTATCTTCAGGAACCCAGGATTCTTTTTGCTGACTTGCCATCCTCAACCTAGTAACTTCATTCTCAGGCTTTCTACCTTCACAAGAGTAAAATGGCTGTGACTGAGTATGTGAACAGGAGAACATGCAGTGCAAACTGTGGGTAAGACTTCTTGTGTGCAATGAGAGAAGCTTCCCCAGAATTTTTTCAGCAGACTTCTCCAAATATAAATGGATATAAATAAGTACAAATATAAATAAGAATGAAATATAATTTTATTCCTGGGGAAGGATCGAGGTCTTATAACCTTTCTTACATTTAGCTGGCAAGAAGAATGAGATTTTTATAATTCCCTTAGGTTAAACATGATATAACAATGTCATGTGAGAGAGAATTTTAAAAAATGAATAAAATTAATAAGGGGATTGAAAGTGAGGTAGGCAATCACTGAAGTCTCCTATAGATATTTCTTTAATAAAATCAAACTAAAGATTAAGAGGTGGTAAGATCAGCATTATAGAAATGGGAATTTTCCAGAGCACAAATTCAGTGAGGAGTTGTAGGTTTAGATATATTTAGTAGCTGGTTACTATAAGCCAATAGTCAAAAATGGGTTAGAAAGAAAGAAAGAAGAAATTTCCTTTGACATCAGAAGGCAGGATCAGAATGGCTACCATTATGTTGTTCTCTGGACCAGACCTGTAGGTCAGAGACCTAGCGAAGATTTTGAAAGCTCCACCCCCAACCTTTTCATTTTATTTTTCTAATTTAAGTGAAAAATTCTAGAGCATATTACAGGACAAGGTTAATGGAACAGAAACAATCAAGTAACCACAGGGACAATTATTTTAATAAGTCACTAATAGAGGGTAACAAGAACACTCCTTGAATGGTGGACCTTTGACAGAAGGAAATCTCTACAATGTTTGGGATGAATAAAAATGCATGTATGTACCCGGCAAAGTTAGCAAATTATTAAGGGTATTATACAGCCTTCATTATCCCCCAATATTTTAGTTCACATCCTCAATTTTAATATTTACATTATTGTATTCATCCCTTTACTCTTCACATGTTTCTTGTTAGATACTGTCTGTTAATTTTCAAGTTCCTTATAATAATTAAAATACTATTTGGGGAAAAATTCATACCAGAAATCATTATGCACTTACATAACTTTGGAAAATACATGCAACATAATGAACATGCGAACTAAAACAAATCTTTAGTGTTTGCGTAGCACCCTAAGTTCAGTCTGTTAAACTGTGTAAAAAAGGTGACACTCTCCTATGAAAAAATAGAAAAGTTGACATTGAGAAGTCAGAATGCTATTGTGCTTTAATCAGGCACTCATCGAAATGGAAATGAGCAGAACTGATTCTTTAGAATTTGGTTGCTGAGCTGAACCATACCAGTTAGAAAATGATGGTGGATCTAACAGAGCTAAATAACTTTCCTCTAAAATAAATCCATCTTTAACAAAATAAAAAGAATGATTAAATCCAAGGATGACACATTTGTTACTCTCGATGGGTATATACATTTAATATCTTCAAAAAATACATACACCTGCCTAAAATAAAAAAAGAGTAGTTTTTAATATTTTAGCTATCATTCTTTATAAAATATAAATTGTGACCAATATTATACTATCACCAATGAATTTGATTTTACTCTGTTTCTTTGATAGGAATTGAAGACATCAGAACAGGACGTCCGTCCTCCCAAAGCTTAGCCTAATGCACACATCGACCCACTGTAATGAATTGTCCAGGACATATAAACGTGCAGGTCCACTCACGTGTAAGTAGTTTTCAAAAATAACACTTTCTAAATCTAGGCATGAAATAGATCTTCACAGGACATTTTTATTTATAATGAGTAATCCAAATTACAATTGTAAACAGTCCACTGAGCAAATCAGTTTGAAACACTTGATGTGCTATTTGCAAGTTTCTATAACAAAAATCATATCTTCCCCAAAAGCATTAATATGTATGTACCTATACATTTCAAAAAACTTGAATGAGATTTCCACACCCCAAAACACAGTGTATATTACCAAGCCAGAGATACACCTTACACTCTTACAACAAAAAATCAGAAATTATTGGGGTTTCAAAAATGTAATTCCCTAACTTCATATAGTGTTAATAACTTGTCTTCCTGAACTTCATTAATCACATATCTAGGATACATTATCAAGTTGGTCATTTGCTTAATTTAAGAGAGAATGCTTTAATTTTTGAAAATACCTTGAGCATACAATTACAATAAAGAAAATAATTGTATGTGCCTTTAACGTTCCTTATTTGAGTGCATATTTTCTATTCTTAAAATTGACAGGTGATAATTTTAAGGGAAATTATAAACATATATCCTGAAGAATACTGATTTGCATTAAATAAAATGTTTTGCACACATTCTTTAAATAATTTATCCTAATAAGGAATTTGTATCATGGCAAATTTTAATGCAGTCTCACATTTAAGAAGGAGTTATTGATTTCAGTAGTTTCAGTAATCTTATGTATTTTTGTTATATTGTACAACCATCTTAACTAACTTGATGGTGTCCTTACCATAAAAAGCAATGACAGGAAGTGGGACACATTTTAACTTCTGTGGCTCAATGTTGGAAAGCAAAGTTACAAATGACCTCGATTATTACCAATACATATGTCAGTGTGTTTGCCAGTGAATTCTTAATTTGGAAAATCAAATTTTTGTGTTTGTTTACTTAAATTTTTACAAATGTGATTTAATTTTATTATTCTAATGTTTTCTTTCTATTACAGTTGGCATGCGATATTACACTAATTAGAGATGTACAAGATCGTGATTAGACATTTATATAACTTACAAAGTGATCCTCCCTTTTGGTACTTGTCTGACACCATGCAGTTATTACATTATTGTCTATATTCTTTATACTGTACTTTATATCTCCATGACTGTTGTTATATTTGGCGATTTGTACATCTTAATTCTCTCACCTTTTCCTCCCTTCTCCCCAACCCTACTCCTATCGGGCAACTATAAATCTGTTTTCTATATCTGTGAATTTGTTTCTGCTTTGTTTGTTTACTTGTTTTGTTCTTTAGATTTTACATATAAATGAAATCATATGGTAGTTGCCTTTTTCTGTCTAACATTTCACTCAACATAATACCAAGTCTATTCATGTTTTAATTTTGAATCAGTTAATGTGTAACATTTTTTATTTTCTCACCATTTTATATTTAAAAATATTTATATATGCTTTAAAAAATATTTAGTTGGGTCTCCACTTTGGTTTAGCATCAAGAAAACAATATTTTCTTTCTATAAACCATTATTCGTTAATATTTTAACCATGCCTTTCTTAAATTAGAATAAACTACTGTAAACATAAGTTCAAATATGTTTATGCTTACACTATACAGTGATGTTATGACAATGTCTTACCTCTTCTCCACAGGGTTCTTCATAGACCTCATTCCTCCTATGGCTCAGCCATCTTCCAAGGCCAGCAGGGGACAGCCAGCTGAGGTGAAAAAGCACTAAAATATATACAAACATGTGGGATGCTTTTAAATGCCCAACCTGAAAGCTAGACACATGGCAGATGCATGCATTTTGTTTGAGAGAACTTGGCCTCAAGACCCCCCCCTCCCATCAACATGGCTGGCACATATAGTCTAGTCATGCTCTCAAAAATGAGAAGGGGGTTGGTAGTTCAGTGGTTTCTGCCATGACCTCCAGACAAAATTTCAAGAACCCAACTGATCACACAGGCCACAGCAATCATTCCTGCTTACAAATTCCTGGTAAAGAAATATCTGGTAAACTGGATTTATTTTCTCATATTCAACTCTATTTGATGTAGTTCAATATCATACCCCTTTAATTTAAAATAAATATTGACTATAAAGGAAAACAAAACAGAACAAAACAAAATCAGTATACCTACTAGTTTGGCCAGGTGGTTAAATCCCCAGGGAGCCCCGCACCCTACAGGACCCCTCCAGGTAGATAGAGAGTGTCTCCCTTGGCCAGAGGCTCCAAGTTACAAAATTCTATCGCAGGTTTCTCAACTGCTAGAAGATTTGAGTGCTTTAAATTAGACCACATAGTTCCAATAAACACTAATAGGAACAAAACAGCCTAACACACTCTAGTGAATCTGATCCTCTGTTTGGATGATGCTTTTGGTGAGCCACATTCTCAGAGAGACACCCCAGGGTGTCTTAAAGACCCACCCTTGTTGGGTATGGTTAGAATTTTATGCACATTCACATTTGGCTGTTATTCTGGATCACTACCATCATGTCTGTGGCTGGTCCTGAAAAGAGCCTACAATTTAACCACATATTAATAGTCCAGATAAACATATAGCAACAGGAGATATATTTGGATCTAAAATGAATATGCCCCCTTTCCTCACTTGTGATTGCCTCACTGAATTGCTTGAAGACTAACATAAGTGAACTTCATTCTGGACACTTAAATTCATTAGGGAAGTTCTGAACATGTCTTCTCCAAAAAGAAGATTTGGGGTCATAACCTGTGATATATCCCCTCCCCGGCAAGGGGTATCTTCAACACAATGCCAAATTGTCTATTCCTGCTATTAGAACCATTTCATAAAAGAAAGTGTCACTGAAATAGAAACCTTTGTCAAGCTATAGGTCTATTGTACCTTTCCTTAGGGAAAAACATTCCTAATCCCCTTTAGTCAGCATTGCTAAAAAGAAGCAAGGTCATGAGAAAGTTTGAAATTAGAAATTAATCCAAAAGGCAACTTGCATTTCCCCCTACACACAAAAATACTAGTGACTTCTCCTCCAATAAATACATGTTTTCCTTTCTTCCAAACATTCCATGATACTTAAATTGGCCAAGCTCCCCAACTCTCACCCTCATTTAGGGACCCTGGACATAGCATCCAGCACTTTCCATTCTATAACCAGTTTAACCTTTTTTTCTATCTCCTTCCCATACTCTACAAGCTCCACAAGGGAGCAAGCAGAGTACTTTGCATTTACCATAATTTTTGTGCTTAGTACAGTGCCAGGCATGATGTATATATGCAATAAATATTTGATTAAATGAGTATATAAAAATTTTTCCCACTAGTGAATTAAGCAAATTAATTAAAAGCCTAGGATTTTGTCATTATATACTGTCTCATTTTCAAAGTGCCTGAAGTAGGAATTAACCCTTTCTGAACAGTATTACATGTTCATATAACAAGAAAAATAAATAATAAGGATGACAGATTTTTTGTTGTATAAGAAACATTTCTCAGTCTATGAAGCAACAGGATGAAATGCACAGCCTGGTTGGGTGACATGACCTGAATTTCCCTCGGTGCATCTTCACAAATGGACAGTGAATGCTATCGCATTAATGGAGCACACATTTTAGCTGAGTAAGTGCTCAAACACAGTGTACATTTAAAATGGGACACAGAAGTACAGATGGCAGTCTTTAAATAAATTCAGATATATCCCACAAAACATTTCTTGCCTACTGTGGTCAGAAAACCATAATTAAGGCTTTAAAAAATCATCATTGCAAGTACACACTGAAACTCTGTAAGTTAATTAGGAGGTAAATTAAGAACCAGCAAGGGAGAAATATGAAATCGTAATGTTCACTTCGTCCAAAGCCTCTGCATCCTAATTTAATGACACTGGTGTACAGCAGTCATGATTTCTCACAGTTTTGTCTGATCTTTATTTATTACCATAAGAATGCAGTTGATTGGTGTTAGCATGTAGCTCTCTTGGTTACCTTTTCATTTCCTTCCCACACAAAGAAGAAAGAAGAGGAGGAAGAAAAATAATAGAGGAAAGAGGAGAATGAGAAAAATGAAGAAAAAAGCAATGTTATATGATGCGATGCTTAATTTTATTTGTCAAATTGGTTAACCCATGGTAATCAGATATTTGATCAAATACTTCAGATGTTTCTGTGAAGGTATTGTTAGAAGAGATTAACATTTAAATCAATAAACTTTGAGGACAGCATATAACCCTCCATAATAGGAGTGGGCCATTTCCAATCAGTTAAAGGCCTAAGTAGAAAATGACCAATTGCCCTGGATGAAATGGAATTCAGCCAGCAGACAGCCAGCCTTTGGAATCAAGCTGCAGTTCTTTCCTCAATGTGCTGTCACCTATGCAAATTTCCACAGGCTCCTCAGGGGAAGAACTGAAGAGGTTGTTAAAGTCTGCGCTGACTGTTCCAAAAACCCTTCGTCTGGCTATAGGCTGTCTCAGCTGTAAACGGATGTGAAAACTGACACAGTTCTGAAAACCCTGTGAGGAATCATGACTCTTAGTGTGGCCACTCTCATCCTCTTGCTGCTTCGTTCTTGACATTCTTTTTTTTTCTTTTTTCTTTTTAGTTTTTATTGTTATTCAGTTACAGTTGTATGCCTTTTCTCGCCATCCCTCCACCCCACCCCAGCCGAACCCGCCACCCTCCCCCACCTCCACCCTCCCCCTTGATTTTGTCCATGTGTCCTTTATAGTAGTTCCTGTAGTCCCCTCTCCCCACTGTCCCCTCCCCACTCCTCCCTGACCATTGTTAGATTGTTCTTAACTTCAGTGTCTCTGGTTGTCTTTTGTTTGCTTTTTTCTTCTGTTGATTATGTTCCAGTTAATGACATTCTTTAACGTAGATGTTACACCGTAGCCAGCTGGCTGCTAGCTGCCTGTGTCCATTGCTCCTAGAAACACTGTACTGAGTTAAATATCACTACTATTGTCTTTAGGTCATGACCCTTAGTTGGTATTCACTCCTATTATGTTGAGATCACCCCATTATCTCATAGGTATTAACAATTCTACCTTATATCTTTTTTCTGATTTATTTTCTGAATTGTGAACTTAACAGATAATGTGAGAATCATCTATTTTGCTTATGTATGTCACCAATACTGCATATTTTATGTTTCCAATAATTAAAAATAAAAAGTATGCAAAATTATATATGCTTTTTGCTTAATTTAACTGTACATATGATAAGGTAATTCTAAATTTGGAACATATACCCATTTTTTAACCTTTTTTTAAACAAATTTATAACCTAAACTTAGATTTAAGCTTACATTTTAAGAATACATTACAATAGACATTAGAAGAATAAAACATGAATAAATACAAATGAACATTTGGCCTTAAAAGAGCATATATTAAAAATTGAAGGTGCCTTAATTTTAAATTGTATGGATTCTAACATAGGTCAAAATATTTCATTAGAGCTTTTGAGTTTTAAAATATTCTTAAAAGATAAATGGTGTTTCAAAATACCAAAATTTATATAACTACATATAGATATATAGATCTCCTTATAAAAAAAGTCACACTATTACTTCCTAATGTCATTTAATATTATCTAACATATTTTGTTGGCTAATAGGCTATTGCCCACACAAGGAAGATAATTAAATGAATTTTTACTATAACAGCTAGATGGGAAAACATTGATATTCAACCCTTTAAATTATATCATAAAACAAACAAAATTCAAACCAATTGTAGTTCTCCACTTAAAAGCTAAAATTATAAAACCCCCAGGGAATGAAAGAAAGAAGATATGAGAAAATCTTTGTGACTCTGATTTGGGCAAGTTTTCATATAGGGTTACTTATAGTTATCATGGACTCCAACATCGTCAAGTACCACAGATACTGAATATCTCAACAAATCACTTACGAATGCACTTGATCACAATAATAGGTAAGATTGATAATAATCATTATGTTACTGCATGGCAGGGGGTAACTTAGACCAAATTGTTGACATCACAATAGTGAGTGATCTGGTTTCAAGATTTTATCCTGAGGGAGTGCTTTTAGGAACACTCCTGGAATCAACTTTCTTGGCCTGTGTTCCCCAGCAAATAGATACCCAAGAAAAAATTTTTATATTGACAGTCCATTAGAAATCAAAATTACAGGGAAAGTAGTGAAGGGAGAAAAATGCAAGTTAGGGAAGGGAGGTGGAGAAGCTAATACTTGGTGAATGACTGAGCTTTTCAGGATGTTTTACCAGTGTGTTCTATTCCCATTTCTTAAGTATTTATGCCATAGGAAATTATCTCCTCCGTATTTTTGGTTGTACCCAAATGAGCAGATCTTATGGTATCTCAGATCTACAGAGAAGCCCCAGTGAGAGAACCAAGTGTTGTGGGCTGTGGTAGCAAAGCAGGACCATTCTGTATTGTACTGATGGAAGACAGAGTCCAAACAGATGTGACATCGCTGAGACTGAACAAATGAGGTCTCAAGGACTTGAGCTGGAGTAGAAGAAATGCCTGAAACGGGTAGACAGTGAAGATTCTCCATTTCGTCTTTGCTACTACACTCACCACTCCGCTCTTTCCATCACGATTGTTAAATTTCCTATGGACTTCTAGGTGATATTTATGCCAATGTGATTATATGCTGTACTGTGTGCTTTGCAAAAGAATATATGTATATATGTGTAAACATGTGTAGATTTGCATGTATGTATTGTACATATATGTAGATTTGCATGCCATTTATACATATATGTTTGTGTGTATAAATATATATTTGGCTCCTCCTCTGCCTTACAGTTCATTGGTTTCTTTGGGGTTCTTTTCAATTTCTGAGCCCTAAATTCTGAACTACAAAAACTAATTGCTGCTATATATACAGCAGATAAAGTGTAATCTTTTTAAAGTCCCAGAATATTCAAACATGACTATATTTAGTCATGTTTGGGAATGTTACAAATTTTCTCATTTATTTAAAAAATATATTTTTAAATTGTATTTAATAAGCAAGAATTACTTTTCAAAATTTAAAAAGTACTGTATAAAGAGCATTGTACTAAAATGTGCTTATTCAATTTTACTAAATTTATAAGTAGAAAACAATAAAATTTGGTAGAATTATATTTTGATATTTATAAGCAACCTCACATTTCATAAATAAACATATAAATTTTATCATAGGTTTAACTGTTCATAATTATATAATGTTGTTAATATCCCCTAGCATTTTAAGATGATTCTGCCATACACATGCTTTATTCATATTTTCTTTCTATTCTTGATATATTGCCTTTGTTCATACTATACTAATATATTTATTTTGTGAATCACAATATGTACTTCAGTTCAATAAATAGTTGTTTTCATCTATAATTGAATTTAATTCAGGCAATTTGCTTTTTTATCTATATGAAACCACACTATATATTTTAAAAACTTTGATGTCTATGGAATAAAAGACATATCAAAATTATCTAAATTGAAGAAAACACTCTGGAATTTCAAACATATTTTAAAATGTAAAACACGCTATTTCAATATTTGTGATGGAAGTCTTCCAAACGTAAGAAAATATTCTGTGAATTATTATTATTTGTCTTTCTACTGGAATAACCATCATGAAAGAATATCTTATAGTTTTAAAAAATGTATTTTAAAATATGTCCTCTCTTCTTCCACTATTTTCTTCATTATTTGTAGAGGTTTTAACTAAGTAATTCATCTGAATTTTTAAAAAAAACAGGAAAAAATCAGACCTCAATCACCAAGATTTGTTTCTAAAACGGGTGCCTCTTACTCGACATTCAAGACAAATGTCTTCGGTTTTGAATATTTTATAGAAGCCCTCACTAAAAGGTCTAGTTCTCAACCTGAATATATGACTTTGATTTAAAACTCAAATTATCATTTTCCTTTGGAAGTGTGATTCTACCTGGGAATATTTACCTAACGTATGATTGATGAGATAGCTCTTAAAAGCATTAACTTGATTCTACAAAGATAAATATTTCAAATAAAATTATAAATGATTAATGTTAAAACTAGGTTATTTTAAAAGATTACTCAGGCCTCAAATGTGTTTTTCCCAAACATTTGGCTGTTCTTCTTTATTATTCAGCTTCCTCAAAAATATAGGGAAAAAACATAAATCTATATTAAAGCTTTATAAAATAAGTAATTCTTTTAGTTGTGAAAGAATAGTGCTTATAGTATTTATTTAAAAATCACTATGTCATTCTGTAAGCTAGTTAAGCTGTCTAGCTTTTATTACTTCATCTTCACAGAAATCCTCAGAAATAATTAGTGTTATCATTTAAAAAATTATTTGAGGATAACTTACCTCCCATCTCACCACCAGAAATTGTTGTTACAACAACTCAAAATTGCTTCCTGGCCTCACTATGGGATGGATTGTGGAAAGGTCAAATTGTATAAGTCAATTACATTTGAAATAAAATGTCCATGTTAAGGAGACACATCTGTATTAATTTGAAGTATAAGGGAAAGGAGATTTGGAGATGGAAATCTGTGAGTCATCAGATTAAACATCAAGTTTAAAACCGTAAGACCAAAGAAGACCAGCTGGAAAGCAAGCAAAGATAAAGAAGAGAAGAGGTTGGGGAACTAAAATTAGAATTACCGCAGATATTTATAGTATGGAATAATAGAAGGGATTCAGTAATGGATCCTGTGAAGTAATGAATGGTGATGGAAAAAACACAGTGTGTTGTGGTCAGAGAAAGAAACTACACGGTCAACAGAGACGTGAACTAAAAATTCATCATTGTTGTCAGGTGAACTGAAAGCCACTAGGGACTTTGACAAGAACTCGATCTCAAGAGGTGGGGATTAATGCCTCCAGAAGGTCAAATGCAAAATTAGAGAAGACATAGAAACAGGAAGGTGCATAAAGTTCTTTTCAGTTGCTGTGATGAATTACACAGAATGACATGTCCCAGTAAGGACATGGGGTCAGAACAACAGCTTTATTACTGAGGGATCACAATTTTGTCACAGAAAGTAGAAACAATGCAACAATTTTAAGACAAAGTCGATTTAATACAAATAGTTATTAAAAATAATATTAACCTCTAGTAGAAGTTCCATCCCTCCAAGACATCTGGTTTGCCAGGTAGCTCGAACTCCCTCTGGGCTTCAGTGACATTTTTATTTGCCGTGCCTCCTCAGTCTTAGGGATGGTGATTCCTGATGGCTGCCTCAGCATCCCTTCAATGCAACCTTACCCTGCCAACATTTCTGTTAGTAGTTTATATGCAGTTATTCATTTGAAGTATTTGGGTTGAATTTCCTTCCCAGATACTCTGCTAAGTAATACATGGACACCTGGATCCTCCCCTGGACTAGTGACTTCAAGGTCACAAACACAGCTCTTGCAACCACCACTGGAGTGCAAAGAAGCTGGTCTCTGGACTCCAGAAAGCTGCATTCACGCACAGTTTCCACCCCTCCATTTGCCTCTAGAAGCTCGCTAAGCTAATGATTTACATTGGCTCACCTTACAACAATAGCTAAAAGAGTAAGAAGACATCATCTTATCCAGGTTCTACTCCCAAATGTCATATGTTGCAGGTAGTTAGCAGAACTACCTGACACCCAAACCTTCATTGTTACCAAACTTTTCATTTATCTGCCTGACACCACAAAAGCCAAACTCATGAGGCTGTTGTCAATGAAAAAGGAAACAATGTTTTATTCAGCTACTGCATGATCTGAGAGAATGGCAGATGCCCTGTCTCAAAGCTCATTTGGTCCACAAAGCCCAAAGTCCAACTATCTTCAGCAAGAGGCAGTGCCCAGAGTTCCTGCTCCATTTTAAAGTACTGTTCTTTGGGGCTCATGGGCAGCTGCTAGGGCATGTTCACAGGGGGCCACATCAGCCTCAACATTGCCTTCAAAGGGCTGAATGTAATTTTAGGACTGTATAAATGCAACTACTTCTTAATGATGGGCAAGGAGCTGAGGGCTGCCACCGGGTAGAAACACAGTGCCCGGCCGGATAAAACAAAGTGGAGGGCCGGATTTGGCCCACAGGCCTTGTGTTTGTCACCTGTGTGCTAGGGAGAATCGTCCCAGAAGCTTGTTTCCAGCTGCTTCCCATTTCAGGATCAGTCTGGGAGGCTACAGGCCAGGCAGGTGCTAAGGCCACAAGGTTGTGTGTTCCCAAGAGAGAGCACAAATGAACCAGTGAATGCCTAAGCAGGTGAGAGAGAGAGAGAGAGAAGGTTCTGCTTGAGGCTGTGGGCCATGTGGCTTTAGTGCCACAAAAAAGGAAACAAAGTTTTATTTTTAGTGCTACTAAAGTTCTAAAGCCATGTGGCCCTTGGAGAGAATGGGCCAGTACACCAGCTGCAGACAGGTCCTGAAAAAGCCAGCTATGAGCAAGACAGAGTTTCTTTGTTCCCCTGGGACTATATTAGTTTTAGGTGTGGGACAGATCAGAACTTTTCCAAAAATGACCAATCAACTTGTCAAACTTCCTCCTGCTTCAGGGATTCCAACCAATCCCTTCTTTCCCCAGGCTACACTGATAGAGCTCTCTGGTCCAGAACCTCCCCATGCCACCATTTTAACTTCTATGGCGTATATGCCTGCCTGTCCCTGGTCCCACCCCAGTCTGGAACCAGAGGGGTGCGGAGAAGGGCAATTCTTGTGCTCAGTGTAAGAACCTCCCCCTGCTGCCATCTTGGTGAGGGGTGACTCCCTGGGCTCTCACTGACCGTCCACCAATAACATCATCACAAGGGGTTCTGGAAATAAAATGCTGATCATCCCAGCATCTTTAGCTCTGGAATTTATACTAGAACAGAGCAGGGATTAATTCTGAGTCCTACCTCAGTCACTTACCATGTGCACAGTGATATTTCATGGTGTTTCTATGATAATTATTCTATAGAAAGGGAAGATGTGAAAAAACAGCAGAGATTTAAATAATTATTTGGTTTGCTACATTTCCTATGCCGCACTTTACATCCCCACAACTATTCTCTAACTACCAACCTGTACCTCTCAATCCCTTCTCCTTTTTCATCTAGTCCTTCAAATTCCTCCCCTCTGGCAACCATCAGTCTGCTCTCTGAATCTCTGAGTGTGTTTCAATATTGTTTGTTTTTATATATTGTTCATTAGATTCTACATTTTAGGGGAAATCATATGGTATTATTTTATTTCCAATTTTCACTGTTGTATGCTCAGTGATGCTTTTATTATTAGTACCTAGAAATGCACTAGCATTTTTTCTTTTTCTCTTTTTTTTCTTTTCTTAAATTAGGGTCTTATATTAGTTTCCTGTTGGCTTTTGTGACCTATCCAAACTTCCACAACTCAGGAAACACTTCGGACAGTAAAAGAGGGAAGTAGCCACACAAGTTTCCTTCTTTTTAAGGTGAAGAAATCTGACCTCTGGGTATATATTATATAGTAATCTTTAAAAAACAATACAAATACAATATGCTAAGCATGTTTTAAATTTGAGAATACATATTGTATGGTTTTTAAAGTATTCTAAGTAATTTTAATGTATTGGTAACATCTATATACTAAATAAAGTGTAAAACACTATTATTGTCTTAAGCATAAAATAATGTTATAGTTTACAATTATTGAATAAAATAGTAATGATGTTTCCAATTTTTCTTAAATCTCTGAACTGAATTGAGAACTAATCAAGTGATTGCATAAGAATGTTTTGAGCTGATTGCTATGGCTCAGCATGCCCACCCCAAATTTGCTTTGTATACGATTGTTTCATTCTTCCAAGTTTCCTTATATAACAGACAACCTACTCTCTTCTTCTTCTAAAAGAACAAGGAAAGGAATATTGGGTTTCATTCATTAACATAACTATGATGAATGCATTTGCAGCTGATTCATCCATAGTTCAAGTATCTGGCTTCTTATTTACTAAAGATATCATGTGTATTCAATCAAATCATAGTCAGCTGTTCACTGTGACTTTATGGTGAAGACTTTTACATTACTAGTCGGAGTTGCAAGCTTCAGTTCCAATAATTTATTTCCTTCTCCAATGCAACTAGAGATGAAAAAATCTAGTTTCTTATTGACTCAATTATTGTATCTTATTAAGTTATTAAAAAATAAAAACATGTATTTAACTTTTTCTTTTAATTATTTCAATATAAAATTATGATTAAGATAAGATTAATTTCAATTTTTGAGTCCAAACTCACTATCTGGTCAGTAGAAATATATTTTTTTCCTATATTTTAGGAAGATAAGTTTTGTAGGTGACATGTGAGGCTATCTGAGAGATTTAAAATAAATTGTACCAACAATTTATATGCTTCACATTTTAATCTCACCTCAAGGTTAAATATATTGTCAAATTACTATTTTTTTGCTAATAGCTTTTGTACATTATTTATGTATTAACTATTTATGCATTAAATTATTAAATTCAGTTATGTGTCAACCTTGTGCTAACTGCTAGGAATCCGGGTATTAAAAACATACTATCCACCTCTCAAGTAGCAGCAGAAAAAATAAATAATTATTGCAATGAGATAGACATTATAATTGGAAAAAAGAAGACTTAGAAAATATTTCCAGGAGGAGAAAATATTTGATGTGGGTTAAATGTAAAGAAATAACAGAAAGCAAGTATACCATTTGTTGGTGTTAGAAAGCATAAGAAAAAAATGACACGAGGAGAGCAATAATTTATTTCCTGTCATGGGATCACTTGGTAAAGATCTGGTTGTATAAGGGTTAGAAATTGGTACAATGGTGGAAGAGAGACTTCTAGCGTGAATCCAGAAAAGTCAAACTATATCCAATAAAATCTAATTTCCTTGGGAAAGCATTCCTGTAACTGAAAAGTTATTGTGACCTAGGAAACCAGTTTCCGGAACTGTGAAAATGGGCTGAATAGTCTGAGGATCCCAGGCAAAATCAGAAGTTCCTTGTAGTTTCCCTAAAAAGTGGTAACTGTTAAGCCAGTTTGTATCTGAGGAGGACCAATTAAAAGACATACATTTTAATTAAGTTCAATAATAAGACATCAAAAATGAAAAGGCATTTATACCTTGATAAAAATGGTCAGTTAACTTCCGGCATGCTGAAACCGTTGTCTTCATGACCCATCCAAACTGAGATGCACTTAGGTTATTTGGGATGGTTGTTGAACCCAGGAAAATCCATAAAGAATTGAATAAAATTATAATTGTGCATTTTATCAGTTTATAGGAAGTCTTGAAACAAAATGTAGTATTAAGAAACACAAATGTGGCTCAAATATTTTTCACAAAGGAATTTAAGTACTATGGTTGCTAATATTAGTCAAGTCTTCTTACATCCTCAGAATTTAAACTCAATCACATTTACCGATGTGTGTATTTTGGCTGTCGCTGACACAGTAGATCAGGTCGAGGCAATGATTTACAGAATTTTATTAAGCTGTTCAAGGCTTTCCTTATAATGTATTTATGCATGATGACTTGGTTTCTGCATGCTCAGCTGGGTCTATTATAATCTATCATTGTGGATCCGCGGTGTTTCTAGGTGCATCTTGATTCTGTGTAGTCTCTCTTTAGAGTTGCCATACATTAAATTTAAATTTATTTACTTAGATTTATGTGTGTTCCTATACTGATTGAATGCCAGTCACTCAAGTATTTGCAGTATTTTTACTTGAAACCGTATGCGTAACAAAAAGAATTGAAATCTTGATAGATGGAGATTTCAGGTTTAGTATTAATGCAACAACTCTAAATTATAAAATTATTTACATTGATGATGTTCATCCTTTCTTATAAGCTGCCAAAACTGTCTAGAGATTGTGGGTTTATTTTGTGGTTTTAGTGTATTATTTGTGTCTGGGTTTTGGTCTAAAGTCCATTCCATGAACTCATTAAAGGTCATGAGTTTTTAGTCAATTACATTTTTCCCAAGAAGAGTGTTTATAAAAAACACTGAAATAACATTTGTATTATATTTAATTGCATTTTAAAAATATTTGAGATGTTCAACTTCATATATCATTGGGAAAATGAAAATTCAAATAACAGTGAGGTATAATTATACACCTAGTAGAATGGTCCAAATTCAAAACACAAACAATACCAAATATTGATGAGGATTTGTAGCAGCAGAAACTTTTGTTTATTGCTAATGGGAGTGCAAAATGGTACAGCCACTTTGGAGAGCAGTTTGGCAGTGTCTTACAAAACTAAGCATACTCTTATCATTCAGTACAGCAATCATTATCGTTGGTATTTACCTAAAGGACTTGAAAACTTATGTCCATGCAAAATCTGCTCTCTAATGTTACAGTGGCTTTATATACAATTGCAAAAACTTGGGCACAACCAAAAGGTCCTTCAGTAGGTGAATGGATAAATCAACTGAGGTACATTCTGACATTCAGATATTACTCAGCACTAAATAAAAAATGATCTTTCAAAACCTGAAAAGCCTTGGAGGAAACATCAATGCATATTACTAAATGAAAAAAAAAGCAATATGAAAAGCCTATATACTATATGATTCCAACTGTATGATATTCTGGAAAAGGCCAAACTAAGAAGACAGTAAAAATTTTAGTGATTGCCAGGAGTTCAAGGAATGGGAAAAATGAATAGGAGGAGTACAGAGAATTTTAGAGCAGTGAAAATACTCCATGTGATACTATAATCATGGATACATGCCATTGTACACTTGTCCAAGCCCAAACAATGTACACGACCAAGAGTGAGCCCTAAGTAAACTATGGGCTTTCTGTGATAATTATGTGCCAATGTCGGGTTTATCAATTGTTGTAAACCTGCCATTCTGGTCTTGAAAAACGCCGTCCATGTGCACAGATAGGGGATATATGTGGAGTTTCTGAACCTTCCTTTCAATCTACTGTGAACCTAAAACTGCTCTTAAAATTATGTAAATAGATAGACATCTGTAAAAAGGTGTTTTGGAACAATATACAGTTCAAGGGCAGTGAAAAATTTTAGTTCACCATGAGGCCATGATCAATGCATGATCTATTACCCAGTAAGCTAAAGAATCAAGAACAATAACTTTACATGCAGTGATTTATTACAATTAAAATTGAATTTCCCTGGCTGGTGTGGCTCAGAGGATTGAATGCTGGCCTGAAAACAAAGGGTCACCTGTTCGATTCCCAGTCAGGGAACATGCCTGGGTTGCAGGCCAGGTCCCCAGTAGGAGGTGCATGAGAGGCAACCACGCATTGACGTTTTTCTCCTCCTTTTCTGCCTTCCTTCCCCTCTCTAAAAATAAATAAATATTTTTTAAAAAAAGAGCAATAAAATCTGTTTAAAAAATAAATAAAATTAAATGAAACAATCACTCCATAAAATACTATTAACTAATGTCTTATAACCATGAAAAAAATGGTTAGGGACACATAAGTACTGAAAAGTCCTTACCAAACTTCAGTTATAAAAATATTGTCACTCAAAATTCATTCATTCAAATTAATCTAATATGTCACTATCATGTTGACAATTACATCATTAAAATCTAATTTTCTAATAATGATAAAGTTGAGCCACTAGCATAGGATATCAGAAGGGCAAAATTAAAAGAAAATTATGTTGAGAATTAGTTATAAAGTTGAGATAAGTATGTGTGATGTTGAGCTTTTGTAGTTAATTTTACGACACTGCATGAGATGATTTTTAATGGTAATTATATTGCCCATAGTTTGTAATAAAGGGATTTTGTAAACATAAATCCCTGAGCAGTCTGTGCATTATGAAATAAGTTCAATTGTGTTTGCCATCTAGTGGCATGCCCAAAACAAAACAAATAACATTGCTTTTGAAAATTACAAAAGGAAAAGTGGTAGGGGGAGTAAACCATATTGACTCCCTCTCAAGGCTGATGTAGCAAAAAGCAAGGAGTTCTAAGGACAAGACATGGATAGAGCTCTCAGAGTATTTATACCGAATGATGATCTTTATGGCTCCAATCTAGATCTACTGCAGGGGCTGCACACACCAAGTTTAATGCCAACTAGCCGGCCTCTCCTCTTGCCTGTTCCAGGGCTTGTTCGATGAGACAGTGATGAAGTGGTTCTGATCGCTGGGCCGGAGGCCTTGGTTTGGTTAAAACACATGACTGCTCTTTCATTTGCCTTATCTACCTGTCGTCATTGCAAAGAACCAAGAACTAAGACAAATATTGAGGCTTTGATATGGTACTAGTATAGATATGAAAACAATTTTCCCTAACTGGGATCAATGTATATCTAAACTTGTCTTTACCAACACTACTATCTGAAGTCTTACGAGATACCTTATCTCTCACCATGGTATGCCATGCAATTTTCTCAGAACAAGAGAAAGCATTTTATGTTAAATAAGGAGTAGCAATAGACTCCCATCTAGAGAATTAACTTTGTATGCACATCAGTCTGGAAGTATCCGGTTAGATAGAGGAAGTCTCCCCTGGGGCGTACCTGCAGCAGTTCAAGCTTCGTGTTGTTTTCTAGAATGAGCGAGATGCATTGAGCTCAAAGCCATGTATTATCCAGTGTCTTCAAAAGCTCACTTGTTGGCAGAATGTAAGGGAAAGTTAGAAAAGTTTGGTGGAGGAGAGATGATGAATATCCACTGTATCCTTGGGACCAATGGAGGCAGCAGGGACTGTGCTTTTGTTTTCTTACTATCTTAAATTTCCAAGGGACCTGTGACTTATAACCACCTTGAAAGAGACACTGTGACCTATTGGATGTATATCTAGGATGTATATCTATCCTCTCAGAAAAAAATGAGTATGTTTTGTACTTACACAAAATAATGACCTATATTAACTATGGAAGCAGGTTACAGTGCAGTCAAACATGGGGATCTCAGTGGTGCAAGTGAAATAGTGTACTGCATGTTATCAACAACTTTTATGTGCCTCTGCTGATTGCGACAGTCCCGCCACTCACACCTCCACTTCCTGCTCTGCCTCTGCCTTCCCAGCTGATGGACTCTGCTCTCCTCCTACTGGTGCCAAATTCAGTGTCTTGCTGCAGCCAGGATGGCTAGCCAAGGCTGGGAAGTCTTTGTGAAGGAAACACTAAGGGAGATGGGGAATTACGTTTGAATTGGTGATCAACGTGGTTGAATAATACAACTGCACATATTCATTCCAGAGAATGAATCTTCAGCATGGCCAATAAGAGAAAGGGTAGAAGTAGATTTAAAACTCTCCTTTCTTTTCTCCCACCTGTGGACTGATTTGAGGAATGGTTTATGAGTACAAATTGTTTGAAAACATAGCATTTGTGTGAATACCTTGAAAGATATGTTTCTTCCTGACTCTGAGGTAAAGTAGGCTCTCTCAGAATTGCATTGAAGTCCTTCTTTCTTTACCCTTCTTTTTTGTCCTCAGTAAGTGTCCTGGGGTTGTATTCACCAAACAAGAATCTGTGCTTAATCCTTGCTTCAGAAAATGTTGTCAAAAATCCCATATTTGAAAGCGGACAATTTTGTAAATTTGCAATTATTTTTCTTACATAAAAATGTATAAATTTGTACTTCAACAAATGGCTACTTCTTCACAGCCTCATCACAATACAAGGATTTCAAACTTACAGATTTTATTTTGCCTACTTGTATAGTGTAAAAGAAAAATAGCTCATTGTAATTTTGATTTAAAATTTCAGCTTTAGATGAAAACTGAAAGAACTTTCATATATTTAAAAGACAACTTCATTATATTTTTCAGTGAGCTATTGTGTATATATTGAGCCTACACTCTTTTGCACTGATGTTCTTTTATTAATTTTAAATTTAGATAAAAATATATAAAGAGGTACCACACTGGTGAAATTTGACCTGTATTTTGTATGGTAAAATTATACTATAAAAAATAAAGTTCAATATGTTAGGCACATTTTGTTGAGGAGACAAGCAGATTGTAAGGTACTATAACCCTTTAATTATTTTATTTTATATTTTTATGCACTATTCTTCAGAATGGAACACCAGTGGAATATTAAAATACATCACTATTCTAAGACTCTTTCCTACCCTTTATGATTTTGTGATTTTTATTTTTTTACATTTTCTTTAGTACTGTACATACCAATACACTGATTATATATTACACTTAGACCGAAATAAATTTTATTTTATATTTGCAACAATCATATTTTTGGACATAGAAACTATAAATTTCACTAGTTCTCCAATGAGGACCAATGAAACTGTACTTGTGCAAATTTTGCTGTTTCAAAGAATAGTCACAAGTTCTAAATTTAAAGACCCTATATTAATTGTTCTAAGTGTTATTGAAGAAGGCAAACTAATTTTTAACACAAGTTTTTTCCTACAATTTCTTAATCAATTTGTTATTTCAGCAAAGATGTCATCAGTATTACATCTGGTTTTATAAGCCACTTGTCTGCAAAGTCAGTTATCTTTTCTGGAATGTATTTTAGAGAATCTATTTCAGTTTGCTACTTGGAATTTGTTTTGTTTTGATCCTGAAACAGGCAACTAGGTATTAGAAGTGATTTTCTTCATTCAACTAATGCTTCCATTCCTTAACATAGATATTTACATTTGGAAATTGTTTGTGTGCAATAATTTTGGAAATATTTGATTCTTAATATAAAATATTTAGTAAATTAACATTCATTAAATTAATATTCTGTGAAAGTCTGTTTTTTGCCCTGGCTGGTGTGGCTCAGTATATTAAGTGCCCACCTACAAACTTAAAGGTTGCTGATTCGATTCCCAGTGAGGGTACATGCGGGCCAAGTCCCCAGCTGGGTGTGTGAGAGAGGTAACTGATCGAGGTACCTCTCTCACATGATGTTCTATCCCTCAATTTCTCTCTCCCTTCCCCTCTCTCTAAAAATAAATAAATAAAATCATTTTTAAAAGTCTGTTTTGGGATTAAAAACTTGTTCAATTTGTTTTTGACATGGTTCACTTACATGATTTCCACCTTTTTGATAATGATACAGGAACATATTTTTATATTAACATTTTCTTTTTTCAAAGTTTACAATGTAGCCACATTATTCCTACTGAAGAATATGTTAAAAGTATTTTACTAACATCTATTTAAAATGTATTGCAATGGATTTTATTATCTCAGTGGCAAAGATTTTAGTATAAAATAGAAGACTTTAAAATAAACAAAATATATTTATTTACAATTTAAAAGATTTGTTTATACAAGTTTGAACCTTCCTTTTTAGAAAAAAGTTTTGTTTTATTGTTCAGTACATAATAAAGAGAACACAGAGTAACAACAGAAATTTGTAACATGAAGAAACATTTTGATACCCAAAGCCATAGGCAAAAAATAGTAATGAGGCGTTTGTAGTGCAGAGTGATAAATTATTAGATAAATACTATTAAGTTCTAGTTTACACATAGAAATTAAATGCCATGAAACTCTTTCTGGTGTGTTCCCTATGCTGAAAAAGAAATTGCTATTTCTTCAGTCAGTCTGAAGTTAGTTTTACTTTTTAATTAACATAAAGCTAAGAATCTTCCTTTAAAATATTCTCTTCCCAAGAGTGTGCTCTTCCAATTTCTAATAAAAAATAAGCATTGGGTCTTCAAAGCCCAGTGCTAGGTTTAATTGGAACTCTTTTTTGTTGTTTTTCTTTCCATACACTGTTGGGTGAAATACCGTATTTTTCTGTGTATAATGTGCAATTTCTTGCCCAAATTTTTGAGGGAAAAATAAGGATGCACTTTATACATGGGTATAATGATTACATACCATGGGTATAATAATAAGTATAATAATCTTGTGTATGATGCACACAAAAACATGGGTGTATATTATACATGGCAAAAACAGTGATTTTATCTCTACTATAGAGCGGTTTCTATTTTATTATTATACCCTTCCATTACCTAAATATTACACTTATTTTGTAAAGTCTGCCTTATTTTTTTTTCTAATTTTGTTCAAAATGTAAGAGAGGGAGGAGGGGTAAAAAAGGGGTTAAAAGTTACAGAACTAAATCCAGCGGTAGATTAACTATATAATTTTGCATTAATGCCTTAGCAAAAGAAATAAAGTTAAGGTGATTCATTAGGAACATTTACCAAAACATACATTATTCAGTGAGCCAGTGTGATCGTTTTGCCAATTGCTGAGCATTAGCATTCCGACCTAAGCTCAATTGCAAAGAAAGTAAGCATACTTGTGGAAAGGAAGACGTGATCTGGTTCCTTCTGGGTTTTCTTTGGGACACACTCCGTGTAAATTGTCTAGGTGGTCTGTCCACTATGAACCTCACCTATGACCAACGTATCAAGTGACTTACTATGTCCACAGTAGTTATCATTACTTCAGAAAGAATTCCTTCTAATTCTATGGACTGATCAGATCCTTTTATTTTAACGCAAAACTGCCATGGACTGAAATTCCTTCCAGAGAAAGCTAAGAGGAAGATGAAACTCACAATAGTTCCCATGAGTTGTATGGTTCTCGCCAAGCAATCTAGTATCTGCTTTATTTAATATCCTACACCCAGTTCCCTCAACTGTTCGTATCATGCATTACTACGGTTCATTGTGACAGCTAATGAAACCAATATTTACCCATCATTATCACTAGCTGGGGCCCTTACTTCATTTGTATGTCCTTAGTTTTTATTAAAGTTCTTTTTTTTTCTGTTCTGAAATGTCAGCCAATATACATATTACGTCTTACTGCCATGTCTCTGTAGAATGGTCTAGCCTGTGAAATTTCTCAGTGGAAACTATCTTCTAAGTAGTAATATTAGCTGCATATAACACAAGAAAATGTCACTGTGGAAGTAATATCCCCCAAAGTCCTACAATTTCCTCATCTACATTATATCAAAGAATTTCTGGCATTGCCACTTAATATAGCATGTGTAGCTAGAGGCAAGGTCTTAGTCAATTAGCCTAAAATTTAATGAAAACCATTCACAGCTGCTAGACCCACCACGCCGTGTCTAGATGCTTGCACATTTTGGTTTTTTCATGTATAATCACGTCCTTTGCTTTTTAGTGGAACAGAATCTCATGCCACACATTTGCAGATCACCACTCCAAGTACTACTCATCTAAATTATATACTTTCTGGTGAGAAAGATTTGAGCTTTCAAATTTTTTAATTAATTTATGAAATGAAGCAGACATTATACTCCATAGCTTTTGAAATGTACTGTCCTTTATGTGAAAGTGGAAAATATTCTTGTAAAAAACTTGCTTTTATCATACTTCATGGAAGAGCATTCGTTTCCAACTACTTATGTAAATAGTTTTTTTGCCAAAGCTTATTATGGCCTACTGGCATCCCATACCTAAGTATGAATCAATCTTTCATTATTGTCAGGTTCAACTAATCCAGTTTAACATTGACATGTTTCTCCCAGATGACAGCAAACAATTTGCCATGACTGGTCATGTGACTATGCCTTAGCTGACAGGGTATAGTGATTTTTAGTCTTCTATTATTGTGTAGGCTATGTCCCTGGAACCTAATGGTGTGTCCTTATACACTTCTCTATTGGAGTCTCTTAAGTGACTACATTCAGGTAGGTGGTCCATGATGGTTTCACTCATGTATCTAATGGCTTATTGGGAAAGGCTGGGACTCAGCAAGATGCTAAGTGATTCTTACATGATAATGCTCAGGGTTTGCAAGAGTGCAAAAATGAAAACTGTTATGGTTTCATAAGACATATCATGGAACTGGCAAAGTGTTGCCTTTGTCACATTGGTAATGTGAGTGAATCACACATTCACAGGTTGATTACCATGAGAAGAGGCAGCAAGACACCAAAAAAAAAGGGGGGGTGTCTCAGAGGAAGCCAACAGTGCCAGAATCTTGATCTTCAGTTTCACCCTCCCGAACAATGAAGAAATACATCTATATTGTTTAAGCCACCATGGCAGCCCTAGTGAACTAATGCACTGCATATTGTACTCAACACTTTCTGACAAAATACAGAGCTTGTTTATTTTTCCTGCCTTGAATAGTGATTGAACAAATATTTAAAAATAAATTTGCTTTTCTGAACTGCTTTTATTTGGAGGAAAAGATGATTCTGTCCTTCTTAGAGATGGAAATTAATAGTGCATCACACACAATGGCAAAACAGCTAAATTATCATTAAAGTAGTCTGCTGGAACAAGACGTTCTCAGAGTGAGTGGTCTCTCTGGACTTGACCACTAGAGTTTGAATAAGGAGTTCCAATGGAGTGCGAACAAAAATTCAAGTGCTATGAAAGCTATTTGTTACTTGATACATATGGAGTAGCAAATGGTTTGGTTTATTGATTTATCCTATAAATACTTATATGAAAGCATATAACATCACTTTAATCATTATTTTATATTCCAAAAATGATCAAACACTTTTCCACTTCTGGGAAATGTAAATGTTCTAGAAAGCCTGATTTAACTTCACCCTGTATTCGAAGCTATCACTAAAACATCTTGAAATCATTTAAATAGGACTAATAGATAAACCCTCACATGTAAGGCATATTTTAACTATTTCTCAGATAATTGAAATTATTTGGCATAAATATATACAGTCATAATTTTTAAATAATAATAAAATGAACAAGTTGTGCTAAAAAGAATCCCAAGTTTAGTATTGCTGAGCAAACATACAATGAATTACCTAACACATAGTTAACTTTTACAAGTTAATCTTAGCCCTGGCTGGCATGGCTCAATGGATTGAGTGCCGGCCTGTGAACCAAAGGGTCACTGGTATGATTCCCAGTCAAGGCACATGCCTGGATTGTGGGCCAGGTGCCCAGTAGGGGGCTCATGAGACGCAACCACACATTAATGTTTTGCTCCTTCTTTTCCTCCCTCAATTCCCCTGTATCTAAAATAAATAAATAAATAAAATCTGTAAAAAAAAAAAGTTAATCTTAAAAAATAAAGTGGATTCCATTACTTCTCCATTCTGGTGGTTTTCACCTGTCCTATTATGGTACAGCATAGTCCAACCTATAAAACCACAGCATTGAAAATAAAGTTCAGTAACACATGAAGTTATGTAAGAAAATGAATGGAAAATTTTAAAGACCCAAAGGAGAATCAATCAAAGAGGATGTTTCTCATTCAAGAGCTGTATTTGCCTATATAATTAATTCATTAGAAATTTGTATATGCTACATGAACATCAGTTGTTTAATGGTGAGTTAGCTCATTTTGTGTCCTTACATTTAGGTCAGTTTAATGCAATGAAATTTAACAAACTTTTTTTCCACTCTCTACTGAGTACCAGGCTATTAGGAGCAAAGAAATGAAAAAGAAAATAAGGCAATATTGTTCTCAGAATTCACTCTCCAGAAACATTGCCAGATGCTCCCCCCACACACACACACAAAGGCAAAAAAAGCCAACATGTACTTTGTTATGTATAGTTGATTTCATTTCCCAGCAAATATTATGGACTGAATTATGTCCCCCTAAAATTGATATGCTGAATTTCTAATATCCAGTCACTATGTTGTAACCATCTTTGGAGATAAGGCCTTTAAAATGGCGATTAAGTTAAAATAAGGCTGCTTAGTGGATATAATCCAATAAAAAGAGTGCCCTTATAAAAACAGGAGATTTGGCACAGAAGAGACACCAGGGGTCACGTGCACGGAGAAAAGGGTATGTGAGGACATGGCGTGGAGGCAGCATCTTAAGCCAATGAGAATGGCCTTAGGATAAAACAAACCTGCTGATGCCATGGTTTTAGATCTCTGACCTCCAAAACTGTGAGAACATAAATGTCTGGGTTTTATGGCCTTTACTTTTTGATAGTTTGTCATGGTAAACCAAAAAAGTAATATGCTATGTTACAAAACATTTTTAAAAATGTATACCGTTATTTAAGGACCTATTTTTCACTGGGTTCTGTACAACGTAAAAGCAATGAGAAAGACATTGTCTCTTGAATAATGCTTTTTAGCATCTAATCAGGGTGAGAAAAACTAATACTACTCGATAATGGCAGTTTTGATGAGTGTGAACATTTTTTGTATCATCTAGCATAAGAAATAACAAGAGGAAACTTAAATGAAGTTTTTTCTTGAGAGTTTTCTCTTATGGAGTTACTTTAAATCTCTTCAATAAAAAAAAATTCTGGTTGGGCTAGCTAAGGAAGGTGGTAGCAAAGGAGGAAAGTGTTCCTTGTGGAAAGAATCTAAAATAGGAGAAACCACTGAATCTTTATTCCGCTGAACCTTTGTTAGACAAGTTGATGAGACAGACTGAGGAGAAAGCAGTGGGAGACAAGCTGAGAGAAAGGCAGGGGTCAAAACAAGAAGGGCTATGTAGGTCATGTTTATCCATAAGATATTTGAATCTCAGAAAAACATGTTTTAAAAGAGCAGAGTCATTTTTTTTCTCTTTGGTTTGTTGGTAGTTTTGTTGAGGTGCCATTTACCATTTACAGAGAAAGAAAAAAAATTAAAAAAAAAAAACTCTTCTAAGGTATTCATTTTGATGATCTTGGCCATTGTATATAATCCTAAAACTACCACCAAACTGAGATGTTGATGGCAAGAATGGAGAACAAGGCAAACACTCTGCTGATGGAGAACAAGAAAAACACTCCTCTACTTTGGATATTTTGACAAATCTTAGTCTTCTTACCAGATTACCCAGAAATCATGCTCCTAGTATATACCAATTGATTTGAAAATATATTTTTATGTAAACATACATTTATATAAAACCTGTATGCAAATGATTATATTAGCTTTATTTATAACTGCCCCAAAATAGAAGCAGCTGCAACGCCCTTCACTAGGTGAGTGAATAAACTAACTGTGGTAAAATTGTAAACAAAATACTATTCGGCACTAAAAAGAAATGAGTTATCAAGCCATGAAACTAAACCTGACAAACCCAAAAAGTTATTGGGGCTGCCGTCAAAGCTAAGTCAGTTTATAACGTGCACCCTTAATATGATGCAATGACAAGGGAACTTCACCTCTTTGGTTTTCCTCTCCAAAACCCATAACCGCAGTCTAATCATGGGAAGATACCAGACAAATCCCAACTGAAGGCCATTCTACAAAATACTAGACTAGTTTTCTTGAAAACTGTGAAGCTCTGGGCTTTGTCCCTGTCACAGCCCAGAGGACCCTAAGGAGCCATGACTACTCCATGCAGTACGATGTCCTGGATGGCATCTTGGAATTGAAAAACCACAACTAAGAACTAAGTAAATAAGAATAAAGAATTAATTTAGTTAAAAATAGTGTACTGATATCAGTTAAATAATGGTGACAAATGTACTATTGTAACATATTATTAATAGCAGACACTGGATGTGGGAGTTAAGGGAACTCTCTGCACTGTCTTCAAATGGTTTTCTTTGAAAATCTAAATCTAGTGTACAATAAAAAGTTTAATAAAAAGACACACTTTGTAATACACATCCTAAAACGTAGGCAGTACTGATAACAAATATTGAGAAACTCTTCAGTTTGTGATTTATAAACCCATTATATTTTGTCAGGATTTCTTCCTGAAAACAGACAAAATGGAAGCTGCGCTGAGGCTGTTCCTGTGTTTTTCAGAATCACTACCAGGGACGCTCAGTCTGGCTTCGCAAACAATACCTTGGGTGGAAAGAGAAAGAAACTGTGGTCAATTGAAAAGAAGCACACAGATGGATGATGAAAATAGAAAAGCCAATTATCAGTCCTTATAGGAATTTGCTTCATAAAGCGAGATAATGATTTTCGTAGCTGTTTCTCTTACATGTGGTGTTGAGTTATGTTCAAAGTTGGGAAAAACCCAAGAGTTCTTTTGCACTAAAAAGAAAAATCGAACAGAAGCCACAGTATACAATTTTCCCCAAAACCATTTGAATGATTTAAAGACCAGACATCAAGCAGGATTTTTTGGTGGTGCTCCTGATTAACAGCAATTAAATCAATGGTTTCCATAGCATTTTCTTGCTTATGTTTATGTTGTTTCTTTTAAAACTTTAAAAGAAATACTACTTTGGAACTAGACTGTGTGGTTTATGACTAACAGTGAGTGGCTGGAAACACTATGTGGCCGTGAACAAGATGACATCTCTCTTCATTACTGCGTGGGTAGAAAGGCAACAGCATCGCCACCCTCTGCTCCTCTGTCAGATGATGTTTTGTTCTCTATATAAATGGATATTGTAGGAATCAGGTAATGTCAAAGGGTAAATATCAGTGTGATATTTCAGCTAGAGACCAGTGATGATTTGTTTACAGAACTTCAGAAGAGACAAATGTGGATGGACTCGTTTGCATATTGAAACACATCAGTTCACAAGATGCATGCATGCAATTTACTTGAATTTCACCATCGTTACCAGTACTCAGCATTTTTGAAAGCTCAGCCCTGACCGGCCCCAGTGGAGTCCGATGTTCTTGAGGTCTTGGAAACTGAATTTGGTGTGGTCCAGGAAGTGGAAAGGATATTCATGGAGGTCCACTTCAGGTAGGATAAGAATTTGTTAACAGAGAGGAACACTAGAGGGAGATATTTTCAATGAAACTGGCCATTATCAAGTAGTGCACTTTGAAACAGGAATAAAATTTCTCTTAACAAAATTTTGTTGTTTAGTTATGGTTGTCCCGCCTTTCTCCCCATTGTTCCCCCTGCCCCATTTCACCCACTTCCCTCACTCCCACAGTCAATACACCCCATTGTCCATGCCCATGAGAACTTTCTTTGTGTTCCTTGACTTGTTCCTCCACTTTCCCCCTCCATTATTCCATTACTCCCTCTCCTCTGGTCACTGTCAGTTTGCTCTTTAGTTCCATGTCTCTGGTTCTATTTTGTTTGTTTGTTTGTTTTGTTGATTAGGTTGTACTTATAGGTAAGATCTTATGGTATTTGTCTTTTACTGCCTGGCTTATTTCACTTAGCATAATAGTCTTCAGTTCCATCCATGCTGTCATGAAAGAAAGGAGTTTCTTCTTTTTGCTGTGTAGAATTCCATCATGTAAATGTACCACAGTTTTTTGATCCACTCATTTACTGATGGGCACTTAAGCTGTTTCCAGCACTGGACTAGTGTAAATAATACTGTTATGAACATAGGTGTGCATAGGTTCTTTTGAATTGGTGATTGAGGATTCTTAGGGTATAATCCCAGCAGTGGGATCACTGGATCGAAAGGCAGTTCCATCTTTAGTCTTTTTAGGAAACTCCATACTGTTTTCCACAGTGACTGCACCAGTCTGCATTCTCACCAACAGTGCACTAGGGTCCCCTTTCCTCCACAACCTCACCAGCACTTGTTTCTTGATTCGTTAATGATGGCCATTCTGATGAATGTGAAGTGGTGTTTCATTGTGGTTTTAATTTGTATCTCTCTAGTGGCAAGTAATGTTCAACACTTTTTCATGTGTCTATGGGCCCTCTATATGTTCTCCTGGGAGAAGTGTCTATTCAGGTTGTTTGCCCATTTTTTAATTGGGTTGTTTGTCTTCCTGGAGTGGAGTCCTGTGAGTTCTTTATATATTTTGGAGACCAAAACTTTCTCTGATGTATCATTAGCAAATTTGGTTTCCCATGTTGTTGGTTCCCTTTTTATTTTGTTGATGATTTCTTTAGCCATGCAAAAGCTTTTTTAGTTTGATGTAGTCCCATTTATTTATTCTTTCCTATATGTCCCTTGCCCTAGGGCATATATTGGTGAAGAGGAAGAAAAATTCTGATTAGATTAAAAGACAATCACACCCAATAAATTCAATTTTTAAAACCAAAATAAGGCAGTAATTAGGTGAGCTGATGGCTTAATGTGTATCTGTGGGGGCATTCTGACATTACTAAAATATGACAAGCTATAACTGATAAGTGTGGGCAAATATTCAACCTTATTTATGGTGACCACATGTAAACTCTTAAATTAGGGCGTTGGAATTTGCACCTGAGAGACTCAGATATTATATTATGCTGTTTCTTTGAATGTGGCATTGTTTTCCATCATACATCCATTCTTAAAATTATGTCAACATAAGACAGAGTGATGCTTGCTTTTGTGGTGAGTTTGATTGTGAATCTGGACCTAAACCTTGGCAGCAGGTTGTGGAGTGAACAGTGGAGCACCATAAATGGATATAAATCTATCCGTGGTGAATGGATCCAGTAATGGCATACCAAATATCACTTAGATGATAAGTTATATTAAAGTCCTCCATTTGTATTTAAACTCATCTGTTCAAGACTATTAATGTTTCCTAAAATGTGTGCAGATCATAAACACACACACAAAATTTTTAAATTAAACCTTAAAACATTAAATGCTAATGTGAAATTAGCATTCAAATGAAGAAATGTAATATTGCCATTATTTTGGGATACAATTCTAGTCCTTATCTTGCTTCAAGATAACCCTTTGTCTGATTGCTAAAAGCCTTCATTTGTTCTGTAATTGCTCAAACTTTATGAAACTGAGTGATACAATTCATAACCTTTGTGCCTTTTTTTTTTTTTACAATTATTTCCACCATATTCAGCCATGCTCTTGTGTGGAGTGATGATGTGTTTATGCTCATGGCCAAATAATATTCCATTACAGTAATGTACCATAATTTATCTCTGCATTTGAAGAGGCACTTTTTAACTTCTCACATTTTTGAGGAAAGATGATAATTGCCCTCTTTTAAAATTTCACATTTAAATACTTGACAGAAAATGAGTTTTATTCTTTGTCTTTATTTGAAAGATTGTTTTTCTTTGACGTTATCTCTTTTTTAAGAGCATTATTTCCATAGAGGCCCATGTCTTTCCATGAAGGCCTAAGCTCTATGTCCCAATTTCAGTTGCCACCCCTGACCTTATAGGTACCATCCATCCTGACATTTGGTTTCCATGGTGAAGCACATAGCTGCATTTTACTTACCCCATCTGTTTCCTTCTCTTGTATTTGTTGTCATGTTACTGCACCTTTCAGGAATTCCTCTTGTTTTCTGTGAGCTTGCTTAACATTTAAAATTAAAGGCAATGACACTTTATATAACATGTACTTACTTTGCAACATTAGGACTTTTCAGACTGTCCAGCCAACCAAACCCTCAGAGGCAGAAAACCCTTGCATCTTTTTAGGGTTGAGCATTTTACTTCTCTTCACAGAAAAATTGTATGGAGAAATCCATGGCGAGTTTTATTTCAGGTGTGAGATGTGTAAATGCGTTTTTGAAGATGTATACCCCAGTTAATTGTTTACAGTTGATTACTTGCTTAGGTCTTTATGACAGCACAAATACCTTCATATTAATTATTCTATCAATAACCTCACATTGATTGAAAATCTAAGATTCTATCTACTCTCATAGTCACTGCCATATTTTCCATGTACATATCAATATGCTTTTTCTTGCTCTACAATGATAGGGGAATTCTGAGGCCTTGCTGCATATAATACATAATATGCACGTAGATTATTTTATTCCCATTCCCATTCAATGAAGACCCTGAAACACTCAAAAAATTCAGTAAAACAAAAATGATTAATGTTCCTTAAGTGACTCATTATTATATTGCTCATCTATGAAAATATAAGCTTTAATATAAGTATATATATGTTTGGTTATTTTTAACTGAAAAGTTTTCATCTCTAGAAATAAAAATGTAGATAAAATTAACCCAAATTGTATATATTAAATAAAAATTCACTACTTTCAAATCTTGTTCTATTTTTCAATGTCCCTGAATGTTGCATTTTGATGAGAACACTTTATTGGATCATTAACTCCATTTCATAGTGACGTTTCATAGACTGAGCAATAGTAGATGAATGTGCCCTGGCCACTATATCCATAATCTTACAGAATTACCACTGACAGAAATAATTCCAACTGCCAGTTTTTGACCTCTGGGGTAAACGATCAAAATTTTAATTAAGGAAATAGTGTTATTTCTGATAAAATACCGTGTAAAATTTTCATTTCACTTACAGTTTAGTAAGGCATCAAGTCCTATAAGGATTTGCAGAAATGATTCACAACTGTTTATGTTATTTCCATTATCATTTTGTCCTTACTTGAATGAAAATACAAATTATAGAAAGGTATTAACATCAGGAATTTCAATTATTTAATGAAAACTTCCTGGAACTGTAAAATAAATTATAACACATTTATGGTATTATAAACATCAAATAAAAATATCTTGGTGAAGCTATTCATAATTCTTGAACAAAATATTTTATTGAATGCTTTGTTTTACTATGTGTATAGTCAATATAAATTTCTTTTTTTTTACTGTGAAGACCAAAATGTACTGATAGGGGATTCCTTCCTATTTTACAGTTAAAGCTTTGCTAATTCTAATGAATGTGAGTGACCAATAGTCACCATAAAATCATTTTCACTGTAAGATAGGTGACGACTTAAAGTTTAAACATAGTGGAACTTTGTGGAGAAAGAAAGGACTTGGACAAAGTGAATAATTAGAAGTGTGTGTGTTTGTGTGTGTTCACAAACAGTGGGGCATCAAGAATGAAACAAATGAGGCCATTTTGCATAAAATTTGAGGTGGAAAATTTTAGATACTTCATTTCTCTTATGCTATCAAACACATATATAAATTGATAAACCAATACTCTAATATGGTAATGACTATTTAGAACAGATATTGAAAAATCATTTTATATAAGCCAAAAATGGTTAAATATACTTCTATGTGCCCATAGATTACTAAATTATTTTTATGGTAATATAAAGTAAAGTAAAAGTAATTAAATAATATGTTATATAAAATGTGTATGTAAGTACATAATTTATATACATCACAATATATTAATGTATAAAAGTATATCTACAAATTTGAATCCCATACACTTTCTCTGTTAGATTGATTTTAAATTATTAATATATTTCTGGAGTTTTGGAGATATCTTGGACTTAACAGGTGCTGTTTAGATACATTCACAAATTTAAAAGTAAATAATAAAAATAATTAATTAATTTGTTTTGCAGTTAAATTAACTTCTGGTTGCAGTCATAATTAATTGCTGTGACATTACATTGATGAAGATATCACAAGGGATGGAGAGAAAGACAGAGATAGAGAGTGAGAGAAACAGCTAGAGAAATAAACATTCAGAGAGAGGGGGTTTTAATATCTACTCTCAATCTATTCATAACTTCATTATCACCCTTTGTTTCATTTTTCTAATTAGTGACTTCACCTCTTTCAATCATATATTTGAATTGTAAACTTTCTTTGTCCTTTTTCAAATGCCTTTTTTCAAACAAGAACTTTTTAAATTTTCTTTTTTTTATTGTTGTTATATTACAGTTGTCCCGATTTTCCCCCTTTGCTCTCCCTTGCCCGCCCTCCCTTCCACCCACCCCTTTGCTGAAAATGTGTTTATTCAAGTGCAAAGGACTTCTTTTTACCTGGAGAGCTCCAAAGGATTTCTTTAAACTTTGAAGTGCAGAATCTTAGACTCTTTTGTGACTAAAAGGGGCTCTAAAATTGATGTAGGACTTAGGGGAGGCAGTTGCAGTTCTTTCTTTATTTCCTACATGGAAATGAAGTCAGGCATAATCATTTTATTTTCCAAAATATTATCTGAGATTTTTATCACAGGAAACTTTGTGTATCTTACATTCTTCTAGTTATTTTACTAGAGTTAATAAGATTCTTGAGACCAGGAATTTAAACATAATAATCAGCCCCTTTTGCAACACAAGCTGCCCATATAAGAAATGATAAGACAATATTTCATAAAGATGCATTTCAAAAGATCACAAAGCATAGTGGGAGAGCCATGAGACAGTTCATTGTACTATCTTGCTCACCAGAAAAACGCATAGAACATGGCTTTGCCTGGGTTTCACCTATGCCCTACCATAAATTTGTATATCTTAACATCAACACAGGAAACACGTTCATGTTTTTGTACTGATACATGACAATATTGGGCTACACTGCCGGTTGCATCAAGGATGTGCAAGTCCTATTCTAATCAGTGACTGGCTTATAGGTTTTTCACTCCATTCATTTAAAAGCCTTTCAGTTACAGGATGAATAAGGTTTGGGGATCTAATGCGCAGTATGATGACTGTAGTTCTCAGTACCGTATTGTATACTTGAAAGCAGCTGAGAGAGTGGATCTTAAGTGCTCTCACACCACCAAAGAAAATAGTAAGTATGTGAGGTGAGGGGTGGTTAGCTAATGCTACAGTGATAGTCGTATTGCAATGTAGAAGAGGATCAAATGAACTGGTTCTACATCTTAAAGCTATACAATAATATGTCCATTTTATCTCAATAAAGCTGCAGCAAAAAGTCATTGAATGAATGACAATTATGTTACAAACCTTGTGCTTTGAATTGGGAAACAAACATGTTGAAAAGGCCCTACTGTTAAGCTCTCAGATACTTTTCTAGAAAGATAGACATACAGATTATTAACAATGAACAATATAATTGCTCAGAGGAAAATAAAGTATCTGGAATCGAGCAGTCACTAAATACATGGCAGAGTTGTGATTCTCCAAAACAAGGGTTCTCTCTCTCCTCTGCAACTTTACCATTTTGTTTCCATGGTTTCTAAACCATCATAACTTTTTCCTGTACAACCTAAATATATAGAATCCACTCATGCCATATTCTATGTTGTGTAGGTACTTTAAAATACTATGCAATCATTAAGAGAACTTTTTTAAGTCAAAATTTGAAGGCATGCAACAAATAATGAATATAATGTCAATGAAAAGAGTTGGATATAAATTGTTTGTTCAACATGACTTTTTACTTATTTAATTATATGTCCATGAAAACACATACACCTTCAGAAATGTTGACTAAAAAAGCATCAAGCTACTGTTTTTATAATAATGTTGTATAATGGAAATATTAATAACTTTTAACTTATAGTTTCCACATTCTAAATAATGGCTTTATGAAGACTTAATTTAATGAAAATTTATATATATATATAATTTTAGAGGAAATTTTGTATTAATTTTCTCAGAAACACACAATTTTAATGGGTAAAAAAATGAAGTCAGTCCAAAAGGTTAATTTAAATGTAGCAAGAATACAGGACTTAAATCTTGTCATTTTCTACTAGATGAAAAATGGTGATGAGGAAATATTGGAACTGATGTTACTGACCTTTAAGTTATTGTATAAATATAAACTTAATTACTTTGGACAATATGTTTATAAAATATACATCTGTGTATAGGTATGTATAAATAAGAATTTTTCAAATTATATAGATTCTAGCATTGTCTTTTTAAATCACTGGAGAATGTCTTCCTTCCTGTTCATGTTCCATGTTATATATGCATACACATATATGGTAATTCTAAATAAATGCATTCCCATTGTTTTTTTCTGGTATAAGTCTCATCATTTAGGTGCCTAGGAATAAAGTAGGAAAAATAAAGATAAAGTCAGTGAGCTGCTAATAGTGCAAAGTGGGTGCCTTATAAGACTGCATGCTCAACACTTTCAATTTAAAATGAAAGAAACATCTCTGAAGCACTTATTTATAATTTGGAAAGGATGAAAGTAATTAAATAAATTGGCTGGCATGGGTTAATTACTTTTTTCCTTACCTTTCTCAATGAATCTTAAAGCACAGGTTATAATTTAAGTCAATATGATTCTCTATAGAGATAGTCATAGGAGAACCAAATTTTGATTATACATTATTTACTCTTGTCATTTCCAGCCCAGTGGATCACTATTCACCAATCATTAGCATGGTTCTCCATTATGCTCTTCAAAATCCTAATATAAATAATTCTATTTCTGTCTGTAGACATTGAGTCATGAATATGGAATGACTTCACCTGACTTCATTGGAACTTAACTTAATTTTCAGCCATGTGAACTGTGAGGTGAGTAGAAAATAATTTAGCTCAAAACTGCAGTGCAAGTTGTGCCTGTGTCCTAGGAAGAGAAACATCAACGTCCTGAGTTGAGTTGTGATTTATTTCTTAGTTTTATGTGAGAGTGATAGCATCCAAATCACCCAGTATTTTCTCTTTGTATCTGTGTCACTGTTTTATAATTTCATGACATGACAGGTTGGTCAAGTCCCTGTACCTTGATTTAATTCAGGAAAACTTCAACAAGTAGACCTGGGCATCCTTTCTCTCTGCCTCTCTCTCTTTCTGTTTTAAATCTAAAACATATGTAGCTAGCTTGTCCTAATAATTCTATTCTTGTAAAAATGGAGAAAAAGAATGAATGAGTTCCTCATTTTTAATAACTTTATTTTTGTGGGGTGTATTCACACATCTGGACAGACTATTTGCATGTTGTTAGTTATATTAAATTGTGCATGATTTTCTCACTATCTGAGTTTATGATTCTGCTATCAGAAATATATTCTATGTAATGCCCAGACATATGTGCAAAGGTATCTATGAAATAATTATCAACTTACTTTTATTTATAATAGTAAAAATATGAATAACCTCAGCAGTAAGAAAATAGGTGACTAGATTATATATTATCCATACTGTAGCTTATTTAAATAAGATAATAGATGTTAACCCAATATATTCATAACCTCTTCTTAATTGAAGAAAGTAAAATGATCACATTATAGTTAGATTTTAATTATGTAAACACAACCAAAACAAAGAAAAAGTATGAGTTTGCATGCAGGGGTGTATGAATACATCTTTTGTCAAACTATATAAAATCTGAGATTGCTTTTTTGAATCACTGGAGAAATAAGTCTTTATCTCTATTTATGTTCCATATTACATTCTAAAGATACATATGGAATATTCCCATAGGTAAGGTTTTTAAAAACTTGTTCATAATTATGTTTTTCCTACTAGATATTAATATAGTAATACCTACCCTTCCCAATTACAGATTTGACTTATCCAATAGAAAATGTTTCTTCTGCTGTACGAGGGTTAACCATCAGTTCATTTCCTCCAAATATACAATTACCCTCTTGCTTCTCCCATTAATGTTTACATTAATATTTAAATGTTTTAAAATATTTCCCATTCAAAACTTCCTTTTCTGACTTCACTTTGTATTCATTCTCATCCAGCCCTGGGTCTTCATCTGCTCATCATCTGTTTACTGACAAACAGCATGTCCTTAGCTCCTCTGTATCTTCCAGCCAAGTGTTTTTCTTATATTCTAAACTATTATGCAACCACTTACCAGTTAGTCTATCAGAATCTCAACATCAAAATTATAAAATCAATTTAATATCATGAACTATTCTACCTGAAATATAAGAATAAATGAAATAAACAAACAAAATCCTAAAATCCCAGCCAATTCTGAACCTGCCAAACCAACAATCTACAGTCTCTCAAATACATTCAAATCTGTATCTCTCAAGAAACATCTTAACTTAGGTGAATATCCTTTCATACCAGAATTACAAGAAATTGTCTCCTAAACACTTTTCTGTTTCATTCTTTAAAACTCAATTCGTGTCTCTAATCTATGTGTTCTTCAAGATGGAACCCAAAGGGTATTTGTACAAGACAGCTTTGATGAAACTACTGCTCTGTGATTCTTAGTGATGTAATGTAGCTCTTTTAATATTGCTACAAATTGTGATTTTTATGCTTTACCACCTTTTATTTCTCCAATCTCAAGAGATCTGTGTGTTTACCCAGGTCCCACTGTATTCTTATCTTGCTCAATCAGTTCTGAATAAAGTGTATTATAAAATTTTCTTTCTATTTATATTCTAGTATCTCCTATAGCCTTGAATTGGATGACTGTTAATTGAGCCTTTTCCGAAACAAACCAGGTGAAAAATCACTCCTGTGTACTTAAAATAATGTATTTCTCTGTTACAATACATATTACATAGTATTGCAAATGGCTATTTACTCAGTACTTTCTCTGCTGCGGGCTCCTGGACAGCAATATATTTTACTGCAGGGAAAAAATCCTGTTACACAGTAGTTACTCATGAAATATTGTTTTAATAAATGAACAATAAATGGAAGAATACAGTAAAACAATAATTTTTGCCTTCTTTGGAAATGTATTAAAAAGTTATACTATTTCACAATGTGCACTTGTTAACGATATTGTCCTAAATGATATCACATTTAAAGTCAATCTGACATTAGCATGTATTTAAACACTAAGCCAGCTTTAATATGGCAAAAAGTATTCATAAAAATTCATGCAAATTGTTAATTCCCTTCCATTTAAATTGTGAGTGCATTAAGACTAAAGTCACTCGTTGACATTACTCTCACTGCGTTGTGTGGTTTTTCCTGCGCTTGAATCTGAGTGGTCTCTGACTGACCCACAGAATACAATAAGGGGGCTGGAATATACACGCAGTAAAAGAGGGAAGTAGTTTTAATCTGAATTGGCAAATACACAAAGAAAACTTGCAACTGCTGATTTAATTTGTGTATGAAAGTAGGGGATTCGATTTTATGTAAACAACAAAATCCCTTAACAAATAAAAATAATTTAATATTATAACTGCAAATGTTTGCATACTTTTTGAAAAATTGAAAACCCAATCATGTGTTCTGCAAGGTATAGTCCCTGATCTCATGAAGTTGCCCACATTTATGAGGACAGATACAATTATTAATGGTAACATTAAAAGTGAGACAAATTAAGGTGCATGGCAGGTTTGGAGCCACTGGTGTTTCCAAAAGACAGGACAAGCCCAGCGTTTTCAACAGAATTCCACCAGCTGTGCTCAGAAAATCAGCAGCGGGACAGCCATTGTAGCAATGCGCACACTCCAAGGTGCTTAACTTATCTCCTGCTGAGAGCGATGCTGAACTTGCACACATGCTTGAAGTGTTGTGTAAGTGACAACTTATTTCTGCAATGAATAGCAGAAAATAGATCCCCTGTTATTACTTTCTGTCCAAATGAACACCTGGCTAGAATAAGGTCACCTCAAGAAATCTGATGTTAATAACAAATTCTTAATCTTTGTCTACAATTCAATTGCGTGTGAAAATTGCTGATGCATACTGATAGGAAAAATATTATTTCAGGAATTCATGCTACTACCTTATTAAAAGTGCCTATACAGGAGGCTGCCATCTACCAGCAAAATCCCTCTTTCAGGACTGAGCCTTTCAATGACCCCAGTGTTGGGAAAGTTGCTTGTTGACAGTTCAAGGCTGAGTCATTCCCCAGGAATAACTTTTAGTTACATCTTACAGGAAAGGGGACCTCAGTTCAATGGCTGGTCAAAGTCAGAACATAAAGCCGTGGTCCTGTGGACTCACATAATGATGATCTGTTTCTGGGCGTGTACAAGGTAACAATTGCTTTGTCTTCTGGAAACTTGGCCCCTTTATTTTTATGCCCTATAACACCCTCTTTATTCCTGAAAGCTTTAATTGTTTTAAAGTCAGCTACGTCTGAAATTAATACAGTTACTCTTGCTTTCTTTTGATTATTGTCAACATGGAATAGTTTACTTGTAAACATGGAATGCACTTACTTTTAATCTATATGTGTCCTTATCCTTAAATTTGGTTTCCTGTAGACAGCATCTAGTGAGGGCTTGTTTTCGACCCACTCTATCTCTATCTTTGAATCGGGGCATTTGGACCTTTGGCATTCAAAGCGATAATTGCTATAAGTGGATTAATATCCACAATATTCATTACTGTTTTCCACTTTTGTTTTTCTTCTGCCCTACTGTTTGTGTCTTCCACTCTTTTTCTGGCACTGCAGTTTTAATTGAGCATTTTATATGATCATATCATCCCTCCTTTCTTAGAATATAGAATATACCTTTAGTTTTTTCTTTTTCATTTTCAATAGGAGTCACCCTCGAGTTCACAATATACATCAAACTAACTCCAACTCCATTTTCAAATGGCATTATACCACTTCACAGATAGTGTGACTTCCATACTAAAATAATAGCTAATCCTTCCTTCCAATGTCATATCATTTCTGTTATTCATCCATAAACATACATAGCATTACATATGATGTGCAAATAAGTTTATATTATTAGTGCATTATTGGTATTATTTTGAACAAACTATTATCTGTTAAATCAATAATGAAATTGAATTATTTTCTTTATTCATTCTTTGACTCTTTTGCTTACTTTACACAGATCTCACTTTTTGACCACAGTATATTCTTTATCTCCAAAAAATAAACTTAAAACTTTTTGCAAGACAGTTTACAGATAACAAATGTCCTCAATTTTTGGTTAATTAATAATGTTTATTTTTTATTCATATTTTTGAAGGATAATTTTACTTAGTACCAATTTCTAGACTGTTTTTATTTTTCTTGCAACATTTAAATATTTCATTCAACTTTCTTCTTGCATGATTTCTGAACAGATTTGGATGTAAGTCTTGATCTGTTCTATAGGTAACATGCTCTTTTCCTCTGGCTTCCTTAGTATTTTTGTTTTTACTTTGCTTTTCTCTCTTAATAATGATATGATATATTTTTGTTATGGAATATTTTTCTGCTTGGTATTCTCTGAGCTAACTCTATCTCTGGTTTAGTGTCTGACATTACTTTGGGGAAATTCTCAGTCATTATTTCAAACTTTTTTTTCTTTGTTTTTCCACTCTTTGCTGTTCCATTGTTCATGTTACACCTTTTTGCCATAGTCTTTGGATATTCTGTTCTGCTTTTTGTTTTTTCAGCATTTGCTTTCCACTTTTTCATTTGATGATTTATTGATATATTCTTTAGCTCCAAGATTTTTTTCTTCAACTGTATCTAGTCTATTAAGAAAACCATTAAGATATTTTTCATTCCAATTTTTATTCCTTTGCATTTCTTTTTGGTTACTTGAATGACATCTCATTGATTACATTGCCCATTTTTCTTGCATGCTATCTACGACTTCCACTAGAGTCCTTAGCATATTAATTACAGTTCTTTTAAATTCCTAGTCTGGTAATTTCCATATCTTTGCCAGCATGTCTAGTTCTGATGCTTACTCTAGCTCATCAATTTTTTGTTTTATTTATTTATTTATTTGCCTCTTGGTATGCCTTGCTTCCATAAGAAGTAGGAATTATTTGAAAGAAGTGAAGAAACAGTTTCAGACCAAATGGACTCCATGTTTCCCTTAGATTCCCTAAGGCCTCTTAACTACAAGGGTCCCTGTTTTCCAAAATACATACGTTTTCCCTTCTTTTCAACACAATAAGATGATTTATTAGGAAGCTTCCACAAATAAAATATAAGCATGGACAATAAATTTGGAGATATCTAAACACAAGAAGAGCGGAACTCAGATCCAAGAGAGATTTAACCCCCGACTCCAGGGTTAGTAAGAAAAAAGCAAATTCAGTGAGCCCTGTGGGTACCTGCACCTGGTTGCTCACCTGCCTTGGAGTTGTTGGGGGTCTTCTGTGGACCTCATCAGAAGATTCCATGAGCTGTCAAAAGTTCAGAAAAAATAGAAGTACCGTCAAGGAATCAATGGAAATAGTAATTAGTAAAAGTTTATTGTGCACATATTAAAAAAGATGATTCATCAACTGGAAACACTCAAATCAAAACATGGAATAAGCATCAGAGGCATAATTTTATAAAGCAGCTTATATACTGGGAAGGAGTGATTGTTTAATTCTCACAATGAGTGGAGATATCAGAGATTTTTTAAATGACAGAGAATTAGTTAGTTGTTACTGACATCAATTTTGGAAACCAGAATAATTGTTTTGTTGTTGTTTTTTAATTTTTGTTCAAGTACAGTTGTCTCCATTACTCTCCCGTCACATCCCCTCACCCCAGCCATCCCCACCTCCCAGCCTCAATCTTACCCCTCTTTGGCTTTGTCCATAGGTCCTTTAAACATGTTTCTTGACAACCCTTCCCCTTCCCTCCCCCCAATTATCCCTTCCTACCTATCCTCTGGTTACTGTCAGATTGTTCTTAATTTCTATGTCTCTGGTTATGTTTGCTTGCTTGTTTGTTTTGTTGATTAGGTTCCACTTATAGGCGAGATCATATGGTGGTTGTCTTTTACCACCTGGCTTATTTCACTTAGCATAATGCTCTCCAGTTCCATCCATGCTTTCGCAAAGGGTAGGAGATCTTTCTTTCTGCTGCATAGTATTCCATTGTGTAAATGTACCACAGTTGTTTATCCACTCATTTACTAATGGTCACTTAGGTTGCTTCCAGTACTCGGCTATTATAAATCATGCTGCTATAAATATTGGGGTGAATAAGTTCTTTTGAATTGGTGTTTCAGGGTTCTTAGGGTATAATCCCAGCAGTGGAATTGCCAGATCAAAAGGCAGTTCCATTTTCAGTTTTTTGAGGAAATTCCATACTGTTTTCCACAATGGCTGCACCAGCCTGCATTCCCTCTAACAATGCACTCGGGTTCCCTTTTCTCCACAACCTCACCAGCACTTGTTGTTTGTTGATTTGTTTATGATGGCCATCCTGACCAGTATGAAGTGGTATCTCATCATGGTTTTAATTCACATCCCTCTGATGGCTAGTGATATTGAGCATCCTTTCATATGACTCTGGACCCTCTGTATGTCCTCATTGGAGAAGTGTCTGCTCAGGTCCTTTGCCCATTTTCTTATGACTTCTAAGACATAACTAAGAAATAATCCAGGTCAAGTTAGTCTTACCAAATAAGGTAAATTGTTTGTAGGCTAAATGGGTTTTGTCTGTTCAGGTAATTTTCAAGGCTCTTCTCCATTTGTTTTTGGTTTTAACAGAAACCACAAGCTTCATAAACATATTTTAAATAATGTTTACAAGTCATTCATGTTTATATCTTATTGATTGTTATTTAGTACCATGCTACTTTAGGTACATTCTGTGTTATTTAAATCATTGATTTTGACAAAGTTTATATATATTTATCACAATAATAATGCTGGAAAATATAACATTTTGAAACTCAACATTATTAAACACATATATTGCACTTGTTTTGGATAGGTAGTTTAAATTAAAGATACATTCCATTGTGTAAATGTACCATAATTTTTTGATCCACTCATTTGCTGATGGGCACTTAGGTTGCTTCCATTACTTGGCTATTGTAAATTGAGCGGCTATGAACATTGGGGTGCATAGGTTCTTTTGGATGGGTGTTTCAGCATTCTTAGGGTATAATCCCAGCAGCGGAATTGCTAGGTCAAAGGGCAGTTCCATTTTTAGTTTTCTGAGGAAATTCCATACTGTTTTCCACAGTGTCCGCACCAGTCTGCATTCCCACCAATAGAGCACTAGGGTTCCCTTTTCTCCGCATCCTCTCCAGCACTTGTTTGTTGATTTGTTTATGTTGGCCACTCTAACCTGCGTGAGATGGTACCTCATTGTGGTTTTAATTTGCATCTCTCTGATGGCTAGTGATGCTGAGCATCTTTTCATATGTCTCTGGGCCCTCTGTATGTCTTCCTCGGAGAAGTGTCTGTTCAAGTCCTTTGCCCATTTTTTAATTGGATTGTTTGTCTTCCTGGAGTGCAGTCGTGTGATTTCTTTATATATTTTGGAGATCAGGCCCTTGTCTGAGGTATCATTGGCAAATATGTTTTCGCATACTTTGGTTTTCTTTGTATTTTAATGCTGTTTTCTTTAGCCCTGCAGAAGCTTTTTATTTTAATGAGGTCCCATTTGTTTATTATTTCCTTTATGTCCCTTGCTTTAGGGGATGTTATGGTACATTTACACAATGAGGTTCTATGCAGCGGAGAGAAAGAAGGAGCTTATACCCTTTGCAATGGCATGGATGGAACTGGAGAGCATTATGCTAAGTGAGATAAGCCAGGTGGTGAGGGACAAATACCATATGATCTCACCTTTAACTGGAACATAATCAACAAAAGAAAAAAGCAAACAAAAATATAACCAGAGACATTGAAATTAAGAACATTGTAACAATAGCCACAGGGGAGTGGGGAGGGGATAGTGGGGAGAGGGGTCTATAGGAGCTACTATAAAGGACACAAGGACAAAATCAAGGGGAAGGGTAAGGGTAGGGGAGAGAGGTGGTACTGGCTGGGGTGGGGTGGAGGGATGGGGAGAAAATGCAGACAATTGTAACTGAATAAAAATAAATTAATTAATTTAAAAAATAAATTAATTAAAGATACATTAACACTGGTTGAAAATTCTTAACATCTTTATTTTTTAAATTTAAGAGGCAAGTCTTAACCATTCTAAATAGGATTAAATATGAATTTTATTTCCAAAATTAAGCTATATACAATGTTTTAGGGATTAAAATCAGTATAAAATAAAATAATTTTAGTAGTTGATTTGAAAAACAAAAATTTCTAACATAAAAAGAATGGTGATAGTATGCAGTTCATTTAAATACCACTTGTATTTTCATCTCTAGGTGTTTAGTCACAAAGTTGGCAGGTGGGATTTTGTATGAAGTAACTGTCCTAATAAAGGTACATAAAGATGGGTCAACTTCTCTTAAGGCACATACAGAGAAAATATGACCGCTTTCTTAAGTTAAAGATGAAAGGACCCAATTATGTTTGATGTCAGTCTACAGTGCCATCCCTAAGGCAACTGAAAGATTCCTGTCCTGGGATATTATGTCTGCAACTTGTTCTGAATTTTGTAAAAGGATAGCTTTCATGACCCAGAACTATTTGAATAAGTAGGATATCTAGAAGGCCATTCTTACTTTAAAACTACTTTAAATTACATGGAACTCCAATATATGAACAGTTACGTGACTCTTGTGTCTATGTTCACTGTTTTGCTGTCTCTCTTTACATTCCACACTCTTATTAACCCTGTAGTAGTAATTAAAAAAAAAATTTCAAATGTCATTGTGTAGTATAAAAATTGTATGTTAAGATGTAGCATTTTTTAGTGTGACAAATCTCTATATATCTTCATTTCATTAACTTTTTAAGTATAATTATGTATTTAAATAAATAAATACATAATGATATAAATTTCTTAAAATAGTTTATCTCACTATGCATTAAACTACATCAAAGTTATTTTGTGAAATAACAGTAAGGTTTCTATATGAACAAGAAGACTTTGAAAAACTATATATTTTAGTATTTTCTCTCAAGATTGTTAATGTATAATACAAAAATATTACATGCCATATAATTGAATTTGAAAACGCACAAAAAATCCACTCCTGGGGATGTGCTAAAGTTTGAACATTATTAATTGAAATTTTTGTTGTTCATGAGTTTTATTTGCTATCTTTCGATGACAAAGATAAGTTGTAAGGACAATGTTATTCTGTATTTTCCATAAAACACAGCTGAGTTACTCTTTGCAATTTTAAATCTATATAAATACTCTTTATATCACTTCTTTTACCAATTTTTCCATTAAAAAGATGAAAAAAAGAAATGAAAAAGCAATAAAGTTTAATAAGTGTAAACATCATTAATGTGAAAATTTACTGAAAATGTGTGGGGTTGCATAATATATCACCCAGCCGTCCTCCCTCTCCTTGGTTTTCTATTCTGTCTGAATTCTAGTCTACATTCAATTGATAACGCAATCTCTTTCACTTTTGCTCAGTTTATGACTGGCTTGAAAAGGCCCCTACCAAATTCATTCTAGTATCTCAGTCTAATGAGATGCCTTACAAAGGAATTACATTCGTATTAAGGCAGTGCTAGTTAGATGAAGATTTTTTAAATATATATAGTTTAACTTTTGCCAGAGATAAATATTGGTATCTCTTCCCAAATTTTCTCCAAAAATCTCTTCTATCAGGATATTACAAGGTACTTAAATATTCAAGTGGAAATCCTTTTTTGGTCATCTTTGAGTCACCGTCTACTTTCTTCTCTCATTTTTAAAAAATTCTATAATTATCAAGCCTATGTTGGGTCACTGTCTCCTAATTCTGTTTATTAATTTGATATTATGCGAGTTTCTTGCAGTCAACCTTGACCCCCTTTACACAGGGCATATTTCTCACGTGCCTGGTCACATCAGGCCTGGTCTCCAGTAGATCTTATGCAGATGCAGAATGTGCAGCTGCAAGTTTTCTTGCTACAGGGGCAACATTAGAGCCCACTTGTGGCTTGGAAAGAATAATGACTACTCAGTCGGGGTCTTTCCAAGCTTTTCCACACTCAGCATGGCCACTCATCTTTGTGGCTCATATCCATACATGCTGAGAATAAATACAGGTACACCTCTGCTCGGTTCATCCATATGTTCAGACTCTGCCCCCTACCAGGAGAAAAATGCTCGTTACTACCAAGTCTATGTATTTTTAGAGTCAGAGCACTTCACACTTGTGTTACTATTAGCACTTTAAAACATCTTGACTAGAGTTGAATTCTCTTCCAAGGACAGTCTGACAAGAAATCTGGCAGATTATCTATAACCTAAATAGAAATGTGGGCCTAGTTTAGTAGTTCTATTTTATTTTCTTTAATTTCATGAATACTGGTCTCAGCTTGATGAGAATCATTGAGTTATTACATGGTCACATAAAATCTGTTAAAATTGCCTCCAAACTGTAACAAATTAGTAAATTTATTCTGACAAGGACAATTTCCCTATTTTGGGAGAGATTTGACATGGTATGATTCCAAAACCTTTTTAAGATGCAGATAAGGTGTTATTCAGGATATCTGTTTTGTAATTTGTTTATTTTGTGTCTTTCAATGAGTTTGCCCATTTATTCTGAATTATTGAATTTAGTGACATAAATTATCGATGATATTTTCTTACTATCCATTTATTTAAATACCTATAGAATTAGTAGTGATATAACTACTCATTTCTGATACTGGCAAATTGTATCTTCTTTCTTTTTTTCTCTCTAGTTCAACAAGAGGTTTTATTATTTTGTTAATTTATTTAAATTTTAATATTTTTATTTTATTGATTTTGTTTATTATGATTTTCTTCTTGTTTTAAGATTTAAATTATTTATTTTTAGAGAGAGGGGAAGGGAAGCAGAAAGAGAGAAAGAGAAACATCAATATGTGGTTGCCTCTCGCACGCCCCTTATGGGGGACCTGGCCTGCAACCCAGGCTTGTGCTCTGACTAGGAATCAAACCAGCAACACTTTGGTTCACAGGCTCATGCTCAACCCACTAAGCCACATCAGTCAGGGCTGATTTTCTTCTATTTCATTAATTATCGTTTCTTATGCAGGTTATTCGATACTTAACTTTTCTTGTTCCTTGTTTCCTAAGATACAAACTGAGCTGATTATTTTAATGCTCTTTATTTAGTAGTATGAGCATGTAGTGCTACAAATTTCCCTTTAAGTATTGTTTAGACTGCTTCAACATATTTGATATGCTGTGTTTATATTTTAAGTAAGGTCAAAATAATTTCTGTTTGCTATGACTGCAGACCACTTTGAATTTGAGCAAAACCTTCCACCTTGATCTTTGAGCGTGTCTCCACTCCTCTTGACAATTTTTACATATTTCTGATACAGGATTCAAGTTCCACATTTAAAAAAATCTCCATAGTAATTTAAATTGCATTGTATTATACCTACATGTCAAATGTGTAGATGAGTTAAATCTTTTACAATTTAAGATTTCAACACATACCACTCAATGACGTTGATTTGTACATTTGCAGTAAAGATTGTTTTGTCATATTCTGCATATTATACTAAAAATCCCTGAACTTTATAAGTGGTTTATTTTGACTACATACGGTTAACTCTTTGTAATGTAGATGGGTATTGACAAACACAGTACCATATATCAACAATTACAGAAGCATGCAGATAGTTTCATTGCCTTAGAAATTCCCTATTCTTCGCCTATTTAGTTGTCCTCCAAAACCTTGGCAACTACTGAACATTTTAGTGTATTTATAGTTTTGCCTGCACCAGACTGTTATATTATTTGAATCATATATTTTGTAACCTTTTTTGACTGGCTTTGTTCACCTAGCAACATGCATGTAATTTGGCTTGATAACTCTTTTTTTTCACTGAATAATATCATTTTGCTTGGTTTCATCACAGGTTGCTTGTCCATTTACCTATTGAACGACGTGTTGGTTGTTTCCAGTGCGTGACAATTTTGAATAAAGTTACTGTAAAAATTTATGTGCAGGTTTTCACATAGACACAAGTTTTCAGGCTAGTTGTGTAAAATACCTAGAAGGGTGGTTGGTGGATTATATGCTATGACTATATTTAGATTGTAAGAAACTGCCAGTCTTCCAAAGTGACTACCACTTTGCATCTCCTCATGCAATGTTTCCTCAAGAAATATAATACTGAGCATGTTATATTTTGACAATTGCTTCATTGAATATAAAAACAATTCATTTTATCTTCAGAATGTTACTGTGAGGTAGTACCAAAATTATCTCCATTGAATATATAAGAAAGTTAATATAATTTGTTCAATATGAATACAGCTGACTAATGGTGGAACTGCTATGAATCTAGAGAATCAGTGACCATGGGCTGTGATTTTGGAACTTGAAGAGACAAAGCAGATTATTTTAATGGACCCATAAAAACATTTAAAATGGTTGCATTGCAACACAATAGTTATAAATTACTATCAAACTGGAACTGAGATTTTTTATGTTGCATTTTGTGACCAAAGTTCAATTAAATTCACATTTATTAGACTCATATTTTTCACAACAGTAAAATATATTCTGTGGAAAATCATTAAGTACCTTGGGCCAAAAAGAATCAGAATAAGAAATTTGAATGAGAAAAGTACTTAGAACATAAAAATAATAAGTATACCTATGAAAATACATCAAAGCTAATAATCATAGACTATTTATAAGCATGAATGCTTTTATTTTACATATAAAATAGAAAATACCAAGCTTTTTACTGGAGATAATGTTTCATATCCTTTATTGACCTTATACCCATATCAACAAACACTTCAGTTATTATCCAAAATGTTTGTGGTTTGCAAGGCAAAATATAATCTTAATCTAACTTTTCTCCTAAGTTTTGAGTGAAATTTTCAATGCAGAATGCAAATTTGAAGCATGCTGACTTAGTTTTTCCCAGTCTGAGTCACTGCTTCACTCACGCAGCATCCAGAACCGAATTCACCCTTCTGTCACTGTGCTCCTCTCCCGCCCACGACCCGTGTGGCCCCTCACGTGGCCTGCCTGTCATAAGCTTTCCGTCACCCCAGAATTAGTCTGAATTTCATCATCCCATTAGATATTAGTTAATCATAGAGACAAACAACTATATGTAGTTGTACTAACACAGAGGAATGGATATATTCATACAGCTGTGTAAATTGCAAACTATTAAATGTTAATATGTTCTAAAATGTTCAACTCAGAATCATTTTTAACATTTTAAATATTAAATCTAGAAAATAACGAGGGGGATCATTTTGATGGTTTCTGTGTTATGAGTTTTATGTCACATCCATGAAAACATTTTTGACCATGATTTTCTTTTGTAGATAGAAACTCTAACTCTGTCATCGAAATTAATGAGTTAGTATGGCAATTATAGAAGTGCAAACATTTTTAAAAATACAAGCCCTGGCTGGTGTAGCTCACTGGAGTGAGCACAGACCTGCAAAGCAAAGGGTCATAGGTTCGATTCCCAGTCAGGGCACGAGCCTGGGTTGTAGGCCAGGTCCCCAGTAGGGGACACATGAGAGGCAACTGCACATTGATGTTTCTCTCCCTCTGTTTCTCCCTCTCTTCCGCTCTCTAAAGATAAATAAATACAATCTTTTAAAAATACAACAAAACTGCTTTACTGGTAATACTGAGTTGAAAAACTGAAAGGATTATCACCTCTGAGAACTAAAATTCAGAAGACTTACAGTGTCCCATAAATGTATGATGCTGCTGATTCTATTTATAAAATGTACCTTTGACTTTCCTTATGGCTTTATATCTTCTTATGGCCACACATTTATAATGCAATTTCTGTGAACACTGTGAAAATATATTTACCGTTTTTTCCCTATCATAAACTTTTTAAAAGCAGTGGCACATACATCATTGAGTTTTATGAAAGAATACACAGTAGATAATAAAAATTTCCCCTGTTCAATATGTTGTGGTAAATTCCAAGGGATTGTGTACTCTTACTTTAAAAACTGGTTTACGTTCATATTCTAGCACTTTTAATTTTACATATGTACATTGATGTTAAAAATAAAACAAAAATAGTTTTCTGTACTAAGTGAAGATTAATGATGTATAATTTTATAATTCTGCTTTTCTTGAGTTTTATGAAATTCAGCCCTGATAAAGAAATGAAAGTAAAAAAAAATGATGTATGTGGGAATTGACTGGGGGACCTGGGGGTGAGATGGGAAGAAAAGGGCAAGAGAGAAATATTGGGACAACTCTAATAGAATAACAATTTAAAAATAATAAAAAGTGATATAATCAGTACTGTGGAATTTTTCTACTTCTCATTTGTTTAAATAAAATATGAACTTTTGTTTTCTTTGGAAAAACTACTTCTCAACTCCTTTCACAGATATTTCAGTCACTGTTAAACATTTCAGAAAGAGAATTGTCCTTTCTAACATATCTTTCCCCTTTTATAAAACAGTAAGAATAAGAGACACATTTGGCTGGGTGCCTAAGAGAGTTTGAATAGCTCTCCTTATTTGGATCCGTTATTACAATGGATGCCTACAACTGGGAGACGTTCCCCTATGGTGGTGGGTGGTGGGGCCTGACTGAAAGGAAAGTTAACAATAAAACCAAACTAAAACTAAAACAATCTGGGAAAACATATGTTGAGGGTTTTCTTCTAATCCATTCTCAGACAAGAGCTTGCTTCCTTGTTCTTAAGGGAAGAAAAGGGTCCCAGCTAAACTATACAATTTTTCTGATTATTCTCATCCTGAAAAGAAAAACAGGAGTTATTTCATCAGATGAATAAATTAAGGCTATATAAAGAAATTGGGAATAACAAAATCTATTTATGTTTGAAAAGCAAAGAGTATAAGTTAACAGAAAATATTTTGTCAGTTTCAAAATGACAGCTCCATTTTCTTTCACACAAATAGATGTAGGCCATTATTGCTCTGGTCTTTAGGAATGTTGAAGCCAATTTATGTAAAGGTTGGGGTTATGAAGAAAAAATAATTACACACTTTAGGAATTTTATTAAAAGATTTTGGAAGAATTTAGCTACCAAGATGTTTTTCTAACCTGTAATGTCCAATGCAGCAGTTATAAAGACCACCTCTTATGAATCTGAGAGTGTTTTATTTTCTTGCTTTTATTTTTATTTTTAAAACATCTATTGGGGAAACATCAGTCAATAACATTACATACGTTTCAGGGGTACAGCCCTATAACACATCACCTGCATATTACATTGTGTGTTTACTAAGTGATTAGCTAGCTGCTATTCTTGTTGAAAGCTGCTACCTTTTAGGCCAGGAGTGTCCAAACTTTTGGCATCTCTGGCCCACACTGGAAGAAGAAGAGTTGCCCTGGGCCACACAGTAAATGCAGGGTGACACATAATCACAAAAAACTAATGTTTTAAGTAAATTTACGATCGTGTGTTGGACTGCATTCATAGCCATCCTGGGTTGCATCCAGCCTACAGGCTGCAGGCTGGACACCCTGTGAAGCAATAAGCAATTATAGGACATGTGTCTAAAAAACAAGAGCATGTAGCCACATCTTTCCTCCAAGAACAGCAGAAGCCCAAAGCCCCATCCTGATGGTCCACCCTTATGAAGCTATTTGTGATGCATTTCTTTTATAAAAGAATGGATTTCCCCTATTTATTACAGATACAGTGTTTAGGAAATGGGGGTCTTTATTCTGGGATTAAGTTATATAATCAGAATTTTTTTAATGTTAAAAGAAAACTGACATATGGATATTTATAGTATTTTAAAAACAATATAACATCAGGCAGAATGTAATAGTATACAACTCAAAATATTTTAAAAATTCTATTTTTCCTATGTTCATATCATTTTATGTAATGTTCGCAAATATTTGTGGGAAGTTGCACACTTGACATGAATAATGTAGTATAACATAACTGTCTCAGGGGGAAATGTAATAATTTATACATAGTGTCCAAATGCTTCCTTCCTTGTGGCTGTATGTTCCAGTTTTAGTCACAGTTCATTGAAGCTTTAGGGAATGCTGCTCCTATTTCAAATAAAATAAAACAAACACACTTTGGTTAATTTCAAACAATGTCAAAATTTTATTTCAAACATGATGCCAAAAAGAGAACTCTAGAGGTCTACTAAAATATATTTTCTTTATAAGGATGTTTAAACAAGAGAAACTTTATTTGTATGTTTTACTTTTTTTTTGTATTTTTCCACTATTTATCCCCTCCATCCCCTTTCTCACCTGCACCTTCCCTTCTTTCCCACTCAGTCACCACACTGTTGTTCATGTCCACGCGTTTCCCTGTCTCTCTTTTGCAAAAGAGAAACTTTTGTAAAGAGAAACTCTTTTACAAAAAACAAACTCTAAATAATGGCTCTTCAATTGGAAACGCGGTAAAGTATGTTTAAATAAAATAATACACTTGAGTGTGTGGGTCCCTAGATTCCCAGGAATCTTCTTTATACCATGAAGTTTATCAGAAAGGTGCCTAAGCACTTTATTAGTAATGCAAAATTCTCCACGGAAAGGGGTTGTGAATGTTATGCAACATACTTTCCCAAATGAGATTTAGGACAAATTTTGTTCTTTGCGACCCTCTAAACAGAGATTTGCAAAATGGAACCATAGCTATCTGAAATTCACTGTATATGAACGCATCCACATGCTCCAAGTACTAACCCCGGAATACTATGAACCCTTGCATTCTAGTTAGCAGTTGCAAATACAAAATATTCTTTACTCGGAAGAGCATATTTAAGTTTCACAAGTCTTCAAATATCTCTGGTAATTTGCTAAACACATTTTATTTTCATATTTAATAAAGAATTACACCTTTGGGTATATTGGAATCAAATAATGAAAACAGCTTTGTGATTATTTGAGATATGATAAATATGCCCAGTTTTTAAAAATCAAATTTCAAATTATAAAGAATAAGAGTCACACTTTAACTAAGTACCAATAAATGTTTCTGTTTGTATATTTTTGTGTCAAACTATTTATTTAACATTTTAATTTATATATATTTTGTTAGTCCTCAATCCAGAGCTGTAGTATTCAACTTGATATAGAGATCAGTTTCTATTTCTAGAATGGCCCAAGGAAACTATAGAAGTGAAACAATCTTTTCCATTCCATTATGCTAATTACTGAGCTTTTGTTGTTGACATGTGAGTGATACCTTTGAAGGCCAGAGGCTCTGCCTCCTCACTGTCATATGCACATATATTTTCCCTTGGTCATGGAGAATAGACCAGCCTAACAAGGCAATCCAGCTCTCAAACAGGCAGAAAATTCTTCCTGTTTTCCTTCAATCCAAACCTCCACATCCTCAACTGACTAAATACAAGGGTGGAAAGGTAGGTTAAATTACCAGCCATCATTACCTGAGAGTTAAATCATGAGTAATGGTACAAAAAAAAAAAAAAAAAAAACCAATACGAAGAAGACAAATAATACAAATAATCATATGATAATTAATAACTAAATAAATAATACCAGAACAAACTCTGTTTTGCACACTCACAACTATAAACCTACTTTTGCCCACCCCTGAATTTTTCCCTGGATTATGCCGGTGGTTCTTACTCAGGTTCTTACTGAAAGCCAGTAGCTCTTATTTCCCATTTCCATTCTGTCTTTTGCAGTGATCCAGATCTCAGAACCCAAAGGCTTGACTACATATTTAGGATGGGAAATGAATAATATATTTCTTAGTCTTAAAAAATTACCATAGCAGCAGAACAAAACACATTCATAGTTTAAGAAATTCTCTCAATAACAGTTTTGTCTCACGTGTGTGCGCTTTCACTCCATTTTCCAAAGAACGGAGGCAATCTTGGTACATTCTAAACTCCGAATTCCTGTGCCTGTGCAAATAGAAGTTTATCATGTTAACATTAAATGTAATTTTCTTTCAAAAATTTTCACTCTATACATACGAGGAGGGACCCCAAAACACAGAATTTCTTCATAAAAATTGTGTATGTATTCTTACATGTTTATACTTCAGTCTCCTTCAAAGTACTCTCCATTTGATGCAATACACCTTTTGAGGCATTTTTTCCACTGCTCAGAACAGTTTTTGAACCCATCGATGTTGATGCCTTTTAGTGCTTCTCTGGTTTTTTGTTTGACCTCTTCTACATCGGCAAAACATTTCCCTTCGGGGACTTTTTTCATTTGGGGAAACAAACAGAAGTCTCTCGGGGTGAGATCTGGTGAATACGAAGGAAGGGGGCCAAAGGTCAGGGTTTTTTGCTAAGAAATTGCTGAACACTCAGCATGGTGTGGGCAGGTGTACACCTAAATCACCCATCACAAAATTTGCAAACACGTTGAAAGAGCCTTCAAAAAAATTCACGGAAGCCGAACACAACCCCTCACAACGCCGGCAGGTGCACTGATGCAAATGGGTTCCTAGAACACTCGCTTAGTGGGGGAGGGGAATCCTGTTCTACAAGGGGTCCACCTTCTAGAAGATATTTGTGTTTTGGGGGGATTCCCCTCTTGTATCTATCTACACATATAGATGTAAATTGGTCACAAAATAATAGAATTATAGTTGTCATATTTTTATTTTATTATTTTTACCAACATTGATTTAATGTATTATTTAATCGTTTCCTTAAATACACAGCCTTCTAATATGAAAACAACCTTTCAAATTATAGAATTTGGATGATGTCATAAAACATTTGTTATTAAAGTCAACAGTGCCTTATGATTTCCATTAACTCATTATTTTCTGAGCATCCGTAATACAACAACAACAAAAAAACTATCATATTTATGCCATTGGATTACCTAAGGTGAGTGATTTCAGATGTTATTTTATAGTGAGATGTCTGAAAACCAGTTAATTTCATTGCCAATTTTTAACCTTTTAAATTCTATTTTAAGCTATTATTTGTATTTAAGTTTTCAAATATTTCTTTACTTGCTGTGTTCCAGGTTTAGTTACAATTCATAGAAGCTTTAGTAAATGCTGTTCCTATTTCAAATAAAATAAAACAAACAATATATCCAGAGTTCTGCTCTTACTTGGGCAATTCAAATGACAATCTTTTCTTTGGTTCGGGAGGATTTTGTTCCATAAGCCTCAAGGCAGAACGACTACCTCTTTGATTCTATTCAGTTGAGGCTATGCTGGTGGCTTCCCAGTGTTTGCCAATAGATGGCTGTGGGATTACCATGGGAACCGCTTTCCATCAAATTGCCGTTCAAATTACCTTCTTAAATATGCAGGGGAATTAGCAGAATGAAGCCCATAAATTGTAGCTCAATGCTTACTGCCTAAGAGACATTGAGTATTATAGCTTTTCTCTACATCTGTCTTATCTTTATCCTCTGCAATCTAATGGCTGGCAACAAGAAGAAATGAATTGTTTATAACATTAAAATCCAGTCTTCACTTCTACGCAATTTCCTCGCATTCCCTAGATGTTAACACTATCTTTTGTGCCACATGCTAAGGCTGATATCTGCTCTCCACTATCTTCCACATTGCGCCTCCAGACACACACAAGTACGTGCACTCATTCTGTCTCTCATACTCATTCTCACACATACATGAACTCTCCCTAAGGGTCACAGTTCATCCTTGGATATTTGAGGAAACTTTTACAAATTAGAAGTATTATTGAATGCATACTGCGTGCTAGACACTGTTCACTGTGCTTTGAATACAGCAATTAAGATTAGAGTCAAAGATCCTTTATCTAATGTGTCCCACATTCCAGAGGTCTGACACAGACAATAAACACAGAAAAGAAAATTATACAGTATGTGAGAAGGCAATCGATACACATTATAAAAACAGCAAACTAGGACATAAGAACTCTGAGAGTTGGTAGTTTTAAAGAGGCTGGTCTAGAAAATCATTAAAAAGCCTGAACACACACTGGAAGGACTTAAGAGAAGTTATGCAAGTAGATGGAGGAAGAGCCAAGGCAAATACTGGGTGTGCATGAGAACCAGAGAAACAGCAAGTGGTCAGTGAGGCAGGATGAACACAGACAGACAACAGAAGAGATAATGTCAGAAGAAGAATGAGAAATTAAATTGCCTAGAGCCTTCCAGGTAGTATAAAAATGTTGACTTTACTTCTGAGTTCAGAGCTTTTTGCAGCGGTGAGGCATGAGTGGATGTGTGGGTTCCCAGAGTCCCTCTGGCCACTGTGCTGAGAATGGATGAACGGGGTAAAGGATCACAGCAGTGGAATTGTTCAGAAGACTACCGCCGTGCTTCATAGCAGATGTGATAAAAACAAAATGCTCACACCAAGCTGAGGTGAACAGTGCGAAACAGTTGGATTCTTAATATACTTTGAAGGTAGACGTTACAACATGTCCTGAAATATTAAATGAGATAAGATGAAAGAAGAAGGGAAATTAAAGTTGCCGAGAAGATGTGGAGACAAGTGACTAGAAGGTTACAGGAGCTGTGGACAACTGAAATGGGGAGAGCTGTGGAGACAAAATAATTTGGAGGAAATATTGGGAGTTCACCCTGGAGCCTATTTAATTTAAAATCTTTAGAGAACATCCACTGTAAGTTAATAGCTGAGTACAGAGTTACAGTATCTTAGTCAGCTCAGGATATTATAACAAAATCTCACAGACTGGGTGGCTTCAACAAAAGAATTTTTTTTTTTCTCATGGTTCCAGAGGTTAGAAATTCAAAATCAAGGCGCCGGCCATTCAGCTCTTGGTGAAGACCTCTTTCTGTCTTGTAGACTGTCCTTTCTGTGAGTTCACATGACAGATTGAAAGATTTTCTTCATGTCTCTTTTCGTAATCTGATCAGAAAGACTCTACCCAAATAACTCAATTTTATCAGTAAGTCTCCATCTTCAAATACATTGGGGATTAGGACCTCAATTTAGGACCTTTTTAAATTAATTAATTTATTTTTATTCAGTTACAATTGTCTGCATTTTCTCCCCATCCCTCCACCCCACCCCAGCCAGTCCCACCTCCCTCCCCCACCTCTACCCTCCCCCTTGATTTTGTCCTTGTGTCCTTTATAGTAGCTCCTATAGACCCCTCTCCCCACTATCCCCTCCCCACTCCCCTGTGGCTATTGTTACAATGTTCTTAATTTCAATGTCTCTGGTTATATTTTTGTTTGCTTTTTTCTTTTGTTGATTATGTTCCAGTTAAAGGTGAGATCATATGGTATTTGTCCCTCACTGCCTGGCTTATTTCACTTAGCATAATGCTCTCCAGTTCCATCCATGCCATTGCAAAGGGTATAAGCTCCTTCTTTCTCTCTGCTGCATAGAATTCCATCGATTTAGGACTTTTGAGGGGATGTTACTCAGCAGTGAGTCAGGGAAAGGGATGTAATTTGAAGCTTGTCGTAGCAAATTCCCAAAGACATCTCCCACTTCACGAACCACATTTCCCCGTATTTATCCTCTTGAATACTGTCCTCCTTTGCATGAGGGTTGGTCTTGTGGCTCATTAGTAACCAAAAGTGTGTGCACAAAGTCATGGTGTACAACTTTCAAGCTGAGATGAAAGTAGTAGTTTCATAGCTTCCACATGGATTTATTGTAACACTTGCTCCGGTGGAAGCCAGCTGCTGTATAAGAATTGAGTAACTTGTGGTTGTTCTATGGAGAAGTGCAAGGTTGCCACCTGGAGACCTGAGGGTGTCCTCACAGCCCCAGTTGTTTCAGCCATGCCAGGATATGTACCAAACATACAAGTGAAAAAGACATTTGAACGAAAAGTCCAAAACCCTTCCAAGGACACCAGCCAGTCCAGCTGCTAGCTATTGAAAACGCGTGAAAAACCTCAGATGGCAACTATTTAGCTGAGGCCAGTCAGCCAGTGTGAGCCTTCAGAGAGAAAACTAAGTTACTTCTCCACACCATTTTGAAGTGATTTGTTATATTCCAAAGTCATTAGAACACAGATACTACAAAAACCCACATGTTGCTGTGTGTTCTCCAGGACGATCAACGTAGGAAGAGACAAAAACTGAGCTAGACGCAGAGCTGCAAGCAATCTGATTTACAGTTATGGGAAAAGGTAACGGCTCGCTTTAAATAGGAAGGTGAGTTCAAAAATATTTAAGTCAAAAGGAAGAAAAATTAGTAACTGTGATTTATTTGGCTAAATATTATTTATTCTGATTTAGAATAAACTCAGATTATTATTGCAGGATTGAGAAATAGGTAGCATTTAAAATAGGTAAAAGCCTTAATTTAGCTGGTTTAAACCAACCTGTGGCTTGCAGGCTGCACACGTCCCAAGATGGCTATGAATGTGGCCCAAGACAGCATCGTAAATTTACTTAAGACATTATGAGTTGTTTTCTTGTGATTACGTGTTACCATGCATTTAATGTGTGGCCCAAAACAACTCTTCTTCTTCCAGTGTGACCCAGAGATGCCAAAAGGTTGGACACTCCTGGTAAGGGGAGATTAAAAAAAAAATTTGGATCAAGGGAAGTGGGGATGGTTGGGGTGGAGGGAGTAATGGGGGGAAAATGGAGACAACTGTACTTGAACAACAATAAAAAAAAGGGGGGGAAAGAGGAAGCCCAAATTGGTAGTCACAGAATAGTCATGGAGATGTGAAGTGCAGTACAGGAAATAGAGAAGTCACAGAACTTACATGAAGGTCCCAGAGACATGAACTCAAGTTTGGGGATTACCCGCGAGAGTCGGGAGTGCTGGGTGAAAGGGGGCAAAGAGGGGGAAATTGGGGCAACTGTAATAGCATAATCAATAAAATGTAATTAAAAAAAACCAAAATCATTTGGAGGCAAAAAGTTTAAACCACAGATTCTATGGAGAGGGGGGAAACTGAAGAGATCGTGATGAGGGTTCTGTTAACATAATTTTAATCAGACTTGAGGGAGAACGCAAGGAATACGGAAATATTCCGTGATCAGTGACAGTACAAAGCTTCTTGCTCTTCCATAAGGGCAGAAGTGCTAAGGGAGGAAGTGTCCTTCAGGCCGAGTTAGGGGAGTCATCAAGGAGGCAGCAAAAATAAGGACCAGTGTAGAGAAGACACAGAAGAAAAATGCACAAATACTCTCCTTCTGCCCTCTGCCCTCTCTCTTTTACATCCCACTGTGTGCCATTGTAAGGAGGCCTCAGAGATGTTTCCAGGAAGGGCCAGCAAACCAGAGGCAGAGCAGGCCAGGGAAGGTGTGGGCAGGGAGTGCTGTAGGGTGCAGGTAAAGGAAAAACAAACATACACAAAGGGAACAAATGTTAGAGGAAGTAAGGCATGAGCATTAAGAGCAACAAAAAGATTGTATACTTTTCAAGAAGAATAATTGATGCTGATTCTGTTACCTCTAACTTATTTTCTAAGCTCTAAATTTTTGTGTGCACTCTACAGATATTGTGAGGTATGATTTTTAAACACCAGCCTTTGAAAATCTTTTCCCTACTTCTTTGCAATGAGTTTACCCTCATTGTTCATAAGAGTATATGAGTTGGCACTGTGACAGTTAAAAGCAACGTGATAGAATACAAATGTCAAGTTTAATGTTCAGTTTGCTTTTTAAATTCCAAAACAGGGAAGTGTATACAAGAAGCACGAAATTGTGCTCCCTCCACACACACACACTTATAATTTATTTATTTTCCAATTTTTAAATTATTTTATTGTTGTTCAATTACAGTTGTCTGCATTTTCTCCCCACCTTTCTACCCCACCCCAGCCAACCCCACGTTTCTCCCCTGCTTCCACCCTCCCCCTTGGTTTTGTCCATGTGTCCTTTATAGTAGCTCCTGAAAACCCCTCTCCCCACTATCCCTTCCCCACTCCCCTCTGGTTATTGTTAGATTGTTCTTAACTTCAATGTCTCTGGTTATATTTTTTTGCTTTTGTGCTTTTTGCTAACATAATATATTCGAATGAGAATAGAGGGTGAGAGGGAAATTTACCTAGGGAATCTGGAATCTGGGCTGTGGGCTGGGCAGGAGGCAAGAATAAGGGAAAGTAACACAGACTGTCAACCACTACAGGGAGGTGTTTTTATTGCTGTGTGTGCACGTGTTGAGATCATTGCACACAAACTGTTGCCATTCATGTAAATGTGGCATATCTGCTGAATAGAGAGGCATGTTTACATGAGAATTTCCATCAACAGATTCAGATAGCAATCTGCACTACTCAGCTGTAGCATAAAAAATGTCCAAAACTTCTATGAGTCTTATTGAATGGCCCTAGTGGACCACAAGTTCCCCACTGCGCCTGTGCATTCGCAAACACTCAGCAAACACAGAATAGGGTGCTTCACAATTATAATCAGCTTCATCCCTGCTAGTTAGGTTTTTTTCTATCATGTTGGAAGTGGGTTTCTTTGGGGTTTTGTTTTGTTTTTAAATAATAAAGAAGCAGAGTAGTAGTTGAAAAGGATGTTCATTCACGCAGAAGAAAGATTTTCTGAATTGGAATTATCCAATATGTGCCCAAAAAGTGAAGAGGAACATTTACTCAAATTTTATAGAGAATAAGCAAGTCCTGTTTCTTTTAATAATTTTTAGGAATTGGGAAACTCTGAGAAGAACGATGAGATTAAAAAGAACAAAAGTATTTTTGCACTGCCTATTTTGTAGCTTTATTTTTTAATTTCTGAAATGATTACACATTTCCATAGTTCACATAAGCCAAAGATTTTTTTTTAATAGACTTGTTTTAAAAGGATTAACATCATAGGCAACGACTCTTAAATTTATGAATTCTGACATATCACAGTGATGGCATACCACTTCTCCTCTTTCCCATTTTCCCTCCTTTAATGGATTTCTCTGCTTTGAAAAGTTAAGAACATTATAAATGTTAAATCACCTTGCTTGAGTTCTGGCATTTACTAGTGTAGTACTAAAACATGTTGTTATTTATTATGAGGATAACTACTTTTACTTATACTTAAGAGCTCATGTCTTGTATTCTGTGAAAGAAAATACTTTCAAAAATAGAAGCTAAAGGATTGCCTTTGTTAGCAGACAGGAAATAGCAGTTCCTCCATAGTTTCATTTTCTAATGCAAATCACAATGATCTCATTTCTCTCTCATTTATTATATTCAAATGCAAAAAGATTTATAGATAAACTACTTAATGTAAACTCTTCTTAATTTGCAAAATTATCTGATATATTTAGATCTTATATGCTGATTAAATTTTAAAATAATTGTCAAGAACCTTAGTACTGAAACTTAATATATATTTAATTCTTATTATCTATAGGAGTGAAAATATTAATAAAGTAAAAATGCCTATCTTGCTTATCTAAACACATTTTATTCATACAGAGCATATTGTATTTAAAGAAAGTTTTTTTTTAAAGAAACTCCAGTGACAATGATGGAGACACTGAAATTATAATTTTGCCTGTTGTGAATGGAAAAGGGAAACGCTAGCAAGTCGGGAAATGCTGTTATGCTAAAAGAATGAGAAAGGTCAAGTTCACGCCTAGGGGTTTCAGTGCTCCCACAATGACGTCGGATGCATTATCAGAGTTGAATATATATTCTAGTGAAATTGGAATATGGTTTAACAAAGACAAATTGTTTAGTTACACATTTTTAGCTAAAAATGTATTCTATACCTAAACTAGAGATGTCAATACTGAAAACAGTGGAAGAGAGGAAAAAATTGTAGAGCATATCAAAAATCACAGATAATCATTGTTTTCAAAAAAGAAGATTTTTGTTTTCACATCATCTTTTTTTTCCAAAACTAGTTATTTCAGGCCTGTCATTAATCTTACAAAAGCCACTTAACAAACAGGTTTGTCAAATAACAATGCTACTGCATGTTTTATTGACAGGCCAAAATTTACTTGTAGGTTTTTAAAAGATCTCAACTGTTTACCTTTATGTTTTCCATTTTCTTAACTATAATGGTGTTCCCAGCTGGATATATTTGATAAGGATGATCAAGATTTATCTCTATAATAATCTTCTCCTTACAGAATATAATCTTTAATGTGTTGTTATTTTCTTGGGAATTATTTATTAAAATTCATTCTTCCATATATTTTAGGATATGTTATACAAGAACATCCTTATGATATCCTTTAAAATTATTGTCCCAAAGTGGAAATTTATTATAATAATTCAATCTCCCCAGATTGCTTTGGGGAAGGGGGATCAAATCTACTTCCATCACAATTCCGAGAGCTGAGTGAAAAGTAGGGCCCTGCTAACTGAAGAACAGAGCCACTGAATCCATGTGGGCACTAGGGCCAGTGTGAGATCTGTTCCTGATGGTGTCTTTTCTGCTGACGCTGTGCTTTATGGAGCCAACCACAGTCATCTCTGAAATGAGTTGTGCCAATGCCTTCCCCTCAGGTATCTTCCAAGATCTAGATTTTTCTGGAAATTAAAGACATTCTTACATTAAATTTGGGCATAAATTATATTGTGCTATGAAGCCCACTAGTTTACTAACAATAGCCCAAGTATAATTTGTTGCTCTTCATTTGGCTATTTGTGTCAATTTATTGATTTGGAATGAAGAAAGGGTAACTAAATTTCAATTTCAAAGCTACCACAAACATAAACACTCTTGATTCACACACATGCACACTCACACACGAGAGATAAATGTCTTGCTCCCTTAGTGCCGTCTCTGTGAATAGGTAATATTTTGTGTGGCTCATACTTTGCACTAACATGAGTCATGGGAAATGCTAGGGATACAGCAAGGAAATAAGGACAATGGGGGAAGGAAGAGGGACGAGTAGAGTACACTTGATGGAGGAGGAATTATAATCCAAGAACTCAAATGCCCTACTTTGCCTCTCGCTAATGAAAAATATAATCTAATTTAGGTAGAATGTATTTTACTAGATGTATGATTAATTTTAATGATATATAAAACATATTTCTTCGGCTAGATTGAGTTCTATCTAGCACAGAACTCATCGTACCATTTCATCATAGAGACATTTCTGCCTGTAGAAAGAACCTCACTAGATCTCTCCAAATTAATGGGGCTAAAATATAGGAGGTTTCCTTTATTCTAAGAGTGGCCAGGGTTGAAAAGTCACTTCAAACCTATTGAATGTGTGAGCTGCACCATGAGTTCATTTAAATATAATTCCTTTTCTACTTCTCACTGAGCAGAAAGTGAGTGCACTTCACTGGAACACTGTTGAACATGGGAGGGTGAGGTAAGGAAAAGGGCCGCAGGTTTTCCGTGTGCAGTGCTTACCCTTAATCACCAGGGGGAGAAGAGGCTAAGGGCCACAGGAAGGATGAATTCCTGAAGCTATTTTCTGAAAACCCAGTTTCTGGAAGCAATTTCTGGGAAAGAACTATTATGAGGAGGTAGATCAGGAGGTTTTCTTCACTCAGAGCCACAGCTGACACTTGCCTCAGCAATTCAATGATGTGCCCTAGGATGATACAATGTGGCGGGAATCTCCCAGCCTGAGGACTGTGGGGCTAAATGGAAACATAGTAAGAGGAATATTTTGTGTCATTGATACGTGTTTGATTTGCATAGGGCCTATTTTAGGAATAGTTGTAAGCCAGTTCTGATCTCAGGGGTCTTTCCATTTTAAAGAATAGAGTCAAATTATATTCTTGTAAATATTTTGGCAAATATATACATGATTAAAATTTTATTTATTAATTTAAAATATTTATCAGTGCCCTATCTTCAACTAGCTTTTTATTAATAATAGCACAAATCACAATCCCATTAATTTAATAAATTGCAGTGAGGAAAAGGGAGCCTGCATATAACAGGATGATGATTTGATAATTTAAGGATTGTTATCTATAGTAGGGATTACTGACTAGGCATAAAATGAGTATTATAAAAAAACTCAGAAAATGATAGAAAAGGAAAGTACTTTTAAAGAAGTTCATATCCTTTTTTGGAAATTAGAAACAATCAAATATATATGTATATATTGTCATCATATAATTACCTGGTTCTGATTTAATAATAAAACAAATAATCTTATTTTTGAAATAAATCATAAGGTTTTTTTTTTTTTCTTGAAAGGATACAACAGAAAACTTTCCCATATACTGGCATTTGTGATTCTCCACTTGACCGAATCTAGTCAGGCTGCTGTGAGCCCTCAGCTTGACTAGGTCTCAGCGTGGCTTATAGAGACTTCAGCAAATACTGGCATAATTTCTAAGAGCTCAAGTCTGCGTTTCTGGGAGGACACTAGTCTGGCTGAGAAAACGACAGGTCGCCAACATAACTTACTGTTTGTTCCAGGCAACTTCTGTATATTAGGACCCCTGTCACCCCACGGTGAGAGGGTCTGAGCTAAACTTCAGTAAGTGCTGGTTTAGAGAACCAGGACACTCCATTTCATTTGCTGTAATTTGTCCTTTCCTTGGCTCTGCTCAATGTCTCCCAGTAACTCCTCCCGACGTTCTTCCTCTTCCTTTCTTGCTTCCACTATCCTGCATTTATTTATCATATAACTGGAAGGTAGTGTTGTGTAAGTTAAAGGTGATCAACAGGTTGCTTTTATAAACTTATATATGGCAATATGATTACCACCATAGGTTTAAGTAACATCTTTCACATCACATAATTATTATTTCCTATTTATAATGAGAACATTTAAGATCTAGTCCTTTAGCAATTTGGAAGTATTGCAATATAAGATTATTAACTATAATTACTACACTTTTCATTTGCTCTCCAGAATTTACTCATCTTTGAAATTGCAAGTTTGTCAACTTCTCTCCATTCCCCTTCCCTCAGGCCCCGGTAACCACCTGTCCACTCTGTGTCATTCTTCCTTTTACAATGCCCAATTCTGCAAAAATCTGAATGGAGCTCAGCTCTTTTCTTTACTGTCCCAAGCCACTGATTACAATGTGCTTTTGCTATTTTACCTAAGGTCCAACTGTATTTATCTTGGACAGTATCCATTGTCCAGAACCCTTCATAACACACATACAGGAATTAGCCATCTCTCCCTTCACCCCAGTTGGCGGTCAGATCTTCACCGCCCTCCCAGCTCCAATGCCAGGGGTCAAGAAGCATCATCCGCACTACCTCCAAGTGGTGTTGCTTATGGCTCATGTATGAAGTGCCTTTAATATTAATTTCTGTTAATACAGCACCTTACCACTGGTGTAGAACATTTTTAAAGTGCTGCTTTAAGTGAATCAGATTTAAAAAAAAATATTTTTATATATGATAATACAAACTTCTTTGATAAACCAGCTATGTTAGATTGTACTGTTACTGAAAATTATTCACTGCTCCTCCCTGAGGAAGAATGATGATTCCCATCCAAAAGTTTCAGGATAGCAACATAACTCATTTTAGCCAATTGCATATGAGCAGAAGTTGGACACTTGTGAACAGAAAGTTTAAGAGCCAGGGTGCAATTAGCCATGAACCCATTTTCCCTCTAGTTGGGCATTCCCATCAGCACAGTTCTTAGTGAAGAAAAGATGCAGTTGACCCGGCATAGATGAGAAATAGATCTTAGTTTATGTATGCCAAAAAGATTGAGGAGTTGCTTGTTATGTGGGCATAATCTTGCTGCTCTTAACTAATATACCAGTGTTACTGGGGAGAGACCCAAGTCAGGCCCCCGCCTCCAGCTCATTCCTCGGTTCTTATCTCCACCTCGAGACACAAATTCAAACGAGAGACAAACACGTGTAGTGGAGATGAGATAGCAAGTTGGTTGAAGAAGCACGCACCAGCACAAAGCTGCAGGCAGTCATCCGCTAATCTGAATGTCCTGTGTAACTAGTCTCAGTGCCCTGCCTATAGAGGAAATAAGGTTGTTCGTGAGTTTGCTAGTAGGTTTGTTTTACACCCTTTTACACAAGCAGGTATTTATCTAATCTAACTGTACAGACTGTTGGGGTTGAGGGGTTATATACTTTAGTCAGTTTCTAGGTTCCCCTTCCTTCTCCCCCTTCAAAATCTTGGGAATAATGGACAGCTGAAAAGGCTTTCTTTCTCAGCGAGTAAAGACCCTTTGTCTTAGTTAGTGAAATTGTTACAGAGGCTCCCTCTCCCAGCACAGTCTCAAGGACTCCCCTCCTCCTGTGCTACACCTGCTTGGGATGTTCGGAACACCTGGCAATCTTATCGCACCAGGCTCAGGAATGCTGGGTTAATTGGCGAGACATGACTTCCTTTTGTTCCCAGCCTCCTATTTTAAGTTCTTTGTTAGATTGTAGTGGCAGCGGACCTGCTTTATTTTGCCTCTGGCCAGTCATTTCTTGCTGCTACCTACAGTAACACCGGTAGCTAGTGTGCAAGGGTAATGTGTGTGCTCTTGCCTCGGCGTAAGCAGTACCAGCAAACAGCATGAACATACACATTATAGGTGGGCTCTGAGGTGGGTATAAGAAAATATCGCTACTAGATGCATTATAGTTAAATCAATATGACAAAAAAGGATAAATAAAATATAGTCCTTATTAATTTAATTTAGTATGCTGTTCCATTTTTTAAAATTTATTCAACATGTTTTTAAATACCTTGCATGTAGTTCTATTTAAACAAACTCAGTTGCATTTTCCTCGCTGGTTATAACAATGTTTTCTAGTGTGATGTTCATTTTTCTCAGCAACTATATATGCATTTACATACATATACACCCATGACAATACATTGTTATCACAGCTCATTGCAAACCTCCACTTGTTTTCTTTCCTTCCCAAGGCTTTCATACTAGTGTCTGTGGGATATCCTTGTGAGACATGCATGTGTCCTTACAAAACGGGCAGTGCTTTTTGAGTGGTTATGTGTTCTTCTAAAGATAAATTACATCGCTCTATAGTCTGTGTCTTTTATGTTTCATCGAGAACTACAGCTTTAAAGATGAGTGCATCGCACTGTATGTGTCATCCGTTGTTTTTACATCCTGTGTAATGCTAGGATATACATCTACCATCTTGAGTTCTTGCAGACCAGCTTCCTCTGTCATTCTCGTACCTGGCATACATGGCCCAGAGTGTAAGCTTCTCCGGAGCAAACGCTCAAGAATGGAACTTCTGGGTTTAAGGCAGACAGGTTTATTTTCATTAAATTTTTGTCACGCTGCTCTCCAGGGGCTGCCATGGTTTATGCTTCAGCCAGCAGTGAGTGCCTCATCAGTTCGATTTTCTGACACTCTCAATGATAATTGTTATTATTTTCCCCCCTTTGCCACAGTTTGGTACTTCATGGCACTCACTATGGAATCAGTCTATAATGGTATAATATTAACTTATGCTCTCTCTTTTAGTTGTATTGCATGGAGTTTGTTTGCCTATATGTTTTTGTATTCTTGAAAAAGAATAGAAAAATCCTTTCTGTGAAAGGATTTCTCTGAAAAAAGGATTTTGTTTCCTAACACTTTGCTGACCTTCACCCACTCTTTTATGATTTCTTAACCCGGGAAAGTAGAGTACCTTAATTTATTACATTTGGAAAAATAACAGGGAATACAAGTTACTCTGTTTCTGCGGGAAATCTGAACCTATGAGACTCAAGCAGAAAAGGGGGGAATATGTAAGAAGTTCTATCCTAATTCTACATGGGATCTTAGTCACAAGTTGATACTGTATTTATTTTTTTAAAGATTTTATTTATTTTTAGAGAGAGGGGAAGGGAGGGAGAAAGAGAGGGAGAGAAACATCAATGTGTGGTTGCCTCTCACATGCCCAGCACCAGAGAACCCGGCCTGCAACCCAGGGATATGCCCTGACTGGGAATTGAACCAGAAACCCTTTGTTTCACAGGCTGACACTCAATCCACTGAACCACACTAGCCAGGGCAACATGTTGATATTTTAGCCTCACCTACCACTCCATAGTTATGTATTACACATTGGGCAGGGGAGATGGGTGATAAGAACTGGGTGATAAGATCCTCCACCACAAGGCAATGCATAATGAGAAACAGAAATAAAGACAATATTGGAATTCATGAGAGCACACTATTTACATGGGGAGAATTTGATGGAGACTAGAGCATGGTACTGGTGCTAGAAATTTATTTTTTGACAAATGTATTTTTTTCTTAGATGTTTTAAGATGCTTAAAACACTTTAGGCCAAGGGTGTTCTTATGCTTCTGGGTTTTATTTTTGCTTTCAATACTAGAGAGAGGGACATTAGCCTGACCACAGTAAATTCTAAGCTTGATTGCACATCACAGATCAAAGCAGCTTTGTCTACATGTAGTTGTCTCTTTATAGAGAGGAAAAGACAGACATGAAGGCACAAGGACCATAAGGACCCTCACAAGACAAGGGTCCCAAAGGCAGGAAGGATCTCAGGGTGGAGGCTGCCGTAGTCTATTAGTTAGGCACAGCTTTTTCTAAACATGCTGGCGGTGGCATAGCTTTGTTGTTTGCCTAGTGAGAGCCCTGAATGTATCCGTTGGGAGTAGGATATCTGATGCTTGTAAATTGCCAAGCGGCTGGCTTTCTTGTATTGCAGAGCAAAGGTAAAATTCTTATTTTTAAAACATACATGACAAACTGAGAAAATAAAAGAAAAAATACATCATGTCAGAATGCTATCAAAGACGGCATTAAAGAAAGGGCAGAAGATTTTGTGGTTTCATGGAAACCACCCTTAATGGCTGGTGACAACTATACCAAGTGGTTATAGAAAATGTATACAAGTTTAAGGTGAAAGTGAAGGTGAGTAAAAAAAAATTAAAACAATATAAGGTATTATCAAGGTGATAGAGTTACTGTGAATGTAGGTACTGACAAATTGCTGAGGCTCTGAGTAACGTTGAAGAAATGATTGATATGAGCCTCTTAAAGAGACACAAATAGATAAATGTTACTAAAGGTGATTCAGGTTATATAATTACTTGTGTTTTAAATATATGCCCGGCCAGACCAACAGAAAATACTGTGTTGGTGGAATTATTGTCTAAGGGAGAAAAAGGTGGATAAGGTTTGTTTGAATAACACAAGCTTCTGGCAGATATATAAGAGTTGGATTTCATATTTCTATGGTGAGGGGCACCAAAATAACAAATTATTAATATCTGTTTTAATCCCCTTACCCAATTTTTAAATAACTGTAGGGAAATTATGTTTACTTTTAGTTCCACAAAGCCTAGTTTTCACATCATATTACTCTCTGTCTCTGTCTCTCTCTCTCTCCTCCCTCCCTTGCCGTCCCTCCCTTCTTGCCCGATTTTCTCCTTTCTCTCAACTCTATACCACATCAGTTGGTTTTTCCTGTAGGACACCTCCTCCAACAAAATAAGTATAGATTTTACTGAATGGTGATTCTTTATTTCGAAGGTCAAATTCTCTCCAGGTTCTGCCTGCTTTTTGTAGCACTCTAGTACGTTTCATTATGTGTGTGTGTAATGTTTTCTTCAGTGTCTATACATCTATGTTGTTATTTCTGGGAGGGTGATACCACTATATGCAACTCTGCCATTACCAGACTCAGGATTCATGGGGTGTAACCTTTAGTTATCAAGAAAGCTACCTGGATGAAGACAAGAATATTGAATTTTTGAAGTTTCAGTACAATCCAAGTCCATTTCTAGTGAGGATATACCTGATTAGAAGAAAATAGCAGCAAAGCCCTTGGAAAATTAGAACATGATATTTAAGATCAAAGAAGTTGGACTTAGGATTGTTTTCATTTTAAGATTATAAGGGAAATTTCTTCTTTTGTTCCAAAATGTTTAATTTCTCATATTTGGAGAAGAAAAAGCAAATAAAACAACCAATGAAAATGTTTAATTACCTAATCAGATAGTAAATTTAACCACAGCTGTAATTTGATGACTCAGAAATTCAAACTTTCCACTTAAATGTATCTGTCCCATCCCGGTTGTTCCAAACAACATGTTCTCCTGGGGCCGTCATGGAATGTCTAGGCTTCAGCCTCTGTCATGAGAAATATATTTAGGAAATTTACCTTTTTTTCTCTTGTATTAGATATTTAACACTATTAAAACAATTCTTTCACCCTATTGTCCTCCAATAGTTTCTATCCTTCATACTTTTCTGTGAGATTGCTCATTCAGACTCTTAATATATTTTTTATTGTATAACATTGACCAGGTGATTACAGATTGAAATTTAATTAATATTATTTTTGCCAGGATGCGTGAGAATCACCTAAGCATAGCAATAAAATGCCTTCATCTTTTGTTTAATTGATGTATAATTGGCATGTATCATATATTAGTTTCAAGTATGCAACAGAATGATTCACTATTTGTATATATTGCAAAATGGTCACCACAATAAGTCTAGTTGACATTCATCACCGTGCGATAGTTACAGGATTTTTTTTTCCTTATAATGAGAACATTTAAGATGTTCTCTCTTAGCAACTTGTGACTATGTAAAACAGTATTATTAATTATAGTCACTATGCTGTGCATTTCTTTCCAATAACTTATTTATTTTATAAATGGGTGTTTCCAACTCTGACTCCCTTCACTATTTTGCTCATCCCCCATCCCCACTTCTGGCAGCCACCATTCCCATCTCTGTGTCCATGAGCATGGTAAACACCTTCACCTTCAGCATGACCGGGCAATCAATAATGGACTGCTTCCATTTCCCTGAATGAATGCCCACAACCCATTGTATTGACAATTTGTGAAACAGTTGGCATTTATCTGAAAGCACAGAAAATAACTGGGTGATTTAACCACCAAGGTTGTTAGCTCACAGAAATTCATGGGATGCTAAATCTGGAAGAACAGATGGTAAACAGAAGCTGAAGCTGCAGTCAGAGCTAACAAAAGGAACTGCACAGACCATGCTATTAGTGAAAGAAAATAAAGAAAGGAAAAGGAAAAGGAAAAGGAAAAGGAAAAAGGAAGGGAAGGGAAAGGAAGGGAAGGGAAGGAAAAGTTACAACCCAATTTTCACTGTAGCTCTGTGGCCAGCATCAAAATATAAATATTTTTTTTATCCTGGGAAATGCATGTGGTTCATCCAGGTGCCACCACCAACAGAATGTATTTTTCCACTTGTTCTGCATCTTTGTCCCTAGCTCCTATTCCATGGGTATTTTGGGGGGGGGTTGAGGTTATGTGACATGTCCAGACATTAGGTGGGACACTAGGTGAGTTGACGTCTTCCTTCAGATCATGCTGCAACAGATATAACTCCCAAGTTTTACCAATATAATGTATATCTTATTTATTTATGTGTCAGTTTTATGTTAACTGAGTCCTACTTCTTATGGTTCTCAAGCCAAAGCCTAGGGCACAAGGGCAGAGTGACGTTTGGTCTGTGAACATTTCTGCTCTGACTTTACACACAATCACTTCTGCTCACACGTCATTGATGGAAGCAAGTGACATGGCCAAGTATGATGTTAATGGAGCAGAAAATTAAACTCCTGCCATAAAGGGGCACTTAAAATAACTTGGCAAAAGGGGAAAATGTAAAATCTTTTTATAGCGAAGGCAGTAGATAATTATAGTGAAGGTAGTGGATAGTGAAGGGTAATTGGAAATACTAATAAAACCTACTAAATTACTATATTTTCCTTCTATAGTGTGAGGTTAGCCTCATCGATTTTTTTTATAGAAGTTTACCAAATACAAGCAAAGTTTTCAGATGTTGGCAGGCACATTATGGTAATCACCCACTGTAATTTTAAAGAGGATGATATTTTCACTTTGTCTGTTTTTGATACTTCTACAGTTATTAGCCACAAAAGCAGCATCTCCAGAGGACAGCAAAATGATCACCACATTATTATTTCTACCTGTTCATATATAAAACAGTAACATGGACGATCAAGGGTATGTCCTAACAGCCCTATGTTACTCCCCCTAGAAATAATTTATTTCTGTCATTTTTATGGAAGTACCCCCATGGATTCGGCAAACACTTGTTTAGTACTATAGAAGATGTCTAATTAAATGTAGATTAGATATGATCTGATTTAAAAACATGGTCTAAATATAGTCAATCCTATAACTGAAATTGAGATAATAATACACTCTTAGAAATTGGCAGAATTTCTTGATTAGACTATCAGAAAAACTGTGATCAGGCTATTACTGTTAATTATTTGGGAAATAATTGCATATTGTGCTAAAATTGAGCAATACTTCCTAAGACAAAATGGTCAAGAAACTAATTGAGTGCCAGTTAGAGGAAGCTCAGAAAAATTTGTCAAATTTGGTTCTACCTGAAGAGCAGGTATATCTATAGAGAGTTTAATATTCCCAGAGAGATTACCAGCCAATATATTTTTGTCTAGATGGGAAAACTGTGAAATGAATAACACAAACAATTTTTAAGAGTAAAATTAAGATATATTTATTTTGTTGACAAAGTTCTAAAATTATCTTTCCAATTTGTCCTTGTAATTCAATCACAAAAGCATAAAACACCTTGGTATTATGCAAACATATAAATTAAGTCAGTTGGTCAAAATAACTTTTAAGAAGGAAGAAACTGACAAGAAAAAAATTGAATAGTAAAGTAATTACCTTGGGAAATCTCAAGATTAATTTTCTTTTCAATACAGGCCAGGATAATACAGGTGAATTTGCGTCCTTCCGTTAACATGTAAAATAAAGAGAAGAAGATGCAAGCAGCCTTGAAGTGGTACACAAAAAGACAATTTAGTAGAACAAAAAGAACAAGTCATGAGAAATTTAACTGCCAAGAAAAAGCATTCTTTCAAAGTAATGGGAAACACATGGCCACTCAATAGCTGAAGTCAGTTATAGTTGTTCACTACTTAGGGGGGACCTCAAAAACAGAAAAAAAAATGTGTAGAAAGTCAGAAGGAAAACACACCAGAAAACATGAACACTGAACTTATCAGCCAAAATCCTGCCAGGGGAGAGAAACTGCACCAATAAAGGGAACAGAAAATTGAATTTAAAATAAACTTATCTAGTAAAAAGCTCAACAGAGAACTTTAAGGAATTGCAGACATTGGAATGTCAGAAGATACTTGCTATTTCTAAGGCTGATGGAGGATGAACAAAGGTAGAATTAGAAATTCAAGGCAGAGGCACTAACTCAACACTGTATTTTAGGAAGGTAAGGAGAATGGTGGCCGAGGAACAAGCAGCCTCTCTGTGACTACAAAGCAGAATGAAGTGCACTGTCCGCAGCTGGCCTGCAGGAGAGTCCACTGCTTGATGGAGACATGGCCATAGGCTGTGAACCACAGGTTTCGAGGAGCTGCCCACTGCTTGCTGATGGAGATGTTTGGAAGCAAGTGCCAGACATAATTTACCTGTCAAAGTGACTAAAGAAAACTACCGGCACCCTTCCATCCCACACACCAGTCTCAGCAGAGTCTCTGGCTATTACATAGGAAAATAGCCCATTCCAAGAAGTTTTCTCTTCTTCTGTGGCCTCACTATGTCCTTCCAGCAACCTCTATTGGCAAAGCCAAACATCAAACTAGCTGGCTGAGAAAAAGATGTGTACAGAATTCATCTTTAATGTTTCTATATTACTTTTTAAAGTTTAATTTATTTTTAGAGAGAGGGGAAGGGAGGAAAGAAGAGAAGGAAAGAAAGATGTATGTGAGAGAGAAACATTATCAGTTGTCTCTTGCACATGCCCGGTCAGGGACAAAACCCACAGCCCAGTCATGTGCCCTGATTGAGAATCAAGCTGGTGAACTTTCGCTTTGCGGGATGGCACCCAACCAACTGAGCCACACTGGTTAGGATATAGCGTTTCTATATTATTCTTGAAAGTCAGTGAAAATTTGAAATTATGTCAAAAGTGAAAAACTTGGAATTATTTTAATAAGTTATTTAAAAATATATCAAGAGATGTTCAATTATGGAAACATTAGATAAATAATGAAAATCTATTATATGTATGATTATTTTTTTTAATAATCTGTTACTGAGCTTATTTTGAGTCTAAGGAAAGTGAGATTGAACACATAATTATTTAATATTTGAGAACAAAATGTAAAACATGACCATTATTTGAATCAGCCATTGTACTTTTAAGGATATATTTCAAACAATCACCCATGTGTACAAAGATATAGGCATGAAAATGTCCATGGCTTATGAATTATATTATCTAAAAATTAAAGAATGCCTACATATGTATCAAATGGGGACTGGGTAAATTGAACATGACATAAAAGTGCTCTAGATGATGATAATAAATACAGTCAATGTATTACTAAATAAGGAAAGAGGTCAAGAAAAGGACAATGAAAAGGGCCCATTGAATAAAAGGATAAAGCATATTGTTGCAATAAAACTATATATATTTAAATTTGTAGAGTAAGGTTTAAAATAATCCATCTCAACCATTTAAAATGGTTAGCTATAGAGAGTTCAACTGGATCCATGAGATTTTACTTTGTAAGAGGTTATAATTTTTGATGATTATTATTTATTATATTTCAAATATTAAATCTATAACTAATGCAATAAATAGGATATAAATAACATATACATGAAATCAATAAGCAAAGCCACTAGTATTAAGCTATAAAACATAAATTTTTTCATCACATTCAACATGTAAATATCATTATATTTTACAGAAAATAAAATTACATTTCAATGTTTTTTTAATCCTGTTTATTTACTCACCTCGGATTACCTTGAATCAGCAATTGGTGAAACCTAGTGAAATTTATGTCAGTAAATCAAATATGATCCAAAAATCAATTAGTAGAGTTTAATGCATGCATTTACTATATGCAGAAAATTAAAACCTATGCTTTTCATCTAGCTACCAGAAAATAATAATAAATAGGTAAAAATAGTATAAAACCCATACTAGCTAACACTAAAATAATTATAAGAATGAGAGATAAAATGGTTAAGAGAATGATTAGTAGAAAATCCATGTTCATATGAAACACCTTATATAAAATTGATATGAAACTTTGCATATAATGCTAAAAACCAAAAAATAGTCTATCAGATACAATTTGATGAAAAATAAGATAGTAAAACTATTTAGACTTGATAATGAACTATAAAATTCACTAGAATTTCAATTTGCAAAATATTTTTTTAAAAAGTCTCCCCAAATTGCACTAGAAAATTAAACTTTACCTCATTACCCATTTTATTAGGAGAAAGCAAGAGTAAACACTTGATTAGTAGTGAATGAAAATAAATAGTAAAGGATCCGTTCTTTTGTAAGAAATGGAATTACTTATTTTCCTCAGCCTTCCAGGAATGAATGGTTTGGGTCCCACATTTGCCCTGCACGTGTTCCTATTTCCAATAATTAATCTCTACTGACTGCTTTTTCTTCGCTACTGGCCTTCCAATTTTACCCTGAATCGCCGTTGCCTTTTTTGCCATGAACTGGCTTGCATTCCATCTTCGTAGACTGTGTAACTTCTTTTACTATTCTATCTCCCCAAAATTGTTTCACGGAGTTTCGTTTCACCCACAATGCAGACCTGCTCTGGCCAACAAGATAGCAGTAATTCCATTTCATTTTAAAAGAAATTAGTCACATTTTGAATTTTAATTGCCACAAGCGGCTTTTGGCTCCTGCATTGGACAGTCTAAAGTTATAAAACGTTACCTTCACTAAAGAAAATTCTTTTTGAAAGCACTATCTATTTATGTTGGCATTCTTTTTGCTAAATTAAATTTGTATTGCTTCACTTGAGAATACATCACACTAGCCTCCATTTCCACCATCAGGACCTGACTTCAGAACCATGAAGTCACACAGTGACTTTGGCAGTAGTTGAACAAGCCTTCCCAGTCTCCCATCTCTTGTCCTACCCCTTCCGTACTCATAACCTAACTCCCCCAGTCACCCAAATCACCCCTTAGAGCAAAACTCTAATCATCTCTCTACTTCTAATAAAACTTCAGAATCTGTACGGTGCTAACACATCCACTATCAGTGTATTCTTACTTTTTTTTGAAATCCTAGATTCAAGCAGTTATTTTTCTTTGTTGCCTGTAAATCCTGTGTCATTTACGTCTTTATCCCAGGATGCACTGTGGGTTGGATCTCCTTTCTCACCCCTTACCTGCTAAAGTTCTCACGAGCTTTGGATATCTTATTTAGAATTTTCAATAATGTGGTGAAAATATTATGGGAAGATATAAAAACTACGGAACTTATAGCTTCAGAAACACAAATATTTGCTGTCCCCTGTCTAGTCCTGTCTGGTCAGGAGTCCTATCATCAGTGGAGAAAAGCAACATGAGGGCCAGCATCCATTTTCTTTGCTGGCTTTATTTTGTTCCCTGTTTTATAGCACTGAGAATGATCTCTGCCAAACAGTCCACACTGGACTATAAAACACTGGCGTATAAGAAACAAATAAATGCCACTGTTTGATTCAATGTTGCGTGAATGAAGTATAAGAAAGCAAATATCGTAACATGTAAAACTCAGAATTTACAATGATATAGACCTATTGTCATTGATATAAACATGTGTTTTTGTTTGTTTATTGCAAAGTCCTAGCTCTAAGGCCTTGGTCAGGTTAAGATTCTTGAATTTCATAATTATGGAATTATAATAATATTTACTATATTAAGTCATTACATCAGTTAAATAGGGAAATGCATGTACCTAACATACTACTTGAGCAAAGTAATTATTTTACGGATATTAGCTAACACAAGATTGTAGTCTCTTTTACATAGCTTAGTAATCGAATGGTCTTTATGTATAAGTTTAGCTTTCCTATAATGGTTTGTGTATTATTGGTAATCAACACAGTAATACATAAAATATTTTAAAGGTACAATTGATGCTGGATAAATTCAATTGATTTATACTTGTTAGTTTTATACAGCAATCAAGGCAACTCAAAATTTCAGCTGGCATTTGACATTACTAGATCAATGGTATTTCTAAAATTATTTTCACATTGATTATAAACCTTTCAATAAGTACTTGTTTGCAAATCAAATATCTGTGTGACTTGTCATGGAATTTTAGGTTTAATGAACATAATAGAAGGACAATGCTACCAAAAGCAAATTTCTACATTTGAAAATCCAGAAATCCCTCCTTTATAAGAAGACCATAAAAGGATCTGTGGCTGATGGATTTTGGAGATCAGTCAAATGAAACCTGCATTGAGGATGAGGAAATAAAGTATTTTTATTTTAGTTGTGCCATAGTAGCATTTCATATTCAGTAATTTGTTAATGTGTAGAATAAAGATGAACCAAGTACTTAATTTAACCATCATTTATACTAGATACATGCATCATCAGTACTAGATACATAGAAATAAAAGGATCAATACCTGCTCATGAGGATCTTATTGATCTACTTAGAATATATATAAATATATTCTATTATATATAATTATATTTTAGTAATATTTATTAGTAATATATACCGTTATAATACATATAATTAAATATATATATATTAGTCATATATACTAATTTAAGGACATTATATGAAATACACCTGGAATTATCAAATGTATTTAATTTAAAGATTCTGAAGTTCAGGGGATGAGTGTGACCATGTACATTTCACATAGATGGAGTTTACAAGATCAGGTTGGGATTTAGTGACAGGACAAGACATTTAGATGCAAAATGCAGTCTGATTCCACTAAGAATAATTTTGACTTTAAAAAAAAAGATTGAAAGCTACTTTTATCTTATTCCAAACAATTTTTTCCCCTTGGGGGAAAACAAATAATGAATAGAGTTTCTGAAATAATATAATCAACAGTTACGTTATTATTCTTTTGGGCAAGGGGGGAGGTGACAGAGTTGTATGAAATATGAAAGATTTGGGAGATTATCTTATTTTCTTGAATGAATAGTCTCATGAGTATGTGAAAACTCACACCTTCAAAAGTCAGTGTCTATTGTTTCTTCCCCAATAGGATTAGAAAAATTTGTCCATTACTCCTGGCCTTGGTGTAGTACGCCATAAGCAGAGAAATAGGACTTTTTCTTACTCTTTTAAAATCTAACAAGTGATAATCTCTCATACCATCACTTTTTGGATTTTCAAAATAGTAACAATAATAAAGACAAAGCATATTAGCATACTTTTATGTACCTGGTGTGCTACCAACTTCTCTCGGAACCCTACTTACAGTAAGTGCACTAAGCAGATACTTCTATTATGGAGCTTTTCCTAGGCTGTGCACATTTCTGTACAACGCTCAGGACCATAGTGGCCTACAAAAGGCCACTTACGTTTGCTCATGCTTTGTAATGTTTGCGGGTTGGCTGGGGCTCTCTTTTTCACAGCTGTTTAATTCTGAGATTCAACTCAAAGGTCAGCTTTTATTCAAGACATGCTGACCGTAGCAGAAGTGGGGTAGGTGAAGACAAAACTTCCTGATGTTAGTTACAGCTTCTGCTACAGAGAGGGACAGGCCACTCCATTCACATTCTATTGGCAAATAGCATGTCACATGGTTAATCCTAATGTAATGGTGTAGCAGCCGTGCGCAGAGGCACTGCAAACACTATGCTACCAGGAGGTGGTGTATGCCTCTTGTGAAAAGAAAAAAATAATTTGAAACACTAATAAAATTGACCACAGTCCCTTTTCCTATTTTACTGAAAAGAAGATGGATAACTTAATCAATGTCACACAGCTAGTCAAGGGTATATCTGGAGTTCACCTCAAGCTTCGTGTTTCCAGTCTACTATGCCCTATACTCTTTTGTTATGACACTTTGTTATTCAAATAGACATGATCTGATATCCCTGAGAAAAAACCTAATTACTCTCTGCATTTGTATTTAACTAATGAGCAAGCAGAAAAAGCCTGCTTTCTTCTGGTTCAGATTTTCTAAGTGATTCAAACTGTATTTTCAATTATGATAAGTAGATAGTGTGGCCAGGCAGATCTGTGAGAGAGTAAGTATCTGCATTTCAAATACAGGTAGTTATACTTCTGGAAGTATCATTCCCGTAATCAAACTGCAACAGCTTCTCTCCCCAGGAGCAAGTGGTGCAGACTCATTTGGTCCTTTCAAGAAGCTTGTGCTATAATAGGCCAAATGCAAGGTACTGGCAATTCCTGTAGCAGAGTACATTTCTAATTGCAACATTTTTGTATTAGCCTATTGCTTCAAATCAGCAGGTTTTCTTGCAATAGACTGCTCCCTAACAAGGAATATTAAATATATGCATTAATGTTCTAGCTGTGGTTTCTAATGGAAGGCAATGAAGTGCCACACATTTTAAAATATAAATAGAATGTTCCATCTTATAATGTAATAATCTAGGTCTTTAATAATAATCATATGATAGACCACTCACTGAATGCTTGACAATAGAAAGTAAATACATCTAAAAGTTAGCCCACTGAGAAAATACCATTAATCTAAAGAAAGCCTGTGAGTTATATATTAATAAGAAAATCAGACAATAAAATATCACATGCTCTAAAGTCTCTTAAATGATATTAACTTGAAAATACTGGAAAATTATAGTTATTACAATAAATGAGATCACACTTTAATAGAAACAACAGGTTTTTTGAATTAGAAAATTTTTCATGACATTAAGTAAAATAAAACAGCTTTTATATGAAACATGTATAGTTGGCTAAATAATATCCATCAAAGCTATCAGGTCCTAATGTCTGGAATCTGGAAATGTTTACTTAAACAAGAAATGATATTATTGCACATGTGGGTAAGGATCTTACCTTGTGAGTCCTAAATACAGTCACATTTATCTTTATAGCTGGGAGGCAGAGGAGGCAGAGATGGAAGTAATTAGTGTGGCACAAGCCAGAGCATGCTAGTGGCCCCTAGAAGCTGGAAGAGGCATACAACAAATTTTCCCACAGATCCTATGGGGGGAATGAAGCCCTGCCAATTCCTTACTTTTTGCCATGTAACACTGATTTTGAACTTCTGGTTCCAGAACTATGAGACAATAAAATTATGTTCTTTAGCCAGCCAGTTTGTAGTAATTTGTTACACAAGCCATGGAAAGCTAATGCAGATTTTTATACAGGGATATGAGGTGTAGTGTAATACATTTCGGGAAATGTGGAAGGAGCTTTGGAATTGGATAATGGGTAGAGGCTGGAAGAATTATGGGGCACATGGTAGAAAAATGCCTACATTTGCGTAGACTATTGGTAGAAAGGTTGTTTAAAGGCACTCCTGGAGAGAGCTCAGAAGGAAAGAAGGAATACATTATGGGGAATAGAAGGAAAGACAGTCCTTGCTACACAGTGGAAGAAAACTTAACTCAAGAGTACCGTACAGTTGTATGGAAAAGTAAAGTGTGTAAGCAAGAGACTTGTGCATTTAGCTGAGGAGATTTCCAAGCAAAGCTTTCGTGGTATATATAGCCTGCTTACAGAAAAAAGGAAGTGGACAGGCAGAAATTAATTTTTCTTTAACTAACTGCGCTACCAGCCAGGGCATAATTTTTCTTTAAGTAAAAGAACCTATCAAGCAAAATACAACCAGCACATAATGATTTGGGAAATTCTCAAAGTATTCAGATAGAAAAATGTGATAAAATTAGGAGAATAACTCATAGGGTAGCATACTTTGAAAAGAAGGCCAATGGTGTGGCTGCACAACATTTTATGAGAGCTGGCGAGACGCCATCCATGATAGAGATGAAGAGATTTGGCACTTTCGAACTGATAGTATTTAGGTGACAGTTTGGACTTGTGTTGGTGCTTTAGTGTGTTGAGACTTTGGGGGATGTTAGTATGGGGTCAACATATTTTGCATGTGTTATGGGCATGAGTTTCGGAGCCCAGAAAGAAGACTGTAAGAGGCAGAATGATGTCCTCTAAGGACATCAGGACTTGGTACCTTGAGCATATGCTCCCAAGGTATATATGTTCCTTTATTTGTGAGAGAAAAAAAGGCTTTCGCATGGCCTGTGAAGAAATGATAAAGATGCAGTGTTGAAATGGGATTGTCCAAGATTATCTGGGTGTGACCCTAAGTGCAAAGACATGTATCCAGATAAGAAGCAGATCAGGGAGAGAACACACATAGGCAAAGAAGGCAATGTGACTATGGAAGCAGAGATCGGAGCCCTGTGAGATACACCAAGGAACCTGGCAGCACCAGAAGACTCCTAAACTGTGAGAGAATATGTGTTTATTGTTTAAGCAACCAAGTTTTTGGTTATTTGTTACAGAGTCATAGAAAACCAATATTCTATGAAAGATACAATATGCTGTCTGAACTATATTAACATTTTCTTAATAAACTTAAGATATTATATAAATTGTCCAAGGTTAATTTAATGTTGTGATTTTTTATAATCATTTATACCTATTTCATTAAAAATCAAATATCTGCCTGAACAAAATGACTTCATATTAGAAGATGAAATTTATTATCAAAGTGTAAGGAAACAAAGAAAGAAAGAGTAGGTAAAAATAAGAATCGAGTAGTTTTATAATTTAGTGCATAATGCATTTAGGCTGTTTTCCCTGCCTACCTCAGGATGATTGTGAGAACAAAATGACCTAGCAAATATTGTTAAAGTGGTTTCAGTTCTTAAGAGCCATGTAAATCCAAAGGGTGATGCCTTTTTCCTGCACTGCATTGTACCTGTTCGGAGTCTAACAGACTGCGCTGCGGTCTGACACCTGCGTTTCTCACCCCATCTTCCCGGCTTTTCCAGGCTTCAGGATTTCACTGAGAATTTCCCAGATATCTGTTTTCACCTGTCTTTCCAACTGAACAAAACTGCAACTGTTTAGTCTAAAAGTCATACTTTTTCTTTTTTTTTTCTATCAAAATAACAATGGTTTATTTTGCAAAAATATAACAAATGATTCAAAAACTTACATGGAGCTAAAATAAAGCCCCTAAGGAGCCCAAAATAAACCCATGCATATACAGCCAATTAATATTTGACAAAGAAGGCAAGAGCACAAAATGGGGGTAAAATGTCAATTCTTTTTTTTTTGAACAGTAATTATTTATAGGAATGTAGAATACACACAATGAGGTACCACCTCATACCAGTCAGAGTGGCCAACATAAACAAATCAACAAACAAATGTTGGAGAGGATGTGGAGAAAAAGTTAGGCTTTTTCTAATGGGGTAGGTGAAATGTCTTATTTCCAGAATCTCTGAAAATTCTATTTGATAAAGATTGCACGGATGATGATGATGATATTCGGGATGTGTGTGTGTGTGTGTGTGTGTACAGTGTATAGTGTAGTATAGTGTAGTGTAGTGTAGAGCCCTGGGATGGCATCATTCGATGCAAAGATCTTTAGATTCTCATGTTAGTTTTAAGATAATGTATAACCCAAGTTATTTATACACACACATACACAACTTATCCATTAGGCTGTTGTAAAAAATAATATAAATATATTTATTTTTCTAAAGATCAGTCCATATCTAATAATTTCAGTCTTGTTCCTTTATTATACATAAGTCAAGATTTTTCATTAAATCTCAACAGGATATTGAAAGCTCCCAGCCCTGTATTGTGTTTTTGGCTTCATTGCCCATTCAAGTCACGTAGAATATCCTGCCATTTCCTGAAGTAATGTGTCTTCTACAGCTCCATGTTTTAGAAGGTTTGTTTTCCATTCCTGTAATACATCTACACCCTTATCTATGTATAAGCCTTCACATACTTCAAGGTGAAAAATAAACATTCTGTGTACAATTTCCTATCACACTAAGAACATTTAGCTGCTCAGCGTGCTGTTTGTCCACTACCCTGTATATCTTCACTCTGGGATGTACTATGTAATAGTGCCGTATATTTCTGGGCCTGCTTCAGTAGACACACACTACTCAAGTAAAAATGACTTTGATGAAATCATTGTGTTGTTAAAACTCTATTTTGGGAATAATTCAATGTATACAATTGTATGTACAGGTTTCAGAAAAAGTGATATAAAGTGAAAGATATAACAGGGAAAACTACATTTACAGTAAAAAAAAGAATATGTAAAAAATAAACCCATAAGGTAAAGTTTGATTTTTATAAATTTTTCAAATATTTTTTTTTCAAAAAGTGTAAGGGATCAATCTATTTTTAATGCATAGCTATAATTTTAAAATGAAATAAATCCAAGTGAATTTCCTAATTCAACTGCAAGACACATCACTTTCATAAATTTAAACTATGTTCTGTAGATAAGATGCATATTTTCAGCATTATAAGAGGGGTGTTAGAAAAGACTCAAGTCTCTTATTTTTGTAGAGGGGAAAGCCAGGGCATAGTGGAATTGTCAATATATGTGCAAAGACATTTCTAGCTAAAATAATAAAGTGCATCTTCTGTAATCTAACCCAACTATGTTGCACTTCTTCAAATAATTTGACATTGAACTTTCCTCAAAGCAACTTGACACACTTTGCAAGAATTTTCTTATTTTAAACATCTCTATCTACTACCAAAAGGAAAGAGGGTTGGGGGGGTAGAAGACAGTATATGGGGGATAAATGGTAATGAAAGGAATTTTCACTTTGTGGTGAGCACACAATATAATATACAGATGATGTATTATAGAATTGCACAGCTGAAACCTGTATAACTGGATTAACCAACATCACCCCAATAACTTTAATTAAAAAGGAAAAAATCTCAACTGGATTTTGACTCAGAAGTGTTATATACTGTAGGATATATCATGGAATGTTCCCTATTATAACCCCTTCTTTGACAATGGTGCCCTAATTATCAATAACAGTTGTGAAAGGACATTTTCAAGGTTAAATAACAATACACATCTGAATTCAGTATGTGTGGTTATTTTATGATGTATAAAAGCTATTATCCATGTCTTTGTGATATATCGTGGAGTCTTAAATTTGATTTATTTAAGGCATTCCATTTTATATGGAATTAAGGCATATTTTTAAAATCAACATAAACAAACAGAAGTGTCAAAGTTTCTGAAGACAGTGAGAAGAGAATGATTCCTGTAAGACATATCACCTGGATGTCTCACCCTGCATGTTTCTTAACCAGCAAAGCTACTCTAGACCGGGAAGTTCTGGCCAATGATTTTTCACTCCCCTCTTGAGGGAAATATCAGAAAGCTCATAGAAAGAAGCATTCCTTAATATCCACATTATAGTCCACAGCCTGATTGATCAAAAATTGGAGAAGATACAGAGATAAAGACTTCAGAACACCTACATGCTGCCTTCTAATGCTACCCCGGAAAAGAAAATTTTCAGGAAAGTGAGCGGTTGAAAAGTGTTGGCATATGAAATGGTATATGTTCACCTGATACCATCTCTCAGCAAAGTACTGATTCACATTTTAAATGAAAGTAAATAGAAAGAATGAACATCTTACAAAATTTTAATTTTTAGGCAAACATAGCAAAAACATACTGTAAGAATACATTATTATTCTTTTCCCCTAATTCATAATGGGATGCATACTAAAGCCACAGAAATGACATTAAGATTCTGAATTGTTAATTATTTGAAAGCATGATGAAAAGGACCATGTTTCATCATCTAATAGAAGTAGTTACTATATAAGGATTTTTATACCAGATGGAGATTAATAATTCTTACCTAACTAAACTTTGTTTGGATTAAATCAAATACTAATACATAATGGGCAATTGAGTAGAGTTCTTTTCATCTCTATTAGCTCTCAAGTAGAATATTTGGCCAGAGAGAGCTATAATAAGCCTGAAGTTCTAGGTGTGAATATCTTACAACCTAGTTTAACTATTATATATGCAACACACATTATCTATGCAACACACAACAAAATTTTATTTATAGGTTCATTTCCATATGATATCACAATTAAGTTTATTAGTAAGCCCTTATAACAAGTCATCAATGAGTAGAACATGGTAAACATTGTCATAAAGGAAATACCAAAATAGAAAAATTACTATTAATTTGATTGAGTTTTATAAACTCTTAAAAACATAACTTCTACTAAAAGCACATATATGCTTAATGACATAAAGAATGAATTCACAATTTGTTATTAAAAATCAGCACACTATGAAATTTTATGTCCCCAAATTTATTTTAGAATACATGCATATTTGCCTATATCTTATGCTGTATCAGTGCATAGATAAAATATTAGATAAGTCAATTATTGTATATATCTTCTTAAAAGCTAATATACATATTCCATTACCTTCTACCTCGATAACCCCCAGTGTAGAACTGCGGAGGTTTTTTTCTCATCACACCCTTCTTTTTAATTGCAGGACACTTTGCAGGACTTTACATTGCTCTCACAAAGCAGATCGTCTCCCTCGGCCTGGACTGCTGTGCCTGACTGGACATTTCTGTTGTGGGTATAGTCTTCTCACACCGGATACTGTTGTTTCCTGGACATCTCTCCAGTCTCCGTCTGCCACTCCCCTCGTGGCAACGGTGCACAGCTCTAGCTTTTCAGCAACATTATGCCACGGATGAATCTGCTGTCCTTCGTCATGACAAATTGACGAGGAAAGTATTGACACAGTTAACCACAGAAAACATTCTCATTGCTGCATAATTAGAGGCACCAATAACTAAGGTAAGAAACAGTTGAGAAAATATGTATGATCAATATTAATAATATTAGTAAAGAATTATAAAAGGCAACATAAACAGATACACACAGGAAATTCACAGATAATTAAATAACAAAAATCAATGAAAATAAAAAAGAATCATTCAACTTCAACCCAGCTAAATTTCAGGGATAGCATATTAAGAAATAAAATGTTCACGATATATTTTCTTATATTGATAGGTACAGTAAATATTTTTACAACACTCAATTAGGAGAGAATGGGGAAAAGGTTTTCCAGCTTGGTGTTAGTAATGGGAGTAATATAAATTTCTTTCAAAATAAAAATATATATGCATTGTCTATATATTTAAAAATTTAATAAGAAATAGTAAAAAGGTACAAATGTGTATATAAAGAATGTTCACTATGGTATTTCTGTAAAAGAAAAAGTGTAGAAATAGCTCTGAGTAATATAGGGATTAATATATAAAAGGTTACAAAAATATGTTCACACTAAGTATAGTATACTGACATTTCAAGAATGAGATATATTTTCATACACTACAGTTTTAAATGATAGTTTGAGCTAGATGAGTGTGTGTGTGTTTGCTATAGGAATCAATAATAACTGAAATGTAGCCTCTATTCCTTCCCAGATTTTGGTTTATCACTCTCATATATAGTTATATATGTATATTATCTCTACATATGTATTTATATACTTGTATGTATGTAAATAGTAGACATAATATCCCCTTCTTTAGTTTATTGTAATAATATAATATTAAATAAGAACTATAATAATATATAATAATACAGTATTACAAAGACCATATGTGTAATAAACTAAACAATAGAATATTAAAACTACTAATTTATACAAAATTTTTAAGACTTGACCAGTGTAGCTCAGTTGGTTGGGCATTGTCCCCAAAATACAAAGCATTGCTGGTTCAATTCCTAGTCAGGACATGTGCCTGGGCTGTGGGTTCAGTCCCTGGCCAGGCATGTATGAGAGGCAACCGATCAGTGTTTTTCTCTCCCATAGATGTTTCTCTCTGTCTCCTTCTCCCTGCCCGCCTCCCTCTCTAGAAATGAATTTAAAATCTTAAAAAAAATTAAGATATTAGGTTTACATAGAAAACACATTTGTGCCCCTTTCTTATTCACTATCATAGTAGCTATTCCTGAACTCTTTTATGTAGATTTGATTTACTGTTTGTAATAATCTTCTTTCTGCTTGAAGGATTGTTTATAGTATTTCTTGTAAGTTATGTATGTTAGTAACATACATTTATTAATGGTGACATTCCACCATTACCCGAAACCTGTATAACTTTTGAATAAATAGTTCCTTTCCTTTTTACCAAACTCTGGCCTTGAGAACCACAATTCTGATAGGGTGGGGGCAAAGAAGCACCATAGTAAAAAAAGACCCTGGGCAAAGGAGGTTTGTTTCTGTAACATTCTGATATAGATATAAATTATTTATTCAGTCAGTCTTGTCTTTTTCTTGTGCCTTTTTATTTGTACATTTTAATTTGTGGTGTTGTATTTCAGTGTTATGAGAATTATTTAGTATGTAAACATTTGTGCAGTTTTATGTATTATAGAATCTACTTGATAACATTTGAAAGTTTAATTTCTTATATTCAAATGTTTTATCCTTAAATCAACATTATTTGAGATTACTACTCCAGCTCTCCTTTCTTATACTCACAGTTTTCTGACTCATTTTTATTCTCTGTACTTCTTCAGCATGTACATATCTGAATATGGGATTTTTGGTCTTTATACCTAAATGGATCTACCTCACTACAATTATTTCTTTAAGGCGTATACTTGGTACTACTGCTATCATCTTACTTCATTCCTGTCACTTTCTTGGATTGCTACATACAATGCCATGTATTCTTCATATTCTATCTTCGATAGCATACTCATATTCTGTCTCAAGCATGTGTTCTGAGTTTCTTCTTGACTTCCTTCTCTCTCACCCCACTCACTGTGGTCCAGGTCCACTGTGTCTCTCTCTATCAGTCCTTCATTTCTCAGAAGGATTACTGGTATCTTTTGTTCTGCTTTTCTGTGTTCTGATGGCTTTGGAAAGTAGGGCTCTGCAGGCTGTTGGTAATACAAATTGTCAGATTTTCTCACTATGTTATTTTTTTTTAGTAATTGAATTGAAAGTACCGTGAAAAATTTATTCTATTCTATAAAAGAATGTTGAATAATCATGCACTTCAGGATGGACTCCTGAACCTTTGCCAGAGCAAGAAGCAATTTGATATTTATATCCTCCTGTTGTCAACATGCAACCAGAAACTTCTCTTTCCTTCTTATCCACCAAAGCAGAGGCGTGTAGAAAAAAACATATACACTGCTTTTTGGTTAGAGTGACAGTGCAAGACAACTCTATGGAGCTGGGGAGCACTTTGCTTTGAATGCCATATCCTCATTAGGATTTGTACTTTGAATTTTAGTATTCAAAGAATACTAAATTTTAGTATTCAAAACCAGAAATTGTTTCTGGTTTTTTATGAATATTCTATATTTTTTATTAGAAAAGATTGTAGGCCACATTATTATAAAAACATATTCAAAATATCTATGTATAGCTCAACAAAGTTTTATTTTCCATTCATACTTCCGTCTGTCGAAGTCCTGCCCTTTCTCCTTGGTAACATGGGAAGCAGGTCATTCTATTGTCTAGATGCAGACCCGGAACACCCAACTGCAAACTCGCTGCTGAGGGGCAAGAACAGGCAAGGAGATGTTGCACAATGGGCCAGCCCTTACAGGCCAAACTTTGAAGTGTATTATATCACAGGTGGTTATATTATACCAGTCAGAATTCAAGTACATGGTCCCTGGCCTAACTGTCAGGACGACTTGGAAGGTTAGATGTCTGTGTGCCCAAGAAGACCGTGCTTTGAATAATCTTCGTGTCTGTGACAGAGCATTTTGTTTATCAGATCATTTTATTTCTCGTTCCCACACAGATCATTCTTATCCTTCTCTGCCAAAGACAATATAAAGTCCCATCTGGTCACTGATTATTGCTCAGAGTCCCTGTCACTGGGAGCTATCAGAGCCAGATGTGACTCCCTTTTGCCTGGAGACCTACGAAGTTAAAAGGCAAATTATCTTCCCCTCTCCAGCACCCACACTATGCGTGAGGGGACAGGCATGGCTACACACAGTAATCTCTCCCATTTGGAAAGGCAAAGAATGGAATGCATATGCTATTGACAACAAAAACAATTTAAATTCCACTAGGAAGAGATTTTATTAAAGTTTCCAGGCATCACACTGAGAGTAAAGGAATTACCTTGATTAAACCCTGAATATGCTCACTTGAGGGAACTCTTTGTTTACTGTTTTTTGCAATCTCTGGGTCTGATCTCTAAGAAGTAGGTGTTTACTACTCTCCTTTTGTCATATCTGAACAGGACAAAAGGGCAATGTATTCCTTGAGGGTTTTTCTTTACAACGGGCCTTTCCTCTCTTAAAACAAAGTGGGCACCCCTATCTTCAAAAAAATCTAGAAGATTTAAAGTTTTCTTTGGATGAACTAATAGCTTCTTTGGTAAACCTGCGAAAACTGAGTAAATTTCTGATCCATTTCTCTCTACAACTAAATGCCCTTTCCAGGCACAGATCTTGATTTCACTTTACCTGCTTGTTTTCAGGCCCCGTTCTTCTCTTATTCTCTTATAGGTGAGAGGGTCATCTTTTTAATTTGATCTTTTCTTTTTCTGGGTCACCTTATTAGATCAAATTTGTTTTACAGATGTCTTTTTAAAACCCCATTTCAGAAATATTCTTACCCACTCTTGGAAAGCCTTGAGTCTCTAGAACTTATCTTTTTCTTCTTCTCATATCTTTGAAACATGTGTCAATGGCTACAAACACCTACCACATTCTTCCCTAATAAATCACATTTTGTAAGCATGACTTCTGCCTCCAATTTATCTTAGGTGACTTTTATATTTCCAGGCTTTTACATTTGTTGCCTTGCTGCACCTCTTGTAGTTGTTACTCTGCAGCCTGAGGTGTGAAAGGTAATACTGTGAGATATTGTTCAACTTTTTGGAAGTGCAGCACCCCATGTCTGTAACAATTTCTTTACTGATGATGGAATAGACTAGACCATCCTCTGGTAATACCTTGCCAAGTCCCATTGTCTTAATTCATTATGTATGACTTATTATTAAAGTTCCATTTGTACACCTACAACCTCCGAGTTGACAGTTTCGGCTTTTAAATGATGATTCTGTGAGTTCTTCATTCTTACAGCTGTGCCTTCTAACCCTGTTCTTCCACAGAACTATGGAAGGGGAAAAGGGAGAATAAGACATAGAATGTTTTGAAAGGACCAACTGGAAGTGGAATACTTCATTTTATTTTTTTACTCCATTGTTCAGAACTTAGTCCATGATCTCCATACCAACTGCAATGGAAGCTTGGGGACATTTTTTTTGTGTGTTTCCAAGAAGAGAAAACAGTGTAATGAATTCTCTTCCATACCCAATTATTGATGCACTTAGCATTGGACAGTCATCATAATTTTGTGCCCTTTTCTACTTCACTCAAAGTCAAAAATAAATAAATAAACCACCACATTCTTTCTGTCTCTAACGATCACTATTTATCCTTGTGAGAGTAGGTTTGCATCTTGTTATTGAAGTCAATTACATACCCCTTGGCCTCTATTCTATCTCTAAGCATTTTCTTAAATATGAATGAGTTTTCATAATTTCACTACCTTCTTTCATTCCTTTGTTTTCCCATTAAAATCTTTATTTTTTACCACACATTGCTTTTAGTAACATAAGCAGGATCAGTACATAGGTGTCATATTAAAGAAAATGTATAAATCTATTATTTTGCAAATTCTAAATAATCATTGACATGTAAGAAAATACATATGACATATAAAGTAAAACAGTGTAGAATTATATACTTTATTGTTCTATTTACTCAAATCTTATATATTTTTCCCCTTAGTGCCAATGATCTAAAAACCACTCAATTCTGCTGTTCACCAATAATAAAACCATGGTATTTACCCAATTCAACTCCTACTGGATTTCCTATTAACTATCCTCTAAAAACTTTTTTGGACCATAGGGGTCTAATTCAATGACATTCTTCCTGAAAACTTGACTCAGCTGGTTGAAATATATGCTTTCCCTAACTAATTAAGCCTGGCCAGTTCAGAAGCACGGTCACTTTAATTAGCTATCTGAGATAATGACCTTCTCTTCTCATTGTTACTTTCATTAGTTCTGAGATATTTCACTACTTGCATGACTTGACAGCTAATTTTTAAAAAATCTACTATATCGGCAAGAATTGCCACTTTCCTTCTTACTTTAGGAAGATAATCACACAATAAAGAACAATAAGTATGATTCTTTGAAAGTCAATCCATATTTTTCAACTTTATTCTACCGACAAATTCTCATCACTTCTCTAATAATCTTATCACACAGAGTGACACATTAAACTTTAAAACAAGATTGATTTTTGTCATAGATTTAATGACAACATCTTCACACAAATTTTTACTGTCTGTTGGGTTCCAAGGTGAGAGGAAAAGATCAACTGCCTCTTTGAGTATAAAATGTGAGTCCCTTAATGAAGATATATTTTTCTTTAGTGGGCACAGGAAAAAATTGCTTATCTTAAGGGTAAACATAAAGATAATACCGAGATACTAATTTTCTCAACACTGGCAATGATACCTTAATACAAAAAAAAAATTTCACATGGACAAAATCAAGGGGGAGGGTGGAGGTTGGGGAGGGAGGGGGGAAAAAAAAGAAAAAAAATTTCTTTGCACTGATGTTCTTATTAAGATGACATGAGCCACATCTATTAAGTAGATTTGATGACCATACAAGGAAGGTAAACACAGAATTGCTTATTGATTTCATTACCAAATGTTGAAATAAAATTAAAAACATATGGACAAATTCATCAGAAAAATATTTTAAAAATCAAGTTCCACATATAACTTCGACATATTCTTTCAAGTGACACGTTGCAATCTCATTTTGAGAAAATATTAATAAAATTTATTTAAATAGGACACTTTCTGCTATTTTAGATATTATAATTTTTAAAAGCACAAAGAAAAGTATCATTGTACTGCCTCTGTGCTTTCTAGGGAACTCTAGGAAAGTTCTATGTTTAACCTTTCTACAATAATTTCATAATAAAATCGAGTTCCTTTTAGTTTGATAAAATCTGACTTCTCTCAATTAGAAGTATATTATTTTGAATCTGTACAAACATTTTCTTCCAAGTTGTAAAATATGTTTACATGTTAATCCAGGTTCAGTTTTATAATTATCAAGGCACTATATAAAATTTTTTAAAAATGAGACTCCTTCAAAAAGTGAAAAACACAAAGAAAAATTGCCATTAAAGGTACTAAAATAGGAAGTCTGTCCAGAAAAAGTCCAGCCACTGTTAATATAACAAGAATGAATTGCAAGACACTGATGTAACCTGGCAGCCAGGGAGAGTGGACTGGAACATACATGTGTGAACAATGATGACTTCACTGTAATAGTGGGGTTGGTAGACGGCCTTGAGTGAGCATGTGTACTGTGTGGCTGTCACATTCAAAATGATTCAGCAAGTACAGCCACAAATCTGCATCAAATTTTGCATTAAGCTTGAACATTCCTCTGCAGAAATTATTCGGATGATTCAAAGGCACAGCTATGGGCAACTGGTGATTGGAAGCTTCATCACAACACGTCTGGTCGTGCATCACATCTCCTGCAGAGTTTTTCAGTGAAACATCAAATTACCCAGGTGACTCAGTCCCCCAACAGCCCAGATTTGGTGCCTGCAACTTCTGTATTTTCCCAAAACTAAAACCACCTGTGAAAGGGAAGCAATTTCAGACCATCAGTAAGATTCAGGAAAATATGATGGAGCAGCTGATGGTGTTTGAGAGAACTGTGTGAGGTCCCAAGCTGACTACTATGAAGGGGACTGAGGCATCATTGTCTTATGTAGAGGGTTTCTTGTATCTGGTGTCTTCTTCAACAAATGTCCCCATTTTTTCATATTGCATGGCTGGATACATTCTGGACAGACCTCATATAAAGTGTTTTTTTCCTTCTGCTGTCACTCAATGCTTGTAATGATGATTTAATTATCTGCTATTTAGTGTCATTCCAACTAAAGAAACTTTTTAGATTCAGTAGTAAGAACATTTCCATTCTTCTTTATATAATGCCAAATCATCTTTAAAAAAATGAATGAATTATATGAATGGTGAAAAATACTGCACAAAACTATCTCAGTTGTTTTTGGTTTTTGGTTTTTGGTTTTGTTTCTTGATAGGTGAGCATTTTACCTGCACTCTCTGCATTTGACTTACCAATAAGTAATAAAAAAACAAAGAAAATGAAAACAAACATGGGGCCACTTCTGAGTGTCTCTGAGTGCAACTGCAGAGTTGGCTTGTCTCTGAATGGAAAACAAATTGTAAAGATTATATTGTGATCAGTTATTCACTGGGTAGTATGAATGAATTTCGTTTTTCATTTCCAAGGGAATGAATCTCATAAGAGAGTAAGTAGTGATACAAAAGCAGCACTGTTTTTCGCTGAACCTACCAGGTTTAAAAACAAATTAAGTGGATAAGAATGTTCACAAGTATTTTCTAAGGCTGACCTTGTCAAACACCTCATAACTGGATTTCTGTGACAGAAACCTGCCAGAAAAAGAACTCATGGACATGGACAACAGTGCAGGGGTGGGGAGAGGGAGGATTATAAGGAGACTAAATAGTGATGAAAAAATACAATAAAGTTATTATATATAAAATTAATAGTTTCACAGTTATGTATATGTGTTTAATTTTGATTAATAGTGTAGTCAGCATGAATTCTACCCTGAATATTCAGCCTTCAGAAATGGATAATATATTAAAACTTCACTTTCATATGCCATTTACACACTGAGGCATTTTAATATTAGTTAACATAGAGTCCCATCGATTTTCTTTGGATTTCTGTGCGATTTCTGGAGAATAAGTGGTTCTGAGATAGAGGAACAATGCTGTTCTCCATGGTATTACTTGTTTCCCTCAGACATCTTTCTTCCGCACTGATGTTTAGTGATTTGTCCACACAGGGCACTGCTGATTTCCTACCCCTCTGTTCTCCTCTTTAAACCTGTGGTCTCCATGCCTTACCTCTGCCACTTCTGGGTGCATTAAAAATTGATCTTCCTTTTGACCCAGAGCCCTCACTTCTGAGAATATATCCAAAGTAACCCAAAACACTAATTCAAAAAACACAAGCACCCCTATGTTCATTGCAATATTATTTATAATCGCCAAGGTAATGGAAGCAGCCCAAGGGTCCATCAGTAGATAAGTGGATAAAACAACTAGAGGATATTTACACATGGAATACTACTCGACCATAAAAAAGAATAAAATTTTACTTTTTGTCACAGTATGGATCGACCTGGAGAACATTATGCTAAGTGAAATAAGCCATCAGAGAAAGACAAGTACCATATGATCTCACTGGTACATAGAAGCTAATGAACAAACTGAACTATGAGTCTGGAAATTGGGACAGACTCATAGGTGGAGGACAGGATGACAGCTAGGGGTTGAGGGGAGGTTAGGGGGTGGAGGAATTAAGCAAAAAAGAAGAGGGACTCCTGGACATGGATGACAGTGTGGTGACTGCTGGGGAAGGACATGGACAACAGTGTGGTGACCTCTGGGATATGAGGACTGAATGGTAGTAAAAAATACAATAAAAATTTAATTAAAAATATTCCAGTGACTTGCTCTCTTTGATCAGATCTCAGGTGTCTCTGGCCAGGCATACCGTGTAGCCATTTTCCTACTGCCATACTGATAGAAAAGTCGAGAACACTCCCAAATCTACTTTGGGGTATGGGGAGCACATGCTCTGCTCTAAGATCACCCACCTGCTTAGGCTCTGCCTCAGGAATCCACCAATGCCAAGAGTCTAGCTTGTCTCAGCACACAATGTATTTGTATCTAGACTTGGGCATATGAAAATGTATGTAACCATAACTCCTGCACATCTTTTATTTTAAGTCAAAATTTAGAATTATACAAGTCAAATCCCCAAATTGACTAATTCTATGGACTTTCCATGTCTTATTCCTCATTCTCTCTTTTCCTAGGGCCCTGAATGTTATATACAATATGTACAGGCACTAGGAATAAAAATACATAGACTGCAAAGAACAGGGTATGGGGAGACAGAAGTTACTATCTAAAAATATTTATATGTACAATAACTGCTTGGGGACATAGCTACCAGGAACCAATAAAATGGAAAATACTTTGTTTAACTTTAGTTTTTAAAATAATCAGGTAAAAGTGAGAAAAAAATGCAGCCAGTTAAATGAACAAATCTTGACTACACTCAAGGAACACGTATAAAGGACCATGGACAAGGACAACAGGGTGGGGATTGACTGTGGGAGTTGGGGTGCGCAGGGCAGGGTAGAGCAATGGGAGAAACATCGGGACAACTGTAATTGAACAATAAAAAATAACATAAAATAATAAAAAATTAAAAAATGAAATGAATAAATCTTTCTGTTTGTATGAAGATGGCAGATGTGGGGATTTGTTGTTCATTGGGTACAAAAAGTACGTTATACCAGATGAATAATTTCTAGGTGTCTGCTGTACGACATAGTGCCTATAGTTAAGATAGTGTTATGTACTTTAAAGTTTACTAAGTGGGTGTATATCATGGTGAGCATTCCCACCACTAAAACAGAACAAAATAAAAATGAAACCAATGGGATTCAAGACAACTTTGGGTGTGCTGGGTATGTCTATTACTTTGATTCTGGTGATGAAACCCTGGCTGTTGTCATAGGTCCATATTCATTAATTATGGGCACATTATATATGTGCAGTTCTTTGAATATTAACTATACCTTATTAAAGCTCTTAAAATAATCATCTGAGGAAGTTATATTGATCGTATTTTAATAACTAATATGTAAATAAAATAACTTGATATAGCCCAGACTATAGACAGATTTTGATGTGTTAGTTTTTTCTTCTTTATAAATGTGTTGCTTTGATAAAATAGAAATTTGAATTATAATTACTAGCCCCCAATTATATTCGACTTTCACATTTTATGAACATCTAAACTTAGCTTCAGGTCATACATATCTCTGCCTCTCAGATAGATGGGGTTATCTCATTTAGCTATAATAAAAGGACTTTGTTTAATTTCCCTGAGCTTTATAAAGTACAAAAAAATATTGTCATTCATGCTTGCTCTTTCTTTCAAAATAACTCAAAATTAATTGAACGTTTTGGCAATCTATTCATTATATTGGAAAATAAAGCATATGGATTAACCTTTTAAAATGTCAAACACTTTTGTTTAATTGAACCAGTTTCTTTCAAGATGTTAGTATGCAATATCAATTAATGGAAAGCACAATTTTGACCTTCCCAATGGTCAAATTAACATTTAAAATAATCTATACATATTGAGACATGACCCAATTTTTGGAAACACTATGTTACTGACTAATTCATGGAGATTAAATAATTATATTGGAAGGACAAAATGAAAATAAAACAAATTACTCATTTTGTAATTCAATATTTCAATCTTAGTTTCTAAATTACTTTTCAACATAGAAGCATATTCTTTAGATGCTATAAAAGAATGTTCAATAAATACGTCATTTAAAAATAGTCACTGATTTGTAACAGTCATATGACAATACTAACTAATTTTCTCAATTTACAACTTTTTGAGGGAGTTACTCATTATTATTGGCATATTTTAGATATGAAAGCAACTGCACACAAAACTTGAATAACTCATCAAACATTCACAGCTAGAAAGTGGTAGAAATGAGTTTTACCCTTATCCTTTGGCAACACTGAATTGTTACATGGTTAGCCAAATTTTGTTAAAGAATCTCTGATCTCTGCAAATAACCACACATGCATGCATAATGTGTGTCATTTTAAATGTTTGTGCATACACACATGTGTGTGCATGTGTTTGTGAGAGTTTGTATGGCATGTAGTATTGGTGATTCCGCAGGCCCTTTACATTTATTTCATTGTGCAATCCCAATAATTTTCCTCTTTGTCTCTATCCTTGACCCTGTTAAACAAAGGCAGTTCATCCTTCGAGTATTTCTTATTCTTACTAAAATACAAGTAAATTTTAATTATATAATAGTTCACCATATTGCTTTTCCAGCATCTCTCCTTGCTTTCCAGAAAATCCCAGGTGCAGAGGTGAGAAACAAATAAAAATGAGGTTGTGTTCATTCTATTTGAGTCAATATCTTATTTAATGCTGCAGATACTTCTTGATTTTTTACCCACATAAATATCTACATCTTTTATTTTGACACAGTGATAACTGAATGTTCTGTTATTTATAGCAAACACTGCTAACTGATACATTGTTTACCCTCCTTCTTAATCAATGTCCATTATAATGCAAACCATACTATGAGAATGTTTTTATCACCATTGCCTTCAACAATCCATGGCCCATTATAGGCCTTAAGTATATTTAAGTTAAATAGATAACAACATATCAAAAAAAGTTGAAATTCTTAGTTTATAAAATATAATTTGTAACCTACAGGAATTAATAATCTAACAAGAGTGAAAACATAATCTCCAAAATTCTAAATTAAAGCTCATTTTTTTTAGTTTATATCAATAAGCTTGTTCTAGATAAAGTATATTTTTCTCTTTAAACAATTGTTAAAAACTGAAATATAATCAATATATTTTTAAAATCCTTTGAAATGCAACACGTATCTGTCCCTGAGGATTCACATATAGCTTTTGTGGTGGGAAGAGTAGAGGAACATTGGTTGTCTGGGTAACGGAGAAAAATGAATACTCCCCAATCTCCAAATGTTCCCTGCAGTCCCTGGAAAGACTCCCCCTTCACTCCCCACTGAGATGCTGTTTCTGTCTGTGGAATGACTGTTATTGCCCTGACTCTTCCCAATACCACATTTATTTCATGCAAATATGCACCTGTTGGACGCAAACGTGAGAAGAGTGTCAAAAGCACTACAAAGAGCTCAGATATCCTCTCTGATTGACAATATAAACAGCAGATAGTCATGGCCTTTGATCACACATATAATTGTAATTTAGACAAAGAAAACAGAAAACAATTTGGACAGCATTAATCATACTATAGTACCAGTCATTAATAAAATACCTTCAGTAAGTAACACCCAAAAGTTCAAGAAAACAGTTTTGCTAAATATAATCCATTTGATTTTAATAAGACATGTAAATTTTCTTATATTATTCCCCAATTAAACCTGTCATGGAGCAGGGGTAATTTAGAATCATTCAAACACTGCAAAAAAAACCCTGAAATTACTGATTTAGTTAGGTTTATGTCATTTTCTTGATTAATTAATCTCCACTTATTCATTATACAGTAATCAAATGCCCTTGAAATGCCTTCTTAATTACTAAGTTACACATATAACTAAATTTTAATTTTTAAAGACATAATTGAATAAATATAAGAAGCAGATTCTCAATGTGACCATATTAAATATCATTTCCAAGATTTTTAGAGATATTTTCTTATAAAAAGTACACATTTTCTAGTGAAATGGGTTTATTAACTTACATGACTCCAATCATTATTTAGTTTTTACATGCCTGAGCTTTCATTGAGAAAACTAGAAGAGGTCTTGATTTTATAGATGTCTATTTGAGTATTTAAATAGACTCATAAACTATATAGTATGAAAGCTAGTTGCCTAGAAATACCTGTGTATCACATTATATGTTATCTATTCTGTTCTCCAAACCGTGGCACAAACATTGAGAATGGTGCCAGTAAATCTATGGTATAGAAGAACTTACAAATGAGAATCTGGTAAGTAGCTTCTCACTTTATTAACGTGATTTGACATTTAAGTAAATTGTGTGGGTCATGATGATGAGATTCTTGAGAGAATAACGTGTTATTTACAAGTCTCAAAAAATGTGATACAATCAAATTTGCTGTGTCATATGAAATGTATTCTACATTGCATACCTTATAAGCAAAATATTTATACTTTAGTAAATTTGTATATAATATGATCTCTTTCTTGTCTTTAACTTTGTTGAATAAATGTTTGCCAGGGCGGAGGATGCATCATTAAAAGTGTAGTTTATCCCACCTCTCTACTGTTCTGTGTATTTTCCAGACAGATAGGAAAGGCAATAGCGTCCATGGATTAGATGGGTTCACAAGTGAAGTTACTGTATAAATACAGCCAGGGTACTGTTTTAGAATGTTAAAAATTGTGTATTTTTTATTCTAAGGATTTTAGCTAAAAGTCAAAAATGGAGGACAATGAGAGATAACGGCAAGTTTCTAACGACAATATGGGACATTATTTATAGATAGCAAAACCTATCCAACATTCTTAACTCTTCAATATGTTTCCATTAAAGAATAGTACAAAATTTAAAGACATACTCATGAATGAAGGAATTTAGAGCAGTAACATGTACCACCCTAACTGGCACACTTCTTCATTAACCTAAATAAGGAATGGGGAAGACAATCACCAACACAAATTGGGGTCAGCTATGTGAGAAGAGCATGTGGCATCTCACTACCCAGAATGATAACGGGTGACTTGCAATCATTTGGAAGTTGCCAAGTACTAACATTGAGGCGGGAACTCAGATAATATTTTTTGTTTGCTTTTTGGTTGGAAGCTTCTTTTGTTTGCTCATAAGCTGCCATGACTGCCATATGAGACGTCACTAGAAGAGATGGGGAATGATCAAACGCTGTTGTTTTAGAACAGATCTTAGTGAATCTACTGTAATAACCCTAAAAGGAAGCCTCTTCAGAGAGTCTATAAAATCTCCATCCAAGAAGGCATTTTATTTTAATTTATTGGGGTGACATTAGTCAAAATTACATAGATATCAAGTTCAGATTTCTATAATACATGATCTGTATATGGCATTGTGTGCCCACCACCCAAAGTCAAATCAACTCTCACCATATATTTGGCCCCCTTTACCCTTTACTACCCTCCCAAGCCCCTTCCCTCTGGTAACTACCGTCCTCTTGTCTGTGTCTATGAGTTTCAGTTTTATATCCCACATATGAGTGAAACATGAGGCCATGTCACTTGGACCACTCTTGATCTTGTCTGACCCAGAAAGTTCTTTAAGGCTAAGGAAAAAGTTACTTGGATTCTTTGAATCAGTCTACTATGAAATAATCAGTTTTCTGAGGTTCCACATGAACTCTGGTTAAGATGGGGTTAGAGGTAAGAAAGGATGTCTTTGAAGTTTCATAGTATATCTTCTAGTCTCAGAAACATTGACAGTTTTAACCTGTGGTGGAATCATCTTTACTACACTAATGTCTGGAGAGTCTACGATTAGTGTACTGTTTTTAAGGTAAATTAGTCCTACTATGCACACTATTCATGGAATCCAGTACTTGTATCATCTTGAAGAGATTAGTTATTCATTTATCTGCAATTGATGAGTCTGAGTTATTGAAAGTAATTTGAAATTTATGAAATGCAGTCACACCAGACAATAGAAGGTACGAAAGCAGAAGGAACCCCATACTGATGGCTCCTCAGAGCTGAGGTTATTGGTCATTTGCCATATACATCCCGGTGAAGAGGTCCATGTCTCCCACCAAAGGGCCATTATGTACACTATATCCCCATTCCTCTTCTCTTTAGCTAAACAAACTTGGCACTCAGTAAATCCTATTTTGTCTCACAAGTTTGATCTTGAGTTGAAGTCTAAAACCAGAGCTGCTGGTCAAGCAGTGTTGGTCAAACATCCCCTCACTGCTCCTGGTGGTACCCTTGACTGCCTTCATGCTAATTCCCATGGAACACTCCAACTGAACCTTTTAAAGTGCATTATCATGCCACTCCTTCGCTCAGAGTCTTTGATTGTTTTCTATCTCCATAAAAACAAAAGCAACACTTGTACAATGGCCAGAAAGGCACTAAACCGTCTGACCTTCTTCCTCTCCCTCATCTTTCCCATTACTAGGTCTCACTCACTGCATGTGAGTCACATGGGCCTCAGCACTGCTGCTTCTACAGCACATCACACTCATTTCTGCCTTCCGCTCTGGCTGGCGCTCATCCATTTCCCCAGGGTGTTTCCCCAGGGTGTCCTTGGTCCAGAGACGCAAACTTCACTTCTTCCTAGCTTTTAAATATCCATATGAAAATTACCTTTTGGTGAGTATTTCCTCATTCCTCACATTAAAAATTGAACAACCTCCCCGAGTATTTTCTTTCTTTTTATTTTACTCTCCATGACATTTTTATTTTAATTGACTATATACGTTATTACTTTATCTTTTTTTTCACTTGCTAATAAGTAATGTCTACATGGGCAGGTATTGTGGAAATACCTAATGTTTCTAAAAAAATGACTCCAACAGATACTAATAAATAAGTATTATATCAAAATCTTCTTTTATATATAAAATATTTCAGCTACCTTCTGGAGTAGCTGAGACTTTAATTACAATTTATCAAAGTTATATATGAGAACAATGTATACCATATATAAAACCACTGACTTGATTTATAGCAATAAAAAATTCATGCCCTATAAATAGTTTTGTTATTCACAACTTACATGTAAGTGGGTGTTTTACAGTGAATAAACCGTTCCACATTATTTATCTATATTACTACAAAATAACCCTGAGTTAGGAAGAAAACATGCTAATATCACAAATTTAAATATTAAAGAATATTGTGTTTTAGGAAGACTAAATTCAAGCCAGAAGCCAGGTTACCTTACTCTCTGTGTTAACGGTCACAAACAAAACAGTATAATTTTCACCTTTATTGTGCTGTTTTTCAATTCTTTTTTTTCTATTCATTCTAATTTTTCTACAACAATACCTTTCACACCTATATTGACCTTGTTAATATTTATATTTCAGTAGATAGAAATATTTTTAAAGAACACTTTTGCAATTCATCAGATAATACAGATATGCTGCCTTTTATGCTTCAGTAACAGTTTATGGAGGGTTTTTTTGTTTGTTTTTGTTTGTTTGTTTGTTTGTTTTGCCATATCAGGATAAGATTTGTTCAAGAATCAGCCACCCCTGAAGCACAGTAAGCCCTTCTAAGGCAAAGACTATCTATTACATGTTCTTTAACCATAGCACTTAGCACTAAATAGCCAACCATAAACTCCTCCAAAACATTTATGGAAGTGAAGTGGCCAGACATATTTGCTTCTTTTCCCAACATATCACCTTGTTATTCTTATAAAACTAACCCATCAGAGCAAATACTTATGAAATTTATTTTCCAACAATTCTAAAAAGAAAGATTATTCTACTTTAATAAATGTTATTTGTGCCAATGTTTGGCCTAACAGTTGAAATTATAATCATAGTTCCAGTAGGACAATGCCATATTCAGATAGCGACAAATGAAATAAGAAGGTGAAATCTCTAAGAACAATGACCAGAGTTGAAGGCAAATCTTAAATTTTAAATGTATGCTTGAAAATAATTTAAACCAAAGATTGGACTAGTCATATTGGTATTTGCTGTTAGTATTCATACATACATACCAAATGTTCAGGGATATAGAAAAACCTCATAAAGATAAAGATTGCATCTTTCTTCTATTTGTATCTGGGAAGAACTGTTGATTTTTTTTCTTTTCTTTTTATCTTTGTTAAATTGTAAGAGTAAAGTAGATGGGACAGAGAACAAGAAATATATGTAAATTCTAACAGATCGTAAGGACTCACCATACAATTCTTTGATTGCATAATTGATTGTTAAGAGATAACACTAAATAAAGCATTTACTGATTCTATGCCAAATTTTGGCTTTATGTGTTAGAAACATAAATCCTCCAAATAAGACTGTACATGTATATGGGTAGGTAGATAGATAGATGGTAGATAGATAGATAGGATGTTATAAATAACTAATATAGACATTTGTGATTTTAAATGGTAGAGATAATAAAGGAAAATAGTATCCATATGAACATGACTGAACTGTTGATGACATAACCTCAATTGATTCTAAATGAAGTTAGAAAAACAAAACATTTCATTTAGAACATTTTCAGTAAACTCCTTTATGCATATGCTCTATCTTATTCTTAATTCACACTCATTTACATGCTTTAAATATTAGTTGATATGTATAAATTCTAACATATACTCATGGCATCCACCCACAATGGTAGAGGAAGGAAGCTACTTGTTTTTATGAAATGTACACATCTGGGAAATGTACTGTAATGTAAAGTATATTAGTAGTTGCCTAACCTGGGAAGACTGGAAGAATTGGGGAGTGGTAGTTAATACTATGGGGTTTTGTTATGGAATGATGGTGCCCTAAAATTAATATAGTGATTGTACAAATTTATAAATACAATAAAAGCAGTTGAACTGTACAATCTGAATGGGTGAACTATATGACACATATGAATTACATTTGTATAATGTATGGTGCAATATGAATTAAATCTCAATAAAACTTCTATTTTCTAAAACTTCCATAATATCCCAGTTTCTTTGAGAAATTAAGCACCTTCTCATGTTTTGCTTTTTTTTTTTGTAATGTATATTCACACGTGCATGTACGTGAGACTGACTTTGTAATCCGTAAGCTTATCAAGTCCAATGACTTATTTTCTCTTGCAATGACAGGGCCAAGAAAATAAGTTCTTCATCACTTCTACTACTGCTAGGTGTCAAGATTACATCTTTCAACAAATATATATATATACAGATATATAGACAGATAGATATAGATAGAAAGATCTAGATATACACATGGTCATGTTTTCTCTTTCTCTTTTCACTGAGATTGTTTTTCTTTATCTCTCTTTCTCACTTTATTCTTTCCTCCCTTCATTCCTTTTATTTTTTCTTCTTTCCTTTTTTTTCTTTTTTTTTTTTTTACTATTTGTCTATAACCTCCCATGCTTTTATCTTTCTAAGGTGTCGGGATTCTAATCCAGGGTAGTCTTTTCTTCCAGATAATTCCTAGCTTTACACTGAACCATGCACCTTCCCTTTTAGTGACATCAGCATCTATACACTGAAGTTCTATGGCAAATATTTCCTGTTAGATATAAGTCTGTGCATTATCTGACTGCATGCTGTCACACTGAGAGATGAATCACACAGTGGTTCATTTCTAAGTGACTTTTTGAATTCAGAACCTGGTCAGTGGAAGAGCAAGAAATGCCATGTGACCATGTGCTGGAGAACCGTCTGCTATGTTTTCTTTTGGGCAGTTCTGATTTTTTCATAAGAACATTACGAATAATGTCTATACATTTTATTTCAGCTACTTTCTTAAATAATTTTCTACTTTCAGAAATAAAGATGACAGTGTCTACTATATTCCCACAATTTTTAATGTTGAATTTTAATATGCATAGTTGAAAACACAGCTTTGTGTCTGGACATATTACTGAAAATTATTTTATTTTCATCAACAGCTCAAGTTCCTTGTTATTTCTAGAGAAAACTAACATTTGTTGTTTCCAATAAAAATAAGAATGTGATGTATCTAAATCTCTTTCACTAAGATTATATTTGTGAGGTGAATGGAATAACACTTTGCTTTTCCAATAAAATGTATTCTGAAATTAATTTATTGATATAGGTTGAATTTCTCTCCATAGTAAAGTTTGATTTACTTATTTTTTATTTGAAACAGAATGTCAGGATTTATCAAATATAATCAGATTTCTGGGCTCAAACCAGATATGCTGATTTAATAGTTTCAGGGTGAGGTCAGAGAATTTGCATCTCTAACAAGTTCCCAGGTGTAATGATGCCGCTCGTCCAGGCATCAGGATCTAGGAATCAGGAATTCAAAGATTTCCATAAATTACACAATTACCTCTCTAAGTAAAAAAAAAAAAATGCAAGTGTGCTAATTCTCCTTACTGAATAATTTGTTGTAAAGAATAATTTCTTATGCTGATTTATAAAATTGTAGAAAAATACTACTTTTAATTGTGCAGATTTTATTATTTAACCAATCTTTCTTTGTAGATCAATTTACAACTAAAAGTATAAATATAGATATACATATGTATAATATTTCTGCATGTATATATTTAGATAAACTCACACACTTATAGGTTTTTTAGGGTGTGAAGTTCTACTAAACACTCATCCTTTCAAAAACCTGTATTTTCTTTGTGATCCTGAAAGAGGCAGACACAAATTCTTTGACATTTAACCAAAAACTAGCGTGAACCCTTGGAATTAAAATATATTGGTGTTTAGAAATGACCTGAGATATCTGAAAAGAGGAAGCACATATAACAGAAGGAAATACAATCTTAGTGGCAGTCAGTACTTGGAAACATGTAGTCGGTGTATTTTGAACACCTGACCAACGTGAACTAGCCTATGAGGAGAAAAGAAAATATAAATGACAATCAGCAAGGACACTAGAAACAGACCTATAGGAGGTACAGACACTGGAGTTATCAATGAGATGAAATATGAGGTGAACATTTTGTTAGATGACTAAAACAGAAGATCATAGCAATATGCTAAAAGAAGCATTATTTCATTTTAATAATGAAATCAAGATTCTAATCTTGAAATAAATGTTACTTAAAAAAAGAGGAAATCTTTGAGAGCAAACTAGCACAAAAGAGAATAAATACTAAAAGCAGGTGAATATAAACAAATATAGATGATCATTGAGACAGGATCCAACCCCCCCCCAAAAAAAAACCAAACAGAAACAAGAACAATGGACATGGTAGCTATGTCAATAAATTTAAATTAATATGCCTGCATAATAATATCCTGTTCAATAAAATTGATACAGAGAATGCCAATCAAATATTAGGTTGTCCAAAAAGATTGTTTATTATTTTCTTGGTTTAAGATGGCATTAGTAATGCTTATGTGTTTTTAACTTCATTTGAAATGATTTTGTTAGATCGTATTGTGACAGTTGTCATATTAGCATGCATTTAAAAAAACTTATTAAAATTGGTGATTTTTTGTGTAGCCATTTTAATATTGAAGATGGAATAAAATATGCAACATTTTCAGTATATTATGTTTTATAATTTCAAGAAAAGTAAAAAAAAAAAAACAACTGGAACACAAACACACAAAGATCTGTGCAGCACATGGAGAAGGTGCTGTGACTAATCGAATGTGTCAAAGGCGGTATGCGAAGTTTCGTGCTGGAAATTCTCACTGGACGATGCTCCACTGTTGGGTAGACAAGTTGAGGATGATAGTGATCAACTCGAGACATGAACTGAAAACAATCAACATTGCACCACACAGGAAATAGACAAGGTACTCAAAAAATCCAGATCAGTAAATTTATTGGTGAAACTGAAAATATGTGTGTTTGATTTTATGGAAAAAAAATACAGGCTTTTTGGCCAATCCAATATAATTCAATAGATTGGACTAGATAATACATTTTATAATCCTTGCATTGTCCTGGAGAAAGTGAATCACCAAATAGCACTGGGTGTGACAAACTATGAACAACAGATAAACATGAAACACTAGAATAATAATGCAATTGTTATAAAGAAATACTCATGGTATGTTAGAAACTCTTCTTTCTAGGATACGTAGCCTCAGGCTGGGGTTAGTAACATTTATCTAACATTTGAGAGGCAATCATTTTGATCTTTCCTGTATGTGGTGGGTTGCATATTTTCATTTCCATACTAAAATGTAGTTCTCCATATATCCAAATATATGCATTAAGATGAACCAAACAAATAAAACCATATTATGTCTCACTCTAAGCCTAGGACCTCTGCTTCCTTGAATAAATATTTTCATCTTCCATGGTATAAATAAACAACAAAAACAAACAAATAGACAAGCAAAAAACTATGTTACAGCTGCCAGTATGAAGCCCCCCAAATCTTGTAATAATCCAGCCCTGTTCCTCCATTAATTTTATGTGCATCACTCTGGCCAATGTCAACAACATCCTCTATGCTTTTAGATAACGGCATTTTAGATATCTCACACCGTCTGTTTTCAGCAGCAGTCAAGAATATTCGCAGCTCTTTCCACCACAAACCATTATCTTTCCTGTGTCTTTGACAACCTAATTATCAGCTTATCTCTCTGGATGACAAAGATATTTCTCTTGTGATAAATTCATTCTCTAATGTCAATAGGACAATGCCCAGGCATACAATGTTGTAACTACATGCATACATGCATAAGTACATGCACGCAGTAATTTAGGAAGGACGATAAATAACTCTTTGACATCTACATTTGAATAGATGGCAAATATCATCAGTGAGTGCAATTCCAAAAATATCCAGTGATCATACTTTGTAATCTGCAACTTGCCTTTTCTGGAATTCCAGCATTAATGCCATTATACACTTAAATGAAGGAATCCCAAAGAAAGGAAATCAGAATCTTGAGATATACGCACTGCCAACTTCATTGCAGTATAATTCATAGTATCCAAGGATGAAGCCAAAAAAAAATAACAAATAACAAAAAAATCAAGGAATCATCTTTTATTCCTCTCTATCCTTCATGCTTCCACACTCATCTCCTATGTAGTATTATATATTCAATTTAATATACCTTATTTTTTCCAATTTGTATGTTAACATATGTGCATATTTCTTTTCTACTATAATAAGAACATTTAACATGAACTTTACACTTTTGTATAAAGTTTAATTGTATAATGCAGTATTGTTAGCTATAGGCATAACGTTGTACAAGAGATGCCTTATACATAGCGGAAATTCAACAAGAGTCACCCTGCAAACTGCAACTTTGTTGAATTCCTCCTTCTCCTTACCCCTAGATCCTGGCAACAGCCATTCTGTCTGCTTCTGTGAGTGTGAATATTTTAGATAATTTATGTAAGTGAAATCATACAATATTTGATCTTTTGTGACTCTTTCCCTTAACATAATGTCCTGTAGGTTCATCCACATTGTCTTATACTGCAAGATTCTCTTTCTTCTTTTTTAAGACTGAATATTTCCCTTTAACAATTCATATAATAAAGGCTTGGTGATTATGAACTCCTTTCACTTGACCTTATCTGGGAAGCACTTTGTCTGTCCTTCCATTCTAAATGAAAGCTTTGCTGGATAGACGGGGAGAGGTCAAAATGGTACAGGAAACAGAGAACTCAAAGAACTTGTATGTACAACCCATGGGCATGAACTAAGGGGTGGGGAATGCTGGAGGGTTGGGGGGTGCAGTGAAGAGGGTGGACAAATGGGAGAAATTAGGAAAACTATAATAGAATAATCAATAAAATATACTTTAAAAAAGACTGAATAGTTCAATGCGTGTATCCACCACATTTTCTTTATCAATTCATCTGTCGGTGAACACGTGGGTTTTTTCCTATATTTTGGCATACACGAATAATAGTGCATTAAGAAAAATTAAAACCAAAGAGATAGAAAGAATGTTGCTTATAATATGCTCTGTTTTATGACTAATCATCTGCATTTTACATGCCATTGATATTTACTCAGGTGCACCAAGCGCATTTTTAAACAGGACAACTATGTTGACTTGGTAATTTATTCAGCAGCATTTAACATGCATCCCATACCCTTGTTAAACACTAAGGATGCTGCACTGAACTACGGAGCTGTGGTCTCTGTCATCAAAGTGTTTTTTTTTTTTTTTAGACACGTTGGGCAAGAAGATATATAAGGTATGCTGATATCCAATTTTCACCAAAAACTCACCTTCAATAGCCTTAGCGGTCACGCTGTTCTTAAAGCAGACTTGAAATGATGTAGAGAAGCGGTGACAGATGAGATGTGGTTCCAGTTCACAGATGCATTATACAGTACGGAGCCATCACTGCTGCCACTGGGCCTTATGGGAAGCGCCAGAAGTCATTATCTAAAGGACTCAATTATCTCTGCTCCATGTGCTCCCAAATAATTAATGTGCATCTAACTGAAGAATCTTGTTCTTTTTCTATACCAAAAAAAAAAAAAATTAGGTACTTTTGGCAGGACAGGCTGACTACACTTATTTATTTATTTATTCATTTATTCATTTATTTTTTAGTTTATAACTGACTTCCATACTGCCAGGCAAGATATCTGGCAAATACTTTTTTATTGTTTTGTAATTACAGTTGTCCCCATTTTCCCCCATTACTCCCCCCTGCCCTATGCACCCCCACCTCCCCCCACAGATGTCTTTGTCCCTGGGTCCTGTTTGCATGTTCCTTGAGGACGCTTCACCTTCTTTCTATCCCCTTCCCCCCTCCCCTCTTGTTACTGTCAGTTTGTGCCTTGTTTCCATGTCTCTGGTTCTATTTTGCTTGTTTGTTTTGTTAGTTTCCACTTATAGGTGAGATCATATCTCGTTTGTCTTTCCCCACCTGGCAAATACTTTTAAGCGAAAAATTCCCTAATCAACATCACATAAGGAAGCCAATATTTTCCTAACTTTTCTGGCATAAAAATGTATTTGCTTTACAAAAAACACCATGTTTAAGAAAATTCTGCTGAAGACTTGTGAGTAGCTTAAATAATTGGACAGTGCTTCTCCTGATAATAGCTTCAAACACTCAGTTTGAGCCCAAGTGTTCAACTTCTATTATCTTCACTTAGTCATGGGATTTTATAATTCTGAGAAATGGATCATGTAATTTTTTCATCAACATTGTCAATGTGTCAGCACAAATATAAAATTTTGTAAATTTTGAACTTTTGATGAAAGGCTAACAACCTACAAGGAAACGTGTTGTTCCTTTAAGGGAGTCTCAAGGGGGGGCTACGTTGTTGATGCAGACACTCAGAACCAACAGGGCACAATCACGTCTATGTGATTCTTCTGACCAGCTCCTCTGAAGATGCCATGGGTTTTTGCAATGGCAATTGTTTCCATTGCTATTTTTATATAATGTTGTTAACATCCATTAATAAGATTGTATAAATTTCAGATACACAGCATTATAATTTGGGATCTGTATACTCTGTTGCGTGCTTACCGACCAAAGTCTAGTTTCCTTCCATCACCATACATTTGCCCTCTTTTACCCAGTTTAACCTCCCTGTATTCCCCTTTTTCTCTTGTAACCACCATTCTGTTCTCTGGGAAGATACTGTTTTAAACCTTCATTTTAGTGTCTAAAGTAGTAAGGAAAGGCAGAGTATAAAGATAGCCACCTTCAAAGCTTTGTCTTGCAAACTAATTTTTTTATTAGTTAATGAAAGTTCTACAACTGATTTCTCCTCATGACTCCCACTGAATTATAAGTCCTTAGACCAAGTACTATAAAAGTGGGATGAGATTATTATTACTGGCTTCAACTAATCTTGATTCATCCCCCGGGTCTCTCCTAGGGCTTTATCTTCTCTAAGATTTAGGCATCACTTGTTTTTCATGAATAAAATTGAATTGTGTTGCTTGGTATCAAAGGGAGGGCAAGTAATGATAATAGACGACGATGAATAGCACCTTTAACAAGCGAAACATACAGGAACTCCTAATACTTGGGGAATTTTTCCTCCAGGTTTACAAAAAATAAGAGTGAGTATAACGAAACACACACACTACACATAAAACCTCCAGGACTACTACTTAGGATGTGATATAATTAAGGATACTCATATGAAGACACATATTTACAATGATATATGCACTCTTCTGCTCATTGCAACATTATTCGTGGTGGCCAAGACATAACACAACCGAAGTGCCCTTCAGTAAAGATGTGCTATATATCACATATATACACACACGCTCTATGGAATACTACTCAGCCATTAGAATAAGTCAGACAGAGAAAGTCAAGAATCATATGGTGTCACTCGTATGTGAGATATAAAATTAAGGAAATCAGTGAACAGACTGGACAAATGAACATGACCTCATAGACGCAGACAATGGCATGGTGGTCACCGGGGGAAGGGGAGTGGGGGTCTGTGCGGGTAAGTGAGGTGTAATATGTGGTGACAAAGACCAATTTCACTTTAGCTGGTAAATGCACAATGAAGTATGTACGTGATGTGTCATAGAGTTGTACATTTGAAACCTATATCATTTGATTAACTAAAGCCATACCAATACATTTAATAAAATTAAACAGTAAATGTATTTTTTAAATGTATGCATGGCTATTTTTACAAAGCCATCAGTAAATCATCTGAGTGCCAGACCCTTGCCGCTGTGATCTCCCTAATTGAGTAGCACCCCTAACTCCTCATGATAATCCCAGTAAATTATTCTGTCAATATGGCAATTTCTTTTCTTTTCTTTCTTTTTTTGGGGGAACAGGGGCTTGTTGTTAGGTCACAATGGGCCAAAACATGGCCGTATGGCAGCTGTAGCTTTAATGTTACTGGGAGGTTGACTATGTACCTGGTAGGAGCATCTTCCAACTATGATCCAGAACCCTTATACTTTCAGAACATAAATTTGTACTTAATGGGGATTAAAATAGAAGAGTATGCCTTTTATCTTCATAAAGGGGTTTGGAACTTGTATAAATAATAAAGGAAAAACAATGATAATTGTGTAAATTTCTAATTCTTAACATTAGTGACTAATAATTTCCAAATTCTGCAAATGTTTATCAATTATGTATTTAAAAATTACTAACCAGAAAGAATATATGAACCCTATGTTCATAGTATCATTTTTACAATAACCAAGGTCTGGAAACAGCGCAAGTACCCATCAGCGGATGAGTGGTGCATTTACACACTGAAATTCTGTGTGGGTATAAAAAAGGAGCTCTTACCTTTTGTGACAGCATGGATGGGACCAAAAATTATTGTGCCAAGCAAAATAAGCCTGTCAGTGAAAGACAAATACTGTATGATCTCACTCACATATGGAATCTAATTAACAAAATAAACTGACAGACAAAATAAAACCAGAGACATGGAAACAAGGAACAGACTAACAGATCTCAGAGTGGAGGAGGTGGAGGAGTGCTGGAAGAAATTAGCCAATGAACATATACACATATATGCAAAGTCCATGGACACAGACAACCATGTGAAGGCCAGTGGAGAGTGCAGGGGCTGGGTGGAGGGGGAGAAAGGGGGAGAAAAAGAGGTCATCTGTAATAGTGTCAACAATAAAAAAGTCTTTAAAAAGTAACAAACAAAAAGCTTCTAGATGTGCGCCTCAGCACAGCTGCAGTAAGCAAAAGCAAGGTGATATTTTTTAAGGTAGAGCGTTATGTGTTTGTTTTGATTTACTTAAGATTTTTGAATTTACTTTTTCTACTTGCCCAACAGTGGCCATATTGTAATGTTTATATCTGTGGTTATTCACTACTCACTTGATTTTCATATATTTTGTTTATGCAAAGTAAAGACTTCCTATCATTTTTTTAAAAATGTGTAAAACATTAAAATGATTACAGTTTCCATCACTTGCTTTTTGATGAATCTGATACTCCCCTAAAACCATTTTCCCTAATGGTTTTCCCTAATGGGTTATAAAAATGATGAGTCCCCTTTTCAAGAAATACTAAATAAGAACAGTTCTTCTGTGAACACCTAACACAACTGCTTGTTTTGAAATAGGTACGCTATTAAGATTAATTATGTTTCATTGCCTTATGACACAGCCTGCTGTATCTCATATTTTAATGCAGAAAATTAAATGAGACAATTATTAGGAATATGATATCTGGGCCACCAGCAACAAAGATTTTGATTCAGCAGAACTAAGGTGACACTGTGGCATTTGGCCTCTTCAGTCAGCCTTTGAAAAGATATTGCAGTCACTTACAGGTGAGATCATATGGTATTTGTCTTTCACCGCCTGGCTTAATTCACTTAGCACAATGCGCTCCAGTTCCATCCATGCTGTCTCGAAGGGTAGAAGCTCCTTCTTTCTTTCTGTTGCCTAGTATTCTATTGTGTAAATGTAGCACAGATTTTTTTATACACTTATTTAGTAGTGGGGCATTTAGAACCTAATCAACAAAACAGACAAGCAAGCAAAATATAACCAGAAACATTGAAATAAAGAACAAACTGACAGTAACCAAGGGGAGCAGGAGGGGGATAATGGGGGAAAATAGGAGAAGGGCGATCACAGAACATGTATGAAAGACACATGGACAAAGCCGAAGGGGGTAGGTTCAAGGGTGGGAGGTGGGGATGGGTGGGGCAGGGTGAAAATGGAGATAACTATACTTGAACAACAATAAAAATAAACAAATAAACAAACAAATAAATAAATATTGAAAGTGACATTTTCATCAACCTACTGCTGAATCAAAGCTACGTAAGACTTCCTAAAGTCTTTCAGTGTCATCCCCGTTCACTTATATTTCTAGTATATCTTTGAAATATGACAATAATCACTAGTAGAGTTACTGTACATTGCTGGTCATCCAGCTAGCATTAACCCTCCTTTCCTCAGCCAAGTATATCCGCCCCTTACATATGCAGCCTATGTAAGGAGGGAAGTTCTTCACACTATGGGTCATATCACCCTACCACCCACCCTGGCCAATGTGTTTTATGACATCAGAAAAATCAAATCAATACATACCATTTCACAGGGAGTGATGTTGGTTAAACGAATGGGTCCAGAACCTTATTTCTAAAAATAAGAAATTTCCAAAAGGTTTGGGAAACAGCTTCTTTACCTTCTTAAAGATAATCATAGAAAGTAATAACTGGGCCGTCTCACATTTAGCCTGAGTATGCAGTAGGCACTCAAGTAAGGGTATGGGATTACAGAAGATCAGAGCTGGAACCCAGACTGATCACCACCACACATTGCAGTTTTTCAATACATAAAAATAAAATTCCCTTATGGTTTCTCATTTTGAATTGTTTTTTTTCACATGTGGTTAAAACCATTTTAATTGATTGAATACTCAGAAGATTCTGTAGTGTCCTCTGTGATAGCTCTTCAAAGGCCAATGTTAGATATGCAATTTACCATATAATATGTGATGCATAGCTCATAAATACTTCAAACACCATCTGTCCAAAGCTACTTGTACCTCCAAGCCTGCTCCTCCTTCTTGTCCCCATCAGGACAGCACATGACACATGAATCCACTTAGAAAATGGAGCCAGAAATCCCCAGATCATTTCTGACACTTTTTCACTTTTATTCCCTAAATCCTGTGGCATTTTAGTTAGTATTTAGCAACTAGTTTTACAGATAACGTCCTGATTTTTTATTTGCATCAGTACTATGATGTAAATACTCCTACAGTGGCTGATTTTAACTTAATAATATTGTTAACTTTCTCTTTAACCAATTCTAACCAAAAAACTTGAAGACAATTGTAGGGGTTCTCAGAGAGTAGTTCCTGGGTTAACAGCATCCAAAATGACCTGCGAACCTGTGTATGTTTTAGAAATGCAAATTAATCATCCCCTGGATGATTAATCCCCTGGATTTTTTTCCATCCAACTGGAAAAATATAAAATAAAATGAAACAAACCCACTGTGACTGAGATATGATAACCTGTGCTTTAAAATAACCCCTGGTGATTCTTCTTTGTGAACTGCTCTCTTAGGGAATGGTAAGCCCACAAAGACAGATAAAGCTGGGTTCTTTTTGAAGACAAGGAGGAAAGCTGTCATGGACCAGCAACACTTGTGTTGGATGATTATATACAAAATCAATTTCCTTTTGCAGTAACTCACTAGTAGTTTCTTTACACCAGTATATCAGTAAGTTTTCCAGGGAAGCAGAACCATCACAATACTTGTGTTTATATATGATTTGTTTTCATGGATTGGCACACATGCTTGTGGTAGTTAGAAAGTCCTAAACACATAGCTCAGGACACCAGGCTGGAAAAACAGGAAAAAAAATTGTAATGCAGTCTTGAGGCTGAATCTCTTCTTCTCTGGGAGAAAAAAAAAAAAAAAAGCTGCTGCTCTTAAGATTTTTGAACTGATTAGATGAGGCTCACCCACATTACTGAGCATAATTTCCTTTACAGACTTAGCTCATTTTATTGCTCTTTGCCTTATGCTTCATATACTTTTTTTCAAAAACTTAAGGGTAAGCCCCTCCACAGAAAAAGGTTATGCCTTACTTTACTGTGATCCTTTCTTTATTGCAGTGGTTTGGAACCGAGCTCACAGTACTTCTGAGGTATGCCTGTACCTAAAGTCAACTGATTGTCAATATTGATCATATCTACAAAATACCTTCTCAGCAACGTGTAGATTTGTTTTTGATTAAATAACCAGGACCATAGCGTAGTCAATGTGTCACATAAAATTAACCATCGCAGCCAGCTAGCACTGTCTTCATCAGTGGAATAATCTTACTCTTGCGCTCATCAAAAAAAAAATTATTATGTATAATTATATTATGTACATATGTATTTTAATTCTTATAGTGTATTAAGATCTTTTCTGCCTTAAGGCCTTATATATGGTCACCTCTACTTATGTTTATTTCTTTGCTCTTTCCCTATTTCCCATTCAATTCCTATTTCTTAAGTGTCTTTTTCTCTGAGAAGTTTTTCTAATTTTCCATTCAATTAGACACTTCATTTTATTTTTGGTAAGAATACTTTAATTATATATATACACACACACACACATTTATGTTTTTATTGTTTAATTTTACAACTACTCTGGAAGCTGAGAACAGGAAGCACATTGGTTTATATGACTTATATTTATTATTACCTTTAATTCTTATATTTAATGGGGGGATTTTTTTTGTCCTGAGGGAACTATCTTGTCTAAGACTAAGTAGTATGACTAACTGAGGTGATTGCTGAGGGCAACATGTTACAGAATGGGTTGTAGAAGAAATAGTTATGCAAGAGGGGGAAAATTGGGACAACTGTAATTGAACAACAATAAAAATATAAATAGTTGTGCATACCAGCTATAACCACATAATCAGTTACAGAAATGAGAATTGTAATTGTTATGAGTATTTTAATATATCTGTGTGTGTCTATAATAAGTAAATACCTTTACTTTCTTCTTTCTCTTTTCTCCTTATCTTATGACAGAAAATGTATTGAGTTTCTATCATGATATTTAAATATTGTTAGTACATTTTTGGTGTACACAGGATAGTTGTATATTAGATGACATGTGAACTTTATTTGGAAGCATGGCTCATATTTAGATGTTAAATATGATTTAAGAAGCTGCATTAAACTAGACAAGGAGTGGACTTAATGTTAGTTAACTTTATGTGAAACTTGACTGGACCACAGTGCTCAGATATATTTGCTCAAACATTATTCTAGATGTTTTTCTGAGGGTATTTTTAGGTGAGATTAACATTTAAATCATTGAAATACAGTAAAGTAGATTGCCCTCCATGTGGGGTGCTTCATCTAATTAGTTGAGGGCCTGAATAGAACGAAATAACCGACCTCCACCAACCTAGAAGAAATTCTGCCGTAGACGGCCTTCAGTATTGAACTGTAACGTCAGCTCTCTTGGGACTCCAGTGCGGGCTTACCTTGAAGATTTTGAACTTGCCAGTCTCCATACTTCTATGATATAATTCATTAAAATATATTGCTTTCTATCTATAATCACATCTTATTATTTCTGAATCCTTGAAGAACCATGACTAACACAGATTTTGTAATACAATGTTTTGTAAAATACCTGAAATTATTTATAGAATCAGATGTACAAATAGTTAAATTTCTTAAAAAGATTGTTCAATAATCCATTTAGATACTCAATGTGTTTGTAATCGAATGAAGTTTAAGAAACTTAGCTAGGATGCCTCTCTATGTAGCAGTCTATTAATTATAACAGTAAAAATTAAGTTGTTATGGGCTGAATTAATCCAGAATGTACAATCTCCAAGGTGTGATTTATCTATATAACTGAACCATTGGCTATAACCAGGTAGTCCCTGTGAAGTGCCAATGTATAGCAATTCTTCTTTGTGAATTTAAGAGCATGAAACCTGCATAGCCTACACCACAGTCCACTTTTGATTCTCAATTTCCTTATAGGAAGTGAACAAATTCATATATAGTTCCATTCAATTCTCAAGTATGAAAAGTATTTCACACAAAGGGTGTTAGGTAGAATTATAAAGAAAAATTCTAAATCTGCACAATTAGTGCTTGGGTGAGTTGAGTACATCTTAAAGGCAAATTATAATATTTAATCCATGAAAAATAAACATAATGGTAACAACCAACTTTCCTCTTCTTATGTTCTGCAAAAGTTACAATATAAACTCCATACGTATTCAACAAAGTTATGAAGAAAGCAATAAATAAGAAACAGATATATTTTGCTACTGCATGACTATTTTACATACCTATTACTTAAAAAAATTATAAAAAGTAACTCTAGCAGCTTTAAAGGCTCAGACCTCTTTCTATCTGAGAGCTAGAAAGTGATTTTCTTTCAAGCCACACAGCTTTCATAATGTCCCCCAAGGCAATGCCTCACATGTACCACAGACTGTACTAAGCCCTGTGGTCTAGGTTCTGTCCACCCAACTCAGTCATGCCTCTTCTTGTACAGAATCACTTCATCCCCATCACATGTTGCAAACCAATGATAATCTGTGATCTAGGGGAAACCAGCATGTCTTTTGAGACAATTTACAGTTGACAGAAATATTATTATACTTACAGTGAGGTTTGTATAAATTTTGCTCTCAAATTGTATTCATTGATACATTTCTAAAGTATGTGTTCTTGCTCTGTACACATTAGAAAAATGAATACATGCAGACAATAAGAGAGTCTGCTTTCTATGCAAAGCACTAGTGAAAGTAGTTCAGCATGTTTTTTCCACCAGTTAAAAATATACCGTTTGAAAGAAATGGTTTTCTTTTTATATAAATAATTCAAAAGAAAGCACAACTTTACAAGTATCTTCATTTACTTGCTTGTTTGACAGGCTATTATTCATCTGCACTTGTAATTTCTTGTTCTTTGTATATCTGTCACAGAGAATCCAAGAAAAGGTGACTATAGCATTACATGACTTAGTGTTTACTTAAACATAATGTCTCATAATATCAATCAATCTAGTTTATATTACTTCAAAAGTCAAAAGTCAAGATTTGTATTGAACTGAAAGAATACAAAAGAGATAAGCCAACAATAAGATTGCAAAAACAAATCTGATTATTTACTGAAATGTCTTAAGTTTTTGCATTCATGCAAATAGGCTTTCTTCTTGCCAATATAAATACCAATTCAATCTATAAATTGAGTGAACTTATTAGTCTTGGATAAACTTAAAATGTCTGTTATGCATTTCTTTAAATGTCGGGGGTCTTTAACGCAGCCCCCCAGTTCTGCCACGGATGAAGAAAAAGACTACCAAGAGGTGATCTGCTTGGGGAGGAAAGGTGGCCAATCTCTCAATGGAGAAGGGCCTTGATCCTTTCCCTCCATGGGCTTTTATTAGGTTCATTCGCATAGGAATGCAGATAAAGCTCATCAATCATTGTCAGCCAGTAAGGGTTAAACAATACAGGATTTACAGAGAACCTTGAGGGCTTATTCTGAGTTACAGCCAATTAGTTAGAGGGCCATAAAACTTTAGGTACCAGACTCACCTCATGTCTGGACCCTTATCTTTTAAGCTGAGGGTACAGATTAAGTAGGTTTCACAGGAATGTAAGTATTTTCCTTAGGCCTGATTCCCCAGGAATCTGCCCCTCCCAGCACAGGACTGCACTGCCCTCTGTTATTGCTTCAGGCTCAAGTCAGACAGGGAAGTAAAGCAGCCAAGAGATTAGGAGACTTCTTGCAGACAGAATGAGGACTCAGGCTATTTCAAAGCCGAGGGGCAAGGGTCCATCACCCCCTTTTGCCACAGCCCCCTGAGTCCTTCCCTGCGAGCTTATCCCTGGTGACCAGAGCCTGTCTTAGGTTGATCCTCCCTTGAGGATTCTTACCCGTCATTGGCTAGCTGGCCAAGCTCAGGGCCAAGCAGGGTGAAGTGGGCAGAAGTGGCACTTCTGCCAGGGAGATAAGCTTTGTCTCCTTAGTGGCTTATGGTCCCAAGTCTGACTCAGCCTTAACCATGGGGGGTTACAGCCTCTGAAACCAGGCAGGGCGGTTCCCAACATTTAAAGTCATTTTATAAGTAACATATTTATCAAGTAGTTGGTAGCCCCTTGCTGTTTATTGGAAAAAATATGACCATAAGGTTGGAAATGTGCCTTTTTATCTCTTACTTTGCTTTTATGTCAAAACCAAATAAATCTTTTTGGGGGGATTAAGAGGAAATTCTTATGGATCTCTAATTTATTTGACAAAGTGATTATGGCATCAACATAAATGTTAATTCGAGAAACCATTTAGAAAGGAGGTATTTACTTTATAATTTACATTTCTGAAATGTAAACTAAAATAAAAATACATATGTATGGGACATGTCTACATTCCTGTCAAATGTAGACAACACTTAAACTAATATATGTGGTATATAAATCTGGTGAAAGGAAATTACTGTAAATAAACTGATGGCCCCAAGTACCAATTCAATGCCATCAGGAACCCCCAATTTGGGGTGTGCTGAAGAAGAAAACTTTATTCAGTGAAAAGCAGCTCAATAATGATATAGCAGAGTTGGCTGTGAGGCAATCCTGGGGCTAGGTGGCCCTGGAGCCAGTGTCCTCTTCTCTATGAGCTCTGCTCTGCACTGGTTTGCTCCACTCTGCACTTGTCTGCTTCACTCTGGTCCTGCAAGACAGCTTAGGTGTTTCAGGTCCAGCCAAGGAAAGGCTGCATAGGTCTTTGGTAGAAATGAAAAGTCTGCTCTCTGAGTCAAAGGGGAGCTGGATTATATAGGCAGAAGTCCCTGTTTCTGGTTCCTGATTTGACCATCCTCATGCAAAGTAGAATCCCAAATCCTAGCAGTTTGATTGGTCTGAAAGGCAATGTTCTGATAGCTCAGAATGGAGCTACTCTGGTTGGTCAGGAAAGATGTTGATGGGGATATAGCTGTGCAGATTCAATTGGATGGGAAGCCTCAGTCCTATTGGTTCAAACAGGATTCCAGGAACTCCTCAAGGGCTGGCTCAGATTACAGAAGGACCGCACAGGAAGGCATTTCCATGCAGGAGGCAGGCAGTTTAGGACAGGCTTCTCCCTGAAGTGTGGTTTGTGTGAGAAGCTCCTGTTTGGAAACAGCTGCTAGGCTCTGTTTTGGTTTTGTTTTGTTTATTTTTTTTAAATTTAAACCCAATTAAGCCACCAGGAAACCTTCCTAGTAGGTATTTTCTCTCTTAGGATTCACAAAATCAAGAGAATACCAGACAATATTAAAAATAATTTAATGATTTCCTGGTTCAGTGTTTAGAACTTTCTTAAAATAATAGTAATTGTGATACTAACTATAATAAAAACTTCAATTATAATATCTTTCTATTTTACTCTCAAGTTTTAATTCTCTCAAATTTTAGTCTAAGTGTATCACAAATAAAAGGTTTAATCAATACAAATACTATCCCATCAAACTTGAGTGTTATGTATATGGGGCTACATGAATTAAATGATTTTTCTTTTTCTTTCTTACCTTATGTTTTATTTGGGAGAGTCCTAAGGTGGAAATGAGGTTTGTATTCTCATATAGAACACTTTTCTGCACCTATATTTACTCTGTCATTTAACACATAGTATTTTTATTTACTTTGTTGTTGATCAGGTTGAGCAAAACATATTCTTTAGCATGATGATGTGTTACAGTTTTGTAGAATCACCCAGTGAATCACCAAGCTTCTTAAGACACGTGCCATTTCTGTGAGGCATGACTCCTTCATGCTTTCTTTTATTTACTCTCCCCCACGTATCTATCATGATAGGTTCATTTGCTTGTATTAAAGTTTATAGCAAATGCGCCATGCAATATGTGCTGATTTCTTTTACTCTAAAGTTTTAGGGCAACAAAAAACAAGGCTTTTTCAAAACAGTTGCACAATTTTTCACTCTCACCAGGAATGTATGAGGCTTCAAGATTGACTACACCTTTCATAATACCAGTATTCCCTTCCATTTATAATTTTATACTTTTTCTTAGGTGTGTGCTGTAGAATAATATCGTGGTTGTAATTTTACTATCTGTAATAATTAACAATGTCAAGTATATTGTGTGATTGGACATTTAAATATTCTGGTTGTTTGCATGTGTTCTTTCTTTTTACTGATGTTTCTTAAATTATTTATTAAGTTGATTATTTTTTATTATTGACTTCCATGAATAATTTACCTATTCTGAGTACAAGACGCACTTCAGATATAGAAATTGCAAAATCTTTCACAAGTATGTGGCTTGTCATACACTTACTACTTTAATTTTGTTTTTTAGTAGTAGGAATTTTTTAATTTAGTTTAGCCTAACTTTATCTTTTAAAAAATTCCAGTGACATTTTAAGAGCTTGATTTCAATATAATTTACATAAAACAAAATTTATTAATTTTAAGTTTACAGCTTGTTGAGTCATCACCACATAACCCAATAATAAAACCGTATAACCCAAATCATGTAACTTAAGATCTATCATGTTTTTATCACCTCACAAAGTTACCTCAAACATCATACATCAGTCAGTCTACTCCAGACACCTACAGCCCAGGCAAAAAGTCAATCTGTTTTCTATCCCTGTAGTCTTATCTTATTTAGAAATATATGAATGTAGAATCAACAGTATTTCATCTTTTATCAGCTTCCTTCAATAAATTTAATTTAAAAAATTCATCTATGTAGCTGTGTTTATTAGTAGTTTGATCATTGTCGTGGCTGAGTAGTAATCCACTGTACCGATATACAACTTGAATTGACCATTCTCCCACTGATGGATATTTGGATTATTTCAAGTTTAGGGCCATTATGAGTGATTCTATTGAAATAAATTTTTGTAAACTTGTTGCACTCTATTTTCCCAACCATCCCCCCAAACCACATCTCCTGACAGCTGTCAGACTGCTATCTATCTATTTCTATCTATGAGTCTGTCTCTATTTTGCTTCTTAGTTTATTTTGTTCATTAGATCCCACATATGAGTGAAATCATATGGTAAGTGTCTTTCTCTCACTGGCTTAGTTCACCTAGCATAATGCTCTCCAGGTCCATTCATGCTGTTGCAAAGGGTAAGATTCCCTTCTTTTTTTTTTTTTTTTACAGCTGAGTAATATTCCATTGTGTAAATATGCACCACATCTTTTTTATTCACTCATATACTGATGGATACTCGGCTATTGTAAATAGTGTTGTGTATGGATTGAGCAAGAAAGAAAAAAAGAGTAAAAAAAAAGGTTTTGAATTGATCACTTCATTCCATTTATTCGGGAGAAATGTCACAAAGTGCAATGGTTTTATTATCAAACTGTAAATATATATTTAGCTTTCAAACTGGTTTTTATGGTGGTTGAACCATTTTGCACTCTTAGTAACAACGCATGTGATTTCTATACCTTTATCATTAATATTGTCAGTTGTTTTAATTTTAACCAGTCTTATGTTGTACAGTGATATCTCACTGATGTTCTAATTACCGTTTTCTGGGAGATTATGATACTAAACATCTTTTTACATGCCTTGTGGCTATTTGCATAGTTTCTTTGTGAAGTGTTTGTTAAAGCATTTGTTATCACTTAATTGGGTCTACCAGCTTTTATCAAGTTAAGAGCGTTGTAATATTTTTCATACTTTCTGGATTGCTTATTTTTAATTTGAACCAACCTGCTACTTCTGAGATAATGTTTAATTAGTCATGACGTGTAATTTACATTTTTAATATTGCTAAGTTCAGTGTGCTCATACCATGGTAAAGAAGACTGTATTGGTTGTGAGCGGCATTGCACAGTGGGTAGGTCTTCCCATAGTGCGTCTGCGTGCTTCTAATATCAACGTAACACACACCTTATAAAATATAGTGTGCATACCTTATAAGATATATTGGGAAGTAGTTTGACTTTCTCTGTATTCTGTAGAGTTGATATTATTTTTTCTTTAATATTTGGTAGAATTCACAAGTGAAAACACTCGGGTCTAGAGAGATTATCATGAAAAGGTGAATAATTGTAAATTCTGCTTATTTCATTGGTTTAAACCCACAGGGTGTCAAACTCATTTTCAGCGGGGTCCACATCAGCCTCACAGTTGCCTTGAAAGGGCCAAATGTGACTTTAGGACTGTATAAATGTATGTAACTGCTCCTTAACAGGGGTAAGGAGCTCGAAGCTGCCGCCAGGTAGAAACAAGGTGCAGGGCCTGATAAAACAAGATGGAGGGCCGGATTCGGCCCACAGGCCTTGTGTTTGCCTCCTGTGGTTCAAGGGAATATAAGTTCTCTATTACTTCTCTAGTCCATTTTGGGATATTATCACTGCCATTGCTTTTTGTGACTTTACATAGAATTGCACCAAATAGAGACAGAAATAGAGATACGGAGATAAAGATAGAGATATATAGACAAAGATAGAGAAGAGATAGATAGAGATGATAGATATAGATAGAGACTATAGGCTTTGATAGCCACACACTGGTTGAATGACATTTGGTTTATTTGGATTGATGTCAGTTTGCAGTAACAAACCACCACTTCTGCATATACTGTTCACGCTACAGACCGAATCTGGTAGAATATTGGAGGAGCTTAAAAGAGACTTGTGAATGCAAGGAAGTTTGAAACCACTGAATGTCTTCATAGATGCTAGCTAATAAAATACCCCTATTGTTTTGATGCAAAACTGTTTTTTGTGTGATAAAATTTCATGGAAACTTCAACTATACCCAACTAATAAATTTAAAAGATGTATTCCTGCATCTAATTCTATCAGGTTTTCCTTTCTAAATTTAGATCCCTGTCATAAGGTTATACAAAGGAAGACCAAACAAAACAGAATTATCTTCTTGAGGGTCAGCCTTGGAGTACAGGCTTCTCTGACTAGATGAGTGTTCTAGGGACCCACCTGTATCAGTGTACCAGCTGCCGATGTTATGAGAGGCTGTGTTTGGCTTCAGTGAATTTTTTGAAGACTCTTTTATTTTGTGTTTGTCCGTTTCATGATGGGTGATTTACGAGCACACCTTCCCACACCACACTGAGTGGTCAGCAGTTTTTGTCCAAAACCGGCATGACCCCCATGCCCCACCTTCCCTATTCACCCAGTCTCACCCTGAGTGACTTTAGTTTTTGTTTTCATGTTTTTGTTTGTTTAATGGATTTTAAAAAATCCTCAGAGGAAAATATTTTGCTGATGTGGAAGAGGTAAAACAAAAACTGGCAGAAGTTCAAAAACTATTTTGAGCAAAGGGAAAAAAAGTCTCAACAATTGTATTGCATCAAATGGAGAGTACTTTGAAGGTGACTGAAGTTTAAACATGTAAGAATAGCTACACAATTTTTTATAAATAGATTCCATTTTGGGGAGTCCCTTCTTGTATAATAGTTTATATATTCTTCTGTTTTGATCATTTTTATTTTTTTAAGATTTTTTTTAATTTATAGAAAGAGGGGAAGTGGGGGAGAAACGGAGGGAGAGAAACATCAATGTGTTGTTGCCTCCCATGTGTCCCCTACTTGGGAACCTGGCCCAGAACCCAGGCATGTGCCATGACTGGGAATTGAACTGGCGACCCTTTAGTTCACAGGCCCATGCTCAGTGCACTGAGCTACACCAGCCAGAGCATGTTTTGATCATTTTTATTATGAAACAACCCGTCTGTTTTTTGGTAATATTATTTGCCTTAAAAGCTGTTCTGTTGCATATGAATATACTGGATGTATGGTGGCACTGGGAGGTTTGCATGTCGTTTGCTGCGCTGCTGCAGCCTCAGTCTTAGACTGTGTCTCTGAGTTAAGAGGGAGATATCTCAGTGATTTTTAATTTAGTGTGTTTTTAGTTTTTACCATTTTCATTTGATTCTTTCTCACAGTTTCATATACGTGCTGAAATTTCCATTTTGTTATGCATGCTGTCAACCATTCTTATTTGAGCTTTTAATATAATATTCCTTAAATTTTATTTTTATTGGAAACATTTGACACACAGTGTTGTGTAAATTTATGGTGTGCCTAATGTTACTTTCATATATTAATATATTATAATGTGGTTGTCATTGTAATGATCCCATTATATATTGATCCCATTATATATTTATAGAACAATACAATTTTCTTTGTATTTTTCTTTGTATTGATTTCTTTGTATCAATGAGGAAAACATTAAACCTCTATGGCCATTTTAGTACTTGTTGCAAGTGTGTGCTCTTAAACATCATCAATTTACCCACTCTATCCCCTAGTAATTACCATTTCCTTTATTTTATCTGAAAATTACTGTCTATTATTTCCAAAATCTAACCTAATTTAGTGATGTTGATTTGTCTCTTGATATTAAATTGTTTCTTTGATTTTTTTCTATGTCCTTTTATATTAGATACTGGGCATTGTGTGTAGGATATTAATGACTGAGATAGGCATGCCTCTTTCTTCTGTGCTGTTACTGAGACAGATGCAATTAATCTAGGCGGGAGTCAATCTGGATTTTGATTTTGCTATTAATGAGATTAACTTCAGTAGAACTCTACCCTCTCATTTCTGCAGCATCACCTTGTGCATGGAGCACAGATTGGTTTGTGTTCTCAGTGTTAGAGGGTGTTTCCTCAATATTCTTGCTCCATCTTGGCTTTAGGTCTTCCCTGTATGCCCATATCTTGGAGCCTCTCTCCATGCTCTATGCTAGATGTGTCCTTATCTAGCAGGAAACCGTGAGTGCATGTTCTTTGGTGCTTGCCAGTCTAATGATGGCGGGCAGTACGCACATGGGCCCCGCCTTCCTGGTGCAGCCTCACGTTAGGCAGACTATGTCTCTGTGTCTGAAGAGGAGGGATTTCTCAGTGATTCTGCCCCATCCCCCAGTGAAAGGAGATCCCTAGATGATCTGAATTCAGAATAATTTTCTCCTTTTCTCCAGGGCCTAAAGTGTTTATTTTTTTAATTATTTACCTTCTTGGAGCTGTGTTGTCTTCATCAATGCCCTGAGAAAAACAGTGTTTACCATTTTTTGCCTTAAATTTAATCAATTATATCATATATCATAATGTATTGTGTGTCATATATAGCATAATATATTATGTACAATTATATATAAATAATATTTTTCTGGTGGCAATTGCTTATTCATATATCCTGTCAAAAATACGTATGCCAATACAGGTGTCACACCTCTCTTAGGAATTTTTGTATATCGTCAGATTGCAGGCTTATTGTTTGCCCTTCAAACTCAACTCTAACAGATTAAGGAAAGTCATTATCTTGAAAATCACCCCGATTTGTTATTGACAGAATTAATGCAATGCTCTTGTCAGCATTCTATTTCCTTGGGGGAAGCTAGAAGACCTATGTCATTATTTTTTAAATGAATGAATTTCCTGATAAATGAATGGATGACCCTTGATTTTTGCTATCTGTTTCATTCTGTCTCACTTCATTTTTTATTTTGTTTTTCATTTTCTGCCTTATTTTATTATGAATATATGTACCATTTTAATTGTATTGACTTTTAGCAATGTCGATTATATTAATTTTTAGTTGTTGATCTATAGATGACAAAATGCATCTTTATATCAACACAATACCACTCAACTTTTGGTAAAATGCAGAAAGTTTGAAATAATATACTTTTAAAAATGCATTCTATGCTAATTATGTTACATGTAATCAATATGTATGATACAAAAGTACTGTTATTTTGTTTGCTGCTTTATGTTGTTATGTTTTTACACATTTTAACAGGATTATATTTATAATATGTAGTTTTTATTTAATAAGTAACTAAAATGTGTAATTATATAAAATAACTCACGTGTGTATACTCTACCAAATATTTAGCATATCTAGTACTATTCATTTATTCCTGTATATCAAATTTATCACCTGGTGTCATTTCCCTTTGTCCTGCAGCCTTTCACCTAATTTTAACCTGAGGCTGTGGTCACAGTGAATTATAAACATGTATTGTTTCTATCCCTCATTTGAAGAATAAGTTTGCTGAATAAGAAAGTGTTTTTTGTTTCAGCATTTTGAGTATAAGGCTTTTTCTAATGAAGAAGAAGATAGTTAATAAGACCAAGATCCAAAATACTCTTGACTCATAAATAAAATTATAAAAATGATTTTAGGAAGAATTTTTACCTCCTGGAAATTTAAAGAAATATTATAACTCCTGGAAGTTATAATATTGTCTATCAATGTGTATGCTTAATTCAGATATTTTAGGAAATAACATATATACACACATACACACATACATACTCTCCCCAATTGTTTTTTTTTTCTTTTGAGGGATAGATAACAAAATATAAAATGTTTATCATAAACCAGGATACAGTTTAGAGTCTGCAATTTGCCTTTGAAACCCAAATTATGGTGTTACTGAGACACAATTATTGTGTAAAGTATGGGAATATTTGAAGGTAAGCCCAAGGGAGATACTAAAGAAAGGTCTCATTTGCATAAACAACGCTGTCTTAGAAAATGGATATAACAGACTGAGTTGCAATAAACAGGATTCACAAGCACTCTGACAAAATGACTAATTAAACAAATTTACTGTAATGAAGCAGTAGAAACAACAGCATAGATTCTACTTATACAGAAAATGGAAACTCAAGATGTGTGGCTCTTATTTTCCTTTATATATACTTTTCCAATGTCTAGAAATCACTTTCAGTCTGTTACTGTGTATAGATATATAGAAAGATCAATACATGTATATATGGTGTGGTATAAATATATGTACCCAAGTATGTGTTATGAAGTAAATGTTTGTTTGCCCACCCCAAATTTGCATGGTAAATTACTACCCAGTGTAATGGTATTAGAAGGTGTGGTCTTTGGGGTAAGATTGGAATTAGATAAGGTCGTGAAGACGGAGCTCTTGTGAATGGAATCAGTGTACTTATAAGTCACTAGAGAGCTTGATGCTCTTGTCTCTCAACCATGTAAGGAAACAACAAGAAATCAGCAGTCTGCAACTTGGAAGGAGGTCCTCACCAGAACTTGGCTGTGGGGGCAGTCTTATCTTGGACTTCCAACCTCCAAAGCCCTGAAAAATAAATGTTTGCTCTTATAAGCCAACCCATTTATAGTATTTAGTTATATCACTTTGAGTAGAATAAAACAATGTACATTAATGTACTTATAGCTTAAACTGATATATAGAAGGGGAAGAGAATTTACTAATAGCTAAGTACTTTGTAAGTATCTATTCCTTAGTCATCTATTGCCAGACTATTTTTTTTCTGACATATAGTTGACCAAGTAATTAAAAACAAAATTTTAATCAATAAAATGACAGTGGTACTAGACATTGTGCCCCAGAAATTAATTTAAATCAACCATAGGATCATATTTTTTACTAACTGATGAACAAAAGCATTCTTCAAAAAGAAATCGAATCTATAAGAAATGTATCTGTGACCAAAAACAATAAGCTCTTTTAAATTTAAATAAGATTTCAAAACTTGAAAAAAATAAATGAATAGTAGCAAATAAAATTAAACAAATATGTCATAAAATAAGAACAGTAAACATGGGAACCAAGACATTGAGTGTTGAAAGAAGGATTTCAAATTGCAGTCACTGGATTTTAAAATAGACATAGGAGTCCAAGTAAACCACAAATCAAATGTGAACATGGATAAATACATTTTCAGATATGCAAACTTTATGAAATATATCTCAAGACCCAGGCTTCATCAGGGTAATTGAATTGATGTCTTAGGTCATTCAAGCTGCTATAAAAAATACAATAGACTAGGTGGCTTAGACACAATCAACATTTGTTTCTCACATTTCTGGAGGCTGGGAAGTCCAAGGTCAAGCAGCTGACAGATTTGGTGTTTGGTAAGAACCCACTTCCTCACTGAGAGCCCTCTCCTCACTGTAACCTCACATGGCAGAAAGGGGCTAAGAACCACTCGTATTTTCTTTTATACGAGTATTAGTCTTATTCATGGTGGTTCCACTGCCATGACCAAAGGCTTTACCTCTTTTTATCATCCCCATGAGGGTTAAAATTTCAACATGGGAATTTTTGGAGCACATGGGTTGTAGCAAAATACATTGAACATTTTATTCACTAAATAAGGGAGGGATTTATTCTCTGAATAGGATACTACTCTCAATGCCCTGAGCTATCTAAGAATTTATTTTCAATGTAGACTATATAAATATATGTAATCTTAACCAAGATTATAGCTTATTGTAATCAGTGGTGTCCTATATATTTTTTTCAATTTAAAGCAATTACATTGTTACAGTAGCTAAATTTAGTTCTATATTTAAATTTCTCATGGACAAAACCAAGGGGGGGGGGGTGGAAGCAGGGGAGGGAAGTGGGGATGACTGGGGTGAGGAGAATGGTGAGGGGTAAATGCAGACAACTGTACTTGAACAACAATAAAATAATTTTTACAAGTAAAATTTGTCAATGGACAAGAATAAATGCAGCTATAATATCAGTCTTGCTTCCCACTGTGGCACTTTAGGAGGGCCCTTCAAGTATGTGATATTACTCTATGCTACAGTTCAATCATCATCCCATATTTCTCTTCTTTTCTTTGTACTGGTCCCTGGTTCTTGTCATCTTGCACGGATCGACTGTTTTCAAATCACCTATGAAATCAAAGAGTTGAAACTTCCATTCTTCCTCCCTACTTTTTCATTCATCTTCCACACACAAGTGCTGCAAAATATAGTTGGCAATGTTCATGAAAACAGATTCGTTCATGTTGCCAACTTAAACTGGACCTGTGTAGACACTAAACAACAATCACTAATTTCTATCATGTCTTCTGGAACAGTGTTATTGTCCATATAAATTAGTAGAGTTTGTCTGTTCAACTATGATTCACTGTCAATGAAAAGACATTCCTTAATCTTAAACGTTCTGCTTTCTGTCTTTTCTTTTTTTTTTTTTCATTTTCTGAGAGAGAGAGAGAGAGAGACTTATAATTTAAATCTGTACAATCTGAGCCAATGCAAAACATCTTTTCTGAGAACCTAGTCTATCATTTATTTTTGCTTCTTAGATTACCTCTCATGTTTAGTGCACCTCTCACAGGTGTCCTCAATTTCTATTAAACAAAAAATATAGCATTTCTCCACCATTGTAACTCCTTTTTTCTTCTAGTGTTAATACGAGGCTAAGAGGCCAATTTGCGTCATTTACCCAATTTTCTCTAAATCAACTTCAACCTTCTCTAATCCAACTTTATGTTTATGTCAACAGTTCTGGGTTAGTTTCTTGACATGCCTTAACCAAAACATTGATTCTTTTCTATCCATGGTTATTTATGACTGTTACATTTCTCAAATATAAGGATTTTATTTTCACACTTCTATTTTTCTTAATCACTTTATAATATATAACTGCAAGTCTTTCATAAAATCTTCTTTGAAATATTGTTTGTTTGCATTTTATTCTTTCTAAATTTACTTTTTAAAAATCTCTCTAATATACTTCCAGCTTTATCTATATTAATTACCTGTCTCTCATGATCCAGATTTAATATTATCAACTATGTGTTGCACTTCTGCTTTTATTTATTTATTAACACAGATACTTATTTGGCACTTTAGGTATTTAGTCTACAAAATAATTAAAGAAGTAGACAAAGCAGAGAACAGTCTCTACCATTGTAGTTTACATTTTAGTTCTCCACTGTCCAAGACGATAGCCACTGGTTATATGTGGCTATTTAAATTACAACTTAAAGTTGATCATTTAAATACAAATAAAGTTCATTTTCTCATTTGCTCTGTGTATACATTTCTTTTTGTCAAATCCATATGTAGTAGCACCTACTGTTGGAAACTGCCCTGTCTGGTTTCAGAAGCTATAACCCCCCATGGTTAAGGCTGAGTCAGAATTGGGACTATAAGCCACTAAGGAGACAAAGCTTATCTCCCTGGCAGGTGTGCCACCTCTGCTCACTTTACTTCACCTTGCTTGGCCCTGAGCTTGACCAGTTAGCCAATGACAGGTAAGATTCCTCAAGGGAGGATCAACCTAAGACAGGCTCTGGTCACCAGGAATAAGTTCACAGGGAAGTACTCAGGGGGCTATAGAAAAAGAGGGTGGACCCTTGCCCCTCAGCTTTGAAATAGCCTGAGTCCTCATTCTGTCTGCAAGAGGTCTCCTAATCTCTTGGCTGCTTTACTTCCCTTGCCTGACTTAAGCCTGAAACAATAACAGAGGGCAGTGCAGTCCTGTGCACTGGGGATTCCCTGGGGAATCAGGCCTAAGAAAAAATGCATACAATCCTATGAAACTTACTTAATTTATACCCTCAGCTTAAAAGATAAGGGTTCAGATCTGAGATGAGTCTGGCACCTAACATTTTATAGACCTTTAACTAATTAACCATAACTCAGAATAAACCCTCAAAGTTCTCTGTAAATCATGTATTGTTTAACCCTTACTGGCTGACAATGATTGATGAGCTTTATCTGTATTTCTGTGTGAATGAACCTAATAAAAGCCCACAGGGGAAAAGGCTCGGGGCCCTTCTCCTTTGAGAGATCTGCCACCTCTCCTCCCCAAGCAGATCATGTCTGGGTACACTTATTCTTCATCCGTGGCAGACAGGGGGTGTAGTAAAGCTCCCCGACAACTTACTATATCAGAAAGCCCAGATATAGAGTATTTCCTTCACATGGAATGTTCCTTTATATAGTACTACTCTAGCCAGAGGGGACACATAAGTAAATAAACTATTAAAAAATAATCTGTATCTTGAGGCATAATCTCTTTTATCATGGTGTTCAGGAAGAACTTTGTTGAATAAATGTTTGTGTAGAGACTTAATGAAAGAACAAGCTATGTGGATATGATAGAGAAGAGTATTCCAGATGAAGAGATTAGCAAGTGCACAGGTTTTAAGATATGAGTGTGCTTAATTTATACCACAAAGAGCATGGAGACCTGCATGTCTGAAGAAGAACAACAGGGAGAGAAGTAAAAAAAAAGAATTTTTGTATCAATAACAACAATAAGAACTGGTCAGAAGTAGAATATATTCTGAATGAAGAGTGAACAACCTATGCTGAAGGAATGGTTGGGAGGTCTGACTATTGACTTCAAGTTCATGGCCTGAGGAAGAAAAGGGTGTAGTACCTATCAATTTAAAGAAAGAAGGACTAAGATTAGCAAATTGTTATTAGAAGACTCCAATAATGAGATAGGTTTGGGTCATGTCAATTTTGAGAAATGTACTTGATATCCAAAGAAGTCAAATAGTGTTAAATATATATTGTTAGAGTTCAAGATTGAGATGAAAATGGAGGACCTGCCTTGGTCAAGTGATTCAGTTGGTGGGAACATCATCCCACACACGGAAATGTTGCAGGTTTGACTCCCGGTCAGGGCATATACCTAGGTTGTGGGTTCCAGCTCCGGTTGGAGGCACATATGTGAGGCAACTGATTGATGGTTCTCTCTAACATCTATCTCTCTTTAATATCTCTCTCTCTCTGTCTCTCTGTCTCTCTCTTTCCCTCTCATCAGTAAACAAAGACCTTCTGGTGAAAATGTTTTTTAAAAATGGAGGACCAGCTAGCTTATAGACAGATATTACATCAAGCTGTAATGGAAAATATCAACTAGGGAATTAATAAAATGGAGATATTAAAAAACTGAGCCCTGGATTTCTCCAAATTTTCCCCAAGATAACAAGAAAAAAAAAAAAGGATTCCAGTCCTTTGGACAAAATCAAGAGTGTGTGGTTTTCTGAAGCCAGATGGACAAAGGATATTAAGGAGGGAGTGAGAACCTGTACTAAATACTGCTAACAAATTTAGGAAACAGATACCGTATACCACAGATACCAACACTTGTCTACCTGTGATCCAGCTACACTGACCTTCCATCTCATACATACCCCCTCACGTACATTTAATAATCTTTTGTTCTTCTCTCACTCTACCCTTCTGAATTCAGTTTTTTAGGAAATTCTTCTTTAATCCATCTGATGTAGTTAGATTTTATATCATATATTTTTTAACACCGTATAAACTTCTCTAGTAAGGCCTTCTGAGAATCATATAGTTGTAGTCATAGATATATCCATGTAACAGTTCCCTTCATTTATATTTCTCTCTAGACTCTACTCTCCCAAGACACGGTATTTCTTGCAATATGAAGTATGGATTCTTAGTGTGTGATGCGGTATCTGGATATGATATGATTGAACTTTGCAATTTGGGGGTCATTGATGAACTTCATAAGAACAGGTGCTCTGGAATGAGTGTGAGGATGAGATTCTAATAGCAGTTACTCAACAAATCTGTAAGAATATAACTCATCTTCCTTATAAATTGTTTTGTCATCTACTTTCAGACATCAATGATTATATATTTGACATTTGCCTTTGTTTCACCTTGAGTCTATTCAGTTTCCAAGTAAAACCACTTACCAATTTCAATAGACTCTGTGTTTTCAAAACCATCACGACATTTCCCTCAGTTTTCTATTTCTATCGCTCTGCCATATGCACATCAAGTGCTCACCCTTTGCATTTCATCACCCTTTGCATTTTTTCTTGTGTCTTTCAGGAGAGCATGGACTCAGTTCATCATTTTACCTTGGCTGTATCAAAATGAAGTTTTTTATTTTGTCATTTTTATTAGAAAAAAAATTAATGTCTTAGGCCATGTCTCAAATGAAATATAATCCCATTATTCTTCAACCGCATTTTCCCATTGAATATACTCTCTAGTCCATATAAAAGTATATGCCATTTGAATTTTATGTTTTTCCAATAGTAGTAGCCCATAAACAATGGCTTCTTTTTCTCACCTGCCTCTCTCTTCTTAACCCAGAACAATCTGTTTTCTACCCCATAACTTCTCTGAAATAGCATTTCCAACATCTTCATTGATTTTTCCATCTGGAAAGCTATGGGTCAATATCCTTTTACTGGCCATCTCAGCATTTACTTCCTTTGTTGACTCTTTGGAAACAATTCTGTGACATCACAAACTGGCCTTTCTTCTAACATTCACTTATTCTTCCTTGGTCTCCTTTCGGCCTTACTCCAATCTCCTTGGGCAGGATTTTGAGGTTTATTTTTACTTTGTTGCTGCTCCCTAGGAAAGTTCCTCTACTGCTCCAACAATGATAATTGCCTTTGCAAATAGTGCACGCACTTCTATATCCAGTCTAGACTCACTCTTAGAATTGCGTAACTGCATCTTTGCTTGGATGTTTACTTCAGAAAACCTTATAGGTACCTAAAATTGAAATCATAGTCTTAAATATTCAAAGGATTTTATTTTCTGTTTTGAATTTTCTATCACAGTCAATATAACCATCCTGACACCCAATATCACAGTCCACTGACAAAGAGTAACCTTGGATAACTGTCTCTCTAATTTTGCTTCTCCACTATGTACTCTCCATTGAAAATCTTAAATGTTTCTTAAGTGAGTACATAGATACCTATCTCCAAACTACTTATTTGGAGCAATCATTAGCTCTCAACTTGTCCACTATAGTGACACTTTTATTTCCTGCCCTTTAAACCTCTTGTCCCTCCCAATTCTTCTTCACTCAACAATGTTTATTTCTGAAATAAAGCTTGGTAATAATTTTTACTTTTTATTATTATTATTTTTTTTTGCCCTGGATGGTGTGGCTGAGTGGATTGAGCACTGGCCTGTGAAACAAAAGGTAACTGGTTCAATTCCCACCCAGGGCACATGCCTGGGTTGGGCCAGGGTGGGTCTCCAGTAGGGGGCATGTGAGACCCTACCACTCACTGATGTTTCTCTCCCTCTCTCCCTCCCTTCTTTTCTCTCTAAAAATAAATAAATAAAATCTTTAAAAAATTATTTTTTTGTTCACATACATAATTCCCCTTTACTTTTACTATATAGAATAAAATAACTTAAATGACCCTCAACATCCGGGACCGGCTTATCTCTCTTATCTCCCTTACAACCTGACAGACAGCACTTGTCTATCTACCATCCAGCTGCACTGGCCTTCCATCTCATACATACCCCTTCATGTACATTTAAGGATCTTTTGATCTCCTCTCACCTTCTGAACTCTTTTTTAGGAAATTCTTTAATGCATCTGATGTAGTTAGATTTTATATCATACATTTTTAACACTATCTATCATAGCCTTCTTAGAATCATAAAGTTGCAGTCTTAAATATATCCATGTAACTGTTCCATTCATTTTTATTTCTAGGCTCTACCCTCCCAGGACCTGGTGTTTCTTATAATGGGAAATATGGATTCTTAGTGTGTGATATGGTATTGGGAATTATAGCACCACATAAATTATTTGTCCAGTTAATCAATTTATTTCTAACAACTAAATTATTACACAATATAATTCTAAACTACAATTCCTGGATTTATCAACTATATTCCCCTACAGATGCCATTTTCTCAACCTATAATAATACTGTATGACTTGCTCTTTCTGGAGATGCTTCAAGCTTCTGCACATTTTTCCTTCATTCTGTTCTATTTTTTGTTATGCCCTCTTGCCAAACTTCTATCTTTAGAAATTCTACGCAAATCTGAGAACCTAGCTTAAATGCTTTCTCATCACTATATTTCTATCCTTTTAGTTTCATAATTTAAAAAAATCTCTTTAAAGGCACTCATAGTCTATATTGTATTATGGTAACTTATTTGCTTTAGTTACTTTCTTGTAAACCCCAAAGGGTCTGTAAGCTCTTCGAGTGTAAAGACATTGATTTCCATCCTGTCCCTTTTTGTTTTCCATCCTGGCCACATCGAAGTCAGTGGTTTGATTGTAAAACCCAGCATTAAAAAAAAAATTAAATTGAAATGCTCAAGGTCAAAGAGGAAACAAAAGTATCAGAATCCAGGCCACCTCATGCCATGATATGTAGTACCTAAATCTGGCATAAAATTTTTTTTGGCAATATAATAAACCTACTCTGTTATTTAAAACCCAACTTTAGGTGGACATGAAAATTATAGGTGCATAACATTATAAGTTGTTAGTTATTTAACTTTATTTTAATTAAATTAAAAATCTAAACTCATCGTTATCTATTAACTTTCAGTTTGGCCAGTTGTCTAATACTTCTTCACTTGGGCATAATCTTGAGACCTTATATAACATAATTTTAATTAAGCTAAATAATGTTAAATGATGCAACTCTTTAGAATCATTTACAGTAAACCCTTAAAACATCAAATCCATTTACAAAATGACAGTAGTAATGCTTTTTGCATTTTACTTATCTTTACTTATCTTTTATTTATCGTTCCTAGCCATATGCAATAATGTACTTATTGACCTATATTTTCTATGATTATCAAGATTAATTATTTCTTGAATTGCCTGGCTAGAGATATATATTGTAATCAATAAAATTTAATGTTCATTTTAGAAAATCAACATCTAGTTATAAATTATGTAATTTTGGTGATACTTATAACTGAAAAAATAATCCCTTCTTTCAACTGAAAATAAGCTTTTGAAAATCCTTGTATTTGAGAAAGAAAACTTGGAAAAGATAACTATAACTTCTTGAATTGAATATAAACTATTTTTATTAATTTTTATTTGAACTCTAATATTCTTTTTTGAATCATTTAAATTATTATTATTTGGAAAATGTCTGAGAATGAGTAGAATCAATTCAAATTTTTATACAGAATAACCAGAATCTCACATACATAAGGCAACATGTCATTAGAAGACCAAAAGAATGCCAAAGAGGCTACAAGGTGATGATACATAGTTCACGGAAAATTTGTTCTCCCTGTAACATCGACTCCCCAGTAGGTGGCGAGACATCTCATTTATAGACATGGACACATATCCCAGGGGGTGAAGAAAGATTCCCTTAGGCAAAAATAAATCTGAAAGTGTATGAAATGTGAACATGATGATGTGAAGCCTACTGCTATGGAGTAAATTGTGTGCCCCCAAATTCATATGTTGAATCCTTAATGCCGAATATGACGATAATTGGATGGGACCTTTGGGAGATAATTACATTTAGATGACGTCAGGAAGGTGGGGCTTTCATGATGGAATCAGTGCCCTTACGAGAAGAAACACCAGAGAATGTGTTCCCTCCTTCTCCTTCTCAGGGGAAGACACAGCGAGAAGTTTGCCAGCTGCCAATTAGGAAGAGAGGCCTCACTAGAAAGTGACCATGCTGGCATCTTGATCTTAGAGTTGTCCTTTTTGGAACTGTGAAAAAATAAAGTATAAAGTTCTGTTGTTTAAGTCACCCGGTCCATCTTATGTTGTCATGGCAGCCTGAGGTAACTAATATAACCAAGAAGAGTCGCACACAAAAATCAGACGTGGTGTTTTATATTGCCCAAATAGTTTTAGAACCTGAGTACTGCTGACATTTTTATTAAGGATGTTTACCCATGGAAAAGCAATTTAGGTTGTATAACCAATGATCTCCCGCCAAAATTGTAAATTAAAGAAAAAAGAAATGTTAGTTTTAGTAATCAAACATCCTTTATTCTGTGGTCATTATTTGGTTGCTTCTTTAAGGTTGAAACCCACAAGTTAAAGTTATGTAATGTCTTTTTACTTACAGTAACATTTTTATTTCTTTGGAGTAGTAACATTCATTCTCATGGCAGATTCCACTGGTGGAATTTTTCAGAGTAAAAATGACCAAATAGGTTATGAAACAAAATATAACCAAAGACATTGAAATTAAGAACATTGTAACAACAGCCAGAGGGGAGTGGGGAGGGGATAGTGGGGAGAGGGGTCTATAGGAGCTACTATAAAGGACACAAGGACAAAATCAAGGGGGAGGGTAGAGGTGGGGGAGGGAGGTGGGACTGGCTGGGGTGGGGTGGAGGGATGGGGAGAAAACGCAGACAATTGTAACTGAATAAAAATAAATAAATAATTTTAATAAATAAATAAATAAATAAAATCCTTAAAAAAAAAAGAAAGAAAATGCATTGGGAATATTTCAAAATGCTAACTACTTAGAGCAAAGTTCATATAATTGTATAGCTGTAAGAGATTTCTTTATTCTTTTCCTTAATATCTTAAGATCAGAAAACTGCTTTAAAATAGTTTATAAATTGATTTAAAAATGTAGGAGAGGTAACTAGGTATTCTAATGCCCATCAAGTGTCTTTGCAGAATTACTTCTATGTATTATTTTGTAATCTTTTAAAAATTCCTGTATCATTATTCTCCTAAAATTGAATATAGACAAAAATATCTATAAAATCTTTTGCAAATAAAAACAAAAATTAGGTATACCGATTTGAATGTTAAAATGTGAAATATTTTTTAAACAATCAAAAGTAAAATAGTTGCATAGTTGTATCAGTGTTCTATCTTTTTAAGGAGGCAATCTGCTGATTATTTAATTGACAGAATATTTTAAACAATATTATGATATTTTCAAACATAATTTAAGCTAAATAAACATTATCCACCCAATTAACTACCTAATAATTTGAATAGTATGTAATACATTATCTGCCACTTAATAATGAAATCAACACTAATGAAAGCATTACTCATAGACTTTAGGAACCTGGAATATAGACATGGTCCCGTATATCTTAACTACATAAAGCATAAATAAAATGTTAAAAAACCTTATCGTGTCCAAGAACAAGATGCATGTTAATAAAAGCATTTTATATTCATACTTTAGTAAATAAATGTAAACTCATAGTATTTTAATTGTTTTCATTTTGAATGTAATTGCTCACTGAAATGCTGTATATTTCTAGGCATTTGAGATCAGTATTTGTTAATTGGAGTCTCCACTCCTCTATAGGCTGTACATAAGAGCATGGCTATCGAAAAGTTCTCATGAGAAAAAGAACTCAAAGCATAATTTTGACAGAAATAATGTAAGAAAATCTAAGCTAATAGAGATTCCCTTCTGAATTTAAAATATATATACCAGTATATATATATACATATGTGTGTATATGTATGTGTGTATGTGTATATATTATATATATATACATATATACACACACTTACTTATTCACATATCAATAAAGGTTGACTAGTGGAAATGGGACTGAAATATAGCAATTAATGCTTGTGCAATTGTGAAAGGAGACAGAAAGTGAATTTCAGAACACAGGTGTGAGAAACTCCAGAGTCACCTTCTTGTCCATCTGAGCAGCCAAACACACCCTCAACTGCAGAAGCTCAAATGCAGAGACAGAGCTGCCAGAGGAGGGCGTGTGTCTGCTGCCTCTCTGAGTCTACTTCCCAGAGCCCAGTGTGTTGTCATTATACAGGGAAGGCCAAGAAATTGAGAAGTTTAAATAAGTCAGCATACATCAGGCAAAGGAACCCTATTCAACAAAGAGAATGAACAAACCATAGCCAAATTTAATAATCTCGATGAATGTCATGTGCAAAATACTGAGCAAAAGCTAGACAGAAAGAGTACCTATAGAATGATCCTTTTTATATGACATTAAAGTGAAAAACATGTGTGTTGTGGCTGCAATGGACAAATTCACACGGACTACTGAGTCCTGTGGAGGAAAAGGGACAGCACGGCCACTCTCTCTAGAGAAGATAGACCCGACCCTTGCCTTGAGAGGTTTTTATTGCTTTCCTGGGCACATTACATTGAGGATGGTCCTCATTTACTATGCACAGATTCACTTTAGGTGGTTACAGAAAACAAAGGAGAGGATGTTGCTAATTACATAAAAAAGGAAGGATATTTGCAAATGTAAAGGGAAAAGTGGTTGAACTGGTTACACTGGTCCTTGGAAGGTTTAGCATAGATTTTAGAAAGTTGCTTTAAAGATATGCAGCTGCCTCAGTTCAGGGTGGGGAGTTTTAGCAAAAAGCAAAGCGGCCCAGGTACAAAGCAGGCTTGATTCCACACAGGAGAACCTGACCATGGGTGTGGGTCCTGTGTGCCGGACTCACTTTCTACTGGCCTGTCTGAGTGGGAGCTGGGCCCATGCCACACAGAACAGTCTCCTATAAAAACAGACAAAAATGTACATAATTTTACATGTCTGGATTGCTCTTATTCTTTTAGGGGGGGAGGGCAGCTCTAATCACAAACAAAAAAGGGATACAAAGGAGGCATTGGGGATCTGGTAACATTCTGTTTTTCCCTGTACATGTTCCCCACATGCTTGTGTTCACTTTTGGTAAATGTGCCACAGTGCAATTATATAATTGTGCACCATTCTGGATTTAGGTTATAAATTTAATTTAAACATTTAGTATTAAAGATAACCTTACAAATACCCTGAAAAGCCCTCAGAAACTACAAAACATGTAGTAAGTCTAGAACCACTAAGCATGAATTGAAAATGCACGTTTCACTAAAATTATGAATAATGTGGTGTTAATCTGCAATATAATACATGAAAATATAATTATTAGGACTCCTTGAAAGACATTTACAAATTACTATTTGAAATAAGCCTGTAGAGGAAAATATGCCTTTTTCCTTATTACAGTTATCATGACTACTTTGGGGTTCTTTGAAAAACTATTATAAATATTCAAAGCCATCTGTCTATTATCCATTTACTCAAGCATTTTGCCTCTGCAAAGTGAGAAAGGATACTTACTCTCTTTCTTAGTACCCTATGCTCTCTCTTCTTTAAAACCCTTTCTTTCTATTCTTTAGTTTGAATGCAAACTTTAATGACCCACACACTATTACCATCTAATTTAATTTAAAAAAGAGAAATCTCATAGGATCTGAACATAAACTAGGCAGAAGTCCTCTGACACAAGATTTACAGTGAACCTGTTTTCATAGAACAAATATCAACTTACCAACAGATGACCCGCCCACCCCATTCAATATCTGAGATTAAATAGAAACTTCCAGGGAAAACGTGACATTCCAAAAGTACCTTTTTGAGAATAGGTCATGAAAGCAGAAGTGGAGAAATTCAGAATCTTAGAAGAAGAAGCAGCTGTATATACACGATGTGCCTGTTTGTACATGCTTATGAGAAATGCCTTAGCAGACAATAAAAAATTGAATTTGCTCTTCTTTCTCCCTTTTTGCAAATATATAACCTGAGTGATTTAATCAGAATAGTCACCTACTAAATAAAGTGAGCTTCGAATTTCTCAAATTCTGATTGCTTAGCATGAATCTGAGTGAAGCATCTGTATTTTTACATGACTATTGGAGGTGGAATAAAAACAAAAAGTATGACCCAAGTGCACATTAGCAGAGGTTCAAACCAGTCAAATTTCTCATGTTAATGCCTTACATCTTTCTCAAATTATGTTTTAAAATTGAAGTGAGCTTTTTCCCCACATAAAACATAGAAACATCAGAAATGTATGTTCTTAAAAATGAGATCAAGTCTGATTGTTAAGAAAACAGTAAGATCATAAGGATACCTGGTAAAACAAATTTCAGTGGGTGACATGCCTTTCTTAGCAGAGATGGGACCGAGAAAGTGTTACACGTAAGAAACAATAGTGGAAAATAGACTTAACTACTATGAAATAATGTTGAACAAAAAGCTTAAATTTTATCGAATTATTAAATGTCAGTTATGGGCTAGCATAAGAGTTTAGAAGCCCTGAAAGTCCCAAGTATAAGAGCAGACTTTCAGCTACTTGTCAACCTTTTTCACAGAGCAAGTGCTCATGAGAAGGATTGGGAACAAGAAGATGGAAATACTGCACAGGATGTATTTCCTGCTGGTGATTGGAGGCAGATTGGAGACCCTAAAACAGCATGCCATTCAACAAACCCTGCGTGACTCTAAGGTATTACTTGGCTTCCCTGAGTAGCCTGCAGAGAAACCATCCACACCCATGCTGGGCCTTGATAAGATGAGAGAAGTAGTTCTCTGATTCCAGGGATGGGGCCGGAGCAGGGGTTGGGTAAAAAATAGAACCTGACCTGTCCCAGATCCTTCATTTTATGGAGCAGCAACTGTCATTGGGGACAAAAAAAAAAAAAAGTAAGAAAGAAAGAAAGAAAGAAAAAAAGATAAGTAATCAGGATCCTGATCCTATACATCAATAAAAGATCAAGACTGACTTCCACAGGGACAGTGGCAGTAAACTCTGAAGGGATGGAAGGCAAAATATTTCTGCTGCTTCTGGAAATATAGAAAATGTTTCTACCATAGACCCTTTAAATTGATTGCATTAATCTATGTACCCCTGAAGGTTGAGGAGGACACACAACAACTTCTGATTTGTGTTGGTATGAGACTTGCCACAGCTGAGAGAGTGCAGGGCAAATTCTTTGAGTAGAGACCTTACATTGAATAGGAGGAAGTGGTTGTTTGCATGGCAGGGTAGGAATGCTGAGAAGCCCAAGACCTGGGGCCCAAGGAATCAGGGCCTGCTTCAGATTGCATAGGAAGTAAGGAAACTGAAAAATCTTTCCGCTATTCTAGGTAGCAAGGAGTGCTCTGAGTCTGGGAGAGAAGCAAAAGCATAGAGAGAAAGCCATCTTCAACAGAAGTCTTCAAGGGCCTGCTGAAAGCTGAAGATGGAGCAGCAACACACAGAGTAAACCTCACACATTCTGGGCCATATAGGACACTAAAGCATTAGCGGTCTATCACAAGAGGAGTTTCAGATCTACACCTAATCCCCACCCAACTACAAAATAGGGTGATGCAACCCCTCACAGTGCGCACTGTGCTCATTTCTGGGCACACAGAGTATTTACCTCAGTTTCCCTCAATCTTATAAGACAAAAAAAAAAACAAGGATGTATGACATAGTCTGAAGTAATAGAATAGTCAATTGAACTGCACCAGATTTAAAAGTATCAGGAGCCTAAAATTAGTACAGACTTAAAATTAATTCTGACTTGTAGATAATAATAGAAAGGTGAGCAACACAAAAATGAACTGTTTCAGGGTTTCAGAAAATTGTGTGTGTGTGTGTGTGTATGATGAAGCAGGCAGGACAGAGGAAAGAATTAATGAACTTGAAGGTGTGACAATATAAACCTTATAAACAAAGCACAATTAATGAGTTGGAAAAATGAAATAAATTATTTAAAACCTATACAGCAATATCAAAAACACTCCAATATGTAAGCATTAAAGACCAAAGGGGAGAAGAGAGAGAGAGTGGGGCACAACATATATTTTAAGAGAACAGGATTGAGAATCTTACCAATGAGAGAGAGCAAAACACAAAACGTAGACTCATAAAAGAAGTTCAATAAGCTGAAGTGTAATAAATGAAATAAGAACACTTCCAGATACATCAAAATCAAAGTACTGAACACTTAAGTTTAAAAAATAATAATTTTAAAGAGAGCCGAAGAAAATAAAGACATGGCATAAAATTGGTGGTAAAAGAGGATAGTTGAATTCCCATAAAACAATGGAAGTCAGGAGACAATGAAACTAAATCTTTAACAATTAAAAAAAAAGACAACTTAGAAGTCTGTTTCCTGTGAAAACACATTTCAAAAACAAAGATAAACTAAATGACAGAAAAAAGTCTTTAAAAATTTATATCCTGTAAAATTATACTACAAAAAGTATTCAAAATTAAAATTTAAAGACAAACAGAATAATATAAAGAACAATGGAGACAATAAATTATTAGATACAAAAACTTAAAATTCTTATCTATATAGTAATATATCATTAAGTTTTCTAAAGTAAAAAATACTAATAAAAACAAGAGTGCTGGGAGTCACGGCCAGTGAAGTGTCCATTGTGCAGGTTGAAAGCTGTGGCCTCGTGGGCCCTGGTGATTTGAGGATGAGTCCTCAGTTTCCAGAGTCAATAAGACAAAGGAATAAAAGAAGGAAGTCATCTTAAAAGTATTGAGAATGAATAGATTTGAAAGTAGAATTGATTAGAGAAAGAAGATCTGAAAACCACTTTGTGATAATCAACAAATGGACCAGGGGTATTTTACTCTCAGTCTTTTGAGAATGCTCAAAGGATTGATGCTAATTGCTTGTCATCCAAGAAAAGAAGTACAGTTGAACACCAATATAAAATGATGAAAAAGTTCTCAGTCACTGATGATTTCTGAAGTCGTTATGATGCAAGTCAACAGTTTCTGAATTGTATCAAAATAGGCATTCCTTTTAGAATTGCAAGGTATTTTTGATAAAGAGGAGATATGTATTAAAGTTGAAGGTAAGAAAATAAAGTCTGTATGTCAATTTAGACTGAATAACATTCCTTCTCAGGACAGGAACACAGACTGGAAAATGCCACATTAAATATTTTCCGAAAGCAAAGAGTATCGAGGATGACAATACAGGTACTCTGTCTGCTGCCTCACTAAGTAATCTGTAACATTTCACTAAAAATACAGAACTGGTTAACCAACTGGAAAAGGATCATGTAGAAACTGTGTATTTCTCATAAGCATCAATGGCTATTCATTTTCTTCTAGGCACTGCCTGAGCTGCATCTCACAAATTTGGGGTAAGCCACATCAGAGACTTCATTGAAAATCAACATTAACAAATCAACAAACCACAAGTGCTGGCAAGTATGTAGGGAAAAGAGAACCTTAGTGCACTGTTGGTGGGAATACAGACTGGTGCAGCCACTGTGTTTGGAATTTCCTCCAAAAACTAAAGGTGGAACTGCCTTTTGATCCAGTGATCACCCTTGTGGGATTATACCATAAGAATCCTGGAAGACCAATTCAAAAGAACCTATGCACCCCAATGTTTGTAGCAGTGTTATTTACAATAGCCAAGTGTTGAATGCAACCTAAGTGTCCATCAGTAAATGTGTAAATAAAAATACTATGGTACATTTATATGATGGAATACTACACAGCAGAAAGAAAGAAGGAGCTACTACCCTTTGCCACAGCATGGATGGAACTGGAGAGCATTATGATAAGTGAAATAAACCAGGCAGTGAAAGACAAATACCATATGATCTCACCTATAAGTGGAATCTAATGAACAAAAGAAATAAATCAGTAAAATAGAACCAGAGACATGGAAAAAAGAAGCAAACTGATAGTGACCAGAGGGGAAGAGGGAGAAGGATACCAGGGAAAAGAGAGGGAAGTGTCTAGTCAAGGAACATGTATAAAGGACCTATGGCAATGGACAACAGGGTGGGGATTGACTGAGGGAGTGGGGGGTGGGTGGGGCAGCAGAGAGCAAGGGGAGGGGAATTGGGACAACTATAATTGAACAAGAATTATAAAAAAAAGAAAATAACAAGAATATTAAAGGGGCCCTCCCATTTCCTGGAAGTTCCAGTATTGCTAGATGAACTACTCACTTTGGAAAAAGCAAATTTGCAAAATACTTCAGTCATTAGAGACTCCATACAGAGCTGAGCGTTTTAGAGAAATTCCATAATTTTAATAGAATAAGTAGAAATTTGCACAGAAATGATGGTAGTAAGTGAACGTGCTGGACAAAATGGAGTAAAGAAAGGTCAGATTAACAGGATTTTTGGTCTAAGTGCTATTTTATGGTCTCCTGATGAGAAAAAAATTCTAAAAATAAGTACAATATAGCAAAATAAAATAAGACTGCAGCTGTTTTCCTGGAATTCAATACACTTTTCCAAAACATGACTAAGAGAAAAAATAGACTTTTTTGATTAGTAATTAATAAATATAAGGTATATTATAATAGCTAGATAATTAAGAATGTAATACTGTCTATATTAGTAGAATATTATTCTTTGCTGCCCTTAAATGAGCAAAAGTTTAAGTCAAGAATCTAAGAAGGACATTCCAGAAGCTTAAAGTGTCAGTTAATTAAAAAGACATATTAATGTGTATGTAACTTACAATAAAACTCCCAAATATATGAAAAGGAATCTAGAAAAATAATATAAACTTATAGTAACATAAAAAAGAAAATCAGAATAATGCTGCATAAATCAATACATAGAAGACAAAAAAGAGGAGATAAATAAATGAAAGAATCAGTAAAGTAAAAATGCTGTTTCTTCATAAAAATTAATAAAACTCATGACCCTATAGCTGAATGTTATAAAAAGAGAAAAACACAGATTACTAATGCCAGGACACCACCACATATCTTATAGATATTAAAATATTAACCAGGCCATGTTTTGAAGAACTCTGGAAAAGTATGTTAGAAGACACATACAACCAACACTTACCCAAGAAGAATGGACAGCATACTTTTAAGTATATTTAAACATTTAATTTATAAACAACTTCCCACCATATAACCAGTTTTAGATTGCCTCAGAGAAATTTAATTGAACATTTAGGAAGAAAGGATACCAATTTTACAGAAGCTTTCTCAGAAAGTAGAAAAGGAGTAAAAGCTTCCTAACTCAGTTTCTGAAGCTACTACATCTCTGATGGCAAAATCGCACAATGAATTTTCCCAAAAAAAGGAAAAAAATGAACCATATATGTTAGACAACAAAAGCAAGTCATTAAAATATTAGCTAATCGAATTCATCATTATAGTTAAATTAAGATAAAGCATTATCATGTGTTTACACCAAGGATTCAAAAATAAATTATCCTTTAAAAATTACTATTTCATAACATTAATGGATTAAGAGAGAATATTATGCAATCATTTCAATAAGGAAAGCATTGATAAGGTAAAATACTAATTTTTGATTAAATGCATTAGCAAATTATAAATGAAAGTTTTCCTCAGACTGATACAGGATACCAATAAAAATCACCTGAACAGAAATATTAGGAAGTATTTAAATTCCAAGTGATGCTGACTAAAGAAAGGTATGTTATATTTAAATACAGTATTTTTATTAGGAAATGCTATACACAGTTGAGATAAAATTTAATTTTAATATAATTTTATCAATCTATTGTCAAATTCTAACTCCTTTAGAAAAGTTTACGTATCCGTGTCCTATTTTATTTTATGGACTTATCATTTGTTTATTCAACATACTTTTGAACACTATTTTGATACTATGTATTCCAGCTGTGAATTAAAAATATAAATGGTTCCTGGATTAATCACATTAAACTCTGTTTTCAAAGTCAGTGTATTTTGGGAGAAGCTAGAATAATGTAGCATACTTCCCAAGTACAAAATATTAATACATGAAATCCTATCAATCCTGCTTAGAAACTCTATTCAAATATTTAAGGATCTAATCAAGTAATTATCTTAAATTAAGAAATTGGTATACTTAATTATTAATCTGTGGTATATTTAACAATATTCACTGTATCTTACAAGAATATATTAATTCCTACTTAAACACAATGTTTTCAAATCGATTAATATAGCCTGGCATTGTGGCTCAGTCGGCGGGACATCATCTTGCAGATTGGATGTTTGTTGGTTGGATTTCCATTCAGGGCACATGCCTGGGTTGAGGGCTCAGTCCCACTCAGGGAATATATGAGAGGCAACCAATATTTCTCTCTCATATCAATATTTCTCTCCCTTTTTCTCCTTCCTTTCCCCCCTCTCTGGTATCAATAAAAGAAAAAAACTCAAGTGGGTTATTTGAATATATGAACACAACAAAAATACTTACTTTCATAGACATTTACTATGACCCATGTTCTACATGCATTCACAAACGATCGCGGCTGTAGTCAGTAAAGCTCTGCTGACAAAGCCAGTTCCCAGGCGGGACAGTTTTGGCAAGCAGGCTCTAATTTGCAGCTCCTTGATTTAGAGTGTGTTCCCCTAATTTTCTTCACTCACTTCTTTACAGTCTGATAGTTTTATATAATACAATTTATGTGAAGTACTGGAAATTAAACATATTAAACATAAGCCCAGATTTGTATTTTAGGGTCATCAGAGAGCACGTTACTCTCCTATTTTGATGTTAACATACGTAAATGCTGACTCCCAGGCAGTCCCATGCTGCTAGGCAAAGCGTGGCAGTTCTTGGACCAGCTCTGGTCTGTGGATCATGCTTTGTGAAGGTCTGATCAGAGCCAAAGGAGTGACTCAGGTAGCTTTAGCTGAAGTCTATACGTCTACCCAACATTGAAGAAGTACTCTTTACATAGTGGGTTGTAACTTTTGTTTTTTCCTTTTTTTAATGAAACATGCTCGCAACTTAGCATATCAGCTCATTTTCAGGTATTGGTCTTCCCTTACACATTGATATTCACACTTATTAAAAAACAGCCTTGCCCAGCGATGGCAGTTTATCTTTGTCATTCATATATTTGCCATAGCTCTTATTTGTTTGTCTGCCTTCGCGCTCAGATTAATACCATCGTTCATCTGCCTGCCTCTGAACAGATTTACTTTGTACCAATATTGTAGCTTTTTCCTGAGCACAGAGCCCACACAGCCAGTCCACACAGCTGGTGCACACAGTTGTGAAGAAATTGGACTTTATATTCTTTTTTCCCTAATAAACTAATCTTAGAGGTGCCTATATATTTTTAAAATCTAATTATAAAGAATCAAACATTTAAGTTCCACTTGGTATTCCTTTCTACTTCTTTAAAATTATATTTGACTTTTGTGCTAACAATTACTCAATTGCCTGATTGGATAATTTCGATTTTTTTTCCTTTTGACCTTCAAAAACAAGACAGCCTGATTAGTGATAGCTGCAAAGAAGCATTCTCTGCAATTATGTTTTTATTAATCAAAGCATGAGCAAGACTCAATTTCCTCTTCTGTTAATATTTGGTGCCTTGTTTAAAGTGAGCAATTGTGTTATGAAATATGGTATTTTCTAGGCAGAATTAATACAATTGATTTATACTGTGATGACATAACAATGAGCGAAGTTGCAGTAAAGGGGAAGAAACTCATACAGTAAAATTATCTAAGAAAAGAAGTCTTTATTTAATTTTTATACCATTTTCAATTTTCATGAAAGTATTTAAAATGATTATTTAGAATAAAGAGTTTATACCTCCTCATAGATTGTTTTAAACAATAATTATAAAGTATGTAAAAAATTTACTGAAAAACTTTAAGGTAAATAATATGAGCACAGAATTTTAATCAGTGAGCTGTATAAGAGTTATATTTTTTAAAGTAGAAAATTACAAACAATGAGAATATAAATTTTTTTATAAACAGAAAAAAAAATTTAAAATTTACATTGAAGTCAAATTAAAATGAAACTTTACATAATTAAATTTAAAACAGAATTACTGATTTGAATTCATGTCATTAAAAATATTCTATTTTAGCTTTGTTAAGTAACACCAGCTTACCTAGTACCAATATTGTAGAATGATATTAAACACATTAGAGGGCCTACATTTTCATCAATAATTTTATTTCCATTAAAAATACCTAAATCTTCCCTGGCTGGTGTAGCTTAGTGGATTGAGCATGGGCTGTGAACCAAGGGGTCACCAGGTAGATTCCCAGTCAGGGCACATGCCTGGGTTGTGGGCCAGGTCCCCAGTGGGGGTCATATGAGAGGTAGCCACACATTGATGTTTCTCTCCCTCTTTTTCTCCTTCCCTTCCCCTCTCTCTAAACATAAGTAAATAAAATCTTAAAAAAAAAAAAAACTTCCAAAAAATATACCTAGATCTCTGTGGAGAGTACTGTTTCCATGAATTAGGATGAGGACAATACAAGATATCTCTTACATCTTTTTTTTTTAATTTTATTTATTTATTTTTAGAGAGAGGGGAAGGGAGGTAGAAAGAGAGGGAGAGGAACATCAATGTGTGGTTGCCTTTCACACACCCCCTACTAGGGACCTGGCTGGCAACCCAGGCATATTCCCTGACTGGGAATCGAATCTGGACCCCTTGGTTTCCAGGTTGTCACTCAATCCACTGAGCCACACCAGGCAGGACTCTTTCATATTTTAATACAGAAATAATATTATATCATATCTTAAACAGATAAGGTTCTCACTAACAAGGTATGGTAATTTGACTATCAAAGAGAATAATTATAGTAAGTTTAAAAATTGAGTTTTGCCCTGGCTGGTATATTATATATTAATACAATTAATATTAAAGATATCGAAAAAAAAAATCTAAAGTAAAAGACTCCAAGGGTTAATTCCTCCCCACTCCTAATTCACCTCCATTGAAAGACTTAACAACTCTTTTTGTAGTGTTCTCATATACCATAATTTTAAATTATATGCTTATACTGCAATAATGATTCATCCATTTTAAATACATATTGATTTTCTATTGTGGGAGATGAGAATTTATTTCTCTGGCCATGTAACACCCCTTTTCCTTTTCTTACTACATCAGTTGTTAAATCACCATTTTGTTAAATTAATATGCAGGGACTGTATTATTTTGATGTTAGAATTATATGTTAACACATGTTAGCTGCTCAGTATAGTGTCATTAAATTGCCTTTCATGTAAAACTTTTTATTTCTACTTTTGTGCATATTATTACTGATATTTTTGCTATATTTTCAAATGAACTCTCTACACTCTATTCAACCTCTCAGTCAAATTTGCAAACAGTCAAAATTATTGTACAACCTATAATTAGAGTTTGTTTTCTGGGGCTGACAACTCAATGCCACAATTTCTCCTGCTTGTCGTAAGGACCTGAGACTCAGTTGTTGGTATGGAAATGCTTGTCCTAGAATCCTGGAGATTCTCTTGCTTTCCCTGCTCTGAGCAGTGTCTTACTTTGAAGATGTTTTTGTTCTTCCATCCTTCATTCTGTTATTTGAATTGTCTTAGCTTCCTAACAAGGGTGCATGAGAGCTTGTGTGTTTGTGCATTGTTTTGGTTTTGTTTGTTTATTTATTAGGGTACCCATGCTGAATATCTCTTAACTTTGCTTCCAATGTGTTGGTTATATGACTGAATATAGGATAGTATAAGGTTATAGATTGAAAATTATTTTTTTCTGAGACATTATGACAACTTGATATCATATGAAATGAAAACCAATTCTTTTTTGATGCAACTTATCTTCCTTTTCCTATTGTTCTTTATTTTCCCACCCAAATGTCCATTATTCAATGAATAGATAAATAAAATATGATATACTCAGTAAATGGAATATTATTATTTTGTTCTTTCCTTGTCTTTTTATTCTTTCTTCTTTTAGTGTTATCTCTTCATTAAATCAGTGGTTTCAAAGTGTTAGAAATCAGCAAACATGAATGGCTTTTTGAGCACAATTTATGTGATCATTAGTGATAACTTGAGGGCCTTTTTATTAATTGATAAATGAATGAGAGACTATCACACCATAATGCCATAGTATTTCACACCTGAATAGGGTGTGAATAGGGTGGCTGTAATTAAAAAGACAGATGACGATATGTTGGTGAGATTGTGAGAAACTGGGACCCTCATGCTCGACTAGTGAAAATGTAAAATGATGAGGTGACTTTGCAAAAATCTGGCAGTTTCTCAAAAAATTAAATATATAAGTACCATATGACCCCACAGTTACTCTCCTAGATATTCAGGAAATAAAGATATATGTATATATATCCGAAGAAACCCAAAACATTAATTTGAAAGAATATTTTCACCCTTAAGTTCATTGCAGCATTATTTACAATAGCCAAGGTTTGGAAGCAGCTGCAGTGCTTATCGACAGACAAGAGGATAAAAGAGGTGTGGTACAAAAATATACACATATAATGGAATATAACTCAGCCATGGGAAAGAATAAAATCTTACCATTTGTGCCAGCATGGATGGACCGAGAAGCTGTGATGCTCTGTGAAGTCCATCAGTCAGAGAAGGACAAATTCCATATGATATCAATTACATGTGGAATCTAAAGAACACAATAAACAAACAAATTGAAACAGACTCATAGATGCAGGGAGCAGGCTTGTGGTTACCAGAGAAAAGGAGGTTTGGGGGAGTGGGTGAAAGAGGTGAAGGGGTTGAGAAGTATAGGGAACTGTTCCACACTTGGGAAATGTGGCCCAGCCCCACTCTGAAAAGCCAGTGGGGAGAGAGGTTTGACGGGCAGGACCCACGCCCACAGACAGGTTCTTCCGTGGGGAATCAGACCTGCATTGTACATAGGCTGTTATGAGACTTGCTTTTGCTAAAACTCCCTCACCCTGCATTAAGGCATGAAATGTTTACTGCGTATCTTTAACTTCTAAAATCTGAGCTCCCAAGTATGGAGCGTAACCAGTTCAACCACTTTCCTCTTTGATCTGTAACATCCTTCTCTTTGAAGTAATTAGCAGTATTCTGTCCTTTGTTGTCTGTAAAAGGTAATCACTTACAGTGAACCTGTACATAGTAAATGAGGACCATCCTTGATGTAATGTGCCCAGAAAAGCAATAAAAGCCTGTCCAGGCAGGGGCAGGCTCTCTCTCTCTTGGGCTCTCTCTAGCCCTCTTGCCCTCTCTCATTTAGAGAGTAGCCATGCTGAGGGCCGGGATCCGCATCAGAGAAGCACAAATTTCGTTGTTCAAAAACAACCACAAAGATGTAAATAAAGAAAGCACAGGGAATATAGTCAATAATATTACAATAGTATGTATGATGCCAGTTTGGGTACTGGAAATATTGAGGGAACACTGAAAAGCATATGATTATCTAACCACTAAGCTGTACACCTGAGTCTGATACAAAATTAAGTTGAATGGAACATAAAAGTATATACAAAGAGTTGATAGCAACATTATTTATAATAGCCAAACAGTAAAAACAAATGCCATCAAATGATGGGTAAATAAAATATTATATTTTCATACAACAGAATATTATGTATCAATAAAAACACAGTACTAATACATAAAAGAGTGTCAGTGGGCTTTGCAGACATTACACCACATGAAAGAAGTCAGTCACAAAAGGCCCATATTTTTTATGATTTTATTTATATGAAATGTCCTAATTGGCAAGACTATAGAAAGTAGATTGGTGGTTACCTAGCACTAAGCTTAAGGTCAGGGAGACTGCTAATTAGGGGGAAGTTTCCTTTTTGAGGAATAAAAATATGCTAAAATTGATTATAGTAATGATTACCCAATCCCGTGAATATACTAAAAAAATATTGAATTATACAATTGAAATGAATGAACTGTATGATATATACATTTATTTCAATTATATACATATATTTTATACAACTATAGGGATATGGTTTAATTCCAGAAATATGTCTAAAAATAACTATTTATTTGAGGTGTATTCAAACTTACTTGGAAATAACAGCTTTGTGTAATCTTGCATCACTTTTTCTAAATGTAATACATTATTTTACCTTATATGTAAATCAGTAAGTGTATCAAAAATGACCTGTTATATTTGTGCATAATTAGCCATATTAATGAACTCTCTTTTATACTTAAACACATGTGAGAACTGACCTTTCCTTCTGAGTGGCCAATTTAAACTAAACATATCACATTATTACTGAAATTCCTTGCAGTAATTAGATCAAACTTCTCATATTGATTCTACTCAGAAATGACCTGTCACCCTATCTTCATACAGTAACCTCTGCCTACGCATGACAAAAGCAACTTATATGAACTTTTGTACAGTGCCTTTTATATTGTAAAACATTATGAAAATGCCAGCGGCACCCTTTTCCACAGTGTACTTGCCAGCACCAGACGATAATTACTGAACAATAATGAGCCATAGCAACATTTATGAAGCTGTAGCATAATTAAAACAATGTTATTCAAAGCCTAGTTAGAATTTCAGAATGTTACGCCATTAACTTGACTGTGCTCTGATTACAGTGGTTTCCCCATTCAGTGTAGATTTTGAGAAATTACTAACATTTCATTGTTGTAATTGTGAGCTACAGTTTTTCATAAGTCACAGAAGCAACTGTTCCCTCCTTCTACATATAATGAGGATAAATTAATTAGGTTGAACCAAGTGGAAAACATCAATGTCTGTTTCTCGTCACCTTAGGAACTGGATTCGTATCTCAGAGTGAAATTGTTAGGGCCATGAGGAATAAATTGGCAAAGATACAACTATTGTGAAATATAAATAGAACTCACTTCTGAATGTCTTGAATGTGACATGTAAATAACTCAGCCTAAATATTGGGTAAGTCTGAGTAAACAATTTCTTTGTACATGAATTTTGACTTTTTGAGAACAAATTACTGATAAAATTCAAAAGCATGACCTTTTATATACTTGCATAGTGATTATGAGAATACAAAAGAGCCTATTTCATTGAATCTGCATGGGAAATTAAAAAAATGGTTGGAGTATTATGGGCTGAATTGGTTCCCCACCCAACAAGCTCAAATGCATATGTTGAAGCCTTAACCTCCAGTACCTCCGAATATGACTATATTTAAAGATAGGGTCTTTAAACTTGAGATTAAGTTAAAATAAGGCCGTTAGGGTGGACCCTACTCCAGTATGATTGGTGGTGTTATAAGAAGAGGGTGATAAGATACACATAGAGTCACAGGAGACACCCACACAGAGAAAAGATCTTGTGAGGACACATTGGGAAGGTGGGCATCTGCACAACGAAAGAACTCAAAGGAAACCCAACCTGTCAACACCTTGGTGTTGAACTTCCCACACCCAGAACTGTGATAAGAAAATAATAATTATCATGTTGTTTAAGCCACCTAGCTCTGGAATTTTGTTGTGGCAGACCCAGAAAACTAATATGAAAGGTGTTTGCCAAGAAGTCACAAAGTGGTTTTGCCAGGTTTGAATATATAATGGTTAGGGCATCTACCTGAGTAAAAGAGGAAGTGATGTTCAAATTTCTCACTGGAACGACATCTGTGCTGCAACATTTTACACATACTCATCATGTACCTTATTTGTTCAAGATGCTATCTGCTGACACTCATCATATATTTCCACTTCTTTCTGAAATCACTCTTGTGTTACTGAGAATGGAAGCTCAAAATCTACATTTTAGGGACTTGCATAAAGCTGGAGGTCTGGGCATAATTAAGGCTGTGTTCTTGATGCAGTTGTGTGAAATGCAGAAGGGAGAAGGACAGAGAAGGTTACATTTCACTAGCAGTGCCGATTTACAGATCATCTTGAGCGGATTACTCCCTACTAGAGCAGGAACAGCCTGTGTCTCCTAGTCCACCAGCTTCATGAGTGTGCGTGGCTCTATGTCAGTCACAGGGGTATCAATGACAACAGTAGTTTCTGGTCCTGGATTATGGCTGCAGTACTGTGTCATTATAGATGGGGTCCTGACTTCCATTCCTCTGGTCTCAGTAATGATTTGGCAAACATGAAAGTCCCTGTGTTGAATCAATTTCTTCTGGAAAAACCTATAATTATTTCTATTTGCTGCACTGAAGTCTGAATTTGTTCTGTAATTTTCTATTAACATAAGAGAAATTTTACCAGCAAAGGATTGAAGGAACTCTAAAATACTGTTTTAGCACTATCAAGCTATATTGGGAGAAAGCAGAAATATTTTAGCTGCTTCTCTCTGATTCACTGAACTTACTCTGAACGAAGGATAGATTGCTTGCTGGTTTCCTGTGGTGTTAAACATGCAGAATGTTTTCTGAGTCAGTGCCAGGAACAACGAGAGAAAACGAATGAACTAAAAGTTGAAAAAGTAAAGAAAGTGGATAATGTATTCTTTGATAATAAGACAAAAATAATATTAACAATTACTCTCCATGACGATGTGAATGTGCAGTATTGTTTACCTTCAAAGGACCAGTTTATAAAGCAAATATATTCATGTAAGAAAAACCCCTTTCCCTTCCCCAGGTGTGCTTTGCTTGTCATTTCTGCCCAGCTGGAGTGTCATTCACTGGAATTCCTAGTCCTCTTGGAATTTCCAAGATAAAGAATTCAGGAAACCATTATGCTGCTGCATTCTAGAGCACCCCCCTCAAAGTATAGGGTGCTGGGTTCCATCTTTAAGCTTCTACAGCTGAGGCAGAAGCATACTCCTTTGGTAAGCTCTTCAGGTTTTGGAAGCCTCATATACCATACTCGACAATGCTGCTCCAGCCAATTTATTATGTGGTCACAAGGCTCCCACTTTTGAAGGCCTATGTCAGAACAACAAAGGGCTCATGTCTAGCTTGCAATATAAGCAGTCCTGTTGCTGCAGCCATGTGACCTAACAGACCTATGATTTTAGAGGTATCTGTCCTGAAGACAGTGAGTAAATATTCTGGCAAACCCAATAAGAGAGATGCCATGCATGTCCCCAGTGTTTTGGAGCAAGGATATTCTATCTACAACCAAGTGTCAGTGCTATTCAGGGCATAGCACCTGGATGCTGTTGAGAACCTGAATGCCAAACCAAAGAGCATCAAGAGCCCATGTAGCCAAAATTTCCCATCCTGAGGTATCAAACCACCAAAACTGGAAAGTGGTGCATTAGCGAGAACTAACTAGTGACCCAGCAGTAATAAGGGAACATACTTCCAATGGCCAAAATTTAGTAAGGTATACATTTTTATTCCCATTCTGAGGAAAGAGGAGACAAATGATTTAAAAATGTAATATAATGAGTTTGCTAGCAGTGACAAAAAGCCTGGGTAATTGGTCAGCACCTACGAGTAGCAAGTTTGGACATCTAGTGAAAGGAGTTCTGGAGAAGAAGCATGTGGGTAGAGTAATGGGAATAGGCACAAAATGTGAGAATGTTTGCATTATATATTAATATCCATCAGAGATCATCATCTGTCAATGAGGCACTAAACAAGCCAGTGGACAAGACAACTCGGCTAGTAGATTACAGTGAGCTTCTATTCTCGATCACGTGATTGCTTTCAAAATGCACTATGAAGTAGTTAGAGATGGAGGCTATTAATAGTCCAAGGACATAAGTGAGCTCTCAACAAGGATTTGCTGGCAACTCTTGCTGCTGAAAATCTGATCTGTCTACAATAGAGATAAAAGCTGAGATTTTGATACAGAATCCTTTAAGGAGTTCAACAAGTCACTTAACCACTCTCCAGAAGCCAGTAGATGCATAGAGAGTTAAGTACCTGACTTTCCAACTTAAAACTTTGTTGTTAGCATCCTGGAGAGCTGGATTGAAGAGGCATTGAAACTGGATTGAAACATAAGAACAAGTCACAGGAAAATAATTCCCAAGCAAAACTAGCAGCTTCACAAATATTGCAAAAATTATTAGAAATCTCAAATACATGAGCATTTAGAAAAATTAATAAATATAAAAATTAGTAATATATATATCAAAAAATAAAAGAAAAATGCCATCTTTACAATAGTGTAAAATGTGTTTATAAGAGGAGATGGCTACATAAAGGAGCAATAAAAGGGTTTGTTGTGAAAATAACATGCTCTCTAACTCTTTAAATCTACAAAAAGGAAAATCTACTAAAGAGGAAATTAGAAAAATTTTATCACAGAATTAAGATGATAATCAGGAATAAAAGTCAAAACAATAAAGAGAGGGAAAGTTTTTAAAAGGTGAAATTAAGAATATGAAAACACCTTGAGGAGAAATAATGTATTGTTTGTAAGGAGTTCTAGAAGGAACAAATAAATGAAATGAGAGATACAAAGTATTTGATAAGAGAAAATGAACTCAATAAGAAGTCTTCAAAAAGTTATGATAATAAAAATTTATATATATAAAGAAAATTTAAAATATGATAATACTAAGTGAATACTGATAAAAAATGGAAAAATAAGATGATAAAGTCTATTTGAAAATTAAGGGAGAAAGATATAAAAAATATTACAATAAAAATATAATAACATATTTTTACTCTTTTACAAAATAAATTAAATGTCCAACTTCATTCACATTGTATATGTTGAGCCATAAAAATCTATTTTCACACAGGAATTTTATTATGAAGTGTTTCAAAATACAAAATGGCATGAGCATTGTAGATAATCAGAAACGTGCATTTTACTAGAAAAAGCAAAACTAAGGAGTGAACCTATTTTTTAAAGTTATTAAAATTAGTTGATTAATATTGATTTGCTTTACTTGTTTAATTAGCACAGTGAATTTTGAGGATCCATTTTGATTTATAATTTAAATATTCAAAATCTCCGGAGAAGCTTAAAGGAAAAGCCCAATGTAAGTGCAAGATAATCTCAGTAAGCCTATTAATCATGATATAATCCCATCCTCCTTAAAGTGTTCAGGGCCAGGATGTGCCAACTAATAAAGTATAGTCATTAATTAAGCATTTAAAATACTGGTTCTCTTCCAGCAAATAAGCAAGGTTTGTTGCTGTTATATAACTCTAAAATCTACAAAATTTCATATAGATAGACCTAAGGATACTTGCGTTCAAGGCTTTAAAAGAATGTTGTTATTACAGTATTCTGTCAATATTTGTCACAAGGACCCAAATGATTTATAATAAAACTCATGGAATTACAGGTGACCCTTGCACTCTGGTGTGTTGAAAATATATATATAACTTTTGACTCCTCTTAAATGTAACTACAATAGCCAACTGTATTTTTTAATTGAACTTATTGGAGTTACATTTGTTAATAAAGTCATATAGGTTTCAGGTATCTAATTCTATAATACATTATCTGTGCATCGCATTTGTGTTCACCCTTTAAATCTAGGCTCCTTCTGTCACCTTTTATCCACCATTTATCCTCTTCTCCCTACCCCTACCCCTTTTCCTTCCGGTAATCACCATACCGATGTCTGTTTCTATGAGGTGTTTGGTTTTTTTTTTCCTACTCCTTTCACCTGTTTCACCCCGTCCCCCAGCCCAATTCCACTATGGCAGTCGTCAGTCTGTTCTCTGTATTTATGAGTCTGTTTTATTTTGTTTATTTTGTTAATAGATTCCACATATCAGTAAAATCACAATAACAGTCAAATATGGACGAGAAGGAGGTCTTACAGAAAATATAAGCAGTCTATTAACACATATGTTGTATGTTATTATTTTATACTGTATTTTTATAATAAAGTAAGATAGAGAAAATAAAATGTTAAGAGAATCACAAAGAAAGGAAATAAATTACAGTATTCATTGAAAAAATTTGGATATAAGTGGACCCATGCATTTTATTTAACCTATGTTGTTCAACGGTCAGTTATATATTACAAAAATTCACCAGACACTGAATCTAGGAACTCATCTGAAAATTCACCTTCAATGAGAAATAATAGCAACTTGGTAGCAGTAACATAAGCATGTGATTGATGAAGCAAAGTTCTCTTTAAAAGAACGATTGATAATAAATGCAGGAAAAAAGTGAATTAGAAAACACAAACTTATTTATCTAACAGAAACAATGAGCCAATAGAACTAATGTCAATAAATGAAAGGTCCATGAGATGTTTGTAAGAAAGTGATCAGACAGGTCACAGTCAGCGTCACAAAAAATGGGACAAGCAGACAGGAGGCACCTTATGGCTTCACTCAGTAAAAATTATAATGTAACATTTATGAAGTTTTCTTGCCTAAAAAGGTAATTAAAATCTCATACAGCTTTTACATAGTAAGGGATAAAGCAGAAGTTACCAAAAATGATTCATCAGTGTATTGTTTTGTATAATCTGCAAAGTAAAAAAGAGAATTTTACATTTTTAAACAGTTGACAATATTAAAAGAATAATATTGTATGATGTAAAAATTACATGAAATTCAAATATCAGTGTCCATAAATACAGTTTACTGAAATACCGCCCAACATATTCAATTACTATCTAAAGTTACAAAGGCAGAGTCAGGCCTACAAAGACTAAAATGTTTATTACCTGGCTATCTCACCAGAAAGAAGTAATCAATCAAATATAAAATAAGGAGTATTCTATGGGACAAATGGTTTGGTTGGAAATATAAAATAATCAACATCACTATGGTTTGTTATCTGCACTAATAAAAGTGTTTCCCTTCTATTGAAATAATGAAATAATTAATGTATTGAAATAATAACATATAAATTACATGTATAAAAGTGAAATAAAGTTGTTACAGTTTTCAAGAGACTCATAAGATAACAAGAGCTTACCATGTGTGCCATAGCTGAGTCGTGGTTTCAACCAACGGATGTTTTTTAAAGACAGTTTTGGGTAGCAGATTAATTAAGAAATAACTGCAAATTTGGGGGGTATAATAATGACAAGGTACAATTTAAAACTACATAAAACCTCTGCAATGTTTAGACACATATAATAAAATAGGTGAAAAAGGCATAATATCTAGAATTTGCTTTAATTATCTAGTTCAAAAGGTATAACAAACAAAGAAAAATAAAAGTAGGGAAGAAGATTTAAAAAATTGAAAAAAAATTGATTAATTTTTGAAGATGGAAACTGAGTCATTAAAGTATTTACTCTCTTCCTTCATGTATGCTTTAAATTTCCATAATCATATATGTATAAAATTATATATATTCAATTAAAATAACATAGGATTGAGAGAAGTAGAATCTTATGTAAAACTCTGCTTCAGTTACAACTTTATATTTTTACTATTTTTCTCTACGACTGGGGATTTTATGAATGATCTACTTTGTGTTCTAAGTACCTAAGAATAACAGAATCAATGGTAGTCATGCCAATGGCAGACGTGAGCAAGTCTATTTAGTCTATTCTGACGAAGCTACATGGATGTCTCCTCTGGGGTAAGCTGCCAGATGCTGGAAATTAGAGTTTGTATAAAATACAAACTGTTATTGGGTTTTCATTCTTTGGCATTTAAAAGGATTTCTAGCACTTTTGGTTTTATTTATGACTCTAAATTCATCTCAAATTCTGATTCAAGAACTTTCTGCTTTCTCATGTCTTGCCATGTGTGATTTGTCTGGTGATTTTATTTTTTTTTTAATTTTAATTGTATTTTTTCATTACCATTTAGTTCCCTTATACCCCACTTCCCCCTGTAATCACTGCACAGTTTTCCATGTCCATGAGTCCTCTTTCCTTTTTGCTCAATCCCTCCAATCCCTAATTTACCCAACCCCTTAGCTGTCATTCTGCTCTCTATCTATGTCAGTCTGTCTCTATTTTGCTAGTTAGTTCAGTTTGTTCATTAGATTCCACATATGAGTGAAATGATATGGTATTTGTCTTTCTCTGACTGGCTTATTTCACTTAGCAAAATGTTCTCTTAAATATCACTCTAAAAAAACTAGAGCTTTGTACTCTTTCTCTAACACTATGAATTCTTGGAATCTTTAATTTTGAATTAACATACAATTATTTGATCTTCTTGATCACCAGTACTTCTGTTTAGATTTGTTTAACTCCCATGAAAAGATATCAGAAATCCTTCCTTTATATAAATAATGGTTTTATTCTATGTATCCCTACTCTTTCTGAGGAGATAGTTAAAAACTCAAATTCCCATAAATTTTGGAAGCACTATTTGATATACAAATTTGTGAGTAATACTACAACCCTGCTATATTTATTTAGTGAATCTTTGTAAATAGCAATATCAACTTGCAGATACTGTCAAAACTCTTTTATTATAAAATGTAGCATTATTTCCCACAAAAATTTTATATTAAAAATGGAAATTGCCATTGATATGTAGACTTTATATGAAATCTGTCTGGAAAATGTCCAGCCATTTTTAATATAATGAGAATGGTTTGTGTGACATCGTGTAAGCTGGCATAAAGAGAGTGGACTGAAATCTACATTCATGAACAATGATGGTTAGCCAACTGGAAAATGATCATGCAGAAATTTTGTATTTCTCATAAACATCTATAGCTATTCATTTTCCTCTAGGCACTGCCTGAGCTGCATCTCACAAATTTGGGGTAAACCACATCAGAGACTTCATTGAAAGCCAACATTAACAAATCAACAAACCACAAGTGCTGGCGAGGATGTGGAGAAAAGGGATTCCTAGTGCACTGTTGGTGGAAATGCAGACTGGTGCAGCCACTGTGGAAATTTCCTCCAAAAACTAAAGATGGAACTGCCTTTTGATCCAGTGATTCCCCTTGTGGGATTATACCCTAAGGATCCTGAAACACCAATTCAAAAGAACCTATGCACACCAATGTTCACAGCAGTATTATTTACAATAGCCAAGCGCTAGAAACAGCCTAAGTGTCCTTCAGTAAATGAGTGAATCAAAAAAACATGGTACATTTACACAATGGAATACTATGCAGCAGAAAGAAAGAAGGAGCTCCTACCATTCCTGACAGCATGGATGGAACTGAAGCACATTATGCTAAGCCAGTGAAAGACAAATACCATATGATCTCACCTTTAAGTGGAACCTGGTGAAAAAAAGAAACAAATGAGGAAAATAGAACCAGAGACATGGAAATAAGGAGCAAACTGACAGTGACCGAGTGGAAGAGAGAGAGGAATAACAGGGAAGAGAGAAGGAATAGTCTAGTCAAGGAACACGTATAAAGGATCCACGGCAATGGACAACACGGTGGGGATTGACTGAGGGAGTGGGGTGAGGAAGGGGAGCACAACGGGGGAAAAATTGGGGTAATGGTAACTGAATAACAATAAAAAAGAGAGAAAATAAAAAATAATAATTTAATGAATAGTAAAATTGATTTAATATTTTAACTATCCATTATAATTTATATGTCAATTATACAAATGAACTATAACATTTTATACTAATTATTAGTTACTTTCTTGATGAGAGGGAATAATACATATTAACTCTGAAAACATTATTTATTTAAACCCATCTTTATCACTTATCCGTCTTTGTCAATTGAGCCTTTTCTGTCATTTATGTGTTTATTTTCCTCCACATAGAGTTTGTAAGAAAAACAAACATTTTATTCTAGGAAATACCAATGAAAAGAATGTTTAAACTATCTTAATATGATAAGCTACAATATAAGTTGCGAACTAACAATAACTATAAAAATAATGTTATGAAGTTTTCAATTTACAGATACTAGTACTGTATGTGAAAAAGCCGAACTTCCCTTGGCAATGCAGGCGCACTTCCATTTTTCTATCTCATAAAATAACAATTAAATTCCCAAATATTTGGTCAGTGTGGGATACCCGTGCACAGACCCTATACCCAATTCTATAACTAAGTCTCAGGTACAATGTAATCACCTGCAAATTCACTTGGTTCATGTCTGCCTGCAAGTTAGAAATGCAGCAAACATCACCAGCTTCTACATCAACAAATTCCATTAACCTTTCCATGACTTGGAGCCGCCACTCATTACAAATCTGCTTCCCATAGTCTAGCCATTCTGAAGTTTATCACAAAACTCAGTCAAACTCCATAATTGCTTGCTTGCAACTTGAGAGAGTTCTATTTAAAATGCTCGTAAATGGAGAAGTTCCCATTTACCTACATTTCATTCAGGTTTCTGTTCAAATATCAAATCTAGTAAACGACTTCAGTGATAACGTTATCTAAAATTACATATTTTTTTGCAAAAATCTTAAACAATTACCCACTTTTCTTGATTTATTTTTCAATAAATCACTTGCACAGCATTATAATATCAAATGCAACATTTATTTGTTGATTATCCATGTTCTCCACTAGAATACAAAATCATTCATTGAAGACAGGGGCTTTATCTGCTTTGTGAACTTTTCTATTTTCTGAATCACAAAAGTGACTGATGAATAACAGGGGCTCTAAAAACACTTACTGAAGGAACAAATGAAAGAAACACTTAAGAGAGAGAAAAATCTTTCTACTAACCTTGGTTGACTCTGTATGATATAAAAATCTGCTTGTACTTTGTTTTATCACAGTTTAAAATTGGAGACTATCCTTCAGAAAATACTCCCACAATATGGAAACAAAGTATGTTGAAAAAGAGAGCAAAACCTGATGTTCAACTGAATAACATAAAAGAGAATTTACAGGGGGAGAAAATATAATATCATTGGCAGATAGTCACATTTATATAGATAAATGAAATAGAAAAGGTAGCATATTTACAATTAGAAATGAAATTCTTCTTATGAAGAATCCATGCAAATGTTATATTCCTGTATATAAAAATAATAATGCAAACAATTAACAGTAATGATATTATAGAGTATTAAAATGATGAAGAACCAAGGTACCATGAATCAGAAAGGCAGGTTGTGTCTGTGTCAGTGTATAGCTTGGTCAAGTCATGTAATTTTTATTTACATGTTTACATATTTGTTTGTTTACATATTTATTTATTTATTTTTAGAGAGAGGGAGAGAAGCATCAGTGCGTGGTTGCCCCTCATGCACCCCCTACTGGGGACCTGGCCCACAACCCAGGCATGTGCCCTGTTGGCAATTGAACTGGTGACCCTTTGGTTCTCAGTCCGGCACTCAGTCCACTGAGCCACACCAACCAGGGCAAGTCATATAATTTTCTGCATTTCACTTCATTTATTAACAAATCAGGGCTGTTAAAATAATTAAATGGGATCATTCACAGAAAGCACTTTTTTAAAAATTCTATACTAATTTGTTTCTTTTTTAAATATATTTTACTGATTATGCTATTAGAGTTGTTTCATTTCCCCCCTTTATTCTCCTCCACCCTGCACCCCCCACCCATCCACATTGCCCACCCTTAGTTCACGTCCGTGAGTCATAAAGTACTTTGAAAGAGACAGGTGGTAACTATTATCCAAAATCAATGATCTGCCCTTGTTACTGCCTACACAGCTTGCTTATGTTCCCAATTTCTTTTTTACTTAGATGTGGCCTTTTGACTAACTGTTAGCCAATTGAATGTCAGCCCAAATGACAAACTTCACTTCCAGCTGTGGTTCATAACATTTCCCAATACCCTTTTTCCTTTTCCACGTTGCTGGGAAGACAATGAGATGAGCCCTCGGGTAACTTCAGAAGCCAAGTATTGAAGACGGCAGGTTCTCTGTCAGCCAGAGTCCTTAAATGACTATAGGAGGAAGCTATTCTTGCAGACCCGTCCACCTCCTCACTGCTGTGATGTGAGAAAAAAATGCACTCGAAGTATTTTTAGTCCACTTCACAGTTGGGATTTTTGTTCAGGAGATAGTAAATAGCCTTAACGTAAAACTTATAAATATGGTCTACTGAACATAATAAATACTGGTCAGCTGTTGGTGTTAACAACTACTACATGCCAGAAAAGATTGCGTTTTTTTAACTAAGTTGTCCAAATAACTAGTCAGTCATTATTTATTTCATGGACTGAGATAACATCATGGAAATCTTTGTAAACAGTAACATCAATTTCCAGATACTGTCAAAAACTCTGTTATTGTAAACTGTAGCATTATTTCCCATGAAAATTTTACATTAAAATAAAAGTTCCCATTTATATGTGGATTTTATATGCTTAAATAGAATTTGGTGACTTGGTTAACTTGTCAGTTAAATGATTTATTGTTAAAAACTTCTGATTTCATGTCAGTTCACTGAGAGAGCAAAGTTTCACTTAGGTAACGTAAAGTAATTATAAATAGATTTTAAATGAATAATAAAACTAATTTAATATTGTAGCCATTCATTATAACTTATATGTCAATTATACAAATGAACTATAAAGTTTTATACTAATTATTAGTTATATTCATGATGGGAGGGAATAAGACATATTAACTCTGAAAGCATTATTTATTTAAATCCATCTTTGTCATTTTTCCAATTGAGCCTTTTCTGTCATTTACGTGCTCATTTTCCTCCACATACTTAGAGTTTGTAACAAAGAAACATTTTTTATTGTAGAAAATACCACTGAAAACAATGTTTTAGGAAAATAAGATAAAAAAGAGGCGTGTATAAAGCCCTGTGGTCAGGAGAAATTGGGACCGGGCAGCACCACCACATTTACTTATTAACTACATTTTGGTTTTCTGAAAATGATCTCAGTCTTTAATACACAAGGAAATTCACAGAGTGCCAGCGGTGTGTTTGCTGTTAGAACGCTGCACTCATTCAAGTGGAGTCGCCCTCAGTGTTTTGTGCGAGTGTCAGATGGCGTTCTGTCCTTCATGTAGCACAGCAGCTCAGAGTCACAGCTTGGTAACAAAGTTGTCAACGAGCATTAGCAGTATTAAATACATTTAGAGCAAAATGAAATTGTGCATATTCAATTATATAGCAATCAACTTGTCGATTTGTTTCAATACTTGAAAGCCAGCCCCAGCTTTCACAGATTAACAACACACCATCTGCACCCAAGTTTGGCACTAATTGACAGTAAAACAAACATTAAAGCTCATTTTCCAAACCTGCAAATTGCAACTTGTAATCAAATTCAAGGCAGTGATTTCTTGACACTTTAACACAATCCTATAAATAAGGTAAACTGAAGACTTACCATTTTTATCTTTGAGTTTTCTCCCAATTGATGGTAAACTTACTATATGGCATTTTTATTTCAAACTGTCTCCTATCTTTGTATGTGTGCATGGATGTACTAACACTGTTCTAAGTTCATCAAGAAAGAATGATGCATGTTTCTCCCATTAGTAGCAATCCCTAATTGTTCATCCCCTTGTTTCCATAAATAACCTTGAATATCTACATTGCTACTAATAGGGAAAAATGAACTATTTCCTTCTTATATTTCTATTGTGAGGGGGCTTCATTTCACCAGAATAAAAATGTGTACATCACAAGGTACAATTGAGAAAGACTAGGCATGTCATCTTTAAAATCAAGTGGTAGAACAAGTTCCTTCGCCTATGTTTCCAGGGAGGTTAGGACACCTTCAGCCAGGGCTATCCTTAACCTATGAAAACAGTAATGACAGAGGGGAGTGGGGAGGGGATGGCACGGAGAGGGGTCTAAAGGAGCTACTATAAAGGACACAAGGACAAAATCAAGGGGGAGGGTAGAGGTGGGGGAGGGAGGTGGGACTGGCTGGGATGTGATGGAGGGATGGGGAGAAAATGCAGACAATTGTAACTGAATAAAAATAAATTCATTAATTAAAAAAAAGAAAGCCAATAGAAGTTATAAAATTCAAAAAAAAAAAAAAAGAAAACAGTAATGATCATCTACTAAGTGCTAAATAAAGACACACCTAGAAGAAAAAAGAAATCTTTGGGGGTAAACAAAAAGGTGAATGCTGAAGTTCTAGACCACTGAAACAGAAAAGTCCCAAGTTATAGACTAGAAATTAGTGGGCAAGTATCAGAGTAGCCAAGCTGGGATGGGAAGCTATTGCCACATTACTTTCAAGACTCTCAACATTCCATTTGCAGGGTTAATCAAGGAGTCTTGAATCTTGGTTTGGAAGACCTCCCTGGCAGAAACAAGCTTATAGCCTATTCCTGGACTTTCTCATTTGATCAGAACGACTGACTGTAATTGAAGATTTATATCACTCAAAATGTATTTTTAAAATGCAAATGAGGCATGATAGTTAAAAGAGATCCATTGTCTGTGAATTAATTTGATCCATTTAAGTCTCTAACAGCACATACATTGCAGATGCGGTGTGTGTGGCCATTTAAATGTACAATTAAGAGAGAGAGTTGGAAGAATGAAATCTTACCATTTGTGACACCCTGGATGGACCTAGAGGGTATTGTGCTAAGTGAAATAAGTCAGTCAGAGAAAGACAAATACCATATGACTTCACGTGTACCTGCACTCTAAAGAACCATATAAATGAATAAACAAAACAGAAACAGACTTCATTGTTAGAACAGACTGAAGGTTGTCAGAAGGGAGGGAGATTAGGCAACTGGGTGGAAAAGATGATAGGATTGTGAAATACAGATTAGCAGTTACAGAACCATCATGGGCATGCCCAGTATACCATATGAAATACAATCAGTAACATTACAATAACTATGTGTGGTGCCAAATGGGCACTGGAAACCAAGGGGCATGATTTGTAAAGTATATGATTATCTACCCATTACGCTGTACACCTTAAACTAATACAAAACATTAAATTTAAAGTGTAATTGAAAAAAGTAAACTTAAAAAGAAAACAGAGAGAACTGGGAAGGAGAGAAAGGTAATTTGGAAGTCTGGGAAATTTTAAAGGGGAGAATATGCCTAAAAGCATCATAACAGAACCTGGGGCTACATGGCTTATTGTATAGTTTTAGAGGCTTTAATAAAGAAGTGAGATAATGTTAAACATAAAATGAATAAATACCTCTAAATGCATTTGGTCTCTTGAAATTTTGTCTAAAATTCAAATCGCAACGTCTCACACTGAGAGTTATAATGTGAAAGAGAGGAGATTCTGTCTGTCCAGAGGTGCTCGCCACCTTGCCACCTTGAGGAGCACCTTGGCCCACGTGTACAGGAAGAATACGACCATCGGACGGTTTGTAGCGGTCTTTATCACCACCTTGTATTTTGAGATTTCAAATTGTCTTGTATGTAAGCTAAATTGAATATGAATTATGCTAAATGTGTACAAGAATGGAAGGATCCAGCGTGAATAAAAATTAGATGAATTCTTAATATGCAGAACAGTTCTATACAAATATATAAACTGAAAGAGAAGGATTTGAAATATGAATATTGTTGAGAAGCTGAAGATTTTCAAGTGAAAGTCCTCCTAGAAAATAACTATATAAAGACAGATATCTGCCCAATAATAATTAGTTTTTGTGTTAACACAGAGATATTTTGAATAGAATATGTTATATGACAACTCAGTTTGTCCTTAAATTCCTACCATTGTCAGAGAGAGAAGGGAAACAATAGAGAAAGCACCCAATTGCTAAAACTATGAAGAGATTTTCTTCATAGTTTTACTAATTTTTTCTGTATACAGTGTTGCTTTGTTAGCTCTGCAGAAAAGATTTAATTTGAACAATGTTAACTTAAGATAGAAAAGCAGCATTGTTTAAACAATGTTGCAATAGCTTGGCATTTCTAGGTTTCCAGTTCCTTGCAAAAAAAAAAAAAAAAGTAACAGTACCTAGTAGAAGAAAATAGGAACAACAGAATGTAGAGGTAATGATGGGGCACCTGGAGGAGGAAAATGTGAAGGAAATGAAGGAAAGGTGACCCAGGTAAGGTGAAAATGTTGGTAGAATGTATATAACTCACCAGATATGAATTAATGTACCTGAAATATCTAAGTATTTACCCGACATATTATGAGATTTATATCAGAAATAGTAAGAGGTGGGCCCACAAGTAGATTTCATGGTGGGAAGGTCCCATCAGGACTTCACCCAGTAGAAAAAAGCCCAGCCTTGTGCCCCACAAAATGAACAATTAGACAGTTGTGGATGGGGCAAGAACAGCTCTGAGAGAGCCTGACATCCACTTAGAAACTTCAGAAACACAATACAACAACAGCAACAATAAAAAACCAAGAATAACTGCCCCCAAATAGAAGGAAGACAACTTTAGTTTGTCTGTGTCACCCCATCTCCCAAGCAGACACTCCTGTGCAAGGAGGGATTACTTCACCTAGACAGAGTTCCCCTCCAGTGCAAGCGGCTAGTTCCCTGCCCCCACCCTTCTGGAGAAGCACACAGTGGTTCCTCTTTGATTTCACCTAGGCTTGGTGGGGAAATGAAAGCAAGATTTTGAAGAGATATCTGCATTCCCATGCTCATTGCAGTGCTGTTCACTACAGTCAAGATGTGAAGTTCAACGAAGAGTTCTCCAAAAGATTAATGGGTAAAGATGTGAGATAGATGGATAGATAGATAGAAAGTCTGGCACAAATAATGTCCTTTGTAATTACAAACATTTTTATTACAAAATCAAATGCATGTAATTCTGTAACATAAAAATATCACAGTCAAGCACACCATTTTGGTATTTCAGGTGAAATGTTCAAAGTAAAACTACAAATTATTACACCCGTGTTACCATCCTACCATATCCTACCAACCACACTCAAGCAGGCCTTACTTCTGCTGGACCCTGGATATGTGTGTGAGATACATACATATGGTCTGTCCAGAGGTATCCAGCCATGTAATATGAAAATTATTGAAGAAGTTACAAGAAATTTGTACATAGGACAACGGAACCTCAGTTCTCTTCAAAGTAGGTACCTTGGGGCATCACACATCAGCTGCCCCACTGTATTTGCCTGAATCTTATAGATGGTCTGAAACCTCTTCCCTTTCAAAGATGGTTTTAGTTTTGGGAAAAGCCAGAAGTCACAGGGCACCAAACCTTGGCTGTAGGGAGGCTGAGTCACCTGGGTGATTTGTTGTTTTGCCAAAAAACTCTGCATGAGATGTGATGCATGAGCGGGCACGTTGTTTTGATGAAGCTGCCAATCACCAGTTGCCCCTAGCTGCAGCCTTCTGAATCATTTGAATAGTTTCTGTGGAAGAATGTTCAAGCTTAAGACAAAATTTGATGTAGGATCTGTAGCTCTACTCACTCAATTATTTTGAATGCGAGGCCACACAGAAGATATGCCCACTCAACAGCATCTACCGCCCCCAGTGACTAGTACACTGAAGTCATCTTTGTTCACACATGAACATTTCTCTCCACCTCCTTGGCTGCCAGGTTACATGGATGTCATGCAAACTGTTCTCATTATATTTGCAATTGCTGGATTTTCCCGGACAGATCTTGATGTATGTGTCGAGTTTAAAAACTGGGTTATTTTTTGTCTATAATCTATTAATCAAATTCCAATTAATAATGACCTTCTCAGAATTAAAGTTTTAGTGGAAGAAAACTATGCTTACTTAATTACTTATGCTGGGGAAACCACAGAAATGCATTTGTATGTATGTCAATGAAACATGATGTATATTTTCAATCGTCTGTCAAATAATACTTTTATAAATGGTGGGTTAAACAACCCAATTGTTCAAAGACAAAACAACATGGATAATTAGACATGTGAGCCAAGATCTTGTGTTTAGTTATCTGGAACTTCTTTATAAAAGGGACAAATAATATTGAATTTTATAGTAAATGAAAAAATCATCTTCACATACATTCTCCAGATTAAAAAGAGACTCCTTGATAATAGATACATTTATAAACACAAGAGATTAATTTATTATTTTGCATAATTGTTTTGAAAAATGCAGCTTGATAAATTAAACTCAATTATTCTTTCATAATGCTTTTTATTGTCTAGTTCCCCAAATAGAATTGTCTTGCCATCATTTTCCTAAGTACAAGTCAGAAATGAGTGTATATATTTTGACTCTCATTAGAATGTGGTTTTCCTTGGAAACACCCCTTCTACCCAAAACGTGTAATGAATTTCAAAAAGTGTAATGGAAGACTTATGGATTTTCCTTAAAACAAGTGAAATTTCTAGGTGTGCTTCAAAAAATGTATATATATATATGTATATATATATATATATATACATATATATATAAAAATAACATATATATATATATATGTTATTTTTATGACCAGAGCTTACCATATTTCTCTCATTCAGTCATTCTTTTATTTTGGTGCTGAAGATAATATCTTAGCTATGTAGAAAGCAAAGATATCTTTGTAATTTCTTTGTACAATTTCAGAGTAGGCAAGGCTTGGCTGAGTTATTTAACATTTCTGTGACATCTGATAGCTCCAGGTTTTGATGACATGTATGTTGAGGAAGATATCACATTTAATAAAACACAAACTCATTATTTCAGCATCAGCTTTTCTGACATTCATGTTAATAATGGTATTACTAAACCCCTGTAGTGACATCTCACGAAAGTTACATTTACAGTTGGTGGCCTGGCATCACCATGACAAGTCACCTTTACACAACCTTGTCAGGTTGGTATTTCCATGTTGACCTTGACAGGGCAGATATTGATAAGCACTTAACACCACCAAGTTGCAAGCTAGTCAGTGAATTCACACATGAGTCTATTCAAGCTAAACATGATTTATGGAAAGAATCACATGTTGACATGCCTTGCAGATTAGGTGACAAAAATCAGGGAAAGTGACTAGAAATGGAGTCACAAAAATGTGTTATTTTAACAAGTGTGTATAATAACACAGGGATATTCTTTAGTTAAACTAAGATATGTACTCTTTTATTTTTCCTTTAAATGTATGACTCTCTGTGTTTACTCTTACTTTTGTACTTGTAACAGAGAATAACTACAGAGAAAAAAAATCACTTCTCTTGTCTTGTAACACTACTTACCTGCAGCTGTTTTACCACACTCAGCTGTTTACCAAACTCAGAGTTTAGGTGGAACACCTGACTTGTTATTTGAAACTTCACATTTTTAAAATGTTGGTAAATAATTTTCTTTTTTAACACTGCACTGATTCTTTGAGCCAAACAAAATTCAACAACCTCTAAGGTTAAATGTTTATTTTATTAACTTTACAGATTTTTAAAATAAAATTAACCAACGCAAACGATAAAATTTAGTCCCATCAATCCTATAATTAATTCATTATCCTGTATACCAGTTTACCTCTATATGACGCATGCTGACAAGCAGGTCATTAATAATGAAAACTTGGAATTATTTTAAAATTAAGAAAAGTAGTTTCTTAACAGTTTTTGGACTTCCTTAAAGTTTTTTAAAATACATTTTTAAAGTTATAAGTGTATGTAAACAAGAAAACATAATCCTTACTTTATAGTATAATTTATAAATAATTTGGAAGTAAATCTAAGCTTTTAGTAGCCTTGAAGCTACAGTGGACAGTGTGTCCCTTTGCAGAGAAACTTTGAGATAAACCCATAATGGATCTGAGAATAGCTAAGCAACCACCTCAAGAGCAGAGGACTCCCAGCCCTGCAAGGCTTGACATTAACCTGATTACAACTATTAACGCCTCTAAAACAGAAAATGTTACTCAGAAGGTGGCTTAGCCAAATGCAGACAGATACAGTTGCAGTGTTAAATATTATAAATGTATTTTACCTCTTTCCAGGAGAGCAGATGCTTAGATATTAATTATTGACTATATGATTAGCAGAGCCAATTTTAAGGCTATACATAGTGTGAGAATAAGTGTGTTAGAGGGCAAAATTGGCATGTCTTGTTATTCGATGTTCTGGGGCTGATGCCCATTTGGTGAGTGGGTAAGAAAGACCCCGTCTTTGGTATTTGATTGGAGTCTGCTGCATGAGCTGCTGTCATACATTATTTGTTTTTTGTTTTGTTTTGTTTTGACAAAGACCCAGTGGTTCCCTTTCAACTTACCTCCACCTGACACCGGCAGTGACAGTAACCCACCCCGCAGCAGGCTGGTTGACCATCCTGCAGATTTTAGCTGAAGACCTACGGTACTGCCTCCAGTTTTGTCGCCCTCGCAAACCTTCTTGTCAGCTTGACTTCCATTCTCAGAATCTCCCCCTCTCCCCTAGGGCAGGGAAGGCCAGCTGGGTTCCTTTTGTAGTGCAGGTGAGGGTGCCTGAGAAGGGCTAACAACAGCTCTGCCCAGTGCCCCAGGCTGTTGTCCGAATATCCCAGAAATTTTCCTCTGCCATTACCCCAAACACAATCAAATGACCTTTTTCCATTTGAATTCACTTATTTTTTTAATACTTACAAGCTTTGGTTTTCTAGTTTCTCCTGTATCTTTCTACTGTTTTCTTTAAAATATCCCTCAGCCCATGTGGAATGGGCACCCCACTACATGTAGAACATGAAATAATAAAAATATAAAATAATAAAAACAGTATAATCTAGGCCACCAAACTTGGCTCTCGATATACAAAATGAGACCCAAAGCAGTTAGAAAAAAATATTTCCTCTCTGGAAAAATCTTGTTTTGAAACTGTGAAAAAAAAAAAACAAGAAATACTACTTTCTTTTATTTCTACTAAAACAGTCCTCATCTACTACCCTCCAATCACTAGAAAGTTGATCAAACACATAAAAACACAGAAGAAACATGTTATTTTTACATATTTAAAAATAGTGCTTTCATTTTATTTATTTCTTTCGATCACTTTTTTTGCTGTGTACACTTACTATCCACACATGTTATTTTAACACTCTACTTAACAGTAACATTGCTAGCTGCTCACCATGTCCAGTTACTGTGCAAAGCAGTAACATATTAGTTCAGTTAAACTTTACAATCATGATCTTATGTTTAGAAATGAGAAAAATATGGGTTAGACAGATGGATCAGCTTGCCTTAGACTGAAGAGCTTCTAAATGAGAAGCTGGTATTATTACCAGAGACAGTTAGTTGGAGCATTGGGTAGTCTGCCCCACTGGCCAAGATGGTGGCAGGGGGAGCTTCTTACACTGAACAGGTGGAAAGCGGAAAAGATGAATGGTTAGGACCTAGACAGCACAAAAAGTTTGGAGGGTAACTGGACAGAAAAAGAGTCCTTCCCTCCCTATCCTTATAAGAACCTCAGGCTTGAGCAGGAAGATGAAATGGTCTTTACGATGGGAGTCCACTATTTTCCCAGGTTCTGTGGCACCTGAATAAAACGTCTTTCCTTTTGCACCAGTACCTGCCTTGTGAGTTTGATTTTTGTGGCGGTAGACAGCTAAACTTCTGTCTTGTTCAGTTACGGTATGTAATGACAATAATTTTGGCTCCAGAGCCTGTGCTTTTCACTGTTATTCTATATCTAACATTTACATTCATATTGATCTACTATGTATCCATTAAGTATTTCCTACAGAAAAACACTTTTCTAGATATGTATGCTACAGTATCACTAAAGTTAATTTAACCAGTCTTTGAGGAGTTTTCAAAAAGCTGTTAGTCTAGAGGTCAGTAATGACATATGTAAGTGAATATACTTAAGAGCTGCAGGTGAACCATCTCCAAAGAGCTATAGATATACCACAAAATATATTTCTTCTTTTCTTCTTTTTTTTAAATTTATGATTTCTTCTTTCCTCCACTTTCTAGTATGTTTCACACATTTGACCTGAGGAAATTCACAGTCTTTGTCCTCTTCTACTAATTGCAGAAGGAGAACCAGAATTTGTCGATCAAAGTGTCCACACAGGTTTTGCAGGTGTCAGGATGTTCTGCTTCCAGGGTGATTGAGTGACACCCTTGACACCTCCTGGGTCCACCTTGTCTCAAAAATATAAACATTCACTCTCCTCCAGTTTTCTTTTCTTGACACGCAATCTGGGGATTGTTAAAGGAAAAAAAATGTTTATGACACTTGTTAAGATAGGAAGGCAGTTTTACTCGGGACTGGCATGAACAGGTACAGAGAGCACTGTGATGGGGCATGGCAGTACAGAAGGGCATTTGGGCTCAACTCTGCACACGACAAGGAGAAGCTGAAAGTTATAGGTGCGGGGCAGGGAGCAGTGGATAGAAAACTACTAAGAAGAATCATCAGAGATAAAGTTTTGGACCCTGGTTAAGTCAGCCAAAGAGAGTTATTTCTGAAGGCAGGCCAAGGTAATCAGATACCAACTAGGGGTGGTGGCAGATTAGGAATTTGGTCAATTATCAAGGGGAAACAGATGTGAGGACTAGGCAATCCTGGCTATAATGGGGCTCTTGAGGACATTCTCAAGGTTGAGACTTAGCTAAAAAAGAGCTCAAAGGAGCCTGTCTAGAGTTTTATCAAGGAGAGAATCTTCACTGGGATCATGGAGTCAATCAAGACTTGTTTTAGATGAATCTGGAATAGTGATTAAAAACACATTGTCTTTTAAGGCCCACATCTTGATTGGCCCTCCCCAGGTCATGACTGTGGGGAAGCCACCTCACCTTTCTCTGCTGGTTTCCTTACCTGTGAATGGGGATGACAGCTAACTCCTGACTGGGTCAAAACATTAAGAGAATTAATTTGTATGCTGTATGACCAGTGTTTGACATGCAGTAGGCGTGTTAGTATAATTTCACTACTATTGAAAATAAGTAACATTTTTATAATAAAATGGTAGAAAAACATGCTGTGTAACCAATAAATACATTGAGGAGATCTTATTATAATAATTATATGCATGTAAATGAACTGAAAACATATTCACATTCAGGTAAGACAGCTTATTGAAAAACTTTTTTAAAAGTTCTAATTTTGAAATAAGAATTGCTAATTGACCTTTTTTCTATTTTTTTAATATCACTGGCTTACTCTATATAGGAACATCAGTTTGATGCTTTTCTCCATGAGCTATTGTAAGATGTATCTAAATAATTCTTTCTTTTTGGCAACCAAAATTTGGATCAACAAAGAATAAGAAATGTAGGTAATAGCCCCAACATGAGCTATCAATCAGGTTCCAAATCAATTAGCAAATATCATTTGTAAATGTCCAGAGAGTTCTGAACTAATGCAGGAGAAAAAGTAGTAATAAACACACAGGAGATTTGAACTGTAAGATGAGCCTGCTATAGAACCCCGCCAATGCTATTCTGGAACAGCTGTGGGGTTTGGTTGCCCACCGCCCCAAACTATGACTTACAATGCAAGAGTTTGGCGAAAAAGGAAAGGGGTTGTTTATTTAGAGGTTATACAGATTTAGAATAATGGTGAACATCTGCCGTTAAGTCCCACTCCCTTTAAAACACTTGAAAACACATAATTCTGCTTCCTTTTGCTAAAACAGGCCAATTTCAGAATACACCAGTCAGAGATCCAATCTTTTAGAAAATCAAAAGTCTGCAGCTCAACATTCCCAGTCGTAGTTCAACTCCAAGCATCTCCCACGAATCCGTGCTTGGTGAGGCAGGCCCTCTCACAGCTCCCTCAGCTCTGCCACAGCCTTCTCCTTCCTACTCCAGACCTCATGGCCTGCTCTCACTCCAAACCGTGTGCCTTCCCCCTCACACACCAGACCTGGTAGCCGTCTCCCATCTACACCTTGTCAGACCTTGTGACTTCTTCTCTTTCAGCCCCTACTCATTTTAAACTTCCTATGTGACCTCCTATGCAGCCCCTCCTATCATGTGCCATTTCTGCCAGTTCCTCCAATCTTTTACTTTCTTTTAGCTGCCATCTTTAGTCAAGGCAAGAGTTCTTAGTGACACAGGGACATTTGGGGTGGGCATTTACCACCCCTGACAATGTCATGAGTCACTATACACTCACTCTTAAGGTCACATACACTTTTTGCCCTGGGCAGCAGTTCTCTTCTTTCCTCCAAGAAAGGCACAGCTTTTAACTTGCCAGTGTTGTGCAAAGTATCTTAAACACTATCATCCACTTCCCCCAATGGTTGTGAGTTACTTTTCCTGTTTTTAGGGGAGCCTTGCTCTGTACCCCATTACAAGCCTACTAGCATATCGCTAGAGAAAAGCAGTTCTTCTAGTCTTCATTGTTTATTTGTCATATAAGACCTGAACCTAATTCCTAAAATGCTGTTTACTAAACATTAGAATTATAAAATATCTTCAAAACTGTTAATGAAGTATGCCTAAGTATTAAGACAACATATTTTATCACATTTTATATCCTATCTAATTTCCAATTAATGATAAAAGCATAAGTAGGCCAAAATGTTAAGGATTGATTATTCAGAAACAATTGATCTCTTTTGAGTGAAATAAATTTTCATGTGGCTTGTGCTATGTCCCAGAATCATTTTTTTCTCATGTAAATAGAAATTTGAGTTACCTTGACCTTTTATAACAAGGATCAAATTATGCCAGACACACAACTGCTCCATCTGCTTCCACCTTCAGTTATAATAAGAGCTCCATTTAAATGTTTGTATCTTGGAGATTATTGTACTTCAAGGCAAAGAAACAGCACAAATAAATGAGATGTTGCTTTGCCCTTGCTGATTAAATCATGATTCAAGGTAACATTCAGGTGGCATTACAGGTTGTCAGAATAGCAGTGTGTCATACATTAGAAAGGAAAAAAAAACTTGCATGAAGGTTGTTTATTCCCCCATCCAATATAAGTGACAAGGTTAAAAGGAGAACACTGGAGTGTCTATGAAAATATATCACCATTTAAGGAATCCTATTATTAGGCACAGTGGAAGCTCTATCTTGGAGAAGCTTCCCAGACTGCGGGTAATTATCACAATCTAGCATGCTAATTGCTTTTCGATCTGCAGGCTGTGCTTTCAATGAGTCTTGTTGAGCACTCCTGGGCTACACCTAAACTGCTGCTTGATGAAAGCAACCCTTATCAAAGGACAACCTCGTCTGTGGCTATGAGTCGATAGGAAACATTATCCCGGGCTACAAAGTTTGGAAACCTTCTCGTCAAATAGACGTTTTCTCAAATACTGTATATTTCAGGGTCATTCCCAGAAATCATCTCACCCCCACGTCTATGAACAGTCAGGATACGGAGCTCAGAGGAAAGCAGTGAGCAAAGGGGAGCCGGGGTCTTTGTTTTTCTGTTGGAGGTTAATGTAAAGGCAGTTATGCTCTAAAAGCCTTTTGGAGCTTTAGCGTGCAATAAGATGTTTCCCATAACACGCTGGGCATTTGCGACAACTGAGACTGAAAATGAAGATTTTAAGAATTTATTTAGTTATATGTATGGATGTACATATTTAATGTTCACTGTGTGTGAAATGTGCTTTGCATGGCGTGAGAATCTAATTTCATACAGCAGTCCTATAGGTGTGAGATTCATAATTTTAGAATAAACTGACATTAAAAAATAAAAGAAAAGCAAATTTTCTAAAGTCACCTAGTAGGTGACAATGCCAAGGTTCCATTGCAGGTCTGTATGGCTTCAGCACTCATACTTAGTGTAAATTTTTTAAAAATTGCTATAGGAATATATATCCAATGGAGAATTATATGGAAGAGTGGTGCTGAAATGTACCAGTCTTAATGTGTCATTCAATAGTAATTATTTCCAATGTTCTCTTTATTTGACATACTGAAATTCAATTTAGAGAGAATAATCTGACTTTATCATTAAACAATAAAAACAATTAAATGTTGCTTTTAAAAATATAAGAAGAAATTTAAACATGCTATGCAATAAAATCTGTTCTAATATATAAACTTAAGGCATAGGGAGACAGAAACTATAGTATATATGTATATACTCTCTGTATAGTATATATACTAGCATTTATATAGTATATATGTACTACAGCACATATAGTATATATATACTATACAAAAATGTTATTCACTTAAGTTGCTGTGCTCATGCTAATTATGTTATATATATAATATATGTCATATATTATAAACTTAAATGAATAACATTTTTGAGTAAAGTTTGAATAAACTATAACTTTACAATGATTTTTTTCCTCTCTGGAGTAAATTTGTTTACTTAAAAATACTGGTACATAAAAACCACATGTTTACATGAAGACGTTGTGTTTATATATTTTTAGGTTAGATACTAATGCATTTTTCATCCGTGTGATGTACAGAAGGATACTGTGCTGATTGCACATTTGCTCTTATGTGTAGCACTGCTCAGTCACCACTGGCATCTGATAACCCCACCCAGCAAATGCCCGTGGTGACTTCCACTCATTAGGAGAGACAAACGTTTTCTATTCTCAAATATTTGATGAAGAATGGTGCACTATTCTCCTTACATACACATGTGTGTGTGTGTGCACAGATACAAGTTATAAAGAAGAAGGAGCCATTACATTCTCATTGGTCTGTGACAAACGTTCCATCTAATATATTTTTAAAAGCATCCCAATTCTGTAACACTCACACATCAGCCAATTTTTTAACATCTGGAGAGTATACTATGGAATGCATTACCATAATTATTTAGCCTTTTTCCCATTGGCACCTATACTATTTTTGACTTTCTATTATTATTCTATTTATTTCTGTTATTTGTGTAATACTTATTTTTATTATTTTCATCTTTCTGGTCCTACCCTTACTTTACGATTGTTTTCAGAGTCCCTGCCTCCAATTTACTGGGATTGTTGCAAAATTAATACAAATGACTTTTAATATTCTCAGCATTGGCGAGTGTATTAATAGTGGAACTTAGGGTTTGGCAAGTGTCCAATGGTGGCACCCAAACAACATAATGATCTGTGAAAATGGCTAGTTCAGTGCGGATGCACATGATTCTGGACCCCCTATCTTCCTGAAGGGTGCATTCTTCTGAGCGTAGCTGTTTGCAGACAATGTAGCCTAGTGTGTGTATTGAGATGTTCCATGACAGTGGTTTGAGAAAAGATTCACTCTTTGGAGCTTCTTCAAGGTTATAGAGATAAATGCACTTCTACTCCCCAACTGGAGAAACGCTTGCATTCCAGGATAAAGAAAGACACCTTGCCTTTGTCTTTCTGCCTCTGTGGGCAGGTCACCAGCAGCTCCATTTAAGGTCAAAGTTTCTGAAGTGGCGGTTGCCCTCCTGCATTGCACCCCACTCCATGTGTAGGTGTCTCCTGAGGCTCGCTGCACCCCCCTGCAGAGACTGGGGCTCAGGGAACTGACACAACATGTTGCTCTGATGTCTGCTTTTCCTGAGTGTGATGCACCGTCTTTGCCTCTGACCCAGAGGCCTCTTGTGTTCATGAGTGTGTGTACACACACACATATTTGTGTGTGCTATAGCAATAGAACCTAGGCCCTAGAATGGGAGAAGCAAACAAGTGCAAAGTATTTCACGATACAAAAAAGTGGATTTTTGTCGTGACCTTTAGCAAGTCCAAAAATTAGTAATGTTTTAGTTTTTGCATTTATAAAAAAAGATAAAGATGTTACCACAGGCAGATATAGTCAGAGCATGGGTCTGCCTGGTCACCTCAAAGGGACAGGTCACTCAGGAGATATGCAGAAAACGTGGGTGTACCAGGATACACGGGTCTCCCCTGATGCCAACCAGTTCCTCCAGATGTGCAGGCATTGGGTGGAACACTGGGAGGTAGGCTGGGTTGATGGCTGCTGCATCTCCAGGCTTCCTGATGGTGGGTCCTGCACCCCCTCCACCACTATAGTAGACTATCAGGGAGTCTCCCTCATTGGCCAAGATGGCACATGCAGAGGTTCTTACACCCAGCCTGCCAAAAGCTAGAAAGATGATTGGACGGGGCCTCAGTGCTCTCCGAAAGCTAGTAAAATCATTGGGTGGAAAAAAGCCCTCCCCTCCCTAACCCTATAAGAACCTCAGGCTTGAGCAGGAATGAGACACAGTCTTTGAGACTTGACACCACTATTTCACCAGGGCTGTAGCACCCAAATAGAATAAACCTCTTTCCTTTTGCACCAGCACTTGTCTCCCGAGTTTAGATTTTTTTTCTGCAGGCAGCTGACCCTACATTTTCCATTACAATTCCACAAAGTTTCTCACCTTGACATTTCGAAACAATGAATTCACACATAAAAGAAAAAGAGTGAACATGTACAATGAGTTTCTAAATAATAATGCATTATTTTGCTGCAGCTGAACAGAATAGTGACAAAAAATGTCACATCATCCAATATTGTATGCCCCACTCAAAAGACCAGAACTATTTTTAAAAAATACATTTTTAAGCAAGATGTTCTAATTCAATTGTGTAAGAAGACTTTTGGAACAATATCCAAGCAATGTCTAAGATTTTCAGTAAGAATCCTCTTAACATTTACTACTTATAAAATTAATCAGATCTCTAGATTCTGGTAATACGAAGCCAATTAAATCATCTGCTCGTGTTTGTAGGGTGTTTTACCCTCTGTCTTCTGCATTATCTTGCTGAAAGCAAAAGTCTGAGTCTTGTTTCCATATACTACTTATTTGTAGATTTTTGTCATCTTAATTTTCTTTAGGTAATTTTTTTATTCTTTCACTCATTAAATATACTTTGGAAAATATCATCAGTTGTATTCTTAAATCAAATTCAATGGGCATGACATATTCAGTGCTTACCTGTGTTGGTCTTTATGAATATTTAACACTGTTAATCAGGGAGGGAGCCATCTTCCCAGAAGGATGCTGACAAAGCTGCCTCTCAGAGAACTGTGGTTCATCAAAAGAAGAGTCTCCCGAAAGTCCATTAGATGTAATTGGGAGGTACAGCCTCTCCTACAACTTTGCCCAGCATCGATTTTGCTGTAAAAACAATGGGGCAATCCAACAGTAAAATGTATTTTCAACATGCTAATCTGTGTCACAGGAACTTCTCTAAATGCTGTGAGTCCTCTCTGCTAGAGAAAATTCAGAAGTGATTTCTGATTTCAAAAAAGGCCATATCTGTTTTTGGCAAAGCTTTTGGTAATACAGCTGTGAGCTCCAGGCTTCATGTAAATTATTTAACACCTTTAATCCATTTGAGTTTTATGAAAGATAAACTGAGTAGACTGCATTTGTACCCATGTGGAGAGTAGCAAAATACTAAGAAAAATAATTAAAGTAGGACAAACCTTATGAATGTTTTTTAGTACACAAAGAGTATATAAATTGTTAATTTTCTGCTTGCATTTCTGATTTTCAGTTGCTTTCCCCACCCCTAGTTGACAGCTTCTGTCACTTTTTTAAAAAATGGGTTCAGCATATTATGTAGACCATGTCTATATTCACCCAAGATGTTGTATCTTAAACTATCAAGGGTATCACATTGTGTGTTTTTTGTCTGAAACTTATGAAGTAGGAAGGTAAAAAATATATATAAAGGCTTATGCTGATGGATAGATATTTGGAAGCAAAGGCAATGGCTTATGGCAATATTTGGTAATAAATGTAAATACCATTTTACATATTTCCAAGAATCAGTCTTGCCTGACGTGGAGTGAAAGCTATTAGAATCCTCTCCTCATCAGAGTCCCTTTATGTCGGAGCATGATGAATTGGAAGGTATTCAGGACAGTTCCCCAGAAATGGGTATGAAATAGCAAATTTCAAATTTTGGGGCGATCTCATTAATGTTATTTTTCAGAATTATTAATCAAAGAAGGATTAAGAATGAAAATAGAAAGGGCCATGGTCACCTATAAGTTATATGTTAGAGTCGTATGGAGAGATTTAAATGAAGTGGGTAGAGAAAATGGAGACTAATGCCTGCATATTTGTTGAGCGGATGCATGAGTCATGGATGATTTGCACTCATAGGTTAATTCTTGAGACACCCCCTTGATGCTCCATCATACTTGGTTTTTATTAACCTTATTTTCTTCATTGCACTTGTCACCTGAAAAAAAAAGTTTTGTTTGTTTGGTCATTTGTATATCTCACTATTCTAAAGCATATTCAAAAACATTAGAAACTTCAACTCATTGATCACTCTATCTGCAGCACCTATGATAATATTAGGTATATAAGAAATCAACAACACTTATTGAGTGAATGAGAAAACTGAAGTAATAACAGATTTGAATAGGGCTTGCAAATTTCATTAGTCTTGGGAGCTGCAGAAATCAAATTATCTCTTGGCCTTTAAGATTGAAATGGGTAAAGTATGGGAATTAAAAGAAAATTAATATCTCAAAGCTAAAGTGATGCTTAATTAACTATATGTAATCAAGAAGATCAAGGGAAGTACAAAGATAAGAACTGAATTTGAAGGATCCTTTGTCACAAAAACTAGGAATAATTCCACAATAACTTGCAGAAACAGATTCAAGGACAGAAGATAAACAGCCATACATTCCAACTTAATAGAATGCAATTGTTGACCAAGCGAGCCTAATGTGTTGGTCCTCCTTACATATTCCATTCCTTATATACAGCACTGCTGATCTGTGTGGGCTCTGGATACCAGTAAGTTAGTGCATGGATGAAAAGTCTGACGTATGCTAGACTAATCATAGAGTGAAAGGGGTTAGCAGGAAGGCTGAGAAGACGGTGCTACAGGGTACAAATGCTAAATGGTAAGTACCTTCCCTTCTCCTAAGGGCACCAGAAACTATTAAAATTTTAACAGAAGAAATAATAAGAATGATTAACATTTTAAAAATTTATATCAAAATGTTTATATTTTGATCACAGTGTGGGGAAATAATTGGAAGTAAGCAGGCAAACAGATTAAGAGGTCATTATAGTCATCCTGGTTTGGGGTACTTATTGTTTGACCTGCAACTGTGATGTTGGGGAAGAATACAAAATATAAAATCCAAAGTAATCCTGGAGGTAAAGTTGACTGCAATTTGTAAGTGAATGGATGTTGGAGGAGATGAAGGTACTTAGGATAGGTGTTGGAGCCATTGATTAAAGTGAAATCATCCTTAAAATAAATAGATGTTATGAAGAAATGTGATGGATTTTATTTTGGACCATTGAGTTTGATTGACTCGTGTGATAACAATTTGGAACATGCCCTTGATAAAGAAGGAAAGAAGAAAGGAAGCATGAAGAAAGGCAAGCTGGCATGTAGGGTGAATATAGAATAGTTTATGACCAGTGATGGTTAAGAGGTCTGTGAATGAAAAAGGACTTTGTAATGAATCTGACAAGCTCAGTGGCTGAATGTAACCTCATCGGGTGATCTGATTACAAATGCCTGACTGGGCAGGTCCAGGTAGGTAGTCAAGCCAGGCCTATAAAAAGCTAACTGTTGGAGGGAACATGTAATCTTGTTAACTATCTTTAAAACCAATCATAGGAATTTCCTGCCTTGCTTTCTCTTCCTTAGCATTTCCTCCTTAACTCAAAATGTATAAATATATGTGAAACTCATTCTTCAGAGCAAGAGAAAGAAAATAAACAATGTAAGATGTACAATTACCCAAATGTTCTGCTTGGAATGATTTTCAAAAGCAGAAGAATATAAAGAGATGCCTATGGCTTGCAGGGTGGAGGAGAAGGAGATCGCAGTTTAAGAGCTGAAGCAGCAGGAAGTTGTAGGTTGGAATTCTCAACAGAGAGTGTAAGTAAGTTACTAAATGAATGCTGGAGCTTGATCTGAACTCAGTTGGTCTGGCTTCAGGGCCTGAGCTTTAACAAGTTGCTATGCTTTATATATACATATATACTAACCTACAGTTTGTTAGTTAGTTCAGCTTTGACAAGTACACTTTTCTCTTTCCAGTCTGTTGCTCATTTCCTAAATCCAGCCCTGTGTCATACCCAAATGCTGACAATTATGCACATCTTAAAACAAACTTACTCTGGGCCAAGTTGACTGCCCTCGTACTAGATTCATACTCTAATGATATCACAGATTAACGTCTCCAGAAGCATCCAGCTGCACCCTGTTATTAACTGACTGAAAAAGGAGCTAGACATTTGCAGGAAAAAAGAGATTTAAAGAAACTAATGTATAGCGTAAATTGAAAGATTCCTTTTGGAGAGTTACTTGTATATTTGTGGACATGCTGCCAATGATAAGCAGATTTAGAAGATAAGGAAGGATTTGGAAACTTACAGGTGATTGAGTAATGGTGAAAATAAATTAAAGATTTTAATTTCATGAGTTTCATTACATATTTTATAAACTTAGGGTATGAGAATCTGAGGAACAACATGTATTCAATGGTGTGAACAGCAATGTAATGGCCTTTAATGCCGAAACCATGAATAACTTATTTCTAACATTTTTTATTAAAGTAGACAGGACAGAGAAGTTTCATTTCATAGGCCATTTGCTCATATTCTGCTGAACTTAAAATTGAATTACAACACTTCACTGTGTTCCACATTCACCTTGAAGACCACTCAAAGCTTCGCTTGTTTTGTGATGCAAGGGCTTGCCCATATGATTTGAGGAGAGCCAGTCATTCCAATGCTTCCCTACTACTTACTGTTCAACTTGGCTAGTCCCCACTAATTTTCACCATCGACACCAATGAGGGAATGAATAAGACTTAACCACAGACAGAACTAAAGACTGGGCCTGTGGAGGGATGCTCCTGAAAAATGGATATTTATGACCCTCAGTTTCAGAGTAAACTCTCAGACTGTGCTAAGGATTTTGTTCATTTGCCTGTGCTATTTAGAGCGGTAGGCATATTGTATTTCCCCAGATGTTCTGCAGTTTGTCTCTTTTTTAAATCAACATGACTGTGTTCTACAGTAAACAAATTTTATTATTTTGAGAACCTTGAAATGAAGAAAATCTTTATAAAAATTGGGTTTATTCAATGTCATTTCCCACCCACAGCTAATGCTGTCGACGTAGTGGCATCATGCTCTTCCATCTTTTCTGTGCATCTTCACGTGTGTTGGCATGTTCACATGTTGCATTTGTATCTTCACATGTGTTTGCATGTTCATTGTTGCATTTGCACTATGTTATGTTAACTTGTTAATTGGAATTTAGCAAATATATTAGAATATTTTCTCCTACTAAATTAGCAAATCCTACTCATGTTTCCCAGATAAAAATATTGTGCAGCAGAAAGAGACTTGCAAACTAAATTACACAGGGAGAAGAAAGGAGCTTATTTATCTTTATACAGGAATCAAAATACTAATACAATTAAGTTGATAATATATAGCATATAAAGGTGGAGGGTTCAAATTCTGGAGCCAGAGTGCCTATACTGGGTTCCCCTCTACTAATGTGTGAAAGCAGACAAGTTACTCATAAGCCTCAGTTCCATCATGTGTGAAGTGGGTGTAAGCATTTCATCACCCTCTCAGTTTCATGTGAAATAAGTGAAATTATGTACATGGAAGCGCTGGGTACATTTCCTGGCATGGGGTTAATATTTAAGAAAAGTTTTCTATTATTTTTATTGTTTTCACTTACAACCTAAACAGAAACAAGCTTTCCCCTCCCCCCTGCTTTATTTCATATGCAAGCATAGTTCCATAACAGTGACACTTGGTCTAATTTACATGAGTCAGTGCATACACACAGTCCCCTCTGACCTGACCAAGCGCCTGCCTCTGGCTGGGCTGCCTTCTACTGGGAAGCCTCAGGATTCGTGCCGCCCCACCCACGTCTCTGCCTAGAACTCTACAGAATAGGTTCAGATAGTCCCCGCAAATCTTCCACATCTTTTGTCTATGTTACAAATTCTGTAGTCCACTTTGCCTGTTTCAAATCACCTTTCATGATGAGCCTCCAGAACATGCAGGTCTTCTTCCCCTTCTGGCAGATCGTGAGACTCAATAATGAGTGTTTAAAGTAACATATTCTTTGCATTCTTCCTTGCAGGCTGAAGGAGGCAAAATGTATTCTAATTATAGGAATATAAAATGCCTTTCCTCTTTCCTTTATTGTCAGATAGTATATTATTTAATGTCCATTTTTATTAATATAATGTCTGTCATAAATGTGGTCAATAAAATTCTATTTCAAAACAGATTAATTGAAGTGAAATAAATATAAATCTCTTACCATAAGCTGTAAAATTAAGTCCCCAAATCTGTTACAGTGTTTTTCTGCTGCCTGTAGAAATTGTGTTCTTTCACTAAGTCCCAAGGAAAGCATCCTGAGAGACCCACACATGGGAGGTGGTGGCATAGCAAGATTAGAAGACTTCCCCCAGGTTTCCATGTCCCATCTCTGTCCCTCCCGTGCAGTGGAGAAAGTGCAATCTTGTCTTCATTGGGGCCAGAAATAGGACTAACGTCCAGAGATTTTGTGCCATATTAAAGCTTAGTCCTTTGGAGCCTGCCGGGCTGCCCTGGGCCCCAGGAAGTGCTAGAGCCACATGGCCTGCAAAGAAAGAAGTGCACAGGGCAATCATGTGTTACCAAGCAAGAGAGAGAAGGGCCTTGTCTTTGTTTGGCTCAGGTTATATTATCGTGGGCTTGGGAAAGACCAGGAACCCTTCAAATTAACAATTAACTTTCTAAGCTTTTGTGAGCTTCTGAGGGGTCCACTTCCTAACCAATCAATCCCCTAGATCTTCTGAGGTTATATCTCATATCCAATCTGATCCTTCCCCAGGCTAGACAGACAGGCCTCTATGGTCATCATCTTGACTCCTATAGGGCATGTACTTACCTCCCCCTTTATTATTCTGTCCCCCCCCCCCCCCCCCGCCCACAATGATCTGCAGGGGATCCACCTGTGGCTCCCTGAGGAGTGTGTGAAGCTCTAACTTCCTGGGGAAGCAAGCAGGGTTCTCTGCTCCCCAGTTTATCATGCTTAATAATGTCTGGTTTCTTTTGCTCCTTTCCTAGGCAAACATATCCACACATAGCCAGCAGCAGTGTGCCACAAAATTTCACTGTTCTCTAAAAGACAAAACAATTATCATTTTTCATGTTTCATTATGATGGAAAACATTGTATCTCTTTGTGTCTCAATTTAGCTTATTTTCTTTTCACAAAAGTAAAAAATATATATGAACTTACATTGAAAATAAAGATGAAAAATGAAATATTTATTACTTTGATATTATATTAAAAATAGTGGCAGTTTGTGAGCAAATAACTTTCTGATCTTTTTTATAGATGTAGGCAGTTATATTGTCTTTTTTAAAACAATATCTCTATATTGTTAAACAATAGTAGTACAAACAATGGTAAGTAACCTACATATTTCCCACTAAATTTGACTTGATTATTTTTCCATATCAGAATTGTTCTATTGAATTAGTTAACAAAATATGAAATTTCATTCACTTTCATAATAAAATTTTAATGACCTTGTAAGCATTTAGGAGTTTTTCGATTTGTTGCCATTAAAACCACCACTATTGTGACCATTCTTTTTTTTTTAAGATTTTATTTATTTATTTATTGTTTTAGAGAGAAGGAAAGGGAAGGAAAAAGAGAGAGGGAGAAAGAGAAACATTAATGTATGGTTGCCCCTCACACTCCCCCAACTGGGGACTTGGCCTGCAACCCAGGCATGTGACCTGACTGGGAATAGAACCAATGACCCTTTGGTCACAGGCCCATGCTCAATCCACTGAGCTACACCAGCCAGGGCTTGTGGCTATTCTTGATGTAATTTTTTTCATTCTATAAGGTTCTTTGAGGGAAAAAAATACAATTAAAAATCTTAATGGACATGAAGATTTCTTTATACTCATAAATAAATACATATATATATGCATGTATAATGATATACATACATATATACATATGGGGGGGAGAAAGAACCAGAGAGTGTGAGAGCACTTTGGATGATTCAAAGAACTTTTCTCCCAAATGATGGATATTTCCTTATTTCAGTCAATGGAACTGATAGGTCTAGAATTTAGAGATAAGGAATGGTAATAAATCAGTCTTCTTCAGTTTTGTGAAAATCTATATATTTAGGATCCACTGAATTTACTTTAGTGCAGAGTACCTAGTAAATGAAATGTGGTCCAATAATGTACTTCCCACTTTTCCTCACTGATGTTGGATTGAATCAAATCTCTTCCTTTTTGAAATAATCTATTTCTAAACCTTAGCACATTATACTCTTTTCTCTATAACTTAAGTGACAGAGACAATTTTTCATATTTTTGTTTATTTTCATAAGCAATCCAAAGAATAATTTTAGTGATTTTTCACACTTGTAGGTGGATAGCCAACATCACAAAGTACATTTCATATCTTAGTAAAACTTGTTTCCATGAAATACTTGCATATTTTATCAAATGACAGTGACTACATTATATTTATAATGAAAGAAAAATCTTCCTCTACAGTATATATATATATTTTTTTACCAAATGGGATTGTGATATTTTATCCAATTTTAGTAAGGCAACTTAAAGAAAGAAAGGAAGAAAGAACTTTATAGAAATTACACTTTTCTAAATTTCCAAGGGGATTCTATTTTTCTTAGTTCCCCTTTCTCCATGATGCTAGCATTCGATTTAAGTAATTTGAAGAATATATTAAGAGTTTGTTGCCAAAGGCAGTTGGTTCTTATGGGCAATTAGGAAAATATTCTCTAATTTGATCATAAAGTATGCTACTATTATAGGAGGACAAACTATTCTAGAAACTATGGTGATTTGATGAGTGAAAGGTATACTGGACATAACATGGAGAAGTAAATGGGCTGTGAAGGGCAGAAGTAAAATTGCAAGCCACTTCCCAACTTATTAATGGCATCGCACTTTATTAAAACATAAACATCTGTAAGAGCCTGAGTTTGTGTTTAAAATGGTTCTCATAATTTCTTTTCATTTCTAGAATGGTTGTTCTATGTATCTCCAACATTTATAATACACAAAATCCAGGACAAATAACACCCCTGTTTTATTAGAAAATCTTTTACTATAAAATTATAAGCATGTATTTCTGTAGTATAAAAATATCAGACTCAAGTACACCATATGACATTTTAGGTGAAATGTTCAAATTAAGACTATAAATTATTATACCCATATTATCACCCTACCAACCACACTCAAGCAGGCCTTAGTTCTGCTGGGCCCTGTATATTTTCTTTAAAACTTTGAGATCATTCTTAATCTTCTTAACAAGTATGTAATACAACTAAAATCGTGTGAAATATGACCCAGAGTATCATAATGAAAGTAAATTAAAATTAGGGGTGGCCCAGTTACAAACTTCTAAATCAGACCAAGTTGACAGAATTTGACAGTTTCAGGTTAATTGAGGCTAGAAGACTATGCCTACCAGAATACACAAAATAAGGTTTACTTCGATGTTTGCTTTTAGTGTTAGGTTTTGTACAAAACCTAATCTGTCTTATTATAAATAATTGTGTTGTTTTACATATTTTGAATGCTGAAAGCCCTTTATGTAATGATCATATTATAGAAGGCTAAATATTTTAGAGAATTCCTTTTAACACGGGTGGCTGCTGAAGGCAATGAATGGGTATATGGGAATTTCAAGCTTTAGGGACAGTGACAGGAGATAAGCTGCGTACATTTGTGAAGAAAATGCAGGTGTGAACTCTGCCAAATGACCTCAGTGAGTGTAAAGGAAAATATTCCCACCTCATAATGCTTTCACTAAAACAAAGAAGATTACAGTGGAAATACACTTCTCTGCTTTTGGAATGGCCCTCCTTCCCCACAAGTTATGTATTTTAAATTGGGACAATTTGACTTTCACTTCTTAAGATACAGCAGTGTTATACTGCCTACATGGAATGGACATGTGGACTTTTACCCCTAATCATAATCCCCAAAGGGAAATTACTTTCGTGTTTAATTGGTCCATTAATAAACATAATAATAATGTTAATGACTATAACAATAACATTATTGTCACCAACTAACATTTTATAATTCTACTAAATCTAAAATATGATTTAGGATGTGAACAACATAGAATAAAAATCTGTAACAACAAGTTATTATAATTAAGAGAAAACAATTACAATTTGATTAGGAACAATAAGAGAGCATAATATAAGAGGATGAAGAAAGGATCTGGATAAACATTGTTACAGTAATAGATGAGTAGATGCTCTTTTAATCAACTTCCTACATTGCTTCATTGCCACAATTCACAGTCAATTTCCTCCCAGCAAATGCTCCCAGTGGCCAATTCTCCACCTCGTTACCTTATTTTTGAATGTTTCATTTCCCCACCAGCAAACAACTCTAGGGAATGGAGACTTGAGTTCATTTTTATTTTTTCATTAACCTTTGAATCTGTACCACAAGACATCAGTACAAATAACTGGCCTAAAATCCTACTAAGATTTTCCTTGTTTGCTTCCTTTTTTTTATTATTAGAGGTTAAAGTGAAGGGGGGAAAAGGGAAAGTTTCTTCCATGGCAAACCAATAAAATAGTTCACCATTGATTTTTAAATTTAGAAGATTTAGCTTAGATCTTCGCAGCATTATGTGATTTTTGTGTGTGCTGTATTGAAACACATCATATCATATCACTTCTCCACAGCCAAATTCCCTCTTTATAATTATTATTGATTTTATCTTTGTCTACCTTGGGATTTCATATACAACTGAAGTCTTTTAGAGAAAAGGCACTCTTCCATTTAAATAGACCTATGAAAATGCTTTATCATATTTGTTTTCACCTACAAACAAGAGAAAGAGACTGTTTTTACTGGACTCTTTCAGTGCTGAAAATTCAAGTTTACCTTAAGTATTCTTTTGTCAGAGTAGCTTACTTCTTCAACTACCACTTCTTAAGACAATTTTTAAAAGAAGACAAGATTTATCCTCCACCATTACAATACTTAAGAGAGAGCTAATATTTTCTCTACATCAACTATTTTCAGCATTCTATCTAGCATAAGAAAGAATGTGTCAATATGTGCTGTAGTAAACAAACATCGTCATAAAGAAAGGAGTGGAGAATGGAAAACCACTTTGGTTTCCTGAATATTATATCCAAAATAATGTAACCAAAAATCATTTAGTGAGCCTTTTCAATGAAGAACATGGGCCCAAAAATTAATAAAAGAGTCAGTCCAGTTATGGCATAAATTTTCTAAAAACATTAATTCCCAATAAATATTTTTTCATCAACAACAAGGAAAAAACATACATTCTATGGGACTATGGTAGATAAAATAATAGATTCCCAAAGATTCCATGTCTAAATGCTTGAAACCTGTAAATGTGTTGATTTATATGGTAAAGTGACTTTGAAGATATTATTGTGTTAAGAATCTTGAGTTGGGAAGACTATAATGGATTATCCAAGGAAGCCTGATACAATCAGAAGAGTGCTTATAAGAGGGAGGCAAAAGAGCAGAAAAAAATAAGTGATAACAGAAGCAGAGGTTGAAGCAAGGCAGTGTGAGTCAAGAAATGCAAGCACCCTCTAAAAACTGAGAAAATGCAAGAAAATGGGTCACTCTCCAGAGGGAATCCAGCCCTGCCAACAACTTGATTTTGAATTCCATCCTCTAGAATTGTAAGAAAATAAATTTGTGTTGTTTTAAGTACTGAGTTAGTGATGATCTGTCATAGCAGCAACAGGAATCTCATGCAAGAACAGAGATCACATTTGACATGTTCCCTATGGTTTTCTCAGCAGTAAAAATATTACTTGGTTTCTAGTAGGAGGGCAATACATATTTAATGAATGAATTAATTTGTTGACGAATAGTGGCTCTGTAATGAAATATTGTGAATCATGGAGTGTAGACTAGTACATGGGCAAAGCTCTTTCCCCCGCAACACTTGGAACAGGAGGCAGGCTTTGAAAGCTTTAATTCCTACCACTGTATTTGAGATCTCGACAGCCAGTGGTTCCAATAAGATAAACACTTGTTCTCATCCCTAAAGTTCAAGAGGAGGGAAATTGATCTAATGTAATAGGCACCTCTGCTTCACAAAATGATCCATGGTTCATATTCCTTTCTTTTTTATTCCAGCATTGCCTGTGAGGGCAAATATTGAAATAAGAATTATCTAAAGTTTTGTTCATGACAAATCTGTCAATTGATGCAGACTGTCCTCTGAGAACTTGACTGGGGCTGGTGAAAAAGTAGCAATTCGTGATCTCTCCATGTGGCCTGAACTTGCTCACGGCATGGTGGCTATCATCTGAAGTTGAACATCCAGACACAGGAAGAAAGCCAAATGGAAGTGATTTCATTTTGTATTAACTAGACTCAGAATATACATTCTGCTGGTTTTATCATACTCTACGGTAAAGATAATCACAAGTTTCTAATCAGACTCACAAGGAGGGAGAGCAGAATCTATCTAGCACACGTTGGGAATGCTAGGTTATCAGAAGAACGTGAGGGATGGGACATGTACCTATGTGCCATAAATGAAAGCTACAGTCAGAAATCCAGTGGAATGGAGGGAAAGAAAGCAAAAAGCAGGCAGTTTTTTTGGTGAAATGATATGATGTGGATGTTGAATATATCATTTTTGTGCACTTCTCTTAGAGTGGAATTGAGTGAAGTATCTATACCTATGTGACACAGGCTAGCTAAAGTCCCAAGGAAAGGGTAGTTATCACTAAAAGGAGAGATAGGAACCAATGCCTCTCATAATCTGCTGCACCGTCTCTATGCACATCTTGCCTCCTAGTGTTAGAAGACACCACTCCCTCCACCAGTGAGACAACCTACTGTCCAATTGAGTCATTACATTCAGATGAGATACTAGGATATTTGCGGGCATTTCTTTCTACCAAATAAATCATCCACCTATCATTCAGGACAACTATATAGTACTTGGAGTAAAAAAAAATTAATTATACTAAAATTTTCTATTTGGAAAAAGAAACAATGGCCAGGCATTCACTGGTCAAAGCAATAATAGTTTTCTAGACAAGAATTACAGAGTCTTCTTATCTTATGACTGGAGTATGTTTCTTGCTTAGAACTCATTTCTGCTTATTCAAATTTCTGTCCTTAGTGTTTTATTTCTGTGCTTTTTAAAAAATGTGTCCATGTATATCCTTCCTGGCCACATCTGCTTGGATATTAAAGAGATTGCTTTACTCAGGAACACAGTAGTTTTCATAGTCTGCTTCTGCTCCTACTGACTTGGGAGCTAGAGATTTTTTGAAGATAATCACACAATTTTCTTGGTAAAATCATTACTTAAAAACAAACAAACAGTGAACTTCTGGTTTAATTGCTTCAACTATACCTATGTGTTTGAAACCAGCTCCAAGGCTCTTTTCTGGAGATCATTACCAAACCTGTTCTTATGGGCCAGCTTTCTCGTTCAGCCAGTGTCATGTGCTAGTGTTTTAATCCTGGCTCTATCAGAAATATAAAACCATATAAAACAATAGGCATGTTTGGAAACAACACCCTTAATCTCATCATGGGCACAGATCATCTATAGATTTATTTGTTGGGCTGAGAATTCTTAGTGGGCACCCTTTTGAAAGGCTTCAAGCAGCCTGGTGATTTCCTACTGTTGGGATGATAAAACAACTGGCTACTCCAACCCAGTCAAATCCCATGTTTCTAAAATCCTCCTATTCTCTTCAAACTCTGATTGAAAATTGTCAATTCTTTCATGAGCTCATTATTTCTTGGAATAAGCTGGTTAAATGCAGCAATAAGCAGCTAACACATGGTAACATTCTGACTCCTTCCAATAGTCTTTTGCAGAGATGCAGGCTCTATAACCAAGTGCTTTGATCTTCCAGCATCAGAGACAGTATCTTAAATAAATCTACTACCTTCACCTTGATTGCAGTTTCAATTCCATAGATTTTTTAGGTTTTGGGAACAGGCAGGAAACTTGGGGTAATAAACACACAATACAATATATAGATGATGTATGGTAGAATTGTACACCTGAAACCTGCATAATTTTATTAACCAATGTCACCCCAATAAATTCAACTAAAAGAAAACTTTAAAAAAATAAAAAACTAAAAGAAATGTAAAAAAATCAATTTACCAATTCCTTATTGGCTAGAGGAAAGGTGAAGTTGTTAAAGCTAATAAATCCACTATTTTTGTGCCTGAACACAATACAAGCAATTGCCCAGTTACATTACAAATCCAAGAGTTCTGTGCTCCAAGAAGCAGTCCAGGGACCCAACAAACTGGCTGCGCTATCTACAACACACAGCTGTGAATGTCGTGCTCCCTCTCATTTGGGAGCAAGGTCCAGAAAGAGTGAGTCATGAGAAATCATACTTATGATGTTGTTATGTCTCTTTAGTAAAAACTTAGTCACGTGGCACACTTTGCCACAAGAGAGGCTGAAAAGTCTACTGTCTAGTTTGATGACCATGAACCTAGGCCTTGAACATAATTGATTTGGATGAGAGCCACTGGGCTGCTACTGCTGTGGATACAACCTATTATATATCATTTTTGCCAAGGAGCTGTCTCATATTATCTGCCTGAGTACATTAAATCAGAACTTCTTGAAAAGGGCACAAAATGATAACTATTTCTTCTATTATTTACAGTATATAGCAACAGTTGATTTTTCAAAAATTGCAAGGCCTCAAATGACTGGAATCACAGTCAATTAAGATTATAGGCTATAGAGGTATATTTCCTTCTATTTCTGTTTGCAAACATTACTTCTAACCAATATGATTTACCTTTTATACTCTTGTACTGAAGGAACTGAGGAGCAACCAAAACACAGCAATATTCTGATGTTTTAAAATCAGTTTTTCTAAAGCTATTGGTTTTGTATACCCAATGGACTACTTAGCAAATGGTTTTGCAATGACAGAAAATTGTCAATATTTTTCTAGCCTGCATTATCTCTCATACTGCTGGGAGTAGCCATATGATACAACCCTGTCCAGTGAAAAGTTTAAGTAGATTCCTGGTTTTCTCTTACTGGTGAAAACAACTTGGTGTGGTTTAGAACCACAACATAGTGTGGTTCTAAATCATTGCACTTAGTTGTCACTACTGGTAAATATTAGAGCATGCCTGTCTGTTCCTTGTGATTTTCACCTAAATTGCCACGTGTGCAGGATCTGTGCTTTGTGTTGTCCCTTCTGCCTGACTGTGGGCTAGCCCCAGGACTTGGGCTTACCAATGGAACATAATGGAAATGGTGTTGTGCCACTTCCTGACCTGAGCATTAAGAAGGCCTGGCCACATCAGTGTTTGTGCTTTCAGGAAATCAGAACCACCATGTGAGAGGTCGTCTGACCCTGATGGAAGGTCCCCATGGAGAAATCAGTTAGGGCTCTCATAGGGAAAGGGAGAGGACCTGAGATGACAGGGAGAGACAGAGCCTAATCGCTGTCAGCTAGCAAGAGAAACGCAGCCGTCCAAGTGACCAGTGGCAAGACAAGAAGAAGTGCCCGGGTTAGCCCAACCAGTATAGCACAATTGTGAAAAACCAGAAAGACTGTTGTTCTTTTAAGTAATTCAACTTTGTTATGGTGTGTTTTGTTATGAGAGTTAATCACAATACAGATGCCAGAAGAGAGATACTTCTGAACTAAAATAAAGAGGCATGGATTTAGAAACAGGGCAGTGCACAAATATTTGAAAGGCCTCATGGAAACTAATGCAATTATGAAAGGACGGGGAAAAATTATTGCAAACCTTAATTAAGTGGACCTGAGTTAAGCACACTATGATCAGCAGTTGCCTGCATAATGCAGAAGATAGAAAGTCTTCATATTAAACTAGAGGATATGACTTCAAAATTTGCAGACAGAATGTTGAATGTACCAAGTGGCTTTCTAGCTGCCTAGAATACAATACTGAAGGAGTGAGATGAACTGAAGAAGGAATTGTTAGTTTTTAAGATGCAATTTAGAGGCAAAAATGAAAAAACCTGGGCTTACTGGGTTCAAAAATAGTTTTTCATCTCTAGTCTCCTTGGCAAAAGAGTCTCAAAGTAAGAAATGCTATTAAGACAAATATTAAATCCAGGGCCCTGCCATTAAAAGTGGCCTCAAGTCAGGTGTGGTTCTAAGGGTCTTTGCTGATACTCAGAAAATGTCAAATGGTTATCTCATAGACTCTCTCAACAAGAACAACAAAATTACTTATAAAAATCTTAAGGATGTTCTTCCTAGACACTCCCTGCTAGATAATAGTTCTTGTGAGACTATTGATGGCATTGTACCAGAACACCCTGACTCTCAGTCCAAAGTACAAGGGCATGACTTGAAAAGAGATGTTACATGGTGTTGCTTCTGTGTAATGAAGTGAATTATTATTTAAGACCTAAGAAATACACAATTTTGTAAAGGAATTATATAAGCTTAAGAAAAAAAGTAACAGAAAAATAACCCCCAAATAAAAGAGGATTCAATTTCCCCAAATTACTCAGGCAAGAAACAGAATGAGAAAGAAACTTAGTGGAAAAAGGGGAAGATTTCTTATGAAAAAGAAAAGGGGGTTCAGAAAGTTTCAAGAAACATGGAACAGAATTGGGTCCCAATCAAGTCCCTGACAATATGTTCCTGTTTGGATTTCAAATTTTTAAATGGGCAGTTCCCACTCAGTGCCTTTTGTTTTATTCCTTTGTGAAATAAGTACCTGTTTTAGTTTTTTGGGGGGTTCTAGTCCCAGCATTGCATACTGTGTGTGTGTAGGTGAATTTGTCTACTTAGTTGAAAGCATTTAAATAAAGTAGAGTATTGTGACAGAAGACCTGTATGTGCAGTGATGATATCCCTGATCTCAAGTCTGACCTTGATTCCATAATCCAATGAGACATCTGGTGGTTTTGGGTAGGGTGGAATAAGCGAGTGTCTTTTAAATGGGGAAAATGTAAGTCATTAGGGGCAGGATGACATACCATGGCTACCTGTTAAATGATGACCCCAAATATAGTCTCCTATTTTTGAGTCTGGAGTGGGCCTGTGGTTATTTGCAGGACTAGAAAGTCAAGCTAGAACCATTAAAAGGACTGGCAGTTACTGCATTTGGGCATTTGGGCTCCTGGAAAACTTCAATGGCCGAGTAGAAATCTGCCTACCAGGAAGAAGGAATAAAGTGGTTGAGTCAGATGAATTGAGAGAAAGACAAAAGAGAGAGAGAGAGAGAGAGAGAGAGAGAGAGATAGCAAGGCCATCATGTGAGTTGAAAGCTAATCCTCCAGCTTTCAAGACCAGCATATCTTTTCATGTGACCTGAGCACAGTTGGCAACTTCTTGAGAATTAAGTCATTATTTTTATAATATAATATAATCCAATAATAATAATCAATTTTAAGACATTACATTTGAGTTAATTGGTTATGTAGCAGTAGATAACCACATCTTATTCCTTTGACCCTCTCTTTCTGGAGCCTGGATATAATACATAGTGATACAACAGCCTTCCAGTGACCAGGAGGCCACTTGAGTGAGGCTAAAGTTCAACACGTTGAGGATTGGAGGGGAGAGACCCAGAGAACCTGGGTCTGTGATATTATCATAGGGACTCTACCCCATTCTCTACTGTCTTCCTCTGAACTTCTCTTGTTTTGTAAGAGAAACTCCTCTTGATGAAGCATGTTGTCTATTTTTAGTAGATCACATTCTTAAAATGTGCCTAAACTGTTTTGTTAAAAGCTCCTGCTTTTGCCAAACATTAAGTGATGCTTGGCTTCCGCCTGTGAATATAACCTGCGTAACCTATTTCAAAAACATAGATTTCAGGATCCAGAAAGTAACCCAGCTATCAAAGCATTGCGTTAAGGCATCTGTCTTTTGAAACAGTAGCCCAGTAGTGCCAAAGAGGATAAAAATGCCTTTGTGCCCAGGCAGATTTGGTGAACATGCACATTAAATTATTACATTAGGACTCAGGTGATTAGGTGAAGCTTTGGGACTAATAATTTCTTCTTTTCTGTAGATGGAAATTAAGCTAGAACTGTATTAGTTTCACTTTGTTCCATTTTTTAACCTTATATTGTCACTTTGCTGCGTATACCAGCAGTGTAAATCCAAAAGGATTTTTAAAGTTAATGAAGCAGTATTAAATGAGTTCCAGTTAAATATGAAAAAGTTAAAATATAGTCATAAACTATTACATAGAAAAACTTTTAAAAATCATAAAGCCTAGGTTCTTTTAACATTATAGCTTAGCTTAATAACAAAAAAAAGATACCATTGAGAGCAAATATTCTATTAAAAAATTTAGGAAATTAGAACATTACTCCCCCAAAGGACTGTTTTTTTTTTTATACAGATAATATGGGTCAAGATATCTTATGTTTCTTAATTATACAACATTTTGCTTGTGACCAGATTTGGTGGAGATTGTGAAGTTGAAAACAGTTTACTAAAGTCAGGGCATCCAAATCATGATGAGAGTTAACATTCACCTGCATGTGAGAAAAACATCACTTCTCTTAGTCATATTCATATTAGGAATTATTTTGATCAGGCATTGTGATTTTCAATGAAAATTTTCAAGGCCATTGAAAAATCACACCATTTTTTTTCTGTGTCATTCTAAATTCTTCAGAGGATAAATAAGGGAAGTGAATGGCTCTGTTAGACATTTCTCAATCATCTTTAAATGGGTCATGGTTTTAAATAGGATTTGTCAAATTAGAAGGATGTGAACTAAATTATATCTAAGCTTCACTGTACCATCTGTTTAATGAATTATTTGCAGGGGGTCAGTGAGTCATGAAATTATAATTGCAATTCATCTTGGAAAGAATCGTATCAATGTATATTTTTCACTAAAGTTAAAGTCAAATACCAGCCTCAGAAAATACTGAAAAAGAGATAACTGCACCATAGCCATAGATATTCAGTGTCTATAGCAAATAAAAAATCCACTTATTAATGTCTCACATGTAGTATTGCTAAATCCATCTCATTTTTTATTTAGTTTCATGAACCTGGAGTTAGAACAAGGATATATGATTAAAATAATTAAGCCACTGAAGCATCTTTGACCTTTCAAATGGCCTGTGACATATTTTCAAATATGCATAAAACCTGTATTTCATATAGTTTTATTATAACAGAGTTGGACTTACTTATTTTATTTTGACTGGTTTATCTTATTTTTGATTTTCCATTTCTGTTTTACTCGTTACTGTTTTGAAATTGCACATTCTATTTTAAATATTCTTTAAATATACTTAAAATTTTAACATGTGTATTTGACTAAAATAATTCTTAATAATAAATTGCTGCTCTTCTTGTGAGCAATATAAACTAATGTTAATGGTTCACATTTTCTTACCCACCACTTTTCTAACACCTTTAATTACTGTATTTAATTCCATTTTTTCCATTATCAAATATTGACATTTTCTTAACCCTTTTTGAGATTCACCACCATTTTTAGAAAGTTCTAATCTCACCAATTTTTCAGATACATCACAGTATGATCTGTGCCTACTTTCCTCTGAAAGGAATTATGTTAAATAAACTTATTTTACTAAATATTTTTTTAGTGTTAAGCTCTCTGCTTTTATTTGTTTAATAATATTCTTATTTTCTTCTCAAGATTCACTTACTTGAGCTTAGGTATATAATTCACGACTGAGAGTTGTTTCCTTCCAGGATTCTTTCTAGGAAGGTATCTAGCTTTTATTCTTGAAAAGTCGGGTGCTACCTATCTGCTGTTCCTTAGCAGAAGGCTGGAATAAACACTAGATTTTAAAACATTTTCTTTATGTTTTATGCTTTATAAGTTCACCGTAGTGCATTTATATTTCTTCAACAACTGTTGAGTGTCAGCGAGGTGCTGGTCGCTATTCTAGGACCCTTGTGTATAGCAGTTTAGGGAGTCACTATGATGCCTCCACCTGAAGACTGACATCTCCCGTCAAATATGCAAATGCCTCAGCTGGGATGGCTTCATTATTGTCCCCTTTTCCACACTCTTGTCTTTCTAAACCTTTACTTAGATCTATTTTGAACATTCTCATTCTATATGCACATCTTTCAATTTCTTATTTATGTTATCCCATCCTTAACTCTCTGTGGTAAATCCTTCAATACATATCCTTATTTCTGTTATGAATTTTCTCTTTCTGATCTTAGAATGTTTTTATGATATTAATGTTAGATATTTCTTTTTTAATACAGTACTTATAGCTATAAATTTCAATCTGAGAACTACTTTAATTAGCTCTTGTGAATTGTGCCGTGTTGTATTTTCATTTTTATTCTTTTCAAAACATTTACATATGTCCATTGAAATTTCGTATTGACCCACTGGCTATTTAAGAGTCTGTTGTTTCATTTATATATATTTGCAAATTTACTTCTGACAATGATTTCTAACTTTATTGAGGATGAAGAATACTTTCAGTATAGTAGACTTAAATTGAAATCTCTCTGGTAATAAGCAAGCAACAACAGTAAAGATGGTCTCCAATTTATAATGGCCCAATGTAATTTTCCAGCTTTATGATGTTGTGACATCAATACACATTAGTAGAAACTGTACTTCAGATTTTGAGTTTGATTGCATCTAGGGCTAGTGATGTGCTGTATAGTACTCTTTCACAATCCTGGACAGCAGTGAGCCCCAGCTTCCAGTCAGCCACATTATCAAAAAGGTAAACATACGATACTCTACAGTGTGCATTCATTGTGTTAAATGATTTTTCCCAGTCGTAGGCTAATGAAAGAGTTCTGAGCATGTGGCTAGGCTAAGTTATGATGTTTGGTACGTTAGGTTTATTAAGTGAATTTTCAAAATTAAATATTTTCCATTTACAATGAGATTGTCTGGGTATAATCCAATTATAAATCAAGGTACATCTGTATGTATTGAAGAAAGTAATGCCATGGACTTGAACCAGAGGACAGTCTGTCCCAGGACTGAGCTTTGAAGGGGTCCATTATGGCTCTTCTTTTGGCCATGCTCCACCCCATAGGATAAGCATTTCATAAAATTGAGAGGAAAGAAATAGTTCAAGCTGATGACATCCATCTTTCAGATCATGCTATGGTACATAGGGACCTAGAAATTTTTCCCCAGAGGAATTTCAGCCTGCTTCCAGGGCTCGTGTTCCTCTCTTCCAGCTCAGTCTTTTAAGTGAGCCACATATACAATATGTGCAGAGGTCAAAGGGACCAAAGTGAAGCTGTTTTGCAGGGGACACAGGGGTTGACTAAGATTGGACAGGTCAACTGAGTCATCCAAATGTGTGTACACAAGGCCTCTTTGAGGACAATGTTGGGGGGCCAGATCTCCCAAAGACACAATATTCTGGTGATGACCTTTGAGGATCCAGATATTCAGTGAAAATCTGGCCATTATTAAGAAAGCATAGAGAGAGAACAAGCATATTTTATGTCACAGTTAAACTTGATTTGAAAATCTGAAGTATTGAAACACATGTTATACAAGTCTTGATTATTATTCTTGCCCTAGGCCTAAGAGTGCCCCAACCTGATTTAAATATTACATTAGATATGAGGAACAACCACATTAGATAGAAACTACAGTTTAAGCTCTACTTTTATAATAATATAATATACTCCATTTCATGTCTTATTTAGCAAGGAGCCCTTGTGGTCTTTGCTAATTCAGTTACAGTTGCTTATTCAATAGTCTCATTTTTTTTCAAAAAAAATGTATTATGTTTGCACATCAAAGATTTAGTTCTCAAAAACTGTGGAAGATGTATCTTCCTCAATATTTTTTAAAGATTTTATTTATTTATTTTTAGAGAGAGGGGAAGGGAGGGAGAATGAGAGGGAGAGAAAAATCAATGTGTGGTTACTTCTCACATGCCTTTTACTGGGGACCTGACCCGCAACTCATGCATGTGCCATGACTGGGAATTGAACTGGTGACCCATTGATGTGCAAGCTGGTGATCAATCCATTGAGCCACACCAGCCAGGGCTCTTCCTCAATATTTTTTAACTAAGTTTCTATAAATAAGACTGATTATTAACCATAAGCAAAACAAAGTTTCTGTTCAATCTATTTACAGCTATTTCATTATACCAATAAATACTTAACTCTCTCTCACTCTTTCTCTCTCTCACATACACCACATACACACACATTTCAAATGGAATCTTATCAATAACTTGATAATACAAATTTGGGTATTAATGCTAAGGTAGCTTAATTTGATTAAAAATATACAAAATCATTTTCTTTCCTCTGTCTCAATTATTTGAAACTCCTTATGGATAATCAAGCTGGTGATGTTTTATATGTGAAGTCCTGTATATTTCTACCACAGTACATTAACAGCTGTGATTCAGATGATCTTACGTATTATTAGTAAGCGACATTTTGTTAAATGGTACATGGGAAATTTCATGGAGGTACTGATCGATGTTTAGGTTTGGGGAAGCAGAGCCTAGAATAACATCTTAAGGATGTCTCAGATATGTTCATTTCCTTAGGCTGTTGGTCCATAACTGTTATGTTAACATGTAATCTGGAATGCCCGAGGTCCTTCCTTCACAGCCTTCCACAAGGGACTGAGAGTCATAATGAAACACATTCCTGAAGCCCAGTTATCATCTGATAATACTGTCATTAACACTTGTTATCACATAATTATACTGTACCTGGGCCATCTCAGACCCAATTTAAGAGAAGAAAAAATACTGCATCTCAAGGAAATATATGAAAATAAAGCACTGTAAGGAGTGCCTGAGTGATGGTATAGTGTCAGAGAGAATGATACATCTTGTCAACTGGCCTATTAGCAGTTTGGAATGGCAATAACCAAATCAGGTTCTCCCCATCCTTCCCCCATCCTTCACATATTAGTTACTTGTTAAATCTTCTACCTTCCCAAACTGGAGCAGTTGCCTCGGCAATGACATTTTTAGTGATGAGAGAAAATCATAATAGCTGTGGGTAATTGTTAGGAAGAATCGACACGACTCTGAACTTTATAGGTCATGGTATCTCTGTAGCCTGTGGGTATAGTTGCATTTTGTAAAAGATAACTGTGTCTCCCTTAGCATCTTCCTTTTTCCTATTTTTTCATCATATGTAAGTTTACAAAGGTCAGGTGTCAGTAGCATCTAGAATAAGAGCTTTTGTGGCTCACTTTGAAAGGTTACTTGAGAGAAGATCTCATGAAGCAGCAGTACCCCAAAGTGATGTGGGAATGAGGCTAACACCTCATTACATCCTAAGCCAGCTTCTAACACATTAGAAGTACAGGGTGCTGGATGTGTCTGAGGGCTTTGGTCTCTATCTACTAAATAGAAATGAAGAGGCATCTCAAGGACCCACTTGTACTTCTGAGGTCATGTGCACAGCACATCAAAACAATGTGAAGATTAATTCTGCCATAACAGTGCTATCATTGCAAAACAAGTTTCTCTGGTGTCAGGAGGAAAATAAATTTCTGAGATCCACACAAGAGAATAGGGTTCTGTGGTGAATGAACCTTAGTGATGATATAAAATTAATAGTGTTTCCTTCTTGATTTCCCCATGCCCATACATCCTTGTCTCTCACACCATGGAATGAGTCCAATCTTGTCTTAAGTAGGTCCAGTGTAAAGGCCATTGCCCAGAGGTTCTGCCCCATACTAACATACAGTCTATTCCAGCATGCAGCTAGCACAGCATATATTTCTAGCTGCAGTCCTTTGCTGGGCTGTAGTATTCAGGTTCTCTCCTGGAATCTACGTGTGGAGTCTGCATGGCCAGGGACCATGTGGCTGCTAAGTCCACATGGCTTGCAGAGAGAGGACACGTGAGTGCATGAGGCTAGTGCAGGTCACAAACAAGAGAAGGAGGGCTTCTGTCCCCATTCAATTACATTATCTTAGGTTTGACATGGACCAGGTGTTTTTTCTAATTGGCCAATGAAATTTCCAAGCTTTGGCACACTTTTGTTGGGTCCATACCTCCTAGGTAAACTGACAGGCCTCTTTGATCCTACACCTCCCTCTGCATGCCCCCCGTCCAAATCCTGTCCCAGAGGGGAAACAAGAAGACTTTTAATCACCTTGATGGATCAATGCTGTAATCTTTTTGACTGTGAAAATCTGTAGCTTCATGGCTAAGCACACAGGCTTTTGCGCTCCAGTATTTTGAGCTCAATAGCTAATTCCCTTTTCTCCCATTTTCTTACTAAATACTGATGGTAACAATACCTGAAACACATATTTAATTATTGATTAGAATAAGAACTATAATGCAAAATATTGCCTGAAACACCTATTTAATTATTGATTAGAATAATAACTATAATGCAAAATATTTGTAATAATGGAGAAAATGTCACAGAACTTACTTCTCTATTGACAATAATACTACACTTTATTGAACATTTCAAATACAGAAACTTTTAATTGGCTACTTTTTCTGTGAAACTAGAAATATTCTGGCATGTATTTTTCAAGAAAACAATGACATTCAGTGCCCTGCCAATTTTAAGATAATATTTTTATGATATCTACTTAGTTTTAAAAATGCAGTTGGCAATCTAAACTGAAGAAGTAGTTGGTTAATATAATAAACCATTTCTAGATATTTTAGCTGTGAATTACTTATGACAATTATAATTGAATCAATGTGAATGTTTATTGTTTGAATGTGAACTGATGACTCTTACTATTGCACATTTAATAAAGGAACACTTTTTAGTAAAGCATGGGCTAGATCTACTTCTGAGTTATGCTCATATTTTAGATTGTTATGATATTTGCTACAATTAATACATTTTCTTCTTTCTATTTTGTATTGTTTTACTGTTGAAACTATCCCCACCCCTTTTATCCACCTCCACGAAGCCCTTGCCCCTGCCCCTTCTCTCAGGGCGTTACCACATTGTTGTCTGTGTAAGATTTGCCCACTGAGATGCATTGCAAGCAGGGTTGTTTTCTTAATGGTGTGTTTATTGTTAGGATATGAGGATGAACATTAGATATGTTTGTAGAAGTTGTGTTCAGCAGTAGTTTCAGAGGCAAAAGCAGAAAAAGAGGCAGAGAGATACCGAGAAAGAGATACAACAACAGAAATCTGGTAGACATGCAAATGTGTTAGTAGTTTTTATATTTTAGTTTTTATTTATCTTCTTTGGGAAAACTTTAAAAGTATATCTCAAAAGAAATATTATTTATAATAATTCACTAAAAGACATGTATTGCAGATTCCAGTTTGTTATTTATCATTTAGCTGTATATCTGAAAATCATACACACACACACATATACACATACATAACTTCTCTAGCCAAATCAAAATAAACTTGAGCCTGGTAATCAATTAAGAATTTTATGAACTAAATTCTTCTCTGTAAAAAATTTCTAAGAATTTCTGCTTAACATTTGAAACATTATATTATCTATCCAGGCATTTGCTTGTTTCCTCTGCCAGAAAGTCTTATTTCACTGGTACTTCAACCAGTGAAATGTTTTTTATAGATTGTGCTGCTTTACCCACTACCGACTTTTCCCAAACAATTGGAAACAAGATGCTTCTGCCACTAATCAGAACTCAGTCTATACCTGGTTGCAATGATTAACACAAATAACTGAAAGGGCAATAAAGCCATGATATACTTATGCTGCTGGCCATGTTCCTCCCCATAGGACAAGCATCCCATAAGGCAAGGGGATAAAAATAGTTGAATCTGATGACATCCACCTTACCCCCTCTTCCAGATCATGCTTTGGTACACAGAGATCTAGAAGTCTTTCCACAAGGACTTTGAGACTGCTTTCTGGGCCATGTTCCTCTCTTCTAGCTCTGTCTTTCATGAGCTGCTACACATACGAGGTGTGCAGAAGCCAAAGCAGCCAAAGTGGAGTTGTTTGTAGAGGCCAATTGATTGACTGAGCCCAGACAGGTCAACTGAGTTACCCAAAAATGTGTACATGAAGCCTCTTCCAGGAAAATGGTGAAGGCGAGCTCCCCTAATATCCCCATATTCTGGTGCTGAAATTTGAGGAACCAAGATTTTGAATTCATATCTGGCCTTTGTTAAGAAGGCATAGTTGTCAAAGTGGGAGAACAAAGCACATTTTAATTGACAGTTGAACTTGCTATGTAAATTTTAAATATTGAAACACATGTTATATGAATCTTATCTGTTATTCTTGCCTTGGGCCTAAGAATGTTCAAGCCTGATTTAAATGCCACATTAGATATGAGAAAGCAACCACATTACATAGAAACTGCAATTTAGGCTCCACTTTTAAAATACAATGTCATATTCCATTTAATGCCTTATTTAGCAGGGAGCCCTTGTGATTCTTTGGTAATTCACTTACAGTTGCCTATTCACCAAGCTTAATTTGTCCCTGGTCTGGGGGAAAGTATTTTGTTTGCATATCAATTTTTTTTCTCAAAAAATGTGCAAGATATATCTTCCTCAATAATTTTTAAATTAGGTTATGTTAATAACACTGATGATTATTTATAAGCAAGACTTAAATATTTTATTTGATCTTATTTACAGCTATTTAGTTATCCTTATATATGCTTAAAGGCAAACACAAACATTTCAAATAGAAATAGAAATAAATGGCCTGGAAAAATCAAGAACCAAAATGGAAAATGATCAATAACTTGATAATATCCACTTGAGTATTAATGTTAATGTAGCTAAATTCAACTTGAAAATATACAAAATCATTTTCTTTCCTCTGTCTCAATTATTTGAAACTCCTTATGGATAATCAAGCTGGTGATGTATTATGTGAAGTCCTGTATATTTCTACCACAGTACATTAACAGCTGTGATTCAGATGATCTTACGTATTATTAGTAAGCGACATTATGTTAAAGGTACATGGGAAATTTCATGGAGATACTGATCGATGTTTAGGTTTGGGGAAGCAGAGCCTAGAATAACATCTTAAGGATGTCTCAGATATGTTCATTTCCTTAGGCTGTTGGTCCATAACTGTTATGTTAACATGTAATCTGGAATGCCCGAGGTCCTTCCTTCACAGCCTTCCACAAGGGACTGAGAGTCATAATGAAACACATTCCTGAAGCCCAGTTATCATCTGATAATACTGTCATTAACACTTGTTATCACATAATTATACTGTACCTGGGCCATCTCAGACCCAATTTAAGAGAAGAAAAAATACTGCATCTCAAGGAAATATATGAAAATAAAGCACTGTAAGGAGTGCCTGAGTAATGGTATAGTGTCAGAGAGAATGACACATCTTATGAACTGGCCTATTAGCAGTTTGGAATGGCAATAACCAAATCAGGTTCTCCCCATCCTTCCCCCATCCTTCACATATTAGTTACTTGTTAAATCTTCTACCTTCCCAAACTGGAGCAGTTGCCTCGGCAATGACATTTTTAGTGATGAGAGAAAATCATAATAGCTGTGGGTAATTGTTAGGAAGAATCGACACGACTCTGAACTTTATAGGTCATGGTATCTCTGTAGCCTGTGGGTATAGTTGCATTTTGTAAAAGATAACTGTGTCTCCCTTAGCATCTTCCTTTTTCCTATTTTTTCATCATATGTAAGTTTACAAAGGTCAGGTGTCAGTAGCATCTAGAATAAGAGCTTTTGTGGCTCACTTTGAAAGGTTACTTGAGAGAAGATCTCATGAAGCAGCAGTACCCCAAAGTGATGTGGGAATGAGGCTAACACCTCATTACATCCTAAGACAGCTTCTAACACATTAGAAGTACAGGGTGCTGGATTTCTGAATGTGTCTGAGGGCTTTGGTCTCTATCTACTAAATAGAAATGAAGAGGTATCTCAAGGACCCACTTGTAATCCTGAGGTCATGTTCACAGGACAACAAAACAATGTGAAGATTAATTCTGCAATAATAGCAAGGCCTAAACATCTAAATTTATTCTATTATTCTAATTTGTTATTAGAATAATAACTATAATGCAAAATATTTGTACTAATGAAGGGAATGTCACAAGCCTTATTTTTCTCTTGACAAGGCTACCATACAGTATTGGACCTTCCAAAATAGAGAAACTTTTATTTGTCTACTTGTCCCATGAAACCAGAAATATCCTAACATGTATTTTTCAGGAAAACAATGACGTCTGAGTCATGCCAAATTTAACTTAAGAATATTTTTCTCATATCTATCTATTTCTGATATGTATTTAATGCATTTGACAATCTAAACTAAGGGAGTAGTTGGTTACTACTATAAATATCTTTATGAACTAATTTCAGACATTTATCTGTGAAAGACTTAACATAATGACAACTGAATCAATGTAATCAATGTGAATGTTTCTTGTTTAAATGTGACCTTATGACTTTTAATATTACACCTTTAATGTAGTAATGTTTTTTAGTAAACCATACACTAGCTTTATCTTTGAGATATACTTTTATTTTAGATTGCAATGATATTTGCTATAATTGATGAGTATCTTTCTATTCTATATATTTTTTTAAAGATGGGGGTAGTATGTGGCCATTGCGATGGATTGTAAGCTGGGTTATTAATGGTGAGTATATTTGTAGGATATAATGATAAACATTAGATGAGCTTATAAAAGTTGTGAGTGCATTGTGTCAGAGATAGGGAAAGAGAGACATAGAAAAGGAGACACAGAAGGAGATTTCCGGTAGACATGCAAGTGTAGTTGTGTTAGCTGATTTTATATAGAAAATTACATATGTTGTAGCTTCTCCTTTTATTCATTGGAAAGATAATAAAAATATTATTGTTAATCATTATAATAAAAAAATACTTGTTACAGATTTCATTTCAAAAATTATTATGTAGGTAGTTGTATATCTGCAATTCTTGCCTTTCCATATATATATATAAAGAAGGTAAAATTTATATACATACATTATATATGTATATATATAATTTACCTTTCTATTGAAATTATAGTAAACTTGAGTTTGATAATCAATTAGCATTTTAAAAATTATAGGAAACTTGAGTTTGATAATCAATTAGCATTGTTTAAATGTGTTCTCCTCTGTGAGATGTTTCTAAGACTTTCCGCATGATAATTGCACCGTCACACTATCTACCCAGGTGTTTGGCTTCGCTCCTCTGCCCTCAAGTCTTATTTCATTGCTGCGTCAACACTTTGGGGCCAATACGTATTTTCACGGATTGCATCACACTGCCCTCTACCAAATTTTTGCCAAAATCAGACACAAGTCATTTCTTTCCCTAATCAGAACTTAACCATTTCTGTCACTAATCAGAATTTGGCTGCAAATTTTAATGTAATTTTTCTGGGAGCTGAAGACATAAGAGAGTATAATACAAAAAGTGACTACTCCCAGGGCCCAGTGGTCAAGAAAATATCAGGATTCCTGGAAGTTTTCATATGTTTAGGATCCGCTCAATCACAATCCCCAGATCATTCTGCTTTATCTTAATCCTGAGGTCTTGGTCCACAGCATTCTACAATTCTGTCCCCTGCTTCCCAGAGCTTTAATAATGAAGGCGATCCTTTTGTCATTATATCAGGACCTCCATCTGCAGTAGCAGCTTTTTACTCAGAGTCTATTTCATCCAATGTAAACATAGCTACCCCCTGTTCTCTTGTTTACAATTTGCATCTAATACCTTTACATCCCTCCCCTTACAGCCTGTGCATGTCCTTATATACAAAATGAGGATCTTGTGTATTAAAGAGTCTGAAATAATTCATCCTAAATAACCCCTTATGTGGGCCACTGGCCATCTAGTCTACCTGTATATTAAAGCAATCAATCTGTTCTTTTTGGAAGACGGCCCTCTTACAAGTACACAAATCACATGTGTTTATATTTATATGGTGTTTATATGGTGACTACATAGTTTTTGTTTTTATATATGCATACCTGTGTTGCGTGTCAATAGTTACATGTAGGAATAAGTAAATCATTTTATATTTGAATAAATGCACTACCATCCTTCCAGTTGTTCATAGTTGTTCCAGTTGTTCTCTGCCAGGAAAGAAACAGTGAGTTGTGGGTTGATCTGTGACAGCTCCTCACTCCCTCCCAGATTCATCCATTGAAGCCCTGTGCCCTCGCCTTAGAATTTAACCATATTTGGAGACAGGGTCTTTAAAGAGGTAATTAAATTTAAGTAGGATTGTTAAATGGATGTAATCTAACATTTCTGGTGTCCTTACAAGAAGAGATTAGGACACAGACAGAGAGAGACTCCACTGCACACACCCAGAGAGACAACCCCGTGAGGCCAAGAAGAGTGTGACCATCTACTAGCCAAGAAGAGAGGCCTCAGAAACAACCAAACCTGCTGATGCTTTCATCTGTTTTTTATGACCCAAAATCACATAATTTTAAGAAATATCGTACCAAATATATTGTTTCAAAAAGACCTTTAAAATGCCCAGGAAACGCTTACATAACTGGAAAAGATTCGTAACTAGTCCATGTGTCCAGCAAAAAAGCATTTCATTTGCCGACTTCCTCCACAAAAATACAGAGAACTCACAGGGACCTGGAGGCAGGCGTGTGACTGGCTCCTGGGGAGGCAAATGCCTCATGGATACCCGGCTGTTGTCAGTTCTATGCCTTCCCACTTGCTGTCCTGTTGTCCTCATTGCCCTTGCCAGGTGGTGCTAGTGGCAGTTGCTGCTCTTAGGAGGAAGTTGAGAAACCCACCACAATCCCTTCACCATGTCCTACATACTTTTCTAGCCCTGGGTAGCTGTGGATGACGGTCTAGAGGAAGTAGGTAGCTTCTCCAACAGCTATCCATTCAGTCCTGGGCATTGAATTCCCTCATCAGAGCATGGTGCAGAGCATGTGAAATATTTTACTAAGAAAATGAATGAACAGTAGACTCATGTGGATAAAACTATTATCGTATCCATAATTATTTATTAAAATCATACTTTTCTTATATCTTAAGACATAATTGGCATATAACATTGTTGACTGCCAAAAATAAATGAAATCTTACTTTTGAGATGTGAGAAAATATGAAAGACAAGCTCTGCGGTGGGAGCAGCACCTGCTGGAGGCGTGTGCCTCTCAGAGAAATGGCCCCCCGTTTCACCCCCATTTCAGAGCAAAAGAAATCCTCCTACAGTTACTTCAAATTTGATGCCCAGCTCAGGCATCCTGCTTACTGAGAAGTACAGGGAGCAAGAAGACAGGTAACAGGTAACTAATCGTGGCCTGCAGGGCCAGCAGGGCCAGGGCAGAGGGCCTCCCACTGCTGTGCGAGGTGCACAGACATCGGCTAGTTTTAGAGGTCCCTAATACAAGCGGTACATGACGTGCCCACACACCAGAATCACCTTGCTGGAAAATCTAGTTTTGTGTCTACACCCTGCACCCCAGAAAAATTAGGTATCAAGAAATGTGGAACAAAGTCAGGTAGTAGAGCTTATGCAAGTTTAAATGCTTTCCACAAATGACTTTCTATTTACATAATTTCCACTGTTACGCGTGGCATTTCTGATAAGGAAATATTTAACAGAAATATACTTCTTATGGATTTAGGCGTGACTATCAATTCCTTATCTGAACTATAACATCAGTGATTTTTTGTGTAATTATGAAAATGTCATTTGATGTAAATAATGTAAGATACTAATAGTTTTTTAAGTATAGAGTTTTTGCCAATGATTATGATTTTTTTCTTTACCCATTATGAAAGAATAGTTATATGAAATTGGAAGTTGTTATTTTCATTTTAAACATATTTTAGGAAATGGAAAGCATAACAAGTTTTTTCTCTTTCTAAATTCATCACAACATATTGAAGCTGAGATGAAGGAAGACAAATATTTGCTTATTTGTGTGTTCATTTATTCATTCACTCAACATGTTTCTAAATATTTTAACACAAGCATCAGTCCTTTCATAAGATAACAGTCTAGTGGCCAATAATCGCTGTTTCCTCTTGTTAATTGGATTAACCAAATGCTCCCTCTTGTTCTTATCTCAATATGTTAACTCTGTCTTACACCTTCAGAGGTAAAATCACTTAAAATGCCAGGAAACAGTTCTCAGTCAAATTAATCAGCCAATGACATTTTGTGATCACTGATAACTCGCTTATCTCTGTGGTGCATTCTGACCTTGATTTGTTCTCAACCTTGGTTGAACCTTTGGATAATGCCCGAAACCTACGAGGAAACACACATACAAAGACAGAGAGACAGAGAGAGAGAATGAGACTCTGAGTATTTGTATTTGTAGATATTTTTGCCAGAGTCCTCTGACAGCTGAGAACCACTTGTGTGTGGCTGGGACGATGCTGATAAACTTCACTGAACATTCTGTAGTTGCAGGTCAGGTAGCATATTGGTCCAACCGTGGACTTTCTGGTTATTATTACAGCTGTTAGTGACTGTTTTTATCCACTGAGTATGGACAACATGAGAATAACTGAAAGTCTTTTGATGTTATAACTACAGCATTTCTTTAAAATTACAAAACATAGCTTGACTACAGTAATTAAAATATTATAAAAGAGAATATTAAAAGGACTAAAAGAGAAAATATTTTTTTAACTAAGGTTTGGTCTTATAATTGGCTACATAGTAACCAACCAAATCTGTATGTCCACAGTAAAAGGCACCAGGAGAGGAGAAGGAAAAGCAGGCACTCGATCAAAGTAGCTTTAAGGAAATGCTAATACAATCCACCTGCAGATATTACACTTCTGGAGAATAAATAATCTATAAATAATCCCATTTCGAAACCATATTGTCAAGAACCTTTTGACCTTCATATCAATTCTAAAGGGAATGGAAAATTGGATTACACAGGCGGCGTGTTTACAGTAGTATTTGATCTCAACTACACAGAACACACCTCAGATATGATTTCAATATCAGAGTATCTGTGAAAGGCTTAACACAAACTCTTCTAAGAACTCTATTGAAAGAATTTCCCAGTAGAAAATTAGTTCAAAAATAAGTCAGCAGAGCATGTACTAAATCACTCTGCCTGGATTGGAAAAAAGAGAAAAAATGTGAATTATTCATAGGAGGCTTAAAAAAAAATCCAAAGTTTTGCTAAACATAAGACAGTGATAAGTTTTCATTTAATCAGCAAGTCATTAAGGAAGCTACAACTCCTGGTTCTGTCTTTTTAGATTGATATGACATAATAAGCTAAAATATTAAATTATAATAACTATATAGCTCTTAAATTACCATATTAAGACAAAAATAAGGATGAATACACTTATACATTAAATTACTGTTAAATATATGATAAAGCTTAACAAATTTAGGTTAATCTTACCTTTATGTAATTCAAAAAACTTTTAATTTCTGTGGCATTTGATTTCCAAAAGGTTGTCATGGCTCTCCACCTACCTACTATAATGGCTTTATTATACTATGCAGAACTTCATTTCTCCAAATTTTGTACTGTGATCAATCTTTTAATTACTATGTAGTTTCAACTGCACAGAGAAAAAGTTCGATTAATTCCATCACACGTCTAATACCATGTGTTTAACTGATCGCTCCCCCACGCCATATGTAATTATATGAAAGAAGTCTACAATAAAGTTTAAAGACCTACAGAAAACTGACAGAACTAACTAGACTCTAAATATTGATATTAATTTAACATATATGTTCACATATTAATGTTATATAAGTTATGTTGCTTAATAAAGTGCTTGGTAATAAATCAAAAACAAAAGGAAAACAATTGCTAGAAACTCGTGAAGAGGGCACTGAGACACGACACAAAACATGAAATACTTTCTTGGACTTAGTTACTTTTTTATGTAATTTCTTTCTTAATTGTGCGACGACTTTTCATTTCTCTCTCGGGCTGCAGTCAGAGAGAGAGGTGTGACTGTGAAGAACGGGCAGAGACATGTAAATTTGGCGGCTGTGCCTGAGGAAGGTGCAGAAGAATGCAGGTGGCCTCCAGAAGCTGGAAAAGTCGAGGAGGTAAATTCTCTTGTGTCGCCTCCAGAGTGGAGCTCAGCCCTGCCAGTGCCTCGTGTTTTGCCCAATGAGACCTATGTCAGAATTCTACAGAATTGTAAAATAAAAAATTTGTATTTGTAAGGTTGCTGTATTTATGGTAATTCATTAATGCAACAATAAAAAATGACACACATACCAGTGACTTAACTATTTAAAATTTTTGTATCTACATTCTAATTCATTATTATCTTTCAGGATCCACATTCCCAGTGGACCTCATCATCCAAACCCTCTCTATCTCCTTATACATTGTTCAGAGGAAGGAAAGTTTGGGACCTAATCCATTTAAGAGAAAGCTCAATCTGTGGAAAGCTTGATCTTGGTAATTCAGTCAAGGTCAGGACGTTTTGAAATGTAATTTTTATTATTTTTATAAATACACAGAACTTGCCCCCATGAAATTGGTATGTGATTTGAGAAAAAAAGTTTCCTATGAAGTGATTTTACTTACTAGGTGGCCATGTATGCATGAATTCACATCTTAAGTGAATTAATAATTCTGTAGTTACCTAGAGCCCATACAATATCTCTCAAAAGAATTAATTTTGAGATGACAGCTGACACATGAATAGTCATAAAACATCAAAGCTAAATTTCCCATTTTTCATGAAAATTTCTATATAAATTATTCTGACAGATTCAAGGAATAAAATATTTTATGTAAACATTCTTTGAGTTACTCTAATATAAAATAACATACACAAAAAACATGATGTATTGATACCGAACAGCAAGTGAGGTTCTGCTGCCCCCTGCACCCTTCTAGGCAAAATTCCAGGGGCGGAGGTTTGGTAAAAAAAGGAAAGGAGTCTTTATTCACGATTTTGGAATAACAGATTTCTACATGTATTAGTCACTTAAGCCTATCAAGGCTAAAATACTTTACTTTTTAGTTAGAGATCTAATCACTCAAGTTTGTAAATTAAGGTTCAAACATTTAACTCTCGAATTCCCTTATCATTACCCTTCCTAGTTTTGAATTACCTAATTACTATCAGACAAGGTTACAAACTGAAACAACATAAGAGAGAAAAGCTACACAATTTCTGAAGAATGACAGCCTTCTGCCTCAGAGCCAGTTCCCTCTAGAACATCCAAAGAAAAATAACCTTGCCACCCTATGCCAGGCCAGACCAATCCCAGGCTGCACCCAGAGTTCCTTCTGCCATTTATAATACCATACTTTGGGCCCTGGCTAGCGTGGCTCAGTGGACTGAGTGCTGGCCTTGAACCGAAAGGTCACCAATTCGATTCCTGGTCAGGGCATATGCCTGGGTTGCTGGCCAGTTCACTGGTTGGGGACTTGCTGGAGTCAACCAATTGATCTTTCTCTTGCACGTCGATGTTTCTCTCCCTCTCTCCCTCCCTCCTTCCACCTCTCTCTAAAAATAAATAAACTTTAAAAATAAAATAAAACAAAGTAAAATAAAATACTTTGGGAAATGCAGGCGGCTGCAGCAGGATCATCCAGGCGTCCTCCAGGAAGAAAAAGAGAGCAAGTCTCTGCCCTTCTGTTTTCAATCTCCGGCCAATGATTCCATGTGTTCTGGAGGTGTCCAGCTTCTCACCCAGTCCCATCCTAGACTGTTTACCATTGCTTTGGGCAACACCCTCGTACACCTCCACCCTACTCCTCACCAGTGATCGAATCAGTCTCTGTATCAGTACGGAATAATTGCATTCTTATATTTTTACCCATAAACATGGGTTTATAATGAATGTTTACCTCTCAACACTATGTTATAAGAGAAATAAAAGAAGACAGGAATTTAGGAGAAATATATATATGACACATATACATACATGAGGTCTGTCCAGAAAAATCCAGCCTTTGTTAATATAATGAAAGCAGATTGCACTACATTGATGTGACCAGGCAGCAAAGGAGAGTGGACTGGAATGCACATGTGTGCATAATGACAACATCACTGTACTAGCCAGTGGGGATGGTAGATGCCATTGAGTGAGCATGTGTACTGTGTGGCCATCACATTCAAAATGACTGAGCGAATAGAGCAACAAATCTGTACAAAATTTTGCATTAAGCTTGAACATTCCTCTTCGGAAACTATTTGGATAATTCAGAAGCCTGCAGCTGTGAGCAAACGGTGACTGGCAGCTTTATCACAACAGTGTGCCTGATCACGCATCACGTCTTGTGCAAAGTGTTTTTGTGAAACATCAAATCACCCAGATGTTTCAGCCTCCTGCAGCCCAGATTTAGCACCCTGTGAATTCTGGCTTTCCCCAAAATTAAAATCACCTTTGAAAAACAAGATACACCAGGCCATTGATGAGATTCAGGAAAATACAGTGGGGCAGCTGATGGTGATCGGGAGAACTGTGTGAGTTCCCCAGGTTCCTCCATTGAAGGGGACTGAGGCATCATTGTCCTATATACAGTGTTTCCTGTGTCTTGTATCTTCTCCAGTAAATGTCTCTATATGTCATATTACATAGCCGGATACCTTCTGGACAGACCTCATAGATACCCCTACTCAAACATGTAATTTATATATTTTTTTCATAAACATATAGTTATGTATATATAATACATATGTAATGTATAGGCAGTAGTTTATTTATTGCATTTGAACACTTCTTGATAACTCCAACCAAGTAATGCTGTGCTTTCTGTATGACTTCATAATTTTTGTTGTATGGGTTTTAGTATCAAAGTACTCTATATTTCAGTTTGAAATTATCACATCCATTGCTAGTATCTGACCATTTCTCTTAAAGAAAGAAGTCCCACACATTTGAATACCAAACCAACTGATAATCAATGTTAATATCAATTAATGCCTATTATAAAAAAGCATTTTATAATAAAAATATTTAAAAACTTGAACACAGATATGCAACTCACTCAAGAGAAATAAGTTTTATTTTTGCTAAGAAACTAATTTTTTAATATCTTCATTTTATTTGTAATGTCCTAATTTCAGCAAGGTATAAACATAACATAGAGATTTCTTCTATGTGAACATTGATAAAATAAGATGAGAAAATCGTAATTACCTCTAAACATTATGACAAGCTGCAAACAAGCATACTCATAAAAGAGGTTGTACAATTAAATTTGTAAAAATGTTCCAAACACAATTTGGCAGAAGAAAGATGTAAAGACTCCAAGAACAATTTATGATCTTCATTTAAACCTGAATTATTTCCAATAAAAGTCCAGTAATAAAATTAAAAATGTAACTTTTTAATATTTTTCTATTGCATTTGTTAAATTTTAGTATTCAAAAACAAGGAACAGACTGACAGGATTGGGGTGAGGGGAGGGGGAAGAGGGAGGAAAGAAGTATAAATGACCCAGGGACATGGACAACAGGGTGGGGTATGACTGTGGGGCTGGGGGGGGGGGGGGCAAAGGAGAGCAACACAGGGAAATTGGGACAGCTGTCATAGAACAACAATAAAAATAATACCACTGAGAAATTTGGTAACTTGCCAGGAAATATGCTGTGGTAAGTAAAAGTATTAGATTTGTCCCTGGATGAGTCTCTGTGCTTTTACATGTAAACAACCAAGAGAATACAGATATATACAAAAATTATCTAATTCATATATTAAAATTTTAGGGATTTCGATAAAATAACTAAGAGATAAAACACAAGTATAAGCATAGAAAACTATTAGAGTTCTCTTAAAAAGACTGCAATTGACACACTTAGGAATAAATTAAGATGAAGTACATAAGGTTTCTAAACAATAGACTGTTGTTATAAAAGAGAGCCAATAGGAGGAGACAAGTCCTTACTTTTGTCTAGAAAGAAGCAAACATAAATTAAGAAGAAGAAAACAATCAATGAGAGAGTAGGGAGTTCACTAGGTGACCCTACCTGCAGACCTGTGTTGATTACTTGGACTGCTAAGATTAGAACTCACCACAGATGAGAGAGGACCACAAACAAGGAACCAAGGCAATGCAGACTAAGGAGCGCCTACTATGGATTCACGAGCTGCACTAACTTGGTACATAGGTATAAAGGACAGACTGAATATGTAACAGAAGTCCTACCACTCCAATTTTTTCTTCTGTTTTTTGTTTAAAATCCTTGGGACATTTCCACAATGCCTCTGCAAAATAATTTCCCCGACATTGCATAACTGGATAACCTATACTAAATTACACAGAAGAATAAAATATATTTATATAGACTATTTCTATATGTAGAATTGTAATTTTCCAAACTGCCTTGTGACTGAAGATTAGAAATGGTGATTTGATTATCATCTAAATGGTCTACGGGGAGCTGGTGATAAGCCCAGCTGTCCAACAACACCAGAACCCCTAAATTATTAAAGGAGCTGTGTGTTTAGCAGATAAGGTTTTGGGTATTCTCTAAAGTCAGACTATCTATTCAATACATTCAAATCTAAACCCTACCATTTACCAACTACATGGCCTCCTGCAAATATCTCTATTATCTAAATTCCAGACACGCTATCATTTGAAAAAAATAAATATATGATGATACCCATCAGTTAAAATCACGGTGAGGATTATATAAAATAATCCCGGATAGAAAGGTGACAATGAATGTTACCTGAGAGAGACAAAGAAAAACTAAACAAACAATTGTAGCACATGAGAAGGAAAAACAAAAAATGCACCCCTACATCCAGTATACTGAGAACAAATGAAAAACGAGAAAAGACCTCTTAGTAAGGGCTTCCTAATTTGAGTTTCCTAGAAGCAGGGCATCAGATGCATTCACATACATACATTTTATTTGCACAGGATTCCATCAGACAAGGGCGATTACCTGAGTGAACTGGTGTCGGTCAGCACTTAGGCAGCTGGAGGTGGTCCTGTAGAGAACATCTAGGAAGAGCACCACTCGACCCTTCCCATTTTTATGTCTAAGGTGGGCTACAAAAAGTTGCCCACCTTAACTCAATAGTGAAATTTGATATATGCTCCAGAGTCTATCCTATGAAATACTTTTATATGTAATCAAACTTTCCCCTGGAGTTCAAAATAAACAGGGGGAGGAAACAGCAGGAGTTGGGGGAAGGAGCTAAACTTAAAACTAAAAACTCCAGGAGATCCTCAAATACTTTTGCTGCATTCAAAGTCATTTCATTGCAACGTCGATGAGATGCCTAGAAACTTAATTCTTGCTTCTATCAATTAGCCTATGGTAAAATTGTTTTTATTATCTCTGGTTTCCCTGAATGTCATAGAACCTATTAATGACTATTAAATTAGGAGTTACTGTATCAGATGTATAAGTAAATTGTAAATGTAATAACAGACCACTCAGAGAGGATTTTAGTGTTCAAATGAAAATTCATCTTAGTAGGATTTTTCAATCATTAAAATAAAAAATTAATTAAACTGAATTATATGTATTATATGTAAAGTATTATATGTAAGAGAAAATTACTAGTTTTCATTAGAATTAAAAGCACAAAACTCCAGTAAAATTAGTGAAAACATTCTTGATATGAATTGCACATACTGGGCTTTTTTGAAGAGTGGATGTAGTATCATTTTTTAATCAGTCTGTTTTAAAATTATATTCTTTTTCAAGTGGCCCATCTGGATGTTTACCCAGATTATGTTTCTTTGGCTTTCCTGAGGGATAATTATATGTGTGTGTGTATAGTTTTTCTTTCTATTGTTGTCTAAGTACAGTTGTCTGCATTGCTGGATCTTTCACATTAGAGTCCTGACTTAAATAAAAAAAAAATAACATGTATGAAACAACAACACATATGCAGGGTTCTATAAATAATATATAATGACAAATTAGCAATACAGCTACTGAAAATATTACTGAACAGTAGATTAGTTGATTTTCTAGTTAAATATAGTCCTAGTCAATGAGGGTTCCCAATTAATCCATAGCATAGTTGGTTCCATTTTTAATTTTCGAGGAATCTCCAACTGAAGTGCAAGTTGGTAGTTACAAAACAGTCAGAGGGATGTAAGGCACAGCTTAGAGGTTATGGTCAATAATATCGTGGTAACTATGTATAGTGCCAGGTGAGGACTAGAAATATTGGGGGAAATCACCTCATAAATTATATAAATGCCTGACTACTGTGCTGTACACCTGAAAGTAATATAAATAATATGTCAACTGAAATTGAAAAACATTAAATTTATATGTGTGTGTGTGTGTGTGTGTGTATGACCTTGGTCAGTGTGGCTCAGTTGGTTGAAGCGTTGTCTTGTGAACCGACAGCTCCTGGGTTCAATCCTCCGTCAGGGCATCTACAAAAAGACAATTGATCACTGTTTCTTTTTCATAGCAATACACAGATGATTCTTTCTCTGTCTCTCCCTTCCTCTTTCTCTTAAAGTAATAAAAAATGTCCTCTGGGAAGGCCATATATATATTTGATCCATGGTAATTTGTCTAAAATTAATTCTAATTTTAGACTCAATAATTTAAAAAGAGATAAATTACATATAGCATAAACTTTTGTACTACAGTGTTGGTGTGGTCTTAAACATAATTATGTAAAAGAAAAAAATAAGCTGGATTATAAAAATGTAAAAAAAAGTTTATTCAACTAAAAGGACTACTTCAGACGTGGGGGTAGGATGCTGGGGGTTGGCAAATGCCCACGGAGGAATCACAGGGAGTGGAGGACATTGGGGTAAAGGACGGACCCCAGAGTGCCACTGGGCAGCCATCACAGCACTAACAATAAGGTATTTAGGAAGTAGGCTAACAAGCTGTTGCCAGTGAGATGTTAAATGATATTAACTTGAAAGGGTCATGTGGAATATTATGCGCTCAAACGTGACAGTAAAGTGGCTCTTGTACTTAAGCAGCAGTGTAAAATGCCGTTCCTTTGCGTCAGCTCCTGGAGAAAATGATGTCTCAGCAAGAGTTCACAGAGAGCAGCGTTTCAGGTTTTAGGGAAAGTAAGCCGATGAAGCAAACAGGCAAGACAAGTCTATGTTTAACAAATTAAACCAGTCGTCAACATGCATCAGAGTATATTGTAGGAAAGAAAACCTTGTCCAAATTTGTCAAAGACCGCAAGTGGGGAAAGGGGTTTAACAGAAGAAGCATTGCGCATGACCTTGAGCTTGGAGCTACGGGTGTGGATAAGAGAACAAAGGGAGCTCAAGAAGAAAAGGAGCCTGGGCTGAGACAGTCCTTTGCCTTGGATACATTGGCCAAGTGTCCCTGTTATGTTTTTAAATTAAAAAAATAGAAGTTATAATTGCATACACTCATTCTTAAATGATAGTATATGAAACGCACGTTTCTTTCTTTTTTTTTTTTTATTGTTGTTCCACTACTGTTGTCCCCCATTTTTGCCCGTTGCGCTCTCCTGCCCCGCCCCCGACAGTGGATCCCCACCCTGTAGTCTATGCCCGTGTGTCCTCCTCTACACGTGCTCCTTGGCTTTCCCCCTACACGTTTCGAATCACAAGTCTGTATTCCATTAATCTCAGAAAAAAACCTCTGCCATCTCTGAAAGTCTAAAACGTAGGAGTTGCTCCAGTAAATTGTTATATGGTTTACAAAGATTTTACTGGGTTATTAGTAAAAAGAATTCAGTGCTTATATCACAATTATAAATATAGTTAAAATATTGGATAAATTCTGACATTTGTAAAGCAAAATATTAATTTAGAAAGGGCGTATGCTTTAGTGTGAAATACAGAGGTTTGATTCATGTTTTTGTGTATTTTTTAAGTTTTTATGACCCTGAATAAATACTTACATTTTTTTTGCATTCCAATTCTTCAACCATATAAAGTATGACTGATAAACTCTGACTGGCAAATATAATATTTGTATGAGATTGGATAATATACATACAATGCTGAACACAATATATGGTATAGAGAAATATTTAGTATTGAGTTATTGTAACTGTTGTCATTGATGGTCCTGTTTCAATTAATCATTCTCTAAAGATGAGATGACATTCTTTATTGCAAATTTATTTATCTTTCAAGGATAGGTTTTTAAGTGAAGAAGAGACTTTCTATGTAAGATGTCAACTTATTTACTTCAGATGTTTAAATAATATAGCTCAGAAGAAAATTTTTGACTCTTCACAGTTTTTACTGAACATATAAGAAAGTAGATTCAAAGTTTAATTGTCAAAAAAAGGCATAAAATGTATTAAAAAGTTTCATGAACATTCAGCTATGCATGCCATAAATATTTTCAGAACTAACTGGTTAGAATGGGCCCTGCAGCTGTAAAGGCAAGAATATAAAGACAACCTTTCCTCTGTTATCAATTCTCCTAACATGTTTAGTCTAACCTATCTTAACTTTTCACACATTAGAGTAGGAAGGGGTATCATGTTTAAATATTATAATTTTTTTCTCAAAACAAAGTTTGTCGGTTTAGAAAGTGTTCAAGAACATTCAAATAATAATACAAACCTTTCTATATTTCTTTGTCTTCTTATTTCTTCTCAAGATCCCATGACAATAAACATGGCTGCTTCTTTTTAATCCCAAGAAATATAAATTTTCCAAGCACAAAGGTCACAAAGTCTCCCTTCAATATTTCCCCCGGATGCTGAGTGCTAAATTGGTTTCCGAAAGAAAATTGCTGACATTAACCAAGCACCTAACTCGGTCAGTGATTGCAACATATTTCTATATGATGCTGTGAGGTGTACTAGAAAAAGGACTTTTCAGACCCTGAGATACTGTTGCTCTAGTCCCAGGGACATTGAATAAAATGAAAAATTTTATATTTGAACCCTCACTCTTGACTCATAGAACATGAGAATAGAGGAACAAGTTTCTCAGCTTCTCTACTCTTCAATAAATGCAGCACTATTATCTTTTCATCCTTTTTGTAGTCAATAAAGGTCAAAGAATAGCACACTTTGACACTTTCAAATGTTAGCCAATTGATCACAGTGCAAAGTATTTTTTATAGACAAATATTGTAGGTGTAAAGTCTCTTCCTTCTAAAATAATGCTTTACATATTTTCATCTACTTTGATTTTCCATTTATCTTCCTATAACTAACAATTTATACCCCTATTGATACTTCCTTACTGTATTAGGCTTGTGATAATATTTCCTTTGAAATGACATGATAGTTGTGTTAGGTGATATTTTCTATATGTCACAAAAGTTAGTGAAGCTTTTACAGGAAATTATATTACAGTATGAAGGGTATTACAGGAAATAAAGAACAGTAATAATTTCATGGATAAGTCAGATGACTGAATCACCCTCAGGAAAAATCAGTAGCTCTTGGTGCTCAAAAGCAATTTACAAATTGCAGCTGTATTGATGGTGTCTGTGGAGAGTGTCTTCGCATTTTCTGTATTTATTAATTTACTTTCTTTTCATCACGACCTCTTCTAGTTTAATAAAAGTAATTGCCTTTTGGAAGTGGCTAACTTACCTATTACAAGAATTATTCTCCCACCTACTTCCCCATTATTATCATGTCCTGGATATTCCCACCTTCTGTTTCCAGAACACCAGTCACCACAGTGTGACTTAACTCTCTCTTCTCTACAACTGTCCCTTACCTAGTTTATAGGGTCTTTTCACTCACGGTTTCAACTTATATACAACTTCTCTCGTGTCATGTTTCAATCTTAAATTATCATCTTAATACATTTTTCCAGCTTCTGTCCCTATTACCTGCTGATAAATCTAAGTTTCTCCCATATCTGACATCCAAATTACCCAGAATTAATAGTTATTCAGCAAATCACTACTTTTGCCAGGTATTGTTATAATACAAAAAGATATGGCCCTTAATATAGCAGTCTCTGCCTCACTGTATTTGCGATCACGGCTTTGACTAGTGCACTTAGATACCTGTCGTTGTTGTATGCAGAGCTCTGTTGCCAAACTATGCAACACCTAGTCAATAAGCTAGTGGCCCATTGAATCCAAGCACACAGGTGACCTAATAATCCTTGAGCAGAATGGCCAGTTTTTCATCCTCAGCTTTTTTCAATGGGGAGCGTGGTCATAGCCCAAACAGAAAATCTCCTATCTTACTCCCCGAACACATGCTTTGATTATAAAAGCTTGCAATAAAATATAATAAGGTGGTTGTTTCGACAAGCAATAGATTATGTGCTATTTTCTCTTAGTTTTATTTTTAAAAGTTCTGTTATTGCTTCAGAGTGGCTTTCTGCCTAAATGGATGCAAAATCAAATTACTTGACACTAGAGACTAGAAATATAAAAATTATATTTTAAGTGCATGCCCGGATATTATTCAAATGTTTAGCTTTCCCAATTCCTTTTCCCCCCTATATTTAAAATGTTTTTCAGGCATAGTACTGTTGTGACAACACTTGTCTTGTGAAGATTACAATCTGCCAGTGTTACTTTCAAATCTGTAACCCTATCACTGAATACGAATATATGCATGTCTCATTCTAATTTTACTTGTCTCATTCTCACTGCGGCACTGCAGGTTTAGAGGGGTAGCCTGGGGTGTTCAGTGAGCAGGGCTCAAAGCAGGCTTTGTCCACTGATGTTTAGTAAATTTCTTTAACCTTAAATACAGAGCTCTTTCTAAGTCTCAATCAAGTTGATTAAAATATATTATTGTAAATCCCTCATTTCAAAACTTCTAGCTTATTATTTAGTTTTCCCTGGTGATCACGTTTATATATTTCTAAGTTAAACATTCCTTTGTGTCCTGTGTATCAGGTAGAATGGACTATACTACACTGCAGTACTAAACAACCTCCAAATCCATACAACTGTATCCAGTGTAGGGGACTAAGTCACGTGTGGAGACAGCTGATGAAAACACCAGCATGACTCACGCCTGTACCACTTGTAAGTGCTTCTTTAGGGACCTTGAGCAAATCCTTTCTGCTAAAATGGCATTGGTCAAAAAATGACATAGCCTCATTTAAATTTAAACAGGGTAGGATACTGCTATCTTATTATTTTCACAAAGGGAAAAAAGTCTGAAGAATTTATGAGCAGCCCTAATATTTACATCATTGATAAAATTTCCATTTAAGATACTGCTAAAAATAGTTCCCAGAAGTATAGTATTCCTTTCAAAATACTTTTATATAAAGTGCTGGTATATTTATTCAACCAACTACAAAACATGTAATACTTCTATTTAGTTTGATTTTTTTATATTTTGTGCATCACAATGAGATTTTGTCAAATGGTATGATGAAATCAGTAAGCCCAAAGCCCTTGGCATTTCATTTTTTCAAAGGCAGTAGCCTTGAGGCGTACAGAATATAATAATACGGTCTTTAAATAACCTCTAGATCCTTTCCAAAGCTTTCAGGACCCTAATGTTCAAGTGGCTTCTCTATTCATCATGGCTACAGCTGGGGGCAAAGCACTCAGCCTCTCTGAGCCTCAGCCTTCTTCTCAGTTATTCGGTAGGAATGGTAAAAATCCCTACTGCACGAGTGATTGGAGGGTTAAATCAGGTGATTTCCATTTAGGCTAGAGCCATGTTCCCTAAAGTAGGTAATTGTACTTGACTTAGTGTCGTTCCATATGGAAAGTGGATTGAAATTGTTAGCTAATGTGCTATGAAATATGATCATTCCACAGACATTATTTTGCAAACCTCTTTCCCTTAACCAATGTCACCTCAATAAATTTCATTAAAAATTAATAAATAAAATTGTTTAAAATTAAAAGTCTTCCTTGTTACAACATGAAAGTAGTGTTGGTTCAACGTAGCTCCAGATTCATGCATGCGGATTAACTTATCTTTTTAGTAACTACAACATTTCCCATTGAAAGTATATAAAATTATTCTACCAATTCCTATTGAAAGACATCCTGATTTTGTTTTGCTCTTTTGCCACCATAACAATGCTGCAAAAAATATTTCTATATATTCAACTTTACATATTAATGCATTTATTTCTGAAGGATAAATTATTCTTGATTTCAATTGCTGGGCCATAGGGTGCATATCCTATTGAGCTTAACAGATACTTGCATTTTATTTTCTCATAATATTGCAATATATAATTACACTGTAGTATGTGAGATTCTCCAGGTTTCTGAAAATCCCTTAAGAATTGTTTTTCACTTTTATACCCAGAGACATAAAATTTTTACACTTTTGTATTTAATAAAGCAACATCATAATTTACCAGAGAGATCAACACAGTGCCTGGAATGCTATAATTACACAATGTATTTTATGAAGAACATATAATTTTATAAAACAGACAATAAATTATAAATATACTGCTTATACTATTTGAAGTCTAACCAAAAACTGGTGTGAATGTAACAAAGTCAAATAAACAAAACTATTATTATTATTAGCTAAACTTCCACTCCGTATTTACTTAAATTCTGATGCTGAGTTCACTCATTTACTGACTTGACTCAATATTCTATTTGATTCAAGATCATGGAACTATATTTTTTATTTTCTTTATTTTTTTTTACATTTATGGCACAGAGTTTAAATCAATAGAGAGAATGTATCATAAAATAATTACTATTTAAAAGCCTATATAAATGATACATATTTCTATCAGTTATCCTGCAAATTGTTAAACGGACAATTCTTATCCAGTCAAGGCTATGGCACAAAGAAAAGGAGACCCATCAATCTATCAAAAACGTAAAGTATCTCTTAAAATGGTCCATTAACTTTCTAATTCCATTTGCTATTGAAAATTCTCACATTGCAGATTTCCAGATGACAAATAATGAAAACTTTTAAATAAAGAAAAAAATTTCTATGTCTAATGATGACTTATACAATTGACTAATTCTTCTACATGGCATGTAACAAAATTTTATGAACAAAGAGAGTACATCAACTTTACAGTTATATATATATATATAAAATCTATATAACATATAATTATAATAACCATAATATACAATTGTTAACCTGAAAGTGATCTCCCACGTGTCCTACTCATCTTTTTTTTCTTCTGGCTTCTTCCTCATCCCAGTCCTGAAAGTAGCACCCACTTGATGCTGCATGCTCTTTTGTCTGCGTTATTATTATTCTTTTTTCTCCTTTCTTCTAGGTACCTCTATAATGTGAGAGGAAAAACACTCACCTCATCAAATCAATAATGAAATAAAAATAACGTAAATCAAAAATGCATTATAAATATTAAATTGCAATATTTTGTGTATATATCAGATTACACAGTTCATTCTGTTATTTAAAATGTTACTTAATATGAGCACAATATTTTATATGCATGTAAGCACTCAAAATACACAAGATTTGCTCTACAGAAAAAAAGTACAGTAAAATTTCTTCCATCCTCATCCCTACCTTTGCATTCTTTTTTCAGTCAAATGCTTCCAATAGTCATGATTATTAGACTTTGATTGTTGGTTAAATAATCAAATAATTCTAAAGATCAGTCTCTTTTTCAGTATCAGTGAATCATAAGGATCTGGCCAGCCCCACATTCTCTCCAAAAATAGGAGACTATATCAGAAAAAAGCTCACCCAAGGAAATTTCCATTAGGATATTATAAATTTGTTGATGCTGGTGAGTCAATACTTGATACAATTTTAAAGACTTAAAATTGTCTTTATTTTTTGAAGGTTTTTACTTTTATTTATTTTTTACGTAATCTTTATTGTGTTTTGTTTCCATTACCAGTTAGCCCCTTTATATCCCCTTCCCCCAGCAATCACCACACTGTTGTCCATGCAGTTAGATGTGGTTGAAACTCTCACACAAAAAGATCATTCTGAAATTAACTCAAGGCTATGTATATCACTAACTAGATGAGTTTTTGATAGAATTAAGATCAACCCAATCATGCTATTTGGTTAATTCCTTAATATGTTTAAGAATTAGTTGGAATTGAATAAGGTCAAAATAAACTATTGCAAATAACAAAACAAAATAGTGGTTAAAAAGGTAAGATGGAGTTCACATTTGATAGTGAGTGGGGCAGCAATCATAGAGCAATACCACTAACATCAAAGATCCCAACTCCTTCCACCATGTCGTTATCCTTCGCTTACAGCTGTTGCCTCCTAGTCCAAACATTTCCTTCTGTCCAAAGCCCTGCATTACATCTGCATCCACAAGGAATAAAGAACGGAGAAGGACACATAAGATCCCTTAAAAAGAAACTTCCTGAAAGTCACACATTTCACTTTGATATCATTATCATGAACTTAATTGCATGACTCAAATTATCAGTAAGGGAAGCATGGAAATTAATTTCATTCTTAAGTGGACATTTGTCAAAATAAATATTATGGATTATAACTCAGAATAAAGAGAAGAATACATGTTGAGGACTGCCAGCAGTCACTACAACAGGTGTTTAGGGGTGTCCTCCAAAATGCAATAATGTGTTGATATAAATTTTATTTTAACAATAAAACAGGAACAATAAAGGTACTTTCAGAAAGGAGTCTAAAGAAGAAGAATGACAGGATCAGAAGTGAAAATGACCTGATAAGAACATCTATTACCTGTTTCCATAGAAATCTATCCCACCAAATCCTCAAGAGAAGAAAAATAAGTCTCCAAGATTTAAGAAAACATTCAACTTAAGAGCCAATATAATTTTTTCCAAGTGGATTATTTTTCAGTGCAAAGTATATTTGAAAGCAGGATCAATTCAACTTCCCTTAATCTGTTAAGTATAACTTTACAATAAAATTTCTGAAAATAAAGCTATATTAAATTTTATAGATGTAATATTTCAAAATTACTTAAAGCAGAATATAGTTTGAATGATAAAACTATAAAGGGCTTGCTAAACAACTCAAGTAAAATGCATACTTTCCATAATTTAGGTATAGAATTTATCAACTTTCAGAAATAAAACAAGTTATTTCATTGTCTTTTCTACAGGAGTTTAATAGGTCAGTGGAACACCATTTAGCCAGGGGACCAGATTTCCTGTACCTGAGGAAAATCAGACAACAAAACAACAAAAAGTCTAGAATTGCATAAACCAAAATGGATTTTTTTCTACTTTGCCTCAGGGTGGGATGTAATAAACTGCCACTTTAATAAAGGAAGAACAATTAAATGTATAATACAGTTTTGTGATAAATAACTGTATTTTGTTGCTACTTGGCAGGAAGAAAGTCTGCTATGTATATGGGGTAGGGGATATTACTTGAGAAGATAATAAGTCTGCCATATTCTGACATTCTAAATTTGCAGGCTTTGTTTACAATTCTATAAAATCTTGATACCATTTACTCCTTAATTTTATAATCAGGTATTCCCTTTATAAACAGTAACAAAATTCAACTTAAGCCAAAGCCATTTGAAATTAAAGAGCAAGAAAAAACATGAGACTAACTGAGCTGTCTCATATATGTGAAGATGAGGCATGGGAATATCATATTCAGTAAAGACTTGAATTCAAAAAACAAAGAAATTTACAACTCAGTGAAAAGAAGGAAAACAGCTCAATATCATGTGCTGAGATGTGTATAGATATTTCAGGACAGAAGATAAGAATAATCCATATGCATGTAAAAAAAGCCCAATAAAATCCCCAAGGAAATTTAAATTAAAAATACAGTGATACATCACAGCACTACAATTATTATAACTAAAATGAAAAGCCGACTCTACTAAATCTCAGTGTAAAAATTAATTTATCACAAACTTAGTGCTGCAAAACTGAATGATCACAAACTTAGCTCAAAACAATGACCACTTATTATCTCCTGGTTTGCAGAGGTTAGAATGTGAGATTGGGTTAGCTGGGACCTATTTTCAGGATCTCACATGTTGTCAGTCCTCACCTGCAGCCCAGGCCGCTGTTCCGAGTTAATGTGGCTGTGGCAGAATTCATTTCTGAGGTTTCCATTTTCAGGCCACCTGTCAATTGGAAGTGCTCTCAGCTCCTATAAGTCACCCATATTTCTTGCCACAGAAGACCCTCCATTTTAAGAGACAGCAATGAATAATCTTTTTTGAAATAAATTCCTGTCACATTCATTAGGCCACAGAACTAGACTACATCTACTCAATATAATTTCCCCCTTTTCAAGTCAACTATGCCACAGAACATAACCTAGTCTCAGGAGTGAAATCCAAAATGTTCACAGTCCAAACATATAGGATTTGTACACAGTGAGTAAGGATCTTGAGGAAAGTCTTAGAATTTTACTTAAAACATACTATGGACTGAATGTTGTGTTCCCCAAGTGCATAGGCGGATCTCCAGTCCCCAATGTGAAGGTATTTAGAGCTCAGGCCTTTAGAAGATAATAAGGTCATGAGGGTGGAGGCTTCAGGATGGAATCAATGACCTTAAAGAAGAAACAAAAAGAACTTTCTTACTCTCTTTGTTCTCAGCCATGTGGGGATTAACTATGAATATTTGACATCTTAAATGAATTTAAAAATTGAAACTTCTATCCACAACATCAACCTTCTTCCTTTTACAACTATTCTATTTTTCAGTTAATATTAAACAATTTTAAGAATATTGTATTACATTGAAAATCACATTGTATTTATATATTTAAAGACATACTCCAATGATTGTTTTAAATACAATGTATTAAAAAATTAACAAATAGTCATTTCAAAGTAAAAGAGGAAATTTCTAATCTGTCCCTCTAGCCCAATTTCCAGAATTCATATTTTGAGACTTTATATGATACAATGAGATTATTCTTTATGGAATATTCTGTTCTTATTTATTTTTAAATAGAATATTATGGAATATTTACAAAATATAAAATTTTAAATATATTATCTCCTATTACATTAAAAAACTTTCAATATAATTTTCCTGTCTGTATTCCAATTCTATATGCAGAAAAATGTACGAGGTCAGTAGTGACCATGATTTTAAACCTAAAGGGTCATGTGATAAACAAGATAACTGCAAAGAATAATAATAAATTATAGGAAATAATGTTTAAGCCCTGACTGGTGTGGCTCAGTGGATTGAGTTCTGGCCTGTGAAACAAGTGTCGCTGGTTCGATTCCTAGTCAGGGCACATGCCACCTGGGTTGCAGGCCATGTCCCCAGTTGGGGCACGTGAGAGGTAACCACACATTAGTGGTTCTCTCTCTCTCTTTCTCCCTCTCTTCCCCTCTGTCTAAAATAAATAAATAAATAAATAAATAAATAAATAAAATATTTTTTAAAAGGGATATAGCATGATTTAAAAAAATAATGTTTAATTGCCTACTATAGGTACTGTTAGGGCAAAAATGATGTAGGAATATGCTGACATTAATTATACATGGAGAAATATTTTTTAAATCCCCCAGAAAAGGGAATCCAGTCAAATATAAGACTAGGAAGTAATTTATTTAGCCAAGGGTAATTAATACACAATAAAATCAATGATGCAAAAATAATTAACCCTCCAAAATGAATAGTTTTTACATTAAATTAAATTCTGTCATAACTCATCTATTTACAATTTGAGATATACATTCATTACCTTCAATTTGTATAATTCTTAAATACTTAAATTCTTAAATACTTAAATGTAACTTGTAGAGTTCAAACCAAATTACAAGGTCAGACTATAATCCGTGTGAGGGAAGAGAGACTTTACTTCTTTACGAGAGGACTAGCATGCGCTTACAGGGATGCGGGAATTGTTGGTCCCCACATTTTTAGGCAATACATCATCCATAACTTTAATCCCTTCTTTTCTAGTACATAGAACATTTTACAACTTTTCTGTCAGTTAGCAGTTTATTTATTTTTGTTTATTTTCACTCATTTAAGAATTCATTTAAATATGGAATGCTAAGTGATATCTTAAGTTCAAATTACATGTCAAACCTAATCTTTCTTTGTTGTTATTATTTTAATTCATTTTTAAAACTCATTTGCCTGTGCTGTGTTTAAAGCATTTTAGCCGTCTTGTGTCCCTGAGGACCATCACTTGGAGACAACCTTCCCCACTGCTTGCAGAATTGTTTCTGAAGCAAAATGTGATCAACCAATTATCGTTTAATATGTTTTAGGATGTTTCTTGATGTGAGCTTAAACTCCATTAAGTGTCACAAAGAGTCTTTATAAATCTAGTTCCAGCTAACTTTCCCCCTTTTTCTTCTCACTAAGCACTCCTTTAACATTCCACATGCCAGTTCCGAACCATTCTTTCCATTTGGTATATACCAAAATCAACAGGACTCCTTGATAGGTTGTCAACTATGGAATCTTCCAGAAAAATGTTTGTCTTCTTTTTTCAATGTGTTCACCCTTTAAATTATAGCTCCATTTTGTTTAGAAGGAGCTATCTCACTAGTTTTTTGCTAATCTCCCTACCCTGACAGACTTAAATGTCTTCTATACTTCATGTCCCCTTAGATATTCCACTATCATTGCATTTATTATGCCTTATGGTGATTTTTAATTGACCTTTCTCTCTCCTTTGAGTTCCATAATGTCATACACTGACCAGTACATAGCAATCTTCCTTGCATAGAAAATGATCAATGAACATTTGTTGCCTAATGTATGTGTTTGACTATTTTTAAATTATATAATACATTTGACTAAATATTGTAAAATATGTAATATAATTGAAAAATATGTTAAGAACATATTTTGTATTGAATGCATATTCAATATACATATATACAAAATATACATATATATGTATATATACATATATATATATACACACACACACACACACACTCATTATATTAGCCATGATTCTTTATGCATCTTTCAATTAAAATGTTAGGAATATTAAAGGCTATGCAATATGTAAAGCAATTCTACTGAAATCCTTTAGACTGAGAAAATATCAACATGGTGCTTTTGCAACAGTTTCATTCATTTTGTGAACAAGCTAAGTATGAAGAGTCTTTAGTATAATTTTTAATTCTACAAGCTGGGAACAGTACCCTAGGAGTATCCCTACTACATGAATTCTATATTTTAACTCAAGAAATGGTAAGTTACTTCTTCTCAAGATTTTGTTTTTGTTTTTTAAGCAGTTGTTATTGAGCTCACTAGACTAAAAAATGCAATAAATGTCTTCATATCACTGCCAAGCTATTCATATGTACCAGAGTGAAAAGACTGGTGTGCTGATTTTTTGATAGCCTAACCATTTTGTCAAAAAGTAGAAAGAACTGCCAAATCTGCATATCAAAATAAAACATAATTAGCCCTGATCTATTTTTTAGAGAAAATAATTTGCTTTTACAAATAATTGCATTTTAGCAAGTCTCAAAAGAAAAAGTAGTATATTCCCAGTTTACAATATCCTTTTTCCACTCATCTTGTGTTTCATCTTCAAAGCTGATCTTCAGTCCAGGCCTTTAGTGTTCTGGAATTGGATGTCATGTTGGGCTATGCAAGACTGCAGTTGACCCATGGCCCTTGACAGTGGCAGAGCAACAGGAAGTACCCTACATTTTAGAAAATGAAACCTCACAAACCATTACCTGGAAAATCAATGAAATAAATAGTCAAAAAAGGGTGAAAAACCAAGTGTGAAGAAGTGGGAAAGAAACTAGGGAACCCAATTGAATTTAGAGAATTGAAGCGGAACCAAGAGTCAAAGTTGGTAGTAATTTCCTGATGTGGTTTAAAATTGCACACAGGCCATTTATAGAAAAGATACAACTTTGAACTTGGGCAGTAAGATCATTACAAAGGGCAAAAAAATGACCAAGACAATTAATAAAGTAGTAAATACTAGCAAGAATTGAACTTTATAAAAGAGAGATGAGTCTAGGTAACATTTTAAGAGAAAAATGACTTAGATAAATGATATATCCTTTTCAAATTGAAATATAAGTAAAAGTACAATTTCTATTATGTATTCCATCAGTTTCATCTATTTCATCAATGTATTTTTCATGGCGTGAACACTTTCTTCAAATGTGTCTAGTGTTGAAAATACACATTTTAATTTATTTGAATGAAAACTAAAAACCTATCTAAATGTGATGTACACATTTGTAAAGATTTCTAACATAATTCCTAAATTTATACCATACTTTCAGCAAGTGTTAAGAAGACACTCAATGTGTTTAGTTATTTATAAGCCTAATTAGATTATACTTTAAATGTCTTCAAGAGAGTTCATTGTGAAAAATAAAATGCCAAGGGAAACAAATAGGACTCTGTCTATATTGTTAATATAAATGCTTTAAGAATTTTCCCTCCTCGCTGAGACACGTGACACTTATGAAGTTGTCAATGATACCCTCAACTTGCAAGCTCAATGCTGTTAAGTGTCTTGTGGCAAAGGAGGGCCTGGTCTCATGAACGAGTGTGGTCTGACAGTGGTGCTGTGGCCAGGGCTCCAGAACTTGCAGGCCTGTTGAGAGTTAATGGGCACTGGTTGCCCTGGAAGGCACGGTCTTTTACTAATCCAACAACCCTCAACTTAGAGTACACAGAAAGCACCTGCAAAATCCACTATAAATTCAGATACTCAGGCTTCTACTCCAGTTACTCTAATTTGATAGGTCTGGATTTTAACCTAAGAACCTGCTAATGTAAATAAGCACCTCAGGTAATTATAATGGAGTCATCTAGGGGTCATATTTACACTATGAAAACTCCTATAGTTTTTAATATTCTATAAGCTTTTAATTGTGATTCTTAATATTTCCACAAGTTTTGAAACTTGTCATTTGTATGCATAGGTCTTCTCTACAGGGAATTGAATGTACCCTTTTGTTCCCATACCTATTTGCATTGACTAAAACACCTGATACAAGTTACCACCATTTGTTTGGCTTTGCACAGGCAGTGATTGAGTAATGACGGTTTTGCATTATAGTTGGTTTCTGAGGAAAACTTTATATATCAGGATAGCTGTGTAAATCAAAACAAAATTTCCTTTAAGAAATAATAGCTGATGATAAGATTATGGCCTGTTGCTCACATTCTCAAATATCATCATTTTATAGACAATACTTACCATGATAATAAGTGCAATACACCTGTATGACAATAAAAGAACAATGTCAATCCTTCACTAGGGCTTTCTCTCTCCTAAAATTTTTTGGGGACCTGTGAGTCTAGAGAAGAGAGTGGAGTATAAGGAGGAGGGTTGCTCACGAATGAAAAAAAAAATACTGAATAGTTAATGGGAGAGATAAAGGTGGAAGGAAAACACAGAGGTGTCACCTGTGCTAGATGACACTGATTCTGGATCTTACGCAGGCTTTTACTTTATTTTTTTAAGTTGAAAGCAGCACCATAGTGGTGAGTGCGCTGCTTTGCTCTATAGATGTATGTGTAGCAGCTTTAACCCACATGAACAGCTCTGATTTTCTATCAAGGCTGCACTCTGCAATGTGCTTTTTCTATTTTATGAAATTCATTACGAAATACATTGTGAAGTTGAATATTTTTTCTACATTGTGAAAGATGACTCTCAGGTTCATCCTTTTCCAAATTTCATTGTCTTACACCAACAGATCCCTAATGCAGAGGTTGTATCACAATCAAGTGGTATGTCTGTGAATTAGTACTTTGTTAGTCGATCTGCATGGCCCATGCTGTGATGGCCCACAGTATTGAGTTATGGAATAGACTGAAAATGATGGTCGAACACAAGACTCTTATTTCTTACTAATGTGACTTCCTGTATCTTTTCAGATTGATCACCAATGGTGCTTACTGTAAATTCAGTTGTGACTAAGACATTTGATGTTAACTCTTCTTTGTTTAACTATGTCATTTGATCATAACACATTTCTTATCCAGGAGTATAAAATGTTCCTTTGATTTTTCTTATCGCCATAGCTTACCAAAGAAATAACAGGGCATTTTTCCTGATTTAAAGCAAGGCAACTTTGAAAATTGTACTGAAATATCTTGAAGTAAATGAGTTCATGGGAGTTGGTAGAAAAAAATAGAGAAATGTTAGGTTATAATATCTAGAATTACTAGATGTAAAGTGTGGATAGTAATCATATCCTGGTAGAGATTGCATACCTTATACAGCCAGGCTTAGTTTCTACTGAGTTCATGACTCAAATACCCCAAAACAGTATTTGTGTATAAGAAAGCATGGTACAAATAGAAAAACTTTCTGTTTTGACCTTATAACATCAGAAGTGCATGAAAGCAACATAAAATGAAACTTCCTTACACAAAAGCAGCAGTGCTTCAATTATCCACAGACCTACAGATGGGTGGTGTTCTTAGTCCGCATCCTCCTATTCCCCACTTCCACTGCTGATGCTCTAGACAGGTGGTCCCTGGCCCTGATCTGTGTTCTGGTGGTGGGCTTTGAATATGCTTTCACTGGTCTGCACTCAAATAAAGAAAATATGATGAGTCTCCCATAAAGATAAATTCATTCAATTTCTAAAACTTCTGGTTGTTTTGACATTTCGACTTTCTAATTTTTTCCTCAAAATTCAGGTTGATTGTTAGATAGCCTTTATGTTTATGTGTTTCTTTTGTGATTTAGCGTGATTTTGTTGCTGAGTACAGGTCAAAAATAATAATTAAATGCTATATTCAAAAATGTTTAAATTAAACTGACCCAATGAATTAAGAAATCTTAGCAGCTTTAGTTTGCTCCATCCATTGCCTTAAGCAGGGAAAGACAGTGACATAATTCCTTACACAGTTATTTATTTTCCTTTATCAAACAATCTGTTGCAAATGTGGAAAGAAAAGTGGACTCTTTTGTCTCACTTATCTTTGTGACATTTCATAGACTAATTTTAATTACAATATATTTGATTTGATGTCAAAATGCTCTGGTTCTTTTAAAATGTCAAATTTTAAAATGCTGACATTTTCTTGGAAAGAGCAAGAACTTGAATAAGTTAATTAGGAAGGAACTGGCCACTCAGAGATTCCGGTGTACAATGCAGTTCATTTCTGCAGATAAGAAAGTTGACCCTAGAGGGAGCACAGTCTTTTTTTTTCAACTCAGTGGTAGAATTACCTTCCAAGTAAAGCCTGATTTCACACTTCTTTCCTCTACTACCAGAAGACTGACCATATTTTCTGCTATGATATGAATCTATGTTAATAATCATATAAATTCTTTATAGCCATCTATAAAATTCTTGAGGATAGGAACTTGTCGTATGAAGTCTATCCAGAAAGTATCTATCAATATAATATGAAAAATGGAGACATTTATTGAAGATACAAGATACAAGGAGCATTGTAGACAGGACAACGATGCCTCAGTCCCCTTCAAAGTAGGTATCTTGAAACGACACAAAGTTCTTCCAATCACCATCAGCTTCTCTGTTGTATTTACTTAAATTTCATTGGTGGTCTGAAATCTCTTCCTTTTCAAAGGTGATTTCAGTTTTGGGAAAAGCCAGAAGTCACAGGGCACCATATCTGGGCTATAGAGGGACTGAGTCACCTGGGTACTTTGATGTTTTGCTAAAAACTCTGCAAGACATGTGATGCATGAGTGGGCATGATTTTGTGATGAAGCTACCAATCACCAGTTGCCCATAGCTTTGGCCTTCTGAATCATGTGAATAGTTTCTGCAGAAGAATGTTCAAGCTTAACACAAAATTTGATGTAGATTTGTTGTTCTACCTGCTCAGTTATTTTGAATGTGATGGCCACAGAGTACACATGCTCACTCAATGGTGTCTACCACCCCCACTGACTAGAACAGTGAAGTCATCATTGTTCATGCATGCACACTCCAGTCCACTCTCCTTTGCTGCCAGGTTACATAGGTGTCGGCAAACCATTCTCATTATATTAACAATGGCTGGACTTTTTCTGGACAGACCTCATATATACCTGTTTACCCAATACTTATTTCTGTGCTTGATACATAACCAACCTTGCACAGATATTTCTTGGTGAAGGAGGAAGGGACAAGTAAATATGGAATATTTTTATTCAAAGTAAGGGTGAGAAAGCAGTTGAGAATTTTACAGAAAATGTTTACTCAAAAAGAAATTAAGACTTGAACTTACAGAATTCATACCAGTTGAAAATATGTTCTTATAAGCAGTTTTGAAGAAAAAAATCATGTAACATTTAAAATGTAACCATTGGGAGATTATGGAGTTGTGAAGGAGGTATGGAGAGATCTGGGAGAGTCTAAAACAGCTTGCCGATGTTAATGGGATACAAATAAATAGATTGAGTGTGATCTTTATTATAGTTAGATAACAGGGTATATATTTTGCCTTTTTAAAGTGTATAAGGTTATCTTCTTAATTGTTTTACATAGTTTGTGGGGTAGCATAAGTATATAATAAAATAATTTATTTATATGATAATGAATTTATATACATTTACAAATACGAAGTGAATTAAGAGTGATAATTCCTCTTTTCTCCACACCTCCTTTATTTTCAGTGCTTTGCGGGGGGGGGGGGGGACATCAAAACATAGCTAGCAATTATACTTGTCAGAGAACTCATGAAATCAATCCACATTTGTAGCTAACTCCCAAGTAAAACAGAGGTAGGTCAAATTAAATCAACGTTAATTTTGTCTTTTTAATATAACTGATATTTAATGTGTTTTAATTGTGTATTTACATTGAATGTGTATTTAATTTTATCACCCTAATTTTTAAATGACTTGAACAGCAATAGAGAGAAAGAAAAAAAACTGTAAGAGAAAAACATTTGTTTCAAGAGCCAAGTAAAATGACCAAAATCTTATGACTGTTGACATTCTGTTAAGTGTAGGCTGTAGACATCCAGTGATCTGACACACAGAAGAATACAGAATTTGTAAGTGACATGACAAAGGATGCCTCATACTATCAAAATGTTGTGGTCAAGGCAGGAATGCAGACTAGAATTCTACCCCGTACCCTAATTCCCACCAGGTGAGGCAGATGGGAGGTGACACTGGAAAACCAGTACAACTAACAGTAAGTTTGAGATAGTTCCAGAATGACAGTACGATCATTAAATTTGGGTACAGCTTGTGACCTAACTGTGAATCTTAATATAAATGCAATCAGAGATGTGTGACGTGTTGATTTCTAAAGCTGCCGACATGCACAACCCACCCGATATCCAGTTATCACATTTTTCAAACCAGCTGGCCATCAGTGAAATTATTTTGTGTCCCTGCTGGGCCATAATGAAATGATTTTTCACTTGGTTTGAAACTCATGCAGATCCAAATGAAATTGAAACTGAAGTGAAATGTATAAGGTGTCTACCACAGGAGCCAGTGCCAATATATATTTTTTTCCTCCAGGGTGATTGCTAACTGAAACAGCAGGCTTCCCACTTGTATAATCTCAGTAGACCTATACCAGCAGTAGTTAATCTCACAGACTATTTGAAGGCGACTGGAGACCACAGTAAAAGTGAAGGGCTATTGCTAATTGTGTTGAAATGAGGGAATGTTGACTATAGATTTATTAGGTTACAATTAGTGTTGATGGTAGATATGGCTTAAATTATCCTGAGTCATATTGTCAGATTCAATTTTATTTGCTGTTGTGTTAGATGGTTGTTAAATGACAAATTAGGATCTTTGAATTAACAAACTAAAGTTACCAGGGATTTTATATTTTACTTTGAATCTGAAAAAGACACGACCTTAGAGAGTATTTGCTTTCATATATTGAAAAAGTGTGAGCAGCAGAAATTAGGAAATTTCCCTAGATATGTTAATCAGTGAGAAAATTATTTTGGACTAATGATTTATATAGTTTCTTAAATAAATGAGACAGGTATAAACAAGGATAATGACTTTAAATTATTAAAATATGTATGTTCTACATCTAACTTGCTTCCCAATTTTAAACAAAATGGTGCAGTTTACTCATCGTAACAGTCTTTCTTCCTCACCGTGACAGTTCAATAAAAAAGTATGAAGTATTTAGTTACTGTGTCTAATAACTAAAGTGTGGCTGACTTCGCCATCTCAGACTCTACAGACATTATTGGTTTGAAATGTGCCCCTGGTTTCAGTAGTTGAGGTACTCTTAGTTTTATTTTGCCAGAAGACACCAAATTTTATTCTTCACTGATAATATTGCTCCTCCTAGCAAGGGTGATGGTTTTATACAAGTACATAAACATTCTTTTCTCATCCTTTTTTATGATGAATATAATTAGGTCTGCTGTAAAACTTATTTTGAGAAACAATTTTTTTTCCTCAACAATTGATATCTTAGGGAATAATTTGAACATAACACAAATTTTGCATGCTTATGTGTGATTTCATTTCTGGGAATCAGTAAGTGGCTGCAGAAAACTGCAGACAGCTGAACCAAGACACCTAGAAATACAGAAAACAAAAATACTCACAGAAGCACACCACGTAAGGAGGAGCAGCACTCATCACATCTGGTGGTAAATTACACGCCTGATTTCACAGAACCTGCCTCCCATCACTTGGCAACAACTGTGCAGCTACGACTCTCTGGCAGCCATCTGGGGAGCCAGTCACCCTCTTCTATTTTTCCCTTCCCTCTCTGCCTCTCACACGAGGCTCCACTGTGTTCTCTCTTCTGTCTCTCTCCTTAGCTCTCTTTCTCACACTCCTTTTCTATTTACCTTCTGTTCTCTTTCTCTTGCACACAGTCAGGGCACTATTACATACACATCCACAAGCAAACTTCAATTAGTTTCAGGGTGAAGGTCATATTTATTTGCAGTCTTATCCATCTTGCATGCATATAATTGGGCTACAATTTTCATTAGGTGGCTATTTTGTTGTTGTTGCTAAGGAAATGCTGATGGCAATTTTGAATACTGTGCATCTAACCCTATTTTCCATAAACTCTGTGGCTTTTATTGCATCACTTTGTACAATGCAATGTGTTTTAAGAACACATGTGTCTTGGAAGAGTGGAAATGTTGGAAATGGTTATGTTACCCTTTGCAAACAATCTAATATTGCTTAAAACTATTCCAAATATTACCCAGGGGAGAGAAATTATTTTTATTATTCTGGTCAGGAAACAAATTTGTCCTCTGACCGAGAGGGATGCATTATCTCTATCTCCTAAGACTTTTCCTTTTAATACAAGCATCCTTGAAAGATTACTCTAGAACAGAGGTTGTCAATGCCTTTGAACAAGATGTATAGAATTGTAGACACCTGCTGAAGAAATTTCTCCCAATAATTTTCTCCCATAGGCAAGTAGAAGATATTTTCACCATGCTTTCCCTAGAAGACAAGCCGAGTACAGTGTCCCCCAGATTACAGTATCCTGCTACCCCAAGGAGAGTCTCCAGGGAAAGAGAGGTGATTGAGTGATCTTCCTGACTCATCCAAGGGTACATTTATCTTGAAAAACCAACCCTAAATTGGGTTAAGCCCCCTGCTACTGACTCAGAGGACCCATCTTGGTAGTGTCATAGAGTGTATTAGAGGTGGGCTTCTCGTATGCTAACAGGCCTCACAAGGACACTCCACTTAAGAATGTGGATTTAATCATCTGCCAGAACTATAACTCTCAGGCATACTAACAGTGGTGGCAGCTCAAAAAGGCATTTTTACTCCCTGTAGACATACTGTATGTGTTACCTAATTTGATTCATACCGTAGATTGAGTAGGGGTTCAGATTAATACGGTCTAATTTTATTTCTCCTTTATTGGCAATATCCCTGACATCTTCATGACTTGAGCTGAACACAAGACATAAACATGTCGGGCACTCAGGGCACCGTTCTATTTTGGGAGGATTTGTACTGACACCATCAAAATTGGCCGCTGTAAATTTCCTTGGCTTTTCCACAATAGTTAGGTAGCCACTCTTTACATGTAACATATAAATGTATGTGTACATATAAATGCATTCAGTACAGAGTAGCCCAGCTGTTTTCTGGGGTTTTGCTGTTACTGGGTTGTTTAAGATTAACTGCTGGGACTATATGTGTATTTTAGTTTAATAGGTGAAAGTTACCTTACTTCTCTTATGTCAGTATCTTGAGAGAATTACAGTATGTCTCCCATCACACTTCCTAAAATTAGTGGTGAATATTTACATGTTCAATTTGTTAATTTCACATTTGATTTGCACCTCTGGGTTGATAAAATTTGTTTACTTTTCTATTGGAGGGTACATTTTTTACGGACTAAATATATATTATATATGTATTTATATTAATATATATTTAAATCTGTCTTCCTACTTATATCTTAGAAATCATTCTCAGTGTGCTTTGCTTTTATGTGGATTATGTTTTATTTGATAGAAAATATATCTTCAATATTTAGTTTTCACATTTATGGTTTATTTTCTTTCTTAATGTATCTGGAACCTTATGCTGAGAAACCACTTTATGTTCAGATAACATATGAGTACCTTATACACTTGTTTTAATGCTTATCATTTAAATCAAGAATTTATTTTGGATTGGTAGTAGAGAAGTAAAAATCTCAACTAATCTTTCCATAAATATTTTAACTGAGGTCCTACCATTTATTATAAACTTATTGCTTCTTCCCATTTATTTAACAGTCTAGTAGTAAAAAAAAATTAATAACCTCCACTTCACCTAATAATTTGATGAACCACAATATATACAGTATGCATAGTATGCATGAAATAATTTGACCATTCTGGGGAAATTTTGCTTTTATCTCATATTTTACAATGACAATTTTGGCACCTCCTTTTGACCTGCAATATTTTATTACACTAGCCTTCCAGGCATTAATCTAAGTGATTCATTCAAGATACCCAGAAGTAATAAGAAGGAAACAATGTAACATAGAAATCAAAATGGAAAATTGTACAGAGAATGAAAAAGAGAGTGACTATGAAGTTGTATAAACCTCTTCAATTGCCATTTTTACATTTAAGTCATTTATCATTTTTAGCCCATCAAATACTTGAAAGTATTGAGATTGTTATTTGCATGTATAGCAGTAATATAATTTTGAAATAACTCCCAATGCATTTCTTTTCTTGGTAAACTTTTCTGTTCTGGTAGCCCTTTGGCCATTGTTGCCCAGGGCAAGCATATGGAATATGTCACTGGGGAAGGAGAAGGGTATGATGTAAGGTCTTTCCCATCAGAAAAGAAGTGAAGATAAAATGTCTTTCTGGTAGAGTTGGTGAAAAAGTGAAAATTGGAAAACCATGTAAAAAGTTCTTTTTAAAAAAAAAATCCCACATTTGCACCTACTGAGGATTTAGTGTAGTTAAGCAAAGGTGTTCAATCAGACAGCTGAGATGGCTGCGAGGAGCTGAGAAGGCCTAGAGAAGCCCCACTGACCTTATCACCCTGCTCCAGCTGACTGAAACCACTGTAGACTCTGCCTTGCAACATGCTGACCAGCTGCCTCCTGGACCCGGAACTGATCTGAACTGTTGGGACTTGGGTTTGTTATTCTTCAGTTCTCTTGTGTGATACTATTGCTAATCATTTCTCAGTGACTATTACTGTTATTGGGTTACTATAGATTTAGATTGAATCTACATTATAAAACTGGGTGAATAACATAGCCACCTGTGTTGACTCACTGTTAGTCCTTGGTGCTCGTGTTGCCTGTACTGCTGGTGGCCATATAGATGGCCTGGTACCTCCAGTCCGTGACAAAGGCTGGAGGTCGTCTTATAGGCAGGACCATAGCGCAAATACTCAAAGGTTAGAGTGTTGCTTAAGACAAAAGATGTGTTGATTTCACAGACATAGGTAGACAGATCAAAGACGGGATGGATTGTAGAAATGCAGGAATCCCAGGGCACATGTATTGTCCATGAATAATTGGTAAGTTCAGGGAAAAGAACGAACAGCCCGGGGGCTCACAACAAAGAAACAGATTATAAGATGCCCTGGAGAGGCCCTTAGTAGCAGATGGTGAGGACATAGGTCAATGCTCAGACACCACAGAGATGCGTTACAAATCAACATGCCAGTAAGAGGAAGCCGATCAGGCAGTACACCATTCAGTACGATTGTCTTTAAGACTCTCTGGAAAGAATTTAACAATCTTTAAGAGTCCCATTCTCGCTTTTCATTTTCTCCTTTAAACCTGTACTTTGATTTTCAGAGAGCTATATGTCTCAGTGTGAATAGGGTTTTCAAAAATAACACTTAAAGCAATAAAATAGTTTGTTGGAAAATGCACTTAAGGTAAAAAAAAATACTTTAGCATTTTTAGTCCTCATCCAAGGATATGTCTTTATTGATTTTAGAGAGAGAGAAAGGGAGAGAAAAAGAGAAACATCAATGTGAGAGAAACATCAATGGATTGCCTCCTGCACAGAACCCAACCGGGGAGGCCACCTGTAACCTTACTGTGTGCCCCGCCCAGGAGTCAAAGCCACAGTGTTTTGGTTTACAAGATGGCACAGCAGCCGGCAGAGCCACCTTCCCAGGGCAACTTTCCCATTATGACTGAAAGATGCAGTGCGTGTGGGCTCCCTACCATTTAAAAAATACACTGAAAATGTTAGCAATGAAAATAATGTTATAGTAGAAAAAAAGTCTATATTTAAGGAAATTTTGTTTAAAATAGTTATTGTATATTTACATTAATAAGAATATATGTAATAGATGTTATTGGTTAAATTCACTAAATGCTTAAATAATAAAGTTACCTCTCTACTTCATATTATACATACAATCAAAAAAGCTCAAATTTATTAAAATGTTAAAAACAAACACAATACGTAAGAACATTTAAAACATTATGTGTCGTTCAGGCACTCCTGCTCAGGTTATTAGACAGTTTTCAACTGTGTCTTCCCTGTCCAATCGGCTTCATAGATTGAGGTTTTTCTCCTCTTACCTTCACTTCCAGCCTCATGAGTGACCCCCATCATTTGAGGAAGGTGAGGATTTAGTATACAAAAGTAACATATAATGGTTTTGCTATGCAAATGTTATTGATCAGAGCCTAAGAAAATTGTCTGGGCAAGATTTCCTGGTCTCATCCAGTCACAATGGGCTGGATATTGATGACTGAGGATACTTATTTAATGATCTCTTGGCACTGAGTCTACTCTCACTCAGCAATTTGACCCTTAAAATGGAAAATTACTTTTTGCCCCTTAGAGATCTCTAATCACTCTATTTATTTTGCTATAGTTTCATTCATTTCTTAACCTCTTTTTTTCCTTTTAAATTCCGTATGTGTAATTGCTTAGAGAGAAAAACTCTACCTGTATTTCATGCATCTTTCTGCATAGTATTTGAGAATATTTTTAAATAATGCTGAAATTATAATTTGTAATTTTCGTAGAAGGCTAAGATTACATTTGTTTTCTTAGAGATTCGAAAATATTTCTCCATTTAATTTTGGTTTCTATATTGCATAAAAATATGAAGCATATTCAATTACAGAATGTTTGATATCATAGAATTTAAATATCAGTCTATAATAACAATAGACTTTTTTTATAATGTATTTTTTGTCATTTCTGATAAACCCAGTTACAGTATTTCATTAGAGGATTTGTATTTTTCTTTATTGAGACATGTGTTTATATCTTTTGTTTTCACGTTAATCTCCTGGAAGGCATTCTAGAATGTAGGTCATAGATTAGGCCTATTTGTTTGCTTTAGGTACCACCTTTGCTGTATATACTTCACATCTCTCAAGTCTCATATTCTGTTCTGTCAGACGTCTGACCTTGCATCTGCAAGGATGAATTGTCTCTATTGTGATATTCTGTCCTCATAAGTGAATACAGCAAAGTACCAAAATACAAGGGCACTATAAACGTAATTGTTTCCGCACAATAGCAAGTACTGTGTTGAAAATCAAATCAATAAGCCATGTTGCATACAATAGCATCAACAACATCAAATACTTAGAATAAAGTTAACAAAAGATGTGCAGAACCTGGAGATGGAAAATAGCAAACTTTACTAAAGAAGAAGGAGGCCTAAATAGAGTGATACACGATTTATATGCATAGGAAATCTCAGTATTGGTAAGGTGTCTAATTTTTAATTGATCTGTACATCCACTGCAGACCTTAATGAGTCTAAGCATATGGCAACCTGTGCTGCAGTGATCATACTTTTGGACATGCTGAAGAGAAACTAGTACATATGTCCACCTCCACCAAAATTTCAAGAATATTCATGGTTATGTTTTATGAAACAGTCAAAATTTGAATTAATCCAAATATCCATAGTACACAGAATGGGCAATTTCATTGTCATAATGTAGATGAATCTTGCATATATAATATTAATAAAATTGGTCAGAGGTGGAGGAAGCAAAGCAGTATGATTCCATTTTTATGGAATTCAAAACAATCAAAACTAACCTAACATGTAAGAAGGCAGAAGAGTAGCTAATCTTACGCTGAGGTAGGGGGAGTAACACTAACAGACAGGAGGACTAAGAAACGTTCTAGAGTTGAGGATGTTTACTGTATCTAGGTCCAGGATTGGTTATATGCTGATATTTATATGTAAAAATTTATCCATATATAAATGTAAGATGTTTACAATTAAAAACAATGAGAAAATAGTTCAGACCCTTTTTACATGCTATCATGTAAGATGAGTCTCAAAGGAGAGATTTGAAAATGTGCAATTTTCCAGGCATATTAGTTAATGAATTATAAGAACTGGTATTCAGGGTAGTACAATAAGAACCAACAAGTAATTGAGCCAGAATAAAGTATGTAAAGGATAGTGAATTAGTTCTGATTTCTAATTTAGAAAGATATTAGCAGATAATAACTAGGATTAGAAGGCATTTGAAAATATCTTATTCAACTTGGACCTTTTGCAGTGATAAAAAGTGGGAAATTTTTTTCATTAGAGAAATTTCAGGAGAATACTTGTAAGCCTCTGTTTGCACTTATAGTCAGAAAATTATCACCATCAATAGAACTATTCATTGTACATACAGAGTTTGTCCTTTATTTGCCTTCCATCTGCATTCAGTCATTAATCTGCATGTAATAATATGGCCCTTATGCTGGAACAGGATAAGTAAACTTGACATTTTTAATTATCGTACTGAAATACAAAATTAAAAAATCTTAAAACCGCAGGGAAACCATAGTAATAACACATTTGAATTCATGACATCTCACACTGAATCTCCTCCCAATAAATAGAACAACTTAGCCAATCAGTGTATCTTTACTCTCGTATTCTTCCAAATTTGTGTTGTTAATATAATTGTTAAAAAATACAACTTCGAAACCCTTTCTTCCTCACAAAACAAACCCTCCTTATCTTCTTGTACATCCATTTTTCTTACCTGGAAATGTAGAAAACTTTCCAGATAGAAGTTCAATATTCCCACACTCCAGGAATTCTCTGGCACTTCCATTAAGATAATGTTTCCAACATGCAAATATGGCCACTCTTATATTCTTTGCTGATAATTCACCTTACACATTACAATCATGTAATTGTACTTTATTTCATATAATTATATATTATTAGTGTGGTGACAGCCTGCTTTTTTGGCAGTAATAGTTCTCTGCCTTTGAGTGCTTATAGGACTGTGACCACATAGAGAGCTCATTTGGACATTTTGCTGCATGGTGGAGTCTCCTGGAGAATGTAAAAGAAGTTTGTTCTTGTTTCCCCTTACCTCTGCATCACAGGCCATGGAGATTCTGATTTCATGGGTACAAAGTAGGGCCTAGGCATCAGAGTATTTAAAAAGCCTATTGAGTTAATTCTAATATGAGAGAAAAAACAGAAATGTAGAGCATAGGAACACGTCCCAAGAGTGATATTTAAGGCCATTTAAGGTAAATTAGGGGAAACAATATAGCAATAACCTCCAAGACAGGCAAATCACTCTGAGAGGGATGAATTAATCAATCAGAATAAAGAGAACACATATTCAGGGGAAAGTAGCTCTCAGAGGAGGGAATTACAAATTGAGTAGGAAAATGAATATAAGTAATTCGAGAAATTGCAATTGTTACAATTTTTTTCTATTTACCAGTTAAGTCATGCAGTAGACTTTTATGAGACATTGTGATGATAATCAGTGATAATCAGAAGAAAATAATTTTCCTCACTTTCTCTAATTCACTTTTTGCCTAAGCTATGTCAGATAGGTTTTGGTTACTCGAAGAAAATCATTGCCTTGACCATTCCAGTGGAATTAGACAGCCAGGGAAGTACGAGAAAGTGCAGCTGAAGAATCCCGTGTGAATGTTTCTGCATGCCAAATAACAGCAGAGTTCAGGAGAAAAGGAAAGTGAACTTAGACACATCAAATTGAATGTTTCAAATAGCCAAGTTACGTTTGGGTTTATAAATTTAATGTTTTTTTTTTTAATTCAGCAGATAAAGGGCAAAAGAATGAAAATAGGAAAAATATGAGAGGGCTATTTTGCCAGGGCTGTAGGACAAATCTTAAGTCAGTTTTGAAGTTGATTTTGAGGAATGATCTGATGTAAATGTGTGTTCTAAGATGGAGTCTAACAGGATAGGGGAAGAGAAAGAAATGAATGGTTGTTTATCCTGTGTCTCGGGCTAACACTTTGGATTATAAACATCAGTGGCAGAGTTGAAGTTTAACTTGCATGCAGAACTTCTCCGGTCGGTGAGAGGCTTTAGGCTGTGTGTCTATGGGCAGTGCAGATAAAAGCGATTTTTGAGCTTTAATGACCCTCACATAGACTGAGTTCTGTTGATCGGACTGGATCACAGAACCAAGAAGTGTTAGATGTGTCTGGTTAATGTGTACACCCACTGAACATTTTATGTGCCCTCAGATGCATTTGCTTTGGGTTCTTTATCAGAAAGAAAAGCTAGTGGATTAAAAATTCTTGGAATATGCATTTGATTTCAACCCTCAGAAACACTGAACCTAAATATTGTGAGTGCACTCTGTTTATGCAATAGTGTAGGAAAAAAACAAATTGCTGCCCTACAAATTGACTCTTCCCTAAGGATATTATAATACAGGTTATTCTATTGTTTTGTTACACTATTCACTTTTTTGTTGCAACACAAATATAATTAGAATAAGAAATATAGCAAACTGTTCAAATGATTTCTTCTTCTACAAAAATAGCACATACTTTCTTTTAATGAAAATTATATAACCTTTCATTTAATACTTTGAAGAGGCATGCTGTTTTCTACCTTCCCTTAACAGTATTCCAAAGTTAACCTCTTTTAAAACTACACTGTAAAGACAATCCTCATGTTTCAAAAACTTTAAAAACATTTTAGATTTAGGCTATAATCAATATAGTCATAGATAGATGCTTTTTCCACCAGTGACTTTATTTTACTAAGGAATAGTAATGACATATGTCCACCTTATAAACTGGTACAAAATAAATATTTTCAAATGATTCAAGTTGTTTATTTTCCAGAGGTTTCCGTTAGAGCTGGTACAGTCAAACGGTATCATGTGCCCTCGCCACATAAAGTCTCGCCAGTGTGCTCTGCACTCTCACCCTCTCTTTCCAGGGGGTGGAGGGGCTGCTGCTTTCTTCAGGAAATGAATAAAGGCTTTTGTTAGTTCTGAAGGAAAACTCTTAGAAACTAGAGAGGCATTTTCTGGAATTTAAAATAAACTAGGTCAAAAGAACATTGAAGGAAAATGAAGAATAAAACCAATGCCTGAAGAACCAATGGCATGTGGAAGCTTGGTTGTAAGAAGTGGCTCTATTATTATGACTATAATACAAATAAAGAAATCGAGCTCTAAAACATTAATTTGACGAATTTCATAGACCTAGCTAGTGGTGGGGTGTTGGGAACCGCCCTGCCTGGTTTCAGAGGCTGTAACCCCCCATGGTTAAGGCTGAGTCAGAGTTGGGACCATAAGCCACTAAGGAGACAAAGCTTATCTCCCTGGCAGAAGTGCCACCTCTGCCCACTTCACCCTGCTTGGCCCTGAGCTTGGCCAGTTAGCCAATGATGGGTAAGAATCCTCAAGGGAGGATCAACCTAAGACAGACTCTGGTCACTAGGGATAAGCTCTCAGGGAAGGACTCAGGGGGGCTGTGGAAAAAGGGGGTGATGGAACCTCGCCCCTCGGCTTTGAAATAGCCTGAGTCCTCATTCAGTCTGCAAGAAATCTCCTAATCTCTTGGCTGCTTTACTTCCCTTGCCTGACTTAAACCTGAAGCAATAACAGAGGGCAGTGCAGTCCTGTGCTGGGAGGGGCGGATTCCCTGGGGAATCAGGCCTAAGGAAAATACTTACATTCCTGTGAAACCTACTTAATCTGTACCCTCAGCTTAAAAGATAAGGGTCCAGACCTGAGATGAGTCTGGCACCTAAAGTTTTATGGCCCTCTAGCTGATTGGCTGTAGCTCAGACTAAGCCCTCAAGGTTCTCTGTAAATCCTGTATTGTTTAACCCTTACTGGCTGACAATGATTGATGAGCTTTATCTGTATTCCTGTGCAAATGAACCTAATAAAAGCCCATGGAGGGAAAGGCTCTGGGCCCTTCTCCTTTGAGAGATCGGCCATCTTTCCTCCCCAAGCAGATCATGTCTTGGTAGACTTATTCTTCATCCGTGGCGGACTGGGGGGCTGCGTTAAAGCTCCCCGACAGTGGGGTCAGAATCAAGCCCTAGGCAGAATGCCTGCAGAATCTATGTCATCACACATTATGTAATTATATGTATCACATATAATGTTATATAACATTGATATGTAATATAAAATACAATACACAAGGTCTGTCCAGCCATGCAATATGAAAAATAGAGACATTTACTGAAGAAGATACAAGATATAAGAAACATTGTACATAGGACAATGATGCCTCATCCACTATAAAGTAGGCACCTTGGGACCTCGCGCAGTTCTCCCAATCACCATCAGCTGCCCAGTCGTATTTTCCTAAATCTCATCGATGATCTGAAATCTCTTCCCTTTCAACATGATTTTAGTTTTGGAAAAAGCTTTAAGTCATAGCATGCCATATATGTGCTCTAGTGGGGCTGAGTCACCTGGGTGATTTAATGTTTCACCAAAAAACTCTGCGGGAGATGAGATGCCTGTGACCAGGTGCACTGTGGTGATGAAGCTGCCAATCACCACTTGCCTATAGATGTGGCTTTCTGCATCATCCAAATAATTCCTTGGAGGAGTGCTCAAAATTAACGCAAAATTGGATGCAGTTTTGTTGCTCTGCTTGCTCTGTCACTTTGAATGCCACGGCCACCTATCCTCGCTCAACGGTGTCTAACCCCTCCCCCCTGATTAGTACCATGAAGTCTTCATTGTTCACACCTGCACAAACCATTCCCACTCCACTTCCTTGGCTGCCGGGTTGCATCAATGTCAGGCAAACTGTTCTCATTACATTAACAGTGGTTGAACTTTTTCTGGACAGACATCACATTGTGTTATATAATAATATATAATATAAATATAATGTTTTATTGACATATGACTTTAAATATATAATGTCATATAATAATATATATTATAAAGGATAATATTTAATAAATGTTTTAGGACATAGATTCTACAGATAGATTGCCTAGGGCTTGAACCCTGACTCTGCCACTAATTAGGTTTGTGATGTTGGGCAAATTACTTAACCTTTTGTCACTCAGCTTCCTTATCTGTATAAAGGCCAAAATAATAGAACTGCTTCATACAGCCATGGTAGGTACTGAGTTAATATTTCCGAAGTACTAGAATAAGCACACTCTGCTATAGTTACCATTGAAGAACATACATAGTATACAATAAAAGGCAGCTAATGTTTCAAGTGTTACAATTTCTCATCTGTTTCTCTACATTTTTTCTGTTTTAACTCTTCTCTATAGTATGGAGTTGTCTGATTTAAAAAAAAATAAGTTTTGGCCACATAGGCCATGCCAGTCATCAATAGACAGACAATATTGCTCCTGGGATAATGACTTCTTTAAAATTTAAGGTCATTGTATTTCTACTGGCTAGACTGGCCTCAAGAATCTAGCGGTGGTCTCATCAGTTACAGGTAGTGCCATGTTCTTCTACCTCTTTTCTCCATTTTACTGCAACAAACCAAGAACTCCTAAATTATAAAGCGTGGTGATTGCTGTGGGCAGGGGGCTGTGGGGGGAGGTGGAGGAAGATATAGGGGGATAATGTTTATGAAAGGGGACCTGACCTGGGGTGGTGAACACACAATGCAGTGTACAGACCATGTGTTGTAGAAGTGTGCCCCTGAAACCTGTATATGTGTGTAACTAGTGTCACCCCAACAAGTTCAATAAAAAGGGAAGAATAAATTATAAAAATAGTGGCCTGGCCCGGTAGCTCAGTGGGTTGGAGCTCATTCTCTATACCAAAAAGCTGCGAGTTCAATCCCCAGTTGGGGCACATACAGGAGGCAGTCGATATTTCTCTTCCACATGGATGTCTCTCTCTCTCTCTTTCTCTCCCTTCCTCTTTCTCTAAAAATCAATAAATATATCATTGGGTGAGGATTTAAAAATAATAATATGCAATGTGCATGTTGCTTGCAACTTATGTCCATTTTATAAAATAAATAATTAGCTATCTGCACTTAATTCTATACCTTAAAATAATGTTCTGTAATCCATCAACTTTGTATAATTTCACTAATAAATAATTTGTTAGTTCTTAAATAGCAGTACCCCAGAACACACATAACTAATAAATTGTTACTACACACACAAAATCAGTGGTCATTCATTTGTGAATTGCAATATGTAAATGTCTGACAGCCTAATTACTGGAAAATTACAGTTAAAACAATCTTTATATACATACTCATTACTGTAATGAAGTGGTTTGCCAAATAACCCACAACAAATTAGGTCTGTAAAGATAAAACTAATTTAACCGGCATTCATAAATCAAAAACAAGGATGACAAAAATTCAAGAAAACAAACAGTTCAAAACGATACTAATGATATCTTAACACTGATAATGAAGTTTCTCCCTAAAAAGTTGTGAAAATTTAAACCCTACGCAGGTGTTCATGTGTATGACCGGAACTGAGCGATGTCTCCAATGTATGTACTTCAGCAAGCATTCTCTAATATTGAGCAAATCTTCATTATTTGTGGATTCCATATTGCAAATTTGCCCACTCACTAAAATGTACATCTAATTCCAAAATTAATACTCATACTCAGGGCTTCAGAACAAGCGCGAAGCAGCAAAAAGTTTGAGTTACTCCAAGTTCTCATTACCAATAGGCAACCCCCTGCTTTCTTGTTTCAGCTCTCCCACTGTACACAATTGTTCTTTTCACAATCCACTTAATGCCATGTTTTTTTCTCCATATTTAGGGACTATTTTTTTTTTTAGTATTTTAGTGTTTAAAATGATCCCTAAACATAGTGCTGAGGTGCTGTCTAGTTTTTACTGGAACAAAAATGTTGTGATGAGCTTTATGGAGAAAATATCTGTGTTAGATAAGGGTTTTTAGGCATTAGTAATAGTGTGCTTGGCTGTGAGCTTACTGTTAATGAATCAGCAATAAGATATATCCAGAAAAGAAAAAAAAAAAAAAGAAAATGTACTGATCTGTAAATGAGATTGCTCTGGAAAGTGCTAAAATAACATCTTTCACGTGTGATAAATCTATGGGGAAGATAGAAAAAAGTTACACTTGTGAATTCGTGAGGTGATGACCAATTTAAAAATCTTAGTGCAAACCATTGCTATAAACTAAAAAGCCAAAGAAATTTTAGGTCACATTACCCAGGGTGAGGAAAATGTTAGTAGAAAAAGGATACTACTGATTTATTATTCCTGACTTTTTCCTGAATTGTATGCAGGAATTGTATGTATTCCTGCATAGAATTAGTTATCTGTAAGCACTATAAATATAATAAAAATCTCCTATAACAGAAATGCACGTAAAACGAGATTATCTATTGATCCATGATAGAAAATGTGAGCAGAAGCTTGCAGGAAATTAACTCTATATTCTCACAAGAGCACTGGCTCAGAATTTGTTAATTTTATTTACCCTTATTATTTCCTTCAACAGGATACTAGCTACTGTTAACATTTTAGAACACTATATTGTTACCCAAATCAAAAGGAACCATCATGACTGCTTGATACCAGGTATTAAAATAAGTATTTTATGTGTTTTGTTTGTCTCTAGCCACTTCCTCTTTCAACTTGTCATTGCAAATTACTAAATACCTGCTTGTGTATTTTAAAACAATTCACTGAGTATAGAGAAATACTTAAATGGATTATTCTTTTATTTAAGAACTTAAAATATTTATAAATTATCAACTCACAGGGTATAATTTTAGCTGTTTAAAATTTGTCTTTAATATTCTATATCCCATCCAATCGTTTGTGTGAGTGTATGCTTTCTCTAATCACTTATTTTGTCTTCTTGTATTTTGATAAAACTTTGTGCCTTTTCATACGTTAGATTTGTTCATGTTAAAAACATGGATGAAACTCAAGAACAAGCATCTGGGTAGAGAATAAAAAAAAGAAAAGAAAAGATCTTCCAGGTACAGTTCTGGTTCCTGTAACCTGAAGTCAGGAATTCCATGACTGAGTAAACTGAGCAGTGCAATTTCCACTTTGGTTTTTCTGAGCATCTGTTATCAAATGCTTTATACAGTTGTGCCATTAGTGATGTTTTGAGCATTTATTCCACAGACAATAGCCAGTCCTATGAACCTAACAACAGTAATCAACAGTACAGGTGGGGAGAGATACAAACTTGCTGGAATTTCAGTAGCTTGTCACATAGTCTGAACTTCAGAGAACACTCACTTCCGCAGTGTTGAGACGCAATTGGAGGGAGCACCTCAGAAACACCGAGAAGTTCAAACCTGAACTCAAAAGGAAATGACGTCATTGAGGGTCCAGGTGCAATCTAAGGCTCAGTCCAGGTCCAGGCAAATGTAGACTTTACCAGCCAGAAACCTGTTACTTTCGATATGTATATTTTATTGTTCAAAATTGTGTCAGAGAAGAAGGAATCTTGGGGCAATCGATGGAGGAAAACAACTTCAACTTTTGAGTCTATGACACACAATGATACTTTCTGTACATATCCCACAAATACTTCAGAACTTACTCCTCACGTGCAGAAAGTGGTTTGATGTATTGCCCTAATATGTGCTTACCCTAGGTGAAACCAACAGAGGCAACATATATTGAATATTAAATAATTATTTATTTACATCTTTATATTTTATACTAATTACTTTCCATTTTATAGTTAATTTATTTTACTTTCCATTTTGTAAGTAACAACAGAGTAAGATATCAATTCTACTTAAATAATAAATTACTAAGAATGCTATGTTTGTCCAAACTTTGTCTTAGATTCAAGAAGTCAAACAAATTAATCAAAGATTTGTTCAAGGACACTAAAGCTTTTAATTTTCAATAATATTTTCTTCTTAATTCTAACTAGTTTTAAGATAATAGTTATTTCCTAAACTTATAAAATTTTTAAGAATGAGACTTTTCTTAATCACCATTTATTTTTTTATAAGTACTTCAATTCTCATCACAGTTAAAACTATATCTTTGGCACTTCCTCAGAAAACTATGATTTTTGGCATGTTTTTGTACATTAGAGAGAATACTACAGAATTCAAATGTAAAGGTGTATCTTTCTCTTCATTTTCAGAATTCTGTGACAACTAGTATTTTGTGTTGCTTAGGGAACACCAAGGTGTCTCCTTATAGTTAATTCATTAATTTACTTTAAAAAATCTTTACCGAGTTAGGCAATGTACCATGCATTGCCCAAGGCTTGGAAGTCCCATCACTGAACAAAATCAATTGACAAATATCTCTGCCCTCATAGAGTTTTAATTTTGTAAATGCCACACACAGAGAAAAAAAGAGTAAACTGTGTGTTTTTTTAAAAAAAATTTAAAGTCAGGACAAGATGAAAGTCTGATTTATAGTATTCACTAGAGATCTTGAATAAATCAGTTTTTCAAAGACAATTACACTTTTTTCCTCCATGTATTGGCTATTAATGACAGTTTCATGATTTTTATATGAATGATTGTGAAATTTTCTCTTGATCACTTTCAATGTGTTGCATGTCTGGAAAAGTTTAAAACAAACTTTTTCCATAGATTCTATCAACTCATGAGTAAATCATGAATAAACATCTTCTCTTAAATAAAATACATGCACATATACATACATGTATGTTTTAAATGTACACATACATGTGTAGATATACAATAGAAAACATTTAATACTTAAAAATTGGATTTATTTTTGAATCATTACTTACAAATTATTGTCTTATGCAACTTCCTGTGCAAATACAAACATATAACTTCAATCTAATTTTTAATCAGTCACAAAACTTTTGTAACATCATGGTTTTAAAAATCTGATTATTTTTTATCTTTTCATTTACTCAAGAAATATAATTTAAATTATGTGCTATGTAAGAAATAAATATATTCTGGAAACTTCTTTTATGTGTTCACTTTTAAGAGCCTTTTTTCAGCATTGAAAACCATAATTGACAATTAATGCACTCGTAATGCTTTTCTTCAACCTCTAGTAGCATAAGTGTTCTTTTCCATGAATTATTATTGATATACAACTTACTAAAGTGGATGATGTGGGAAGGAAGACAGGAAGAAACCAAGTGAGGATAAAGTCAGAGGAACTGGTTTTAAGTATGGCAAGAAAAAAAAGTTTTTTCTTAGTCTTTATTGGCACTTAGCAGTTCGTTTTTTTTTGTTTTTTTTTACAAATGTGTCTTTGAGATTTAACACATCCAACAGTGAATACTGTATCTATTAAAAAGTTTTGATAAGTGGGAATTTTGAAAAAGACCTTCTCTGAAACACTTGGCTCCAGGTGTGTGTGAAACTGCTTATATTACACAAAAAAAGCACAATTCTACAACAAGAAAATCCCAGTGTAAGCAGAAGGAAGGAAGTAATAAAGACCAGCATGGAAATAGATGACAGAAACTGAAAAAAATAAAAATAAAAGAGATCAATGAAACCAAGAGCTGGCTCTTTGAAAAGATAAACAAGACTGATGAATCTTTATCCAAATTAATAAAGAAAAAAAAGAGAGGACCCAAACACATAAAATCAGAAATGAAAGAGGTGAAGTAACAATGGACATCACAGAAAAACATGATTGTAAGAAAATACTATAGACAACTTGGGTGAAATTTATAAAATCCTAGAAGCATACAAGCTTCCAAACTCAATCAGAAAGAATCAGAAAACCTGAATAGAACAATAGCAACTAACATAGTTGAGCAGTATTCAAAAATCTTCCAGCAAACAACAGTTCTGAACCAGATGGCTTCACAGGTGAATTTTATCAAACATTCAAAGAACTAACACCCATTCTTCATAAACTATACTAAAAAATTCAAGAGGAGGGAAGACTTCTAAGATTTTTTTTATGAGGCTACCATTATCCTAATGTCAAAACCAGATAAGGAAACTACAAAAAAAGAAAATTGTAAGCCAGTATCCCTGATGGACATGGATGTTAAAATCCTCAAGAAAATTTTAGCAAATCGAATCCAGCATTGCATTAAAAAGATCATACACCATGCCCAAATGAGATTTATTCTGAGGATGCAAGGTTGGTACAATATTCACAAATCAATGAATGTGATATATCACTAACAGATTGAAAGATAAAAAATCACATGATCATATCAATAGCCACAGAAAAAAATCAATATAATCCAGCAGCCATTTATGATAAAAACTCTCAGCAGAATGGGAATAGAACGATCATATCTCAACACAATAAAGACCATACATGAAAAAATCCTACAGCTAACATCATACCCAATGGGCAAACAGAAATTAGCATCTCTTCTTTATTATAATACATTAGTGAACACAGTACATTTCTTATTAAAAGTTCTGAAAACATGTGTATTCACAATTCTAGCACTTATTGGGTTCACTAGATTTATCAAGTCATTTAACCTTTTTTGGTCAATTTTCTCCCTTTTAATGCAGGACTTCAAAAGTATTTTCCCCACAGGGTTGTGGGTATTGAATGGGTTGGTATATGCACAAAAATTGTGAGTAGAACACGTAGCTCGAGCCTGATAAATGGGAGCTATGGTTAAGACGTTGCTCACCTATCTCTTGCCAATACTCAATGTAAAAAAAAAACATAGTGAAAATTCTTTTTAGATTAAACAGTTTAATCTTTGTTATTTCAATGCAGAAACTTTACTTTTAGGAGTAAGATTTTAGGCATTTGCTTTATTGCATACTTTATATCAACTATTATACTCATACCACAGTTTTAAAATAAACATCAGGTTAATGTCTAATAAGTCCCATGCAGTATGGAGATTTTATGTTTTTGTTTCTGTTTTTCAGTAAGCTAGAAGATTTATTGACTATGACATTAGTGTACCAACCACAATATAAAAAATATTACTATATTTTATTTGACTATAACAATAAAATTTAATTTTGTTGGCTGTTTGAAAGCTGGCTAAAATTGCTTTCAATGTGAGTTTTGGAACTTATTAGCCTCTAGAAAGAATGTGTGCAAATTTTTGTTGCTTGCATGTGATCAATCTAACAGCATTAACCATGTCTGATTCAGTGAAAATTGTTACTTAACTGATGCAAAAGTATGTGTACATTTCTTTGTCATTTCTTAATGAAAGAGTAACATTTAAGAACACAACACAATTCAACCAGTATCTTTATTAGGTTCTTGAGGTGAAGAATTGCCACTTGTCCAAAAATAATCTGAATAATTTGAGAGAGATATTGTTTTAGTATGGATCAACCAACAATCACAAGGTCAACACTTTTTGTTTAGGTGTTTCTATAGTGTAGCGGTTATCACATTATCCTCAACAGTTTTTAAACAAATACTTAAAATGTTGGCACTCAATTAAAGGAAAAAAAAACTATAATTGAAAACTAAATTTTAAAAACCTTATTGAAATGTGAATGTAAGGCTTTGAAAATGCAAAATTGTACTCTTGTAAGCTCTGATACATTAAGGAAACACTGTTATCTTTTATACTGAGTATTCTCTAGACACAAAACTTTTTAAAATTAAATTTAGTTTTTTCCAGTTATTTATGTATTTCAGTATAGTTCATAAAACACATATTTAACAAACATTTCCAGGAACTTGCTATGTCCTGAGAGTAATCTGTTTCATAAAAAGCATTTACTAAGCTCCAAACACTTATTGATTACCAGTTGAAAGACATAAGCATATTATCATAGATTTTAAGGGGAGAAATTTTCACAAGGTAAACACACAAGGAAAAATTACCCCGATCTTCAATTTCAAGGAAGCCTAAAGAGAAGATATTTCCCTATCAACAACATTTCCCCAAATGTAAAAGTTTCAATAACTGTCATTCATATGTGTTGTATGAATGTCAGCAACTTCAATTTTAGTCTTCATAATAGCCACAGCAACACTGCAAGTGTATGCAATAATATCCCTTGTTAATAGATGAGAACAATGGCATTCAAGTACACTCTGTAATTTACAAAGATCTCACATTAGTAAGTGAATGTCCAAAAATCAAATATCATGGTCTTTCTATAATTATAGTTAATATTATCAAGATTTTACTTCCTGGTGGATTTTCATACAAATGTCACCGTTGCTTCAACCCCACCAGTACTTCCCTTTTCTTAAAAGTGTTAGTTCCTTCCCCTCTCCTTTGAAGCAGAGTCCAAACAATTGATCTCCTGTAGGCCTTAGTGAGAATAATGTCTTGCTCTTAGCCTAAGAAAATTCTGGCAACCCGAACTAGAGAGTGAACACTTAGTATCTTAACTGAAAAACGTTAGTGGTGTCACAAAAAGTGTATTCTTATTGGTGATTTTCCAAAACATCATGTTCTAAGATGATCCATATAGATGGAAAGATTTCCTCAATTCAAATAATTGTTGATAAGAGCTCTCAAGTAAAAAAAAAAGCATAAGATTATTCTTCAATTTTGAATTATCAGCAATTGTTTTTCAAGTACCCTGTGTTGAATTTACATTTCTTACACAGCACCCTCTCTTATGTACACTTTAGAAAATGAATTCCCTCTAGTCATTTTTATTTAATTCTGTTCACATATTCCATTTGAGATATTAATGTATTCATGCATAGTGAATAGTACAGGTTCATGCATATTTTAAATTAAGTACCATGTCCCATTATCTTCTACACTCACTAAGCATATATTTCTTATTTTTCTCATCTTTTAAAACAGGTTGAGTCATGAGATTCCTCAACATTTATTCCATCCAATAGATAAAAGATAAAATGATCATGCATTCATTTTTTATGTAGCTGAATATTGTCATTTGAAAATTATTACCAAAGGCAACACTGAAAATGATATATGAATTTAAAATAATTAGAATTGTGAAATAAGGAGACTCCATGCCATTAAATGTAGCATATGTAGTAGCAAATAGGAAGCAAAGAATACTAAAATATATTACTAAAGTCTAGTACTAATTATCCTGCACACTATAAAATTAAATTCGGGAATCTGTTTCCTGAACATCATTTCTAAGTTATATTCTAGTCAAGAGAAGAGCACACACGGTTAGTAGTATCAGTTGCAGCCTTGTCTCCTTAATTAGGGAAGGTGTGCTGCCGATTCATTAGCATATGTAAAGGACTCCTGGCAGCAAGAAACCAAAGGAATTGTTATTGGGCAAGAAAAGGTAAAAGCACTACAACTTGAGAGGGCAGGAGACAATTTGTCAATTACAGGGAACAGCTATGAACCTGCAGGGACAGGGCAACAGCACCACGATTTGTACTGCATCACAAGGCGGGGTGGCTCATTTTGTACAAAGGCTTTAGCCTGCCTGTGGAAAGTGGCACACTTACACCCAGTGACACTTTCTCAACGTAACAATGATAGCCACCAACCACAGCAAGATGAAATGTTCTTTTGGCATGAAACATTTTTTTCTAGAATGCAATTGTTCATTCACCTCTGCCAGTATTATTGTGAAAGTTTCCAAAGCGCAGGGGGTTCCACAGGGAGAAAAATGTGTCCTTGCTTTAAACTGACTTCCTAGAGGGAGACACAGACTCATAGACTGATAAAGAACTCAAACTTCCAGTGAATATGTACGTACATGTGGTCTACTCCATACGACGGGTAACAGAAGCTTCCCCAGAGGAAGCGATAACTGGATTTTATCTAAGTGGGTTAGTAAACATTAATGAAGGGAATGTAGAGGAGAGCACTACTGATAAGGAGTATGGTGTGTACAAAATCAGAAACATGGCACTGTTTAAGCCAAATAGTAGGCTGTGAAATATTGTATTTTTCAGAGGTGTCTTGATACTACATGCATCTCCTCAGGGTATCTTTGCTGTCTTTCCCTGTCAAGAGATGGATTCTCCATCCCCAGCCCTTTGAATCTGCCTGAACCCTATAAATGTTTTATCAACAACCACTTTGCCAGGACTGGGCAGAAACTTTAATGACATCTTCCATTTTCTTCCTTGTTAAATACAGCAGCCATGCTTTGAGAAGCCATAGTCGCACAGAAAGACCCCGTGTAGATGCTCAGTAGGACCATCTCTTTACTGTTCCCCAATATCAGCTAGAACCAATTGACAGCCAGGTCAATAAGCCAGTATTTTCTGTGTCATAGAGAAAATCAAAGTAGTATGTCTTCTTACATCAAATATGGAATTTGATGTACTTTTTGTTATTTCTCTTTATTCTCCAACTCCCTATTTTCTGCTCTTTATTAATTTACTTGGGTGGATTGAGCCATTCGATATATGTATCATTTTTTAATAATAGGTCACCCTTCTGTGATAGGAACTGCATTTTTCCTACATTTGCATAATTATTAAATCCATACCAGTTTTTATTTGTTCCTAGTTTCCCCATTTTAAGTTAATTATTTTGATACATATGAGTTCATTGAAGTGATCAATCTGTCTGGAAAACCCTTGTTGTTAATATGTTACTATAATGAGAATGGTTTGCGTGGAATCGATGTAACCCGGCAGCCAAGGAGAGTGGACTCGAATGTGCACATGTGAACAATGATGACTTCACTGTACTAGTCAGTGGGGGCAGCAGACATGATTGAGTGAGCATGTGTATAATATGGCCATCGTATTCAAAGCGACTGAGAGAGTAGAACAATGAATTTTGCCTTAAGCTTGAACATTCATTTATGGAAGCTATTCCGATGGTTCAGAAGGCCACAGCTATGGGCAAATGGTGGTTGGCAGCTTCATCAGGACAATGCACCCACTCATGCATCACATCTCCTGCAGAGTTTTCTGGTGACACATCAAATCACCCAGGTAACTCAGTACCCCTGCAGCCCAGATTTGGTGCCCTGTGACTTCTAGCTTTCCCCCAAACTAAAATCACCTTTGAAAGGGAAATGATTTCAGACCATTGATGAAATTCAGGAAAATATGACAGGGCAGCTGATGGAGATTGGGAGAATAGTGTGAGGTCCCAAAGTGCCTACTATGAAGGGGACTGAGGTGCCATTGTCCTATGTACAATGTTTCTTATATCATGTGTCTTCTTCAAAAAATGTCTCTATTTTTCATATTACGTGGCTGGATACTTTCTGGACAGACTTCACATATATCTGACCTATTTATTAATTGAAATCTCTCCAAACTCACAGCACAGTGGCTTACCAAAAGTCAGCTAGCACTTGACCCTGGGCCACTGGGCTCCAGAGTTTGATCCTGTCACCACTGAGCTGAATGGCAGTGTTGTCTTAAAAACAAAACCAAAAAAAGAAAAACAAAATATAAATCAACATCTTGAGGGTCTCATCACCATTTGCACACACCCCCCCCCGTACCCTCTTCTACCTTCCAACATCCCCCTTTCCCTCTTTAAGAGGTTAGTATAATGGAAATGTAGTATTTTACATCCGGCCCTATAACAGTTATCACGAGATTTCTGAATCTCTAAGTAAGTATCTTTACTCATGATTTATTTTTCAGGTAATGATGGCAAATAATTTAATCTACATTTGCTCTCCCCTGTATAGAATTATTTTAAATGTAGTCTGATGAAGCAATTTACTGTGATACATTCAGATCCTGACACAGTCCATTGATGTTTTGCATGTGGAGGTACTTCTTTCAACAGGAAGTAAATGAAATCAGTTCCAGCTCTGGAGTTTTCTACTTAAAAAGTGCATTCACCCTATGCACTGTGGGCTCCCATTGATATATACGTAGGCCAAAGCTGTATTTCTACAACATATACGCTTGATTCCCGTATCATTTTACATAACAGAATAGGCTCTCCTGGACTTTGGATAACTCAACTGAATATTTCAGAAACCACAGGTATGTTAAAAAATAAATCTAATGAATGGTAGAAGCCAGACTAATTGAAAAGACAGTGCTACAGCATACGTTGTTTGTAGAAAAATCCAAATGGGACATATGAACTCCACCCTTCAATAACTCAGTAGAAATTCCAGTCTAGTCCCAGTGGAGGTGCAGGCCCTGTATGATGGCTCTTCACCAGGTCCCCATACTCTTACTATGATTTCAGCTCAGTGGAACCCCTAGGCCTATAGCAGCAGCTCAGGGAGTCTCTCGGTCAGAAATTCCCAAAGGTGTTGCCAGAGAAAATGAGCAAAGGACAGTTCCCCCACATAGTTCATCGGCAAATGTATTTTCTGCATTAAGAATTACAAAATTAAAGTACAAAAAGATAAAGCTTTTTAAAAATTGCTTTTGAATGTGAAAACTAATCAATGCATGTGAGCTAACAAGTGATGCAAGAAAAACATTTCAAGGTCACATATGTGGGAGAAGTTAAAGCACAGTGGCAAGACTTGTTGATGTGAAAAGAAATGATAGGCCCTCCGAGACATAGAGAGCTGGCTGGCTCTAGTAACAGCTGCCCCCAGGTCCTCACTAATCCTCCACGTATTTTATTAATTTATAAAACAAGCAGTCTGTCTTTCCAACTTCCCAACCTGTTTTCCCAGAGCTGCGCTGGGTCTGCCCCCATCCAGTCCATTTCATGAATCTTCCGGGATATTGTGCCCTTATCCTGTCTGATTCTTTTCCTAGATTTTCCCAGGCTAGGCTCTTCCCCTTTATGGTTGCCATTTTGGCTCCTCCTGTGCATGCCTCAAAGTTCTGCTTCCTCATCTGGCTTCTACTGTGCACGTGCCCGGCAAAGGGATTCCCCCCTCCAGGTTCTCCTTCCCCTTCCTGGGGTAATCTGGGCGAGTGGTCTGGGCAGTTGCCACCAGAGAGATTGGAAACTGAAGTTTCCTGCCTGCTCAGTGATTAACATCTCTTTGGCAGAGGATAAGGCTTTCCCCTAGGTGACTGTGAAGCTGTAGCTTCCTGAATTAATCGCACTTAGCCGGTTTTCTTCCTTCTTCTTTGTTAACACCTAACTAGCTACCGATGCTAACAAAGGATGTCATGGGTTACAGTTTTATAAATACAAGACTCTAGTTTATCAATAGCCAGCAGATACTGGGTGAAATTTTATAAGGTATTCAAAAGAAACAGGCTCTACGTGGCTAAAAAAATCTGCCTATTGGGACTGTTTTAGACATACTACTTGCAAACGTAAAATTTTTATTTTGGAGCCAGTGGACTTTTGAACTAATGAATCTTAGCCTGCAGTGAGAAATAAACAGCCCATAAACAGAGGTCATCTTTGGTTCATTATTGTAACAAAAGAGAATATCAACATTTAAAATCTTTTTAAAAATCTGATGATATAAGTATTTTAAATATAACAGATATTCAACAAGGAAGTAAAGTAAGGAATTAGAGGGTTTTTTTTTTAAATACTTTATAGTTGTTCAGTTACAGTGGTCTGCATTTTCTCCCACTACTCCCCCCTGCCCCTGCCAAACCTCCCTTCCTCCCCTTCCTTCCACCCTCCCCCTTGGTTTTGTCCATGTGTCCTTCATAGTAGTTCCTGAAAACCCTTCTCCCCTCTGTCACCTCCCTGCATCCCATCTGGTTATTGTTAGATTGCTCTTAATTTCAATGTCTCTGGTTACATTTTGTTTGCTTTTTCCTTTTGTTGATTAGGTTCCAGTTAAAGGTGAGATCATATGGTATTTATCCCTCACCGCCTGGCTTATTTCACTTAGCATAATGCTCTCCAGTTCCATCAGAATTAGAATTTTAAGAGTAATATAAGAAATAAATCTATTAGAGAAGTTCAGGTTATATGTTATGAATACTTTAGTAATTTTTTAATTTTCTATAAATATTAATTAGAATTATTATTTATAAAGCTTCTCTCCATACTCTGGCTCAAATATGAGCCCATATATCAGCCATCTACTTAATGTATAATGCTCAGAACACTAATTATAATTTAAACATGCATTATAAAAATTTAAGAGGGTCCATTTTTTCCTTTTGCTTTCGTTCATGCTGTATTAAAACTGAGCACAGTAAAATTAGGTAATAACTTTAGAACTGGAATAGCTGAATAAACTTATTCAAATATTAAGATTCACACATAGTATGTAATTGAGAAAAAAAGAAGATGCAATATATTGTCTCTGACATATTTTACAAATGCAAATCAAAGCCCAGTAGATCATTGAATATCACAAAATATAGTTTTTCAAATACTTAAAAGAACCAATTCAATTTGGAAATCTCTTTTTTGGACAAGCAAAAACAGCAAAATAACACATCAACAATACACAAGCCAATTTTTACACAATAGCAACAAATGTATAAGAGCAGATATAAACAGCTACTTTTCAATGAACTAACTTTGGTTTCATAGAAAACTTTGAATTTTATCCTAATTTTTATTTTCTCATGGAAAAATTTTATTTATTATCTGCCTGTATTATACATCAGATACTTAGTATGCACCAAAAGACGTTATTAGAACACTGAGCTGTTATCACTTATATTTAGTAACGAAGATGGAGCACTTCTGATTCAGCTGCACACAACTGCACTTAAGCCTTTTTAAATGACAGTGAAAAATGCTGAAATGCGAGTATTATTTGAGAAAAAAATGTACATTTCAATAGTTAATATCACTCTCAGCATCTCAAAATATTACCAATATTGAGATATAAAAAATGCTTTTGTGGCTGTCTATTTCTTATTAAATATATTTACCTATTCCTTCCTTCCTTTTCCTTCCTCCTTCCATCCTTCCTCCCTTCCTTCCTTCCTTTCACTCTCTTATCTCTTTCCCTACCTTCCTTTCTTCCTTCCTATTGTTGGGACAAAAATGTCCTCTACCCTTCTAGGTTTCTATGACTGGTATGATAATTAAATTATATGAGACAGATTAACAGAATATCAAAATTTAATTTTGTAAGTATGTGAGTTCATAGAAATATGAGAATCAAAGAAATTACCAAAGCAGTCAGCTCTTACACCTTTTAGACAAAGAAACAATAATTTTGTGAAGAACTGACAAGACAAAGAAACTCTGGTTTAGGTACTGATTAGGGAAGAAATTAAACAGAATTTGTTTACACTGCCCTCTTGGCCCTTGATTTTGCATCTATGGTGACAAGGACGTCCCTTTGCCTCCTGGTGTTAGGAGGGTAACTTTCACACCAGAGATTTATTTTCTGCTTTCAGGGGGACATAAAGGAGGGTCAGAATATCCTTCTTTTACTACTGTTTCTCAAATAACTTTAATTCAAAATAATCAATATACCAAAGCGGCATATTTTGGGATGGCCTAACCTTTACTCCATCTGTCTTTTTTCTTCCTCCTTCCCTCATTCCTTCCCTTCCTTCCTCTTTCCTTCTTTCTTCCTCTATCTTCCTGTTTTTACTTTTCTTTTGTCTTTCTTATTTTTTTAATTTTTGCAGGTGTCGACTATAAGAATTTTGTATTATATAGCAAATTAAAAATGTATTAAGATATAATAATTACCCAAAGTCCTTAATTTTTGTCTAAAAAGTCAATTAATAAAAAGGGAAATGGTTTCCCATCTGTCAAATTTACCATATATTGTAATGAAATACATATGTGAATAAAAACAAATCATTACAATCCTCTATATTGCAAAGAAATAAGCTTATGGTTCCAGAGTGAAAAAGTTTGCTTTTTTACTGAAAACATAGCAGTTACAGTATTACAGCAAAAAATGTGAAAGTAAGAAAAGAGAGAACTTTTTGTTTGTAGGTTTTTTAAATTAAGCTTTATTAGTTTATTATTACAAAGCACATGTGATAAAATCAGATCATCCATCAGATCAGAAAATAACTCTGCTCTTTCTGTTTTCTTTCATTTATTTGCCATGCATTATGCCCTTGTTCAGTACAACGCAGCATTCTCAAGATTTGCCTGTCATCTCTCTTACAACCTCCGGCGGTGGAGAGGGTGATAGATGAATGCTGTGCAATTTAGGCATTCTGATAGGATAGTGGAATAATATTGGAACAATTGGAGGGACAGAAATGATCTAGTAGAACTCATAAATTTGACAAATCTCAGACCTAACAAACAGAGAACTCTAGAATACACAGCAAAGCTGAGTCTTATGAAAAGTAAAATCACAACACCCAATCTTTTTAGCTACATTGAACTATTAAAAAACCTAAGATGACTGTTTTATAAAAACTACTGGAAGTTCTTGATTTTTTCTAAAAAATTATTTAAAAATATCTTTAGTAGCCAGATGCATATTGGCTTTATCAATCTTAATGCTCGGGTAGCATTCATACTAATATAGTACAAATAGATAAAATTCCACTACTATGTGCCTGAACTTTTTTAAGTTGGGGCACACAGTAGTGAACAAAACATTCATGTGCGTATGTATAAGTGCAATAGGTGGAAAAGAAGAATGGAAGAACATATACCAGGGATTAGATTGGATAATATTTTGTTATGGGCTATCTTGATTATAGGATCGATCTTAAATATCATCCCTGGATTCAACACACTAGAAGTCAGCAGGAACTTTCATTTCCTCCAGCTGCAGAAATGAAAAATATCTCCAACTGTATCCTGGGGCCAGCACTATCCCCAATTGTCAACAAATGATGTATTCCAACTATTGGTAGTACTTTATTTATGGAAAAGAGAGTGTTAAATAGAACAAAAAGGAAGTTGAATACATCTTTTATATCTCACATTTCTATATTAACTAGTTTGACTATTATAATTTTGAGACAATTTTCATGCATTACTCATATAATATTTAGAAATCAGCAAAAAAAAAAAAGATAAACACCAAAATGTGAGAGGTAAACTACAACCAAAAAAATGAAGTTTATTTGGCCTATATAAAACATGCAATATTATGATAACAATTTTTGAATTGGCCAAAAAGTCTATTTAGATTTTCCATAAAATAAAAGATACATTTTTCATTTTCACCAATAACTTTATTGATTTGGATGTTTTGTGTACATTGACTATTTCCCCACATGGTCGAATTTTGATGGCTCTCAATTAATGTCTCAATTTGATCACTATCAAGAACAACTGGTCTGCCTGACTGTGGAGCATCGTCCAGTGAGACATCACCAGCAAGAAACTTCACACACCACTTCTGGCGTGTTTGATACGTCACAGCACCTTCTCCATACACTGAGTAAATCTTTTTTTGTGTTTCCATTGTATTTTTTTACCTTTCTTGAAATAATAAAGCATAATATGCCAAAAATGTTGTGTATTTCTTCCATCTTCAATATTAAAATAACTATACAAAAATTAACCAATTTAGTAAGCTTTTTAAATGCATGCTGATCTGACAGCTGTCACAATACAATCTAACAAAATTGCTCCAAATAAAATTTAAGACAATTAAGTGCGACTAGAGTCAGCATACAGGAAAAACAAACAAGCTTTTTGTCCAACAAAGTATTATTTTATTGTATATCTTTTGAACACTCTTCAAATTATTTATACACTAAAGGAAGAATTCTTTCGATAGTATAATGTGTTGAAAATTTATGTGATATCATAGTGTTCTTGCCCTTTTCTAGAATGCAATCATTTAAAAGAAAAAGCCAAAACAAAGAGACAAAAAAAAAAACTAGCACAACATTGAGCCTCATTTTATGTTGTAAAAAATCTTATTAATATTGTCTTCTCCTGATTCGTCAACATTATTTACCTAAATGGTTGGGAAATGATGAATGGAGTATGAATCTCTTTCCTCTGTATAGGTACAAAGTCAACGGAAAGGAAGAAAAAATAAAAAAGATTGCCCTGGCTGGTGTGGCTCAGTAGATTGAGTGCTGGCCTGTGAACCAAAGGGTAGCCGGTTTAATTCCCAGTCAGGGCAATTGCCTGGTTTGTGGTCCATGTTCACAGAAGGGGGAGCATGAGAAGCAACCACACACTGATGTTTCTGTCCTTCTGTGTCTCCCTACCTTCTCCTCTCTCTAAAATTAATAAAGAAAAATCTTTTAAAAAAATCTGGTTAAAAAAAAGAAAAAGAATACAATAAGTTCTCCCTCATACCCCTCTGTTTTTTTTCTGTACAAAAAGTATCTTAAAATAACTGATAAATAATATTACATATGAAAATTTATTGCAAAATGGCTGGCTGTCCTAAATTAATTGATCATCTAATATTCTAAACAAATTTTAGTGTGTAAATTTGTGATATATCTTCATTATAGGAAATAGCTCAATTTATTTTATTGGATTAGTAATTCAGGTGTGGATAACCAAAAGTAAATTTGTGTTATAGATGTTTGCTATATAAATAATAAATTGTGACAGATTTTAAATTGTAAAGATAAGGTTAAGTTATATTTGTACAACTAGAAATAGTGGCTTTTTTTCTTATTTTGCTTTAGCTCTACTTTATGATAACAATGAAGCAACATAATGTGAGCAACATAAATGAATTAAACAAATGTAGCAATTTGTAATACAAAACTGGAATATGAATTTGAAATATTTACAATTGCCATTTGAGCTATAGGACATCCTTTATTATTAATGATGTTTCATGTACCAAAGACTTTCAAATTACTGAATTACTATAGATTTGTTACCATTACACAGGAACTAAAACAATGACCCTATATATATGAATCTATTTTAACTGCTAATATTCACTAAATCGGTCATCTTAACTTTGTTGATACAAGTAAGCAGTAGTTCTGATTCTTCTTTAAGTCTTTAAGTACTTCCTGAAACCTAGGGGTTAGTCTTAGCTGGAAGCAGAAATACTAATGGCTTCAAATATATAAATTTCCAAAAATTTTAATGATCTTTGGAAATTTTCCATGTATGCTATTTTGAATTCTCAGCAGTTTACCTCCCTTGTTCAGAGGAATTTTTATCCATTTGGAAGAATTAAGCCAGATGATCACATTTTAATTCAGATATTCAATGTGTTCTCCACAGATGTTTGGCAGTGAATTTATAACTAAATTGAAATTGTAATATGGGGAAATAAGCTTATGGTAATTTTATTGTTGAATAATTGTCACAGAAGCAAGAAAGTGCATAACATAAAAGGGCTGCTTCCCCAAAGAAGCAGTCAGACTGCAGCGAATGTTGGGGATACAAGTACCAACTGATGGTAAACACAGTGTCTGTCACTCATGACTTTTGTAACTTGGGTAAATTATGTTTACCTCTCGTATTAGTTTGCTATGACTGCTCTAACAAACTATTGCACCCTGGGTGCTGTAAGGGGAATTTATTTTCTTAGGTTCTGAAGTGCAGATGTCCAAGACGGAGGTCTGCAGGCGTGGCTTCTCTGGAGGCCTCTCTCCTCAGCTTTCAGGTGAAGACCTTTCACTGCATCCTCACGTGACCTTTTCTCCTGGTGCAGACAGACATCCCTGGTGTCTCTCTCATCAAACTTATTGTAAGGATCTCTATTGAAACATCATCCTTAAGTGTTATAATGTTATTTATATAAATAAATGTGATCTGTTATGGTTTATTATTTTTTTTCAAAAAGATATTGCTCTTGAAAGAAGAAAGCATAACCCATACTTGATAGTAGTTAAAGAAGAATCACTTTAAGACATCTCCTGCCAAAAGAAACTGCTATAATGCAAATTCATAAATTTGTAGCACTCCAACAGACTGTTAATCAATGATAGATGCTGTTAGAAACAGACCAATATTAGCAAATAAGATTATTGACTTAAAATGTCATGACATTAAGAGTTATTTTAAAGAAATGACATGTGTTCTAACAAAATGTCATTAACTGAAATAGTAATGTTGAATTAAACATAGCCATTGCTTTTATATAAGAAAAGTACATTATAAAAATTATAGTATTTCTTTTTCTTTTGAGTCATAACTCTTGTGATCATAACTCCTGTAAGATTAATTAAGTTGAATAATTAATATCAATTCTAGAGTTTCTCTATTCTGTGATACAGTAATACCAATATAAGGAAGAAAGCTATGGAAATATGAGAACAAATAAGAATTTTTACATATGGAATCTAAAAAGATGCAAAATACTAAAAGCATCTAAAGAGAAATTTATGTGTTTATCAAATTTTGCTCCAGTTTTGTTCTAAAATTAATAAAACCCATGGCCATCTGCTGTACGTCATGAAGCAGTGAAGTCATTTGAAAGATCACATATTCTTCCAGAGCAAATAAGTGTGCATTGCCTCCTGAGATGCAGAGCACAGGACTTCCTGCAGCAACAGACTCTAAAGTAGAAGAAAATATTCGATCAAGGAATTGTTATCTTTTGTTAAGTAACAGTTCTATATTATTTTATGTTTGTTTTATTATAATTAAAAGTATTTGCATGTCTAACTTAAAGAACTGAATTATGACAACTTGGGAAAATGTGTTCATGTAGACTTTTAAAACAGTTTTTAAAACCTGGTTAAAATTATTTTTTTTCTTTGGGAAAATTTTTCATTAATTGACATATATTATGTATAATGAAATTATATATTAATGAAAATTTTGTCCAAAAATTATATATATATGTATATATAAGGTTGGATATAAGAAATATAAATAAAATCAGGAATTTCACTCCACATTTTTATCATCTTTTGAATACATTAAAATAACTTTGTTTATGCATGATTAATACTATTCAAAGACAAAAATGGAACAGGCCAGTGAAAACAATATTGATGTGGCCTAAAATATTCTTCAATATGTTGTGTTATGGGTGTGTGTTCACTTGTCAGCTCTAAAATTTGTACTAGACACAGATTTTAGGTGTGCTCTTCAGTAACCTTGAGGTCTTTTACTTCTCTTTCACTGATCAGTCTGTGACTGGCCTGACAGAATGTCCTCACAACTGCTAGTCTCAGCTGAAATGTCCCAATTCATGCCATCAAGTTTGCTTCCTAAGCAGCCTCCATCAGGCCAATGATGGAACTCAGAAATGTGAGGGATGATAGAAGCAACATGGAAAACAAGGTGTATATTGTTTCATAAGACCGCTATAACAAAGTGCCACAAACTCAGGGACTTAAACAGGGGTTTATTTTCCCAGAGTTTTGGAGGCTACAAGTCCCAAATTAAAGTGCCTGCAGGATTGGTTCTTTCTAAGGGCTGTGACTGAGAATCTGCCCCATGCCCAGTCGGGTGGGCTGCCCACAGTCAGGTGTTCCTTGGCTTGTGATGTTACTCCCATCTCTGTCTGAGTCCTCCCTGTGTCTCTCTCTTTGTCCAAAGTTCCCCTTTTTATAAGGACAGCTAATCACATTGGATTAGTCCTTTCTCTAATGACAGCATCTTAACTTGGTCATCTACAAAGATCCTAATTCCAGATAAAGTCACATTCAGAGGTCCTGGAGGTTAGGACTTCAACAATTTGGGGGCACACAATTTAATCTATAACATAGGAAAACTGGAAAGATAATTATCCTAAGATTGGTTTGAGGTATATTTTTTCTTTCATACTTCAGAGAGAACTACTTCGTCATATTAATCATGATTTTTACGTTTTATGGTGCTTTGACATCTTGAGGTTGCCTACGTGCTGGGGAAAGAATGCACTTCCAGAGCAAAATTTTAAAGATAGTAAACAACTTTGGTAAGCCCACCTTTCATATACACAAACCAGTCAGTTCTGAATCTATACAACTTCCGCATCCATTACTATAGGGCTTGGCAAATACCACCTGAATGTGACCATTGTGTTATTCATGTGGCTACATTTCCACTTCCCAATAGTGAGTAGACTTTTTAAGAATATCTAGTATAACTAATTTCCCCTATATTGTCTCCTACTTATCAACTACCTGACTGGGTGGGTGAATTCAATAATTTGTTTTGTTGAGTTGAATTAAATAGAACTACGTCCATAACTTAGTTTAAAAATACTTACTAATTTGGAGATAAAATCACTTTTACTGAATGTCTTTCTTAACTAAGATTTTTGGGGAAATTACAAAAGAAATGGGTGAGATATTTTCCTGCGCCTCATACAACATTGCCAATATATCAGGATTATTGTCTTAATATTTTCATATGGCTCATAACCAATTAAATATTGAAATACCAGAGACATCTCAAAAAATTTTAAGCCCAGAAACCACAAACTTAAGGGGTTTTTATGTAATACTTAACTTATAATTACTATTTTTTTCCATTTCAAATCAAAGAGATGTATACACTAAAATCATCAGGAAAAAAATGGTACAAAAAATGTCATTTTGTCCCTGGCCCAGCAGCTCAGTTGGTCAGAGCACTGGCTCATTGTCCCAATATGCCAAGGTTGAGGGTTTGATCCCCGGTCAGGGTACATGCAAGAATCAGCCAATTAATACATAAGTAAGTGGAAAAACAAATTGATGACTTTCTTTCTCTTTCTCAAGTCAAAAAATTTAAAAAAACTAAATGTCATTTTGACAGACTTTACAAGAGTGAATTTATATTTTAAGAGCATCACATCTTCAAAATCCTGCATATGTATGTTTACTCAGGATCATAGTGGTGGAAAGTGCCAAATCAAGATAAATAGGCAGGAATCTTTCATGCTTTTTAGAATGAACAATCTAGAAATTTTAGATGGTATGAAAAATCTGTACTATTTTTTTAAAAAGCTTTAAAATAAAGATGTAATCAATCTAATAATAACCCAAGGATCAGCACGATCTCTGGACTAGGGTGGGAATGCGAATGAGAATCATAGGGAAAAGATGTTAGATTTTATAGGAGAGTTATACTCTGGCAGCCCCCAAATGTGTTTGTGAAAAAGATTTGTAATGTGGCCCCATGTAATATGTATGCATGTACGTGTGTGTCTACACACATATACATACAAAATAAGACATACTAAAATAAATAAATGTTAACACAAATATTATTGATAAATAAAAACGATTGTGACATATAGGTCGTTGCCACTCCTTAATATTTTTCATATTAACTAAAGATCTGCATTTCAGTGTAAATGTGACTTCACAATCATGAATACGAAATGAACACATTAAAACATAAAATCCCATCTGTAAATAATTTCTCTGCTTCCCTGCAGTTGCTCCCCACACAGCAAAGCGATGTATGACCTGAGGTGACATTTAACCCAACTCTCTGAAGGGTACTTCTGTTACCGACAGTGAGGAAAGGTAGATAAAGCCCGTTGTCAGTGGCTGAGATTAGACTTGAACTTGTTTGAGTTACCAGTTCTGGGTTTTTTCTACCATTTATTTTATAAAAGATAAGCATCCAGCTCATAGACCTTATGCTAGAACCCTCAGTTATGAGTAGCAGCTGACTGCTTGTGGGTGGTCGGGGCAATGAGTTACAGGAGGGTAATGTGTTGTCTTTATTCATTTATTTGTTGGTATTTGATAGAATTTGCAATTTGCAGAGTTGCAAATAGAAATAATGAATCATATTAATTAATAGACTTCATTTTCAAATTTATTCTCTGTGTCATGAGATTTGAGGTATCAGGAAATGTTGAAAAAGGATATATACGTACATACACATTTGTATACACATTAATCCGATGCAATATTTTCACAACATAGACTTGACTGTTTCTTTATTTTCAAAAACAAATATAAGACTACCAAGAGATAGATTATAAAACAGGTTTTAAATGTAAAGGAAATATTTCAAACCTATCATTAGCACATAAAATAAGAAGAGAAAAACAAAGATTTATTTTTGAAACATGTAAAGGTATGATCTCAACATTGATTTAATTTCTCTTGTGTCTAAAACTATAATTATTCATGTCTTTGGAATCAGTACTTTAGTCTGAAATCTGCCTATCACCAATAGAACAATAAAGTGTCATCTCACATCATGTCAACCCATAATTTTATGAACATTTGTGCACAGTTAATTTTGTTTGTATTCACTTAGAACTACCTGCTGGGTAGGGATTATCATGCCATTAAGGATATGCCTGATTTGCCAGTGTCAGAAATATCACCAACATACTAAATTCTCTCTGCAACCAAAGTACAATTAGAAATAATGAAAATGAAGCATCTTCATCGTTTCAAAGAACATACTTGGTAATTTTCAAGCACTTTATGTACCTGAAATTATGAAACCAATTTAAATATAAAACACATTGTTTTCAGTTTACCTGAATTTTGAGGGGTAGTACCAATGCAATTATGTTCACAAAGGAAGACTAAAAAAATAATAACTGATACTCAAACTCTTTTTCTATTTACTAATTTGCAAAGTGGACTAGATTTTTCAATAGATTAGATAGAATTACCACAATTCTAGGTCCTTGTTAAAGAGTTTTAAAGAAAACTGCCTAATTCTAATCTCTATTAAAAAAATTAGTTGGAGAGAACAATATTTCAGAATTATTGTCTCAAAACTATTGCTGCTGAACAAAGTGGAATTCAGCCTCTGGACACAAACATAACACAATAATTGGTGGGGAAGGAAAAAGGCTTTTATTAAAAGGTTGCTCAGTTTGAGGGGGTGGGGTGCTGAGGGTCCCCTCCTCCAAGCCATTCTCTTCTGCAAAACACAGAAATTCCTTTGTTCCCCAAAATACTGAAATCGAAACCTATGCCCAGAGACTAGCCCTCCCCCCACATTGTTATCTGTCTCTTTGGAATCCAAGGCTGCTACGCAAAGCGATCTCTGTCTCTGCAGCTCCAGGCTCCCCCTCTCTCTGGACTGTGCACTCATGGGGCCGATGTCTCCATTTCCCCCCTGCAGCTTTCTCCCTTTCCCAGGGCTGGGGGGTGCACCCCCCAGATCACTGAAGCCGGTCTCATGAGGGGCTTCTCACGCGGAGCACCAGTGTCCCAGGATGCTCGCCCCTCCGGGGCTGGTGAAAGTCCCGGCTTGTGTGAGCACCGCTCTCAGAGCAACAGAACGAGAGCAGTCCAGGACCCCGCCGTGCAGTGTGGGGCCGCAGCTCATGGGCCAGCCTCTAGCGAAGTGCAGGTCCCAAGTGAGCCCGCTCCTGACTGGGCGAGCCAGGCAAGAGACAGGAGTGGGGTCCAGTGCCCCCAGCTACTGCAAATGCTCCAGTCCCCCTTGACCAGGTGGGACAAGGGAAACACAAAAAGAGTATCTCCATACCCTAGTTTTAAATCTTTCGCCCCCAAATCCCAGATGAGGTAGAAGTATCCAAATTCCCAGCCGGTCTAGGCTGGTGTCCACCATGCTTGTCAGTCTGTGTGATGTCTCTGCCCTTCCTCCTGCCACCATGATCCAGAAGTGGATTGGAGGATTTCTAGCCTCATGCGGGGACACCACACCTCTGCCCTGGACAGGGCATCATGCATTGGCTTGTTTTTCCTCACCGAGGGGTGTGGGGTCATATGCCAGCTGCTGCTTCAGTCTGCTGCCTTGGGCACTTCCCAGCCCCACTCTGGCATTTCTTTCCTGCCCAGCTATCCCGCCAGACCTCCCTGTTACACTCTAGGTACCATATATCCACATATTGAGACAATTTACTTCTAAGAGGCTCTATGCCACCCTTGCCTGGGCCCAACATTTTAGTGTTACTCAATCAAATTGTACAGGAGGTTGCACTTGCCAAAAGAAATGAATTTTACATAATATGAGGGATGTACTGAGGACATTATTTCTTGGCTCAATGACCCACCCCACTTCCATTTGAATAGGGTTTGTACGTTTGTCTGTTTTGATAAACTTCCTCCATGTAGTAGGCTGGACGGCTCCTCAAAGATGTCCTCCCCCTTGTCCCTGGACCCACAATACCTGAGAAAAAAAAGAACTTCGCAGATATAATTAAACAGAAGGGTCTTTTAAAAAGAAAGGAACCTGGAATAAAATGGTTAGGCCCAATCAAATAACAGGAATCTTTAAAAGCAGAGAACTAACTCCGGCGGGAGCAGCAGAAATTCGGAAGAAAAGTTGGAAAGACTCAGATCTCATTACTGATTTGAAGACAGGAAAACAAAGTGACCAGGAGTGCAGGTGGTGGTAAGGAACTGACAATCTCCTGGATGACAGCCAGCAAAGATAGCATATGGATTTAAGCCAGGAAAAAAACTGCAAGAATTCTGCAAACTGAATGACCTTGGAAGTGGATTTTCCCTAAGAGCCTGGAGGCCAGGCCCGACACCTTCATTTCATCTCACGCAATCTACACGCAGCCTGCCTAGGAGCTCTGCTTACCTGTAGAGAGCTGTCTTAGTATGTTTGTGCTATTTTACATGACAAAGGCTGTGGCAATTCACTACAACAGCAATATGCGCTTCCTACTTTGCATAACAGGAGCAACAAGACCAACTACAGGCTCCTTTCTTCTGCTGGTTATAAAGATATATAATTCTAAATTGTATCATAGAAACTATGCAGACCTCTATCTGTAGTGTAACTGTCTCCTTTTTCATGTATCTTATTTTATCCCTAATTTCTTTTACAATGTAATTATGGTTATGTTTTCTTTATTAAAATTAGCTTTAAGTAGTAATGTCTTCTTTAGAAATTAGTCAAACATAAATATAAAATATAAAATTAATTTTGCTTGTATCTACTTAAAATGTCTTTCATTATGAAATATTTATATAGGTTTACAGGAATGTGCAAAATGCAAGGTAAATAAGTTAGGGTTAGACGTGATGGATGGTGATTGTCTTTCACAACCAGTATTCATTCTTTCTTTTGTGACAGTGGCCTGACAATTTCTTGGAATTTACCCTTCCTGCACTACGTGAAATCTCGGTGGTACTGTAGGAGCATATCCCTTATTACTTTAGTGAGGGGGATATCCTCTCAGCTCTCTGGCAGAATATAGATAACTACTCTTATATACTTAATTCTGTTTATTTATTTATTTACTTTCTTTTTTTTAAAAAGTTTATTTTTTATTGTATTTTTTCCATTACCATTTATCCTCCTTATGCTCTCTTCCACTTCTAGACCCCAACAACCCTCACACTGTTGTCCATGTCCAGGAGTTCTTTTTCTTTTGTTGCCTGATGCTTCCACCCTCTAACTCCACCCTCCCAGAGCTGTCAACCTGCTGTCTCTATCTATGAGTCTGTCTCTAATTTGCTTGAAAGTTCAGTTCAGTTTGCTCCTTGGATTCCAAATATGAGTGAGATCAGAGGGTCTTTGTCTTTCTCTGAATGGCTTATTTCACTTAGCTAATGCTCTCCAGGTCCATCTATTCTATCACGAAGAGTATTTTTTTAAATATGGATGGGTAGCATTCCATTGTGTAAATGCACCATAGCTCTTTTATCCACTCACCTACTGATAGGCACTTGGGCTGCTTCCAAACCTTGGCTATTATAAATAAATGTGCAATGAACATAATGGTACATATATTCTTTCAAATTAGTGTTTTAGGTTTCTTCAGATAAATTCCCAGAAATGGAATTGGTGGGTCATAAAGCAGTTCCACTTTAATTTTTTGAGGTAACACCGTACTGCTTTCCACAGGGGCTGCACCAGTCTCCATCACCGCTAACAGTGCACAAGGGTTTCCCTTTCCCCACATCCTCTCCAGCACTTGTGGTTTGTTGCTTCATTGATGATGGCCATTCTGACCTGTGTGAGGTGATGTCTCATTGTGGTTTTAATTTGCATCTCCCTGATTTTAGCACATTCTCTGACATGAGCCTTTTGAACCCATCCTCAATATTCTGCCAAGGCTGTTCTGGAAACTCCACTGAAACAGCCAGATGGGTTGGTGGGATTATCTTAGGACTTTGTGGTTGTTAATTGGCTTTACCCAAAAAATACTCATGTATCTGAATGACAGGAGGTTGTTTCATAACTTGTGCAAGGTACTCACAAAATAAAATTAGGTTCACACCTTTCCATAGAGACTGGAGAAAGGATATACCGTATATTTCGGACTATAAGATGCACCCCCAAATTTGGGAGGGAAATGGGGGTGCATCTTATAGTCCAGATGTAGCTTACCTGGCTCGCAGGTGGGGGGGGGGGGGTGCAGCAGTGGAGCAGCGTTTTTTTTCCTATTTTCCTCCTCTAAAACCTAGGTACGGCTTATGGTCCGGAAAATACAGTAGTCTTCTTTGATGATTACCGTTCAGAGTGGTGGCTCCAGATTCCAGAGAAATGCCATCCTCACTGCAATACTGACATGAAACTTTTCAAGCGATTTAAATCTCAAAGGCAAAAAGAATTTTTAACTAGTTTTTAAATGTAAATATATTAAGAAAAGATCTGTTAAAGGCCTGAATTTAGAAAGAAACCTATCTAACATTAAGTCAAGATGAGGCATTAAATTTATTTCTAAATATTTTATTCTTCTTGATGATATCTATGGTAAATGGAATTATTTTCTTAATTTCCTATTTGGATAGTTCATTCTTTGTGTATAGAAACACAAATGATTTTTCATCTTGCTTGTGGTATCCATAAACTTAGATATATGTATTAGTTCTAGCAAGTGTTTTGTTTTTGCTCTGTTTGGTGGAGTATAGGGTTTTCTTTTCTTTTTTTTTTTTAATTTTTATTGTTAATCAATTACAGTTGTATGCTTTTTCTCCCCATCCCTCCACCCCACCCCAGCTGAACCCACCTCCCTCCCCCACCTCCATCCTCCCCCTTGATTCTGTCCATGTGTCCTTTAAGGCAGTTCCTGTAAACCCCTCTCCTCACTGTCCCCTCCCCACTCCCCCCTGGCTATTGTTAGATTGTTCTTAACTTCAGTGTCTCTGGTTACATTTTGTTTGCTTTTTTCTTCTGTTGATTATGTTCCAGTTAAAGGTGAGATCATTTGGTATTTGTCCCTCACCACCTGGCTTATTTCACTTAGCATAATGCTCTCCAGTTCCATCCATGCTGTTGCAAAGGGTAGGAGCTCCTTCTTTCTCTCTGCTGTGTAGAATTCCATTGTGTAAATATACCATAGTTTTTTGATCCACTCATTTGCTAATGGGCACTTAGGTTGCTTCCAGTACTTGGCTATTGTAAATTGTGCTGCTATGATCATTGGGGTTCTTTTGGATTGGAGTTTCAGGGTTCTTAGGATATAATCCCAGCAGTGGAATTGCTGGGTCAAAGGGCAGTTCCATTTTTAGTTTTCTGAGGAAATTCCATACTGTTTTCCACAGTGACCTCACCAGTCTACACTCCCACTGGAGCATAGAGTTTTCTATATACAATATCATGTCATCTGCAAATGAAAATAATTTTGATTATTTTTTTTAATTTAATCTTTTTTTCCCTTGATTAATTGCTCTGGCTAGGACTTCCTGTATAATACCAAAGGCTTTTTTCCCAGACTTTAGGAAAAATATTTCTGTTTTTTATCTTTTAATATAATGATAGCTGTGGATTTTTCACACATGGCCACTATTATATTGAGATAAGTTCCTTCTACACCTAATTGTTTGAGAGGTTTTGCTCAAGAAAATGTGTTGAAATTTGTTAAATGCTTTTCCTGGAATCTTTTGGAGGTGTTGAATATGTTAATAGCATAGATTGTGGTTATATTTTCACAAAACTATATTTATCTCCAATATCTGATTTGTATACCTTAAATATGTACAGTTTTTGTACATCAATTATAGCACAATAAAATGGTTTACAAAAAACAGAACATTTAGTTGTCTTGGTTAACTTCAGCCGGGCATTAAAATCAGCTTCAAGTGTCTTTGACAGGATGTGAAATCTTGAATTTTGGGAGAGTTTCTCCAATGTCAATAAACTCACCCTTAATCAGTTTAAACTTCTCCTCCTCCCCTTCACTGCTCCAGAATCCTCACAGTCCATTTGCAGACATGTTCTCCTACCACTTTCAGCTACATATGCAGGTACCACAACTCCTCGGGTAAAAAAAAAAAAAAAAAAAAAAAAAATCCCTTTCTTCTTATAACAAGGACCATATTTACAGAGCTGGGCTGAGGCTTGATTATAGTTAATGTATAGGATCATATACTTATAGTAGTGTCCTTGAATCTGCACCATCATTGCTCATAAGGTTGTAAAAATGCACATTTAAACCCTATCTGACTTAACAATTGGAATTTCTGATGTTGGGGACTGGGACACATCATTTTAACCACCTTCACAGGTAACTCGTATGCACATTATAGTTTGAGAACCACTAGTTTAGTAATTTGGGCAGGTAAAGACAAATATCAAGGAGGGCAAGCATCATTTTGTTAGGTATCTACTTCAGGTGAGGTCTTTTTATCTTTTTCAGATAAAGGAAGGTCTCTTTTCTACAGGAAGAGGAAGGACAACATCTGTTACCTCTGGGGTCAAACAAATCTGTGAGTTCAGGTTTCTTAAGGACATCTACCCAGGTGTTCCCTGTCTCAGGTCTCAGGGTCTCGCTCCTTTATCATCAGAGTGGATACTTTATCATAAAATAGCCAATAGGTCTAAAAATTTACACACTTTTTTTGGCGGCTAATTTGTAAGAGAAAACTCTCTTTAAACAGGGCATTGGCATTCTCTGACTTGATGGTTGACCTACTTGAGCCTTTTTTTTGCTTTTAAGGCTTTGATTCCAATTAGAATCATCCAATTACCTCATCAATCCTTATACTTACTTATAATTGCCATTTTCAACATTCATCAACAAAATACTCATTTATTAAATGATGGCACGTGCACACGTATTCATTATATTAGCACTTTACATATCTGTTACAAATGTTGTTTTGCATGCATGGCTTATATAATGAAAAAAGTATTTTCAAAAGTGTTTGTACATCTTGCCTTCTTAGAAGTCCCTTTGAGGAATGTAGAAGCATTTTCATAATTTGCTTAAGCAATGCTCAGTGTTAGAATGAAACATTTTCATGCATGTATTTGAATTGAATATTTACTCCTCTAGATATGTAGAATATCAGTTCTAGGTCTAGACTTTAGCTTTTTCTTCAATTGGACTGTGATGTGTCACTGCCCTTCCTCTCTGATTGATGTAATAATTTTGACAATACTATCACTTGTAAATCTGAAGTTGATACTTGTTCCTAGTATCACATATAGAAAATGAAACATAGAAAACAAAATTAAAAGCACAAACATTTTAACTTTACAACTTCTTAATGTATTTCATATTGCAATTTTTGTTACCCTGTTCATTACAGAAGTAATATAAAACATCAGCCTCTCCTTGGTAAAATGTACTTTATAGTAATTAAAAAAATAACTGCATATAGTCAATGTGCTATATGTATTCTCTGTTGCAATAAAAAATGGCATTGAGTATAATTACAAGAATTAATGACTTGCTTTAGTGTAGCCTTAAATCAAGCAAAGCCCTTAAATTATTTTAATTGCAGCATCCAGTTAAAATATTTTGGTCAATGAGGCTTTACAAATTGTATTAAAATGTGCAAAAATAATTTTACTGTGATACATATCACACTAATACACATTTATGATGACTAACTTTAAAACACAATCTTCTCTTTAACCTTTTTTCTAAGTTATGCATTTATTTCTCAACTTTGAATCTAAGAAGACAACTTACTGTGAGATTCTCTTAACAATGAAGAAGTGAAAACATTGTAAACTCTTCTTTTTCATAACCTAACATGTTCTCCACTTACTGGGTCAAGCTACCTTTTCTGGAAATAGCCGCATTTAGTAGCTTTAAAAAGTACACATTTTTTATCTCGCAGTTGCCGTGGGTCAGGATTCTAGAATATTTTAACTAATCTTCCATTCGAGGTCCCACAAAGTTAAATCAAAATGCCGTCTTTCTTTATGAAGCATGGGGACCTCTTTCAGGAGCATGGATTGTTGGCAGAATTCACCTCCTTCTGGCTGTAGGACCAAAGTTCTCATTTTCTTGCTGTGGCTGTTGAATGTTCTTAGATCTTGGAGGCCTCACGTACTGACTTGCTATGTGGCCCAGAGCATGCTGGCTTACTTCTCTAAAGCCGACAGGAAAATTTCCCTCTGTAGTCAGCTGAGATGGTGTCATAGATTATATAACATAATCACAGAAGTGACTACATCATCATTTTTACAGGTCCAACTTACATTCAAGTGTGAGAACTACATACAAGGGGCAAGAATCTTGTGGATTATCTTAGAAGTCTGCCTGCCATACTGCTCCAATCTCATGTCAGCCACAAGCAGAAAATCATTTCCACTTGTCCTGAGAACGTAATTTTTGTTACAGTCCACAACCACCAAATTGGAAAATGGTCAGTTGTTACCTTTGACTAAAATTAAGATTACCAATACAAGGAGCAAGAGAGAGGCTGAATAATTTCTGAGAATTTCTAGTGATAGAACATTTGGTTTATTAAATCTCTGAATATTAAGTGTGGACCGTCCCCTGATACCGTGCTTTCTCCTGAGGAGGCTGATAGCACAGTACCGCCAGACGGTGTAGAGAGAGTCCCTTGCTGTGAATTAATGAACATGTAGTCATGGTCCAAGGTGGGTTTCAACTGTTAAAATTACAGAAATAGAATTATCAACTATTTTTATAACAATTTTAATGTCATCACTCAATCCCCAAATCTCTTTCACATATACACCTTAAAGTTGATACGTTTAGTAATCATAGAAGTTTGAGAAATATATTTAAAACTTTCACAATGCCCAATTTATCCTCCACATGAAGAAAATAGTCCCGTAGACCCACTAAATGAAAACCAGAACAGCAGACAGTCAAGGTCAAAAGCAGAGAAATGTTTCCTTCAATCTATCTTCTACTTTAATATGTAAGTCATTTGATGGTATTACAAATGTAACAAGATCTAGCCTGGGACATATTTATCAGGTGTGATAAATTGTGTTTGACCTAATACCACCCACTTAATACCTAACTTCATGCATTTCAATAACTTTTGTGATAATCAACCACCTGGGTAACAGTGGCACTCTTTCTAGCTGTCACTTTGGGGCATGAGTTAGTGTTTGTATACACATAAATCATTGCAGGAACTCAAGAAGACCTGAAGCAGAGAGCTGCTGGCCTCCAAATAGTCATATTACCAAATAAACCAAAGAAATACGTTAATTCAGTCCAAATAAAGGGATTTTACCTCTACCTTATTTGATTTTAACTGTTTTTTATTAATGTCTACCAAGACCGCCACTCCTAAAATTAAAATCACTGCTGTCAAAAGTGAAGAATTACTGTTATAAAAAAACCCCAAGGCTTATTTTAGTGAAACTAAAGAATACTACCAAATGAGGAACTAGCACCTTAGAATAAAGTATTGAAAATAGTGATTATAATTATAGGCTGATGTTGTTATATCATTCTTTATGTAATCCATTGAACCAAACATTTTAGAAATACTAGAAGTGGTTCTGAAAAGGATTAAATAGCATTTTATATATTTCAAGTCATTTCAAAAACTTGTTAAAGTCATTTTGAAATTTTTTCTCCTTTTCCGGAAGATATATATTTTTTGAAACAAAAAGTCTACATAATACCTCTAAATAACAACCTTTACTAGCTTTCTGAGAGAAGGTAAATTATATTACAAACAATAATTAGACAATTTATCTTCATAGTCATAACTTTTTCTATTCTATAATTTCTTTCTCAATAATCTATATTTCAATTTTAATTTTTATCTAGTGAAAATAAAAATATCCATTAATGACTAAAATGATCAGAATAAATACAGTTAATTTTAAAATTTTCTTTAAAAGATATAACTGGATATAAAAGTTTTTTTTACTATGTCACATTTAATTTCAGGTGACTTTTTACGAATGTTTGTTAAAAACATTTGACTATTGTTTCCACAAAACATTAGGCCTAGTTCAGTAAAACTGGATATTCAAATGTCCTTTGACATGAATTTTGATGATATTAGAAATAAGGGTATTCCATAAACAAAAGATATCATTACATCTCATACACTTAAGATGTTGTAAAGAAGATAATAACAATGATAGGTCAGAGTCAGATACACTAGATTTCTTAGAGGTAAAAATTTAGTGAAAAGGTAATAACAGCCAGATTCAAACTGGGCAGGTGCACTGAGTGCTTGGGTATATTCCTTCACCCTCTTGAGGCACGATGGACATGTAAACAGGACAAGAGAGGGCATGTCTGTAGGTGAAAAGGCAGAAAGCAGACACATGGTGACTAGCGCATCAGACACTGCTGCACTGTGTTCAGAATGTGCAAAGGACAAAACAGAAGAGAAGGGCAGTGGCTGTCACCCATGCATGGAGAATGCTGCTGAGGAGCTAGGTGGGCTCAGAGGCAGCATCGAAATGTGCAGCATAAATATGCAGACTCTGTGTTGAGGACACAGGTGAACACTTCCAGACAAACTAATGTAAAAAATGACTGGTAAAATTGATAGGAAAATGCTGGTCAATATCAAGGAATCCACAAGACATTCAGAAATAACCACACCCCATTTCCAGCTCCTGTCATGACACTGCATCACTTCTTCCAGCCCTAACAAAAATTCTGAGGACGGTCCTCTGGAAATCCTGAAAGGTGCTGGGAGGTAAATTCCTCCTACTGACATAGGTGTCCTGTTCCCCAATCGGCTTTTCATGAAGTCATCAAAGTGACTAGTGCCACCCATTTATAAAGTACTTGACCTCCAATTCATATATTTATTCATTCATGAGATAAAATGAATAAATGAATGCTAATTATAGTCCAGAATCTGTTCTAGGTGATCAAAAAATGAAGAGAAGATATCTTTTGGAACTTACATCTTGAACACTAAAACATAAAATGAACACTACACATAAAAATACAAAAATTACCTAGAAATAAGTGCTGTGAACAAAGAAAAATGTGGAGCAATTTAAGAAGAGTCAGGAGTATTGGGGAAAGTGGAATCAGTTATAATATTAATGAAAATATTCAAGGGAGATATCATTGAGAAGATAAAAGTCAAGCAATAATTTTAATGAGGTGAGCGAATTAGCCATGTGGATGTCCGAGAGCAGAGAACTCCAGGCAGAAAATAGGCAGTGCAAAAGAAACAAGGATGAGTAGATAGACTGCTGAAACAACAACAACAAGGAAGCTTCTGTGGCTTGAGAAAAATGAGGAGGAAAGTAGTTGGATATTGTAGAAAAAATGGAAATTCGATCCTGTCAACCACTATAAAGAATTTAAAATACAAATAGATTACCAAGGAATAGGATATAGAAGAAAGTGTTCCACATGAAATAGAAGACTTCGGATCTGAAATGTTACTGGGAACATCAGTGCTTTCTATGAGCAATAAAGTTCCGCTGTGTTAAGCTTTTGGAATGTTGTGATAATTCTAACCTGTGCTGACCATCTAACGAGGAATCTGGGGAGGTTATATGGAGATGGATTTAAAAGTAAAATTGGTATGGACTCGATCGGGTAAACTAAGTAGGGGAAGACTGTGGACTCGGGATAGTGGAGGGGTGGTTATTGAATGCAGGTCCTGAATGCCATTTGCAGTGCCCCACAGGTACTGCATTCCATTACGTCAGGCTGTGCTTTATTCACTACATGAAAACCCTGGCAGAAGGTGAAGTGACTGAATAGGGACTGTGGCAGGCAGGGTCACAGTCTCCCCGGGGCATCCATGTCCTAAATCCCAGAATGTATGAAAATTATAGGTTACAAGGTTAAGGAGTATTATTAAGTTTACAGGTGTAATTAGGTTGATAGTACGCTGACTTTAAAGCAGGAAAATTTTCCTGGATTATTTATCTGGGTCGGGCCAATGGCTATACTGGCTCCTTGAAAGTGAAAGGAGGATCCCTTTGTTGTATCTTCCTGTTTATGTTGGTATAGGCAGTGCTATTCTGACTGACGATTGCATTGCTTTAAACTGAGTTTTGTGAGGAACTTCACTTATAAAGTACATTTATTATTTCAGTTTTCCTGAGTCACAAGCCCAGGAATGGCCTAGCTTGCTCTCTCCTTGGGGTTTCACAGGGACACAATCAATTGGGTGACGTCACTATAGTTTAATCTAGAGACTTGACAGGGAAAGAGGACGCTTGCAGTCACATTCAGGGTGCTGGGGAATCCACTGTCTGTAGAACTCATGGCAGCTTGTTCTTGCCCCAGCAAAGAGCATCTGAACTCAGGGAAGGCTCACAGCTCTGTTTAGAGACATTCCAACTGATTAAATCATTTTGCCTCTGATAATCTGACTTTTGATTAATTTTGAATGGATAGATATGGGAACATAACCTAACCAAAGAAATGACATTCATAATATTGGCCATATAATATCACCTAAGCATGAGTACAACACCAGGAAATTAAGATCACAGGGGCCATTCAGATTATTGCCAACCACATGGTTCTGTTTTCATCTCCCAACCACGGAGGGTTTTTGGAGCTTATGTTTGTTACCGCCATTTTAAAATTCTAGGTAGCTATGTGAAAATTCATTATCCTTAACTATGTGATGTTTATAGTGAATCCTTTAAATCTAGAACTCCATTTCCTCATTTCTGAAAATTAGTTTGTAAGATTTCTCTGATAATTTCTATGCCTTCAATTTTTATTCTCTTTATTTTAGTGTCTCATATTCTTTTGTGTTCTTTAATAATCTAATGCCTTCATTTATTCTGATATCTACTATAATATTTCCAATTTCCAAAAAAGTATTTTTATTGGAATTTGACCTATTTTATAGCATCTTTGCATTGTTTCTGAAATGACCCCTTATATAACTGTAGAGATATTATTTGTAGTTTTTTATCCACTTTATTCTACATTTCTCTGAGTAACTTATTTTGCATTTGGTAGTTAGTCTCTTTTACTTAGATTTCTTCAAATGTTTAAGTTTATTTGGCTGCCCATTAATAATGTAGAGATAAACATAAAATATTTGAATCAAGGCTTTCTGATTCAGATGGAGTTTGTCAGACACTGTGCCTCACTGGAAAATTATAACTCTGTAACCTGTTTTTAACTGGATCACTTCCAATTACATGGTTTAAATTAATTTTAAAAAATTTATCTGATTTCACCTTTACTTTTTCTCATTCCTGTCAGAGAAAGTTCTGTGTTTTCAAGGATTTCTGTGATTAGACTTAGTTCATTGGGATAATCTAGTATAAGCTTCCTTTTTTAAAGGCCCTGCCTTATTTTAATCTCTAAAACCCCTTTTGTGGTGTAGTTTAACAGGTTCACTGGGTCTAGGAATCAGGGCCCAGGAATCTTTGGGAGATCATAATCTTATCAACCACAGGGTTGTTCGGCAACCTGGAAAGTAAACTTCTCATCTCGTACCTGTGTTGTACAAGATTGGCTGCCAATATTGGTGCTTTAGTGAGCAAAGAGCTTTAGAATTTTAATTAATCTCTTTGCTTTTAGTTTAATGTCTAAACCACATCCAATTTTGCCTGTTATCTCTGAATTCACACAATGTTCGAAACGATTTCTCCAACTTTCACTTTTCTGTGTTTCTGCAAGAAAGAAGCGGCCATCTGGATGTTCAGCGTTGGGCTGGAGATTCCCAAGTCTGCAGGGTTTGACAAGTTTTGCACACGCACACAGTGGCACACAATGAGCTCTCTCTGCTCTGCCAAATACTTTAGCTAGCCCTCATTTATCTTCTTTCCCGTTTCTGAAACTCTTGCTATCACTTTTCCTCTGATGTATTCTTCTTACGCACATTGTACTTATCAGTTAATGTAGCGTTATTTTACACACCTTTCTTGGTGAAGAGTTAGAGAGTGGCTATAACTGAATGTGTTTGAAGTTCAACTGAAAGTGCCCATTTGTTTTCAGATTCTCTTGATTTATTTTCATCAAGTGACATAGCTGCTCTCATAAATTTGATGTTTAGGTATGGTCCTAAATTTTATTTTTATTGTATAAGACTTATTCAGCTAAATGGTTGCTTGTAAGTATTTTGTTGTGTGTTCCTCCTGAAAATAGGAGAGATGTGTATGTATGTATGTATGTATGTATGTATGTATGTATGTGTTTGCTGTTTTTTCCTGATGCATAATAATGGAATTACATAAAAATGAATTCATAAAAACTATAGCTTATTTCTTCTTTAAATACACTGAGGATTTTTTGTGAAATTATATTTTGTTAGTGCTTATTTGAAACTTGAACTTCTATTAGTACTAGTAGTATTTCATTTATCGATTTCAAAATATATAATATGTGGTTCTTAATCACACTCCCTTTGTTTTGTAATAAGTTTCACCGTGATTATATCATATAAGTCTAGTTCCAGACTGCTAAGAATGTTTTTTCACTGGTTTCTTATAATCCTTCTGTTATACAGCCTTACATAACGTATTTTATTAATTCATCCTGGTATCACTTGGTCACATCCCACAATTGGAAATGTAGTTCAATATTAGGAACCAATTACCATAACTCATCATACTTACGGGTATAAAGAGAAAAACCACATCATCTATTCACAGTGACAAAGGGCATTCCATAACACAACAAAATATTATTTTAGCCTTAAAATCATAATTCCACTCAAAGTAGATTTTGATAAACAATATACTGATGACCGTCACAAATGTGCTTGTTTTTAATTCACCTTGTGCTTAAAAGGTAATATCCTGGTTGTGAAAATGCCTTCTTCAAAAATGTAAACATGGTATTTGAATTCCTGAAACCAACCTTATGTCTATAATGTTGGATAAGTGTCAAGCTTTGGTTATTTTGTGCATGATCATTTTTTGTCTTTGGATGATGTTTCAATTTCTTTTGTCATTGATTTTCCTAAATTTTACTGGAATATGCCTAGATTTGTGCATGCATTTTTGCAAATACTCAATTGCTTAGCAATCATTTTAATGTGATTTGATATATATTTTTTTAATTCTGTGAAATGCCCAGTTAATCTTTTATTATTTTCATTTCCTCAGGGACTCTGATTATATGAATGGCATTTTCACCTACATCTTTCTTATAACTTATTCTTTATGTCAATCTTTTTCTGTCTGCCTCTCTTATTGATGTCCTTTCCCTCTTCTGGAACAATTATATTTGTTTTTTTTTTTTTATGTACAGTCTCTTTTCTATCTATGTATTTAGCTATTTATATATCTAAATATTCTTGGGGGTGATATTAAATATTGCCACCAAAAGAGGACTCCTGTGGAAAAGATTATGAGGAAGAAAATGTAGGGTCCTCAAGGTAGGTATCACGTTAATGTCTAACCGAGATTCTCTTTAATCTTCTTCTAAAATGACCCTTCTGAAATCCTATGTCCTTCTATATTACTTTTTTGAGATTTAGTTTACTCATTAGTAATTATTACTGTCTAACATACTATATGCTTTATTCACTTACTATATTTTATTATGAGTTTCTACCTAATAGACTGCCACACCCATAAAGACAAGGTTATTTGTCTATTTGTTTGATTTTCACTGTTTTATCCCCAGCCCTTAGAATATTGATCAGCACATAGTGGGCACTCAGAAAAAAAGCTTTGCTAGTTTTAATACTTGAGTAAACAAGTTCGCTATATATAACCAAATTAACCATATGTAATGCTTTGGGACAACATTATAATGAGACTCGAGGATATGTACGGTGAAATATTTAAGACAGCTTGTGGTCAGGACTTTGGCACTCTGATAACCCTGGCTGGCATGTTGTTTCTTTTCTTGAAATAAAAGGAAAAATGAGTTAAATCAATAGGTGTTCATTTTTACATGCCAAAAGCAATACTTGGGGATATGTTCTTTTTTTAAGTGTTTTATTTATTTATTTTTAGAGAGAGGGGAAGAGAGAAAGTGAGGGAGAGAAATATTGATCGGTTGCCTTTTGTACCCAAGCAGGGACCCAACCTGCAATCCAGGCCTGTGCTCTGACCAGGACATTCAAAGTGGCATCCGGCCAACGGAGTTACACCTACCAGGGCAGGGATATGTTTTTAAAAATTATACATATTCACATTAGAAACCGATGCTCTAATCATACACACATTTACATATTTTTGTCATAAGAAATTTTATTCTTGCCTTTTCCAAATAACATTGAGATTAGAGAATAAATCTACACTCCCACTTAATTATTTCTGGTGTCAATCATTTCTCTAAATTGCTGAGACTTCCCTTTGCATGAATTTTGTTTTGTTTTGTCTTAATTTTGTGGCCAGAATTTCATTACATAGTAAGGTGAAGCAGAAAGACACTGAAAAAGGACATTATTGCTGCTGGGCATGAATTCTTTCTAAATATTAAACATACGAAAGCTTAAAATTTTAGCTTAAATATTTATCAAGCATTTTGTCATGTATTTAACTCATCTGAGGAAGACATTGAAAATGGATAAACCACCACATGTATGCTTACAATATATCTGAAAATTTTGAAGCCATATAGGGCTGCTTGAACTTACATCAGTTTTTGTTACATAGAAATTATTTAAATAAACTGATGTATGCATTCTTAGAATAATATTACAACCATGTACTGCCATAGTTTAATCAATGTAAACAGTTTTCAGGTTTACTTTATTTTTTAATTTTTAACAATGAATTATGATGAATAGTGTGAACATATCTGTGTGCCTGCTACTGGTCCTTTCTCTCAGAGGTAAGAGAATCTTGAAGTGAGTGCAATTTCTAAGTGCCCAGTGTTTTCAAATATAAATTATTTATGAAAGATTTCTGGGTTTCAAACCTGCAAATATGGCATCATATCACATACATAGGTATTGTGGGGAAAATTTTTTCTTCTTGAGGTAAGGTTATAAAAGATGTTAATAAGTTTTTGAGTAAATCTCAGGGAGTCTTTCTTTCTCTGTAGCCCTCTTTGTGATGCAAAAGACTGTCTGGGGTTGATATCCCCCTTCCCTAGCATTTTGAGACCACTGGATATTTATCCCCTGACATGCAGGGATGGTTACAACTTCACAATGACCCCCAAGGCTCTAAGTGACAGGCAGATGAGATTCATAATTCATGTAAAAAAGCACTCAAAATCGAGACCATCATGCCCATAAGCATTTCCTTGTTTTCTTCATTCAAAGACTCCTGTGGTACTAAAATAAGCAGGGAGCATGAAAAGCGGGTGGGATTTCCTCCTAGAACCAAGTCCTCTGGCTTCTATCCACCTCTCTGTGGATGAAGGAAAAATGGGGAAATCATGGTTTCTGTTCATTTTTTTGACGAGATCTTATGTTTATTTCCTTAATAAAGACTATACTTTTATCATGACATGTGTAATGATATAAAATTCATTGCTAGCTATGTTTTACAACAGGTGATGATTTCTTTTTCTTTTTTTTTAATAAAATGATTTTTCTAATATGATCGCTCACAACCAGATGGGGAAACTGTATTCCTCTCTTTTTGGAAATGGCAGAAGAGATCAATAAGGCCACCAGAGATGGAAGATATTCCCCATAGGAGCAAAGATAATCTCCTAAGAGGACTGATGATTAGGGTCTATCAGAGGTAATATGAGAGTGAGACACCAAGGAACATGGGCAGATGACCGGGAGAACATGTGACCAGGATGCCAGATACAAGAGCAGCCCTGCTCAGCTCTAGGAACAGCTGCTGGGTTAGTGGCTGTACTATTAGAATGTAAATCACAGCTTCCACTGAGCATCTGGTCATCCTGTTGCCTTCTTAATGTCACTGGGAAACACAAAATTATCTCCGGCCCATTGGCTATTAAAGTCATTCTTCTCCTAACACCTTGTGCAGCACACTATTCCCAACATGATGTCTTATCGTACACATCGCATCTTTAGAGTGGCCTTCTCGTGAGCATGTGGCCCAAAGCGGCCTCTTTCAGTTGTTTATATTCCCAGTGGACTTTCACTCCATGTTTACTTAGTTATTATTGTAATCCCTGCTATTATCTAGTGACTACCCAGTGGGCTCTCAACTCTCCTCTAACCTGCACTATACCTTATCTGTAGAAAACATAGAACATGTCCCCTTACCTATCCTAATATAACCTCTACAGATAATAAAACAAGTTGTCTATGCACAACTTCAACAATTCAATGAGGCAAAATTATAATATAAAAAAATAAAAGCAATAATACAATATGTATTTTAATGTGCAAGTGCTTTCTATTTTTTACAACAGTTGTATAATATAGTATGTAATAAGGGAGTGAGATTCCTGAACCCAATGAAAAGTCACTTGGACTGTGATGGCCGAAAGCTTATCCAAGCATGTTGTGCTGAGGTTCAAATGCTATGGCAATATGGGAAATGGTATGTGGTAATCAAATCAGAACAAATCAGAGAACAATCATTCCTCAATTTACTAAGTAACTACAATTCTAGTAAAATCTCTACAAAACATAATATATTTATTGTTTCTCTTTAAAAACGTAAATAATTTATATCCAAGAGAGAACATAAATTATTTCAAATGTTCCAGAAGCCACCTTCATGACTCTGGAGTCCACAGCACTCCAAGTGTAACAACCATTCCGATTCCTCAGAATAGTGGTGCTTGTATGAAGTGCTTGTATTTCATATAAGCACTGCTGACGTGATACCACAGATTGGTAGTACTTACATGTTCAACACTATGCCTATGTGATTTATGTATGTTGTTATGAGTAGCTGTGTTTGGTCTTTTTTATTATTATATCGTATTCCACTGTCTTTACTTATCACAATATATTAACCTGATGGATATTTTGAATTGCTTGCAGTTTTGGCTCTTATATATAAGGATGTTGTGACCATTCTTATGTCCTTATTAAATGTGTTGTGGTTCACATGAACACTTAGATGTTTTATTTGGAGAAAAGTTTCTGGTTCTGAGAGAATAAATATGTTTAACTTTAGTATATACTGCCAAAATGTTTTCCAAAATGTCTATGCCAATTTACATTACAAGCAATAATAAGAAATTCTGTTTGTTTAATACTGTGACTAACATTGGACACTGTCAGACTTTTAATTTTACCCATTCTAGTGGAGTGTTCTAGGATGTTACTGGGTTTGAGCTTTTTATGAAATATTATTTTCCAAATTGTTGCTTTTCTTTTCACTTTCTTAATATTCTTATTTGTAGGATAGGTGTTTTAAATTTTAATGCAGTTTAATTTATAATTTTAAAACATTTTACTAGTTTTCACTGTAAAATGTTAAAATTCTTTGTTCTTTAAGAAATTGCACTCAACAAATGAGTGCATCATCCGATCAATTGAGAGGGTTACGAGATTTTTCTGGAAAGACAGACATCTTTCTCAAAACTTCAGCATCAGATTCTTCCTGAGTTTCCAGTTTGCTGGTCTGCGCTACCGATTTCCAACTTGTCAGCCCTCAGGGGTGGGCAAAAGTATGTTAAATTGCCAGCCATCATTACCTAAAAAGTAAATCACATATAAGGATACAAAATGATATCAATAATAATAATAATGAAACAAATAATTCAATAATTGATTAATACTATTACAAGAATAAAATCCTGTAATAGTATTTTAAAAGTATTATAAGAGTCATGTCTTCATGGATGCAAACCTAATTTTGTCCACCTGTGTGTGTATATGTGTACACACACACACACATATCATATATATTCTGGTTCTCTGGAGAGTCCTGAGATGGATGTGTCTTGTTCCCTTGAGAGCAGAGGCTCATCACTACTCTTCTTTACCTCTGGAAGTTAATTCATTGTCATGTTCGAATAGACCACCATGACAACCTCCTCTTTTACTTTGGACTCCTTGTAATGTCAGTCTCTCTATATTTCCATTTTTCTTTTATTTGTATAATCTTAGAAATCTTAATCTCTCTCTCTCTCTGTGTGTGTGTGTGCCTCTCCCTCTCTCCTGACATTCAGCAACAAAAGCAGCTCATCACCTCTCAGCCACCCTCATTTTCCCCTGAGTTCTGTGTCACTTGTTAAAAGTGGGTGTGTGCAATGTGGAGCTAAATAACTTCTATTTTCTGTAACACTTTCTATCAAAAAAGGATAGGGCAAGGACTCACAGGTTAAGACAAGATAATTTATACTTTTTAGGAAGCATGTAGAACTGGGTCACAGTAGTTTCCTCAGCTTCTAAAAGTGATTTTCTATAAAATTTAAGATACTCTCACAAATGATGGCATTAGAAGCGAACTTTGCGTAGTTGCTGGGCAATCACAGAAAGGATACTCTGTGGAGTGATGCCGTCTTAACTGATAAAGGACAGTAGTATGAGAATGACTTAAGTTCCTATAAAAACATTGAGTCATTGTAAGATGCAGAGGTAACACTGCCAGTAAACTTAAATACTCCGGCTGCTCTTACTCACCGGAAGCTAAAAATTTTGACGGCATATTTAAAGACATCTGTAACAGAAACTATTTCTTGATTATAACTTTTGGTTGCTTTTTATATGATATAAAATATTGCTTATTTGCAATCAATGTTTTAAAATTAACATTTTATTTACTTCATAAATGCTTTAACAAAATTAATGTAAAATAATATTACTATATTTATAATCCAATTATAAACATCTTTATGTATATGTTGTTGTCAATTATTACAGATCCACAGAGGTAAAATAATTGAAAAATGCAAAGACTGCTGTGAAAAGTATCCTTAATTAAAAGTATAATTTTATTCTTCAGTTATAAATGCTTATTCCCCTTCTGAATTAAAGGTATGCAAATGAAATGTTTTGACAATTATGCCTCAAATTTCCACTGAGAAGTTTTACATCACTCTCAACTTCCTTCAACTTTCTTAGTTGAAAAACTTCCCTCAAACCTAAGGATTTGTAGCTAATTTAGGGCAGATGAAGTCTTCTGTGCACTTTAAACCTCATAGTAAACCCAATCGCATGTATTTATTTGGTTTCCTTTGTTTGTTGGTTGGCTTGTCTACTTCATTCCTCAGCTGTAGGCAATTTTCTTTCTTATTTCTTTTATATTAAAATTGTTAAATGTATGGAACAACACAGAACTAGCATTAATCATCATACACAATTCTAGCCCATGAATTTTAACTCCAGAGTGATAAGATATTTTGACCTCTTGTAGAGGTCAAACTAATCACTTTCCCCCCCAAAAAAAATCTTTTCATAGTTTAAGTGTTGGTTATAGGCTAGTGTATATATTCGTCATTCTCTTTTCATGTGTAAGTGCTGATTACAGGCAGTTGTATATATCCACCATTCACAGGTTTTAACACAAAACTCCGTAGTTTTAAAGACAGTGAGCATGATACTTCTACTTTTAATTGTTTTTTTCCCTTTAAAGAAAATACTTAAAATGGTAAATCACTCCATTGTCACTATACCGTATTTTGCTGATTATAATGCACACCTATGTTTTTGACCCAAACTTTGAAGAAAAGAAATCTTTAATTTTAATTTTTAATTCAGTTCTATTTATTTACATTCAAATATTTGCTTTTTGTATTATAAAGGGATTTTAGCATTTACTTTTGAACATATTATGGTACAACAAATTTTATGTAGCAAATAATTACAAAGCACAAGAACAGATACAAGGTACGAGAAATTTTACATTTCTGGCCAAGATAGAAGCATAGGTAGATATGTTTTTCTTCCTTGCACAACTAAAAAAGGGACAACAACAAATTTAAAAACAAAAAATTGCCAGAACTTCCATAAAATCAAACTGTATGAAAGTCCCACAACCAAGAAGTTAAAGAAGAAACATTCATCCGGGCCAGTAGGAGAGGCGGAGATGGGTAGCCTGGGTGATGAGGATGCCTGGCAAGGAGGCAACTGATGGAGTGGGCAGCCCCACATTTTCAAGAGGATAAAATGGGAAGCACAACTGGGGAGCAAGGCAGACCGTGTAAGCCAGGGTTCCAGTGTGGAGAAACTAAAGTTTCAAAACCTTTGGCTGTAAAAATCTGTGGGGGTTGCAGTGGTGAGTGAAACTCACAGAAGAGTTCATTGGAAAGACCCACAGGATCCTAGAACATACACAACCCAACCACTTGTTAATCAGCACCAGAAGGACCCTTTGGTTTGGGGTATCAGGGGAAGAGACTGAAAGCGGGGTGAAAGCCAAGCAAGTGACATTGTTCCTTCTTGGACCCCTCCTCCACATACAGTGCCACAATGCAGTAAAGAGGGTTGCCTCTCCCTGGTGAATACCTAAGGTTCCACCCCTTACAATGTAACAGGAGTGAGGAGACAAAAAATATGGTTCAAAGAACAGATTAAATCTGTACAAAAAGAACTAAATGACGAGGAGATAGACAATGTATCAGATGCAGAGTTCAGAACACTGGTAATCAGGATGCTCACAGAAATGACTGAGTATGGATGCAAAATAGAGGAAACAGTGAAGGCTATGAAAAGTGAAATAAAGGAAAATGTACAGGGAACCAATTGTGAAGGGAAGGGAACTGGGACTCAGATCAACAGTTTGGAGCAGAAGGAAGAGATAAACATTCAACCAGAACAGAATGAAGAAACAAGAATGCAAAAAATAAGGAAGGCTTAGCAACATCTGGGACAACTTTAAACGTTCCAACATCCAAATTGTAAAGGTTCCAGAAAGAGAAGAAGAAGGGCAAGACATTGAAAACTTATGTGAAAAAAACAATGAAGGAAAACTTCCCCAATATTGTAAAGGAAATAGACTTCCATGAAGACCAGAAAGTTCAGAGAGTCCCAAAGAAATTAAACCCAAAGAGGAAGACATATCATAATTAAATTACCCAGGATTGAAGATAAGGAGAGAATCTTAAAAGTTATAAGAGAAAAGGAGAGAGTTACTGTCCTGCAGCTGTTCAAGGCCAGGCAGGTTCACGCGGAATTTGGGCAGATGGAAGAATATAGGCAGAACTGTCAGGGTTTCTGGCATGCCTTTGTTCTGGGATGGGGCAATCCATGTGTGCCACAGCCTCGAGTCTCCCTGGGGGAGTCCTGACCCTATACATTAAGCGCACACAAAGCTGGCAAGGTGTTAATACTGACCTTAGTTGTATAACAGAGCTCAATTCTATGCATGCAGCCCTTACTCAAAGTTAGATGAACACTGCTGAGTTATGTTTGCCTGGAAATCCGGGTGACGGAGCCTGACTGACTTCATTTTCCCTACAGTTACCTACAAAGGAGTTCCCAGAAGACTATCAGCTGATTTCTCAAAAGACACCTTACTGTAAGAAGGGGCTGGAAAGAAGTATTCGAAGTCACAAAAGGCAAGGATCTACCTCCAAGATTACTCTATCAAGCAAAGCTATCATTTACAATGGAAGGGCAGATAAAGTGTTTTCCAGATAAGGTCAAGTTCAAGGAGTTCACCATCACCAAACCCTTATAATATGAAATGTTAAAGGGACTTATCTCAAAAAAAAGATCAAAACTATGAGCAGTAAGATCATAACAAGCACAACTATCAACAACTGAACCTAAAAAACACAAAAACAAGCCAAGCAAACAACTTGAAGAGGAGCAGAATCACAGAAATGAAGATCACATGGAGGGTTATTAGCAGGGAGGGGAATGGGGGAATGGGGTAAAGGTATGGAGAATAAGAAGAATAAATGGTAGGTACAAAATAGTCAGGGGGAGATTAAAATAGTATAGGAAATAGAGAATCAAAAAAAACTTATATGAACGACCCATGGACTGAACTAAGTGGGGGCAGGAATGCTGGGGGGAAGGGGTGTACAGGACAGAGGTAGATAAAGAGGGAAAAATGGAGCAACTGTAATAGCATAATCAATAAAATATACTTAAAAAATCAAATATCAATTGGAAAGAAATGTCATGTACCAGTAACAAATTTATAATATATACACATCATAGAAGGTAGATACAGAATTAGTACTATCCATGGATAATGTGCATCCTTAATTTTCCCTCCAAAAATTAGGCAAAAAAGTGTGCATTATACATGGCAGAATACAAGTGTGTATGTGTATATATATGTGTGTGTGTATATAATATGTATATATATATTCATAGATATATGAGCATGTGTATGTAGTATATGTAGTATAGTGAACATATAGCAGTTCACTATATGTGAGACCCCACATTTTATGAGTTTCTTGATCTTTTTCCTAGGTATGAGGTTATGATACTTGCCTCAATGTTCTCTCAGTACATTTTTCTCAGACCCTTTCTGTAACAAGTCTAAGGTATTTATTCCCTAAATGCACATTGAACATCTCATTTCCTTTCCACTTTGATAGACAGCACTGTTCATATCACAGATACTTTCTCTATCCCATGAAAGTACTGATTTTTCTTCTTACTTCTCACAATTCCAACCACTACTTCGACCTTTTAGTCTCACTTTCTCCTTCTCACATCTTGAAAGCTGTGATTTTCCCCTTTATATGTATAATTCAAGAGAAATTGAGAATGTGGAGTGAACTCTCAAAGTATATTTGAAGGGATTCTTAATAAAATGAATATGATATTAATGGTACCATCTGCTCTAAGTTCTGTAACATTTCATAACTATTTATTAGGTGGGATAGGGGGCACCATTATTTGTTTCAATGCAGGGCATTTCCAATAGTAGAAAAATCTCACTGCAGAATTACTGTAATCTTCTCCAGGAAGCAAACTAAAATAAAACATCTGAGTAAACATGGCCTTTTGGAGGAAAATTATCTACTTTTCTATAAGATAATGACATTCTCTTTATTCTCTTTTTCTATATAATAACACACAGTCAAGACACGTTCCCATAGATATTTCACACTCTCACTGAAGCCTGTGATGTTTCTAAAACCTGTGCACAATGCTGCAAATCAATCCATTTTAACATCAAGATGTTTCTTTCTTCCAGGAGAGGGAAAGGCGAGAGATGGAAGAGTAGTATGTGTTGAAGTAATTTGATGAAAACACAGACCACAGAAATGAAGCAAAGCGATTGAAGCTGCACAATGCACAGACTCACTGCAAAAACACATGCAAACCAATAACCAGATGCTTCAGCTGCTTTTAAAGCTGGTGCAAGCTGCAGCCTTTACACAATGCTCCTCTCTGGAATAATCTGATCTAACTGCACTGTGCTTCTTAGCACCATAAGCACCCCCAGTTGTATGCACCCTTTCTCCCAGCATCAGTTCACATCCATCTGTTACCTCGACTCCAGATATGTAGAGAGAAGCTCTCAGAAGAGATCAGGCCATTATGTGGAAAGACCACCTGGCTTATATTCTTCTGAAAATTGTTTGAATTTTGCAGAAAATTCCCTGATTTCCCTGTTTGATTGCAGCTCCACAGTGCACCTACAGTAGTCAACAGTTTACCTATTACTAGTATAAAGAGATATTTATGGCCAACTTTCTCTGTTCCTATAACCAGAGCTTACGAGTTATGGTTCGGGGAAATCATTGTGTCTCCTCTACTGAAACACTTACCAAGCCTTTTATAATCATTTATCTGCCGTGTCTTACTTTACCAACGGCTACTTGTAGAAGGACAGGCCTGAGAACACAAACTCAATTTTGTGTTCCATTTTAACTTTGATGTGGTAGGGGAAATTTGCCACTTCAATAGTCACGTCACAGTCTATTAAAGAGGCTTTGGGAGTTTTTCTTACTCAGTTGAGTCGAATGGCCTTTGACTTTGACTCTGTGTATGGGGGGAGTGACTCAGGAAGAGGGGGAGATATTTTGTAAATAGCATTTTAATATGCCACCAGGATTCTTGGCACTTACAGCGCCGATTCATTTCCTATCTCATTTATACTACAAACCATGTCTACTGTGGCTTGTTATGATGTATTTTCATTAATGTTTCTTCTTAGTTGGATTTTTAGTTGCATTGTTCTAATGGAAAACACCACTGCCTTTCCCTTGTAACCTAAAACAATAGGGAATACAGCCAAGAATTCTGCTTCTGCTGTCCTCTCAAAAACAGATGAACTCACTTCCATGTTGCTAGCAGACGTGGTCTGCTCTGGTCAATAATCGTTTCACTTTGCTAATCTGATTGGTGGATACAAAGATGCACAACAAGAAAATTTTCTAAAGGTAAACTAAAAAATGAAGAATATAGCTTTCAAGATTATACTACGAAAAGACCTGGAAAAGAAGTTTGAAAGGATGATTAAAGTGATTTCCACAGTAGCCTATATATCAGCTACAGTCGTCAATACTGTGAATTGTAGATAAATTTGGCTTGAATCTCCTATCCTGCAATTCAGTGAAATTCAGTGGTTGCCTAATATATATATTTTTTAATTCCTAGGGTATAAATTGTCTTGGAAAACCCTTACTTTGATATCCTGTTTCCATCAAATATCTCATCCTTATTTGAACCCACGTCCAGGAATTTCCCTTCCCTGAGCTGACCTAGAATTCAAAGTTTTAACCACCATGCATAATACCTATGATGCTTCTTCTGGTATTTTAGTATAGTAGAGGGATATTGTATAATTAGTTTAAATTAAACTTTGCTTCAGCCACCTCTACTCTCAAAAATTTATGTAATCTAGCTTCTCTTTCCTTCCGGTCTCTGATGCCATGTCATTCCTCCCAACAATCCCTGCAACTTTTTTTTTTCCTTATTCCTCACCCAACCAGACCTTCAAATCCCCACTCAATTTTACTTGCCACCATTTACCTATCTGCTTGGATAACCATAAATCATTCAAGATAAACATAGAGGACCCCTCCTTAAAACAAGATCTGTTCCAAAACTAGACAATCTCTTCTTGAAAATAATTATGTACCCATATTTTAAAGTAATAATATTTTTCCCAATATAAACATAATATATAATCATAGTTCAAAATTTTAATTCAATGATTCAAAAATCACTTGTTGAGTCTTTGCTGTGTGCTAACAATAATAATGCTTATTTTAGAAGATATAAAATATGAAACAATTTCTGCTCAAAAATTGCATATAGTCTTTTCAGAGAGTTAAAATACACATTAGGACAAGTAAATTTGCAGGGATATGTACCAGTAATACAAAACAATAAAGGTTTAAAGATACTATGTACTACTAGAGTTTAATAAAACAAAAATACAAAAATAAAAGTCAAAATAATAATACCAAAGGGATATATTTATTTATTAACTTACCCTTCCATTGTGTAGTCATTTTCTGATAAAGTGTTACTGAAGAAAATCTTTCTCCATAGATTAATGTTTCATTTATACAAACCATATTTCAAAAGAAAGAAATGTATTTTCAACAATAAATTAGTTGTATTTGATAGTTTTGATGATTCATACATAAACACATTATAACCACCTGCAATAAATTACTTATAAATGTAGAAGTATTATTACTTAATGAAATATACTTGTGAATACTCAAAAGATTAAACATATTATGAACTTTCAAAATTCAAATTCAGACATTCAAATTCATATTTCTCTACATTTGATATACTTTCTAATTATTAATAAGTGACTGTGGATCTTTTCAACATTCAAGTAGTTTAAAATAGCATATCTATTTTTTTATATAGAATTCTTTTGATCCATTACACAAGAAATGCTCACTTCATTTTTGTTATATTTGATCTTTGAACCTAGGACATTACTCATTGCACATTTGTATTTCCACATTGTGACTAGCTTTGAGTTTTGCATATAGAATTTTTCAATATAAAATTATTTAAATGATACTAAACATATGGGAGAAAATAACCAGTGGTTGAGAAAAGGAGAGAATCACATAGCTGATCTCTTGTTTTTCATTCACTGGTCATCTCCATTTTTATAATCAACCCTAACAGACCACAATGTAAAGCAAAACAATTGCTCTTTCTGACGCAGCAGTGAATCCCTGACACATTTTTTTCTGTGGCCTCTTTAAACTTCATTTTTCAGGATTCCTCGTGGTAATGCTCAGTGTCATTCAGTGGCTTATCTCCATGGATCAATTTTCAATTGTTTGCATACTGCACGTTTCTGCTTTTGTTCCTGTTACCTTTTTATTCTAAGTGTTCTTTCTTGATACTCCTGGTTGTCATAAGTGATTTTATGTGTGTGTGTGTGCATATATACACACACATATGTATATATATACATATATGTATATATATATTCTATTGAAATAAGTGTTCTAAATACCAAAAATTCAAGTAGTAAACAGTGAAATCTATACCTGTGTGTCCATCACAATTATCAACATCATTGTTTCCAAAGGAAAAAATGTAACTTTCTGCCCCTATCATCATTAAGAATAAAAATAAATCCACAATTAATCTTTGTCTTCACACTTATCCAACATTTAACAATTTATTAAGCCTTGTACATTTTATCACCTAAAACCTACTGGTTTTCCCTCATCTCCATCCCACAGCTAATACCTTTTAATATCTCCCCTATCTCTTGTTACTACTGAATATTCTTTCTAAAACATTGCTATTTTAGTACTAATATTATTTTTTATTATTATTACTTTTAAGACATTTTTTCAAAAACTATTTTGTTCTAAAATGATTATTTCTCAAGTATGATAATATAATTTTTATAATTTTAATTCTTCAATGGTTTCACAAAAGAAAGAGGAAAAGGTATAATATCAGGACTCAAACATACCCTGACCTCACTGTTTTCTCTCCTCTATCTCTTAAGAGAGAATGCAAAACCAGCCCTAATCGGCATTCCCCACCTTTGTCACCATCTGTCCAGGCATTCTTTAGCACACTCTTTGTTCTTTTTAAAACCCTGGGAGTCCACAACTAAGTTCAAATATTCTGATTGCTTTTGTTTTCCATTGAAAAAAAAATATTTTGGCTCAGGCTGGTGTGGCTCAGTGGATTGAGCACCAGACTGCCAACCAAATTATCACCCCTTCAATTTCTAGTCAGGGCACTCACGTGGGTTGTGCACTACACATGGATGTTGCTCTCCCTCTCTTCCTCCCTTCCTTTCTCTAAAACTAAATAAATAAAATCTTGTAAAAAAATAAAAATACTTTTCTTTTTCCTTTTGAAATCTTCTGACATAAGTTTTCACTCTGATCACCACGTCTGCACGTTCAACTTCTAATGTTGTGAGACTTTTCCATCATGATTCTTAGTGTTCTGAATAACATTTTATTGTAGAACTTATTCATTTAATAAATGCAATTCTATACAATTTATATAATATATATATATATTTATTACATGAGTTTATTTGAAAACAGAAGGTACCCTACTTATTTAAATACTCAGCTCCTCATAGGTTATTTAGAACATTATGGTATTTGTTATGATTTTTAGAATAAAGAAATTATTTTACCAGAATAATGTTTGTTTTAAAGTTCATTTTTTAACTTTTGTTTTCCTAGAAATAACCCCTTTTCCTTGGACAGTAATAAACCCTCCATGAAAGCTTTTGGTCCACCTTCCCATTTCCTTTGTTACCTTGATGAATTAAGCAACCGTCTCTCACTTCAATTCTCAAGTTGTATCTTTCAATCAGTTCGTTATCTTGTGTACATATTAGTATACTCCACCACCAATTATTAAAGTAACTCAAACTATGCAATATCTTACACTCTCTCCATGGCTCTCACACTTTCTCATCTCTCTCTTTTCCCATTCCTGCCAAATTTCTTGTAAAAAGAACCAATCTTTTCTTTCTACTAATCCTTTCAACCTCTCACACATCCAGGCTGCTGAGCGGAGCTCAGAAAATGTGTGCAATCTCACAGATGGATGCACCGGAAATTTATGGTTTGCAGGCTCAGCTTGGATCTCAAAATAGTTTAGCCAACCTTCTCCTTCCACTTAGTAAGGTCTCTGCTGTGCTTCACCTCAGCAGCTATTCTAATTCCACACACAATTTCCCTATTCCTTCTCCCAGTATACCCTTATAGTCCTCTTTACTCTCAGTGTATGGCTGCAGTGGTTATTAAACTTGAAAACTTCAGCTCTTTATATCTCCCATACATCCCTTTGATCCTCTAGTTTTAAAATATTTATTTTGCCTCCTCCCCCTGTTCTAATTTTATAAGCCATAAATCAAGGATCTGGGTTATTATTTTCTATTACATTACCTGCTGACTCCTGAAAACTCAACACTTACAGGCTTTAGACAGTTATTAGTTGTATGTCACTGGACAAGGTAATTAACTTCTTCAAGCTTCAATTTGCTTAGACGTAAATAGAATAATGCATATCCATAAATTATTAAATAAGATGATGTTTGTAGAATTATTAGCTTAGAACTTGTCATGTGCTGAGTACTCAATCCCTCACAAACTGGACATTATTTTATTTTCATTTACTGAATAACTAATATCCGTAGACACCATTCTGAAAAATATGAGGAAAAAGTGTTGGACAAATCCATTTTTCTTCATGGAGCTTGTATTGTTTTAGGAAATTGCATATAAAAACAATACATAATTAAGGAAGAATAGAATCTATAAGAGAAATAAAAACAAATGGAGGAAAATAAGTGTTCCATTTATCTTATCGCCCATCTTAGTTGAAAATTTAAAGTCTCACTAAGCTGCACTCTCCTTAGAAGATCACAGTGTTATTTAGAGACTTTATTTTGAAGGGATCCTCAACATTAGTTTATCCTACTCATTCCCGCCTTAGCACACTGGTTTACCCTAGAGCTCCTCACTCACTCTCAGCAGAGTCCCACTGTAGTCCCACTTACAACCTTCTGTACCATTGATTTTCTCAAAGCACAGCTCAAATTGCATTACCTACCCATTTAAAAAAAACATTGAGAAGTTTCCCAACTAACTACTTGTTCTCAGCCTAGCACCCAAGATCCTCTGTATTACTCCCTTCTTTTCGGTCATAGATACTTCCGTGCCCATGTTGCGGTCACGCAGCCCTCTTTACTCTTCCTTCAGCACTTCCCACCTCTCACTTCCTTTGATCTGTAGTAGTTTTATTCGATTCCTCTTCTCTCTGTTGCCTTTTTCCTCTTCCTTCAAAATCTTTTTTTTTAATTCTCATTGACAAAAATTTTTGCAAATGTCATGTTTCTTAACAAGGTCTTCCTGTTGTCCTACAGGAAGTCTGATCTTGCTTTTGAGTACTTGTTGCTCTTTGATCTAGGGGTAAAAAAAGTTTGTTAATCTCTCTCCTTTGTATTTTGCTTATTGGAGAACTCCTTTTCAAACCACCAGCTTGTAGCTGCTAAAAGACTAATTCTGAGGCAGTAGACTGAAGAGACCAAAGACACAAAGAAGCCTTTTTCCTCCTCTTAATTACTTCTCTATTACTGAGAGTACAAGATCTGATACAAAAAAAAAAAAATGCTCAACAAATATTTGCTGAACTGAGTCAATTAAATAAAGGAATTTAGCCTCTAATAAGTGTAACAACACTTGGCAATATGGACTCTAGTTGAGTGTAACTCCAGGGCCATACATACTTTATGGCCTTTTCCCATCTTCATCTACAAGACACGTTAGCACATGTTACAAGCTTTTATTTGTATTATATAATTTTGAAGGTTGGAGCTACAATGACTACTGACTGGAATTTAATTTCAACAGGAAATTGAGGTGTAGTTAAACATCCCTATACAATTTACTTTAATGACCACAGTAATGTTTATTATGAAGAAAAAGTAACTAAAATGTTGATCGAGCAAGCAATGTGAAAATGAGATCAGTAACCATCTCCAAATGAGTAAGTAAGAGAGACTGTATTTCTAGGGTTTGCTAAGTGTTGCAGGAGGTCATCAAGGGGATGCAGGTTGACCGTCAAGCTAGACATGGACAATCCAAGGTTCCTTACCGTGTCCCCGGTCCTTGGAATGTATGTTCTGCCCACTTTTCCCACAGTGGGAGCCATTAGCAAGAATACAGCCCCGAGAGAGCAGTGCATTATTGAGATCGTCTGGATGGTACCTGTCACTGAACCCAGTTGAGATTTCTTAATAAACTTCTAGTGCTCAGGAGGGAGTGTGTGGGGGGTGATCTATCCATCTTGCCTCACTCAAGGCAAACCTCTTCAGTTCCCTTGCTTATTACACTTGCCACCTACCAGTCTACCGTGGTCTCCCTCTCGGGTCTCTCCTTGCCCTCTGCATTGGGAGACAGTTTGAGAGAACCAACACCAAGTTGACCTCAAATGTTCTCCTCCTGGGAGCATGTGGAAAATGAAAAACTAGTTTGATTTGCAATACTTTGTGGGGGGTTTTTTAATTATGGTTTACCAGCAGTTGATCAGTGAACATGTCACTTTTAGAAGAAAATCTTAACCTTGAAAGGATGAATCAGGTGTGAAATGCTCTATTAGATACAGTGGGATCCTTTTGTAGATTTATGCTACAAAATTGAAAAAAAAATTTATACACTGAAGTCTGACTCAGGCTCTAGTTAAAAAATGTCTACAAGCATCACCCCTTTTTCCTTAAGAGAAACAAAAGCATAAATCATCATTTTTTTCTAGAATAAAATGAACAACTTATAACATCAATCAGTATAATGGGGTATTCTTTAATTGATCCAAGCCATATAGGCTACTGAAGGCATCACAGTTGCTAGCAAAAAGCTGTGCCAGTGTTTGCAGTTTGGCTCCTGAATTTCTCCTATATATATGAATTAGAGAGATTTTTATCATACATTCAACTCTGTAGTTATTTTAATTTTTGATGGATAGGAAGTGCAGGTGTGTAATTTTTAATTACTATCAACTAGGTAAGATGGGTTATATTTTTTTAAGTACAAAAATCTGCAAAAACACTAGGCTTGCTCTGTACCTCTGCTCTCTCAATCCCTATCTCAAAGGGAGATAAAATAATGAAAAATACTTGGCCAAACTGCTGGCAAAACTCTTCTTGTTTGTACCTCTCTTGGAAAAGACTCTTGGGACTAGCAGTGGAATCCTCGCTATTGATTGGCTGGTTAAATAGAGGACTATTAGCTTCAGATGGCTAGATTGATTATACAGCAGCTGCAGGAGCTGAGACTCAGAGCTGAGACAGCGTCAGGGTGAAAAGCAGAGAGAGGGAAACGCAGTGAGGAGGGAGGCAGTGCACGTTCCAGAGCATCACTCTGTGACTGCTGGTGCCGATTATCTTGCCTCGCTTCCTCCGTAGCTCCCTCAGTCAACAACTTACTGAGGTGCCTTTTCTCTGACAAGAGGATGTCAGCTCGAAGCCCCAGCCAGGAATAACAGACTTCACCTTGGAATAGTTCATCTCACTCCTGCATCAATAAAGAGGAATTTGAAAAGAAACAGAAATCAAGTCCTCCTTCCTGTCTGACTTTGATCCACAATTAAACAGAAACTGTTTCATGCTTCAGGTAAGGAGAACACATTTTTATCTCTGGATCCTTTTTAGTCATTCGTAGTAAAATGCATCCCAGCTTTGCATGGTTTGCAAACTGAGTTTGCAATGAGGTATTGAATTCAGTGTAATATGCAGGCATGTGGATTTAAAAATATGTTGATACATCTTTATATGAATATGGATATGTATTCCTTTTTATAAATATCACTACTTGATTTTAAGTTCATGAAGCAAATTCACTGTATGAAGAAGAGAAATAAAGTCCCCAGTAAAAAGAGCATTTTTGGTGACAACCTTAAAATATGTTCACATATATTGTTCTTAGCTGTTAAATAACTTTGAGAAATAATAGCATGCCATGAAATGGCCACTGCTGTGTTAATTGTCTCCTACTATATTTCATGCAGGCACAGAAGCTGCGATGGGCTTCTAAGTGATTGTCAGTGATTAACATTGTTATAAATCTGTCTTTTGATTGCGATCTTAACTCTGCAACAAAACCATGATGCGTCTTAAATAATGTAACATTGGACTGCTGTCTTCTTATGGCTAAGTTATTGATGGGTAGTATTTGGGTATAAGAAACTACTGAGCTGAGGTCAAGAAGTAGACTGGAGATATTAATCTATTCTAGAGTTTATAGCTAGAGCTGCAGTTGTATCAATTAGTGTTTCAAGTGTCATTGACACTACGTGCTGGTAAAGTGCCTGTGAATGTATAGAAACTTTGCACCTATTAAATTCTCTGCTGGGAATTTTATTTTTCTAGGAAAGCAATCGAGTGGACTGGGAATGCTGGTTTGGGCAATACAGTGCGGATGTAGTTGATTGACCTTAGGCTCCTAGGTCACAGATGTCACTTGTTAAAGAGACAACATTTGTAACAGACATAAAGGGTTTATGTCCTCTCTACTGGATTAAAATGGATTGTGGTGTGTTTAATGTTGATGTATTTGCTTTCGGGTCAGTGAGGAGGGATGTTTTATCCTACAAGCTTCTCTGGTTGTCCTCGTGACTAAAGTTTCCCGCATCACTTCTCTAATCAAAGATCATGCTGACATCTGTGCTAAATTGGCAAAACATTTTTAAATGTTACGCAATGTTTAAATAAGAACATGATTGCCAACACTCTTGGGAGCCAGTAGAGCTGAAGTTAGGAATGTCACATATTCTGAGTTGCTGTATTTGTGTATGTGTGTCACCCTTGTTGGGGATGGAATGACAACATGTTTGAAGAATGCATTTTGTGATAACGTTAATTGTTTTCTTTTAAATGTGAAACAGTGTTTTAATGCTGTATAATAATATACATAACTACTTAGATGTTTCCATTTTAATAACCCTATAAAACATAATTATTGTATTGTTATAACTTTAAAACTATAGCTGTGTAAAGGAATATAAATGTATATTAGAGAATATTGAATTTTTGTCTTTGAACTGAGTCATTTAAAAAATTAAGTATATTGTTTTTGAGTATTTTGTTTTGGGACATTCCCAATCTTAAGTGTCTATCCTATTTATACAACACAGTTTTCTTATAACATTTACTTATTGGCTATATAAGGTATATACAGTACAGAAAACTGCTTCTCAATTTCTTTGTGTGCTTTTTAAGACACATAATAGTTTGTCATGTATAGATGTAAACATCCATCCTTATTTTCTTCTATCTGTAGGAATGCTTGTTTTTCTTTAAAATATTTTAAAATAATATCTTAAATTACGTACCTCTAGCCCTTTGACATTCTTCTTAGCTCCCCCTCGATATCATTTTGATTCTCTTTTGTGTTTCCTTACAAATTCTGTCATCACTCCTGTAGGAGATGGGGGGGGGGGAAACCCAACTTCTTTAAATAATACCTCACCCTTAAAAAATATATCCCCTGCAGTTTAGATCAGGGCTCCTTAGCTCACATGCTCAAGAAAAGCGAGAGTCCTGGCCCTCACACACACAAGCATCGGGCAGAGTTTGAAATTCAGCAGCTTACTCAGTCAATTCGATTTAGGAATTGTCACTTTCCTATGCATTTCTGAAAGGGCTCCATTTGACCTGTTATTCAACCTTCCATTCAATCCCACAGTATCAGATGTCCGTCCTTATTACTCATGTTAGTCACAGTGAACCCACAAGAATTGAGGAAATGCAGCCTCTTCTGTTTCTATAGATATCTGAGCCATTAGGGGGCTCTTTCTTCCTACGTTTTACTCAACAAGCCACTGAGAGTGGTTAGAGAGCTTTCTTATTTTCCCAGTTTTTAACAAGTGGATGCTGCTTGAAGCAGCCTTCTCTACCCCCACAAAAAGAAACATTTCAGATCATTAAGAATACCTTATTTGTACAGGAAAGTACATTTATTCTATTTTCTAAATGTATCCTCTTTAAAAATTATTGTGTATCAATAGTTTTTGAAAATAACAATGGCTTGAAAAATTAAAATGACTGATTTCAGGCAAATGTAGAGATTGTAAGTTTTGCAACTAGCAACATAAGAAATGTTAAAATAAGGAGAAAAACTAAAGGGGAAAAAAAGCCCTTTACAATTGTCTGCAAATATCTTTGAACTGCACAAAGAGAATGAGTGACTCTGGGCTTACGTGCAACTTGCTTCCAGTAGAGAACAGCAGGCAAGTAAAAGAGAATATTATTGTTTTGCACAAAAATAGACATGGGCGGATTGAAAATACTAAGATAATTTCACTATCCATAAAATATACTTTTAAATTCCAATTTGTTTTTCTTCATCACATTATATGAAGTTTTCAGGAATACACACAGAGGTGATGCGAGAGGAGACTACTGGGGAAGGGGTGTTGCCTCTGTCCTTTCTGAAAGCCATGTAGATCCAAAGGTACTACAGACTCTTCAGAAACGGAGACACATTCCTCTCAACTCTGCAGGACTTGTCTGTGGATGAGTCAACATTTAATAAATTCCAAATGCAAAGGCAGTTTATTTAGTGGCTTCAAGCTTTTCATCAAATTATGCAAGCTCCATGGAATGGGAAAGGAGGGTCATACACCTTCTGAGAGAAATTTATTTAGGCAGGGCAGGGAAGGGGAGAGGTTCTGAGCAATGAATCATGGAATTTCAATATTTGGTAGAGTGGTGCATTGACTTTTCAGGGTAAAAGAATAATTGTTCAAATGAAATGGGAAAGTGAAAATGATACAGCCTGGTATTTTAAAAGTAAACATGCAAGTGTTTTAATTTTTTGTTTGAAAATTTGCATACCTTGCTAGTACTAAACTTTGAATGCAACTAGTATTATATATATATAAACATATACATAATTTATACATATGTAAATATATAAATATATACAAATTGTGTGGGAATCATCCCAAATCTACCTGGTGCAAACGGGAAGTTCTTTCTCATAAAAGTAGGTTTTGATAATATGAATTATTGAGTAATAAGACTTAAGTGGGAATACAAGTGCTACAGATTTCATTTAATCAGCCTAAAATATTTTGAGAATCCGTTGATTTAAACAGTATAAAATATTTTGAGAATGCTAATTTATTGAAACAGATATTATATTTTATGTTAAAATAGCACAGCACTGGAGATGGAAAAAGGTACTAAACTGGAAAAATAAAATAAAGCCCAGAACATGCAGTGACCATACATGAATTTTTTAATGTTGCAAAATTTTTTCCAGAACCAGATGATAAATATAACAATGTAAGTTAAATACTTATATTTTGAATTCAATGGTAAATAAGTGGAAATGCCACTGACATGGGACATTTCTCTACCTCATGTGGTATGGAGAGGTAGGCCTGTAGAGATGTAGGAAGTTGGGAAATTGGTAACATGTGGGCAAATGCTAATACAGTTGGGCTAATATCAAGTTTTCAAAAGAAACAAGGTAGCTCATTCCTACTGAAAACTCAACAGGAATGGATTCCTACTCAAGTGGATTGAGATAGTTGATGCTAATAATTGGAAAGCATAAATGTATTTACATTATAGTCACTGTCACTATTACCAATGAACAAAATTGGACTCTATTTGATCACTCATAAGCCTGTTGGTCTTTGTGAAACTGTCATTGCCTGGGTGAGAATGTGTATATATAGAGGCAGAGTTGTTTTATAGAATTTGCATAGCATAAAAACACATCAAGTCACTTACTGTGTGACATGATTTGTGCTCTATATTTTTTGGTTCTCACTTTAATAAATTATCCTCACTGTATCTAATTCCGCCCCTACCAATGACATACACACACATATACAGAGATGATGATTATTATCTCTACTTATTTTATATTAGGATCTGATCTTAGATTGATCCATATTACATGCTGCTTCTAATGGGCATTGTTCCCTGTCCATTGGAACTGTGTCTTGAGTCATGCGACTGACTCCTTAAACCTTGCTGTTTACTAAACTCCACTGAAGGAGAGGAATGTGGCACATGGTTACTGACTAATGGAAGAGAATGTATTAGACCAATTCATAGACTGGATAATGTATAAGTAGAAATAAGCATGCGTGTTAATGCTTGGTTACTAGATGTATAATGTTACTCATCTCCACTTACACTCAACCATGCTTGGCAAAAATAAAGGAAGTGGAAGATTCAGCAGTGAACCATAGCACGTAACAAATAACATTTTAGAGCAAACATGGCAGATGGGTGTTAAACAGCTATGATGTCTACAGTTTTTAAAAGAATAGAATTAAATTTTTAAATGAGTTTTAGTTTTACTGAAAAAATGAGAGGAAAAAACCCAGAATTACATATATGAATTCTGTCCAGAAGGTATCCAGCCATCAAATATGAAATAGAGACCTTGACTGAAGAAGACGCAAGATGCAAGAAACATTGTACACAGGTCAATGATGCCTAAGTCCCCTTCAAAGTAGTCACCTTGGGACCTCGCACGGTTCTCCCAGTGTCATTAGCAACTGCAGCATGATGTTCCTTCTGCTCTGGTAGCAGAAACTACAGAGTGAATTTTGCCATGACACATGTCATGCCAAAATCCTGTGTCATAATCTCAGACACGGTAGTTTTTGGAATCTCCAGATCACTGTCTAGTTTTTGCAACCATCAACCACCAATCTTTGTTGAGTGCAGCCCATATGTGTTCAACATTTTCAGGTGTTCTGCTCGTTGCAGCCCTTCCAGAATGTAGATCCCTTTCAACAGATTGTTGACCATCTCTGAAGCATTTGTGCCACACTTTTATTTGTGCTGCACTCATTACATCATCCACAAAAGCCTTCTGAATCATCTGAATAGTTTCCACAGAGGAATGTTCAAACTTAGTGTAAAATTTGATGCAGATTTGTTCTACTCACTCAGTCATTTTGAGTGCAATGGCCACACAGTACACGTGCTCACTCAGCAGCATCTACCACCCCCACTGACTAGTACAGTGAAATCGTCATTGTTCATGCATGTTCATTCCAGTCCACTCTCCTCGGCTGCCAGGTTACATTCATGTCCTGCAAACTGTGCTCATTATATTAACAATAGCTGGACTTTTTCCAGACAGACCTCATACTCCTTTACCTCTATCTCCTCCACTCTGCCAGTTCCTCCAATTATTAACATCTTGTATTAGTGTGGTATATTTGTTATGATGAATGAGCCATTAAAAATAAATTATCATTAACTAATGCCCATAGTTTGGGAAGTTTAGGGATCACTCTTTGCATTATATTTTCTATTGGTTTTGACAAATGTATCATGACATATATCCACTATTGTAATTACATATATTACAGAATAGTTTCACTACCCTAAAATTCCCATGAGCTCTACTTGAATAAGTTTTCTTCCCTCCATCTCCTTGAACCTCCATCTTCTTCTTCCTTTAAATATCTCCACTGTTTTGTCTTTACATGCATCCCGTATAGGAGGAATCATAGGGTGTGCAGTCTTTTCAGATTGGCTTCACTTAGCTATGTGCATTTAAAATTCCTCCATGTCTTTTTTTGTGTCTTGATAAGCTCATTTCTTTTTATTGCTGAATAGTATTCTATTGTATAGATGTACTGCAATTTTTTTGTTTGTTTATCTACTGAAGGAAATCTTGGTTGCTTCCAAGTTTCAGCAATAAGCAATAAAGCCATTATAAATATACTTGTGCAGGCTGTCTTGTGAACATAAGTTTTCAATTCATTAGGGTAAATAGTAATGAGCATAATTGACTATTCATATGGTAAGAGTGTGTTTAGTTTAGTAAAAAACCTGTCAACCTGTCTTCCGAAGTGGTTGTACCATTTCACATTTCTACCAGCAATGAATGAGCTCCTTTGCCCTATATCCTCACTGAAATCTGGTGTCAGTGTTTTGGAATTTAGTCATTTTAATAGGTGTGTAGCATACCTAGTTTCTGGGACATGCTTTTGATTGTTAATAGCCGTTTGTTCTACTTTGAGAATAATTATAAGGCATATTACGGATCTTCAGGAAACTTGTCCAGAACCATTTGGCAGTGTTTCCTTGACAAGTTGTTGTTTTCCCCTTTGCAGGACAGGATGCGTGTGTGTGGGTGGAGGGAAGGATGAGGCATTCCATTACTTGTAATATACATTTGTTATTCATAATACAGGTTCTGGCAGAACGAGGACATAAATTAGAGGGATCAAATAATTCACATTTGTGTAAATAGTTCACATTTGTCAATTATTTGATATTAACAATAATTTTATATTTTAAAACACTGCAATTAATTAAAGGACATAATTTAGTATATGTGGTTCCATATTGCACTTACTAACTATATTTCCCTGGGGCTAGAAATATCTGGCATTATATTGCTTGTAAGAGAAAATCCAAAATCCTTAGGCAGATAGAGATTCTTCATAATCTGGCCTTGACCAAAATTTCTGACAACATTGCTGATTGCTCCTACCTCAAGCTAAGCTGTATTTTCTCTGTCACCAAAAGTGCTTCCTCTCAGCTCTCAGTTTCTGCCTGTGATAATCGTTCTATTTTGATTAGTCTTCTTTATCGTCTCTACTATTTCAAACATTATCAATCTTTCTACAAATCCTTATTGAGAGTGATTCTACTGTTAATCACATAAGACCTTGCATTGTTAGGTGTGCATGTACTATGTCTCTTTTACATCCTTTTATTCAAACTACATAATTCAGAAAAGGAAAGAAAAATCTTCACATTTATTTTTTGAGTCCTCAAAGTATAATCAATGTTTATGCTAATTACTAATGCACATTAGTTGAAGGAATTAATCAAAACATTGATTCTTATTAATATAAAATATGTAATTTTTTTGCAAATTTTTTATGTCTACAATTTCCTTCCCCACACTTAGTTTCATTTAATAATGGCATTGCAGTTGGTGGAAGGTCTTGTGTTTCCGTCCTTACATAGAGCAGGTACTTACACAGCTTGGAGCCATGCCACTTACCTGCTCCGCATCTGCTTTCCTGTGTTGCGGCAGGTAAGCTAATATGTACATGTGCTTTAAAGATAGAAAGTGCTGTGGGTGAGCACAAGGACATTATGCAGTAGAGATTATCAAAAATCTCTCAAAACAAAATTTAAAGTATTTGGTGAAAGAAAGCATTTTAAGGCAGAAAATACAAGGTGAAGATTTTTTTATGCTCCCTATTGGGGCATTGAATTTTATTTAAAAGAGGTTGAAATAAGAGCCAAATAATTGAGCTATTTTACTAAGTAAATTTGGAAAGTCTCCTGAAGCAATACAGAGCTAAAGGTGCATCTGAAGCATAAATCAACCACCCGTCTGTGCATATATGTTCAGAGGTCCTACAAAATACCACTCAGAAAAGGTTTCTGAAGTTCTATTGTCTTCCGTCTGTCTCCTTCTCTGTGTGTTAGTATGAGCATTGACATACTTATTTCTTATAAATTCACTTACGTATATTATGTAATGCTCGTTCTTGATATTTATTTAATAATTCATATGTGCTTTTAATATTATTTTTTATAAAACTTAGTTGTTGGCTGGTAGAGGTACCCAGGGTATAATTTATACCATCTAGTTTTTGAATGCTTCTGTCATAAATCAATATAACTTTAACTTCTTTGGCTGGAACTGGAAAACTGAACAATTCATTGCTAGAAATACTGCTTGATAAACTGTTTCTTAAATCTACTGAGGGCAGAACACTGTGACCTGTAGCAGAAAAATTATCACTGAGAACATTAGAAGTTTTCCAAAATAAACCTCTGAAGCCCAATTTTGAAATTTATTTGATAGAGGAAAAAAGAGAATGGAGAGTTAAATATCAAATTCAAGTCTTTTTGTCTCTGAAGGTAGTTTTTAAAAACATTTTGTTATATTGCCTCTAGAACCTTAAAGAAAGGTTTTTTCGGGAAGGTGGTGGTGGTGGAGTTGGTGATGGTGTTTTTTGTTTTTGTGGTTGTTGCTTGTTTGTTTTTAAACATTTGTTAGCCTGAGTTTCATCCACTTTATCATAAGGAAAATAATGTTATTTATTGTACGGAGATGACCCAAGGTTTCAATGAGCTCCTAAAGGTTAAAAAGTTTAGAAGAGTGACTGATATAATCACAGGCATAAAAACAACAGCAATAATTATATTTACATTAAATTCTTCTCTATCCACAGTGCTCAGAAAACTGACCTAACATGTCTTCCTACTAACATTCATCTAGGAAACCTTTGCTGGGCAGTCCATAGGTGTGAAATTTTATTCTTATCTATTTGAGTGACTCGAAAGATGAATAAAGAGTAGATTAGGGGTTCCCAATCTAGGGCACATTGAATAAAATCATTCCTCTAATTAAAATATTGTTTTTTAATTCCAACTATCTCCCTCTATCCTCTAACATGGAGGGAGGCTGTTGAAACATTTCTCCTTCTCCACCTTGCTCCCTGTTAGGTTCTGAGAAGGAAGTAACCAGCACAGGTAGAAGGCAGGGTGATGGAAAAAGTCCTTTGTGGGGTTTTGTTAGGTCGTTTGCTGCTCTTGTCAGCACTACCTCAGTGCTCTTCACCTCAGCAGCAACAGTTGATTCAACTGGCATTTGCTTCCTGTTTGCAGCTACTTTAGTGCTCCCAGAACTGGACTCATGGTGCCCCTCACTGCGCATACCACTAAGGCAAGCTGTGCCTTTTTCCTCCTGCCAGGGGATCCTTCCCTATCCTTTAGGTTCTCATCTCTTTAATAAGCAACAGCAACTGTCATTTAGAAAACAAAATGTTTCAAACTCCTTTGCCTAAAAAAAGAAGGTGAGAAAAAATACCTTAATACAGTGTAAATTAAAGCTTTGCTCCTGTCACTGCTTTTAAAAGCATTTCTTTGAATATGAACGCTCATAGGAAAAGAACCAAGAAACTCTTCGTTCTCCTAGCATTAAGGGTGGTAACTGTTCCCAGTGTTTCCTGAAATTTTCCCCCTCAGTGTGTGCTTCTTGTATTTCCGTCTTCTGAGGTATATATTCAACTTTCCATTGAAAAATTGTGGTTTCTGTTTTCCTGACTGGATATTGACTGAGGAAAGAGTTGGTACTTAAAGTTGATACTGGAAGAATTGGTATCAAGAGGAGGTGGAATCCAATGTTGGGTGCAGGGAATTGGTTTTGTTATAGTAGGCAGTTAGTTAAATATTAACCAAAAAGAAGGGAACAGACCAATAAGAAGTAGATATCTGATTAAACCTGAGTAAGGTTTAAAGTCACCCTGGGGAGTTTGCCCTGCAAATGGGGAGGAGGAGAAATGGTGTAGAGGAATTTTCACTGAATGCTTGCACAGTAGACACTGAGATGGTGATCACAAAGGGGAGGAGCCACACCTGGGAAAATCTAGGGAAAAGGTTGGATAAGATAAGGATTTAAACCTGTGAAAAGCCAGGAACGATACTAGATAATTTGAAAGCAAGCCTGCTCTCTCCCAAGCCCATGGAAATAGAGGGCAGCTTAGCAAAGGCCCCAGTCTTTCTTTAGCAACCTTGCAGGCCAGAGCATAGTGCTGATTGTGGGCCCAATGGGAACAGAAATGAAGCTAGACTACTGGATCCTTGGATGCTAGGGTAATGGCACAGAAGGTCTGGGCCCTGCCTATTCTCCTGAGCTCAGTGGGGCAAAGTATGGGCCTGTGGCCCCAGAAACTGGATTTCTTTGGCAGTGAGACGAATCTGAACTGCCTGGTCATGGGTGAGACCTCAGGTGTGGCATATCTGGGTGCAGATGTCACAATGGCAACTGGCTTCTGCAGCTAGACCTGCCAGGGAAGTGCCTTGGGGAGCACGGTCACCTTTGCAAGAGGGCTTTAATAAATCTTGCCACTGTGGCTTAAACTCCTCCTTTCCAACTATCCCTGAAATTCCTTTCTCATGGCCCCATAACCCTATTCCCACACTGTCCCAGGGCAGACCTGCCTTGGTCCCAGCCTTTCTCTGGTGACAGTTTGGTCATGTTCTTGGCCATGAATACCTACTGAAATATTTGTTAGTGGTAAATAGGATAAAAGTACTCTATAGCCTGTATGGCTTCCCAATTAATCAAATAATGAACCGTGTTTCCTTGTGATGAAGAGCTTATTAAAGCAAAGCTCTGGAAGCCAAGTTGTAAATGTTGTTCACTATTTTTTTTTTATACTGATGATTACAGGACTATAAGACAGAATACTTGTTCTAACTGAACTTGGGAGTTTCCAGATAAAACAATCAAACATACCACACACAAAAGCTCATGACTTTAAGCTGTTCAATCAGATCATTGCAAGACCATCATAGATCTTCCAAGGCCATCTGAGTGGGTTTGAATTACGTTGAGAAATTTGATTTCCTGCATTTTGCTAAACCTCTCGTCAGCAGAAGCCATTTTTCCCTCTGTCTGAGGAGACTAGCTTCCCTTGCCTGAAGATCTCATAATAATTCATCTGATAGATTTGCCCTGCCAAGCTTGTCCATTTGCCTCAGATCGCATCCCCTCCCTTATCTCCTGACCCATAATTAGAATCAGAGCTCGTCTAGAACTCAGCATGCTCTAGAAGAATGCATGCAAAATCTGATATAAAAGGAAGCACCTTACTTCAAACTAATTGCCAGGTTTTACTAATTGCTATCAGCAAAATATGTGCGGTATCATACTCAGACAATGGATGGCAAAATGTAATTTACTTTAGGCCGAATTTATTAATATAGTTACATCTGACAGGGAGTCTGTATTTAATAGGTTTGAGTGCATATCTGAAAGTAGCACTAAAAATTTATTTTTTTAAGTTTACTGAAATGTGTATTCAATAGTGGCCTACATTCAAAAAGCTCAGAATGCCATAACTTATTTATCATAAAATAGAAAAATGCAAAGGCTTGAAGCAGTAGGATTTATTATGTGTGAACTGCCTCCCTAGGGTCTTCGCCTCATTCCCGCCGAAACTTTCAGAGGATACCCTCCTCATGAATACGCATTCAGAAACAAGTAGGAGGCGAGTGTACTGGACATTTCCCGTACCACTTGAAACGTTTCGTGGTATTGGAGATGTCACCATTCAATCTGCATTTGTCACCATTGTGTTGAGTTCCCTATATCAGATGGAAATATTCCAGACTAATAGAAGCCAGGTAAATTACTGCCAAGGCTAAGATGATGCACCACACAAACAGCAGGAATGAATTATTCATCAGGATCTTTTTACTTGAAGGGATCTTTGCCGTTAGCCAATGTATCATGCTGTTTCTACTAAAATTTTAATACATACAACAACAACAACACATTTATTGTCTTAGTGAGAAACTTGACTTGGATTTAATTATGGAGAGTCATGCATGACATCACTCCCAGTTCCCCAGATGAGGTCAGTTCACATATCTGTAACAGCTTGACGGACAGAAACGTTGGGTTCTCTTCAGTAAAGACCGGCCACCCTGCATGAAGTACACACTTTAAAATTTCCTTCGCACCTTCTTCAAAGGAACCTATAGTTACTAACTAGGGTGACCATCCAAGGAAAGTGGAAAAAAAACAAAAACAAATAAATTCCTGAGAAGTTACTTAACTGGCTGTAAAGTGATGCTAATTTCTGGTGACTCAGAATACCTGGTGACCTACCCAGTGGGAGGTTACGGTGCTCAGGTAATATGTGAAGGTTTGAACTACTTTTGAATCACAGTGGGCTCAGTTATTTTGTTATCACACTCTGTGTTTTTATTTTTTTCCCTAATTCATGAACGTATACTTAATATAATAATTAATTGGCTAATGGCAACGTTCTTGCATTAGATTTCTGACCCTTAAAGTAAAGATATGTCAGAAAGAGCCAAGTGAAAGTTTAGGAGAATTTTTTCCCTCCCAAATAGCAAACATAATACTGTATGTAGCAATGCCATTTTTTTAAAATGCAAGGCGCTGTGCAAAAGGAGAGAGGCAATGAAGAAATCAGTTAGTTTTTTGTTGTGCAATATGAAAAGGGATTCTAGAGAGCCTGACATTCACGCTGTCTCTGAAATAATGAGAAGTGCTCACAAAGGAATGTGGGGAGAGGAAGGCTTTCAGAACGACCATGGCAGTTGGAAAACGTGCGTGTGAACAGGTATGTGAGGTGTACTGTCTTTAAGAGGACTGTAATCCCTAGAGAAGAAGACAGGAACACAGATTACCAGACTACATGCACTATGCGAAGGAATACAGACTTTTTGGATAATAAATCTTCAGAGGTTATTAATCATGGAGTTAACAATCTGGTTTGCTCAAAAGTATAAGTTGTGATCATAAATATTAATAATTAGAATAAAATACACATACTTAGGGGCATTTTTACAATTGGAGAATGTTGGGAAAATAATCGGGAATAGCCTTCTCTACTAGCTTGTCCCATTTTAAATTTTAGTCTGAGTTAGGGTAGAGTTTCATTTTGTTTTGACTAACAAGAGTTTAAGGAGCTCTGCTGGGACCACTACTGTACTAAAGCTAATACAAATAAATGAGTTGCCTCAAGCAATAGAACTTCCTCAACATACCAGTTAGTTTTGGGGCATACTAAGTACAGTTTAGATCTGTCATGACCAGCTGTTCAGTTTAAACTTGTGACTGAGTATCAGAACTGCATCCGCAAAAGATACTCGAATCCAGTGAACACTAATCACAAAAATATTCACTCACATTTATAAAGTTTTCTCTTCCTCTTTATTTATTAAAAACAAATTGAAGTCATCAATAATTAAGTGGAGGAATGTTAAAGGCACATTATAGATCTAGATAGTGTATGCAAATAACAGATCTGTTCGGTGAAAGATGAAAACAGTGCTCAGAATGCTCACCCAGCAAAGAAAACGCGTGTCATAGTTTAACTTGCAAACTTTATGTATTCCCGTGTTTAGATGATGCATTTCTGTATGTGCTCTTACAAACATAACATGAGAAAATATTTCCTGCTGACACAACATGCTTTGGCCTCCCCCACCCTGCCCCGTTTTTCAGTTGTGTGGGTTTGCGGTAGAGTCACGTGCATTTTTACCGTCATACTAATAAATCCTATGCTAATGATCCACGCAGTGTGTAGTCAGACCTCGCTACTTTTGTGGTTAGGTTTTCCATGTGTTGAAGAAAACAGTGTGCTGGGTGGGAGGAGTTAGGATATCATAATAAAAACTTGCTACTCGAAGTATGACCCATGTGCCAATGGAACTGACATTAACTAGGAGCTGGTTAATAATGGTAGAAGTACTCCAGTCAACTGAACCACTATCTACATTTTCACAATATCACCAGGGGACTCCTAGGAATTGTAAAGATTGGATTGTACTAAATAAAATTAGCTATGCTATGATTTAAGCCTGTTTGTATTATTTTTATCAGGTTATACTAGTAGATCTTTCAATATTTTATATAAAGTATTCTGACTCGGATTAAATTATGGTAATTATGTCTATATGTTTCATATTATTGAAATGTTAACTAATAAGCTTATTTCACATTTTGTTTAATAATTGAGCTATTTAAAACTACTCTAAAGTATTTCCTTGAATATTCCCACAAACTGATTCTAAGAAGTTTCCTCAGGCATTTTTTTTAAAATGATATCCAGTATTCCTTGTGATAGCTGTAATTTTTGCTGCTCCTTTTCCCCAAGCAATTTTAAAATTCTTGATACTAACTTCTATTTCTCCTTCAAAATTTATTTTATATATTAACCATTTTGAGTGAAAAATCAATTTCCACTAAATTTCTTTACCCTTTAGATTTGTGAATGTTCAATGTAGGTCACCTATTTTCTATTATAGATTCTAGTTTTACATGACTGTCTTTCATCTATGAATTCTATAAACATTTTCTAAATTTTATCATAAAACATTTGGATATTGTAAAAATCATTGCCTCACCTTTTGTACATGAATGATAGACTCAGATTTGAGACTTGTCACATACAGCTTAGCATAATATAGAATCAATATTTTGAAATAAATATGTGATGTCATTTTGTTTTGAACTTTTTGAGAAAATGATAGATTTTTTGATAACTGGAATAAGTTGGTAATAAAGATATTACAAAATAAGAATAAATAATGAATTGCATACATTAACCTGTTCATCTATGAAACTGGAATTATTTATGAATTGTCTTTCACTGCATCTTTTACCTTTAAATCCTATCTGCTCCATTACTAATTCCTCCCTTCCCCCAAACCCTTGGCACCTGCTGATCTTTTTATTGTCTCCATAGTTTTGCCTTTTCAAAAATGTCATATATTTGGAATTTTACAATAGGTAGCATTTTTCAGATTGGTGTTTTCGCTAGTAATATACATTTAAGATTTTTCTATGTCTTTTATGACTTTTTAGACCATTCATTTTAGTACTAAATAATTTCATTTTCCAGACATACTAAACTTTATTTATTCCTTTACCTACTAAAGGATATCTTTGTTGCTTATAAATGTTGGCAATTATGAATAAAACTTCTATAAACATCCATGTGCAAGTTTGTATGTAGATGTATTTTTTAAATTCATTTGTTGTGTTATATGGTGAGAGTAGTTAGTTTTGTAACAAACCTCCGAACTGCCTTCCCAATGGCCTTACCGTTCTGAATTCCTGCCAGCAGTGGATGAGAGTTCCTGTTGCTCCACATCCTCGGCAGCATTTGGTGTTTTCAGTTTTCTGGACTTGGGCATTTTTAATAGGTGTGTAGTGATATCTTTTTAAAAATCGTTTTTATCTTCTTGTTTTAATTTTTCATTTCCATAACGATATATGACGTATGGATCATATGGTGTATGGATCATAGGACGTGTGGATCATTTTTACATGCTTATTTGCCATCTGTATATTTTCTTTAAGTGAAGTGTGTTAAGTGTTGGGTCCATTTTAAAATCAGATTGTTTGTTTGACAGTTGTTGAGTTTTAAGAGCTCTTTGTATACTTTGGAGAATAGTCCTTTATCAGATTTATGTTTTGTAAATATTTTCTTGAAAATTAATATAATTTTAGAATGTATTTTTTAGTTCATTTACTGACTTGACAAATTTTCATTGTGCACCTTTGACAAAAAGAAAACTTAATTCCTAATCCATCCCAAGCTTAGGCTAATGAAGGAGATATTTTCTTTAATTGTCAGCTCTAAAAGAAGAGTTATCATAAAGATCAGCTATTCCCAAGTGGGGGAATCCATCAAGACAACTTGCTGAAAGGAGCTGGTGGCAACGGAGATCTCTTTACTCCCACCTCTACTGTTGAATTACCTTTAACTCTATTTTAATAGATATTTCTGCTTTTGTTATGCAGGGTTTAAAATCATCAGATGATTCCTGAAATGTTATTTCAATCCTTAATTATTGTATGTTACATTCATCAAATTGTATTTGGCTTCAGGTTTCCACTGACATTTAATAAGTCATTACAGACGCAGTACAGCTGTGGCTGTGGATCCAGGAATTTGGCATATGGATTCTGAAAATAGAGTGCCCTCTATGACTAGCTAAAAGTCATGAAACTCCATAGGAAGATCTACTTTTCTAGGGCAGGTCCCTTTAAAAATCATGCCTGTCAAACAAGAAATTCAGAACTCTGTGACAGCCCTGGAGTCTAATGGCAGAGACAGGCTGAGTCAGTCCTTGCATTTTCCGTGATGACTTCTCACCTGCTCTTAGCAGCTGTTTACGGCTTGGTTCACTGGAGCACATGATGCTGAACCCAGCCACGGGTCAATAGAGTCATTTACAACGATCACCCCTCTGAGTGAAAAAGGTGATGAATCAACCAAAACTCCTTTAGGCAATAGACCTAGCAGGGGAATTTTGCACTTTAGGTAGTAACATATAATTAAATGAATCAGCAACCTGCACATGTCCCCGATTAATTTTACTACCTTTGGAGAAAACATGCAGCAAACTTTTAAATGTTTTCCTCCTTCATTAGGGATACTAGTAGATAGATAGCAAACTATGCAGAAAGCCTTTAAACCTTGACCTTGTAAGTATTTAGACAGTGATTTTCTTGATCTTCATATTACCAGGTTTGAGTCCAATATTACCTTTAAATCCTTCACGTGTCTATATGAAATTTTCCTGTTATATTGATCTAAGAAAATTTGCTATGTATGTAAGAAGTATGAAAAATGGAATTTTTAATACTTAAAATCATTAACTGTCTTTTGAGTGTGCACTAAGCGCCGTGAGCCATGGGCTTTATTTATACTACCTCATTTAACCTTCACAAGGAGCTGTGAAGCAGAGAATATATTTAGTCACATTTATTGAAGCTGGGTTGATAATAAGGTTAATAATGTTTTCAAAGCTGTAGAGCTCGTAGCTGGGTCAATTAAAAAGTGGAATATAGGTCTCTCAGCATTAAAGTTTGTGTTTCTAATTACTACATTATGAGCAAATAACGACATGACATTCATTGCTGGTTTTCATGAATTGAATGTATAATTTCTAAAACTAGCATTTTTAACTATTTTAAAAGTTTGCTAGATTTTATTCAGTATATTTCAAAATTGATGTATAAATGAAATAACTTACTATACTTTATTCACAAGAGTAACACTTATTATTGACCAGCAACAGTTAACATTTGGAATTCAGAGAATTCCAAATTCTCTGTGACAGTATGTTAACTGCTTATATGTATGGTCTGACTTAATCCTTATATTGACACTGAGGATGGGGTGTTATCAAGTTATAATGAGCTGTTGGCTAACAAATAATCTTCTTAAGTTTGAATATAGAAAAATGTAACCAGAATTACATGGTTTTGCTGCATGAAAACCCTATGCGTTTAATATAATGCTGATTTTTTAGAATTTTACATTACAAAATAATGTTGTATTTAGCACAATTGTGAGTGACTTCTGAGACAGTTAGGAAGGTGGAGTTTTTAGTTCTTTGTAGGTATTAATCAAATCGGCCCCTAACCAATGTTTCTAGCTTCGTGCAGAGGCTCATCAACTCATGTATTTATTCAGTGCCTATATAGACAAAGCCTGAAGGTGGTGTTGGGTGAAGTCACTATGTTTTATAAAATGGACCCTGTTCTTTTGCAGTCCATAAATATTTCTTAGACCTAATATAAGCACATTCAAATTCAAATTGTGCAGCCCTAATTAAATGAGTGTTTAGCAAAGTGCAACCCAAATTAAGGCATGATGTATGTTAAGTGAATTGAGTTTAGAGAGGAGAGAGATCACTTCAGGCTAATGTGGTCCAATAAGGCCATAACAGGCAAAACAGATGGACTATATATAAAGCAGATGTCAACTGAGATTTCCTGCTTCCTATTAATTTGATTTTGTTTGAAGTCAGCCCACTTTCCACAGTGTCAAGCAACGAGAGATGCGGTGACTTCTCTAGGAGTTCTATGAATTCCTCGAGACCCTCATTCAGTTTATGAAAAATCTCTTTGGCTCGTGGATCCTTTAGTCTTTATCTCTTTTTGAAAACTACACAACTCCTTCGCAGATTTCACAAATAAAATACAAATGTAACAACATTTTTTATGTCATGCTGTGTGGATAGTAATATTTAATGCAAACTTGAGGAGAGATTGGAGATGAGATGAATGACATATTGCAGGAACACTACAAACTAAGCATTGAATCACAGACTTTTCTCTTTGTACTGTTTTCAATCACCAAACCACAAGAAATTATACTCTGGCCCCTTCATTACATGTAATACCTGGGTTAATAATGGCTCAGAGTCTGTTCATATCTTTTGCTCTATAAATTCTCTATCTCCTTATTTCCTAATTTATTTAAAAGGATATATATATATTTTTTACTTTGTAGTTTGGAGTTATTCCTTCTTTACCACTACTCCTTGCAAGCTCTGGGCTAATCTACAATGTCTTTCAGAAGGCCAAAAAGTCTCCCATAAAACCAAATATACTTTCCTTAGAAAGCATTTGCATTTTATATCTATTATCTATCTATCATCCATCTATCGCCTTTCTATCTTTATCTGTCATCAACCTATTATCTATCTATCCATATCATCAATCATCTATCACCTAAGTTTTCCCTCTCTTTTCCCTGAGTTGAATTGTAAATGTGTCAAATCTTCCACCAAGTGACCATCCTTTCTTTTCTTTAAACAGTTCAAGTCATCGGAAACTGAATAAAGCATGTCTGATTGTTACAAAACTATTTATATGTCAAACCAAAGTCTCTGTCTCTGTACAATTCCCATTCCTTGGCCTTAGAGTAGTCCCTGGGTCCATGCAGCAAAGGTCAAAAGCTTCTATATGTTGTTTCCTCATTTGTTTAACTATCTTCATGTAAATATTTACCCTCGAACCACTCTCTTTAAACGTTCAAGCCTTCTTCCTTATGGCGCTTTTAAAATACGGTGACTAGAACTGAGCACAGTGGTCCAGGCACGGTCTTGTCGGTGAAGGATTCCCTCAGTGAAAATTTCTGAGTTATCTTTACATCTATTGCTGCTAACAGATATATCCCCAACATGTTTTTGTACAACTATTATGATATAAAATTTTCATTATTTTTTTTTTACTATCAGATTTTGCTCTTCAGTCTCTTGATGCAATTAGTTGTTAGCTGACATTGTTTGGATTTCTTTTCTTTCCAAGTCCAGTGTGTATCATTTTTACCTTCTCTATAAGATATTTCTCACTATATGCGAAGCAACGGAAAAAATAAACAGTAGGATATTTCTTGAGAAGCTGATAATCATGAGTTTTTATTTTGTGTCAACTATGGCGAGGTATATGAACATCCATGCTGTAGTTTCTTGAATTCATCTCTTATCTTTCTCACATTTTAATTCGGAAGTTCCAGTGAGTATTATTTGCCTTTCAAGATTCAAAGAAATGTGCTTGTTTTCTTTTAAGAAATAGGTTTCTGGCTCTGAGATACATTATTCATGACAATCACTCTTTTAATTATGAAGTAATATCTTATCCTGATATTCCCAAATCAGAAAAGTTACCAGAAAATGTCACCAATTGCCAGAGATAATCATATTTAAGAGAAAAAAAAACTCCAGCTATTTTAGAGAAATAGTTTTTTTTTTTACAAAATATCCTTAAAATGTCAATATTCATTAATTCTTTTACTACTCAAGAACTACTTACTTACTTTTACATTTCAGGCTCTAAAATATTCACCAAGTGCAAAATGGAATGGAGTGGGACAAACGGTGCTCTGATGCTTTTGAGGAGGCAAAAGTCCAGTGGAAGAAAAAGATGTGTAAATCTGTGATGACTTAAATACTAAGTGATGAATCTTAAGCTAGGGCTATGTAGAAGGTAATACAGGAATATATAGTAATGAGCACAAGGAAATAAGTAGGAAAAGGCAGGAATGGCATTTTTGGAAAAGGTATTTTATGTCGTTATATCCATTACAAAAGATTAGCAACCATTTGGCAGGGCAAGGGGTACCTAGAATTTGAGCTTTCCAAAGTGAATGACCCCTATGACAGACACTTAATAGCTTCATAGACTCTAGTGCCATGGTCCCTCTAACACACCTACCTTTCAAGCAAAGTCTGTCTAATTAAATGTGAGATATTGCAGGTCTTCTGAATGCTCTGATGGGTAGTTACGCATTTTCAGTTCGCAGTTTGTGAGGGCCAGATGAAGTACGTTGCGTTGTTTCTAGGTACTTCTGTGGTTTCCCTACAGAAAATGAGAGGGTCAGATTTTCTACTGAGACACAATATATTGTCTACAGCAGGGAAAGACATTTTGAAAGACACAAGGAGTCAGTGACTGATCATAATGCCAGATGATGAGATAAAGGAAAAAGAAGAGACAAGATAATTTCCCTATTTTTGGCTTGGGATATTAGATAAATGGTAGTACTATACACAGAAATTAAATATGAAAAATTTAAAAACAGTAGAGATGGTGGAATATTATGATTTTAAGATATATGCAGGCATATAAATGTGAGTTCAATAGGCCTTTGAGAATTTAGTCTGAGGCCTCAGGAGAGATTTGGGAGTAACACTCTTTATATATATAAGATGAAATCATGTGAATGGCTGATATTAACTGAAGGCAGAGCCACAGGGAACACCAAAATAAAAATGAGATTGTTCAAGAAAAATGAAATAATGTAGGCTGTGAAAAATGTTAGAAAAGCATAAGAGCATTTATAGTGGTCAATACTGGGAATCAAAAGGTAGAAAATTTGAGAATATGCCAGGTATTCACTGCTTTGTATCAAATTAGTCCAAAATATGGGTCCTTCAAATAGCACTTATTATCCCCGTTTCTTAAGGTTTCTCTGTGTTGTGCTTTTGGGAAAGGCTTGATGTGATAGAGTATGACGCAGGTGCAGTCACTCGGTGGTCAAAGCTGCAGCATCTGAGAAAGATGCTCCTTCTCTTCATTTAGTCTCACAGCCTCTCCGGAATCTCTTTGTATGAGTAGTTTGCCTTGCCTTCCTACAAGGCAGCTTCAGAAGAGTGGGCCACCTGTATAGTGGCCCAGAGTTCCAGTGATAGTATCCCAGATGCTAAGCTGCATATACTGCCTTTTATGACTTAACTTTAAAAGTCATAATACAGTGTCACTCCCATAGGACTCTATTGGTTACAGGCCCATGCTGATTCAAGTGAAGAAGATTGGATTCTACTTCTTGATGAGGGAAAAGGCAAGGTTCTAGAAGGCATTACATAGCCAAGATAAAGGTAAAAGCAGGGTTTCAGTGACTTTAGAATCGAATGGGCGGTGAGGAAGTGTGTAACAATTCCATTAATAATATGGAAGATAAAGTATAATAGGGTAGACTATTTAGAATGTTAAGCTTTCCAAAGATTAGCTTCTTAATATGAGAAGGAAAACCAGAGCTTACTTATATGTCGAAGGAAATTATGTAGAGCATGGGTTGGCAAGTTATTGCCCTGTGGTCAAATCTGGCCCACTGTTTGTGTTTGTAAATAAAGTTTTATTAAAACACAGTTACACATTTGAGCTATAGAAACAGGATTAAATAGCTGTGACAGAGACCATTTGGCCCACATAGCCCAAAATATTTACTATTTACCACTTTATAGAAAAACGAAATTCTTAGCCTTTGCAACAGCATGGATCAACCTGAAAAGTAGTATGCTAAGTGAAATAAGCCAGTCAGAAAAAGACAAGCACCAGAGGATTTCACTTATATATGGAATCTAATAAACAAAACAAATTAACAAACTGAGCAGACACAGACTTGTGCATACAAAGAACAAACTGACAGCTGTCAAAGGGAAGGAGGGATGCATGGCCTCCGTGAAAAGGTGAAGGGATCAAGCAAAACAAACAAACAAACAAACAAACAAAGCTCATAGGCACTGATAACAGTATGGTGAATAAACAATACATTATAAAAATGATGTACTACAGAATCGTATACCTGAAACTTATATTGATATAATTTTATTAACCAAAGTCACATCAATAAATTCAATAAACAAAAAAATAAAAAAGTTCTAAACCTTGATTTAGAAGAAATATAATAAAAATACATGGGAAAAATGACATGAGAATTCTGAAGGGCTGAAAAGCTGCAGGGTCCAAATAACTGTCCAAATTGTAACAGGATAACATCTGGTACACAGTAGCAACTGAAAAGTATTGTGAAATAATGAATGTGTGAATAAGAACAAGAGCATTACTGACAACTCAATCATGCTTTAGGAGGGACAGACAAAAAACATAATTACTGATTGCGATTTCTTTTCTATTGAAGTCTGGTGTAGAGGAAAATAATGGTATAAAACTGAGAGGGTGGCTATGTTATAATCCCTATTTTCCCTGTAGCTTAAGGTAAGTAATTTTATCATTTTAAGTGTGAGTAGGGACTTTATTTAGTTACACTATGAGACAGGCAACTTGAAGACAACAATGAAATTAGTGAGTTTTCCTGAAAAATATAAGAGTTTACTTTGTTCCCCTTGGGGAATTCTCACCTCAGTAGGTAGTCCGACCTTACCTGAGGCATTTAATCTGTACTATATCTTCTTATGAACCTGTTCGAAGTGGACCAAGATGAACCGATATTCATGTCATGTAGGTAGTGTTCACCTTCACAGTATGTTTTCAGAGCTAAATTACATAATTTTATACTGTGCCCAACAAATGTTAGCCATTGTTTCTGTATTTTTTTGTAATTTGTTGGAAATAGTTGATATAGCAGGTAGGCAGTATGACAGTTGAAGATTTCGAATGAAACTTTTGTCAACAAGAATGAAAAGAGGTACTGATGGAATTCCAAACAAACCTTGTTTACGGCTTGTCTTATTTAGGATAGAAGAGCAAATAAAAAGTGGAGAAAAAGCTAACAGATTGTGGAGATCATGAAAGGAAGAGGATTTGGAAATTACAGTATGTTGAGCACTGTGGATTAAAATATAACAGTTTGACATAAAATCCCTGTACATGTTACTGTTAGTCACTTACTGGAAATGATAAATCCATTCAAATAAGTAAATCCCAACTATGTTCAAGGTCAATAATAATTGAGATAAACAAATACAAATAAGTCATTTGGCAAAAATACATTTCTATACTTAATAGTCATAGGAAAATTTACTTTTAGATTATATTAACATGAAAGAAGTTCTTCTCTGAATTATTTGTCATGTTAGAACAGCCTCCAGCAAAAATGCATGATATTATTCCAATGGCTAGGAAACTGAGATTGCACTACCCCATGGAAATAAAGATTAAAAATGTGTGGGGCATCTTGTTTTGTCACAAAGATGTAAGAGTGCTCACAACATTTAGTGATGATGCCAAAAAATACTAAGAATCCTGCAGTGCCTGGGTCAGGCCTAGATAATTAAGAATTATCCTAGCAATTAGACTTGTGTTAAGAAAGACTATGTAGAGCCTATCATTATAAACATTAACATGATGTAATGCTCTTTTTAAATGAAAAAATAGACACGCCTAGATTAAATTTGAGGAATATATTCAAAATCACCATGTAATTGGAATATTTCCATAGAATAAAGATGGTTGTTTTATAAAGCCCTACAAATACAATAGCATTTTTAAAAATAAAAAAAAGTATATTGACAAGTAAAATTATCTGTAGGAAAACTGAGAGAAAGTCTTGATGGACAGAAAATATCTCCCCAAAAATAGTAAGGTAAAGGTTTCATTTTGAGAAAATAAAATTTCACTTGGAGTAAATTCCTGTGCAAAACCTTATTATCTGACATACAGATATTTTCTTAGTTAATTCCATATTTCTTTACTCTTTATCTCTTATCTTTTCATGAGATATTTCAAACCCTGATAATATTTGAGATTCTAAATGTTTTTCTTTTGTTTTAGCATTCTTTTTTTTTTTTTATTAATTTATTTATTGTTATTTAATTACAGTTGTATGCCTTTTCCCCCCATCCCTTCACCCCACCCCAGGTGAACCCACTTCCCTCCCCCCTCTCCACCCTCCCCCTTGGATTTGTTCATGTGTCCTTTATAGTAGTTCCTGTAATCCCCTCTACCCACTGTCCCCGCCCCCACCCCCCACCCCCGCCCTTGCTATTGTTACATTGTTCTTAACTTCAATGTCTCTGGTTATATTTTGTTTGCTTTTTCCTTCTATTGCTTATGTTCCAGTTAAAGGTGAGATCATATGGTATTTGTCCCTCACTTCCTGGCTTATTTCACTTAGCATAATGTTCTCCAGTTTCATCCATGCTGTTGCAAAGGGTATAAGCTCCTTCTTTCTCTCTGCTGCGTAGAATTCCATTGTGTAAATATACCATAGTTTTTGGATCCACTCGTTTGCTGATGGGCACTTCGGTTGCTTCCAGTACTTGGCTATTGTAAATTGTGCTGCTATGAACATTGGGGTGCACAGATTCTTTTGGATTGGTGTTTCAGGGTTCTTAGGGTATAATCCCAGCAGCGGAATTACTGGGTCAAAGGGCAGTTCCATTTTTAGTTTTCTGAGGAAATTCCATATTGTTTTCCACAGTGGCCTCTGTTTTAGCATTCTTAAACCCTGAATATGAAATTACAGTCAGAGGAGAAAAAAGTAAACAAATTTTGTTTGCAGGGGTTGTTTTTTATTTTGTTTTTGGTGTGTGTGTGTGTGTGTGTGTGTGTGTGTGTGTGTAGAGAGTGTGGGCAGCTGTTAGTGTGACTGCATTTTTTTCATATTTTGCTAGCAAATCTTTGACAAAGTTATGATTGTCTGATGTTCTTTGAAAACTCAGTAGGATATTTGAAGAACTCCCATTTAACTCATAAACTTACACATTTTTTTAGATCTTTAAAGCATATTAATTTTATTAGGGCTGGAATAGAATAGCACATTTTCCCCTTAAAAACCCTGAGCATAGTTCATAAATTGAAACAACTGAAAGTTTGGAGATGTGTGGAAGACACCATCTTTGGCCATAACAAGGTGGTCAGCTGTATTCAAGGGGTAAGATTCTGAGAAAGAAACAATGAGTGGTGTGTTAATATGGAGCTAAAGCAGAGGCACCTCAGGTTAGAGACAAGGATGAATGTTAGAGACAGAGCAGGTGAACTAAGCTGGGCCAGTGTCACTTTCTTTCTGTTTTCATTAACAGTGAACCGGAAGTAAGACAGGGGCTCGTGGCATAAAATGCAGAAGAGCAATTACAACCTTAACTTGGAGTAATTAGGCCAATTTCTTCCTTGGCAGGAACAGATGATATGGGATAGGGAGGCCCTTAAAGGCTTTCCCTTCAAAGGAGTAAAAACCTACTTACCAGATTTGACAACTCCTAAAAGTCAGGAGCTGGTTAAGCACCAAAGGTTATCCCTTAACAAGCTTTCTTCTAACCCAAACCTCTTAAATAAATAAAAGATTTATCTTTAGATTAAAAAACAAAACAAAGAAGGATTCCTTTAAGAATACTATTTAGATACTACTTTATCTCTTCACTAAGGGTTAATGTAAGAAAGAGATTTAAATTGTTACTAGTGTTTCTTTCATTCTTTTATTTATTCTTTCAGCATAAATTTACTGAGGCATGTATTAGTTTCCATTGTTGTTATAACTAATTACCAGAAGCTCTGAGTCTTAAAAAAGCACAAATGCGTCGGTTTATAATTCCAACATGGCTCTCACCAGATTCAAACCCAGGTAACAGCAGGACGCATTCCTCTTAGGAGACTCATTACAGGTTTGGCAGCTTACGCAGGCTTTTGGCAGAATTCAGTTCCTTGTGGTTGTAGGACTGGAGACCCCATTTCCTTTCTGTCAGTCCACTGAGAGCAGTTACTGTCATCTCTAGAGTCGGCCCACATGCCCCTCCACTGCCACCTTCCTCCACTTAACAGCCCGTGAAGGGAGGTATGGTCCTTTCACACCGTGAACCTCTCCCTCCTTCTGTTGTCACATCTTTCACCCTCCTGTCTTCCTCCTGAATTTTTAAGAGCTCATGCATTTAAATTGAACCCACCACAGTAATCAGGGATAATCTCCTTCTTTTAATGTTTGTACATTTTCTACCATCTGCAAAATACCTAATTGCCACTTAAGAGAACATATGCGCAAGTTCCAGACATTTGGACGAGGACTGCTTTGGAGACCATCCATCTGCTAACACAAGTCCCTGCTATATGCCAAGTTCTTTGCTAGGTATCACATACATCATGTGCGGGGAAAATTAAGATTTTTCACAACTAGGTGAGGCAGACAGGTATCAATGATCTGTCTCAGAAACATAAAATGGCACCTGAAATGAATCAGACAGAATAAGCTGCATTATATTTTGCTCTAATAAACTATTCTCAAATATTAGGAGCTAAAATGACAAGTTTATTCTTACTCACTCTGATTGCACGACTAGGTGCTCCACATAATGATCACTCTGGAATGCACACCGAAGCACCGTGGCAGGCACCATCCGAGCATATTGGGAAAGACAGAGTAGGGAATTGCGTATTGGCTTTTAAAGGATCTGCCTGAAGTGATGTCCGCACTTCTACTCACTTTCACTGGTCAGCCAAGTCATACATCTACACCTAGCTTCAACCTGGCGGGTAAAATGCAATCCTATTATTTGCCGGGGAGCAGAACCAAAAATACCTGGAGGTCACCATGATTTATTACTAAATAGACATAAGTAAATTCTCAAGAGCGAAGGTCCCTGTTACTAAGAGACGCTTTATTCCAGGGAGCTTACCTAATTCGATATGCCTGAGAAGCTTCCTCTAGGAGTGATGTTTTGAGCTGGGGCCAGAGGGGGCGTAGGAGTTTAGGAAATGAAAGCCTGACCGAGAGAGGAAGAAACTGCCAGTCAAAAAGGGTGAGTTCAGAGTTTCACTGGGTGGTGGGATGTGTCCTGGCAGTTATTCTAGGTGTTGGACATGCAAGCGTATAATACCTGGTATTTTGTAATAAAGATTTGTATTTTTAAGTAATATTACAAATAAGATTCTGTATTAATGTGTTAATCTAATTTAAAAATACTAACCATACATAAATCCTAATTAAATTCACTTATCACTGTTCTCCCAATATTTTGAAAAATAATATGAGACATTTTTAATAGGTTTTTAATGAAACTCTAAATTAATATTTTCTAAGGTCTCATCAGTGAATCTCTACATCAGATCACCTAGATGCCCATTTAAATGTATAACCTTGGCCAATCAATATTTGGAGTTAGATTAAGATATTAAAATTTTAGGTAGCTTTCCAAGGGATTTGTTCCACTCTAAATTTAAAAAATGCTGGTGTAACATAGGCAAATTTCCAAAATCCATAAAATATTTGCAAGATTGATTTTAGGGTGATAAATAGTTCTTTAATCTTGAGAATATACATGTGGACCGATATATGCTTTTTAATTTATGTTGGCCTGAAGAGAATTAATATGACCACATTCCAAAACATCTGGAAGACAACCTCAGTGCTGGAACTACCAAGTACCAAGTACCAAGCATTTGTTATGGACTGAATGTTGGTGCAGCCTCAAAGTCATGTGTTGAAATCTAAGCCCAACGTGATGGCATTTGGAGGGGGGATCATTCGGGGGTTACTAGGTCATCTGTAGGACCCTCACACATGGGATTAATGCCCTCACATGAAGAAACCATTCAGCACTTTTCCCCCATGTGAGGATGAGAGTGGAAGCTGGCAATGTGCAAACCGGACAGAGCTTTCTGCAGAACCCCACCATGCTGGTACCTTCATCTCAGACTTCCAGACTCCAGAGCCATGAGAGATAAGTTTCTTTTGTTTAAGTCACTCAGTCTGTGGTACATTGTTGGAGTAGCCCTGAATGCCTTAGAATGCTCACACTTACATCCTTCACAGTACTGGCCATAAAAAGTGTTGCACTAATTGTCGTAGATAATTTATATATGGCAAGATCACCTTGCCATATAAAAGGTTTATTCTTATAAAGTGAGGAGGAACAATAACAAAGAGTGAATGAGGACTCCCCAGTGGCATGAATCATTTCAAGAGGGAAAGGAACTGAGCTGGCAGCCAGCTTTGGTTGTGTAAGTATGATCTATACAAAAGTCCATGATATTTACACTTGACTTGGACTCCACAAAAACCAATTTGGGATCCACAAAACCCCATCCTTCAATTCCATTAATATTAACTTGAATTTGTTTTATAATGTTGTTGGTAAATTATTTTGTTAACATTCTGTACCATAGCATAGACAATGAGCATAATATGTTCAGATATAATTTTATATTTGAACATGGGTTATATTTAAACATAATTTAAACTAATTCTAGGACCTATGAGATTTATATTTTTCTTTCCCTTTTAAAATGGGTCTATGATAGGACAAAATTGTAAGAAATGTAGGTCTAGCATATTGTACTATTCTTTGCCTGGTTAAATGTATCTTATGTTTACTATACAAGATAAACATTTTTTTTCTATGAGTTGCTTTCGAGGACCTCGAAAGAACAGAATTAAGCACTTAAATAGAATTATTCACTACCAGTAGAGCAAGCACCTCGGAGCACTCTAATTACCTGCCTACTAGATTCTGTAGGTGCTGGGTATTATCCATTCGCTCATTGAAATCTATGCCCACACTCTCTTCCCTGTTCTTTTCCATGAAACATTGACGGGGAAGGATGTCATCAATGTACTCCAATACCCTCTTCTTTCTGGTTGGATGTGAACAATACAAAGCCCCATTACAAGAGCAGAGAGTGGGAAGTTGGGGAATTCGATGTGTTGATTTATTTGTTCTTCTACTTAGAGGTTCACCTTGGGCTGGAAGTGATTTTTGATCAAAAGGCACTGCCCTTCTTGAAGTTGTCCTGTTTCTAGAACTCTTCTTACAGAGTTCCTGTAACAGATCCCCCTCTCCTTACTCCTCCAAGCCTATGGGAGATACAGAACTGAAATTACTAACCTTGCCTAATTGTTTTGCTATACTTTTCCATGACTTTGTAAATAGTACTTTATTAAACACAAGCTCAAATTATCTTAAATTTACTTACAGGGCTTTAAATAATATACTTCCTAATGACAACCTCTTCCATTAAAACAAACAAAAACTCATAGACACAAACAACAGTATGGTGATTACGAGAGGGAAAGTAGAGTGGCAGTCAGCAGAGGGTAAAGAGTGCCAAATATATGGTGAGAGAAGGGGGTTTGATTTTGGGTGGTAAATATTCAATGTAATAAAGAGCTCATGTATCACTTGATACCTATATAATTTTATTGACCAGTATAACCCCAAATAAATTTAATTAACAAAACTATTACATTACTAGCACAGTGTGTGGAATGCATGGGCTCAGTAGATATTTCTGTGATGGATGACATCAGTATTAACTAGAGGCATTGATTAAATCAAATTTAAAATTCAGATCTAGAGAAGGACAATTCTATTAGCCACATTATTACATTAAAATATTTAACTTCAGTTTATGATTTTAACCTCTAGTTAATTCTATTATTAAAATTGTATATATTGCAATGCAAGCTGCCAAGTGGTCTTAAAAGTAATTGTGCTTTTAAGTTACTTTGCAAAGATGGTAGGTCTCTTGTTCTTTAGGTTGTGTATTCAACACTGGCATGCATTAGTAGTTTCTCAAACAAACCCTGTATGGGTTTTATTACGGTGGCAAGAACATAGCTATTTATAACTGACTTTTGATTACACATTGACATTAGTCAGATCCTTCTACTAAATTTGATGATATCTAGTGTTCAGTATTTAAACATGACCAATATAATGAATCTCAAAATAATCAAATCATTTTGTATGAAAGAATAACTGTCTTCTAAATACTTGGATTAATCAATAGACTCTAAAGGGAACTTCAAACGGTGGAAAATGTCTGTGTATTTATTCTTTATTTTTTCTCACTCAAGGGTATGTTTATTGATTGAGAGAAAGGGGAAGGGAGGGGAGAGAGAGAGGAGAGAGAGAGAGAGATTGGCTTCTTCCAATAAGCCCTCTGACCAGGGATAGAACCCGCAAGTTACATATGTGCCCTAACCAGGGATCTTACCTGCAAATTTTTGTTATATGGGGTGGCCCTCCAACCAAATAACCCATTTGGCCAGGGCATGTCTGTGCACTTTAAAGTTTGTAGATGTATAAGAAAGGTTTTGACCAAAGATGCACTAAAAAATGACATTGATATTTTATCTTCACCTCCTATATGTGTGAAGAAAATTAATCACATATGATAAATATGCTAAAGTATAATGAATATGTATTAAAAATAAAAACCTCTTCTACACAATTTTTGTGTGCTCATGAATCCTAATTAGATCTCCATAGCTCTTCATCCTGCTGATACTGTCTTAGATTAAAACAACTCGAGCTGTCTCCTGGATTACTGTAACAGCCGTTTCACTACTTTTCAGGTCTCATCCAGTCTTGCCCCGTAACACTTTTTGCTTTATGTAGTAACTAAGATAATACTTCAAAAGAACACATTTAATCTTCTTACTTTCTTGCTAAAATTATTTAATGCTTCCCCAAAGGCACAGGATAAAGTATAAACTACTTAATTTGTAAATACATAAGATTATCTGTTATTTGGCCCATGCTTACTCTGTAACCTACCATCTTTAATGTTTCTCAAGTACATTTCTGAGTGGTCCACACATACTGAAGGCCCTGCAGCTCCAAAGTAAGAGCTGACAGATGTTTTGCTATAACTATCTGGACAGAAAATAAAAATTATGAAACCCATGAACACTCAGTCTTCTAAATTGTGTATTTTACTGAGTAAGGTTATTCAATATATAGATACAGATATAGTGTAGATAATACAGATGTAGCTAGATGTATGATTATTTCACATAATAAACTTTTAACACTAAAATATGCAAACTCAAACTTTTAATAAAGCATCTAGATTTATTTAAATTTATAAAATACTTCATTTCCTTTTTTGTATTTCAACGGAACATTCACAAACTTCAGAATGGACTTAGAGCAGGTAAAAAACTTTATTTAAGTATCACTGTAAGTATTTTGCACAAATTTTATTTCTACCTGGATTTTCCTCTTTCCTCACATTACCACCACTACTACCATTATACATTACATACAGAGCGAGATCTCTTTTTCTTTTCCATTTGACCATTACATCTTAGTTGCAATTTTATTTCTCCAGTAAACTTTTCCTAAACTCCCCTAATGACTTCTCACTCTTTGCCCCATATTACTCAGTCTTACACCACTGCGGATCTGAGGCATGTTCTCGTGTTTTCCCATCTGTCTCTTTCTCCCCAGCACACTTAAGATTCTCAAGACCAGGACTGGGATCGTCATCACCAAGACAGGCTGGAGCCTACCTTGCTCATATCTAGGCACAGTGTAGTCAAAAGTAAAGGGTGACTATAAAACGTAAGGGACCAGTAACTGTATCGTAATTTCAGTTAGTAAATAAATTTCAAGAGTAGCTGAGTAGAAGGCTTTTGTTGAGCCTATTTCAGGATTCTCTAGTCACTGGACAAGCCTCAGTTGTGTTTTCCCTGGCATATTTGGAAAGAAAAGTTTCTGTGAGATGTGCATTTTTATGAAAAACTAATAAACCAAAAACTAATTTATGTTCACTGTCATAGGACTTGATGCTTGTGGCTTTTAAATAATTAAACATGAAATATTTGGGTCTATATATCTATAACATGTTCTTTCTATAATATTAGTCATTGCACAGTTTTTTTTCTTAAAAAGTATCCTTGAACATACTTTATAAATACACACACATGTGTGTGAACACATATACAGATGCACACACATAAAATATTAGTATTATACTTGACAAGCCTTATCTTCAATATATGAAATTACTATGGAAAGGGAAGTAATAGTTACTTAGATGACATTTTTATAATATGCTAAAGGCAATCTGTTTTTAAAAGAAGGTATTCATATCCATACTTATATCAAATAAAGTAATTTTCAAAAATATAGGTATTTTGAATTTTAAGCTGGTTATTTAAGAAATATAAAAAGGAAAATTAATCACTTCCTATATATTTGAATACACATTTTTTCCATCAGCTATAAAACATGCATTTAATTGGCACTGTCTACTTTTAATTAGTATATAATTTATAATTTTTACTTTATAATATCAATATATTCTAATACACATGAGTCTATTTTTCTATTTTTATATTCAATATAACAGCTTTCTTTTTCCCATTTTCTATTCTAGATCTGTTATACACAAGGAATAGAACATAATTAGGCATTAATGAAAGTGTTTGGATTCCTAAGAAGGAAATTGAATGATAGCTAACAGTAAATATGAGGTCAGAGACTGGAATTTTACTGAATTCCCCTCAGGCTTCCTGTTGGTCCAAGAGTAAGTTTAAAGACTCTGATTTGTTTGCAGCAGGGACGATCACGTCTTACCTGGGAAAATTGCCCACAACCTCTTCTCATGTTCAAAACGAAGCATCTTCACTAAGATGTTCCAGTATTCCATATTTTACCAAAATTTACACCCATTTTACAGTTAAGAGTGAAACCCTTTGCATAGAAGTTGATTCTGTGACCCTCTTAGATTTTATATTTGTTTTTAAGAATCCATTCTACGCGGCAGGCATTTTATACATAATGATCTTCCCTTTATAAATCATTTAAAATCTCACTTTCTGTTAGAAATCAAGTCAATGAGTCTAAATGTATAATCCACCAATAAATAATTTGGAAGTGTGTTGATTTTTTTTCTTCACTTTGGATAAAGGTAGGTTTCTTGTTTGTTTGTTTTGTTTCCTTATCTTTCCTCAGACTCACCTCTGTCTTTGATAGAAGGCATTTGTGGGATTCTCAGAATGCCTGCCCTCCATCAAACACTGGGAAATAACGTCAGAAAGACACGTGCCAAGGCCTAATACTTTATTCCTGTGGTTTATCAACGTCTAGCTCCTAGTACTGGCCAAGTGGGTATTCGCCTTGTAGGAGGAAGGGAAGCCTCAAACAAATAAAATGTTACCCCAATATGCTTGGTTAGAAAGGCTGGTAGCAAATCTTTACCTTTTTTTTCCTGTAATACCATTTTTTTAAACTACAGCTCATTTTGCATGTGAATTCTAGTTTTCTTTTTTAACCTGTCTACATATAATCTTTTCCAACTGTGTTGTGAGCTTGTGACAACTTCTCCAATTTGTAAATGTCCCTTTGAATTAGCATCTCCGTGTTTGTAACATGTTTGTGGGCAATCAAACCTGGCAGGACAAAGAGGGAAATTGCTTCAGCAGTAAACCTAATCACCTGTGAGCTGAAAAGTCTTGCACATGGTTGATCTTAATCATGCACAATGAAGTATTAATGCATATTTACTGAGAAATCCCAAGAATTCATTTCCTAGATATTTGAAAGAGAAGAAAACATGCTCTATATCCCTAGAGTACTTACAAAACAAACACTAGTTTTCTTATTCCAAGAATAGTTCCTTCTGAAATTTTTTTTTGCTATAATCAAGTTCTATTTTCTATTTTTATAGCTATTCATAGTAGAATCAAAGTAAATATTTAAAATATAAAAATGCATTTGTCTATGTAGATTGAGCTGTATTTAGTTGTTATATTTTCTTATTTCTAAAGGAATAAATGCTAAACTGAACCAAGAAGAGTGGAACAATAAAAGTGAACAGAATTGAGTATTGTGAAAGACATTTCTCTGAATTCTCTTCCATTAGAGAGTACACTTTTGAACCCATGTAGCAGTGACCAAGAAATGCTCATCCAAAATAGAAACTGGTGGGGGTGAAACATGAATCTGGGCACCTTTATATGATGGCCATTCTATTTCAAAGCAACATAAAATCCTTCTGTTCTATCAAAACTCAATTTTCATGTCAAAGGCATAAAAGAGTCTTCAGATTAGCAACTTTATATCCATGATTTGGGACAAGCTGTGGCAAAATAAGAAAAAATACTCAAGGAGGTATGTGAAAATAATTTTTAGTTTAGCACAAAAATTGTTTTTATAGACATATATATATTACCACAAAAGTGACATAAAACAAAATATTGGCATTGAATTGAGAAAATGCTCTTAGAATTATGGGAAAATTATAAATTTAAAAAATGTAAACTTCTAACAATAATGTGATACACAGAATAAAATGATTAATCAATTATTTTATCTATTACTCAGATTATAAGAACTACTGACTATCGGTGTAATTGTTTTGGAAACATGTTTATGAAATATGCATTTAACAAGATATATAAATTGGTATTTCTATAACAACCTGTGCTATATTTTGTAAAATTATTTACTTTATCAAAAGAGCTTAAGCTGTTAAAACAAATAACGAACAAAGTTTTTGCAGCATGTAAACATTTATTTCCCTAAGTGACTGAGTGCTGGAAAGGCCAAAAGAAGTTAAATTATCTTGCACTAAGTAATTTTTTATTCACCAGAAAAGATGATGTCACAAATATAATATTGGAACTATGAAATGTGTTTAAGGTAGAAAAGCTAAGAGCATAGATTTTCTGAAAAGTTATTAGGCATATTACAAGGGGCCCTGGCTGGTTGGCTGACTGGATTGAGCGCCGGCCTGTGAATCAAAGTGTCACTGGTTTGATTCCTGGTCAGGGCACATACCTGGGCTGGCCAGGTCTCCAGTTGGGGGCACATGAAAGGCAACCACACACTGATGTTTCTCTCCCTCTCTTTCTTACTCCCTTCCCCTGTCTCTCAAAATGAATAAATAAAATCTTTTAAAAAGAGACATACTTTGGGGGAAAGAAGGGGAAGGGTCATCAAGGAACATGTATAAAGGTCTCATGGACAAAGACAACGGGGTGGAGGAGGATTGAATGTGGTAGGTGGGGGTGGGTAGGGCAGGGAGAGTAATGGGGGGAAAGGGGGACAACTGTAATTGAACAACAATAAAAAAGAAATATTACAAATTTACAGTATTAAGAAGATAGAATTGGCATAGCAAAGCACAAATATACCGATGGAACAAATTAAAGAGCTCCGAACTAGAACCATGGAATTAGAATTGTACTATAATACCATAAATCATAATGGGATTTATGATATTGTGTTACATCATAATATAATATCATCATAAATCAATGAGGGAACCTTAAACTATTTTGAGGAAAGTATAGGAAAAAGTATCCTCTGGAGAATGATAATATTGAATCTATACCCTACATCTTATAGGAGGTTGAAATTGAGCTGGATTATGTATTTTATAGAAGGCAATTATACTTTCGTATGGTATATATTTATATAATTTTAATTATATAAACTATAATGTTAATAATAATTCTTGCCACATTACAAATACTCTCCCATTTTCTTGCCCTCTCTTATCTAATAATAATAATTGATGTTTATTTAGTATTTACTATGTACTGCTACTATTACCACTACTACTACCAAAAATATCACTGCTACTGATAATAATTGCTGTTATTTGACACTCTTTTTTGAGCATTTACTAAATTCTTATAGCCAACAAACTAACAGTGCAGTAGATACCATGAGAACTGTGTTTTGGGATAATCAGTACCTGGTCAGGGATGTAAAAATAATCAATGTGAAATCTTGAGTTTGAGGTTAGGATAAGGTCCCTGAACCTAATCACTTCACACTGTTGTTTCTCTCATGAGTCTCCTGTAAAGTAGAACAACACTTCCTGGCTGATTTATTTCTTTTAACCTGTTTACCATGGGGTGAAAGATCTATTTCTTCCTGTTTTATTTTACCTTAAAACTCACTCCAAGGAGGAGATGCTAAAATGTATTGCTTTAATTATGATACCTTCTTTTTAGAGAGAGAAAATTTTCTTATTTTATTAATATTCTGAATCAATTATTCTTAACATCAAGCTTGCTGAGTAGTCAAATTTGTTAACCACTGATAAATTCACCACAATATATATTAAGTATTCAAAAGTTCTTTCAGTCCCAAATAAAATTCAAGGCTGCAAAAATTTTATTAGTTTCTTTGATAATACTGTTGTGGTCTTCACCATCATATTTATAAATTTCCTACCTTGTTCTGATGTCAAATGGACTTTCACTCCTGATTTTGAACTTTTTATAGGAAAATAGTATTTAATCTAGTAGAGAGATTAGCATGCGCCTTGTACAAAATAACTCCTAGCCCCACTCTAAATGGCTATAAATTGGAATCAAGAATGTGAGAATAGAGTTCATTCTATCACCACTCATGCCTTTAATGATTAAAAGCTTTCATTAGGAGCCTCTGATGGGCAATAAACTCATATGACCAAGTGCCTTATTTTCTACCATGAATTGCTTTTATTGGAATGTATTTGACCTAGGCTATTAGCCATGATACTGAGGGTATCCTTAGAGTGAACGTAGCTTTATAGTTTGGCTGAATAATTTCATGGTTTAATTGCTGCTTTAAGGAACCTCAGAGCTGATTCTTCCTGGTGATCTAAATGTTCACAGTTTTGACAACGTTTGCTGTGCCACAGCTGAGTCCACTCTCTCTGTGTCAGGCTGAGCGTGGATGTGACACACTGCAAGCCCCTTTTTGTACTCATTCAAGTGTTATGTATAATGGAAGATATTTTTCCTTTTTATCACAGTGCTACTTGACTGTTTCATAGCAGCCTTAGTCTTACTTTTCTATAAAACAGAAGTAGTAATGAATGCTTCCCTTAATCTCAAATATTCACCTTAATGAGGACAGATTATTATTTCAAAATGTGATTACTGTATTGTAACAAACATATCAAAATTCTTGGACTAATAGAGAATTCTATGATATCATATGACATGATATATATCTCTTAAAACTCTTCCTGGTGCATAGTATTCAATATTAAACAGCTATGATCATGATGATGGTGATGATGATGATGATGACGATAATTACATTGAGTTTTGTTTGGTATGTGTTGACATGTAATTATAATCCCCAAGTTTTCAAGACTATTCTGCACTTTTGTTCTAAGGCTGGATTTCTTTTTTGATTTAGTACCACCTGGAATTTGATGGGTCTATTTGATATTACTTTTTCTCAGGTTAAGGAAAACAGTAAGTACCATGAGGTTAAAATCAGTGTTCTGCTACACAACACAAGTCTGTGTATGTATTTCCTCAGGTAAACATTCAAGTTTCGAGAGCCTGTCTGGCATGTCCACCACCTAATATGTTCAAACCAATGTGGGTTAATATCAGTACTAAATCTTCAGTGAAATTCAATGGATTTGTACTATTTTGGAGTACAAATAAACATAATTGGTTACAACAGTAAAATTCAGACAGTAAACATTTAGACAGTTTGATTTTTATTTTTTTATTTATTTTTATTTTTTTAGTTTGTTAGATTTTTTAATCAAATTAATGTTTAGACAGTTTAACTATTAAAATATCTAGTTTACTTCTTTCACATTTGTGATGAGGAAACAGGCTTAGGTAAGTAATTTATCTATGCTCACATATGTCATAAGGGGCAAAGTAAGGTCTCCAGTTAGAAAATTTTCAAGCTCACTCCAGTTTTCTTTCCACAAGAAATTGTTTCATCACTGTGTTTATTGTTTTACTAGTAAATGTGAGTGTGTTTGCTAATGGTGGTGGGGAATACTATATATTATATAGATTTAAAAACTATTTTTTCTGATACAACTCTTGTTTAAACACCAACAGAGTCAAACTCTTTGTTAGGTTTTTAAATGTACTTCTGCCTCTTTCCCAAAAGCTCACAAACCTAACCATCAACTTTCATTTCATTCAAATGTAAGAACAATATTCTACTGTTTTATATGAAAAGCCCATTGTCATAAGGTTTTATTACTCCTGGTCTCAATATAAAAACTCGTTTGGACTCTTTGCAAGAGACAGTATTAAGTACATTTTAGAAGCTTCAAGCTAACAATAATTGAGTGTAAGTGCAGTCAGTAATCTCACGGTTAAGATGATACTAAAATGACAGCATAAGGACCTAGAAATGAACCTGTTCTCTCTTTAGTTTTATGACAATAACTTATTTCAAATGAAGATAGATAACAGGAAAATTTATTTTGCATAAACCTTGCTCAGATGTTGGTGCTGAAAAAGTTTGATTATAAGATTGTGGCAATGTAGGTATGTATCCACTGAGTCCTAGATAGAGACTATCACACAGTAAGTATCAGCTTCACACAGTATGTTATTTCAAATTAGCTAACGCATACTATTTTTTCATCTCCACTTTCACTGAAGAGCTGATTTGAGATTTATTTATAATCAGTAAACAAAATAAAATGTCTTACTGTCACTGCTTCCATGCTCAAAGAAGGAAGTTGTGGACTTTGCTGGTCACGATTAACTCCCTGAAGGCTGTGGCTTCATGTTCCGGCGGTTACTCTGTCATTATTCTGCATGAGACACCACCAGGGCCACATATGCTCTCAGCCACAAAGCCAGGCAAGACCAAAAGGTCAAACTACTTAAGAGCTTGATAGTCCCTCATTCTGGCATGTGTACTGCCGGGAAAATCTATTGAAGTTACACGATTAAAAATGTTAACATAGATTTATTGGATTATGCAGTGGAGTTTAAGGTAAAAAAATAATAGACTGAAGTCGAGATGAAAGTGCCATTGCCTTTAAAGCATCAGCTTATCCAGGTGATAAATGTATTGACCAATAGCTTTGATTAATATGAAGTAGGAGGAGTTTTAAAATCAGTTCTCACCCCATGCTGCACCTCCATTCTTATTGTAGTTGGTTCTGTTTTGTGAATTGTGGATTTTGAATTTCTTTCCATTTCTTAAATTGACATTCATTTCCTCTGTATTGTAGGACAATGGGGCATTTAGTTCATCAATGTCTCTCTACCTCTCATTTTTATTGGCAAGTAAAGTCATAATTCAAAATGTTTATTGATCAAAAGAGGAGTATTTTCTACTATAAAATAGAATGGTCCACAAATTAAATTCTCTAAAACACAAAAACAGGACTAATTTCAATGTGCTATTGGGAAATTTCTGGACATTTAAAATAAGCCTGTTCCTAAACTTTTCTAAATTTTTCTAACGGATTTTCACTAAATATCGTGTCATGTTCCTCAGGTATAGAGGGTATGCTTGGGCTAGGATATCACACCTTTACTTTCCTGTGGCCAAAAAGGGCCAGATCTTGATAACAAAGGGCTATATATGTATTTAAAAAACTTTGAACAAACTTCCTTATATGCTTTGATTTTTTAGAAATTATTTTTTCTTAAAATTTTTTTCCACACAATGAAAAAGGATATTTGGCATTTTTTCATTTTGCCTGTTGGCTTTGGTGCCAGTTGAATTCTAAAGGGTCATTATTTGAATTATAAAGCATTTGCTTTTTAATCACTTACACATAAAACAAGTTTTACATCCTAAGGGTTTAACCCTCAATATTGCATCAGTGACATTTCTATTTATTTTAGTTCCCCTTTATAATGGTTTTATGATATATGTAAAGTATACATAATAAATAGATTTCAGTGCTTTCCAACAATAAAAACAATCCATTTTTAAAAGGATGTTAAGATTGTTATAAGAATTAATATTATAGTTATGGAACTATACCTCTGTTCTATAATCATTGTTATATTGTAGTCCCAAACATTTTACTGCAACTAAATATAAGTGCATGCATTTTTGAAAACATAAAGAAGGTATTATTTGACTCTCTATGACGTTCTCCCCACATTTCCTGGTATAAAGAAGCAGGAACTGAGAGCTAGGGTGACTGAATGGTGTGTGTGAATCATTATTCTTTATTCCGAGGTAGAAATAATGCTCAGAGTTTGAGTGAAAAGTCAGACTGAAATTTACTGAGAAGGTGCAGAGTCTGAATATTTGTGGGAGATTTGACAGTATAATGTCTAAGTTATTTAAAATGTCATAGACTTGGAGGCAAACATAACCTAAAGGATCATTCTATAGGGCTTTGTAATTCAAACTGGGCTGAGGTAAACAGTGGGGAAAATGTTTGCCAACAACTACTTGATCTCAGTAGTTAGAGCCTCTATGGGGCTGATTAAAAAAAATAGAAAGCAAACCTTAATGGTAGAATGGGCCATTTTTAGTGTTCCAGCTGTAAGGGCTTCATTCCATATGTGTCTGTGGACATTATTAAAATTTTAAATTAAATATTTAATAGTAGCTGCCCAGTAGAGTTACGTGTATGTACATACAAGTACCCACATACACACTGTAAAACAAATTAGAAAATACAGCTAAGTAAAAAATTCAAAAGGCTGCATATGTTTAAGAAAATATTAATATCTGCTAACTAACTGGACTAATTACTTGGCAATTACTAGTATCTTGTGAAATAGTAGTTGAGTTATAAAGTGGAACATCTTATTTTTTTAATTCTGTTTGAAACCTCTGTCTATTGGAGAGAGATATAATTATGATTAAAATGGGCACACTTTGTTTTTATTTCATGTTTAAACCCTCTTCACTATCTGACCAAGAATTAAGGTATGGATAAGTCTCATATAATTTCTTCCTTTTTCTCCATTATTCATCATTTCCAACATAACATTTCAGTTTGTTAGCAGTTCAGTACTCGGCTGCACTTACTGTGCTCATAACCACGAGTGAGATGGTGCATGGCTGGGTCTGTGGGCAAAGACAGAGTGTGAATGCTTCATGGGTAGCAGATGCAAAGGGTGAGGATATAATAAAAACAGACTGGTGGTGAGCCATCAATTAGCTAAATGATGAGCAGAAAACAATCTAGGCTTGCTGATGCCTTGTATTAGGTGGTAAAATGGAAAATGAACCATTGCACCATCTTGTCTCTTGAGAATCTGCAGCTATAACAAAATATATGTGTGAACACATTAGACATTTTTAAGCAAAACCGTACTGATAGTTATCAGTAGTGTTATGAGTTATTATAAGATTATGTGGGAGAATGAGAAATCCATGAGACGAGCTAAGGGTAGGTCAGTGCACAGCAGGTTCTGAGAGAGATCAGTGGTAAGGCAAAGAACAAGAGGGGGGTCAACATGTCCACCCTCCCATACAGCGTGTGACTGTTCAGGATGGAGAGGTAAGCAGCCCCCCCACCCTCCAATTCAGAGGTCATTACGTGCAGATTTAGACCCGTTTAGGCCACCCAAGGTTCCAACGCGCTGTTTTTATACAGAAGAAAGCTTTCCCATTTTCAAGCCCCTCCCCAGTATCCTCTATAGCTCCAACAATCAGAAATACATGTTCATTTGAACTGGAGTGAAGGCAAGAACCACCAGAGGCTGCCCCTGGAGTTTCCTGAACTAATAACAATCAAGTCACTCGCTCACCGCTTTGGGGGTTCTGTCAACCTCCTCTAAGCTATAAAACAGGTGACGTGCTGCCCGAACTTGCAGTGTCATAGGCTAACTCCACGGCGAACTCCCTTTATAACCGTTTCCTGCCTGTTTGTAGTAAGCACTTCATGTTCTTTCCAAACACTTCCCTTACTGTATTTTTCAGCTGTTTCGCTATTGGTATTCACTGAATTCTGAACTCTCTGCGGGATAGAGAATATGTTCATTAAACACTGAATAAGTAGATGGAAGGATTTTGCCAACAACAGTGAGATTTGAATGAGAGCGGAGAACGAGAGGCACAGGGTTCTTTCTGGGAGTTGACTGATGACAGTTTTAATTAATCTTTAATGGCAGAAAAGAAAAGGTAGAAATTTGCCAAATACCGTACAATTAAAAAATATAATTTAACATGTAATGATATTTTGGTGATTTGATTTATTTGTTCTGTTTCCTCATTGGAATTAAAGCTTAAGGGAAGTCGGTGATATTTTATTCATGAATAATATAACATTCTAAAAATTATTTAAATGTTATTGTGTTTTTACAATAATAAAAAACATATATATTATAATAAACATATGCTTTTACAAAGCAAGTCAGATATATATTATTTTGTTGAAGTATAAAATTATAGGAGAAAATAAATCCAAATAATATTCACGGCCTCTGCAACAATAAGTGAATAAACATAACTTCATGCCACAGCATTTATGAAGTCAGGAGACCATCTATGAGTGGAAAAGTGAGACTCACATAGATATTTATAATTTTAGATACTAATTTACTTGGATATTTGATTAACTTTAAGTTCCTTCTACTCAAGAAGTGGTTTATAACCCTGGGCATTTATTAGTATCATGCAGGAGGTTTTCATTTATTTATATTGTTTTTTTCTGATTAGATTAAATATCAGGGTTTTTTTTTTTTTAATTTGGAAGTGGTTCTAATATATAAGCAGGGTTGGAAAACATTGTGTTAGGAGTAAGGCAGTTTGGTTTTGTGAATAATTCAGATAAAACCACTTAGCTTTGCTCCTCTAATTGTGAATAGTACCTGTGACAGTTGTGTCCATGATTCAGTGCTTACAAAAAATGTGCAAATGAGTGAATGTGCAAATGGGCTGAATTGTACCCTCCATCATGGTTATTTGCATCTGCTTGTCCAGAGTCCATCCAAATTATCAACTATACCCGTTCTGACACAGGGCAGGTATGTCCTTCTTGAAATACAGCTTTTTAATTTATAGAAAGATAGCACTTCTCCTGAAATAGCATGCAAAATCAAAATGGTTCTTATTCATGACAACGTTTCAATTTTTAAAAAAGTGGTGCCCCAGGATTAGGTACTAGATAACTTCAAACTCAAAATGTATATTATTCCCTGAACATTTCAATTAAAGAGAATCCTCCATGCTACAAATTCAAAGCTTAAAACCTAACTAGTACTGTGCAAATCCAATATTTGCGCACTATTTGGGCAAATATTTAAGCAAATATTGCCTTTATTCAAAACTATGATAAGGTTTTTTTTTTTGGTAGTAGTTCAGGTCTTTGATATATTTAGTATTGACATCTCCATCACCTATTTTCATTAAAACAGCAGAATGGCATTCAGACTGGAAGCTAATTTTGCCCAAACATCCCTTCTAAACCAAAACTGCTACTCAAACCTTTAGATCTTGCAATCAATAAAAAACAAGGCTAACATAAATTATTTTCTCCACCTAATCAATTGGTTATTATATTATAGCAAATGTAGTATGAAAATAGCCACAGGAAAAAAATTTCAATCAGCATACATTGAAGGACATCTGTTTTTGCTTATAAAGATTAACTGTTACTAGAATTGTTCTCATGTGCTAAAATAAGTAAAAGTAGCTAACTAGACAAAATATATGAAACAATGGTTGTAGACATTGCAGGGTAAGCAGCCCAGGACACAAATAAGATGAAGTCTTTTCCAGGATACAGTGTAGAAATTGGCAAGCAAAGCACAGTCCAATTTTGTGGATGAATTAAAGAGACAGAAACTAGAATTTGGAGAAGTGAAAAAGGTTTGAATTTATGGTACGGACTTTGGAGGAAGATGATACACAGAGACTTCCAAAACTATGCACCTTGGTCTCAGAGGAAAAGATTGAAAGATTAGGAAAGAAGCATCAGAAATCAATAGGCAAAGCATTTCCTAAAGCTGGGAATAGTTTATAACCTCTGCAGTCAGAAGGGAAAGACCTCAGTTACATGGGCCATTGAAGAGACTCCTCAGGAGTCTCCTTAAAGTGAGAAGCAGACTAAAATCCCCCAAAATAATAATTCAAAGAGGGGTGGCAGCAGAGAAACAAGCAGGAGAGATGGAGAACCTGAGAGGCTTTGACCTGCCATTGATGACTTTGAAGATGAAACAAGGTGACCATTCATGAGTCAATAAATGGTGGTTGCTTCCAAAAGCTAGAAACAAACCCAACCTGGCAGATGGGAAGCAAACCAAAACCTCAGCCTTACAATGGCAAGGAACAGAATTCTGCCAACTAAATGAATGAACTGGTATATTCTCTGTGTTTTTCTCCTGTCTATTTCTGTGAGATGTAGTAATACATCCAAGGACTCGTTAATGAAGATTAATTTTTAATCTATGTACTGTGGACAGTATATTTTAAAGAAATTTTGCACCCCAAGTGGAAAAACATTCAGTGAGAGAATGCAATTTTTATCAGGGAAGTCTTATTGATCAAAAGTAGGCTATGTTCACAGCAAAGCACAAGACTTAAGGACAACACAATAAAAATGTTAATATATACTTACAGTAAACTAGTACAAAGATGTAAGAAGTTAGCCATCAATGATATACTAAATATAATTTGGTTTTTAGGTTTCATTGAGCAAAAAGGAAAGAGGACTCATGGACATGGACAACAGTATGATGATTCCTGGGAGGAAGGACATGTAAGGGGACTGAATGGTAATGGGAAAAAATACAATAAAGACAAAATAAAATATAAAATGAAATAAAAAAGGAAAAAAAGAAAAATAAAATATAATGCTGACATATATACATATACATATATATACTATGTATATATATATATATATGTGTGTGTGTATACACACAAACATACATGTAGAAGACAAAGAGAAAGAAGCATGATGTTAAATAATTAAAGGCCTGTAAGATATGGCATAAGGTTAAAAAAATCAATGCTACTTATTTATATAAATAAAGATGAATGATTGATTTTGATAAAACTTTTTTCTTCTTTCTTTCTTTCTTTCTTTCTTTCTTTCTTTCTTATTTCACTATTTTATTGTTGTTCAAGTACAGTTGTCTCCATTTTTCCCACACCACTCCCCCAACCCCAGCCAACCCCACCTCCCACCCTGGATCTTAACCTCCTTTGGTTTTGTCCATGTGTCCTTCATACATGTTCCTGAAAACTTCTCCCCCCTTCCCCCCTTTATCACCTCCCACCTCCCCTCTGGTTACTGTCAGTTTGTTCTTAGTTTCACTGTCTCTGGTTATATTTTGCTTGCTTGTTTGTTTTGTTGATTAGGTTCCACTTTGTTGATTAGGTGAGATCATATGGTATTTGTCTTTCATAGCCTAAGGTTACAACGCCTTCCTTCCTTCTTTCCTTCCTTATTTTATAAGGAGGTAAACATTTATTAAAAAACTGAATACGAATGAAGAATTTACTAATAATAATGACACTGAAATTGTACAAATCTTAATATAATTTAAATATTGACAGATCTATTTAGATCAACTGAACAATTTAATTTTCTGGTATGAAGAAAACTTTAAATTTTTTGAGAGACAAGGAAGAACATAAATGGTTTCTTCCTACTGTCCCTATGAAAACTGATAAGGACAATCATCTGTTTTCATGTTTTTGCACCTCTATTTCAGTATATAGACACAAATACCTATTTCATTTCAAAAATATATATTATTTGATTATTTCTTAGCACTTTCTCTTATGCACCTTTTACTGCCAAGCTATATTTAATCGAATAATATTTTTAACTGAAGGAACACCCATTCATATTGTAATTTTAATACATATACTAAAGGATAATCATAGCTTGCAAACCCGAGTATTAAGGCATACAAAAGTACTTCAGATGAAAAATTGTTTGAATTATTATTTTTATTTATATGTATTATTTACAAGGTTGTGTGCTGTAATCTTAGCAAGCAGGAGGAAGGAGTCAATTGAAATAATGTTTCACATATCCAGTATCCTTTACTTTATAAAAGTATGAAGACATAAATAAGGAGTTACAATTTCATGTGTGTGCCCCTGTGTGTATCACATGGATGCCCATTTCAAAATGTTAAATGGTATTTAGGACTGAAAAGTTTCTTGTATTCTATATAAAAGTCTGTGATTTTTTTAATGCAAAATTATCAAGTTTTTTTTAGAAATTGATAACATCAGCAATATACAATTTGATTCATATTAAATGCTCATTAATCATTCTTTTTCATTGTATCAACTATTACATGGATAATGCTGTGGAAAAAATTCCAAAGGTAAAAATGAAAATTAGATTAGGTCATCATGCAAATCAAAATGGCATACCTAGTTGCATGAAGAAAATAAGAAAATATTTACATCAACTTTTGCAAATTTAAAAAGGTAGTAAATAAAACATCTCAGTGAAAGGAAGGTACTCACCTCATGAATATTGTGAAAATTCATACAATGTAGATAATGCCCTAGGCTACACAACCAGAAATAGAAAACAAAATGTTTATTTAGACTTTGTTTCAATGTAGCAAACTTTTTTATTTCCTCTGCTCACTTGATATATACATTTAAATTAAGAAAATTTTATTCTGTGTAATTAAATAAAATAAATGAGTCAAAAAATACTGTTTTTCCATGCCTACCACTTTCCCTGTGAATGCAGAGTTCCATTTGTAGAAAGCCATTTTTCCTCACTTGAGGAGTTATTTATTTCCTAGGGATAATGGAATTCTCAAACTGGATGGCTTGAATGCCAGAAACATGATGTTCCACAGTTCTGGAGGATAAACTTTAAGATCAATGTGTTGGCAGGGTTGGTTCTTCTGTGGGCCATGGGAGAACGGGTTCCATCCCTTTCCCCTAGCTTTTAGTGGTTTGCTGGTGATCTTGGGATCTGACTTGTAGAAGCATCTGCCTTCATCTCCCCTGAGACCTCTCTGAATGGCTCTGTCTGCAATTCTCCCTTTATACAAAGACAACAGTCATACTGGACTGGGGCTCAACCTAATGACCTCATTTTAACTTGATTTTTTGTGTAAAAGCCCTTTCTTCAAATAAGATTGCATTCTGAGATACTTGGGTTAGCACTTCAATGCATGAAGTTGGGGATATACAACTTAACCGGTAAGATGGCATTTTAGTCTCTGATGTAAATAATTGCTTATGAAATAATATTAAAATAATACAAAAGAGTATGGGAATCTATATAATAATCTAGAACACTTGAATAGTAAGAATGAGATGATTTATTGTAACAGAGATATAAAATCTATTAGAAGACTTTCTAGAAGGCTTGAGATTTTTAGTTATTTGTTGAAGGATTTAATGGTAATAAATTGTCAAAAATTGTATTGGCAGAAAAAAGACATAGAAAGACATAGTTTGGACATACTGAAGCATGCTGTGTAAGAGACAACAAAAAGTGAGATAAAAATTATATGATCTTATTTTATGTGGAATCTAAAGAACAATTTGAACTGACAAGTGAAATAAACACAGGGGCATGGATGCATGAAACATTGACAGCTCTCAGAGGGGAACAGCGTTGGAAGACTGGATGAGAGAAGGTGAAGAAATTAAGGGAAAAATACATGTCTATATATATAACACATAGACACAGACAATGGTGCGGTGATAGCCAGAGGAAAAGAGGGAGGGGTTAGGTGGAAGTGAGCAAAGCAGAGGAAAATGGGAAGGGAAAAGATTTGCTTGGAGCCATGGGAGCAGATGTGGGATTCAGATGATGTTGTATTGATTGAGCTCTGCACTTGAATTCTGTATGGTTTTCTGAACCAATGTCACCCCAATAAACTCAATAAAAATGTAAAAATTATATTCAGATTTTCTTGGCCTTTGATCATACTCATATTCAGAAATACAGTCAAACTGCAGATCTCAAATGTTTCCCATATTGAACAATTTGGTCCTCAACCAAGTTGTTCCCAGGAAAAAAAGTCATGGTTGTTGAACAAATCTTTGCTTCTTGACCTGACAACCCTTTCATACTGACACCTGCAGGGTTAGGTGACAAACAATACGAGGAAGGTTAAATTCCTAATAAAACTACATAAATTTCCTTCAACATACCTAGTTCATACACATAGGTGTCCTCTCTCTCTTCCCCCTCCCTCCCTCCATTTTACTTCTCTCTGTGTATCTCATATACATGCAAACACCCTTTTTAAAAATTATAAGGATATTAGTATTTAAAAATTATGTTGCCTGCCTATGTTTTCATTATAACATTCTCTGATATGAGAAACCATTGTATATAAATTAATTTCCTCATTGAGATCATATTGAATAGTAGTAAACTGTAGTTCAATTTACCATTATAATAATTGTGATGTAAGGGTCCAAAAATGCATTCAGCTAAACGCAGACTTGCAGAAGGTCAGCACACAGCAGATTAGCAGAGGAAAAGAAATGACTGAAAACATGCCTTTTTCCTCAGACAGCATTTTCACAGATGTTCAAAACACTGATTAAAATGTCATTTCAGCTGATAGCAAAGAATAAGAAGACATTTGCAAAGAGAAGGCATGAGCAAACCTACTTTCACCAAACATTTTTCTAACATTAGTAAAAATTGATGTTTTCAGCAACATATCACTTGGACAGTGATCAAAACGAGATTGCAGAGAGTAACTACAGCCTGCACAAAGATGCACCATATTAAGTCACTGTGCAGAAAAATGGCCTTGACTGTATTAAACGAGGAATTTTAAGAATATTCTCAGTCAAATTTCTACATCTTGAGGTTCCATGTATAGGACTAAAAAAAAAGGCAAATTCATACATCAAAGAAGACAAAATGCAAGAACTTGATTCATTGGTAGCATACTAATAATTATCAAGTTAGAAGTCAAATATAACAGAATTATTGATGTGGCTGTGAGTGATCACATTTGTATTCCTCAGCTTGCTTTTTGAAATAGCTACAAATATGTACACATACATTAGAAATAAGATTTTTTAAAATCATGAATCATGTCTGTAATTGAAACACTTTATAAATATTTTGGACTTATCTGAGGACATCTGCTCAGATAGGAACTTTTTAAACATTAATTTATTGGTAATAAAAGGCTATGGAGATGGAGAGCAGGTGCTCTCTTGGCTTTAAGGAAGTGTACAACATTGCAGATTCACCTTATACTGTGTCACATTAATGTTATGTTCAAATTCCAGTGAAAAGAATATCCATCTGGTTCCCTTCGGAAATCCATGTATTATCTTCATCATAAATATTTGTGTATTGTTGCTTAAGAAATATGTTCAAGAGTAGTGAACTATAATTACACATAATACACACAAACCATAGTTTATTCAGTTGTTCTTACCTATATTACTTAAGTCCTATCAACATGTATTTATTAAGTAACTTGGATAGTAACTGCTGGGCAAACTAAAAGAGAGCATAAGACCTGATTTTTGGTTTGCTTAGGGCTCCTTTAAAAAAGTACCACAGCCTGACTGGCGTGAGCAACAGAAATTTATTTTCTCACATTTCTGGAGGACAGGAGTTCAATGGCAGATTTGGTTTCTGCTGAGGCCTCCCTCCTCAGCTTGCAGGCGGTTATGGCTTTGCCGTCACCTCACGTGATCATCTCTAGGTCCATGCATTTTCCTGGTGTCTCTCTTGGTGTGTCCAAATTTCATTCTCTCATAAGAACACGAGTCATTTTGAATTAGGGTCCAATCTGAAGACCTCATTTAATTTAATCACCTCTTTAAAGACCTTGTTTCCTAATATGGTTACACACTGAGGCAGTTGTAGGTTAAGATTTCAATATGAATTTTGGAGGGACAGTTCATCCCATAATACTTCTAAATTGTTCATAGGAGGAATCAACCACATTCAACATAGTCATCTATTCAAAAAGGTTCCTTTCTAGTTGTACAAGCAAAACAATGGAGTTTCATTAAAATTAAAAAGTGAGCATGCGTGTCTCTGTGTGTCTGTAGCTTACACTGTGTCCCACCCACGCTTGCCAACATAAGGACCTTGCTCCAGAAATCATCTTCTCAGGTTCCCGAGGAGTTTCTCCAACCGGTCTGTAACCTCTTGGCTCATACTTCCAGATAAGGATATTTACATTGTTGTCCATGTACCATGAGGATGTTATGTGGCCTTTGGTGGTCTCTGACTTCTAGAGACACTATAGATAAATGATTTCTGCACTGTCCCGTCTTCAACAGCCCTGATCAGCTCATGTAGACTTATGTTTATGTCTTCTTTTAGGGAATCAATCCATTTCTCATTTGGATGGCCTCTTTCCCTTCTGCCTTCTTTTTTTTTTTTCTGGCATTAGTGTCTTTCTGAAGAACCGTGTCTTGTCATGATATACCCGAAGTAGAATAGCTTCAGTTTTGTTATTTTTGCCTCCACTAATATTTCAGGCTTAATTTGCTCTAGTGCCTACTTCTTTCTTATTCTGGTTGTCCAAGATATCCACAGGGCTCTCTCCCAACACCATGTGTCAATTTTGTTTTCATTCAGCCTTCTTCATTGTTCCATTTTTGCATCTGTCCATAAATTGGCAATAAACGGGTGTTGATGGTCTCATCTTTGGTCTCTAATGACATATTTTTGTTCTTAGTGGTATTTTCTATTTCTGCCATTGCTGCCTTTCTGAATCTCAGCCTTCTGTTGATATCTCTGCTATGGTCTCCCTTTGAATGGATGACTGAACTAAGGTAAGGGGAATATTTAATGATTTTTATATTTTCATTGTCAGTATTAAAGTTGTATATTTCTTCCGTGGTCCTGATTTTTGTCTTCTTGACGTTCAAATACAATCCTGCGTTGTCACTTTCTTCTTTCTCTTTTGTTAGAAGTTGCTTCACATCATTTTTACTTTCTGACAGTAAGATGATGTGTGTCATTTGCATGTTTTAAGTTATTGACATTTCTTCACCTACTTTCCACTTTTCTTCCCTCTGAGCATAGTTCAGTTTCCAAGGGATGTATTCTGCATATGGTATATAAATAGGGAGATAAAATACACCTGTGTTTGACACCTTTGCCTATAGGAAAGCATTCTGTCCCTTTATACCCTACCCTGAGAGTGGCTTCCTGTCCACGAAGATAGGTTACCCATCAGGAAAATCAAATGCTGAGGCACGGCCATTTCTTTTAGAACAAATGATAGCTTTTCATGAGCCACACAGTCAAAGGCTGCAGTGTGGCCGATAAAACTTACCTGTATGCGCAATACCTTCCTAAATCTGTAAGTTCCTTAGAAGAAACGTACAAACAAGGATTATACTTTACATATTTTATGCCCTCAGCATGAAGGCAAAGTTAGTAATGAAGGGGATGATCATTTATTGAATATTTACCAATATTTAGACTTTCTGATTTAAATTATCTGCCTGATTTACATTTAAACATGCTTATTCATAAAAATCACTGGTCGAGGAAATTAAGTAAAATGTCTATTAATTAAATATATTCCATGAATCATGACATCTGCCTTTAGGAATAAAATGTATTGTTACGTCCGCTTTGATTGCTCACTGCCCCCTTTTCATATCTTATGTCATCTTGACCTCTTACAAAAAGGGAATCTAACCAAATACATACTTTTTAAAGCTTCATGCTTTATCTATCTATGCAAGACTTCAAACCTAATAGTTTTATACTAAACTGTTATTATTTAAGGGTATATTAAAATATAAGTGCTACTTAGTTTAGCTCCTTGTATTCTAACCCCAATCATATAGAAATTACCAAAAAGTAAATATTAGTTGTAATCAGATTATTTAGACATTGTTTCTAAAAATCACACAAAAATTTACATAATTTTTCTTACAATCAAAAATACGAATGTACTTTTTATTATATTATTTTAATTTAAATTTTATTGTTGTTCAAGTACAGTGTTCTGCCTTTTCCTTCCTCCTTCCCCCTCAACGCCAGCCGTCCCCACCTCCCTCCCCTGCTTCCACCCCTCCTTGGCTTTGTCCATGTGTCCTTTATAGTAGTTCCTGAAAACCCTCCCCCTTTTTCCCCCCATTATCCCCTCCCATCTCCCCTCTGATTACTGTCTGTTTGTTCTTAACTTCAATGTCTCTGGTTATATTTTGCTTGCTTGTTTGTTTTGTTGATTAGGTTCCAGTTAAAGATGAGATCATATGGTATTTTTCTTTCACCGCCTGGCTTATTTCATTTAGCATAATGTGAAATAAGCCAGGCAGTGAAAGACGAATATACTTTAAATTTTATACATTTTTGTTAAATTCCTACTTTTTACAAGATTACCCACTAAGCATTGAATTATACTCTGATGAACTTTCTACATACAGAATAATTATTCACAATTACATGATTTTTATTATTTAAAAATAAATAATTCATCAGCACCTTTAGGAGTAAACAACGCTGCAAATTGTGTTTCCTGTTTCTGCAGAGTTAACATGATTTTATGCCAAACTGAGAAGAAAGCAAGATAATACATCAAGATATAAATTATTATAAATACTCAAAAAACATAGACATACATTCCATATAAGTTCCTGATTTTGTGACAAGCTAATGAAAAATTAAATTAAAGAAGTACAAAGAAAATGTGACATATCAATGGTTCCGAATATGAAGTTTCTCAGTTTTAATATTGCCTTCTCCTTGCCTTGCCTTCTTTGCCCAGGTACTACCCACAAATCCCTAATGTTTCATCACTTTCTATTTCCCAGTGAAATGACAACTGCCTAATTGAAAAATGATTACTATTGTTAAGATAATGTTTCTAAGTAACTCTCTTCTGCTGTTTACAGTTTTGTTTATATTCCCTTAGAGACTTATTTTTTTCCTTGCAGTAAATTATCTCACTATATTTTTATTTGATTCTTAGCTGTATTTTCATTGTTCTTTACAATCTTTTTCAAATTATTTTTTCAATACTCTAGGATTTCTCCAAACCTGTTATACTCCAGACCATACAGATGGTCATAAAAGAAACAAATTAATGTGTTAATGAAAAGTTGCCAACAATGAATTTCCCCACAGATAATCCTACTTTTCATAATGTTCTGCAAAATGAAAGAATTTTAAATTATAAAGGAGACACCATTAGGAGTATTACAAACCTCTTAAAATTATCATTCACTGTTAAATATACAATTTTGTAGTGATATTATAATGATATCCCATATGTGAAAAATTATAAAAATGATAACTTTGCATGAGTTGAGCCCATTATGTTAAAGGACTAATGGCAAATTAACTGAAATGAACATGCTAGTAGTTAAAGTCACTCAGTGGCTATCAGTGTGGACCTCAATATGTTTAATTACTTTAATGCCAGTCAATTAGTCAGGCAACCTAGGTTCATCTATTTCCTGGCTCTAATGATGATAGAATTGTAAATATTTATATACATGAGAAAGTGAGAAGTCTGGAATGCCCATCAAAGGAAAACATGAAACTATCCTTGGTTTGCAAAGCAGAATTTCTGTGTACTTTGAGGAAACGGCTAATTTAGTATTGAAGAAGTCAATTAGCTAGTGCCCATTCTTTAAAGTATATTTGAAAAGAAGTTTTAAAGGTAGATATTCTTTAATATACTATTGGTCAATATTTTCTAGATTCATTTGATTCGCTAAATAACCCAAATGTAAAAGGTAGGACTTCCTAAGAATAAAAAAAGCTGGTAAATGGAGGTTGTTGGTTCTTATTCAACAGAATGAAATATATCATCAGTAAGAGACAAAGATGAGTATGTAGGTGGGATTTAAATTGTATCTTTCTCTGAGAAAGAGGAAAGGAAATGAAATATTGGAAAAGAAAACACAGTAAGCAGATGACTCCAACCAGTCGTCTGTTTGTAGTAAGCATGTATTAAGCTTGTGTCAAGCAGGCTTGCTTGGCACAAGGCTGATATATGACAAAAAGCTTACAGGAAAAAAATGGTCAAGTCAAAGAGTTCTACTACATTTCTTCAGCAGTTTTATGGTTTCAGATCTTACTTTTAAGACTTTGATCAATATCAAAGTAATTTTGTGATTGGTGTAAAATATGAATCACTTCATTCTTTCATATGTGAATATACAATACCCCCTGCGACATTTATTGAAAAGATTTTCATTTGTCAATTGAGTTTCTTGACTGCCTTGTCAAATACTAGTTGACCGTTTATGCTTGGGTTTATTTATGGACCTTTTATTCCATTGGTCCAGTTATCTGTTTTTATGCCAGTGTTACATTATTTTGATAATTATAACTTTATAATGTAGCTTTAAATCAGGAAGTGGGATGCCTCTAACTTTGTTCTCTCATCTCAGGATTTCTTTTGTTATTTGAGTTCCTTTGTGATTCCATATAAATTTTAGGAAAGATTTCTCTCCTTCTGTAAAAAATGTCATTGAAATCTTGATGCTAATTGCTTTGGAAGTATTGACATTTTAACAATATGTATTTTTCCAATCTATAAACACAGGATATCTTTCCATTTATTTGTGTTTACTTCAATTTCTTTCATCAATATTTTATAGTTTTCAGAGTATTGTTGTTTACTTCCTTACTTAAATTATTACTGATTATTTATTATTTTTATACTATTATATATACTGCAAAATGCTAGTGATTTTTGTATGCTGATTTTGTGTCCTGCAACTTTACTGAATTCATGGATTAGATTTAACATCTTTTTTGTTAAATATTTATGACATTCTAAATATAAAAGTATGTTGCTTGCCAATAGAGTTAAGTTTATTTCTTTCTTTCTAATTCTATCATTTTTTTCTTGCCTGATTGTTCTAGCTAGGATTTCCAGTATTATGTTGAATAGAAATGGTGAGAGTGGGTATACTTGTGTTGTTCCTAATCGTATAGGAAAAGCTTTCAAACTTTCATTGTTGAGTAAGATGTTAGCTCAGACCTTGTCAGATATGGCGTTTTTTGTGTTGAGATATATTCCTTCTTTGCCAAATTTCTTAACAGTTTTTATCTTGAATGAATATTGAATTTTTTCAAATGAATTTTTGCATCTATTGAGATGATTATGTGATTGTCCTCTTATGGTCTATTAATGTGTTGCATCACATTAACTAATTTGCATGTGTTGAACTATTCTTGTATCCCAGGGATAAATTCCACTCAATTATGGTGAATGATTGCTTTCACGTTCTGCTGAATTCAGTTTGCTGTGTTTTACTGAGGATTTTTGCTTTAAATATACTTTGTGTTCTTTTCGCTCTTCTTTTCTGGAATTCCCACAGTCCAGACACTTCTTCATATTATGATTTTTTTTTAATTTTTACTGTTGTTCAATTACAGTTGTCTGCATTTTCTCCCCACTCCTCCTCCCCACCCCAGCCAACCCCACCTCCCTCCCCACCTCCACCCTACCCCTTGATTTTGCCCAAGTGTCCTTTATAGTAGTTCCTGAAAACCCCTGTCCCCACCATGATCCTCTCCCCACTCCCCTCTGGCTATTGTTAGATTGTTCTTAACTTCAATGTCTCTGGTTATATTTTGTTTGCTTTTTTCTTTTGTTGATTATATTCCAGTTAAAGGTGAGATCATATGGTATTTGTCCCTCACCACCTGGCTTCTTTCACTTAGCATAATGCTCTCCAGTTCCATCCATGCTGTTGCAAAGGGTATAAGCTCCTTCTTTCTCTCTGCAGTGTAGAATTCCATTGTGTAAATGTACCATAGTTTTTTGATCCACTCATTTGCTGGTGGGCACTTAGGTTGCTTCCAGTGCTTGGCTATTGTAAATTGTGCTGCTATGAACATTGGGGTGCGTAGCTTCTTTTGGATTGGTGATTCAGTGTTCTTAGGACACTTCTTCATATTATTGTGTCCCATAATTTCTGTAGGCCTTTTTCATTCCTTTTTATTCTTGTTTTCTTTTTGCTTCTCCAGCTGGGTAATTTCTAATATCTTGTCATCCATGTCACTGATTCCTTTTCTGCTTTTAGCAGAAAAATAGTCTATAGATGAGTCTATATTTGAAACTCTCTACTGAAATCTTTAGTTCAGTTGGTGTATTTTTCAACTATTTTTAAAAAATTTTCTGGTGGTTCCAATTTCCACATCAAACTTCTCGTTTTGTTCATGCATATTTTCCTTAATTTTATTTAGTTCTCCGTTTTATACAAACACTGTATGCAGCAAAAAATATTTACAGACCTTAAGAAAAAAAACTCAAGAACAAGTTTTCTCTCTTTAAATGCTAATAAAATGGAGAGAAACTATAGATTCAATAGTACTTGTTAAATGTGAGAATCTGGGGCTAAGATTTTCAGTTTTATTTAGGTTACCTGACTCTACAAAACATATGAGAACATCTACATGGATTTATTGTGTACAATTCACCAAAAAATGAAAAAGTAATAAAACGGCTGAATGTGTTATGGGACGTTTTTGGAAGGAAAGATCATTTGTGACTGAACAGCAAATGCACAAGCAATCTCAGCCAAGGTCCCTTAAGGAGATGCATCTAATCTGGGCCATTCTTTTTAGCTTTTCGAACACCTTGGTTTACGATTACAGGAAGAAGGAAAGAATATAAGGGCTAATGGGGATATGCTGGGTTTTACTTTAAAATAGCTTAAATGAAATATATCAGTACATCATTATCATATCAATTATATATTTTTAGCATGCTACAGAAAAACTACAGGTGAAATTATTTTGTAAATATAGATACAAAAGTCCTGAGCAAAATGTGAACAAATGTAAGACAATGTATGGATCTTTCTCTAAGCATGAAAGTTACATTGTTTTAAGAAATCCAATGTAAGTCATTAAAATAAATGATTAAAATGGATTCACAAACATAGTAATTTAATACATAAAAATCCTTAACCACCTATAAAAATGACTTGGATCTAGTAATTAAATTGAAAAAAACTAACCAACAAAGAATATAAAATATCTAAAGCTAACCACCTTGTAGATTTGAGCACATTTAATAATAAAATGGTAAATGTATCCTTTAAATGAAAAATGAGATGAGATCTCCACAATCATCATTTCAGTGTTGCATGGGAAATCCTACCTATAATAAACAAATGGAATAAATTAATGAGAAATAAGTATAAGAAAATTATTTAAAATTACTAAATGTTGTGGTTATATTGAATAAAGAATTTTAGGAAACTTGGAACCTATAAGGTAAATACAACTTTATTCATAATTTATAATTTCACATTATTCTTCAGCTCCACCAGAGGTATACATGTAATTGTTCCTCCAGCAGTTTAAACAATGAAATATATTATGAAACTTGTTGTTTGTTTTTTTTTAGTATTGTAGGTTTTTTTAAAAAAAAGTTACTTGGAGTGTTTATTATTATTCCTTTCACTGTGAGAAAGATAACTCCATTTTTTTATGTTTTAGTACAGTTTGCATTTAGTTTCTTATAACTAGGCTATACTTTTGTCTATTGATGGGTTATGAATATTTTCTCTATTTTTAGAAGCTCTAATATATACTGGACCATTGCTGTAATATAAATATAATATAAAATGAAAGTATTTTCTCCTTGTCATTTATTATCATATGATTATGGTATTATCCATGCAAACTCCCTTAAACATAACTACATAGTTTAATCTTCTTTTTTGAATTTTGAGGACCTGAAATTCTCCTCAATCTGCCCCACCTCCAATTTAAATTCAGATCAGATTAATTTAGAATTTATGCTGGTGTAGAATATTAGAATAGATTCACTTACCTTTTTTAAGTGGCTACCCAATTATCTCAACATCACTTATTACATATATTAAGTCCTACTAATTTGAGATATTCTTTTATTTTTTTTGTTTGTTTAATTTTTATTCTTATTCAATTACAGTTGTCTGCATTTTCCCTCCATCCCTCCACCGCATCCCAGCCAAACTCATCTCCCTCCCCCACCCCAACCCTCCCCCTTGATTTTGTCCTTGTGTCCTTTATAGTAGCTCCTGTAGATCCCTCTCCCAACTATCCCCTCCCTACTATTCTTCTTTTAATCTCATAAATTGCCATGTATACTTGTTTATATTTTCATATTTTTCTATTGTCTTCCATTATATTTTATATCTATTTTAACAACACACTACACTATTTTAATACTTTTATTTACTAGCCATTATGTTCACTAATTTTTTTTCCAAGTTTTCCAGCTATTTGTGTTTTCCAACCTATTAGAGAAGAGGAACATAGTAGTCAACTTATAGAGCCTCAGGAAATAAATCCTGACTTTTTTTTTAATTTAAATTGTATTCAATTTATAACTTGACTTAAGTTATGACTTAGGGAAAATTGCTGTTGTTAAGATTTTGAGTCTTCTTATTCAAGAACACGATATTACCATGTAGTTATTTAAGACAAAATTTTGTGCTGAACCTAAAATTAATAAGTGAAGACTATCAAAGTCGGATTTCTCATTACCATGAAGAAGAAATTTCAAACAATTAGAACCACTTAGTGGGAATATATGACATTTTATAGGTACTTAGCTTTCTATTATGCAGGAAGAAATAGAATAATGCAATGACTGAATGACAATTATGAAAATTCATATATGACATTTTAGTTTATAAAGAATTCCTTAATTATGACTTTGTTTAATTGTTGAAGTAATTTTATTTTACTAAGAAAGGATCTGGGGCTTATTGAAAATAACTTACTTCCCCTAGGATGGCAGATAAAGTACTTACATAAAACTTTTGTATCTATCAACCTCATGCCCTTGCCAGAGGACCATGCTAAGTAATTCATGTTGACTTTTAAAGTACTTCTCACTTAAATATTATTTCCCAAAGCATGTACCATAGAACATGATGTCCTTATATTGTTAATAACTGTCCTTCAAATAAAATAAAGTTTGTTATAGTCAAAATATTTGAAACATACTAGGTTAGATCAGTTTCATTACTGTGGAACTTCCCAGGTAGTATAATTAAAAACACATTCATAAAACTATGTAGGTTTGGATAGTAAATTTAGAGAAATATTGAAGTAATTGGCATGTTTTGAAATTCTGAGCTTTGTGCTCATTAAAATAGTGTGTGTTCTAGGAAAACACATTATTATAACTGAGATGTAAATACATATAAGTGAACTAACTACATAAAAACTTTAGAGGAATTTTAAAGAATTTTGTGAGGCCCACTGTCCCCCTTCAGTCCCTCCACTATTTTGTTAACACTAATATGACATTGTTTTATTTCATGTTTTTTTTCCTCAGTAAGTTAAAACAGGCTTTAAGACACATGGCCAGGGAAAGTTTCCTAGTAACTTTCATAATAGCATAATGAGGCTTTATGCTATTGTCAAATGTGAGTAATACAAATTTTTATGTGTCTACATATTTTCTAAAAGAAATATAAAATGTTTAAGGTGACTAATTTAAAATTATACAATAGACTAAAATTTTCAAAATATGTATGCTCAAAATGCCTTTATAAAATAAATAAACTGTAGTGAATGTTAAACATTGGTTTAATATCTACTTTTTCTTTTGAAATAATATATATTGTTCAGCTAGAGTTTGAAAGTGCAGTGGTAAGAACCCTTTTTTTAATAATTGATGTTTATAAAAACTTCAAATATAGAATTATCTATACTTTTCTGCCAATATCAGTCATTTTTTTCAGCCTCCTTTCTTTTGCTATCTACTTTCACTACGGTGATATCTAAGCTTTCCCCAACTTAACTTTTTTCTTCTTTGAAGAAGTAATATGAATCTACAAATATAAGTATTTTCATGAAAATCTATGTCCAAGACTATATCTTCATTGAAAAGTTTTTTTAAAATGAATTTTAGATCTTCGTATTAACTTCATGTAAATCCCCCTTAATAAAAGAGACTTAATGTAACATTAAACCATTAAATAGATGTAGATAGATCTTCTATATGCCAATTACACTTATTGCGTAACCAGCCCCTGCAAAATGTAGGGGCTTAAATCAACTGAAGTCTACTTGATCTAGAGGGTGAAGTTTGCCATGCCTGCTCTCAGTGTTGTCATCAGGCCTTTGCTCACCCTGGATGGGGGGAATCCACTCCCAAGATGTCTCTCTCCTGTGGCTGGGAAAGCTGTTGCTGGCTGATGGCTGGCAGCTCAGCCAGAGCTGCTGTGGGAGCTCAGTATTTCTGTTTGTGAGGCACTTCACAAAGCTGCCTGGGCTTTCTGCAGCGTGTCTCAGCATTGTACCCTTCAGTCATATTCTATTAGTTAAACTGTCACAGGTCCAGTCTTATGCCAGTCTGCATGAAAACAAACAAACAAACAATCAAAAAGAAAATATTCACTTCCTGATGGAAAAAGTAAGGAAAATTTTGTGACCTTTTTAATCCACTTCTGATATATAGAGAACACAGAGATCTTACAAATACTTGTAAGAATCAAGTAAATAATTGTAGACAATGATAAATAAATCTCTATGTATTTGTAGACTTATGTAAGTGAGAACCATTGCTATCTTTAGGAGTATACAATAGGCTGACCCTGATATTTTTAGAAGTATGAAAAGGCATCTTCAAATACATATTTTTAAAGTAAGAAATAAAAATCTGTGGTATATTAGTTGATTTCTGTGTAACAATATTATCAGAAAATTAGCATCTTGCAACAACAAACAGTAGCTCACATTTACCCTAGGAAAAGGTTTAGGAGTAGCTTCGCTGGGTCCTCTACTGAAGGGTCTCCAAGGCAACAACAATCAAGGTGCCAGCCAGTACTGGGTTCTCATCCAGGGGTTCAGCTGTAGTAGGACCTGCATCCCCACTCACGTGATCGTTGGCAGAATTCAATTCCTTGTGGTTATATGACTCAGAGATTCCATTTTTTCTCTCTGTCAGTTTGAAGGTGCCTTCAACACCTAGAGGCCACCTCATTTCCTTTCCACAGAAGGCTTCTCGATATGGTTATTTGCATCCTCTGGTTAGGAAAGTAGTAAATCACACTAGTAAGATAGATACTAAGATCTCACAAACTTAATCACACAATTAATGATCATGTGTTTCGTACCACTTGTTTTCATACCCTTTATGCTAGAATCAAGTCACAGTTCCCACACATTCAATATGCGGGTTTCCATAAGGGAATGGGCACCACTTAGCAGGAATCATCAGGGTCACCATAAGATTATGTCCTCAAGTAAGATCCGGATGAGAATCTCAGTAATTCAACAAGTTCTTAAGGACTCTCTGTTTTGCTTGGTTGCCATGTCCTGTTGATTATTTTCCTAAATCACAGGTTGCTATTCCAAGGCCAACAGAGGCCAGCAGGTCACAAGGACTGGTAGGGTATTTCTGGTTGGAGAGTGTATTTCCAGCATGGACAGAGGATGCAGTCCATCTGCAGATCCAAATGACAGCTTTCATTCAGAAATATGGCTTTGGTGTTGCCAAAAACTTCTTTTTTTTTTTTTTTTTCAGAAGTGGAACTGTATTTGCTTGAACAATTTTGAAATGGTTTGTGGAACAATGTACAGAAAATGCATCTCCAAACCAGATTTGTTATGCTCTACTAGTTTGTAACCTCAGATTTATAAGATCTCTCAAAACTACTGCTTATTATACTACTATTTATCCATAGGCTTGTTATCTTCTGTGCAGTCTATTTCCCCATATTCTGGGTAGATATTTTTACTGATGACTTTGCTTAAAATCCCCTTTTCAGTCCATTTTTTTCTACCTGCCAGTTTCAATCTTTAAATTCAATTTAATTATACATCTTTTCCATTAAGACTTCTTGTTTTCCTTAAAATTATTTTGATCTCTATTTCTACTAAAGCTTAATTTCCATTTAAACTGTGAGGCTTATAATAATATCAATCTATTTTTTTATTATGTTCTGTATCATGTGATGTAGTTTCTATGCCTACTATAGGTGAGAAAAAATTTTGATTTCATGGAATCTATTTTAAAACTTACTCTAGGCAAATACTCAATGTATCTTTATAATTTTATTTATCACAAAGTCAATTTTAACTATATTATTCAATGTTGTATTATATGTAAACATGCATATAACTTTATGAAATGTGACCAACATTATAATATCTATACAAGTTTCATATGGCATGTTTTTAACTGATTTTTTAAAAAATCACAGCAATGAACAAGACATCAAAAGCTGAATGTTTTTATGTGAAACTTCCAGGAAATAAATAGAATCTAATTTTTGCTTTTGGTTACTTGACTGAACCAGTATTTTGACTTAGAGTGTCTCTTGTATATGAAATGAAATGATCGTATTCCACATCCAGCAACGTTGTTGTGAGGATTCAAAGTGTTTCCCATAGTTGGAGCTCAATAGTGTCAGCTATTATCATTATTATTTTAAAAGTCAATGAAAAGTGGAACATGCATTGAATTAAATATATAAGAGCCTCAAATTACTTAGTTTTAGGATTGATTTTCACTTATTTATAACATCAATATTTAAAAATATCACCGATTCATTGGTGGGGAAAATGGGAAAAAGTAATACACAAGGCTAAATCATTACATGTTTAGAATCTTGAAGTTCCTTAGTTCCCTGTTGCTCTTTCAGATATAGATACAATTAATGTGCACTTCCTTGTCACTCAGATTTGATTAATATAAAAGTAATAGTTGAGAAAGCTGATAAAAACTTCTCTTGTTGAAGCACTACCTTAACTTTAAATCTCTAATTGGCTTTCTTCGTGTGTGAATTCCTTTTTTTCCTTTTCTGAGATCTAGCATTGACCTTTTTCTCATAAAAGCCAAATTTATTCTCATTAACTTTAATTGTGTAGTTAATGTTTTTATTGAGGAGCCTATTAAGCTCCTCTCTGACATTTCTAAGATTACTTAAGGTTCTGAACTTGGCATGGAAAAATGTCAACCCATCAGAATACCCAATTTCAGTTTATATATGTATTATCCCTGACTGATTCTCTCATTTCTTTTAGGTAGTTTGTGAAACCAGTTTCCAAGACCCAGTTCAGTCATATCCTAAGATGTTTTCAAGGGTCTTTTCTGTCTTATCATATACCTTTTGCCCTAAGATCAAATTCATGAACGTAATTATCATTGAAATTTAAACACATCACAATAATTTTTGTTAGCTAATACTTGAATGCATATACATTCACAAAACGGGTTTATTCATGCTTTAAAAAACGATGTCCATAGGAAGCATGCATTTATACCAATTCCTTCCCTCTAATTATTTTTTGCCCCACTTCATTAATCTGCCCATTAAAACTAACTCATTCAAGAGTCCAGTGACTATGACTCCAACTCTGTCATCCTTGGCAGCACTGGGTTTTCTCTGGGCAGAAACTAATGGGTAAGTAAGAAGTTAAACAATGAGTCATTATGTTACACTTTCTTTTAATCATATATTTATGTTCGCTGTGTTGTGCATCTTCACCTAAAGCATCCACTTTGTTCATTTAGAAAAAGTAATTTACTGAACAATAAAACTAGTCATCCTATGAATAGTTTTTAAAAGGATTATGTGAAATATGGCAAGCAAATTTCCATTCTTTAAACATTCTGTCTTTTCTCTGGATAAGTAGTCTAATGCAAAACTACAGTTAGTAAGATTGAGGACCACCTGACAAGGGCATTTCTCCACAACAATGTCAGAAGTCTTTTCCTAAATCACATACTCCGTTTTCTCTTTTTTTCCTGCAAGGTTCATTTGAATTTCTAACTAAGGGCAAATACTATTTGTTATTTAATGTCATGATTTAATCCATTCTTTTTTTTTCTGATATGATAAGATTTGTATGTATGTATATATAAAGACACATTTTTTAAAAAAAGAAAGCTGACCTCATGATGGATGATTAATTCATATAAATTCAACTTGAGTGTTCTTTAATATTTTGTGAATGTTCATAGGTAAAATTAGGCTATTCTTATTCAATCTTTAAATAATTATATATCTATATGAATTTTTAAGTTTTTAGGTTTTGGTAACATTTCCAGATCAATTATAGAAATAGTAGATTATTTGGCAGTATAGATAAAAAGTCCAGAGCTGTATCCATCTGTACAGTGTCCCAATTTTCTATTGATATGGCAAGTAAGATAAACACAAATGAATATTTACTTTGAACACTTCTGTGATTATTTATATTTAAGAATTTTACTTATCTTAATGCTGGAGAGTATTTTGAGATCACATTTAATTCCACATTTAAAATAAAGAAACCGATACTGGAGAAATGGCTCAGGTCTCTGATCTAGCTGTTGGCACCGTTGACATTTCCGTGTGCTCTATAATGCCATGCTCACATTTGGGAAAGACTGAATTAAGTTGCCCAGAGCCTTTGAGATATGTGTGTCCTATGGTTGAATTATTACTCTAGGGAAAATTGAGTTTAGTGATGTTAAATTTATACCATACCGTTCTTCTCAAAACAAAAATATTAAAACTAGAAACTATTTCTTAGCTTAGACCTAGCTAATACTAAACATGTCTTTGTAATGTCAATGTTAATATTTAATCTACATTTGTTTAAAATTCATAATGATAATTTGTTTATATTTTATTCATTTTTCATATAGATGCCATTGGAATTGTGTCCAAATTTCATTTTATAATCGTACTACATTTGCATAGCAGTAGAGCCTTCCATTTCACTGAAGTTGTCACTACACAGTCAATTTTATTAACTGTGTGAAAATATTTACTTAATGATGCTTTAAATCCCATAAGGCATACCTTCTGAAAGAGCAGCACATGTTCAAAACATATCTCAGCCTCACAGTTCCTGGCTAATGAGTAACAAGTTTACTCTCCAGACCAGAGGCAGACCGTGCTATTTTTCCCCAGGTGTTCAAGGTAATTTAGAGGAGCCATGAGAAGCCCAGTTCCCCAGGTGCCTCTGGCCAATTTACTCCTGTAAATACTGCTAGAGTTCAGAGATGTCTGGCATTTAGAGATTATAATTTCTTTTCTTGAAGCTCAGCATTTGTTAGGAAAATGGGCAAGTGAAAACAGCTGAGTCATTGTTAGCCAATCATTTACACATGAGCATCAAAAAGCAATTTCTATTTTCCTAAAACTCATGTCATAATTTACATAATGGATGCCATCATACCTTCTAAAATGCCAAAGCAGTTCAATAGAAATAATAATATATCAACTGTTAGGAATTATTTAAATGTATTTTTCTAGAAAATTGCATCAGCACATTACTTGTGAGATTATCACACTGTGGGAAAGAATATTTATAAGCATTTTCTAGCCTTTTCTATTAAAATGTTTATTCTCTGCTTAATAAAGTCACTGAAAGAGTTCACTATAACACAGGGGTGTAAGGTCAGTATAAGTCAGGAAAATACATATCTGTATCTACTTGTATGACACTTTAAAACTCAACATATACTCACAGAAGTGACATACATAAAATAATTTGCAGCAGTATTTTTAGTACACATAAGGGGAATAAGCATGCTTATATGTTATTGGAAACATCCATGGCTCATATAAGTACACATTTCTGTAAGGGACAGACAAAAGTAGGTTTAAAGTTATAATACAAATAAACACTATGATAATAAATAATAAAAATAAAGTCTTTCATGTACTCAAAACTGTAACCCTACTTTTGCCCACCGCTGTACTTTGAGATGGTAATTTGTTAGTTTATAGCAAATTTATATTGTTTAATTTGTTGACCAATTTATCTATGAGGAGCTATTAGTTATTGAAGCAAGTAGACAGAAGGATCGGAATAGTTTGAAAGGCACCTCTACAACAGGAAGCTAGAGCATGTAATTAAACCCAGAAACTGAACTCATGCTAATAACACTCAGAAAGGAGGCCCACAGACCCAAACATTTTCAAAGATTCACACCTCCTATAAAGCCACAGCCATTTTATACTTGAAAAGAAATGAAAATTTAATGTAAACTATGTTTAGTAAACATTTTTTGTCATTTTCTAATTTTGAAAGTGTCAAGAAATCCAAATGATTATTAATTAACTTGGTTTAATATTGGCCTAAAGTCTTAAGGTTTAGTAAATATCTAGAAATTTAATTTCAGCATGTCATTTTTGATATCCACAACATTAAATGTTTTAGAAGATATCCATTATTACAAATTTAGTCAAACCTAATTTGATATATTTGTGATAACTTGTGGAAATAATGTAAACTTACCTTAGGGCTGGAATAGTTTAAAAATATAAATCATGAAAACTCAAACAAAAATCTTCTGTTAACTGAAGTATTGTGATAACATTATATTTACATGTAATAAAACTAGTGAAAATGTATAGAATTAAAGCAATAGCACTCTAATCTTTCCAGTCATCTATTTATAAGAGATAAAACATGAAAATTTTCAAGTAGTTAAGCACCTGCTTCACATATCAGAAATTATGATAAATGATCTCCAAAGTTTCCCAGAGAGGGGAAAGATCAGAGACAAATGGCAATAGACGTGAGAGGGCTTTGACTGACAGGAAATCATCACTGTGCACAGTTAATTGTCTTCCCTGTACAAGCATGCCTTGTCTTACTGTGCTTTGCTTTATTGTGCTTCACAAATGTGGATTTTACAAGTTGAAGACGAGACACTCCACCAGCAAAAAATTGTGACTCATTTTATTGTGACACTTATTGTAGTAATCTAGAATGAAACCCAAAGTATCTCCAAGGATGCCTGAAGAGTGAGGAGACATTTCTCAGAAGCAGGAAAAACCATTTTAACATACACACGCTGAGCTTGGAGGAGAGAGAGAGGATGCCAGAGTCATTGCAGCCGATGCAACAATTTAGGGCCTTGACATCTCCCTCAGGTCATGCGAGTGTAAAGCTCGTGTTTATTAATCCGCCCAGTATGGAAATAAACAATACAATTTTCCCACATTTAAATAATTCTTTTTCTTTTAGACAGATAAGACAGACTATTTTTTCATATGGTCTCTTTCATTGTTAAGCATTATTATTTTTTATATATATATTTCACCTTCACTGGGGAGGAGGGGGTGGTGTGTAAAAACACACACAGAGACAAAAACCAAAAAATGTGTTTCCAGTTTTGTATTACTATTTTGAATTTGCTCCGTATTAGTTGATTCCCTATTAGGAATATGAGAGTAAAGCTTTCACAGGGGCCTGTGTATAAGGGGAAAAATAATGTAGATCATTGCCGCCTCCCTGAGCCCTCTCTTACAAATCCCCTCTTTGCTTCCTCCCCACAGACTCACTGGACTTTACGCCATTAATTCAGACATGAGCACCAGCTTTTGCTTCTGACATTTGTTCTTCCTCCAAATTTCTGAATGGTTTACTGTCTTCATTCACCTTAAAATCTTTGTTCAGCCATCACCTCCTTCTCTGTTAGGCTAGTCAGAACAATGTCTCACCCCTGCCCAACCACCACCATCTGCAATCCCATTGTGCCTTCCGTCCTTCATTTTACCCTGTAATACTGGTCACTTCTAACATACTGTAAAGTTATTTCTTCATTGTCTTTATCACCCCCCATCCTCATTTCCACCCACAAAATGAGTCAAAACAACCTAAGGCCAGTGATACCAATTTCTGTCCCTGGAGAATAGTGTCTTCACCATAACAGGTATTGATTAGTGGATTGAAGAGCACAGATAATTTTTCTCATGCCACTCAAGAACAAATACAGGGAACAAGTTCATAATTCATCTCCTATTACTATAAAATGTTGCTCTCAAATAATACCCACAATTTTTTCTCATTTCTATATTTGATATTACCACAATTTGTCTGAATTGTATATTTTAAAGGATCACATATCCTATCATATATTTAAAATGATTAAATATTCTGCATTCTAGAGTTATTCATTTCTTGGTTGGCAGAATTTATTGCACTAGTTTTCTCCTGAAAAAGTCACCATGAGTATTTTATCAACTCACTTTTTCATGTTTTAGAAAAACAATAGAATTGTATATAAAATTTTGAATTCACACCATGTATAAGAAAACATTGTGGTTATGTCAGGTATACCTTTGTTAAAAGTAAATAAAAAGAAATGAAAAGAAAAACATCTCAGCACTATATTTTAATTTACAGTTTTTCATTGTAGAAACCTGAAGACAGACAGGTTTTTTCTCAGAGAAGTTGCATTTCTTTTTCATCTTTAAATGTACTATATCAGAAGGAAAATTCTTTGTGTTAAACATCCTACATTAATTTCTCTTGGTATTGTGTGCTCTTTTCATCATTAGATGCATATCTATTTTAAAAAATTATTTTATTGTTCAATTACAGTTGTCTGCATTTTCTCCCCACCCCAGCCAAACCCACCTCCCTCCCCTGCTTCCACCCTCCCCCTTGGTTTTGTCCATGTGTCCTTTACAGTAGTTCCTGAAAACCCTTCTCCCCACTGTTCCTTCCCCCCTCCCCTCTGGCTATTGTTAGATTGTTCTTAACTTCAATGTCTCTGGTTATATTTTGTTTGCTTTTTTCTTCTGATTTTAAAATAAATTTATTTCATTGATTAACTTTGTTTTTGCCTCTTTATTTTTATCTCATCTGAAAAATATTATTTATGCACATTTGGATCTTCTGTGTTTGTCATATTTATTTATTTCTAATGTTGATTTTATGTGTTTGTCCTTTTTAGTTTATGAATTTATATTTTGGGACTTATTTGAGTTACTTAGTCAAGTACTCTGTCCCCTAAACTTTTCAGATGTATTAGTAATTGCATTGTGGTGGTTGTTACTAATACACTTTAGTTCTATATTTTATTTCCCATAATTTTGTTTTGGTTTTTAGGTTCTGCAAGCTCAATAATCTTTCCTTTAGACACACTTATATTTTTGACACTTTTTACTAAGGAGAAATTATGTCATAAGTTTGTAACCACTATGGTGAGCTATTAGTATAAAGACTTTTTCCCTTGATAAGTTTTCTATGTGCTGTTACTTCTTATTTCTGTGGGTATATGTTATGATTGGAAGGTTTTCCAGGTTAAGCAGCATATGATCAGATACAGACATGGAAAAAATGAAGAGGTGGGATCTTGAACTCATTGGGGTTTGTCGTTCAATAGTCTGTATACTTGCAATATTATCAATTTGTCTCCGTAGCAGATATTAGGATAATCTCAATGCATGTATTCATTTAAGCTTATTTTTTCTTGTTGTTCCCAACTACTACTCTTCTGTACCATTGTCCCCTTAGTAGATGTGTGGTCACAGATAAAAGGAGTTTAAAATTTATACCATATAACTTAATTTCAAATAATCTCCTAAGTGTAAGAGAGAAGAATGGAGAGAGTGGGAGAGAACCCTGACTTTGACCAAGATTTTCCCTGGAAGAGCTTTTCAAACTGGAAGAGACAGTTGAAAAAAATTTTTCTTACGATTTTATTTATTTATTTTTAGAGAGAGGGGAAGGGAGGGAGAAAGAGAGAGAAACATCAATGTGTGGTTGTGTCTCGTGTACCCCTAGTGGGGACCTGGCGTGTAATCCTGGCATGTGACCTGACTGGGAATCCAACCAGAGACGCTTTGGTTCTCAGGCCGGCCCTCCATCCACTGAGCCACACCAGCCACAGCAATACTTATTTACTTAATTTGTTTTTTTAATCCTCATCCAAGGATATGCTTATTGATTTTAAAGAGACAGGAGAGGAGAGTAAGTAACTCCAGGCTGTTACTCGCTATGTTAACTGAAGCTCCCATCTATGTACGTATTTACTTCTTCTTGACTAATATTCAGATTTCTATCAGCTTGCCCATGATAACTGTATTCTATCTACTCAGTTTAAGGGCAGTTTTATTATCATAATTCCACTTTCTCTTGCTCTTTATTCTTTCATCATTTACCTAGTTGTCTCATCTCTTTATACTAAAGCTTTATGGTGAAACTGAATTAAATGTATACCTGGAGTTAGGAGAACTAAATTATGGAATTTCTGGGTCTCTCACTCTGGAAAGTCATATGACCTCTCTGGTTAGTCATATGACCTCTCTGGTTATCATTTATAAGAAAGAGGAAATAGTTAAAATTTATTGCCATGGAAGTCCAAGAACCTGCTATGATTTCTAAAAGTGATATGCCATGATGATCTGTGTTAATTAATCTAATGTTTTGATAATAAAAAAATATCAGGGAGGGTATATGCATGTAAGAAAGCCAAACCATTATCTTTTTGAAAAGTATTGATCTAAAAGTCTTTAGCGAGAAACAATTATATCACTAATAATATAAAGCTGTCTCAGATAGGTTGAAACATGTAGAAAAAGACCTTACTAGTTTGTGCTTAAAAACAATATTACAGTTTTCTCCTTAGACATTTCAGTAAAGTTGAGTATTTGTTGAGAAGATCACATGAATGATATAAGCATTAAGGAAGCCTAATAAAAGTTAATATTTTCAATTTCCACAGTAACCACGGTTTAGTTTGTCTTTCATGCTTTTTAGTTAGCTACAGAATTTCACATTGTTTCAAAAACAAATTGTCATGAAATATCAACCCAACTTCAATTAACTTTCAGAAAAACTGTGATTTTTTTCTTTCATGTAATCTAAGGAAAAACTATAAAATATAAAAATTATAGTCAGAAGGATCTGCAAAAATATTTTTTTTATCTTGAGCTAGGACATAGTATTGCAGATGTGTAACTGATTATTTGTAAATTGCATAAATTATTTAACAATGATGTCATGAAATATCAGTAATCCAAATGTTTGAGCTCTTACAAAGGACTATATTTATAAAGAAAGCATTCTGAATGATAAGATTATCCATCTAAAAATTTAAATAGGAATTATTTGTGTATTTGGACATTTTGCACACTCACTGTTAGAATATTCAATACCCCTACTAATTATTTTATTGTAGCCAACATACTATAATCTGCCATTTCATCAACTTTAAAAATAAATAAAATATTATTTTACAGTTGTTTTCATTTCATTTTGGGTACACAATACTATTAGCTAAAAGGAGGTGGGGATTTATCAACCAGATTTGCAAGATATGGAGTCAGTATTCAGTGATTTGACTTCTGTATACAAGAGGTAACACTGAAATAGAAACATGGAAAACAGAGTTTGTCACTAAAATTAATATAGGACACTTTAAACCACATTCTTTTTATTACTTTATGATGGCAACTACTTGCCACCTAATAAATACTTTCTGAGTGAAGGCATGTGTTCAGTCAACATCTTCCTTCTCCCCAACTGTTTTAGACTTATACAAACAGGATTTTTATTTAGAAATTAAGAACAACTAATTATACTACTTCCCTTTCCAGTTGTACTTTTAATTTGCTAAAAAATATGTATATACATATGGGTATGTGTGTATATATATTCATATATGTGTATACACATATATATACATACATACATATATTCATATTCGGGGGTACCAAATTACTTTATTTGAAGGAATGGTACAAATGAAAGGTAAAGTGGATGATTTGGTCCAAGATACAGAAAAGGTAAAGGTAACTCCAACGTGCACGTACTGCTTGGGTGACCAGGGAAGTCACCCCATGACTGTGGGAATCCAGTCTAAGGCTGTCTCCCAGGATGTGTTTGTCAAAGAGATACTCTTCCTTGTAAGATTCAGAGGTCCCCAACTGCATGAGCTGGCTACACGGTCACCCCATCCTCTGATGGATTTCACCTGCTCATCCAGGCACTGAGCTTCAATGGAGTCACGCACAAATGAGGGTCATTTTTTTTTTCCAGTGGCCAGTTTGTGTGAGTCCAGTAGTCACTGATTCACATTTTTTTCCCAAGTGTAATGCACCCTCCATTGCATTCAGCCCATTCTCCCAGTCATCATGTTCCGGTGTCTTGATATTCTGAAGGAAGATTAGGCCATCTCGCTGGTTCTGCAGCTACATCAGCTTCTCAGAGATTGGTGAAGAAAATATTTGGCAAAGTTCTTCAAAGCCACATCACCATGGTAAAATTAGTAAGACATGGACAAGTAGATGTAGGAAGCACCGAGTTCCAAGTTGATCTGGCAGTTGATGGCGACCTCTGAGTCCTAGGGGTAGTTCTTGTGCACCTGTAAAGTGGACTTGGTTGTGATCATGGGTGGCTGAGGACAGGTGGCTCGCAGCATTGGAGCAGTGGTGTGGCAGGGGCCCGGAGGCAGTCTGAGGGTGCTGTGAGGAGGCTGGAATGGGGGTTCAGCCCCCAGCAGCATTCAAGCATTTTTGAAGCAGAAAACCACGGCAACACTCACAGAAGAAAGACTGTATATACATGTATATTTAAACACACACACACACAACATAGGGATTGTATTTATTTTGTATACCAAAGCAGCGACCACAGAAAGAACACCAATGAACTTATTTAAGTTCTGAATCCAGCAGAGATGTTGTTTGTTTCAAGTAGTTTGGAGAAGAAATAGTTTTAATACATGAAAAGCCATCACAAAGTTATCTTACAATGGTTTTAATATCATCCTTTGCTCTAAATATTGAATGCTCCCATTATAAAATAAGATTCAAATTTTCTATATGTTACACATGCCAAATATATATAGCAAAAGCCTGGCTCACCTTGTCAGGAAAAAAATGTCTTAAAAAGATACATGAAAAAATTTCTATTGCTCCTCCTTGAAGCAAAGCAAAATATTTTTTTGTGTGTGTCAGAGAGAGGGGAAGGGAGGGAGAAAGAGAGGAAGAGCAACATCGTTGTGAGAGAGAAACACTGATTACCTGCCTTTTGTAAGGGTCCCAACCGAAGACTGAACTCAAAACCTAAGCATGTGCCCTGAGTGGGAGTTGAACCTGTGATCTTTCACTCTGCTGGATAATGCCCAACTGAGCCACAGCAGCCAGGGCGAGGCAAGGCCTTTTAACCTGATTGTATTATCGTATATCTATATCTATATCTATATCTATATCTATATCTATATCTATATCTATATCATCTATATCTATATCTATCTATATCTAATCGATATCTATATTTACGTCTATATATGCCTGGTTTAAATACTATTACAAACTTTAAAATTATATGTGATCCATAGTATTCAAAAATTCACCTAAGTTATTTTAATGACTATCAAAATTTAGAATCCTGTTAAAAATACTCTAACTCTGGAATATATCTTTTGAAATTATACTAACATGTTGAAATCTGAAATGGATAAAAATATCCCTTTTTCTGAAACAAAATATATGACATTTTCAGAAGTTCAAGGTAGAAGAAAGAAATGACATCTATGGAAATGACAGCCGATCAGACCACGAGAGATATGCCTTTGCTAAAGGCAAGTCTAAACCCGCTGAACTGCTACAATCTCTCACGTTCACGGTTGACATTAGAATCTTAAATTGAGTTTGAAGAAATGTATGAAAATTAAACATGCTCTATGTATCTTTATGCTATCAAATTCTGAAATATTGTCATGGAATATTGTCTGGGATATTGTCATGTGATTTTTTTAAAAAACAGTTTAGTATTTAATAAAATAGTACACATGTGGATACATAATTCATAATTTCCTATGCATAACTACTTAATGCATGATTGAATTAAATAATGGAAGCATTATGAAAATTTTCCTTAGAATAACTATTTCCACATTTTGAAGTAAAATAAGCCTTTTTATGTATTGTGGCCGTATACTGATGGAAGATGCACTAAGCTTTCAAATGCTGAAATCTGATGTTTCACGACCATGGAGAGAGTACAGCTATCTGTACATCTGTCTCTGTATCCTTGGCTATGCCTGCGTTCATGCCCATGTCCACATCATTTATACCTACTTCTGTATCAAAGTATAGGGAGGAGTTTAGATATTCAGTTCTCAAAAACACTTATATTTCTTAATCACTTATAAAATAAAGGTTATTTAAGTAGTCCTACGATGCTAATATGATATTATTTAATGTGTCAGGTACATAATTAAATATATATGCTATTACTCAGCCTCTCTTTCAGCTATTGTTTACAAGACCATAATTAATCTTCATAACATTTTTTTTACCTTTTCATACTATATTCCTTTTGCTCTTATACCTAACTGAAACTTCTCGGGATTTTTGAGTTGATGAATACTATATTCCTTTTGCTCTTATATCTAACTGAAACTTCACGGGATTTTTGAGTTGATAAAATGACTTAGAACTTCATTTTTGAAGGTCAGAGTGTTTACTATTGTAGGTTTATCTAGTCTTCCTCATTTGCCTTTACTATAGGACCTGACATTTTAAGGAGACACCAGGAGATCCCATGGGTTCTAAGAAATACACTTCTGTATAAATGATTGAGTTTTCATCAGAGATTATTTCCAAATAAAAGAAGTCATAATGTTAAGTGAAAAAAATACAATTTGTTTCAATAATAAAAAGATATTTCTCAGCAAACACTGTCTCCCCTCCACTTTACAGCAAATGGCAAATGCCCTGAAAATCTGAAGGAGCCATAGCAACTGCTCTCCCTGATTTCCTCTCTCCTTGAGACATTCAATCTACCACCGCTTCTTTTTAGGCATTTATTATATTTATTTCTTTCTCTGTAGGTCAACTGCTTCCTGTAAAATTGTTTCTTCATTCCTATGACTTCCCTAGTCAGCATTAAATAACTTCAGTAATTCCGCAAAAGCCAATTCCTAAATTCGAGGAATGGGAACTGATTGGCCAGCATCAGCCAGGTCAGGATTCCATGTGTGCTTCCCTTTCAGAAAGGCAAAGAGAAATTGTCAGCTTAGAAAAAGTGATTGAAATTCCGATTCAAGATAGCCTGCCAACAATAAGTATAAATGATTAATGATTGGAGCTGAAAGAATTACTTAGACTTACATAGAACCAAAATATTTAGCATCTGATCTAATACTTCAAAGGTAAATAAATTCTAGTTAGATTAAAGAAATACAAATAAAATTCATAAGACTATTAAAAGGAACCATTTTTTCAATCTTGCTTTAGAATTAAGAATAACTTTCTAAGAAGAAAAGTAAGACATCAAACAGATCTAGCTACACAAAAGTTAAATTCTCAATTTTATAAACCAACTTGGAGGAAAATCAAAACACAATGGTGCTTTTACAAACTTTCAGGATGAAAAGACACAAATTATGTGACAAGTAAATGGATAATATTCTTACTATTAAGTGACATTTATAAATCAATAAGGCAAAGTTTGAAGCAGATAGGAAAAAAGAAAATAACTTGTTTTGAAAAGCACAAAAAAACCCCATGAATGGCATATAATCTTATGAACAAAGTTTCCTCTTACCATTAATCTGAAACAAGTAAGTTTACCTGGTATTGAGATGCTATTATCAAGCATAAATAAGTACAGCTTCATAAAACATATTAATATGCATTTTTTAAAAAATTATATAAAATAAGAAACCGATAAGTGGAACCTAATCAACAAAACAAGTAAACAAAATATAACCAGAGACATTGAAATAAAGAACAAACTGACAGTAACCAGAGGGGAAGGTAAAGGGGATAATGGGGGGAAAGGAGAAGGTTCATCAAGGAACATGTATAAAGGACACATGGACAAAACCAAAGGGAACAGGTTCAAGGGTGGGAGACAAGGATGGGTGGGGCGGAGGGCTGTGGTGGGGTGAAAATGGAGACAATTGTATTTGAACAACAAACAAAAAAACAACAAAAGAAATTACATAGTTGTTGAAGCTAATAATTGATATATTTAACATGATACTTTAGAAATTTATTTAGAAAGCTATAGAAATATGTATGAACTGAAGAAATAATTTTAATGGTATAAAGGTGTTCTAAGATCATGAAAAGAAATGAAAGTTAAAAAGCTGTAAGAATAGTAAAAATTTACTTATAATAATAAAACAGGAAAAATTGTCAAAAACAGGAAATTAGTGAAGCTCTGGCTCATTCATGCAATGGAATGACATTAGAAAAAACCCTGAAGAGAACTATCGAATCACCTTGAAAAATTGAGGATCTTCAATTAAGTATAAAAGACCTGTCATGAAATAATATATATTATCACAATGTTATAAATTTTATAGAGTCTACCATAACTTTGAAAAGACATATATTAAAATGCAACGGTTGTTTGATTTATTGAGCATGAGTGACTTTTTTTTGTATTTTCATTGTTTTCTTTGATTTCAGTATAGTTGTATTAGGTATAACAATGCATTAAAAGCATAAAGATTCTATGGCATTAGGTAGCCTTGTTTGACTCTCTTCTTACATCACATCATACACAGAACCTTGACAGTTAATTAATGTGTTAATACCTACTTTCCTATAAAATTATAGTATTAGTGCTTACTGAGGATTCTAGTATAAATTATTATACATGGATTAAACAGTTTAAGATACACTGAATATAATGCCTATAATACAATAGGTATTTAGTACATAATATTGCTAATTTAAAAATATCATCTACATTACTTAAAAATGATGCAGATTATAAGAAGCGAAGAGCAGGATATAAAGCTCGATTCTGTACACTGCATTATACTTGTGTATTAAGAAGACACAGGCCCCTACTTAGAGATGTGTAGCACATAGAAGTACTGAGTCCAGAGGGTGTGAGTACTGCACTCTAGTTTGTGTTTATTGTCAGCAATCGTATCCCAGCAAAGGGCTGGATCCACTTCCAGGATGGAGTCTTTCTCTATGTATAAGCATATTGTACAGAAATCAAGACTCTGGTGAGAGGGTGTCGGCAACAGTACATAAGTGGAGAGAGGTTGGCTTTTGACAAATTAACAGGAGTGAGAGAGACAAGTACTATATGATTTCACTCATATGTGGAATCTAAAGACCAAATTAACTAACAAACAAAATAGAGACAGACTCATAGATAGAGAGCATGCTAACAACTAGGCAGGGTTGGCTGGTCCGGCCATGGAGCGAAAAAGCCAAAGATCTCATAAACACTGGTCACAAACAACAGTGTGGTGACTGCAGTAGGGGGTGGGTGGGGGTGAAAGAGGTATATGGGAGATAAATGGTAATGGAAAAAAAATAAAATGAACTATTTAAAAATAAAAAGTAAATAAATGTTAATGTGTACATAGATGTGAGGACAGGTGATTGGACTTTATTTCTCAGCAAATCCAGAAGTTCATCGGCTAAATGACAGTCTGAGAGAGGAGAGGAAAAATGTGTGAAAACAGCAGAAAAAGGTACAGAATAGTCACTTCACAGAATAGGAGATACTATAAAAATGACTTCCCTTAGAGTTTAGAGACAATTTCAAATGAGATTATATAGCATGGTTATGTGTTATTGTCTAGTCATGCCAATTCTCAGATTCGGGACAAAATCTATTTTTAATTCTTTGAGGAAGCTCCAAATTGTATTCTATGGTGGTTGAACAAATTTCCTCCCCCACCAAAAGTACACAAGAATTTCCCTTTAATGCTTACCAACTCTTGTTATTTTTTTTTGTCTTTTTGATCACAGCCATTTTAACAGGTGTGAAATTACATATTATTGTGCTTTTTATCTGCATCTCCTTGATGATTTGTGAAACTGAGCATTTTTGTATGCACCTATTGGCCATTTACATGTCTTTTTTTGAAAAATGTCTGTTTAGTTTGTCCATTTGTTTTACATATTTATTTTTAGAGAGAGGGCAAGGGAGGGAGAAAAAAGGGAGAGAATCATCAATGTGTGAGAGAAACATCTAGTGGCTGCCCCTTGCACACTCCTAACTGGGGACCTGGCCCATAACCCAGGCAGTTGCCCTGACCAGGAATCAAACTGGAAACGTTTGCTCTGCTGGATGAAGACCAACCAACTGAGCAACACTGGTCAGAGCTCTCTGTCCATTTTTTAATTGGACTTTGTTTTATACTTTTTAGTGAGTTGTCTGAGTTCCACATACATTTTGAATATTCACCTCTTATTCAATATATGGTTTGCAGATATTTTCTCCCACTCAGTAGGATACTTTTTCATTTTGTTATTTACTTATTTTATTGTGCAGAAACTCTTTAGTTCACAATGTCAACTAGAGAAATGTACTTTGATCTTATTTGTAATGAGAAATAGTTTTAAAACTTGAAATAAGGAAGTACCAGAAGCCAAAGGAATAAAAAGTAAATAAGGAAGAGTAATACTAGAACATTTAGTCATCACTCCCACCTAATGACAAATGTTTATTGTTCCTTATTTTAATAAATGGTGCTGATTTATAGACAGTATTCAAGCCAGACATTATTTTCCATGGCTTCCTTTCCCATCATATATATCCACTCCATCACCTATTTTTTCATTGATTTACTAAAAATGTATGTGAGAGCCAATGTTCTTGGTAGAGTAATAAAAATGACCTTGCATTCTCATGAATGGCAATTTTATCTCCTAAACATTTCTAAAACTTTTCCACTTTTTTTTCCACCTTGATACCATTACTCCAGTCCTAACCACTGAGTTTTCTCACTCAACCAACTACTATAACCTCTTGGCACCTGGTTTCCCTGCAATAACTCTTCACATTTATTTTAAAGCCACATCACAAGTTTAATTCCCAAGTCCTTCGTTTAGTTTATGAGAACTTCAAGAACTGGGGTGGATGGATCACATTTGAATATGAAGCACTTCTCAAACTTGTAGGAACAAATACAGTTTTAGTTACATGTTGAATAAAAGGTTGGCTTTAGAATTGGAGATCAAAAATTTTGGTAGCCTCTACTATATCATGCACAGTAGCCAGACTGACTTACATAATAATTGAATCAAATAACTCATAAGTGGGTTAATTATATTTCTCATTGTTTTGATAAATGACACTGAATTTTGCTTTTTTGAGTCCATAAAACTTTGCCAGGTTATTTTAATTATTTCATTTTCCATTTCACATTGTCCTACTCTTTTTCTTGCAACAAGACAAAATTACCTTTTTTACCAACCATCATTCTAGAATATTTTGAAGATATTTAATGATTATTTTATGAGAGTCAGGAAAGTAGAAAACATTCCTCTTCCCAATTTACCGGTAAGATTTTAAGTTGGATAGAAGAATAAGCCTGTTTCATCATCTGTCTATGAGAACAGGCATGATGAAAAACCTGAGCAAAGATATGCATTCTCCTAAAAAACTAAAACTCTATGCCTCACATAAGATGTAATCAAGGCAAATAATTCAATTAAGATTAGAGTCATTGATGATACATTGCTCCTTGCAGCGAAAGATAACTGACAACAATCAGAATGCCTGCGCCTATTTAGGACCAGAGAAAAGTAGAACATGGCTGTTGCTCGTATTCCCTAAGAGCTCATTGCAAAGACAATTTTAGTGATTGGAGAAACAATAAAATCCTGAAGTGTATTCCAATCATTAATCCTTATCCTGTGTGTATTTATTCAAAACTATGTAAAATAATTTGTTGGCTCTAAACATTATCTGAGATCTAATTTTATGATATCTAATGCATTATTGATATAGCAACAGAGAACTCAGATTCCAATAGCACTGTAAGTCTGCAAGACTTCATTGATTTTCTGGTAAAGATCTTCCTAAACTCATAGACTGGTAGAAATCATGCACTGCCCATTTCATTTCTGTATTATAACTTATGGCCTAATAAATCAGTTCACTTTCAATAATTACCTGGAATGCTATTTTTATTCTTGACATTCATTAGTGACTGAAAGTGAAAATGCCAAGGAAACAAATAGTGCCTAATTTAGAAGATATTTAAATCTTTATAGATTTCTAAGCATGATTAGAAAGTGGGAAACAGCCTTCCCTCCAGGACGATCAATACCAACACGTATTAGAACCCAGAAAACCAGACTTCTCATGGGCAGTGATTTAATACCGCTGCAAGTGTGACTGAAACCTCTGCTTCCTTGTATCTTTATTAGCAGATGTGGAACCCCAATTACAGAATTAAAAGCACATAGTACAATAGCAATTCACCTAGCCTGCAGTTTGTCACTTCAATTAACAATTGACATTTCAAATCATTGCTTCCAGTTTTAATTCCTCAAGTACCCTGTATTCTGCATTTTATTGTGTTATAGAGACTTGTAAAAACTGTATTTTTATTTACATAAAGGCAATATTGGAATTAAAATTAGATTCAAGACTGAAAACTGTATAGTAACTTTTTTAGTGGTATTCTATTACACTTACCCCAATTCCCCCCTCTTTTCCCTCCTCCGCCCAGCCCAACCCCACTCCCACAGTCAATTCCCACACCGGTGTCCATGGCCATCGATCATTTGTACATGTTCTTTGACTAGTCCCTTCCCCTTCTTTCCACCATTATCTCCCAGCCTCTTCTCCTCTGGCCACTGTCAGTTCCATATTTCCATGTCTTTAGTTCTCTTTTGCTCGTTAGTTTATTTTGTTCATTAGATTCCTCTTATAAGTGAAATCACATGGTATTTGTCTTTCATCAATTGGCTTATTTGAGTTAAAACAATATTCCCCAATTCCGTCTGTGCTGTTGCAAAAGGAAGGAGTTCCTTCGTTCTTGCTCCTGTGTAGTGTTCCATTGTGTAAATGTACCACAGTTTTTCGATCCACTCATCTACTGGTGGGCACTTAGTTTGTTTCCAACACTTGGCTATTGTAAACAGCACTGCTATGAACATTGGGTTCATGTGTTCTTTTGAATTGGTGGTTCAGGATTCTTAAGGTATATTCCCAGCATTGGAATTTCTGATCAAAGGCAGTTCCATTTTTAGTTTTCTGAGGAAATTCCATACTGTTTTCCACAGTGACTGAACCAGTCTGCATTCCCACCACCAGTGCATGAGGGCTTTCTTTTTATCTGCATCTTGGCCTTATTGTATAATAATTTCTCAGAAAAAAATAATTAATGATCAGAATATCAATAGTACGTTTACTCAGATTGCATAAACATAACAATATCCATAATTTGGCTTGTGGTTCAACAGAACAATATTAAAATGTTTATTAAAACTGATGAAAGAGTTCTTCACAATATTTTATTTAATTGTAAGCATCTGTAAACTATCTCTAAAAATCACATTAACCAATGATATGATTTGTTGCTTTATACATATTTAAGATGAGTATCGGCATAAAATTTTGAAAAAATGACATTATGAAGATGCCATTTACTTTTAAAGAACTATAGAAATGATCCCTGAAAGTATAGTCTTTACTTTTAAATTTGAGTTAATTTTTTAAAAACAGACATCTGTGGTTATATAATATTCAGGAATAAAATATCTCTGTATTAGTACTTATAGTTGCAGTCTTCAATAAGGAAAAGAAAAAGGAAGATAAAACTTTATTTCTGTTGGTGGCGGTGGTGTGGTTTGCAAATGTTTTGGATGTCGACTGTGCTGTGCTGATCAGAAACTGCCTCGCTTCCTTCTGCACATCTTTGGTCCTATCCCATCTCCAGAATGTACTAATCATTTCTGTTTCTCCAGGCTTTCCTTCATTTATGCCTCCCTTTGTGCCTATAAGCGTCACCGGTGGGTTTAATTTGTTCCTCTGAAATACAGTGTCCCGTTTACACTCTCTTGGCTAGTTTGTGTCACCTCGCCATTCCCACGTTCGAAAAGCGTAGCTGCACTCAGCGCTGCTGCTCTCATGGTCTGTTCTCTCATTGCCATCTGCACACCTGAGACTGCACTGTCCATTGCCACTGTACTGCAACTGCTGTCCAATACTCACCAGCGCCCAACCAATCAACGGACCTGCTGTCTCCTCTCCACTCTCCTTCCACCTTACTTGTATTATGTACAATATCAGACACCTGACTGTCTTATCTGAGTTTTATTAACTTCTTTCTTCTTCTTTGTTTGTCTTCATCCTGATTAAAGGTTTTACTTGTTCACCTTACAGTTCAGTGTAGTTATTGAAATAAAATCCCAAGGTTTTATTTCTAGCACCCTTCTTTTCCCTGTCTTCTCACTCCTTGTAGGCCTTCTGAATCATCCATGTTGTTTTGACAATCATCCCATTGTTGGCTATCTTTAAATATGTCTCCTTTTACCTGGGATTTGAAAGCAACCATATTGTGTCCATCAGATTTTGGCACATGGATGTGCCAAAACAGAACTCACAAGAACTTTAAATTCAAGATACTCTCATTATCATAATCCTCATGTATGTGTGTTCTCTGCTTCTGAGTGAGCTTCTATTATATCTTTTTATATTTTTCACTTTTCCATTCAGTTATCAATGTTCACATTTATCCTTTTGCATCCTTCATAATCACTTTAAAGGAAATAAAACACACTGACACAGCAGCTGGTTTGGTACAAATCCTCAGTGAACTAAGCTTAACTGTGTCAGATGAATGGATGATTATCTACTCATCCCCCTTCACTGATTATGTTGCAGTCACTTCCACTAGCATACATTTGACCCATTCACATACACTTCTTTAGTTGAACGCCACTGCTACTTATTTGCAAATATATTTAATGTGTGTTGCTGTGAGAGAATCACAGAGAAGGCACTACTCAAATTATGTATACTCACATGCAAATTTGGCTGTTTCTTTTCCATTCAGTTTGTTAATATCTACTTGGTCTGTTGTATACTGTTTATGCTCATAAACTTGACGTTCTTCTGTTTGAGGATCATCAGTTAGAATTCTCCATGGTAAATTAAGGGAAAACACAATTTGAACTGTTTTAAATACTGCAAAAATGTTACTGACTTTCATACATCCAAACAATTCAGCAAAAAGGTATAATGTTTGTACTAGAGTCTTATGATGCTGTCAGATTTTTCCCTTGGTTGTATAATTTCACTCATATTTGCTCTTCTCCTACCAGTGTATCCTCTGGCTGGTCTCCTTCATGTGACAGGGTAACAGCAGCCCTAGTCTCACAAACTGTAGGAGAGAGAATTCTATCACAGAAAATATAACCAAATCTGCTGCTATCTGATTAGACCAAATAGATGGCATTTCTCATTACGAAAGTTCCCTTTATTATTTCTTCTATGCCTTGAAGTGGGATCTTTCTTTACAATCTTACAAGCCTGATCTCCACAACGTCTACATTTTTCAGAATCACATCACAAAATCACATCATAGAAGCAGACAAATAAGTAAAAATAAGTTTAAATATATAATATCAGCAACAGAGAAGAAAATGTTCCCTCCTCCCCCCCCAAAAAAATAAATGAAACTTTTTAAATCATTAAACTCCTGGCTATATATATAATACATGTTTCCCTCCCCTATATTTTGAAAAGTTTTAAGTAGTGAAATTAAACTGTGTATGCCTTCTTTTTGTTTTGTCTTGTTTTGTTTGCTATATAATGTGCTTTACAACATAATCTGTGACCGGGAAAGCAGGCATTTCTTTGTTTATGAAGTTTACAAAAGCTCAAAACCAAATCAGGATGCAGTTCATTCATATGCAGATTTTTCTGGCAAAAGCCAATACTGCAGAAAATAAAATCCAAGTGTTTTTAATTCTGAGTATTAAACTGTTAATATTAAACTGTTACCACCCTCTTAAGTGTGCTCTATAGCATGTGATTCCATATAAGATTTTCCATATATTTTCAAAATGCAAATGATAACATCCCAAAATTTCAAAATCTATTTTTGGGCAGAAACAATGTAGTCATAATTTTTAGAACAATTGAGATAGAACCAGGATACTCAGTTCAAATTTTGGTTATATCCATTTCCTTGATCAAGTCTATCCAGGAAGCAGGAAGACAGGTTTGGAAAGAATGAGGACAGCATCAAGCTAAGAGAAAAAGCTTGAGATTTCAGTATTCCCCTTGCTTCAACTCTTGTGGTAACTCTAAACAGGTGTGGGAAATTTCAGTGCATTGCTTCAAGAGATTAGACCTTTCTAGAAATCCTCTCCATTCCATATTGTGCTGGACTTCCATGGCAAATAGATTTTAGCACAGCTGAAAAAATAATCATCGAAGGCACTGCTTATAGTAAACCTCTGCTCTTCTGACTTGCTCTCACACTTAGACTTGGAGACCCCTGGAACTCTCCCAAAGGACAAGGACTGCATTTCAAAGTGCAACACACCGTAACCCAGTGATGTTTAGCAAGTCCCCAGCCGACCCATAATTTGTCATTTGAAACAGAATAGCATAGTGGTTTAAAGCAAAGCTCTGTGTTCACACTGTCAGGGTTCAATGAACTTTTCTAATTAACTACTTGTGTAGCCCTCGGGGAGTTAATTAATTTCTCTGTGCCCTTTCTCATCTGTAAAATGGGATTACAATCAGTAGCAAATTGTGTGGGTGTACAGAGCATTAGATGAGTGGAAACATGTAAAGTTCTGATGACAGTGCTTGGCGCACTCAGTAAATATCAATTATCATGTTATATCATTTGAGCTTGTCTTCTTTGCCAGTCACAATTGTTGGATATAAGCAATTTTGTATGGCTAAACCCAAAATGTTTTGTTCATCTTTTTAACATGATACATTGCCTTCCTTCTAACCTGCAAGTCAAAACTTCAAAGTGTTCTTTTATAAAATAAAACCAGGGAACACTATTTCAATAAGTTGAATTTTTGATCCGTTTTGCTTTGTGATGGAACTTTAGAGTCGGTGGTCACTGTTTCATTCTCCGAGTTTGAAATCTGGCTGTATTTAAAGGGAGAGGTGTTCCCTGTGTCACAACAGTGGTATTACTTTAAGTGCTTAAAACATTGCAAATGTATTGCATTCCGCATAATGTTAGAATGTGTACACATAGTTCTACAGAAACTGTTCCAAATGTCAAGACATATCAATTTTGTAAATGTCAACCTGGCATTCACAAAAACTCAGTTCTCTCATAAAAGATTATCTTCTACTTCATAAAAAAGTTAGAGCATTTCTCCCTTTATTTCTTTCTCTACTAAGAAAAAAAATCTTAGCAGCAGCATTCTTTTTTTTTTATTGTTGTTCAATTACAGTTGTCTACATTTTCTCCCCACCCTATCCAAACCCACCTCCCTCCCTTGCTTCCACCCTCCCCCTTAGTTTTGTCCATGTGTCCTTTAGAGTAGTGCCTGAAAACCCTTCTCCCCAGTGTCCCCTCCCCCCTCCCCTCTGGCTATTGTTAGATTGTTCTTAACTTCAATGGCTCTGGTTAAATTTTGTTTGCTTTTTTCTTCTGTTGATTGTGTTCCAGTTAAAGGTGAGATCATATGGTATTTATCCCTCACTGTCTGGCTTATTTCACTTAGCATAATGCTCTCCAGTTCTATCCATGCCATTGCAAAAGGTATGAGCTCCTTCTTTCTCTCTGTTGTGTAGAAATCCATTGTGTAAATGTACCATAGTTTTTTGATCCACTCATTTGCTGATGGGCACTTAGGTTGCTTCCAGTATTTGACTATTGTAAATTGTGCTGCTATGAACATTGGGGTGCATAGGTTGTTTTGGATTGGTGTTTCAGGGCTCTTAGAGTTTAATCCCAGTGAAAAGAGAACCAACAGTATGGGAAAACACATTTGCCAGTTATACCTCAGACAAGGGTCTGATTTCCAAAATATATAAAAAACTCACATGACTCCACTCCAGGAAGACAAAGAACCCAATTAAAAAATGGGCAAAGGACTTGAACAGACACTTCTCCAAGGAAGACACACAGAGGGCCCAGAGACATATGAAAAGATGCTCAGCATCATTAGTCATCAGAGAGATGCAAATTAAAACCACAATGAGGTATCATCTCACACCAGTCAGAGCGGCCAACATAAACAAATCACCAAACAAATGCTGGAGAGGACACAGAGAAAAGGGAACCCTAGTACATTGTTGGTGGGAATGCAGACTGGTGCAGCTACTGTGGAAAACAGTATGGAATTTCCTCAGAAAACTAAAAGTAGAACTACCTTTTGACCCAGCAATTCCACTGCTGGGATTATACCCTAAGTGCAGCATTCTTTTTAGACATTCAATTTGGTATTTCAGAGACACTATCTGCAAATATATGTACTATAATGGTAAAACAATATATTTATGCCAATTTGTAATGTTTAAATGAGTCTCCTTAAATATTGATACATGAGGTCTGTCTGGAAAAGTCCCAGCCATTGTTAATATAATGAGAACGGTTTGCCTGATATTGATGTAACCTGGCAGCCAAAGAGAGTGGACTGGTATGTGCATGGATGAACAATGATGACTTCACTGTACTAGTCAGTGGGAGCTGTAGACACTCTTGAGTGAGAATGTGTACTGGGTGGCTGTCACATTCAAAATGACTGTGTGAGTAGAGCAAAAATTCTTCATCGAATTTTGTGTTAAGCTTGAACATTCTTCCATGGAAACTATTTGGATGATTCAGAAGCCCCCAACTATGGGCAAATGGTGATTGGCAGCTTCATCTCAACAACATGCCCACTCATGCATCACATCTTGTGCAGAGTTTTTTTGGCAAAACATAAAATCACCCAGATAACTCAGCCCCCCTACATCCCAGATTTGGTGCCCTGTGACTTCTGGCTTTTTCCAAAACTAAAATCACCTTTGAAAGGGAAGAGATTTTAGAGCATCCTTGAGACTCAGGAAAATACGATGGGGCAGCTGATAGTTATTAGGAAAACTCTCTGAGGTCCCAAAGTACCTAATTTGAAGGAGACTGAGGCATCATTGTCCTATGCACAGTATTTCTTGTATCTTGTATTTTCTTCAATAAATGTCTCTATTATTCATATAACATGGCTAACTACTTTCTGGACAGACCTCATAGTATCTATATGTGGTTTTTGTATAGCTCAGGGGAAAGAAGATTAAATTGTTTATAAGAGTTATAGTCAAAAGAAACAGAAATTGCCTCAGTGAATATTTTATGCATATAATTTAGGAAGTTAAGCAAAATGTTTTTGGCAATTACATGTGATGTGCTCGGTATTTTTTATGTTTTCTTAAAGTTACAATGTATTCTTCAGGTGCCTTACAACAAATGTATAATATGTCTATAAAAGAAAACTGAATGCATGTAATGATAATTCTTCTCAGTAAGTAGTATTATTAAGGAGTATCATGTTTTATTTATTTATTGTTTTTATTGTTGTTTGAGTATAGTTTTCTGTCTTTTCCTCCCACCCATCCCCACCACCCTGGCCCTCCCTGCCTCGCTCCCCTGTTTCCAACCCCCCTTGTTATTGAAAAGGGTGAAGGGATTACAGGTACAATTATAAAGAAGTATCTTATTTTAAAATATCTTTTTTTGTTTGCTCATACTGAGCAAGCATTGCCAGACACAGTAAAGAAAGCTGAATGGGAAAGTCTTGTGGGAATTAAGCCTTGGATCCACCACACACAAACAGAACAGGCACCGCCTACGGAGGAGTCAAACCCTTCTGTGGTTGATGCTGAAAAAGAGAGTCTTTTCACACAGACACAAAGCACTGTGCTTGAAGTCATTTCAGATCCTCATTGTTCTGTCAGGTGGTGATATTTGTTTTGAACCACAGAAACACAAGCTATTGTCTAAAGGCATTATGTGGTGAGTTTAAGTGTTTGTTTGTGTTGAGAATGAGAATTGGAATTTGTGACTAGGATGGACTTGTCTTTATGTACAAAGCAGTTTGATTGACATATTTGGTATAAGTCCACAGTGTTAGTTCAAAACAAATCAGGGTATATGTTTACACAGATGGAAGGAACTGCATTAAATCAAGTCTTAAAATACATTAAAATTTAACTATCTTTAAACACTTCCCATAACTCAGAATTTCTCAATTGTAATTTATTTCAGAACAAGGATTTTACTAAGGATACACATACTGCCATAATGAATCCTACGCTTTACAAATATGTAATTTGGAAAGCTCATTTGCTAACAACAGATAGCCTAATGGTAGGAAAATTAAGTTGGATCTTAAGACTTGACTCTCAGTTTAACCACAAACTGTTATATAATACATAGCTTTAACTAGATACATACCCTGCTCCCCAACCTAAAATGAGAATTATGGTATCTTCTTTTTAGGGTTTTAAGAAATATTAACAGGATTAAATTGAAACAAAACCTTATGCCCCCCCCAAAATCTTCTTCAATTCTCTCCATTTTGCCAAAATTAAAGTAGTATTATTTTTTACAGTAAATACTTTTTGTAATAAATCAGCATGGTTTTCTCTTGAAAATAAATAAATAGAAAGAAAGAAAGAAAAATAAATAAATAAATTCTGAGATGTTTTAAATTAAATTATAGTGGCCAGAGCATAAGAGACAAACAGCCGGTTCATAGCTGTGAAGCAGCTGATAAAAGACTGTCTTTTGGAATTTTGGATTAACTTCTAGGTGTTTATTTCTGCCATCATCCCCAAAAGAACATAGAAAGGCACCAACACACCTCAGGGTCCTCTGCTTCTTTACACATGAACTTTCAGGGTTTGTCCACACCCTATCCTAGGGAGCAAACACTTTTTCCTTGGACTCTGCATCTATCCCAAAGCTGCCTCATTTTCAGCTTCTGTCACCCTCTTTGTCTATAGCTAATGTGAATACTGTGGAGAACAGGACCGATAAAATAGCATTGGTCCAGTCAAGATAGCATAAAGTGGATAAAACAAAGTGGAGTCACTCATGTCAACCAAGATGGCTGCCAGTCAGCCATGACACTTTGGTTCAAGAGGGAAACTACCTAAGTCAGAGCAGACACATCTGGTGAGGAGGCACACTTAAGATACCTGCACATGTGACCAGAACAGCTGTGTCTACAGAGCAGGACCACCCATAGAGAGGCTACTGTGTAAATTCCACACTTGCCATCAAGGTTGCCAAGACAGTTATCAAGAAACCCAGAAGGTAGAGCATACCATTTTCAAGGGTGTAACTGAGGAAGGCTCCAGACCACTGCTGAGACAGCCAAGCACACACCAGAGTGCTGCTCCATGCCACAATGATCTCCCTTGTCATCTGCTGCCAGGGGCTCTGCCCTGCTGCACTGAGGGGCTTTGTCTGCCCTGCTGCCCACCTGGCTCTGGAGATCCTTCCTTGCAAGGTGCTTAGGGCTTCCTTGCTCACCATGCTATCTCCCAGACCTGCAGACTGAGACCCTGGGACTGGGGTTTGTTATCCCCCAAATCTCTCATGTGATGTTATCACTGATTGTTTCTGAGTGATTAGTATTGTTATTAGGCTAATATAGATTTGGATTTTGTCTGCATTAATAAAAGCTGAGTGAAAAGCTCAGTCACCTGTGCTAGCTCCCTGTTATTTCTCAGTGCCGGTGTCACCTAGAGGACTGGTGTTCATACAGTCATCTCAGTGCTTTCAGTTCTTAAAGCTCGGGTCAGACATCCCAGTGGGGACCAAAGCCTGGCTTATAAGAAAGACTATATTGTGAACATACATTTGGGACAAATACTTTCAGAAAGGCTTGCATCTCCCCACCCCCTTCCACTTGGTATGTAAAATCGCTCAACACCTCCAGGATGACACACATGTTTTGTTATCTCTTCACTCAGCCATGCTCCTGGTGGGTTGGATTTCATGCCCCTGGGCCTTGTCTATCTTGCTCGCAATGGCCTAATAAATCCTTTTTTTAAAGAAGACTTTCAGCCATGGTAGTTAGAATCTTTGGTTAAATCCTTAAGCCATTAAAAATATAGGAAGGTTAATTCCATTCAACTTACTTACTGGAAACTCCATATTAGTGTGAGAATATAGTAAGGTACATAAAATAAAGGACATATTAATTCTCCACTCATTAAAAAATATATGCAATGTCTGTTTAGTAAATGTTCAAAAGAATGCAAATATTTACATTTTGGGCATATTTACATGTTCCTTTTATTTAAATGCTATCTTTTCACCCTAAAATTTCACCAGATTTTGCTGAAGAAAGCTACTGAGGTTCCTAGTTCAAGTCAATGATATGTCATTTATATTTATCACTAAAGTTCACTATCTCTTTGTAACAAAAATATAAGAAAGCTGTTGGTTTTAGAAATGTAATACAAGAAGTAATTTGGCAGAACCACAATTACTAACTACATAATCATCAAAGAGTAAATTGTTTACCTCTTAAAGGGTAAGTCATATAGCTAAAGAGTTTTCTTACCTGTATAACAAAAATTTGTGCATGAACTGAAACAGATGAAAAAAGAAAGAATGTGTTTAAAACAGATCATTCAATTTTAGCTATGAATTTTTATACTCTAAGAAAGAAAACTGTCTCTATTTCTATATAGAAAGACATTTTAATAACATGTAAATTATATACAGATGTAAAATTAAACTACGTATGTATAATCTATCAATTAAAGTAGAATTTGTTTTATAAAATAAACAGATTCTTTTGATTGAATTTAAGTGTAAAAGTTCCACTATTCCTTTTGAATTTTGACTCCTGCTTAAGGCATATTCACCCAGTCTCAAGTGAGGATATAATATATCTTTTTATTCTCTACCCCTCTGCTCTCATTCCATTAAACATTAAGTCATATTGATTGTTTTTTAAATATGGCTCAAATCACTCTTAATGTTGTCATGCATGGTAATTTCCTACTTTAAACCCTAATGGACATCTCTTCCTTCTATTATGATAGCTTCTTAATTTGTCTCCTTGCCTTTGTCTTGCTACCCTTCAAATCCATCATGGAAATGAGGTCAAAGTGATTGCTCCAAAATGTAAACCTGGCTATGCTCTTTCCTTACTTACAAACTTCAGTGGTTTTTCCACTAAGTTGAAATTCCCTAATAAGATGTAGGTAGCCACATGTGATCCCCTCATGCAACTCTAAATGCAAGACCCAATGGCTGTTACTCAATTATTCAGTTATACTATCCAATATTTATTGAACTTACTCTCATTGTCTGCGCCAGTCATTGTTTCTGATGCTGAAAATAGAGAATTATTGGGATTTTTTTCTGCTTAGAGTTTTCTTCAATTTCTAAGTTTTGGCTGGTATAAGGGAGTCAACCCACAATGGGTCATCAGTTGTCTTGCATGTGTTTAGCAAGAATGCATCATTCTGACCACGGTCGACCTGAGACATTCGCCAGGGTATTCTATCAAGCAGACATAAAGAACAATAACCTTTTCACCTTGACAAAAAGTTGCTTTGCGTCTCCTTGCTATAATGCATTCAATTCCCTGAGTCAATGTTCCTCTTTAGTAACATAACCCAGTGGGTGCACAGTTGTTCTGGACTGAAAATTTATATGACCTGGAAATTCATATACTCAAGCCATAATCCTTAGTGTGAGGGTATTTGGAGGTGGGACCATTGAGAGGTAAACAGGTTGTATTAAGCCATAGAAAGTAGAGCCCACATGATAGCACTAGTGCCTTTATAAGAGGAGAAACACCAGAACTTTCTTTCTCTCTGTACCAAGAAAAGGCGTGTTAGCACGCAGTGAGATGGCAGCTGTCTACAAGGTAGGAAAAGAATTCCTCTACAAGACTTGGATCTGCTTTCACCTTTATCTGGACTTCTAACCTGCATAACTGTGAGAAAATAGATGTCTTGTTTAAGCCATCCCGTCTAGGCTATAGCAGCCCAGACTGACTAAGAAACAGTCATGTATCATGGGCCCTGTATTATCAGGGCTGCGTGGGAAAAATCACATGTGAACACGAGGCTATGCCACTGCTTTACCATGTATAATGAAGTACGTTGCTTCTGACCCAGGAGTCCCACGTCTTCTGCCACATCTGTGAAAAAGTAGCAAACTAGCCTCTTAGCTACTAAGTACTGTAATGTCACAGGCTCTGCCCAGCCCTTGACAGCAAGTTCCTCTTTGTTCTCATATTCTTCCTATGCTTGTGATAAAATAGTAGATACCTTGATCTTATTTCTGAAACATACAGAAGATGGCAAAAGTAGGTTTACAGATATTAGCAATAAATTAATACAATAATAAATAAATAATAGTACAAGAAGAATCTCTAACATCAAGTAAAATTGCTGATTGCCAAGGCACATATTAGAGCTGTAGTTTTAAAAGCTAATAAATAGATTCTTTTTATATAGGCCCAATTAACTGCCTGACAAAGCTTACCATATTTATTATTTATCACCCTCACTGCATACAAAAAGATCATAATATTCTTTTTAATAGTAGTCTGAATTTTTTGCCACATTTAAAACTTTTTTCTTCTTCAGTTAATAACTGATAATGGATACTTCTATGTATTACACACTTTTCTAAGCATTTTACAAACATTTTCTCATTAAATCTTTACAATTGCTATGGATCAGCTATTGTGTTTTTTTACATGAGAAACAGGTTTGAATAGACTATTCATTTGCCTGAGGAGACAGAAGCTGGTGACACCCAGCTGGGACCCAGCTGTGTGTGTACACACACATACACACACACATATGACTTTTTCCACAGATCATTTTATATTTATATATTTATTTATAAATATTGCAATGTATATGCAACTTTTATATATATGAATATATATATTTGTATTAGCATTCATTTTGATGGTAACTTATAAAAGGACCCTCGAGTTCCTCTTTTTCGGAGCCATTGAATTCAAATGTTTGTGTACATTAATCAGCCATTTCACCAATTGCTGGCACTTTTACTCTGCATGATCATCATTTCTCCCATTTCATTCCTCTGGCTTGCATTGTCAGAGGCAGGACCAGCTTTTCCTGTGAGGCTTCTTTCCAGCAACTGTCAATCACTGCTAGACCAATGAAAACTTGCTGAGCATCAAGTGCATTTTATTTAGTTTACTTTTTCAATTTTTTTATTATTGTTCAAGCACAGTTTTCTGCCTTTTCCCTCCACTCCTCCCCACCACCCCAACCCTCCTCACCTTCCTCCCTCATTTCCACACCCTCTTTTGTTTGTTTTATGTTTCTCCTTTTAATATTTTACGAATGATACTTTCAGAAGAGGTGACTTAATTCCATGACATAACTTGCCTTTTTCATAATGGAGCCTCCCGGACCAACTGCCATCAGATGGTGCCATTTATTACGGCATTGGACTCAACAGTAACTCATGCTCACAAATCACTCTATATCTGAGATGCAAATTTTCCAGCATCTTTCATCCAAGAGAATATGATTTCCATGATTCTTTTATTAAGATATTGGAGAGTTATGTCTTATTAACACTGTCTGCTTCTATTTTCTATCTTCACAAGTCAAGATATATGCCTTGTTTAACTTTATGTTTAGATGTTTTAATTCTGTAGTGCAAAATTATGAGAACTAACAACCAAGCAGTTTATGGCCGGTCTCCTTTCCTTGTGTTTCTGTGGTGTTGATTTCTAGAATGCCAGTAACAATGTTTTGCAGTGATGAACAAAGCACTTTACCAGGGCTACTGCATTCATTCTTTCAATCAGCAAATACCAAGGACTCCTACAATGCAGCCACTGTTCCAAGTATTGGCAACCTACTAATTAACAAGGTAGATAAAATTTCATTCACGGACCTTGTGCTCATCTCAGCTAAGATTTTGCATCAATATTCCCCTAAATTTTGGAACCTTATTATTGCAACTGGGTCTTTCATTTTAGTTATTTTTTGATGCTATGCACACAGTAAGCACCAGGAAAAAATTCACTTGATTGAATAGTACTTATGAATTGTGAACTTGTTATTGATCAAATATTTAGTTTTCTTATTTGTAATTCGTGATTCCTTAAAATCAAAATAATAGGGATAAAATAGTGCTTGATATTTGAAACTGAAGAAAATTAAGAGAATTTAGTACTCTTAGAGAATTCTCTGGACTCTGTCACAGAAGTTATAAGTTTGGAATCAGGAACAATCAATTTGGAATCAAAGTGTAACAATTTAGCCCTTTTTCATGTGAAAGATATGCTGTATTCATTCAAATCAAAGTGAAATGAATCACTTTGATTACTCATTTTGTATAATTCAAGCGCCTTGTTTGGAACTACATGCACAGGCACATACATGAACACGTTTACCATGCCTGTACTTTTTACACATATAGAAAAGTACCCAGACACACATGATAATGACAGTCTAGTTTAGACACTGATTCGGGTGCTTTTTCAGGTAATATGAATGTGAAGTCAAGTGGTTAGGGCTTTGTGTCTATTTTAATGTTAATTTTACCAATTATTTCCCACATGGATAACTACTTCCTTTTAAGTTATCTAAAGTTTTCTTTGGATTTGTAAATTAAAGGGATGGTAGATTTTGGTTTATGTATTTACACAGAGGGATAATTTTGTCAGAAGAAATAATGTTTACTTTTGTCAGGCCCCCATTTTTGTGTTTTAGGGGATCCTTTTGTTCAGACTGAGTAGCTTGACATTTATGATATTGTGTCAGAGGCTCTAACATTCCAGTTTGCTTCTCCTTTCATATCATACCAAATAAAACTTTAGAAATGTCCCAGACACACCAAACTCTTCCCTAGCTCTGCATCCTTGCCCATTTGTGTTCGTTTCCTATTTCTCCAAACTTCATTTCTTTTTAGGTTCTACTCTCTGCACAATTTCCAAAACTCTTCTACTCTGGGATTATGTTTTATCTGCAAACACACTGAAAAATACCTAACCATGCTGATGTCTTCTTGATGAAGTTTTGTTAACCAAGTCTCTGTGCAATCAGTAAAATGAAATATCTGATTTTTCAGAAAATAATATGCTTGCTTCTCCTAAATCTTGGAGGCCAGTAAAATGATAATCACCAGAGTATTATTGGAAATTAACTGGTATCAAACACAGGTATGGTAAGTTTAAGCTTTTCTATTGTGGGACTCTACCCTGAAAATTTATTTCTTAGTTCTGCAAAGTCACAGAAAAGTTGTGTAGAATGTTTGCCCCGTTATGGCTCTAAATATATCCACCTTTCTTTTCCTTCTTATGTCTCATCAAAGGGAGAATATACTGCATACATTTAGGGCAGAACCTCAGAAATGTGTCCTATCCATCAGAGATAAACATTCTGAGTCGGTCGGTGTCTTAAGGCATGACCCTAAATTTATTGATTGCTCACCCATACCCATTTACCTTTTATTATGGTTATAATCACTGTCTCACTTGTAGATATGCTCTAAATGGATTTTTATTATATTAGATTCTAAGAATTTATTCCAGTGTTTTTCCTCAAACTTAAATGGATAATTTACTCATTTTTATAATATATATTTAGACATTTATTATTTTAGCCATTAGAATATAATTATTAAGAAATATAAAATGGAAAAATAAAAGCATGTATATATTTGTAGCACTGTAATAGCAATATGTAGTAGATTCAACACTTTTGAATATTTTCACAACACTTACTGTTTTTCCATTTAATAGACAATGCCCTATGTCTTGCAGCCTGTCAAGGCCAGGCGGGTCCACTTGAGATTTGGGCAGATGGAAACAAAGTCGCAGAGCCGTGGGGATGCAAGACATCCCCATGCAAGCTGCAAGCTGTGTGTGTAGCAGGGAACCCCTAACACCTTATATACTTAAAAGAAACAAAGCCAGCAGAGAGCAAAACAGGTCGTATAACACAGCGAGTTTCTGCACACGCGAGCCCACACAAGGCTATGGGAATACTCGTCAGGCTCAATGTCAAGGCTAAGAGAACACCGCTTAGTTCCCCAGACATCTGGGTGAGGGAGCCAGATTGCCTCCGTTTACCCTACACACTATTTTTTGGAAGTATTTTTAAAGGCATATACTAATTTTCAAGTGTAATTTACCAAATTATTTTTAGTTATATCCAAGGCTTGCAATAACGAGTTGAGTCTTGAACACAGTGCACATATCAGAGTATAGTAACCAAGAAATGTAGATGGATTAGTTTATAAATCACATTGTTAAAAGAGTGTAAATTTTATATCACACCATGTTATAGCATCACATCTTAACAGTGTCACGACTGCACCATGAAAAATTAAGGGTAAAATGAAGTTGGATTATTGTAATATTTTTAGATTGTTGTTTGCAGTTCATTAAGGTTTTAAATCAATTTTATGACTTTGTCATTAATGTACTTGAAGATATTAGAAAAGACAAGGAGTAAGCTAAAAGTCAGTGCATTTCACATCACATTATGAACGTTTGTTTGGAATACGCGTGTGTGATGCATCTAAAATGTACTGTGATCTCTGACTAAGCAAGTCTGAACACACTTGATTCAGATGGCCTCCAAAATTTCTTCCAGAACAGAAGTCACAATTTGTGAAGAACATACACTTACTAAATAGTTTGCAAGAAGCTGCCGAAACACATCCTTCCCCTCATTATGGCTTTGCTTTCTTATTTATTGTAAAGATGAGGTTTGCTGATGAAAGGCTCTTGACAACTAACAAAACTACAGATATTTAGTTTGATGTACTAGTGCTGATAGATTATATGGGTTCATCAGTAGCTCCCCTAAGTTTTAGTTTTGATCAAGTATGTCTGTATTGTTAAACTTAGAAAGCTAGTACTATAGAGGGTTGTTGTTGGTCATTACTGGAAACACAATTAAAATGCACAAAATCAAGGGTTTTAATGACTTATCACCATTAGTTTAACACAATGTTGATAGAAATAGAAGATTTTAAAATGAGAGATTGCACTTAAATGCATGTCACTATTTTCACCTTATAGTTTGCTTATCTTGTTTTCCGCATTTTCACATATACCACCCCTCACACAGTAGAGGTTCATTAAATCCAGTTAAAGGAAAGCAGATTACTCTTACAAACCCATATTAGTTACAGAAACACAAATAGGCTGAGGTAAAAGGTTGAGATAAATATCAAGAGGAGAAATAGTCTAGAGCAGCAGAAAATAATGTAACAACTTCTGAGCTCAAGTTAATATCACTGACCGGAGTTCAGGACAATTGTTAAAATGGGGAACGTGAGCAATACTCTGCTTATCTATGCACTGACCTTGTAGTGACCCCATCCGGCTTTATCTTCCTGATTTTCAACTGATTTATGTTTGCTTTAATCCTGGCCCCTTGGTTTACAATACATGTCTATAAGTATGAATTTATTCGTTATCATCTTTCCCAGGTTTAATGAGAGTTTAATGCGAAGCCTTCTTTACTTTATGAAAAAATTCTGCAATTTGTGCCACTTTAACAGCTAACAAACTAGCTCTGCATTTGAGAATATTGATTGGCGATCCCTAAAGAAGTGTACCATGGATGCTGAGGCACTTGACAAATCATTCCCTACCTGTGTGTTCTACCCATTTCTTCCTTTTTCAAAGGGTGGTTCATGTTTCACAAATACAAGAAATGAGGCATTTTTTTCAACCATGAAAATATAATTGGCAAACTACATTTTGATCTATGTAATAAAACACTTAATTCATGTATAAGAACTATACATCATCATGCACTTTTGCCTGTTTGATTTGTTAATATGAAAACACTGACAGCACGACAGTGGAATTAACTGCAACTTTAAGTAAGACACTGAAAATAAATGGTCATGTCCATTTTATGTCAAGAAATACCTTCTAAACCTATTGGTATTTCAAGTGAAATGTATATTTTCCTTTTGCATTAGCATCTTTTAAATATTTTTAGAGGATAACATCTTTAATCAGATAGTTAATCAGCAACAGTATGAGAACATTCCATAGTATGTTTTTTTTTTATTATATACACAGGATTTTCAAATATATGTCAGTTTGTCTTCAAGAAATTGATGTTTTCCTGTAAGGTTATCACTTGCTCTATTAATTCTTTTTCACAAAGCATTAATCAGACTCATCATTATTTAAAAACTAGATATTTAAACTAGCTTTGATTTGCTTTGAATTGCAAAACATTAATTTCTTTTAAGCTTATTTACTAACAGAACATTGGATTCAAATGACTTCATTTTAAAGCTGATTTAATTTTGATGTAATTGATAATATCGGTTTCCATTGTAACCAAGAGACCACTAATGAGAAAATGCAAGGAAGAAACTCTTTTATTCTATATACTCTGAAGCATAAACTCACCCTACCCATACAGAAGAACATTAATTACTGTAGCAATACATTAATTATCTATTAACTTTCTCTCTTAGAATATGAAGTAATTTCTAATAATTTGTAATACAAAATAAATTATATTATTAATATTTTGTAAGTCATATACATTTTATTATTAAATCTTTTTTATTGTTTTTCTCTTACAGTTATCCCAGTTTTTCCCACTTTGCCCTCCTCTAACCATCCTGCCCCTCTGCCCACCCTGCCCCCTTCTCCCATATTTATCACATATTTTTAAAGAAAAAGTTTATCTTACTGAATTAAGTCACAGATAGTAATTATGACCAAATCATTTGTAGGGTCTCAGCAGGGAGCTATTTGGATTATAAAAATGTATTGATATCGAATGCCAGAATATATAGCCTTCATATTAAATACAGATATCTTCATTGCCATTACGTTTATCTCAGCTATTTCAATTGGGTCTTTTATTTTTCTTAAGAGATTTACTACTAGAATTTCTTGAGGTAAGAAACGTAATCTTGTCACCCTCTGAGCATCTGTCAATTTGTTAGCAAGAGGCTAAATGTAGATTTTGTGGCATCTAAGAATATTTAATTCTTGTGAGGTTTTTTTTTCTTTTTGCCTGTTCTGTATTTAGGCTTATTTTCTATAGGTCATCATTATTGCATTAGAAGTCAGTAAAATTATTATTTTTAATTTAAAATTATGTATTTCTTATGAATAATACTTTGTTACGAATTACTGTAGGGTTATAACCACTTCCATTAGTGACATATTTTGGAGATTTTGTGGTCACTCAGTTCTCTGTTACTAAATCCTGAGTAAAAAATAACAGAGGAAGATAAGCAAAGGTGACATCATAAAGCTATAAAAAATTACAAGAAAAACCCAGAAACACTTTTATTAAAGTAAACAAACGTGTGTCTAAATGTACACATTCACACGCATATATGTATATATATTTTAATAAATACTTGTAAACTATCATCTTCTTTTATTTTAGGCATCAGTTTTCAGGATCAATAAGAGTAGAGTGAAAGATCTACAGTGTGTTGCGTTCCTTTTATTGAACAATTATTTTTGCAATAATAGGTCTATTTATATGCATTGGAACAGTGAAAGGTAAGCTGTTGCACATACACATGGGCATAATAGTGGGAAGTTTGGTTTCAGTTTCAATTTAAGAATTCATGAATCAAATAATGCCTCACATTACAGTGCAAAAGGGATGGAAGGAGAGCTGTATTCCCACAACAGAATTGAATAATCTATGGAAGCAATTAACAGCAATTGTTTCAGGCAATTTGAAATGTTACTTCATTTCCTGGAAGTAGAGTGAAATGGATCTTTCTATTTCTTTCACTTCCTCTGGCCTGAAGTCCTTTATATTGATTAAATAGTACATCTGATATGGGAAAGGTATTTAAGCATCATAAATGTATATAATAAAATAGTTAAATTGTAAGGATAAAATTTCAGTTCAGTCAGTTGTAGATCATGCACTTGATCTAGAGTTGATTTAAAAATCTCTGAAAACAAAGAAAAATTTAGGCTAAACCTAACCAAAAGGCAATATTTAAAAAAGCCTCTTAAAAGGAATTTATTTTATTTTATTTTTTAAAAATTATTTATTGTTGTTCAATTCCAGTTGTCTGTATTTTCTCCCCACCCCTCCTCCCCACCCTATCCAAACCCACCTCCCTCCCTTGCTTCCACCCTCCCCCTTGTTTTTGTCCATGTGTCCTTTATAGTAGTTCCTGAAAACCCTTCTCCCCACTGTCCTCTCCCCCCTCCCTTCTGGCTATTGTTAGATTGTTCTTAACTTCAATAACTCTGGTTATATTTTGTTTGCTTTTTTCTTTTGTGGATTATGTTCCAGTTAAAGGTGAGATCATATGGTATTTGTCCCTCACTGCCTGGCTTGTTTCACTTAGCATAATGCTCTCCAGTTCCATCCATGCTGTTGCAAAGGGTATAAGCTCCTTCTTTCTCTCTGCAGTGTAGAAATCCATTGTGTAAATGTACCATAGTTTTTTGATCCACTCATTTGCTGGTGGGCACTTAGGTTGCTTCCAGTGCTTGGCTATTGTAAATTGTGCTGCTATGAACATTGGGTTCATAGATTCTTTTTGATTGGTGTTTCAGTGTTCTTAGGTTATTATCCCGGCAGTGGAATTGCTGGATCAAAGGGCAGTTCCATTTTTAGTTTTCTGAGGAAATTCCATACTGTTTTCTACAGTGGCTACACCAGTCTGCATTCCCACCAACAATGTACTAGGGTTCCCTTTTCTTCACATCCTCTCCAACATTTGTTTGTTGATTTGTTTATGTTGGCCACTCTGACTGGTGTGAGATGGTACCTCATTGTGGTTTTAATTTGCACCTCTCTGATGGCTAGTGATGTGGATCATCTTTTCATATGTCTCTGGGCCCTTTGTATGTCCTCCTTGGAGAAGTGTCTGTTCAATTCCTTTGCCCATTTTTTAATTGGGTTGTTTGTCTTTCTGGAGTGGAGTCATGTGAGTTCTTCATATATTTTGGAGATCAGACCCTTGTCTGAGGTATAATTGGGAAATATGTTTTCCCACACTGTTGGTTGTTTTGTATTTTAATGCTGTTTTCTTTAGCCATGCAGAAGCTTTTTATTTTGTTGAGATACCATTTGTTTATTCTTTCCTTTATGTCCCTTGCTTTAGGGGACATGTCTGTGAAGATGTTGCTGTGTGGAATGCCTGAGATTTTCCTGCCAATGTTTTCCTCTTTCCTGCATAAGACTTTTATGGTGTTACAACTTATATTTAAGTCTTTTATCCACCTCGAATTTATATTTGTGTATGTTGTAAGTTGGTGATCGAGTTTCATTTTTTTGCACCTAGTTGTCCAGATCTGCCAACACCATTTATTGAAGAGGCTATTTTTGCTCCATTTTATGCTCCTTCTCCCTTTGTCAAAAATTAATTGACCGTAGAGACTCGGATTTATTTCTGAGCTCTCTGTTCTGTTCCATTGGTCTATGTGCCTGTTTTCATGCCAGTACCAGGCTGTTTTGATTACAGTGGCCTTGTAATACAGTTTGATATCAGGTATTGTGATCCCTCCTGCTTTGTTCTTCTTTTTTAAAATTGCTACAGCTATTCGGGGTTGTTTATGGTTCCATATAAATTTCTGAAATGTTTGATCTGTATCTGTGAAATATGTCATGGGTACTTTAATAGGGATTGCATTGAATCTATAAATTGCTTTGGGTAGTATGGCCATTTTGATGACGTTAATTCTTCCAATCCATGAGCATGGTACACGCTTCCATTTGTGTCTTCCATAATTTCTTTCTTCAGTGTCGTATGGTTTTCTGAGTACAGGTCTTTTACCTCCTTGGTTATTTTCAAAATTCTCTCCAGTTTTTTCAAACCTGGACTCTTCACTGAGGCTCAAACTCTCACATTAACAAACACCATCAAGTAGGTTGATCTGATTTTCCCCCTAAGGCCTGTAATCTAGTCTAGTGTCTATTTTCAATAATTCAATGTGACCATCCTCTCCAAAGGTTTTAATGCACTGATTTAACCTTGTTTTTGACTGTTTTAAAGTTCAACAATTAGGCTAGATACTGGGAATAAAGTAGCTCCAAAACAAATGACCCTTCTCTCAAAAAACTGACTTCCTCATACTGATTGTTTAACCCAATGATTTTAATTAACGCTCCATGACCTTTTACTCTTCTTACATTCTTGTTTTCCTTTCTAAATCTTCTATTTGTTTATTCTCCTTCAAGTGGAATAGAATCTTGGGAGTTCTTAACTGGTCTTTCTAAATTTAAAAATCCTTACATTAAAATCCTTTTTTATCTATATTCCCTTGTCTGCCATATTTTTCCCTTCTATGTTTTATCTTTTCATTCAGACTTGCCAACTTTTTAAAATGATTAATCATAAATATATATTTAATCTTAGCTTTTCTATATTAATAGTGGTTGGATGTATCTAATTGGATATTCAATCTGAAACTTAACAGATGAAAATTTAACATGTTGAGATCTTATTTTCCATTCCTATGCCAGTCACTCTCCATCCCCTCAGACCATATGATTCATCATAAATTGTTTTGATGCTTTCTTTACAATATTTTATACTTGCTACCTCTTTCTAAATCTGCACTGTGTATGGTTTAGAGAAGGGAAACTTGGATAAAAACATTACCTGGAAAATGATGTTTGGGGTTGTATTTAACACAAACAAGAATTCAGTAGTGAAATGTGTTGCTTGGTTGGGTAAGCTAGAATGAACTAACATACAGACCTATATATACACAATGTCTCAAATACTCTGGAAGTAGCCTTCTCTCTCGTATTTGTAGGTTATCCCAGGCCAATAAATAACACTCTTCCCTGGGTAAACCAGGTCCTTGCTGGCTGCATCTGACAGATGGAAGAAAACATTTTATTTCCTTAAAAAGTCTTGATTCAGAAAGGGCTCATATCCCTTGTATTCCCATTTCCATGACTTGAATCAATGATGTATCTACATGTAGATGAAAAAGAAAAGCTGGAAAATATAGGCTAAAAAAAATTGCAACTGTAAAGAGCAGCTACGGGCCTGCCCCACACTGGAAATGGAAAAAGGCATTCATTCCAAGGTAGAGAAAATGGTGTTCAGATGAAAGTAGAAGGGATAGCGCAGGAGGGAAATAAAAGCAAATTCAGTGTTATTGAAATATTACTGGGTGGCTGTTGATTGAGAGAGATTCAGGGATTGAGAAGGTGCCATGGGATGCCACTACACTGTGAAAGGATGGAAATAATGAACTGAGACCTTAATTATTATGCTGTGCAATTGGAACCTAGCCTCTAAGTGATGGAAGCCCACTAAATAACGATATTTAAGTGAAGAAGCATAGTTGTTGTGGAAACAAAATTCTGTGGCATCTATAGAATGACGTGGTTTTAAAATAAGACTCTTGTTTGAAACAGTAATTTTCCTACAAATGTGGAAACCTCTGGAAGACTAATTCTTATTTATTTTATTTTTGTATTTAATTTAGAAATTAGCAAAGTGACTGTTACAAGTTTGCATCCCTCTAAAATTAATGTGTTAAAGACTTAAGCCCCAGAACCTCAGAAAGTGGCATTTGGAGATTAGACCTTTAAAGAGGTAATTAAGTTAAAATAGGGTCCTTATGGTGAGTCTTAATTCAATGTGACTGGTGTCCTTATTGGAACTGGTGATAAAATTCATACAGACAACATAGAAAGAAGAAAGGCCATGGGAAGACAAAAGCAGACGGTGGCCAAGTGCAAGCCAGGGAGACAGACTCCAGAATGAAACCTATAGACACCTTGACCTCAGTCTTCTAGCATCCAAAAGAATAAGAAAGTACATTTTTTCTTAGGTAAGCTGCCCAGTCTATGGTGTTTGTAATGGTAACCCTAGCACATGAATGCAGTGATATTAACTTATTATGAGTTCCACAAATATTTGTTACAGCCATTTAACCTAAATCCAATCTACATCAACTAGCTTTCCCTTTGCTCCCATCTGAGGCCCATAACAAAGGACTTTAACTTTCCTATCTATTACCGAATTATCTCTGTCTCAATGTCAAATTGGTAGTAGAGGCCAAAGAAGATCAAACACTAGGAAAAATTAATTAGTAGTTTAGGAAATTTGATTGTTAGTAATTAAGGGACTAACACCTTTTTTTTTTTCCAACACTAATTATCGCTATAACCTTCTGCCTGTTTCTTTTTTCAGTATGGTTCAGTGAGCACCACAATGACCAAGTGCGCGTAAGTGAATCAGGATGTGTCCCGAACAGCGCAGTATCGCTAAGAGAATTTAGAGCCAGTGTGTCCGGATTTTAGTTTGCCTCTATCACGTAATGGTTTCAAGTTTGAGTGCAGTTTAGGTAACCTTTGGAAGCATCCGTTTCCTTGGAACAAATGTGATTACTTTCACAGGGCTGTTATTAGAATTGAATAAAACCAGCCACTGAAAGTTTCTAGTACAGTGCCTAGTATATGAGAAGCTTTCTGGAAGACACTTTTTATCTTAAAGTTGTACTAAACTGGTTTTAAAGATTTTTCAGTAAAAATTGTTGTAAGTATATTTAGCTATTTAAAATATGAGAAATATGTAACATAGATAAATGATCACATGGCATATATTGCTTTTAAACAGGTTTCTTCATTGCTATAAACGTATAAAGAGAAGTGAATATAGAAATGTATTTTCATTAAAAAATATTTTTGTAACATTTGGTGTTTCTCCATATAGTATTTATACTTACCATGTGGTATTTCTTTTAAGTGAAAGTATAACATTATTACAAAATAGAAAATAAAAGCATCAAACAAGTTGGAAACCAAGAGAAAAAATTAACTAATAGACATGACCACAATTGCCAAGTTTAATCTCTGGAGGATCTCAACTTACATTTTGGGTGTTATTCTACTTGTCAATTTTATATTCACTTCTGGCTCTCCATCTGTTTAAGTTGGGTTTTTAATATGCTGAATGAATAAATAGATTGCTTATTCCCAATATATTGGGAATGAATTGTGTCTGGCTTCTTCACAAGCATGAGATATGAATTAAAGCTGGGTTACAGGGAGATATGTATATACTTGCAAGGTCCAAAGTACATAGATGGTACATTGTACACAGAGTGGGTAAATGGAAAAACGTACCAAGACCCATGCATGGGTGGTCACCCCTCTGCTCTCAGAGGGAGCATGATGCCCTCTTGGTTTCCCACCAGTGTTTGGGGATGGCAGCCATAGGTCAAGGTCTGCAATCGAAGACCCCGGTGCTGCAGGACAACCGCTCATCCACTGAAGCCATCTGAAACTCAATTTTACTCATTTGTAGAGGGCAATGCTGTCACACACCACAGGCCATAAATGCTGTATAAGGCAATGTAGTGCGTAATGACACGTTTGACACATAAAAGTGTCCAGTAAATTGAGTCTTTTATAATATGACAAGGATTAAGTACTAGTTTTCTTCATAGAGCACAATCAATATTTGTTCAATTTTGAGTTTAAAAAACACCTGGTGGTTTGCAACCAATTTATTGCATGCATTCTGTACACCCTTAGTTTGCTAGAATGAACCAAAAAATGTTTTTGAAACATTTTAATTACATTCTAATTACAAAATTGTTGTCTCCCTATTTATTTTTATCTCCCACATAAGGATTAAAAACACTTAAGTATTTAATTTTTCAATAAAATTCTGTGAGGAATGAAGAAATGGCACAAATAGGGAGTTCTTTATAAGAAAAAATTGTATCAAAATGTAAAAAAGAGGTTTCTTTGGAATGAGGTTTAACTATTCCCAAATTATTTGCTGAGCAAATACATACTGCTATTGTCATAACTGTTTCACATATTAGGCTTTATTTATAATATAGTAAAACATCTGTTGTACAATGTTACTTTGGTTTGTCTAATTTGCTATTTTATTTCACTGTAGTAGTTAAATAAATATCACACTTCATAAATATCCAGTTATGTTAAAGTCTGTGCAAAGTGCAGTTCTCATTAGCTCTGAGCAGTTTAGTCTTGCTCTCTTCAGCACATCAGACTGGTAGAAAAATATAAAAGCTACACTTCCCTTTGTCTCCCGTGCATATTTATGAAAGCTGAAACAGGTTTCAGAACCAGTGGAAGACAAAGGTCAAACATGACTAAACTCCTACAGTCACTCAACTTAAACCTAGTTTATCATTTCTATTAGAACTTTCCTTCATTGGATTAAATAATTAAATTGGTCAAGTTAGTGATTTAGGAAGTACATCTTGTACTATCTGTGAAAGTTGAATGCTGAATGGGTTTATATCTCAAAATAGAGGGAATACTTATCCTTCCATTTTTCTCTGCTTCCCTCTTTTCTTAAGCTACAATTCAAAGAGCGTGGTAAATTGTTTGATCTACCTTCTCCCCTTCTTAAATTGAGGCCTCCTTGGTAGGAGAGGAGCTGGGAAGCAGCCCTATAGCTTTTCTAACTTGCAGGAATGGAAGGATTTTACTGAAATTCTGAATGAAAACTGCAGCGAATCAGGGTCTGCAAAGGAGACGATCCCAGTCTCCCTGGAGAGGAAGGTTGGAGAACATGCTCAGAAAAACGAAGGGGAGTTATCAGTGAAGAGATAGAAGAGCGTTTGTATTATTTTATACTCCCCTCTAGAACATCAATATTTCATAGGCTTCTCTCTTGGGAAATGATGGAAGATTCTATCTCCACAAAGTAAAAATGTGCACAGCTCCCTTTCAGGGATTGCCTGTTAACACCTGTTGATGGTTAGGAAATTCCTAGTGCTCGCACTTTTCAAGGAGATTCTTTCTCATTAATTTTCCTTGCTTTGTTTTCCAATACATCCAAAAAACAATACAAAGGCAAAACAGCAAAACAAGTACTCAATGATTACATGTATTTGTGGTCCATTTTACATATATATATAAATATATGTAAAAAAAAAAATATATATATATATGTTCTGCATTATAGTGCATTAAGTAACAGCACTGTTTGATAGTTTCTGATTAGAAAAAGTGGTAACTTTCAATTAACAAGTTTAACACTCCAAATTAATACTAAATATTACATTGTACATACAGTTTATTCTTGAAAGACTAGGACTGGTTAAACAGTATTAATGTCTTTGAGACATGACCTTGTATACCCAACACTGGGCATTTATTAACAATTAACAGAAATTACTCATATACTTCATAAAAGTAATGTGAAAGGAACAACAGTTAAAGGATCAAGAGGAGAAAAATAGAAGAGAGCTAATTGGCAAGGGGGGGTGCTAGGTCTTGGACTTACAAATTCAAACCTTATTGAATGATATCATCATTTGGCTATATAATGGTATAGCATGACAAAATGAATTCTTTATTTCAGAGTTGTCAAGGATAATTTTATGGATTAAAAAAAATATTCTCAAGTTGTTCTCTGATTTTGCCTTGTCATACCCTTATCCCATCTAATTGTTTATAGTATCAGTACATTATGCAAAGGAGACTTGACTTTAGGTAAACGTGAAAGGCAAGGAAAGAACTTCATAGGTTCACATTTACAAGGAATGTGGTGAGATAATTATTTTTCTAAAATGGAGTTAGTTCAAAACACACATGTAAGCATTGTATAATGTTATAAAATATTAGACAAAATAAGCCTCTATACTTCTCTTTTAAGGGAATTGTATTTCTGTCCACTTGTAGTGTTATGTGGCCAAAGTTTTATAATTTTATAGTTAGCTGAGGCTTTCTTAAGAAATTTTAAAATTAAAAAATGCTAAAACATTTGCTTAATATTCATAAGGTATTTAAACTTATAGTTTTATTAAACATTACTCTGTGAAAATCTTTATGTCTATCTTTATGTAGCTTTTCAAAGATTAGGATTAAATTGTAATAGAAGAAAACAGGAATTTTTTGAAATTTTGACTTTAGTGCATTTTTCTTTTAACCTACTTAACTTGAGATAGTGAAAAAACAACAAAGGAAAGTAAATGTATGTGGACCTCACAGAAAGCTTGGCCAACCAATACGCCATCAAACTACTTTTAAAGACAAATTCTTGCTGAATTTCTGCATGAAAATTCAAGAGAAATTCAAAATAGAAAATCTCAGGCTCTCTATAAGCATACATTTGAGTGAAATTCCTCTCTTACTTTTCCTCCAAATCTTTCTGCTCTTATCCTTAATTGTAGGCAGTTATCACAATATGCCTTGTATTGAATCATCAGCTCTCTGTATATAAATCTGCCCACACAATCCAGGAAGGTAACATGCAGGAGAATATAAGTACATAAACATATTTCTATGATTTCTTTATTAGATTTACTTAAAGATGTCACTGAAAATTTGTTACTGTAGATTCACCCTTTGAGCTACCCTCTAAACCTAGAGGGTAGCCCCTATACTTTAGATGGTTCACTCAAATGCCAACGCCATTGTTCCTTAACTGGTGCCATAGACTAATTTTGATGATTTGCATTTTTAAATCAACTACTGAGTTCAGTTCCCTTTTCAGTGTAATTCGTATTAGAAGTAGGGACCCAGAACTGTGTGCAAATCTTGTACTATTCACAGCATGTGCTTACCTAAGGGAAAGGCATAGATTCTTCTTACTTAGAGAGAGAAATTCAGTAGAAAGAGCAAACTGGAAACACTCCTGTGGAGAAAATAGGCAGGATTAGAGGTTAAATGATGTCCACTCTATCTCTAATACATAACAAATTTTAAAAATTACTCATATTAGTTGTTCCAAGAAAAAACTACCAAGGATCAGTAATCACGAAATGAGTATGAGTAACACTAGTGGAAACAGAAAGTCCTAAAATTCTTGTTCGTAGTTGAAAATTTTCTTCCTTGTAGGTTCAACATAATGTATCATATTTTTAAATCTAAACTGCATTCCTCTCTATTTCCAAAATATTTCTTTGTGAACAATAAACTTTGCAAGAGTGTGTGCTGTATTCAGTCTATTCATCCTGCCTTCTCAGTGAGAGGTTTCTTTTGTAAAAGTAGGAAGCTGCATACATTCTGAGGCACGTTTTCTCTCTACTGTGAACTTTTATAAATTCTTAGGTAAACCTGTTGAACTCGATATAAATGGAACAAATTCAGAATCCTTTTAGTTATTGTACCAAAGCATCTGTAATGGCTTTTAACTTCTTTGCTTTACTGAATATAAACTGGACTATTAAATGAAAATCTTTAAAAACCTTCTGCGATATTTCATTGCTGTAGTTTTGTGGTTGCTTTACCAGTTAATGAGCAATTGCCATTGTCTGGGCACTATTCTAGTCAGTGCCAGCACTATCTCACTTAGTTACTCTCACAATTCAGTGAGATAGAATCTGTGCTAACCTCCCCCGACTGGATCCGGAAGGTGAGACTTTCAAAGAGCTAAATGATGTAATGAGATCGCAGACGGGGAGATTTTCCATGAGAACCCACACTTGAGAGTTCTGCAAATTGTTCCCAGCTTATCTCTCTGTAAGGGGTGGGGGATCCATAACATTAAAATTTATATTAGTGTTTAGTTTTATTTGAAATGGTACAGTAAAAATGCTGTATATCTCTTTAAAATGGGAATGATGGAAATTCTACCAGGAGTTAGAAAGTCAGAAAGGAAACATGTGTAACAGTTGGTGGAATTTTCTGGGAATATACTTAGGACTCACGTCATTGGCTAATTAATCCTTCAGAGTGACCTGAAATTAGGGTTTTTTTGACTTTTATAGTTTGAGTTACTATGAATCATATATATGTATACCTTTTGTTTCTTTTTAACACTTTTATTTTGTTGACAAACAATATTAATACATATTTATGAATGAATTAAAAAATTAAGTATGGAATGACAAAACATAGCAAAAATAAGAAGGATAAAAAGTGTAATAATTTCTCAAGTTGCTCTTTATCAAACTCATAAAATGCCTTGCCTGAGAATGATAATATAGCTAATAATTATTACTGCCAAGTGCAGTTCTTAGTTATTAATGTGAATTATCTAATATAATTCTCACAAAATCTATTATCTTAGTCTATTAACTTTGCTCTATTAAATAAGAGAGAAATGAGGCACACAGGCACCATGTAACTTGACCAAGGTCACACAGAAAGTGAGGGAGCTGGAATCTGAGACAACCAAGTCTGAGTTCAAAGCGAACAAAGCTCATCGCCACTAAAATACGTTGTCTAACATGTGATTAAAATGATCATGTAGCACATGGACATATCTTACAGAAATCAATACAAAAGTGAGTAGTATTATAATTATGATTGTATCCAATTTGGATTTTTGTCTCCTTGATATAAAGTCTGTGCACAACAAAATGTGTTATTTGGAGGAAAAGGCTTGTAAACAGCAGCCTAAAACCATTTTTTTTTATTGTTGTTCAAGTACAGTTGTCTCCGTTTTTCCTCCACCATTCCCTCCACCCCATCCATCCCCACTCCTCACTCTCAATCCTACCCCCCTTGGTTTTGTGCTTGTGTCCTTTATACATGTTCCTGAAAACCCTTCTGCCTTTCTCCCCCATCACCCCCTCCCACCTCCCCTCTGGTTACTGTTAGTTTGTTCTTAATATCACTGTCTCTGGTGATATTTACTTGCTTGTTTTGTTGATTATGTTCCACTTATAGGTGAGATCATATGGTATTTGTCTTTTATCACCTGGCTTATGATAAGATGCTCAGCATCATCAGTCATCAGAGAGATGCAAATTAAAACCACAATGAGATATCATTTCACACTGGTCAGAATGGCCATCATAAACAAACCAACAAACAGCAAGTGCTGGAGAGATTGTGGAGAAAAGGGAACCCTAGTGCACTATTGGAGGGAATGCAGACTAGTGCAGCCACTATGGAAAACAGTATCAAATTTACTCAGAAAAGTAAAAATGGAACTGCCTTTTGACCCAGCAATTCCACTACTGGGATTATACCCTAAAACCCCTGAAACACTTATTCAAATGAACCTATGCACCCCAATGTTCATAGCAGCACAATTTACAATATCCAAGCTTTGGAAGCAACCTAAGTGCCCATTAGTAATGAATGGATCAAACAACTGTGGTACATTTATACAATGGCATAGTACATAGCAAAAAGAAAGAAGGAACTCCTACCCTTTGGGACAGCATGGATGGATCTGGAGAGCATTATGCTAAGTGAAATAAGGCAGACAGTAAAACCATTTGTTTTTATCAAACTACTTAAAAACAAAAACAAATTAAGTCACTCTGTTCTTTAGAGTATAAAATGCCAGAACTCAAAATATTAGTAGTTAAAAATAAATTTCAAGCCAAATATGATGGATTTCATGAATTTCTTTTTTTATCAATGTAATAAAATAATATGCACGGTAAAACACAGCAGCTAAGTGTTAAAATGATAACATGAATAGCAAAAATCAGTTTTGTACTCCATCTCCAAATTGCTATACATTACAAGCAAGTACATAAATTCGTATGCTATTTATTGTATCTATTAATTTACTAATTTTAGACATCATTGGTCAACTTCTTGTGATAAATGAAGATATTAACTATCTTAACACAGATACTTTTGACTCTCATATGCTTCTCATAAATTTTCGGTTAAAGCTATATTCAAGGTTTTAATTGACCTGCCTATATAAATGGTTCCACTCTTAAGACTTGTAGCATATGTTATCATTCTTTTATCTGTAGGTTTATTTTTTATTTCTTTTATTCTGGAGTTAGTATTTACTTTATATCTTTTTCTTGATTTTCTATCATTATTAAGCTAAAGTTAAATTTTCATCTAAGGATATCTTAATACAATTTTCTTATATTACAAGCCAGTAATATTTGTCAGATGATCTGGTTTGTCTATTTCTCACATTTGTGAGTCATGGGACACACCTTCTAACTCTCTCCCACTCCTTGACCTACCCAGGATGCACTGCTACATCTGCCCATTTCACAGCAGAATTCTGGGATCCTGATGAAGAATCCCCTCCCTTTCTCCTGTTGTTTTTTCTAGTTCCTGGAACCCAAGTTTTCCTCCATCTTGATTTACTTTCTCATTTTGATGGAGCAGAACTTATAATATTTTTCTTTAAAATTGAACAAAATATCTTTTGATGTTTTGTAGCTCTGAAAAATCTTTGTTCTTTTTTCACATTTACATCATAGTGGTTCATGGAAAAGCACATGGCCTTCCTATCCCAGAGTCATTGGATAAGAGCTAACTTTTTCTCAGAGTTGCCTCTCAGAATTGTTCTTCATCTATAAAGTTCGGAAATCTCACAGTAATAAGCCTTGGCAGAGGATGTTTTTCTCAGTCCTGAAAAAAAAGTATTTTTTGAAAGATTTCATCTTTTTGTAGTTGGGCCTTTGGACTCCTCTCAGGCTGACCTTCATGGTCCATTGCCCATTGTACCTGCCGTGTTTTGTTTTCTAACTTCTGAAAGCCTAATGTCACAATCCAATCTGTTCACTGTTTTATTTGTTATTTATTTTTAAAATTTGCAGACAATTTTGGTCCTGCATTTACTACAGCTTACTATTTTTATTTTATGGATGATTTCTCTTTGTAGTACTTATACTTCTTTTAATTATTCTTTTATCTGTTTTTTTGCTATTTCTTTTGCATTGTATTTTGTGTTAGTACTTTATTTTGGTGATTATCTTTAGTGAGGGGAATTTTCCACAAATATCTGGTAATATTTGGATATTTCAATTTAATAAGAACTTCTTAAAACTTTCATTCCAAACTCTGACATTGTTTGTCCCTGTGTGAGTGTGTACAAGGCTGTATATGAGTATTTTCGAAGTGAAAGGTAGTAAATTGGTGAGCTATTTTATATGGTGACCAGGTGGCCAGCTCGACTTTTTGTTGCAAACCCCCATTTAGCAGCATCTGTGGCCTTTCCTCTCAGGTATTTTAGCTTTCATATCCAAGGATCCTTAAATGAACTATCTACTGGGTAGAAGTCTGCTGTAGAATATCCGGAGCCACATTGGAGAAAGGGGCTAAGGGTTGCATTATTCACTATTCACGATATAGTCCTCTACTCAAATTATCTGATTTTCATTTGGTATATTGCTATTCCTTTTATTTGCACTTGATGTTTCCTTGTCCAGCAATTCTCTTGTTCATCTCCTCCATTCTCTTGCAGAGATGGAAGGAGTGCAGTGGCTTCAGTGAGGGTTTGAGGTCCAATTGCTCCCATAAAATAACTTGCAAGCCAAGACCTTCCTTTGGCTTACCTACACTTCTGGTCAACATCCTGACTTTGGCTGTAAAAGGCACCTAGTCCTGGAGCTTTCTAAAGGCTCTGTGGTAGGAACTGGCAGCTTAACTCAATAGCTCTCTGCGCACACATAAGGTTAATTTTCCTCCATTGGGTTATGTTACCTTTTTTCCCCACAGAAGTTAATTCTTTCATTGTTTGCTAAATTTAATATGCCAGCAGACCTAATGTTAGAACAAAGGATGACTCCAGCATTCTTATCATTTAGGGAATTGTAAGGATTTTAAGAACTCTGTGCCAGGAGCTGGGGCAGAGACTCATATATACAATTTCTATTATTTTGCATATACCAGTATAAGTTTCAAGTCTAAAGATATTTTGCTGGTAGGATTCTCTCTTCTTCTAGGGTAGTCAGTCTTTTTCTATTAGGGCCTTCAACTGATTGAATGAGGCCCACCCACATTATGGAGGATAGTCTGTTTGTTTTTTGCTTTATTTTTATTGTTTACACTATTACAGTTATCCCAGTTTTCCTCCCTTTTTTCAGATGTTATATATTGCCATTACTGGGTCTCAAGCATTATATGTATAATTGAAGTTATGAGTACTTTATATTTTTACTAAAATGAAGTATATGTTTCAAATATTGGCTTATTTGGGGGTAAATACAAAGGAAATATGATAATAATTTTATTCTCTTGTTAAAACTTATTCCAGGTAAAGTCTCATATGAATTTGGCTGCAAAGCTACTGAATTTATAGTACACTTGCACTCTGTTTTTTTCACTCTATTTCATTATTTTGGTTATTTCCCAGTATGGAAGTCAGTTTGATATAATTAAACATTCACATTTCACTTTCATTTTAAACCAATGTCCTTATCTGTGAGGCCCCTATGGTAACACATGATTCTGCAACTTTTATTCAATTAGAATGTCCCAAGATCTCTACTAGATCACTTTAAATATTTAATCTTTAAAAGATGGTGATAATTTTGAATAGTCTAATAAAATATATGAATGGCAGAGTAGCCTTTCACAGAACTTCAGCTTCTATCTGGGAACACTCTCTATTGCTTCCTTTCAGAACTTAGTGCCAAACAAAACAATTCTTATGGGAATGATGTAGTTGACTGTGCTGACGGACATCCAAAACACATTCCTCAACCCCTCTTCCCATCCTTCCTGCCACCTTAAAAATTTAGAAGACAAAACCAAGCGAGTGCTTTCTCTGCCTCCACTGCAGTTCAAAGTGCAAAAGCATCCCCCTTCAGGTCAAGGGCATCTGCTTGCAGGCTTCAGGGAAAGCAGTTCCTTGTCTGATACTGTGAGCGAGAGAACCTATTGGCTGCTCCTTCTCCTCCTCCGCCTCCTATGGTTATGATGCATGAAGCTACATCTGCAGCCTGTACCAAGCAGATGACAGTGAGTGTGTCAAAAGCAAAGAGCTGCTACAGCACATCATAGAAAAAGGTTTGAATCATCGATAATAGTATTAAACAGTGCATGCTATCTTTAAGTTTCTTGTTATGTAGAGGAAAAAAACAGTGTTTTAGAAGATAGTATTGATGGGTTTTCTATTACTTGTTGGCAAAATATTTGAAAAGAAAGAGCAATAATGTCTCATTAAAAGAAATACACAAAAGCCCTGGCTGGTGTGGCTCAGTGGATTGAGTGCCAGCCTGCGAACTAAAGGGTCTCTGGTTCAATTCCCAGTCAGGGCACATTCCTGGGGTGCTGGCCAGATCACCAGAAGGGGGCGGTGAGAGGGAAACACACATTGATGTTTCTCTCCCTCTCTTTCTCCCTCCCTTCCCCTCTCTAAAAATAAATAAAATCTTTAAAAAGAGAATTCTCTTAAAAATACATAAAAATACATATAAGTAGTTAGAAGAGCATTTATAGTATAAATGTACATACAGAATTATTGACGTGTTATGTAGAGAGAGAAAGGAAAATATTTTTTATTGACTTACTACTGTTAGATAAAATGTGAAATAACTTATCATAGTTCTGAATTAATACATACTAAGAAAGAAACAATATTTTTACAAGGTATGGAAAGATTCCAGAGTTTCTTGTGGAGTATTTAAATGACATGAGAGAAGAAATTTAAAGTAATATTGATTTTAGTTTATGACTAAGACTAAGACATAGCACAAAGATCTCATTTATATTTTGTGAACCTCTATCATTTCAAGTAATATATTTTATTGAAGAATCATTGGATCTAAAAATCATTTTCCAAGTATTTATCAGGAAATACTATATATTTTACAGGAAAAGTTCCTGAGGGAATAAACAAAAGTTTAAGTGGTCTTATTTTTAGTATTCTAAAATCTCACTAAAATATATAAAAGAAAATAGATTTCAAACATATTGATATTTTCACTGGTTGGATCATTGCTTATTTTTGAATTAACTGTGAATATTTTATAAAGAATACATTCTAAACTCTTGTCATACCTAGTAGTTGAATTTATCCTTCAAAAAAGCAAGCACCACAAGTGTTCAAAAGGTTTCCATTTGCTTCCTGTGGGGCAGGTTAGAAAGTTCGGTGTGTTAGTAACCAAGGCTATTGAAAAGCCCCTTCAAAGGAGTCAGGTCACAGTCACCGTTTTATTGCCACCACCACTTCTCCAAGGTTCCTTTCAACAAACTGCAGCCATTGGAGGTGAGAATTCCCGGCTGATACAATCTGCTGTCTTGGATAACATTCAGTATTATTCGAAGAGTACTCAAAAATCACAAGAAACCAAGTGAAGAGAAACAGTAATTGCTGCTTTGGGGTAAAATAAAACCATATATTACAAGACAGTTTCTTGTTTAATTATCTCATTTCAGAAAGAAAGCAGATTTGTACCTTTTTTGCTGAAATACCAGTATGAGAGGTCTGTCCAGAAAAGGTCCAGCCATTGTTAATATAACGAGAACAGTTTACACAACATCCATGTAAACTGGCAGCCAAGGAGAGTGGACTGGAATGTGCATGGGTGAACAATGATGACATCACTGTACTAATCAGTGGGGGTGGTAGATGCTGTTGAGTGAGCATGTGTACTGTGTGGCCTCACATTCAAAATGACTGAGCAACTAGAGCAACGACTCAGCATTAACTTTTGTGTTAAGCTTCAGCATCCCTCCACGGAAACTATTTGGATGATTCAGAAGGCCACAGTTATGGGCAACTGGTGATCGGCAGCTTCAACATGACAACATGCCCATTCATGTATCACATCTGATGCAGAATTTTTTGGCAAAACACCAAGTCACTGTGTTGATTCATCCCCTTTACCGCCCAGATTTGGCTCTCTGTGACTTCTGGTTTTTCCCAAAGCTAAAATCACCTTGAAAGGGATGAGATTTCAGACCATCCATGAGATTCAGGAGAATACAATCGCAGCTGATGGTTATTGGGAGAACAATGTGAGGTCCCAGGGAGCCTTCTTTGAAGGGGACTGAGGCATCATTGTCTTATGTACAATGTTTCTTGTATCCTGTATCTTCTTCAATAAATGTCTCTGTTTTTCATGTTGCATGGCTGGATAACTTCTGGACAGATCTGATACACATATAAAAAATAAAAGGAGTTAAAATAGTGAATTTAAAGTGTAAGTCATGGAAGTGGATATGCTAGGACAATACATGTATACATATACATATATGCATAGTCATACCCATATGTGTGTGTGTATATATATGCATATGTGTGTATCTATGTACACTTACAGTCAAGCTTAAGTCCATGTTATAATTAGTTATTATTAGATATTTAGTTGACACCTTCATTTGTAATGGATAAACCCCTTGTGTTTTTGTAGGCTAAACAAGAAAAATAAAAGTAAAAACTCACCTGAGGGTTTTACTCAGAATTTCTGTATAAACAAATGAAGAACTATGGTCCAGTGTATTTACACAAAAACATTGTTTTCCAAATTTGTGCGCATGTGCGCATGCACATGTGTTTAACAGAAGCCTCTATGGGCCAAATACTTAAGAAGAGGCTAATATCCCAGGGAGGGGCTCCGTCACACTCTCTCGATTAAAATTAAACAAGAGCTATGTCATCTATGGAAAATTCTTAGCTTTCCTGTGTCTCTCCTTCTGTAATATGCTTCTAAGAAGATAACCTCTGTCATAAGTTTGTTGAGAAGATTAAATAAGATGACACAAGGACGGGCTTAAAAAGGAGTCTCAGATGTCATCAGCACTACTTAGAAGTCAGCTATGATTACTATTATTCTATAATTACTATTATCTAGGAGCAGCTGAACTGTGGTGTCTCTCCCTAAGTTGGAGACCTTAGTGTATCCTTTGATAAATGTTTGGTTGTTTGAGGTCAGCGTGGCCCCTCTTTCTTATCTGCAGGAACGCAATAAGATTGGGGCATAGGCAGTGCACCCTATCTAATTTCATGCTGTCTTCAGCTTTTTTGGCCAGAGAGGTTTTCATAAAACAAAACAGGCTGTGCATTCTAGGCTTCGTTTACTAAAACAGAACTTCCCTCTACTTATTAGATCTGAAGATCAAAATATGGAGTATATTCTGACTAATTGAGGTTCTACGATGGTGGAAATGGACTGCGAAGTATTATATAACTATGTTAGTGGCATAAATATACACACACACACACACACACATTAGTTTTATGGGTCACCCTCCATATTTTCTGAAATAAACTTCTTTTATTCTGAAGATTTGCTAATTACCATGGATAAAAAGAGATCGATAATTCCAAGGGAATGTGTCTAGAAAACACCATGACCGGTGTTGCCAACAAAACCAAAAATAAGTCTCTAGCTTCCTATTGTGTTTATGATATGTACTTTTGAGTACCAAAACAGCTGAATTGTTAACTATAAATTATGGCTTACAAATTATTAGCCAATTATATAGCATTGAAGAAAATCATGTAACAATGATCTACTTGTAGGCTGGCCATGTAACTAAGTTTAGGCCTTGAGTGTTGGAATTCAAATGTTTGTCATTCACACACTTCTGAGGAACTCATTTAAGATATGAACTAAAAGCTAACATATAGAATTGAATATTCTTCTCTGTTGTAACACATGTTGCATGTATAACCCTTCACTATAATGAGTATATTACTGAAAAAATTACTTTATTTTATGCCCTACCCCCTGTATGCTAAAAAACCTGAATCCCTTCAGCAGCCCTAGAATTATTTATTCATGTTTTGGAACAGGCCTCCAAATTATTTTTAAGTTTATTTTTATGTCATGAACATTGGGATGATATTACTTTATGATAAGGCTCCAATGAGTACAGAATATTTTATGCTAATATTTTATATATGGATTCTTATACCATGTGATCTACTATTATCTGTGCATATTTTAGTTTGAAAATCATTGAGATAGCCTTTTTCTTTTATATAATTTAGTGACTAAACATACTACCAAAGTCTGTGACTGGTGAACTTTATTATATTTAATTTATACAACCCTAATAAAATCCTAATAACTCTTTCATTCTACCGGACTGATTTTCATACTTGCTCTGACCTTTCTGAATATAGGAGTTTCCTATTAATTGTACATACCTTCCCTTCAATTTTCTCTTTCCCTCCAACTTCATTATTAGATCATGTGTTTTCATGAGATTTTTGAAATTTCAGAATCTTAAGATTTCCTAGAAGGAGGGTGAAATTATTAATAGTTTCATCATCTGACCAACCCTTCTCTCTACGTAGAGGTGGGTGAGACAGAGTTGTCTTTCACCAGTTGGAGGACGAATTAAGATTCATTTATAGATTTGTAAATTCACTTTTTATGATGTTACGATTTATTTTCTTACAGAAGTTACTATTCACTTCAATAAGATCCAGTCTATCCTTCCTTTCCATAATTGACATGATATTCAAGGATTCATCCATCTAAAAAAACTTCAGTATATGTACAGAAAGCATTATATATGATTGTGTTCACTTTTTAAGTTCATTTAATGCTTGATCTTTCTTATAATTTTTAAATAACCAGTTGCATTATTTCTTTTTCTACTTGGCTATTTGACAACTTATTAACATTATTTTTTGACTAAATTAAATAGCAGTTTTGAAGAATATACTTGAAAAAATAATTATTTAAAAAGAAATTCTGAATTGCCACACGAAGTGACATCTCTCATTTGCGACAACTTCAATAAAGGGAGAACATGAGCCTCTTGACTTTTATTCCAGAACTTACAATGATTAATTTGGGGGGGAGGGCTCCTTGGGGTTTTTCTTTGTTTTGTTAGTTGATTGTTTCTCCTTCATATGCATTATTTTTCCATTAACTTTTGAAAACATAGCTTTTCTTTCTAGGGATGTATTATTTACAAAACAACTCTCCTGAAACTTCTTGTTTATTACTTTTATATTACCTTTTTTTATCTCAGGCTATGTTATAACCATGAATGGTTGGGGGGAGCCATATGAGCAACAGGAATTTTATTTTAGGAGCTATAAAAATAAAATAATATTCTGTGTTGACTGTGAATTTTAAAATCAGGGTCATAATAGCAGGGTTGTTTTTTTTTTTAACAAAATCTCTAAATTCCAGTGAAAGTATGTATTGATTTTCAGGTCACTCTACAAGGAATATGTGTTTGTGTGCATGTGTGTATTTAAAACAGTTTATTTATTTTTCAATCACATTAATCCTTTGTACAAAATAGCAGGGTATTATCAGTAACAACTGGTATTTTTTCAGAAAGTAAGAATACAAATACACAGAAATACAGGCAATGACAAACGGTCTTACAAAACTATTCTTAGAAAAATCATGACATTTCAGCATTACTTCTTGTTCTAATAATTTTCTATATTTTTGAAACTTTATTTTTGAAATGAATTACTTTTTGAATCTATTCCTCTTTTATATGCTATGTCGTTGTGTAGAGTTTTAAATTATGCATATGATAAAAATTAATTTGTAAAATCCCCCAGAAACCATTTTAAGATATTGGGTGAGCTTTAGAAAATCAAACAAATGAAACTTCCCCTGAGGAACACATTTAGAAGACGCATTTCATTGGAATTACTGCGGCGTGAATCAGATAGTGGAAAATTGCATGTGAATATTAAGTAACTGAACAAAGTGCTCCCGACTGCCCAAGCCCCTGTTACTTTCATATGCCCTTGTCCCAACTTTGCAAGAATAAGTTACTTGCTTTGCTACAGCTGGGATGTTAATTTTAACTACGAAATTGAATACAATGTTTCACACCATGAATTAAACAAACCATTAATATAAGTTTTTTTATGAGTCTGTTTCTATCCATTTGAAAATATCAAGTAAAAAATAACAACTCAGTACAGAGTGCTGTACATACAATATATACTTCCATTGTAGCAGTACTTTTGTGGAGAGTTTTTTTTTTTTTTTTTTTTTTTTGCAGACATGTGTGTTTTCCTGTGTAAGAAATCTTATTCTCTGACTAAGTTTACCTTTCACATGTGAAGTAACAAGTGTGGATAGATCTCGCGTGCTGTGTGTCAGGCCCTGTTCCAAGAGCCCACGATGAAGAAGTGAGGGCAGGCTTCCTCTTCAGTCCCATTAGGGAGGCAGACGATGAAAGAATGCACAAAAGGTCATTTCACTTTGAGACATATTCTCTGAAAAAATCGGGTAGAGCTTGGATGATTAGTAAGCATAGATTGCAAATGCTTCCTGAGTAGATGACAGACACATGGTGGACAGCTGGAATTCAGGAAGAGTCTGTACAAAGTTTGTGAAAGAATTTTCCAGACATATGAGAAGTACAATCATCATGGGGGAAGGCAGAGGTGGGCAGTTTAAGAACAGAAAGCGCGTGTGAAAATACAGCATGTGAGGTGGTAAAAAGAGCAATACTAGGTAAAGATGGGGTGTACAGGCTGCGCCAGGTCAGAAGGCTTGGCAGATCAAAGCAAGCTGTGAGCATTTTGCCATTAGTACAATAGATGCCATGCTGTGTTTTAAGTAAAGGAGTAATGTGATATAATTTACCGTTTTTAATATCACTCTGGACAATATGTGAAAATGAATTTTGCAGGTCAATTCATTGAAATGTGTAGGCAGTAAGGAGGGCAATGAAATGGTCCAATTGAAAACTGATGGTTGTTCAGCTTTATTTCTTAGAAGAGAAAAAAGAAGTAGGTAATATGGACATTTCACAGATTGATCAGAACTGAACAGCAAAACAGAACAGAAAACAAAGTCTCCTAGTAGCATAATTTGATCAACTGGGTACACACATAAAAATTCTTAACAGAATTCTTGTCTGAAATATTCATGTTGGCCCATGAACATCTAGGAATCACATTGAGGAAACAGAACAGCAAACAGTGAAGACCTATTTAACCACCCTGACATCATGGAGAGCTTTTAACTACGATAAATACACCTATCTTACAAATCTGATAAGTGGACTAGGTGACAAATGCATGTATTATATACATGACAGTCATCTACTTAATTAAAGTAAGTAATGTTGACCACTTTATACAAGTGTAAACACAGGGGTGGGCAGAAATTGGCTGACCGTTTTCTATGAAACACAGTTTATTCTTCTACTATTATTTATTCTACTATTTATTTGTATTACAACTGTAAAGCTACTTTTGCCTACCTATGTATAATCTGCATTAGAAGTGTAACAACATAATTAGCATACAGTATTATTTTTAATCAATACTTCCAGCAATACTATTTCAAGGCAATTATAAATGACATTGTTTGGATATTGGCAATTCATAAACATTGTAAGAATTTTGAACACATATATTTCCCCAGAATTTTACCATAATATTTTGTTGAAAAATGTAAATAAATTCAAGGGGCACTTAACTCAAAGTCCAGTGTGAATGAGGGATAAGAACTGTGGTTGGATGGATATGGTGGCTGAAAAGAGTAAAGAATCTCACAATACCAGACTAAGTGATAAAGTATTTGTTAGTTTTGGTTTACTTACTTGTTTTTTAAAACAGTTTATTGGGGTGACATTGGTTAACAAGATAACATGTTATATATGTATAATTAAACATAACGAGATGGTATTTCAAGTGTACAATTCTATATTACATCATCTGTATATCTCATTATGTGCCCACCCCCTGAAGTCAAATTTCCTGCTCTCACCTCCATTTGACTCCCTTTACCCTTTACTCCCACTCCAGCCCCCTCACCTCCAGTAAACGCAATACTGGTGTCTGTGTGTATGAATTTTTGTTTATTTTTCTCATTTGCTCATTTGTTGCTCTCAGTTTTATATCCCACATATGAATGAAATCATAGGGATCTCAACTTTTTCTGTCTGACATTTAGATTATCGTTACCATGTTATTCTCAAGATGCATCCATGTTGGTGCAAATGACAGTGTTTCATCTTTTCTTATGGCTGAGTAGTATTCCACTGTGTATATGTAACACATCTTCCTTATCCAACCATCTATCAAAGGACTTCAGTTGTTTCCACATCTTTACTTGTTTTTGACAGAATTAGAGGTTTGTAGGAAGCTGTGTTGGTCAGTAGGAAGGCCAAAGGGCTTTCTTAGTTTTGGGTACATTGACTGTGATGCATCTACCTGGAAATATTTGTATTTAAAAAATAAAAAGAGGTAGTTGTCGATGTACTACTGGACACCAGGTTGAGTAGGAAAGTCGAGATTTGAGGTAAGGTTCTCAGGATTGTTAAGAGTGTTAAGTAATTAAATCCTAACTCTAATATCTGTTGAAATTCAGGTTCCTTCCCCCATGAAATCATGGAAATCATCAAACAAACATATGAAAATAATTTATTTTAAAATGATGATAGTTTCATAAAACAATTTAATCTTAAAATCATAAACCATTACAATAAGAAATCATCACGTGTATACCATAACATAGTTACTTGCCACCAGTGTATCCTCCCCTGTTTTCCTATTATAGACTGTGCTTTGTTTTTAATGATTCTTCTCCTTGAGCCTCTTCACAGATTTGTCATTCCTTCTGTGGAATGGACAGTGGTCATTCACTTACATCTCGATGTAACTGAACAGCCTGGGGTCTAGCTGTTTGCCACCTTATAACATGAAGCTTTGTGGGAAAAGCAGTAGATTTTTACTAACAAGTTTCCCAATTTGCTGGGGCTGTAAGCATCCTGCTCAGAGCCGACCTCATCTGCAAAGCACAGAAATTCACCTTTTCCCAGAAAAATTAAAGTCCAAATCCATGCCCTGACGTTCCCCATTATTGCTCATTTGTAGCCCAAGCTTGTTACCCAAGGGGTCTCCATGCCTCCAGCTCCAAGGTCTCTCCCTACATTGCCTTGTGTAGCTCTTCTCTCTCTCTCTCTCTCTCTCTCTCCACTGCCCCCCACCCAGGGTCTGAGGTGTGCTGCCACATCACTCCAGATGGGTGTACAAGGGAAGCTCCATCCATGGGGCCCAGGATCCAAGGCTGCCTGCACCCCTGGGGCGGAGGAAGATTCCCTGCACACCCTTCTGTGTGCTGCTCCCAGCCTCCATGTGTTGCTCTCAGGGCAAGAGAATGGAAGCAGTCCAGGACCTGGGAGGCTGCACAGGGTTCCAAGGGCTGGCACTAGGTAAGGCACACATCCCAGCACGGGACTCTGTCTCCAACAGCTGGCTTCTGACTGTGCCAGGCCTAAGCCCCAACTGCTCCCAACTGCTCAGGGCAAAGCAGAGAGAGAGAGAGGTTTCCTCCAAAGTTCTGTTTTAAAGCCCCCTCCCCAAACCCCATGCGGTATGAAGTGTCCAGCTTTTAGACCAATGTGGATCATACCGGCCATGTTTGTCTTGCCCCTCTTCTGGCCAGTGTGTTCCACAGGCGACAAAGTCTCCAGTCACACAAGCACACAAACGTCTCAGCCTGGGGTGGGAGTGTCTGCCCGCACAGCTCATGCAGGCACTGTACAACCTCTTTCACAAGCAGCATTGATGCTTTGCAGTAGCCCCAAGGTGTGTGAAGGCTATTAGACCCAGCACTGGTTTTGTTCCAGTGCCCGCCTCTCTGCCCCTCCTCCAGCTGGCTGCTCCTTTTGTTGCTAGTAGCCTGATTGGGAAAGAGTGCGGTTTGTTTGCCTCAAGCAATCTCCCTTCTCCTCTCCCTTCTTCTGGCTCCTCCCTTCTCCTGGAATGCAGGCTGCCCTGCCCCCAGCCTTCTGGGTGATGGAGGGTAGCCTCTGGTGCTAGATTGGGGTTCCTCCCACCTCTGCTCCCCAGCAGTCTGGCCAGGGAACCCCATTACATCATGATCTATTAAAACAATAAATTTAGTCTGTTTCCGGGCAGTGACCTTATCAGACTATGCAAGAAAGCGAATCTAGCACAGTGACCACCAGGTTGAAGTTGTTTGATACATATTTGCCAAGTAAGTTGAATGAATAAATGAATGAATTTCAAATGTCCATGTAAAATGACCCCCCCATTCGCAGTTTCCACCCTTTGGTTTTCTATCCTGCAATAACCTTCACATCTACTTAGTTAGGCAACCTCTGCTCTTGTCACATTTTATAACTTGTTACAATTTAAAATTTGTATGGCATTACTTGCGCTAAATCTAAAAAATTGGAAACTCTTAGAAGCTTATAGAAAACGAGTTGAATAACTGTTCTTTTAAATTAGTTTCTGTATTTATAACTCACTAAATAATAACTTCTATTGACTATTCTCAATAAGACCTGTATTTTTAGAAAGCAATATTTTCCATTATGAACCACTACAACTCAACATTTTCATTATGAATACAAGTAATTTGATTAGGAATGTTCTATAAGAAAAAAGTTATGCTATATAAATTTATAAGAAACATACATATGTAATGCATCTCTTTACAAAAATCAATATTAATATACAATTGCTTTGGTAAGTAATATCTGCATGGCTACTATAAAAGTACCTCATGGATATAATGTATGTGCTGATATACACAAATATGTGGATGAATAGATAGTAGTACTTTAATTTTATTCATTTTAGGCCATGCTTAATACAATTTAATTTAATTATTACATATAAAAATAGACATCCCTCCTGCTGTCTGAATATGAGTTTGCACTAAATTATAGCACATTGTGTATTTCACAGCAGAGTTTCTGGATTACATCTGTTTGAAGGAAGCTTTGCTCTGCAACATTATAGTTAGATAAGTTTGCTTGAAACTTACTATCTCTAAGGGTAGATTTCTTTGTCTCAAATGAAGAAAATAATTTCAATCTCATGAAATATTTGAAAAGATATGTCGGGGAGCTTTAACGCAGCCCCCCCAGTCTGCCACGGATGAAGAATAAGTCTACCAAGACATGATCTGCTTGGGGAGGAAAGGTGGCCGATCTCTCAAAGGAGAAGGGCCCAGAGCCTTTCCCTCCATGGGCTTTTATTAGGTTTATTCGCACAGGAATACAGATAAAGCTCATCAATCATTGTCAGCCAGTAAGGGTTAAACAATACATGATTTACAGAGAACTTTGAGGGCTTATTCTGAGTTACAGCCAATTAGTTAGAGGGCCATAAAACTTTAGGCGCCAGACTCCTCTCAGGTCCGGACCCTTATCTTTTAAGCCGAGGGTACAAATTAAGTAGGTTTCACAGGAATGTATGGATTTTTCTTAGGCCTGATTCCCCAGGGAATCCGCCCCTCCCAGCACAGGACTGCACTGCCCTCTGTTATTGCTTCAGGTTTAAGTCAGGCAGGGGAAGTAAGGCAGCCAAGAGATTAGGAGACTTCTCACAGACAGAATGAGGACTCAGGCTATTTCAAAGCCAAGGGGTGAGGGTCCATCACCCCCTTTTGCCACAGCCCCCCGAGTCCTTCCCTGAGAGCTTATCCCTGTTGACGAGAGCCTGTCTTAGCTTGATCCTCCCTTGAGGATTCTTACCCATCATTGGCTAACTGGCCAAGCTCAGGGCCAAGCAGGGTGAAGTGGGCAGAGGTGGCACTTCTGCCAGGGGATAAGCTTTGTCTCCTTAGTGGCTTATGGTCCCAAGTCTGACTCAGCCTTAACCATGGGGGGTTACAGCCTCTGAAACCAGGCAGGGCGGTTCCCAACAATGATATAAGAATGCACAATAAGCTTATAATTAAGGATATGTTTTCAGAGCTGAATTATTAGGACCTATTGTTATTATTAAACAGACCTGCTATTTATTGAATGGCTTTACATTATTTCTATTCCCAACATCCTAACCTTCAATTAATCTTATCTTGCGGAAGAAGAAATTGAGGGTCAGAGAGACTGATGACTTCCAGCGACTATATTAAGTAGCATTCAAATCAAAGACTGATTTGAACCAAAGAATTATTTTTTTCTCCATGTAATTTAATTTTCTGAAAGTAGTATATATCTGCATATATTATTTCATAATTTTATTAATTCTAACTTGGGCTTGAATAGTTATTTCCCACTACTTCTTCCAGTAATTCACTCTTTTTTCTCTTGTATTGCCGTTTTCAACTTCTCTCTATCTAGTACTGTTTTCCGTATGTGGAGTTAAATTAATTTAATATTTTAGCATAAATTTTGTGGCCTTTGACAAGAAGTTATATTGAATTCAGAAAAACAATAATAGAAGGGCAAAGAGAAATACTTTAATATTCACTGATTCAATTCTTAATTTTCTGTGCCCTTGGTGTTTGCATTGGTTCTTCCTTCGAGTACTGAGTTAGCTGTCTTGTTTGCTGTGATCAGTGACTTTTGTGTGGTTTGAGTGCTTTTGACGCAGCTGTCAAGCTTTTCCCCTGGAAGAATCTACTAATCTCCTTCGTAGAAAAAGCAAGGCTCCTGGTAATGTTCTCTGCTTCTGCATTTACTAGTATTGAAACTGTACTCTCTTGTTCATTGAACGTGACCATTTCATAGAATCTCTGAATGATATTTTATTAATAGATTTTAAACTGAATTATTTCAGAAATAATTTAATTAGTCACTTAAAATAGCCAGTATGTATCTGCATATATATTAAGAGAAAATGGAAGGCTATGTTGTTATCGCAGGATTATCATTCTAGTTTATAGTGGATACTAATGCATTTCCAAAACTAACATTGTGGAAATACCTTCATACACTTAGAAATAGTACATGTATTATTGTATTTTATTAAAAAATATGAAGTATTGAAGAAATAGACTCCAATTTTTTTTACATTACCTTATTTTAAACTGCACTGCCCAGTACAGTAACACATAGAAACAGTAGTGGGCACTTAATTGAAATGTGGCTAGTGCGACTGAGATAAGACATTTTTAATTTTATTTAATTTAAATAAATTTTAATGTATAAACTGAAGTCATGTAAAATATTTTTTCTGTTAATGCAGCTATTATTTTTCTAGGACTTCATTTTATTTTAGCTGTTGAAAATTTAATGTTCAAATTGAAATATGCTATAAATTTAAAATGTACATAGATTTGAATTCTTAATATAAAAACATAATGTACATTACTTTATCAACAGTTTTTATTGACTGTATATAGGGATAATAATTTTTTAAAAGATTTTATTTATTTTTAGTGAGAGGAAAGGGGAAGGAGAAAGAGAGGGAGAGAAACATCAATGTGTGGTTGTCTCTCATGTGCCCGCTACTGGGCACCTGACCAATAGCCCAGGCATGTGCCCTAACTGGGAATCAAACTGGCACCCTTTGGTTCACAGGCCTGTGCTCAATCCACTGAGCTACATCAGCTAAGGTGGGATGGTAATGTTTTGAATATTGTTAAAATTTACATAGTATCCCTATTAATTTCACCTGTTCTACTTTTGTAGTGTGCCTACTAGAGAATTTAAAATTGCTGTGGCTTGCATAATTTCTAACTAACAGATATTATACTATCATTGATATAAAGAGACCATTGATAAACCATCTCCCAACTTCAGTCAGACTTTTCAGGGCTACACATTTATACAAAAAATAATTTCTGGAAATTATCTTGTGGCCATCCTCTATGTTGAGAATTCACCCCTTAAAATAAAATAATGTATTATAGTCAAATGAAAAAGTAAATACGACCAATTCTTTCCCCTTTCCCCTGAGCCTTTCCCTATTTCTATGTCAGAACAATAATGCAAGCTTAATGAGCATGGGCTAAGGACACTTCATTATCCACTGGTTCCATGGGAATCCCACAGACATGGAGGTTGGCTAGCTTTTTAACTCATAATGCAGAAACCATTTTAAATTAATAATGGAAAATAATTGTATTCAGGTATTCACTAAAATGTAAAGAATAAACATGTTTCACAACATATCTATATCTAAATTCATTATAAAACTATAAAATATTACAGTAAATGAAAACAAGAAAAGTTATGGCAAGTTGGAAATTATTTTCAAATATATGGTGATGGCTTTATAACTATTTTTTAAAGAAAACTAAGTATTTCGCAATGATGTTTATTGAATGTATAAGGTAAACCAATCCATTAGATTATATCTACTTTAACAAGTTTGTGGACTAATTAATATGTATTTACTACATAATTTTGATAAGATGATTCATTTTATTTTTTTAAAGATTTTATTTATTATTTTGAGAGAGAGGGGAAAGGAGGGAGAAAGAGAGGGAAGGAAACATCAATGTGTGGTTGCCTCTTGTGCACCCCCTACTGGGTACCTGGTCTGCAACCCAAGCATGTGCTCTGACTGGGACTTGAACTGGCAACTCTTTGGTTCACAGCCTGGCACTCAATCACCTGAGCCATACCAGCCAGGGATGTACATTTTATATTAATATCTTTATATTAATCAGCATTTATTATGATCTGCTTTTAACTAGTAACTCTGTTAGTTATCATTGAGGCATGCTTTAGAAAATACAAATCGTATATCGGAAGCGATTTCTTTTGGCTTAATGAAAATGACCATGCTATCATTTCACCTTAAAACATGAAAAACTTTATAGTTTTGCTGCATATGCTGCAAAACTAAATTTTAAATAGACAGATTATAACTTTAATATAACAAATGATATTTAATTTTGACCTAGGATACAACGTGTAAAACTGGACGCTTGATTGAATTCTCAGGTTTGACAACTCAGTTAGCTACTGTTACAATAAATCAACTTAGTTTCAGCATCAGTAAGTGAATTTGAAATGAGCTGAAAAGAGGGAAAACACAAAGGCTCATCTCTACCTGGGGTAGAACAGCCTTCAGTTGCGAAGACCTTCCAATAACACATACTAGGCCATGGTGCACCTCATTTTGGTTTATGTACATTCTTCTGAAACATGTTATAGAATTTTATAAATAAATCATCAAGCAGATAAAAATGGGGCTTATTGAATTCATCAAATGAAATAAAATTAATTTTTACATTATTCTGTAATTAAATTTATTGGGGTGACATTGGTTAATAAGATCATACAGTTTTCAAGGGTACATTTCTATAATAATACATGATCTTTGTGCCCACCACCCAAAGTAAAAAACAAAAGCAAAACCAAAAAGAAAAAAAATCAACTCTTTTAGAAGTGTAGGGAAGAGGCGTCATCAAACAACTACCAGGCTAAACTATTTTTATGCAATGTCACTAATAAAGTTTGCCTATTCAGTTTCTTGATTATGTCGGCATAAAATGGTGAAGCACATATATCATGCCATATGCCCATTAGATCTAATATGTATCCATGTGTGTGTTTGTGTGTGTGTGTGTGTTTGTATGCATGTTTAAGATTTTCATGACTGCCTGGAGATCATTCTTGATGGTTGTTATGGTAAAAATATTGAATGTTGTACCTTTATAGGTAAATATTTTGGAGAATAATACATTGAATGGGAGGTATATGTTACTGCTCTATTTAATTGCTGTTTCAAGTGGAATGTAGAATCGAAAGTAATCAGAAACCAGAGAGGTCCTGAACCAAAACTCAGTAGATTCACTGATGTATAATTGAAATGATTTGTGTTTACTTCTCTGTAAAAGACAATATGTTATCTTTATGAATTTTTTGCAACACCCCCTGCTTGGAATAATACAAGCTGTCAACTGTATTTTTATCTAGAATAAATTTGTTACAAGAGAAACACAGTTCTTGCCAACACAATAAAAAAATTACAGATCAGCAAGTCTAGTAGCGTGCAAGCAGGGTTTATTAGTGATGCATTTTCATGGAAGAGAACAGGCCTTGTCAAAGTCAGGGACAAAGGCAAGAGCATCAGTTCCTTTGTCCTGAGGACTTACATAGTTGGCCGGATGGGGGTGAGAGTGTTACATATTGATTGGTGGGTAAAGGTGGCAGCATCTTCCCCTGGGAGAATGTGACTACCCAAACATAGTCTTGTGGGGGAGGGTCTGTTTCCCAGGATCCTTATCTTGTTCCAGGCCACATTGGGTCATCTTGTTGTAAAAAAAATACATGACAGGAGGCAATTAATTAAAGTTGAGACAGTTACCCAAAGTTATTTATGGGCTCTTTCTGTAAGCACTAGGGTTGTATTGTATGAGTAAAGTTAATATAAATAAAATTATATATATATATATATATATATATATATATATATATATATAACGATAGTGGTAGGCATGCCATTGGACAATTGTAACTTTCAGTAATGTATAAAATGTTAAAGTGAAAATCAGTATTATTAAATAAGAGTCTTCATCTAGTATGTTATATATAATTTATTTATAATATCAAATTGTTGAAAATAATTTGAATGTCATATATCATATTAGTTACATATAGTAGGTTATATACAAGAAAAATGGAATCTAAGCTCTTCCAGTTATTACCTGTGTGATCTTGAACTTATTATTTAAGCTCTTTGTGCTTCTGTTTTCTATCGTGTAAGAAGAGGTAGGTGGATATGTCAGGAACTTAATCATATGGCTTTTGTGATCCAAAAATAGTACTTTTCATTCCTTCTCTAACCAATCGCAAGATACACAGAAGGCAGAACTGAGGCCAAAATAACCTATTTATTTCTCATATGTGACATTACAGAATGAGGCTGATTTCTGTAGTCCAGTCGACAGTAATACTGAGTTTCCAATTTGGAGAGACATACCAACAATGTGGTAAATCTCAGTAGTCTCTCGGTGGGGGTCAGCTCATTCCCCCGTAAACTGATAGCATGACTGATAGGAATAGAAATGTGATCACCCCAGACTGGCTAGCTCCAAGTGGGAAGAGTGAAGTATAGACCCACTTACATTTTCACATTTTTTAAAGTTCAAGTGCACCAGTCAGGTACGTTGTACCTCCTCCCTTGGGGAATGAATGGATGATGAGCAAAACCAGTTCAGGAGTATTACTCACCTAGAACTCTCTTGTCTTGAAGGGAACATGACAGATTCAAACACACATGCATGTGTAAAATATTTCTTAGGTTATGTATAAAACCAATAATTATGGAATAAGTGAGATTTTAATTTTCCCTTAATCTTTTTCTGTATTTATAAATGATGTAAAGATGTTATTTTTATAATCATAAACAAAACACAGCCTCCACTTTGGAAAACATAAGTTAGATTGGGTGTGTACGAGATATGTATGTAGTTACAGTTTCTGCCACTTTCTATAATTATTTATAATTTTGCAGTTTCCATAATGTTTTTATTTAATATTATGGTGAGCAGTTTGCATGCACACACACACATATACATACATATCAGAAAAAGTCGGAGAGAGAAAAAACGGATTCTTTTTTACACTTTTCTAAAATATCCCACTCTTGATCTTTTGAGGTTCCACTATTGATTATCAGCAGGATGAAAGCTTGTAAAACTCTGTGAGCCATTGAATCTTCCCATCTGAATTAGCAGTAGGAGTAGAAACATGAATCATTCTGTTTCACATTCTGCAACGCCTAAGATCCTAGTTAGCATCTGGATTCTCAAAAGCCTGCCAGCTCCGCCTAAAGAGGTCCCAGGGTCCTCGTGCTCTCACAGTGCTTGTTATGAAGGTTTTGAAAATCATTCGACCTTAGTCCTTTGGAAGAGACAGAGAGAGGTGGTTACTGGAGCTGAGAACTCTTGGCTCAGGATTATTCAGAAAAACCAAGGATAGTCTCATTTTTCACAAGGGTCTTTGCGTTTGTTCCCTCTGGCAGGTGTGCTCATAGCACACTCATCGATGAGAATTCTCTTTTCTGAATGTCCATAGCATATAACTATGGGACCTTTCAAGTTTTCTGCATTTCTTGATTAAATACAATCTGAAAAATACTTTAATTGAATAAATATCAAATTACATACAATAAAAATAATGGCATTTAGTCTGGTCAAAGGAGTAATATACAATATATATGCAGCTTCTGACAGTCCTCTTCACAGTAGTAGGGTTTTTTAAAATTTTAAATACTTTTAAAATTAAAAAAAAAATTGCTAAACATTTTCAATGGAAGAATTTATCTCCCAGGTAATTGTTATTTAAATGTTCAACTGACTTTCATTTGAATTTTAGATCTATTATGTCATAGGTCAGTCCTTCCAGATGGTGACATTCTCTGTCACCTGCCTATCGGTTTCTGTAACCTAGTCCTGTGGATAGTGGTGTTATTGTTTCCCGATCTGATCAGGAAACTCATTACCTGTTCTACACAGTAGTTGAACGTTCTCATACTATCTACTGTGCTCACAAGTGTATTTCTGGTATTACAAATTACATTCTGTAATTGTGTGTCTTATCAACATATTTTCAGTAACTTGTCACTTTTCATTGATCCATAGGAAAACAAATACATCCACAAGCCCGTTGTAATACAATAGTAAATAAGGCATAGCATTTTATTTCAGTTGATCAACTAGAAACCAATTTCCATCCATGCAGAAACTACAGGAGTCTGGAAAACAGAGACGAAACAAAACAAAACACAAATTCCAGATTTCTACGTTTCTACATTCCAATAGTTTTGGAGAATCTCTAGCCATTTCCAAGTGACGCAGGGATACTTGTCAGCCTTTGAAAGCTCTGAAAAACATTCCTGAAGAAAGTGTTTTTTTGGTGTAGACTCAGGAAGTTTCCACAAAATATGGACAGTTACAAATAATGGTTAAGCTTTAATTTTTGACGTACTTCAATGACCGATGTTTAGATATCATTCTGGTTTGAACATCTTGCCCTCTAAATGGACTCAACGGTGCTAACTCAGAGAAACCAAACATAAACATGTTACAGGTATAAACTATTTCCTATCATCACACAGCATTTGCAACTTAACTCTACAACAGAAAATTGGCTATAATAGGGAGAAGGATTAATGCAACTAAATGTAGAAGAGAAAGTCATTAAATTAATAATATCCATGTGTTTAAAGAATTTTTACAGGCAAGGAAATGATAGTTCATGTGGAATGAAAGGTAAAACAAATGTACCTAGTGTGCATGGGAGAGTCCAGTTTATGCCTAATTATTGATGGATGGTCCAATATAATTGTTATTATAATTATTAATTATTATTAACTATATGACCACAGTAGCATTGATTGTGAAGGAATTGAATGCTTGTAAGAGAATGGGAAGTGAAGGGAAACTGCTAGTGTCTTGGTAGCAGTGGAGGAAAGAAGTCCCGAGTGCAGTTATAATACACAAAGCTGTGAACACACACCTGGCATTTGATTTATGAAACAGTGGAACCTGCACTGTTTGGAGGTTTGTCTTTATTGCCTGATCTTGGTGATATCCAAGGATGTTGCTCCTGCTGCTTCTCTCATGAGGTGCTCCTGATCTCACCCCTCAAACGCAGGTCCTCCCATTCACTTTTCTTTGAGGACAATTGATTTTCTTATGTATTTCCTCTGTGCTAACTTTTCTTACCGGACAATACTATTATGTTCTTCTGCCTATAATTCATTACAATGATTGCCATCCCTTAAATAAAATTCAACAATGATACATAATCTGTACTGTGGACGTTAGTGTCTTCCATGAGTTGGTCAGAAATTCTCCAGCATTTTGTACCTTTACCCACCAACAAAACCCCTTCCATCCATCTGCTGAGCATAATCCGTGTCTATTTTACCTGATATGGATTTGTCCCAGGAAAACTTTGCTAGTGCAAAGAAATCCATAACTCTCACTGCTCTGATGAGATAATTTCTAAAAGTTTAATTTGCCCACAGATAGCTCTACAACATCTAATAATTGACTAATTACTTGGTCAAGCTCTAGTAATTTCATTTTTGGTATTTCTTGTCATCTTAACTGGAATAAATTTTGGGAATGAGTGATTAAGTTTTGGGAATGCATAATATTTCACCCTAACAACGCATAGAGGCAAAAATTAACATTACTTCAACTGACATTTCTATTCCATTGTCTTCTATCTCTTATTTTTAATTATGCTAATGCAAATTCCTTTATTAGCACTTAGCATCAGAAAACTAAATTTTAAATTTATTTCTGCTAGCTAATCAGTAGAAATATTTTAAAGATAATTCTTTATTTTGAACAAGGCTTTCTTTGTGAAGTTGCTGTTGATTCTAATTTGGTTGAATTGGAAAGGTCTCTTCCAAACTACACAGTTCATTTAATTGGTTTTGATTTTCAGGGCCTCCACTGTAGTTGTTTTTCTCTCTGGACCCATTGGCCCATTCATTTGTTCTCTCTTTTCTTTCCTCTGTCTTTCTTTCTTCCATTTTTTCTTTCTTCCTTTCTTCCTTTCTTCTTTCTTTCTTTTTCTTTCTTTCCTTCCTTCTCTGCCTCCCTCTCTCTCTCTCTCACTCTCTCTTGCTTTCTCTCTTTTTTTGATATATCTTTGCATGCCAGTGTTCTAAGGGCTCAGCAAATACCATTGAAAAGAAAATAGGCTGGAAAGTAAACTAACATCCAAGTGAAACTTGCTGTTGGTGATGCAGAGGCAATAAGATAAATATAAATCCATTATGTAGTGTGTTGTAAGGTGGTCAATGATGTGAAAAGGGTACAACAGAGAGACAAGGATTCCGAGCATCATACAGGCAGAAGGGATACAATTTAAGTTGATTGATGTAATTATCCTTCCACTTTTAGACCCTCTACTCCCACCTCCACATCACCACATTCTTATTCTTCCTGAATGTTACAGTTTCTGCCCATCAGCTCCCACCTCCTTCTTTGTCTGATCTTTTGATATCATTTGGATGTTGTAGGGTAAATAGAGTCAGTGGGCTCCCACACTCAGATGTCTGAGGAACCAAGATAAGCAATGTTCTCATGGCCTTGAGATTGGGTATGATAAACGGTTCCCATAACATTGAGTGGGCTCACATGTGAAGGATCTCAATGTGTTATAAACTGTATCCTGGCTCCCTGCTGTCTTTGTCTGTATTTAGTGTATAAGGGGGAAGGGATCCCCACAGGGGGACACACAGAGAAGGGCACTCAGCTTGAAGAATAAAGGCATGTCAGACATCCCCACAGCTCTGAGACTTTTCTCCCCTCTGCCTGAATCCTGGGTCCTGTCCAGCCTTGAGAGGTCACAACACAGATGTGTACTGTATTAGTTTGCTTGGGACACTATGAGAAAATACCACAACCTTCATGGCTTACGTTATTGAAATACATTTTGTATATTTCTGGAGGCTGGAAATCCAAGATCAAGGTCTCAGCATGTTTTGTTTCTCCTGAGGCCTCTCTGCTTGGCTTAACGATGATTGCTCTCTGTGTCCTCAAAGGGTCTTTCTGCTGTGTATGAGTATTTGTTATCTTTGTGTGTCTAAAGTTTTGCTTCTTATGAGGACACCAGTGAGGTTTAATTAGAACCCACCCTAAGAACCTATTTTACCTTAATCACCTCTTTAAACAACCTATATCCAAATTCACCATTCTTTGAGGCTTTGATATACAGAGGTTTTTGGCAGTACACAGTTCAGTCCATATCTGGCCCCTTCAGTATGCCGTCAGTTGCAGGGAATTTGTGCTGGCTAGTGTGGAACCACTGTCCAGTCAATTCTCTACAGGACGAGTAGTATAGTCCCTCTGCCTTTTTGAACTAAATTATTTATCTGTGTTTTTATTCCATTATATGTTTTAACATAATTTATTTCTGTTATATTAGATAGCAGATGGATTTGTGCAAGAACCAGGAGTCGGAGGGAGGACTGGACATTTTCTACATAGACAAAATAAAAGCAATGATTAAAAAAGATACCTTTATTTCTCAACTAATAGCTGACTGTGTGTTTGGTGACTACATTTAACTCACTATAGTTTCTCTGTTTACGGTTGTTTTCATGCTTTAGGTAAAAAAGAAGCTAATACATAACATTAGCTAAAACAATACATAACAATACAATACATAACAAAACAATACATAACAATAGCTAAACACTGTGATCAAGAACACAAATTGGAATGCATTAAGATTTTATTGTGCACAAAAAGTGAGCTAATACCATACATATAAATATTTTTAATCTTCACAATAACCACAAGAAATATTTGTAAAGTGTCACTTTTCTATCAAACAATGCAGTGAGATAAATGTTATTATTTCAGTTTACAGATAGATGATGGAAGTGAAGTGTGGGATCTTAATTACCTCCAAAAATGTCATAACTTTAGATTCTTGAAAATAAATTTGAGCCCAAATGTATCTTATGTTAGAGTTTCAATACTTAGCTGTGGTGCAATGAGTTAAAAGATTAATTTCTAACACATTTTTGATTCATCCACCAAAACGTTATCAAATTGACAAATATATTTTAATAGATATCACCATGTAGATCCAATTATTTTATTTGTGTTGTTTCTTCTCTCATTTTGCAATGATATCCACTTTAGACATCACTCGGTAGAAGCCACACTCTACCTTCCACCGAAAGAAAATAATAAAACACTTGAGACAATTTATGGAGTTCAGATATTGGAACATTTTGCAAGTGTACCATCATATTACGTTGCTCTTTTCAGTATCCATCCAGGAAGGCAATTTTGCTTTAGTGATTGGGGTCACCACCTAGGGCTGGCAGGTTCTCCTCTCCCTTTTCCTCTCTACTTTTTTCATACTGACTCTTCAAAGCCAGGTATACTTTAGTGTTGATTTTCTATATTTGTATAAATACCATTAGAATACAGCTTCAATATTTTTATTCACAGATCTTTAATGGCTATATGCAGAATATGTTCTTTAAACTAAAATCCTCCATTCAGGCATGTAACTAATTTTAAAAATACATTAAAATAAATCATATTTATATGTGGCTTTATAAACATGGCATTAATCATACCTTTATTTCCAATTAACGGTAGATTGGATCTATCCGCTCACATTTTTGCTGCATATGTCTTGCTGTATATGACTGTTTTAGTATGTAAGTTCAATCTGTCTAGCATTCCCTGAAATCATAAATGTTTTATACTGTTTTGGTGAGAGAGAGACAGAGAGATGGAGACAGAGATGATGATGATAACATAATAGCTCTTTAGCAGAAGCTGAAGTTGATATTTGTCACTATTAGGAATTATTCATCTTCAAAGTGCCACAAAATGGGTAGGTAGCATATTCTTTACCAGATGATAAAAATAAGGGGCATCTATAGTTATGGGATCTAGCAATATGTTTGTAAATATCTATATTTGACAACTATAACAAAAACTAGGTAGTATTAGAAAAGTAATCCATTTTTCTCTAGAATCCTATATTGTAAGATGATTGATATTTTACAGTTTTTAGTTTTATTAAATAAATCAATATTGAATAATTTTGAACACAATCACTAGGTGTGCCCTGAGATTAATAGCATTTAATAATAGTACATTTGTGGAGAAGGCTGGAACTGGGAAGCATGTTTTATGTGTGTGTACTTGTATAAATAAGCCATTGTGGTGTTCACGAGGTCTTATTTGGAGATTTCTTAGTAAGATAATAACTTTTCTATTGTTTTTATATTAAAACAAGGTTATCTCAACCCCTTACTTAATGATTTTTTTACTAGGACGATCTCAGGCTGAATCACAGGCCCTGGTACTGAGAGCCACGTGGTCTCTCCTTGCAGATTCCGCTCCCCGCCCCCTGCCCCCCACCACCCGGCTCAGGTCTCACTCCCCTCCTGGCGGCAGGATCTCAGTTCAGTGTGAATGAATGCAGGAGGACGTTGCTGTCAGACTCTATCGCATATGCATTTTAGTGTAATTAATGCCAGAAAGTGTTAAAATTACACCCATATTGAATTCCCAGTATGTTTTATGGTTTTACAAACATTAATGGAACGTTGCAAACATTTGTTTTCTCGTTTGAAAAATTGATAAAATTATACAGAACTGCTGAGATGAATATGAAAACATAACAGAAGATAATATATGTTAAATAGCATAACCCACACCTAAATCAGTGCTTGGGCCTTATAAGGCTGCCCTGCCTCCTGTCCGGAGCCTGTGCCTTCACAGGAGAATGGTTATGTGTTTAAAAGAGTTAACGTAGAAGTGCGTTAACTTGTTGAAGGAGGATAAAGAGTTTGTGATCTCACACAAAAAAATGATGATTGCATTCTCAGTATAAGGAGCAATGGCTGCTAACTTAAAGGATTCAATTAATGATTGAGAAGTGACTATATTAGAAAGTAATAACTTGCAAACCTTAATATTAGTTGGCTCCTCTGAGTCATATAGCATCCTTTACTAGTAAGTTGGTTTTTCATGAGAAACATTCAGAACAATTTTATAAAGTCTTAATTCTCCTTTTTAATTTTTATCTTTAATTTTACTTTTCCCCATATATATTGAAAAATATAGAAAAGATAGACTATTATGTACATTGTGGTTTTTGTTGTGATATTTTTTAGCTCAAGCAAAACATTTTCTTTTATTCATTGCTCAACATCTTCGGTTGTCTTCAGTCCCAAATACAGTCCCACAAAATTGTTCTATGTAAAATAACTATTATCTTCTGTATTTATTCAATATTTTAATGATACCATTGATTTAACGTTTTAATATTTTCAGATAGCAATAACAAAGCTTGAGATATCTAAATAGAGTTCACTTTCACATTGACAGCCTACAATGAATTGATATGAAGATGTGTCTACACTAAGAAAAGAACTAACCCAGAATGATTTTTCAAGCTAAAATAATGTGTTAAATATATATTCTCAATTTTTGTTGAGAATTATATTTATACTTACGTGTCTTAGTTTGGATAAAAAGAATCAAGCAAAAATGAATAACTTACAGATTCACATGTATGAATTATTGTAGATGATGGGGCTCAGTATCTAGCATTCATATCCGAGGTGTTCTTTTTCAGTACAGTGCCAAAATTCTATTGGCAGACAAACATTATAATATGTGAAAGCTCTGCTCAGTGTGGCTCAATGTGTTAGGTGGTCATCAAGCAAAGCCAAAGTTCCCCAGCTGGATTCCCAGCCAGGGCACACGCCTGGATGGTGGGCCCAGTCTCCAGCTGGGGTGCACTGGGGAGGCAAATGATTGATGTTTCTCTCACACATCAATGTTTCTCTCCCTCTCTCTTTCCCTCTCTTCTCCTCTGTCTAAAAATAAATGCATAAAATATTTTAAATAGTAAATAAATAGTCAAAAGGTGACAGACACCTGTCACTTTCTCATAGAGGGAGCTCTGTTACACTAGGGAGGGAATTTACCATTTCAGAAAGAGCAAACTTTGTGTCTTGTTCCATGTGGCCACCACTGTAAGCACATGGCCACCAGTGATGTGCACAGACACCTAAAGGAACACTGTGCTTTCTCTTTTAGAACACCAGGGAAACATAAATAAATGCCCCTGCCGTATGCACAATTTTGCCACCCACTGTTTCAATTATGTACTGTCAACCGTGGTCTCAGAATATTAAATGGGGCATTCTACCACACTTTCTCTCATTGTGTAGGCATTGTAGTATCTCATATTATCACAGGAAGAAAAAAGGTAAGTGAAGTAGAGTAAGGTACTTTGAGAGAGAGAGAGTGAAATGAAAGAGAGAGAGAGAACCATAACATTTACATAACTTTAGTACAGTATATTGTTATAATTGTTCTATTTCCTTATCAATTATTATATAAATGAAGCTTTAAATGTTATCATGTAGGTATGTATGCTTAGGGTGAGGACACAGTATATATAAAACCACTTCCCTGAATTAACTGGTTCTTCAAACTGAAATAAGACCCATGACTTATTGACATAAAAAGTACAATACTGTGCTGAAAATTACATTGTGCACTGCTGTGATTCTTGTTAATATTTACATTTTTGCTATCAATAGTTTAAAATTACCAACAGATTAAGACATTAATGTTTTTATTCATCTCATATTTGGAGTTCATATTTTCATATTCACAATGCAATACTTTCTATTTACTGCATAAAAGTTTAGTTTCTCAGTCTTAACTAAAGATACATGTTTCTATTTATAAGTTGGGGTTATATAATGAGCAACCTGGATGAAGCTTCTTGTCACCTATTCATTGGTAACTTTTCTGCAACATAAACTATGTGAAATACATCTCAAGAAATTTGGGGAAAAGAGGAAATACACATAGACAAATAAATATTACCAAATGTATTCACTAATGTCCATGTTCTTTACTCAGACAGAGGGAATTTAGGTCCTTATTCAGTGTAAATTTGTACTCCTTTTAGACATCGTCATGATGATTATGTTTATTTAATACAAATTGAAGACAAATGTGAAAATTTAGGTTTTTAAACACAGTAGTAGAGGTACCTCTCTAGTACCTCTACAGAAAGAAAGGCTAGGAAAATAATCAGAAGAAGATTCTAAAATGATATCAAAAGAACAAGTAAGAAAGGAAATAATGGAAGGGACTAAGGGAAGGAGGAAAGAGAGGGAGAAAGGATGAGAGGGAGAGAAAGAGAAATGTTTTTAAGATAATTTTTCCCTTGTGAATTTGTGTCTTTTAAATTGTTTATGGTTTGGTTCATTAGATTAGATTTAAGTTCTTATCTGCTTTAGTCACCATTTTATAACTAGAAACTAGTACATTGTTGAAGCACAGTAGATATATACATGTAATCTGTTGAGGGTAGACAGATGGACGCCAGCTGGCTGCATGGATGAACTGCTGGACTTGCAGGTTACACTTAACTGTTTTTCTTGCTACTTTTTGTCATTCAGTGTGTGTGTGTGTGTGTGTGTGTGTACGCGTGCTTTCTTTGTCCCTGGCATAATTATCCACTGTAAGTAAAACAAGTCTCAAAAAAAGGTATGAATTTTACAAACTTTTTATGAATGTAGTTTTAGACATTGGTGTCTATTCCCAAACAATGCTGAAGCTAGCATAGCCCCTCCCTGTCCTCTCACTTCTTAGTCTAAGAGGTTTACTGGGAAACTTATGCTACTTAGAAAATTACTCCATGTTAGGACACCTAATAATATTTTTAAAAATCTGTGTATAAAGTTAATTTGATTATTAGATTAACATTGTCATTAATGTTGCTTTAGATATATTTGTTAAGTGCTATTGTTATTGATATTATCATATATGAAGTGCCCTTCAGAAGTTAATTCTTCATACAGTTTCCTCCTTCTCTGGATATTTGTTTGTTTAGTTTAACATCATCTGGGTTGATGATTCTTAGTTCTCAAAAGACTAGTTTATACTGAATTTATCTAAAGCATATTGGAAAGAACTAGAAAATTCAGGAATGTCTTCAGTGATTCCATAAGATATGTGAGAATCTTCAGTCACTGTGGTTCGTTATAAAATACCAGGGACTTCCTTGGTTGAATTCAAACCGCAGGGTGTCCCTCTAATATATTCTAGTCCAGACTTCCACTGCAGAGACCTAACTACCTTAGACCATGAGAGACCTCAACCTATAACTATTAGCCTTACGGAGCTCTGGCTAATCATTTTATTCACTCAACAGATACCTCCCTTCAAATTCAACCTCTGAATAAACTCATTCAACACTGACTTTGCTGTTTCTTTTGCAGATGCATGCAGAACTGAATCTCGGTTGAGACAATTGCATACAAAGAGAGGGAGTGCAGATTACTGAGTCAGACAGATCTTGCTTTTGAAGTAAAATACTCAAAGTAAAAATAGTACTTTTGGTGCAGTGATGGGGAAAGAGCTGGAATCTGGAGATTTATAGAGCATTTCAAACTAAGGGAACAGCATATAAAAAGGCTGCCACAAAAAAGGAGGGCGTGGATTTAGGGCCTGATGGCTAATGTGTGCTTTAGATTCTATCTTGATGGAAATGGGAAGACACTAAGTTGGTTTAGTGATGGGTGTGATATAATCAGTGTAAATTTCTAAGATATCATTTTGGCTGGAGTGAGGAAATGGATTGGAGAGTGACTAAAGTGGATGCAGGAATGAAAACAGGAGTCTAATCATAAACAATACAATATCCACAGCAATACTGCCATGTATACTTGTATTTAACGTTTGTCTTTTAAATATCACAGTGATCTACTGATGACGTTCTATTATTATTCCACTTTGACTAAATAGGCTTAACATATAAAATATCTTGTCCAAAGTCTCCTAGACACAAAAATGTTCATATGATAGAGTCCAGATATACTTTCAGACAAATTAGTTCAGAGAAAAACAAAACAGAAAAAAAGCAACAAAAAAAAATTCAAAATTTATTACTGGATTGAACTCTGTTGGGAAACCCTAAAAAAGCGAGAAAAAAAGCATATCAAAGTTACATATCACTTCGTAGTTATAAATCATAAAATTGTTGGAAATCAATTACATTTTCCATAATGTTTACAAATAACATTTCCCTAGGAAAAATATGCGGATGTATGTGTGTGTAATCACCACACAAATACGTTCATTGTTAACGGCTCAATTGAAATTCCTCCCATTACCAGCAGGCTTGATTTCTAAACCTTATTTGTGATCTTTTCATTCATGTGATTTTTTGCATTTTTTCTTAAATCACCTTGTAACTCTTCCAGAACCCAGACCTTTGCTTTTGCCACTAATAATTTTGTTTCAGGAAGCCATTTAGCTTAATGAGTGAGTGCACAGACTAGACTTAGACACTTTCAGGATATCCAGTCTTCTGATCTTGCAAACACTATCTTCTCTATACCTGCTTCTCACTGAATGACAGAAATTATCAATGCCACTGTCCTCGTGTATGTGGAAAATGCATGTAAAGTCTTTTAGAACATACCTGGTATATGCCAAGCACTCACTAAATGTTGGTTATTGAATGCTAGCTATTAGAAAATAGAAGCACTCTTGTATTCCTGTCACCTACACTCATGTGCACCTTTTCCCTCATTATTCTTCTCTTCCCACGGACATGAATCCTTTCTCCCATCAAATGCCAGGTGTGAACTCACTCCTCTGAACCCCATCACTTCTCTTGTTTACAAAAGCTCCCCTCCTTTAGGAATCTTCTGTGAACTGTACTTTCTCTCCTCTGTTTAATGGAATCTTCTTGTCATTAACATGTGAGCATGTTTATTGTCTTCTATGTTAAAACAAGCATAACATAATTCTCGACATTCTCAAGTTACCTCCTTATTTCCTGATCTTCATTTTAGGCATGTTTTAGAAAGGTTTGTTAGTAGATTATTCTCCATGTTCTTGAATCCCGGTCACAAGTGGTGCCACTCCCATCAGACTGCTTTACCCACCACTTGTCAAAACACGGTCTTCTCATTTCCGTCTTGCCAGACTCCAAGCCTGCCTCCCATTGCTCCATATTCTGGGGACTAGCAAATATGCATCTCTGCCTTACCTTTTGTCTGGTGTCTATGCTCACTTATAAGCTGTTTAATTGATATCATTACTTGGAAAGATGTCTCAAACATATTAACCTTGTGCAATAGAGAATGTCTGATCCACAATCCTCCTCCATCCTGCAGTCCATAAATTGTTCTACCCACCACATGACTCTTCAAGAAGGATCCTAGCCATTATTCTTGCTTCCATTTCCTCATGACAGCTCCTCCCACTTCTACTACCTCCACACCCTTCAGAAAGTATCCTCCTTCCTCTTTTACTCTCCAAAGAATAAACCCCTCTGATCACTACTTCTTCACCCTTCATTTAGGCCAGCATAATATGTTGCATGAATTGATACCATAGTTTTCCAATTCATTAACACTCCTGCTATCAAAGCCATTCCAAAACATTCTCCACAAATTTGGAAGAGTGATCTTAAATTATACGTCTGAACTTGTCATTCTTCTATATCTATCATAACAGTGGTTTACTGCCCTTAAGCTTCATGTATGAGTTCTCAACACATTTGGTGTGGTGTCTAGTACAAGTAGATATATTTTGTAGGTGTGAATGAGTGATTTCAATTATTTTATAATCACTTTTAGAAGTAGGGCTATGGAGAATGGTCCCATAATGCTAGATATAAACCTTAGCCCTTCTACCTACTGGTCGATTCAACTCTATGGGCTTCAGTTTCCTTATCTCTAATTCAGGGGCTTTCACCCTTTCTCATCTCACAGCACATGTAAAGTAATCACTAAAATTCCATGGCACCGAAACATTTATTACACTTTTTTGCTGATATGACAAAAATAGGATAATTTTGATTCATTCATACTAGGTGGCTATTGTGGCTCTTGTCATGTTTTTACTTGACGATCTAAGGGAAAAGAGGTCAGTGCCCCAAGTTAAACAGTCAGGCATTGCATGTGGTTAAAAATGCTTGCAGCACACTGGTTGAAAATTACTCCTCTAAGATCATAACAGTAGGTATGGCAAAGTTTGGTAAAATAATTAAAATAATTAAATTAACAGAAAAATCCATTGGCAAATGATGGTGCTGATGATAATGATGATAACGGTCCACCGATTTGTCTGGATGTAAAATTTTTATCCATGTTGTTTTAAGCAGAGACAGCATTGACTGCTTATTGAGGAAATCTTCTAATCAAATCTCAATTTTAAAAGATTTTAATAAAAATCAGAATTTTCATATCAAAATGATATTTTATTTTTCATTTAGTGCCCTAGGGCATTTATTTGCTTCTCACTTCCAACAGCAAATGATTTCAAAATCAGCGATGAGCACCGGGTTTATTATAACCACATAAGCAGACAGTACAAGAAGGTCTTGGCAACTCATGCACGGCAGAGAGTGGCGAAGTGCAGCACCTGATGAGATACTTTCGAAGTATAAACAGCCATTTTATTTGATTTCCCATCTCACCTTTTCAGATCTTTGCCCTGGACCTCTTTTCACAGTGGAATAAGGCCACGCTTGTAGTGCTTTATTCATCAGAAAAGAGGACTTAGTAACATCACATTTCACAGTAAGCAAACCAAATAAAGAAATTGGAAACTGGCATCTCCTAAGAAAAGAACAACAATTTACCTCCACAAAGATGTTAAGTGAGTCATCATTTTCCTTTTTATTGGGATAACATCTGTCTAAATTGCATTTCTTTCTTGTTGCTGGTTGCAATTAGTATAGGATATTTATAGTGACATTTGAGAGACAAATACTGCCAGCTTACCTTCCACACCCCTGCATATAACAGCCAAAATAATTTGGATTCAATTCAATAGTGACTACATTTCTTTTCTTTAGTTTTTTTTCAGCCACTTAAGCCCACATTAGGGTTCAAAAGACCCTCAGTACCTCCTCCCAGCCTCCATCCGAAAGAAAAAAAATCAATTTTCTGGTATTTCTATAGCTCTTTTTTGGTTTCCATAGCAGTCAAGGGCAAGCTGAGAAGGAGAGGGAAAAAAAAGAGATTTATTTCCAATGCTAGCAAAAGCTGAGTCCCAAGATAAAAGAAAAAGGCAAGCATAATGAGAAAAGAGAAAGTAAAAAAAAATAAAGCAAACTCCTATAGATCTGAACTAAATATGACCTTTGTTCTGAAAACCCAAAGAGTCATAAATTATAAGAGAACCAAGGACATCATCCATGTCGCTGTAGCTCTACCTACTGCTTGACTAGGGAGCTGAGTGACAATACACAGATGGAGGGCAATGAATTTATGAAGGTGCGTGCCAGATCCCAGGGTAGGGCTTGAAATGCGCGCTTGCTCTTGGCACGAGAACTGAGGTTTTGTTGCTCCGATGCCAGGACTGCACGCTCACACTCTGCCTGTTTTGTGCCAGAGTTAGAGGCTCAGATTTGAAAGCTAAAATTTATCAAGTTTTAGCACTGCCTCTCCAAAGCCGAACGGTAACAGATAAAAAGGTACATTTTTTTCCTTCAATTTAAAAGGAGGACTGCCACATTAAAAAAAAAAAAAGAAAAAAATCACTCTCCTCCAAAGACTTTGATATGAAATATTTCTTTGTCAATGAGTGCATCAAAAAGATGCTAGAAAGCTTTTTTTTATCTGCTTCATTTTTTCATCAGATTCCAAAGTCTTGTGTCAATTTCCTCAGACTTTTAGATTTAGTTATATAATTATTTTCTCTGTCCTAGACATTAGTCATATCCCTTGAACTTAAGAACTTCTTTAACATAAATAGTAAGTCATTCAAAGAAAAATTAAGGAGACTATTTAGTTTCTAGCCAGTTTTTCAGAAATGTGATTCAGTTGTAATTCAAAACCTCACTATTTCATTTTGTCTTGGTAGCACAAAACTGTTTTCTCATTTTTCGATACTGAAGCTCTAATGTGGATACATCATACTTACAGTATAAAAGGCTATAGAAACTTATTCTCTATAGTAAGAAATGCTTATAAAGTGCTCACAAGTTACATTCCTGAAGTTTTAAACTCCATGTCAGCATTTCTCATTTCCTTCTTCCACCATAGAATCATCCAAAGAACAATATAAAAAGGACTATTGCCCTGGCCAACCCCAAACCAATTAAATCAGAATCTCTGAAGGTAGTGCTTAGGCATAGATGATCTTTAAAGCTCCCCAGTTGATTCTAATGTATAGTTGGAGTTGGGAATCCTCTTGTATATAAAGGTCTATCCTTCGTTTTTGTGAAAGCAAAGCAAGGAAGTGCTGAAAAAGCAAAACCAAGTAAAGAATAATCCTAAACAAGTGATCTTAAAGAATATACATTACCTTTTATTTATTTTTATTTTATTTTATTTTTATTTATTGAATTTGTTGGGGGATATTGGTTAATGAAATAACTTAGATTTTAGGTGTACAGAATAATTCATCATCTGTATATTGTATTGTGTGTTCACCAACCCAAGTCAAGTCTCCTTCCATCACCATTTATGCCCCTCATGCCCTCTTCTACCTCAGCCCACCACCCTTTCCCTCTGGTAATCAGCATATTATTATTTGTCTAAGAGGGTTTTTGGAGGTTTTAGGGGTGTTGATTAATCCCTTTACCTTTGCACCAAACCACTCCACTCCCCTTCCTGTCTGACAGCTATCAGCCTGTTCTTTGTATCTATATTATTTTTCTATTTTGTTTATTAGTATTTTTTATTCATTAGATTTCACATATAAGTAAAATCATATGGTAATTGGCTTTCTCTGACTGGCTTATTTCACCTAGTATAATGTTCTCCAGGTCCATTCATGCCTTTGCAAAGGATAAGATTTTCCTCTTTTTTTTTTTACAGATGAGTAGTATTCCATTGTGTAAATGAAATGAAACTTTTTTATCTACTTACCTACTGATGGACACTTGGGCTTCTTTCAAATCTTTGGTATTGTAAATAACACTGAAATGGACATAGGGATGCATACATTCTTTCAACTTAGTGTTTCCAATGTCTTAGTATATATTCACAGAAGTAGAATCACTGAATCATAAGAATCATAAGGCAGTTCTATTTTTAATTTTTTGAGGTAACTCCATGCTGTGTTCCACAGTGGCTGCACCAGCCTGCATTTCCACTAACAGTGCACAAGGGTTCTTTTTCTCTGCATCCTCGCCAACACTTGTTTGTTGATTTATTAATGATGGTCATTCTGACAAGTATGAGGTGATATGTCATTGTGGTTCTAATTTGTGCTCATCTGATGATTCGCAATGTTGAGCATTTTTTCATGTAACTATTTGTCATCTGTATGTCCTCTTTGGAGAAGCATTTATTCAGGTCATTTGCCCATTTTTAAACTGGATTGTTTGCTTTTTGGTGTTGAGTTTTATGAATTCTGTATGAATTTTGGATGTTAACTCCTTATCAGATGTACCATTGGCAAATACATGCTCCCATTCATTTTATTAATGGTTTTCTTTGCTGTGCAAAATCTTTTTAGTTTGATGTAGTCCCATTTGTTTATTTTTTGCTCCCCTTGCCAAAAGAGCTATATCACAAAAAATGTTATGAGAAATGTTTGCGATTTTACTGCCTATGTTTACTTCCATGATTTATATGGCTTAGCATCTAACAGTTAAATCTTTAATCCATTTAGAATTTATTATTGGGTGTGTTGTAAGAAAGTGGTCTAGTTCATTTTTTGCATGTATCTGTCCAATTTTCCCAATATCATTTATTGAATAGAATGTCTTTACCCCATTGTATATTCTTGCCTCCTTTGTCAAGTATCAATTGACCAAAAAAGCATGGATTTAGTTTTTGGTTCTCTATTCTGTTCCATTGATATACATCTCCATTTTTAAGCCAGTACCATGCTGTTTTGATTACTATAGACTTATAGTATAATTTGATAACAGGTAGTATGATTCCTGCAACTTTGTTTTTCTTTCTGAAGATTGTTGTGGCCATTTGGGGTCTTTTGTGGTTACATATAAATTTTTGGAATATTTATTCTAGTTATGTAAAACACAAAGGACACCCAAATTGGAAAGGAAGAAGTAAAACCATCACTATTTGCAGATGACATAATACTATATATAAAGAACCCTGAAAATTCCACAAAAGATTATTAAATTGATAAAGGAATTTACTAAAGTAGCAGGATACAAAATCAACATTCAGAAATCGGTTTTATTTTTATAAAATAAAGAGAATGACCAGAAAGAGAAACTAAGAAATCCATCTCATTTATAATAGCATCAGAAAATAATACTTAGGAATAAATTTAACCATGGTTATAAAAGACATGTACTCAGAAAATTGTAAGACACTAAATAAAGAAATCTAAGAAGATGAAATAAGTGAAAGCATATACTGTGTTCATGAATAGAAAGAATTAACATCATTACAATTTCCATATTACCCAAAATAATTTGGAGATTCAACATAATTCTTATCAAAAGACTTTACCTTTTTAGTCACATGATATACTTTAGCAGCATGAGAAATAAGAATACTATAAAGAATCACCAGATTTTCTTGTTCAAACTTCACTTTGTGTTTCTTTTTTGTATATTTTTATAGGACCATTAGCATATAAAGAATATAATAACATAAGAGCTCCTTGTATGTGGAAAGGGAAACTGCATATGTGAGTATTGTCCTACAAACTCTCTACACAGTAAATCTGCAACTGGAAAATGGAATATAAAGTACCTTCTCTGCCTTGGTGTTTAACAAGGGCAGGAGGGAAACAGCACTCACTCAAATGCAGGAACAACATTCACAGGGGAAACTCAGCAGTAGGGCTCGTGTGGGTCCGTTCTGGGCAGCACACAGAGTTCCCACACAGGCATTTCAGATGGTGAGAGAGTAGCCTGCTCTGGAGCTGTGGGACTCTAAAGCTACACAATTAAGTAAATGTAGAGCTTTTCTGGTACTATCAGGGCTCTGACGTAAGAGCAGTATGGCATGGTAGATACCTGGTTCTAACCGTACCCTGACATCCCAGCACTAGAAGTTAGATAAAACACTAACCCCTCCCTTGGAATGATCAGACACGGGAGTTCAATCTTTTTGGTCAGAATATGTGATCTAGCCGACTAGTGGCAGTGTTTGCTATGTCAGAACTTGTGATGGAGAGAAATCTTGAGGTTTAGCCAGGATTGATTGTGTTAAGCCAAAGGTCATTGCTAGCTTCTCCCCCAGGCTTTATTTAATGCTCACTCTTTTCCTGGAATGCTAACTAGGAGGAGATCAATCTGAACAAGCTAACACCATCATTCAATCTACTCCTGTCATTCAAAGGAGAGCATCATGTCCACTGTGTTAGTCACTCTTACCATGTAGCTCTTGAGGGGTGTCAAGGCAATCATCAGAATCCCAAGAGACACTAGGAGCTGGTTATAATTGGCTGAGTATCACCCTGAGGGTATAGACCATACATACTTGAAGCTAGTAGAGGAGGGCGATTTTTAAGAAAAGTGTATGGGTATATATAGTCTAGTCTACGAAGTGTAACAGGAGTGTCTTTTTAGGTGAATTAGTAACTACAGCTGTGCTCCAAGTGTCCTGCAATTCTGAGGAGCCCCAAATATGCTGAAGGAAGGAAGAACCTACTTATACCACTTGTTTAGGCACAGGTACTAGGTGAATACCTTCTATAGAGTAGGCATTAAGTAAGAACACATGAGCCCAACGAAATGATGTTAGTTAATATTTATTGAGCATTTAAAATGATTAAGAAACCCTTTTAAATGTTTTCATTTAATAGCTCATTATTTCTCACTACAACCCTGTCAAAGAATTGTTATTATTATCCCACATTTAGAGCAGAAAATTGAGGAATTTGGTCACCAGGCAAAAGTTATGAGGGAAATAAATAGTAGAGCTTGATTTCAAATTATACAGCCAGGATTCAGACTCTCCACCACGGCTGGTTACCAGCAGGAGTGAACCACGTTCTCTGGACAATGAATTGTTGAGAAACACTAGTGGCAGTTGGAAAACTAGTTCGGGTGTTATTGCAATGGTGAACCTAACTTAGATAGGGATACATCGTTGGAACAGAAAAAAAGTGCACAGATTCAACATATATTTAGGAGGCTGAATCATCAAGACTTGGTGATTGAATGAATGACTTTCTATCTTGTGAAATGAGATAGGGTGCACTTCGATAAAGGAGGTGTGTATCTGACAGGTCGTGAGTTCTGTTGGACATAAGAAGTTTAAGGGGTCTATCACATGTCAGTTGGAGTAATCAAGTAGGTTGTTGTGTGTATTATTTGCATTTCCTCTGATTATCAGAGAAATTTCTTTGGCTGGATGGGTAAGTGGATATTTCAGTGAAGCTAGCAGAGGTCAATAGATTACAGCAAAGGAAAATAGAGAAAAGGTGTTTGGAGCACATCCCACATGACTGGCCATTTGGAACCCAGGCAATGGAAGGGCAACCCACAGTTCACATTGAGAAGAATGGTCTAGAGAAGTAGCAAAATGATGACTAGAACCAGGAAATCTCGAGTGTAAATGAGCTGGAACAAAGGAAAAATATATTTTTAATAATACAGAGAAATAAAAAATACAAAAATTGCTGGGATTATAGTTAGACATCATGACATTATTCTGGGATGCAAAAATACCTACATTTATAGTGTGGGTGTTATAGATAATACTGAAGTGACTGTGAAGTTTTTAAGCTGTACAGGTGAATTGATTTCGATCTGATTACTGGAAATCATTCAATTTTGCTTTAAAAAAATCAGAGACAATTAATTACTACTAATGGTAAAACAAATATGACGGAAATGGGAATACAAATTTTGGCAGCTAAACATATGTCTGTGATCTGATCATTTACATACATTTAAAGTTATGATTTGAAAAATAAAGAGTGTGTCTAAATATTTTGATGCATGTCTATAATGTTGGATTTTGTAGGCCTTTCCATAGAAAATCAGGCGTTAAGGTATATTAAGCACCAATCATAATTAATAAGGTCACTATAGATGTTCCTGAATATATCTTATAAAACTTGTTCAATTTTAGGGAGACACTTGTCTAAATGTTTATCTTCAGAAAATGTTCCCGGGTATTCTCAAGTCATTAAATACTTGCTACCTTATTCTTTACCAAGCATTTAATGTTCAGGTTTCATATAATGGAATGTTTTTTAAAATATCATTGTACTTGCACAATCGTATTATTAACATTATTATAAAGTTGTCTTTATAAATAATTACCTAGTATATATTATGGGTAATATTTCTCATTGCAGTAATAAGATCTAAATAAATGTACGTGGACTTGGTATCGATTTAGATATAGGTTGTCTATAGATAACTGTTGTCTAATAGTTAGTATTTAAAAGACACAGAGTTAAGAATTTGATACATGTGTGCTCATGTCTGGACTCCCAATTCTAAGTCCCTTAGGGAAAGCAACTCTCTCTCCTTTGTTTGCTATTCCTGTACAGACCAAGTCCATGTTAACACTGATGTTGCTCAACAGTTCTCTCAAATACGTATCCCCACCCACATGTAAAGTAAATATCCTTAAAGAAGTCCATCTATTTTTAATTATCTTTAAAGGTAAATAGTTGAACTGGGTGACCTATAGGAACCTTTCTAGGTCTAATTATTTTTTATTCCAATATATGTGCTTGCACATTCATGTAAGTCTGATGCTTGATTACTTTTCCACCATGACTAGATTATTTCAACAATTCTTTATAGAGGGCACAAAATAGATTAGTTTGTGTGTTATAAAAAATACTAAAAAATGAAGATATCTTGTAATGTCAATGATAGCCTGCTCTTTATTATGGAAGGGACAAGAAAACAGAATCTTGGAAAGAATGACTTACATGGGCTCTTAACCTCAGTACAGTGAAATATGAGCTATATTACCTTTGTGAAATTACTTAGTCTCTTTGAACCTTAGTGTCCCTATCTGCAAACTGTACATGGTAATGCCTAACTCAGGATGCTAGTAGAGACTATTTTGCAGGATAACTCAATCCTGTTCACTATCAGGTTACAAATGATGGTCACACAAAGTGATGAATGGAGCGATGTACCTACTTAACCAATGCTTCAGAAACTGAAAAAGGGAAACATTTCTTTCTGACTAAGATGAAGAAGAATCTGTCTTCAATTGGTCAGAGTTAGGCAGGCAGACAAAGGAAGGATGACTTTTCAGGCAGAAACAGCTGTCCCGCTCTGTGGAATGCAGTGGTATGAAAAGTTGGGAAGCAGAAACCATGGAGACAGCAGGGGATGATACCAGGAAAGGTAAAGTTGTAAAGCTGATCTGTTAGGCGCAATGCAGACTGTTAAACAGGACAGTGACTTAACCTGAGTTCACTGGAAATTATTTTCACAGTGGCTCTGGGACCAATCGGAAACGTTGAAATGGAAGACAACTGAAGTCATCCAGGCTAGGGGCGATGTTGGCCTAAACCATAAGGATAGCACTGGATTAAATAAAAGGTGGCCCAGGCAGACAACGTTGGACACACAAGGGAAAGCAAAGCCTCCCTTGATCACATTTCCTCAAAAAAACTGCATGGCCTAGTGTTGTAGCTCCTCTTTCCCCATGACCCTAAGCTCCCTTCTCACCCCCTTCTTTTGCCTTGTGTGACCTGCTAAAGTCCAAACCTAATCTATTCCAGAAACTTTTTATTTTTAGTTCTATGTGGAGAATGCAGGATATAAAAGAATAATTAAGATTTAAGGGAAATTTTTGAACAGTAGGTAAACATTATAATACTTGTAATATACATTATATTAATATACATTAATATACATTATAATAAACATCATAATATATAGTTAGCAGTTGACTAGGAAGGAAAAAATCCTCCTCCAGATCTGTATTTCTATTTTTGATCTGTAGTGTGTGTGTGTGTATAAAATACTTTTTACCTGGAATCACTATTGCAAATTGTGTAAAAATAAACTCACTATCTTTTCTCCCAATACATACTTTCCTTCTTTATTCTTTACCAAAGATGTATTCATCCACCCAAGTTGAAAGCAATGCCATAATACTCAACATATAATTTTCAAATCTAATTGAATGGTCCTATTCAGATAAGGCCAGAGAAGAGGAAATGATGAAAGTTTGCTATTTTGGAAGGTTTGAGTAAAAGGAAGGTAGAAAACAATAATTTTTAGCTGACTATTTAGTTCAGAAGCTTCCCTGGCAGTGTATCAATATTATGTTTGATTACTTTTTCCTCACATTATTTATCATCCACAATCTCCTTTCTATTGTTCCAATCTTATTTAACATTAGAAATGGTACTACAGTGTACTATGTACTTTGGTACAAGAAATGGTACAAATTGTACTTTGCCTTTTTTTGTTTCTTTGATTATGCTTCTATTTTGTTGTAAGTGTGGTGAATATTATGAATTATATGTACAACTCTCAAAAAGGAATCATCTCTGGACTGAAAAAGGAAATTTAAGTTAATATAAGTTTTTATTATTTTTACCTAACTTCATTACATTCTTTGATATTATTTGTGTGTGTGTGTACACACACACACATATATAGCTCATTTATTTTGGGGAAAGAAAACATAGTTGTAGTTTCCTCATTTATTAGACTATAAAATAGTAATTGATTTCCCTCATATTTTGTTGGTCTGCAGTCAACTAAATTATGTTTGAGCTACATTTGTACTAAACGTTTTGCTAGTATATTTTTACTCTATTTATTCCAGTAATATTTATTGAGTATATACTATAAGATATATTTATGTTTTAAAATTTAAACTACTTGATTATAATGTAAATAATCTAAAGCAATGCACATTAAAATAATTTGAAAAGGCTTGGCTAGATTAAGAAGTCTGTACACTGATAACATTAATGCTAAACTAGAAAATATAGATTCAGTACTAAATGCCAAAATACACCAAACCAAATCTTTCTTTTGAAGTACTTGCTTTTCTATCTGGCTTGTTTTATGAGGTAATATAAAATCAAGCGGATTTAGTTATCAGTTCTCAGTATGAAAGGGAAAATATTTCTGAATGAAACCAAATTCTTACCAAGTATAGACACCCTGGACATATTTGTTTATAGCTTTCATGTTTCAAATAAGATCATATATGAAATCAATAAATAATTACCTTAATATCTTATCTAGAAGTTTTAGCAATTATCTATTGAGGACATTAAATTTCCCCATTTAATATTTAGTGCAAGATTACTTTGCTTACCATCTTCTTTTGATTTAAAATGACTTCTTATAAGGTGCTCCTTAATAATATATTATTTTTTAGTTTTGAGTTTGATGACATACAAATTAATATTTTTATGTTAAACTAGCACAAAATACTTTTAGAATGAGTCATTCAATTTCTTACTAAAGTTCTTTTTTTGAATTGATAACATCAATAATTTTGACTTCGGAATGAACAATTTATAACCTAAGTTATACTGATGAAGAGAATTGTGGAACTAAAATTTGATGTAATTTCTCTGCTTTCTTCTATTAGTACTGATGTCTAGATCTTCAAATACATGTTCTGTACATTTGTAAACTTTAAAGTTTCTTAGTGTTTTATTGTGTGCTAATGTAGTGAAATAAATTTATTTATAATTAAATATTCTATTAGGATTTAAAAGCATCTGTCTTTGAAGGCATGTTTTGGATTTAAAATTCTTGTGGGTGGCAGGGCAAATAATATATTTGTATGTCCTGCTCTATGTTTCCTCATTTTATGTCCTATTCAGGTCTCTATACAATCTTTAGAGATATAAATGTGAAATAAAGCAATGGCAGTAATAATAATAATAATGTAAATTTCAAAGCAATCATCTCCAAAATGGCAAGCTTTCCTGACAAACAGAACTATGATGTTAGCATATTTAATCTGATAATCGTGTCATCTTGAGCATATGCCAAACGTCGTGACAAAGAGGATAAACAGGCTTTGTGCTTTGTTTGGACTCAGTTATACAGGCTATTCCACCCAGAGCGGGGATGCATCATATACACTGTCTTATTTAAAATCTTTTCGTTTGGCACCTAAGCCCTGAGGCAGAATTCCAACCAAATTGTAAGTAGGAATGATGCCAATCTAACAGATGAACATCAGGTGCCAAAGCCAAGAGTCCATGTTCACATAGCAAATGTGTTTACCCAGGGCAGGATTCCAGTTATAAATCTTTAAACAAATTCCGAAAAACTGTGCCAACCTGAAGAGGTTACCCCATTTTCAGTTCGCCCAGAACAAGGATTAACCTTGAATGTACTTTTAGAGATGCAACTTAGCCACAAATGTCTGTTATCTTATTATGTTGGAGAGAGACTAGGTAGTTTTTGATTTACATGTTTAATTGCTCAATCTCTATTGTTTATCTAGTGGCTTGCCATTAATCCAAAATCTTGTATTGATTTATTTCATACTAAATTATAGTTTATCAATAGTAAAGTGGCATAACATATGGGCTAATTTATAAAGAAAATGAGTAAGGATTTCCTAAATACTCCTGCAATATTTGCCAAAGCTATAAGTATGGCTATAAATTGGAATATCCATTTGACCTGAACAAGAGAGTAAAAATTAATATTTTATGGTTCATTTTATTCATAGAATACTATTGATGAAAAATGTCAGTGGAATAAGTTACAAATATTTTATTGCCTCACTATTGTGATTCTTAAGAGATATGAACATTTTAAAAATATATAACTAGTAAATGTTTTAAAGAAAACTATTCAGCAATCACTGTTTGATAAAATGTATTAATTTATAATCCTAGCTAAAGTTTAATGCATGCATACTAAATCCTGTTCAAATTACATCTGACTCATCAAGGTAGTTAAAACAATTAGGCATTGGTGTTCTATTTACACTAAGTTAGCAAATGAAAGGGACACCAAATTTCAAAGAATGTTCAGTATTTAAAGACTGTAGTTCGAAAAGAAAAAACATACAGAGGAGCATCATTCTTTGAGCCGTTTCCAGTGTGAGAACAAGAGCACTCAAAAGGCAGAAATCCTATATAAATAAAGCTTCCAGATGCTTAATATTCCATATGAAAGCCACATTCTAATATCTAGATTGTTTTACTAGATTGTCACAACTTAAGATATAATTCAAATGAAAACCTTTGTGATTTCACTAAATAAGCAAGCTATGCTAATTAATAGGAATATTAGACAAATATGCACAGAGAAAAATGTTTAATAATTTACTTCAAGTCTAAAATTGGGTTTTTATATTTTGTGCATATTTGTATATGTGTGTACATTGAAATGAACTCACACTAAAAGCTGAGTATTGAAATCTATTTTCTTAATTACAATATATCGGTACCCTCTTTTTATACAAAATTAATGATTTTTTTTAATGTTTACAAGAACTTGCAGTACAAAGGAGGGAATCTTCCAATTTACTGTTCATACTTGTCTATGTAATTATTCTTTACAAAGGATTGTGAAGGTTTATCCTTGGGTTTTATCCTTGGGTTTATTTTATTTTTTTACTTTTTTATCATTGTTCAAATATAGTTGTGATAAATAATATTTTCTGATTATAGTGTGTTATTTGTTTTGTGGGGAAACTCATCCTCAAGCACTGTTGGTGTGCGTTTGAATTAAAGTCAACTTTCTAGAAGGCAATTGAAAATACTGAGAAAAATGCATAACATTTGCATAACAAAAGACTTAATTAAACTATAATTCTATTGCATGAGTTTCAAATAAATAGTATATTTCAAGACATTTAGATTATTTACAATCATGTGTCTTTAAAAAAATCTTTGTAACATCCTTAATATATAGCTTAGAGCACAGCTGAATGTTTTCTGAGGTTCTGAGGCTGGAAGTGGTATGAAGTGACCAAATATTATTCATTTTCCTCAGTATTTTCAATTGCCCTCTAGAAAGTTGACTTTAATTCAAATGCACAACAACAGTGCTTGAGGATGAGGTTCCACACAAAACCATAAACACTATACTATAATCAGAAAATGTTATTATTTATCATCTGATAAGAAATAGAATGTTTTTTAAAATTTATTTTTTTTCTGTGATAATAAATAACTTTGAATTATTTGGACTACATTTAGTTTTAAAATTTGTATTATATGAATTATTATTTGAATGTAAGATTCAATGGCAGAAAGATTATTTTTGTTCAATTTTTATCAGTACCTATAACAAATTTTGTGACATAGGAGGCACTTATCTTCAACTATTTTGCATAAATTATCATTTCTTGTATGGTCATTTCTGTTCTTTATACACTTTTCTGTGAAAGTATTTGGGCTCTGTGTGTGTGTATGTGGGGCATTTAACTGTAAAGTTAACTCCTTGTCTGATATAAAAATAAAAGTTTCTTTTTCCCCAATTACCTTAAATGCATTCATGGCATTTTGCCTGCATCTTTCCTTCCTTCTCTTCCTCTCTCTCTTTCTCTCTCTCTCTCTATGTATATATCTCCACCATCTGTAATATTTTTCTGATAATATGTTAGGTAAATAGTTTCATTTTGCTTAATTTCTAACCTGTTATCTTGACACTACTTATGAGTTAGCTCTTTTTTCCACAAAATTGAGTTATGTATTTATTATATATATACACACACATAAAATATCTTGAAATTTTTGGTCATATTTCTTTTCTTTCATTTTTATTCTTTTTATTTTTTAATGTTTATGCTATTGCATGTGTTCCCACTTCTTCCTTTCCCAGCTCTTATATCAGCACTTTTTGTTCTGGTCTATTGATATGATTATTTTCCCCAAGCAGCACGTAATTTTATCTCAATTGGTAATGTACTTTAATATCTGAATGCCTAAACAGTCCTCTATACAATTGATTTCATCTAGATACTGTCTAAATCAGTAAAATTTGTAGATATTATTCATGTACCACATTTTCTTTATGCAATCCTCTATCAGAGGACACTCTGATTGTTTCCATGTCCTGGCACCATGAATAATGGTACAATGAACATAGGGGTGCATATAACTTTACAAATACATGTTTGCATAAATACCCAGGAGAGGGATTGCTTGATCATATGGTAGCTTTATTCTTAATTTTTTGAGGAATCTCCAGACTGTTTTCCATAGTGGCTATACCCACTATGGAAAAGTTTCCATTCCCATCAGCAGTGAATGAGGGTACCTTTTCTCCAGGACCTCTCCAAAATCACTTGTTTTGTTGATAATAGCCATGCTAACAGGTATTAGGTGGTAGCTGATGGTAGTTTTGATTTCCATTCCCTAATAGCTAGTGAGGTTGAACATCTTTTCAAGTATCTGTTCACCTTTAGCATTTTTTTCTTGGGAGAGTTGTAGGTTCAGGTCCTCTGTCTATTTTTCAATTGAATGGTTTGTTTCGTGTTAAGTTTTATGAGTTCTTTATATATGTTGAATACTAAACCTTTGTCAGAGCTATTTTTTGTATATATTGCCTCCCATTCAATTGGTTTCCTCTTTGTTTTGTTGTTCATTATTTTTGTTGTTAAGAAGCTTTTTAGCTTACTTTTTGCCTTTAATTCCCTTTGCATTTGGAGTCAAATTCAAAGAAGGTTCTCCATGACCAAGGTCCATAAGTTTATTACCTATGTTCTATACTATGTAATTTATTGTTTCAGATGTTATATTTAGGTCTTTGATCCACTTTGACTTAATTGTTGTACATGGGGACAAACTGTGGTCTAGTTTCATTCTTTTGTATGTTGCCTTCCAATTTTCCCAGCACCATTTATTGAAGAGGCTTTCTTTTCTCCATTGTATATTTCTGGCTCCTTTGCCAAAAATTATCTGCTCATATAAATGAGGTTTTATATCTTGGCTTCAAATTCTGTTCTTTTGATCTGTGTATCTGTTTTTCTGCCAATACTATGCTGTTTTGATTATCATAGCTCTGTAGTATAATTTGAACCCAGTTATTGTGATATGGTACATATACACAATGGAATACTACTCAGCCATAAAAACATGATTACATCCCTTAGTGACAACATGGATGAACCTTGAGAACATTATGCTAAGTAAAATAAGTCAGAAAAAGCTAAGTGTCATACAGTTTCTCTCATATGTGGGATATAAAACTGAAACTCATGAACTCAGGCAACAATGTGGTTGTCAGAGGGAAGGGGGTGAGAGGTGGGGGGTGGGGAAGGCCTAATGTATGGTTACAGGAGGTGGTTTGACTTTGGGTGGTGGGCACACGGTAAAATATACAGATCTAGTATCATTGAAATGTACACCTGAAACCTTTATGATATTATTAACCAATGCCACACTAATGAACTTACTAAAAACTATAAAAATAAAAATAAATATTTATTATAAACAAATTGTTCACCTTATTTTTCATTAAACATGTTTTGAGTTGTCTTAGCCATTTTTTCTTCCATAGAAAATGTTTAAATTCTCTACTTGTTTTTTAAACCAAAGTTAATGTTTTGGTTAGAAATTGAATGTGTTGAAATTTCTATTTTAAGTCAACACAGGGCACATTGTTTAAATGAAGTATATTTTGTACTTTGGGTAGGAAGTTAACTCTATCTATTGTGCTAGTCAACCTGGAGCATTACTTGAGTTTCACTGTTTGGACTGGGAAAGATTTAGAACATTATGTGCCTGTGTTTGCTCTGTGCTTCCCTCAATTTTCTATGTGTTTACTACATTGTAATTAAGGACTCACTGGTCATGAGTTATTTATAAGTATTAGGCTTGATGTATATCCATATACATGTATGTAAAATTCTAGATGCATAAACATTTAGCTACAAATATCTAAAAATAATTCATCTTAAGATATCATTTTCCAATAAAGAAAATGTATCATGTGGTAGATTTTTTTTCATATAACAAAAGTGATCAAAATCAAAATTAACAAGGAATAGCTACTTTTCAAAGCCTATTGTATTAGGCACAGGATAAGCAATCTTACAAAATAATTCAATGTCAAGCCAAACAAATGTAAGGTTTGTATGGCTAACCTATGCCTTTCAGACACGGGTACTATAATTGAGAGAGAAAATAGACTGCCATTCATGGACAGGACTTTTCTTCAGGGAAGAGGGGAAAGAACTGGAGAAGTCTGGAGTAGCCATTAGACCATGACGGAGGTTTGACCCTGTAAAGAAAAAGAAAGGAAGTGCAATGTGTTTCCAAGAGCATTTCAGCAAGTCTATCAGGCAGTGTTTGGGAAACGGTCCATCTTTAGTGAACCTCTCATGCTCAGTCTTTGCCTAGGAGCAGCCATAGGAAACATCAAGTGCATGTGGGAATGGGTTCTGGATCTCACAGGTCCGAAACTGGGCTGCTGGCCAAGTATGTAGGAGATCAGCTAGATATTCCATTGTGACACCCTGGGTTTTCCCTTCCAATCTTGATGTCACCACTAAATTTCATCTATGCATAATTTCTGATTCTTTACTGAAGGGTGGGTTAAAAAGCTCGAATCAACTGAGAATGAATATGTGATGATACACAACTAGAGTCCATCTACAATGTAAATAATGTATAGTTTAAATAAACTTAGCATAGATGTATTTAAAATATATTCCAAGGAAGGAGGATTCCCTCAGTTTTGATGAATGAATGTGATATTTAAAAGTAAAAGCTCTTCATGTATTTGGTTAACAAAGTGCCACAAACCATCTTTATGCTACATTTTTAAATGTTTATTTTAATGTATTATTGATAAATTTTTCTTTATCAAGGATTTAAAACTATCTCAAAAGCAATTCTGGATGTTCTGTGACAAGATATTTTAACTTCTGATAAAAATAATGTAGTTACATTCTCTTTTAAATAAGAATTCAAATTTATAACTCAAGGAAGCAGGAAATTAAGTGTTTCTCCAGAAAAATAACTATGTACAAACAATTTTTAAGCAAATTGACCAAGAAACGTTTAAGAACTAGTGAGTTCTAATCATGGTGGGCAGGGGACTCTACGCTTCCAGGGTAGGGCAACCCGTCCAGTTTCCATCCCCATTCTTCTGCCCTGTGGGAGAAGGGATGACAGGAGACAGGACTACTGGGGTGCCATTGATTCAAAGCACCAGAAAAGACAAATTATAGCTCTGAAGAGCCATGAACTAGTCACAGAAATGAATCGCCCTTGCTAAGGTGATAAGGGCTGACTGCTGTGTGATAAAAAGTTCCAGGGAGACTTTGTTGTCAAGAGCCTGAAGGTTGGGACAAACTATTAGGACAGCTTCTGACTGACAGCCTGAATTCCTGGTGAGTCTGAAGAGCACATTCTAATAAAGAACTATTTTTAATATCAAGGTGAATGAGGATGATAAACTAAATAAGATTTAACGTTAGTGTATTCCATATATGTTGTTATTTTCTTATGACCTTGTTCTAAAGTAACTGTCGTCTCTTCTCATTAATTTCCAATATGCTTAATTTAGTATATATTTTAATTAAACCACAACAAATGGTTCATAACACCCTATTGATAACTATGATAAGGGCAAATATCTGACTTACTGAAAAGCACTCTCTGAAAGGCACATACACATTTACAAACTGGAATCTCGAACACACAGAACTGTGCACTTAGAGGGGAGCTGCCAAAATCTAAAGAGAAAAATCGAATTGAAATTCTTCAGCAGAAGCTGGGCAGACTACTATGTTTGCACCACATATGTGGGACAGAAGTAGGTAAGCCAGTGATCGCGTACAAGGCCTAGATAAATTACATGACTGCTGTGTATGACCTTTTTCCCATTGATTAAGGTAAAAGAGAATGAATTGAAGGGGAAAATGACCTCATTACTCTTTGCAGTATATTTAAAGAAGAAAAGCCATGAAGGCTTATAAGAAGTTGCTCTCTCTTTAGTGTTCATAACTAGAGCTAATTTTCTGTAGTTTTATCCAAATTTGTAAATTGCAGCTCATTATAACATGAAAATATTCAAGAAGAAAAATGTTGGAACAGTGTAAAAGTATAAATTGCATCAATATAAAGAACATTAAGTTCCTATTTACATAGAGAAAAGTACAATATAAAGATAACTATGCATTTGTACACTTGAATGAAAGATTGATGTAGACTTTGATTGCATATTTTTTGATAATTGAATGCAGTGAAATATGGTGGAAAGGGCTTGGGTGTTGTAGTGACATTGATGTGGAGTTAAATTTTTTACTTACTGTGTAATTTTTATCTGGATTCTGTCAAAACTCTGTGATTCTCTAACTAAGTTTGTCCATCTCTGCAATGTGTATAATGATAACATTACTGTAAAAATTAGGGGGGATCTATGACATTTTTGAAGACATCAACAGTCATGTAGTAATTGCCCAGTAATTCTTGCCCTTCATAATGCTGAATAAGATTACATGCCTTTTTATAAGCTTATTTTAAAGTCACTCTCTTGTTAACTAAAACTTTGAACTTCAGTGCTATAAAAGGTGATGAGTCCCCTGTCACTGCTAGTCTAGTTTCTTTTAAAAAGATTACTTTATGGAACTTGTTCCATTTATTGACGTGCAGTTCTGTAAAAATTTGAAATATTATGGCAAAATAGCATCAAAAATCAATATATTATCTCACTAGTAGCCATCTAGTAGCAGCATAACTGAATAGCAGGCCAGTCACTGAGTCTCACATTCATACACCAGACCATTATATGTTGACACCACTAAATCTTATTCTACATTCACAAAAATTGAATTTTCATGCATCAGCTGGTCAAAAAAATATTTGGAGCTATTGCATAGTGATATCATCCAGCTAACATAGAACTCATAAATTTTACAATACTGGAAACAAATAAGATATGAAGCAATAATTAGGTGTGCTGAAGAGGCCAAATCCTCAGGCTCAGTGACATGCTTCGTGCTTCCATTTCTTCAGGCTCTTCAAGCCAAAATTTCTTTCCCAAGAGCCAGCTGTTGTATCAATTATTCAAACAGCTTTAGGAAAAGCTCAGAAAAATTTGTAGATGAAAGATCTGCGTAACATAATTTTAACCCTTAAGTAAACAACAGACTGCTATTGATGTTGTGATACTGCAAATACAATATTTTCTTGTAAAGGATTTTATATAATCTTATTAATTTGTTCAGCAAATGCTTATTGGAAATGTCCTGTATTCTAGGCATACATGTGATACATCAGTAAACAGTACGGATAACATCTCTGCTCTCACAGTAGAGCAGAGAAGTTCATATTCTAGTAGAGGTAGATAGAAAATAATCACAAACACCACACATATGCACAAACTCAGTAATATATGAAGTGCGCAATATTGGAAGGATATAATATCATACAATACAGAAGTGTGGTTTGGGTAAAAACTGTGTTGGGATTGCAACTTGAAATAGATTGGTCAGAGCAATCCTTACTCAGAAGTTAACATTTGAGCAAAGATTTGATGTAAATGAGCTTAAAACTCTCCATTTTTCCTTTTCCAAAATGAAAATATGTAGAAGTTCTTTGAGATAGTCTAAATTTCCTTCCTATTCTTTTATGTTCTTTCATCACATAGAAGTTAAAATTCTGCAAAGAAAGAGTACTTCTGAACCAAATACTATTTGTAATGGTTCAGGTAAATAGTTTAGTTTTGAAAACTATTAATTATTTCTCTTCTATTTTTCTTTACTTTTTCCAAATTCTAAGATAGCTGCTTATATATTATTCTTCTGTCAGTTTTGAAATGTCTGCCTCCACAGGGCTCATGCATAATAATCTATATTTTTTATGTAATCTTGTCGGGGGCGCTTTAACGTAGCCCCTGTCTGCCATGGAAGAAGAATAAGTCTACCAAGACATGATCTGCTTGGGGAGGAGAGGTGGCCAATCTCTCAAAGGAGAAGGGCTCAGAGCCTTTCCCTCCATGGGCTTTTATTAGGTTCATTTGCATAGGAATGCAGATAAAGCTCATCCATCATTGTTAGGCAGTAAGGGTTAAACAATACATAATTTACAGAGAACTTTGAGGGCTTATTCTGAGTAACAGCAAATTAGTTAGAGGGCTATAAAACTTTAGGCGCCAGACTCATCTCAGGTCTGGACCCTTATCTTTTAAACTGAGGGTACAAATTAAGTAGGTTTCACAGGAATGCATGTATTTTTCTTAGGCCTGATTCCCCAGGGAATCCACCCCTCCCAGCACAGGACTGCACTGCCCTCTGTCATTGCTTCAGGCTTAAGTCAGGCAAGGGAAGTAAGGCAGCCAAGAGATTAGGAGACTTCTTGCAGACAGAATGAGGACTCAGGCTATTTCAAAGCCGAGGGGCGAGGGTCCATCACCCCCTTTTTCCACAGCCCCCATAGTCCTTCCCTGTGAGCTTATTCCTGGTGACCAGAGACTGTCTTAGGTTGATCCTCCCTTGAGGATTCTTACCCATCATTGGCTAACTGGCCAAGCTCAGGGCCAAGCAGGGTGAAGTGGGCAGAGGTGGCACTTCTGCCAGGGAGATAAGCTTTGTCTCCTTCATGGCTTAAGGTCCCAACTCTGACTCAGCCTTAACCATGGGGGGTTACAGCCTCTGAAACCAGGCAGGGTGGTTCCCAACATAATCTCATATATCTAAGCCCATAAAAGTCATGAAATTTGGCAGGTTAACTCACAGCACATGAGGAATGCCCATAGCATGAAAACTTGCACAAGACAATTGTCCTGATTGGTTTTGTATATATTTGCAAACCGGGACAATACCTTAACAAAATATTAGCACCTTTATGAAGTGATATTATAGATAATTATTTGTTGGCATTAATAATCAGGAAGCAGAATACATTTTACATAAAAAAATGGAATGTTTGTTTCTCTTGTTTACTAACAATGATATAGTTGGAAATAAAAATATCTGGGAATTCGATTTCTCTGGATTAGATTACATGGAACATTCTAGAAATTATATGTTTTAAAATCACTATTATTTTAGCTTTTTGTTTACTTTTTACTGGGCATACCAAAATAAAGAGTTGGATGCCTTTAATGTATAATCAGTAAAAGATATTATTATGAAAAAATTATTTAACTTTAAAAGAAATTGTTTTCTAATATAAGATCAGTGTTAGAACAGATCAGTAAACAAGGAGACTCCTTTAAGGATTTTTGTTTTACCTTTTGAAAACCACTTCTCCAAATTTAAGAACCCAATGTAAGACCTCATTTTTTTTTTTTAATTTGGATCCTGATTTTACTTTCTTTTCCTAGGCTGTGTGAACTATATTGGAAGGATGTGTCAGGCTTGCTTGCTTGACCTTGGACAAACGCTCCGTGAAACTGCTGTGCATGATGCTATATGTACAAATGTGAGAATAGGATTTTGTATTTCATACTTTCAAGCTTTATTATATTGGCTTTAGCTCAAATTTCTTCAGAAAGGATCAGATGTTGAGTTGACAGTGTGCCACAAACACTATTTGTTTTATGTTAATAGTTATCTAATTTGATTTTGTAGCTTTAAGATAATGTATTCTGATTTATCTTTTCAAATTTAGACATCTGCAATGGAGTGTTACATATGAAAGAATAACATCTATTAAATTTATAGATAAGCAGCTAAACCATTGTATCTTGTAATCTTTGTATATTCCTGATGCTTGGTATACTGATATTACATCCTTTCCGTCTCTTCACTTACTAGGAATACACAGTCCAAGAACTTCTTTGCAATAATCTACTGTTTTATCTTTTATCTAATGCCTGATGGATCAAACACCTTTTTCTTCCATCAATAAGATGAAAAGATTTTCCATGTATTATACTCAATTTAAAGAAAGAAACTAGTTTATTTAGAAGATCGAGGCAAAAAAGAGATATATCCCAGAATATTCAATAAGTTCTGCATATTTAACAGAGTGCATATTACATATGAGCTTGAATAACATTTTACTAAAATTTGACCTTTTGTCTTGAGAAATGCACAATAGTATATAAAAATACTTGTCAGGTATTTTTTGACTGGTAGTGTTTGAAAGGTAGTGTTTGACTGGTGTAGATGTCTAAAATTTTGGTGAAAATATAATAATAAAAGAAATTAAAGATGACCTTTAAAGTTACTTTTGTTCTTTATGACACCACCAAACACTTCTATTCTTTTATATATAACACTAGTTATAAAATCACAATATATAAAAATATCAACTTTTAACTTTTTTCATTTTTGATAATTATATGATAGCTAATTTTAGTAACTAAGGTTTTCCTTTAAATCTCCAAAACACAATCTAACATTAGTATAGATTAAATATCTTCTGAAAAAAATCTATTTATTTATGAAAACTATATATGGTTTCTAGCATTCTAACAGTAAAATAGTTAAAGTTTCAGGGTACGTATAAATAATGAGTTTTTCTTTTGTTTGTATTTGTTTTTTGAGGATGAAGGACCACAGAGAATGGTTTCTATGCTCTCTGCCTCCAGAGAACAGTGGGCCTATGAGAGTACGTCACATTTAATGTTCTATAAAACACTTACATCCAGACACTAGCCATGCGCCGTTTAGTTCGTCTCTTTCTGTAATGGCTCCGCCCACTTTGGGTGGTCTTATACTCCATTGTGAAATCTTCACTTTGGTGAGCTGTTTTCTCACTATGGCCCACAGATTCTCTCAGTGCTTCCATTGCTCTCCAGTCACCGGTTCCCAGCTCCTTGCTGGAGCTCATTTTACATCAGGGTGGTTTCCTATGTTTGTCACAGCAAAGTGGTCTTCCCCCATACATGTGTTACCAAGCAATCTCACTCGTAAAATCCAACATATACTGATAAAGAAAAAAACATTTTGTTTTCAATGATCTCGTATGAAATGGCTTGATCATTTCATTCTTGCCAGTCTACATTTTGCATCATTATTTTCTTGTGTAGTGTAATTGTGTACAAGGCAATCATTCACCAACATGTTTATCTTTGAATATTATAATTAAACAATTAATAGATGTCTTTTGTTGTTGATGAGTTTTTTGCGGTATGCTATGTGATCTCATTTCATATTCAAACATGATGAAGAGGGAGGTTATTTGTCAAGAGAGTTATATAATTGGCCAATAGTAACACATTTATTAGTATGTCTAGTGTAGATGAAGAGTGGGTCCTTTTTTTACCATATAACACCAACAAGTTTTCATTTAAAAAAATAGTTCAAAAAGCATAACTTCATTCATTACATTCATCATTATGCTATTATATTTATTTTTTGGATCTAAAAAACACCCTTGCCTAATACAGACCTTAGAAGCACTGTGTCTCAGCTTTCTCATTTCTAAGATGGGGATTTGCTAAAAGTAAATATAATCACTTTTTAAATGTTCTTTCAAAATATAAAATAATATAGGAATGAAAGGTGATGTCAATATCTTTTTTTTAAGTCTGTTATAACATTTTTCCTGCATAAGTTTTAGTTGCTTGGTTACACACTTTAATTCTCTTTTGTTTGCTGAACAAATATTTATTGACATTCTGTACTATGTTTCAGAATAAGTTCTGGGGATATAGCAGTGAATAATACAAATAAAATTTCCTGTCCATTCTAGTGGTAAGATTCAGAAAAATAATGCAAAAAATCATTTGAAGCATGCTTATATCAAATGATAACATATGTAAAGAAAAATAAAGTGGCTAGAAGGCTTAGAGAGTGATAGGACAGTGAGATTTTAATTTTTAATAAGAAGAAACCAGAGAGGAACAGAGAGGGATCAAGAACAGTCAGGAAGCCGTTGCCCGCCGGCCAAGTGAGAAGAAATGATCTCACTGACCAAAGTGTCAGCTATGTCAGTGAGAAAGGCCAATTTTCAAAGGGTTTTGAAAATAGAGATGACAGTATGTGCTGCTGGATTTAATGCTGGCGAGAGAAGGAGAGGAGTCTGGGGTATCTATACAGCTTTAGGTCTAATAAAAAGGAAGAATGAAGCTGCCCATTACGGAGATATAGAAGGATCCGATTGTGTGCGCGTGTGTCATGGTGGTGGTGTGTGTGCGTGTGTCATGGTGGTGGTGTGTGTGTGTGTGTCATGGTGGTGGTGTGTGTGTGTCATGGTGGCGGTGTGTGCATGTGTTGTGGCGGTGGTGTGTGTGTGTTGTGGTGGTGGTGGTGTGTGCATGTATTAGAGGGGAGAATTGGTAGAGTTTCTTCTAATGATAAAATTAATCTACTTATTAGATACCCAAATGTAAAATGTGTACTGCCTTCCTTTACCCCTTAAACAGAGTTCAGGTTGTTTTTATTCCATACTTTTCATCTCTGTGGAAGCCATGACTCCTTCCTACTTTCACTGACTGAACTTACTTTTTAATATTTCTTATCTGAGTTATTAACAACTTCTAAATCGCTTTCTGCTTTTCATCATTACTCTATCCAGTTCCTCTTGAACACTAGTATCAGAATAATACTTTTGAAATGCAACAGTGATTGTGTCATTATCCCTCCCAAAGACGTTCAAAGATTGTTCTTTCCTTTCCCCACACATTTTCTGTCCTGAAACTTAATATATACCAGACCCTGACTCCCTGAAGATGAGTCTTTTAAATTCATTTGCTGTCCTTGCTCATCGCACATTACATTTTTGAAATTGAATTTTATCTTATCACAGAAATGACCGACATCATCCTTACTCTTCAATTCAGATTCATTTTACCAAACCTCATTTTATTCAGTATGTAATTCTAATTCTCTATCCTTAAAGACATTCTCTATTCCCTCTGACAATGTGAAGTAATTAATCTCTCATTTAAAAAAATTTTTCACACTAACTAGTTACATCCATAAGCTTTAAATTTTCTCCTTCCTATAAGTGACTGTTCCAGAGAAGATAATCCTCTGTACCCCTGACTGGCGTGGCTCAGCGTATTGAGTGTTGGCCTGTGAACCAAAGGGCTGCAGGTTTGATTCCCAATCAGGGCACGTGCCTCGGTTGCTGGCCAGGTCCCCAAGAGGGAGCGAGCGAGAGGCGACCACACATTAATGTTTCTCTCCCTCTCTCCCTCCCTCCCTTCCTCTCCCTCTGAAAATAAGTAAATAAAGTCTTTAAAAATTAAAGAGAATCCTTTGAGGTAGAGACGCACACTTTAGGATCAAGGCATACAAATTGCTGCTCAGAGCCGCAGCGGATATGACATGTCTGGCCGGTGCAATTATACCAGTGCAACGGATGCCGATACAGTCTTAAAATAATGAACCACTTGTCTTTTAATCTGATTGCCTCATTTGACTTGAAGAAATGATATTACATATAATATCAATAAGACAATATTACTTAAAAAATAGAATAGATATGTCAATCTCCTATGCAAGCACGTGTACTCATACAACAGAACACTATCTGTCAGTGTTGTTAACGGTTGTCTGTCTTGAGACAAGTGATCACACCTACTTTATGGAGGCAAAACCAGTTTTGGTGGCAGTTTATTTTTCTTAGATAACAGGCCTCATGGTCGAAGGGAAGCACACACTTAAGTGTTAGCCAGAAAGAACCTTTTATTACAAGAATTATTTTAAATATCTATTCTTATCACCGACGACTTAGTCTAAGAAGAGTAAAAATCAATGAACCCATCTAGGGATGGTGAAAAGACAGAGCAGATGTTATAGTTGGAGCGGTTGGGGAAGATGGAAAGACATTGTACTATTCTGAGAATAAAAAATATCCAATGCCCTGCAGTTCTAAATGTTACTAGGACCAAACGTGAAGTATGTAGCCTTTGAATTAGATTCCATGTTGAAGATTCTAACTTGAAAATATAAGAGTTCTGGGATTGATTGAGATCAAATTTGTTGGATAGAAATGAAATGTATAATCATGTTTAGAAACAAACTCAGATAATAAGAATGCCACCTAAATGGTGTGACTCAATCAAAGCAAACCTCATGCATTGCAGACTAGAACTTGTGAGCAGAAGGGCTTGCAGATGCCTGCCGTCCTCATTCTCTGGACTACAGTGGGGGCGCCCGCTTGACCTGAAGCCTAACTAGAAACCCTGCGAGGCTCGACACAGCAGGCTTCTCTGCCAGCAGGGAGACCTTATCTCTGTTTATAGAGCAATTTGACAGTATTCTCAGAAGACAAAAAATTGTGAATTTGGCACCAAATAGCCTGAACTGAGGTAGCAAATCTTTAAATGCGTTAAAGAGGATATCAGATGCATAGGACTTTGAGACCGCAGGGAAGGTGGGCTCAGCTGCAGTTCCTTCAGCAGGAGGGAGGGAGAGCTCCCAGTCTCAACTATCACATTGTCATGAAAGTGCCCCTGGAATCATTCTGGACAGTCCTGCTTGTCTGTCTAAGTGACCCGATGAATTGCAAGAGTCAAGGTCAGTGACTTGTTATCTTGACCCAGCTGCAAGAAGAAGGAGAAAACCATCGGTATGATAGAATATTTAATCTATATTAGGCCTTTCAAAGGAATCTATTTCACACCTTTATTGACCTCAACAGGTAAAAAGCCTTGCACATGGTCACACACTGATCATATCATAGTTAGAACTTTTGCCAGAAGTGAATCTTTTTGTTATTCCATAAAAGGAGAGAGAGAGAGTGAGAGCCAGTGGGAGAGTGAGAGAGAAAGAGAGAAAGAGAGAGGCAGAGAGAGAGAAAATACAAAAGAGAAGGTAGAAGGAAAGAGGAAAAGCTATTAGGGAAATGCAAATCAAAACTACAGTAATTACCATCTCACATCTGTTGGGATGACTACTATCAACAAGAAAAGTAAAAACAAGTGTTGGAGAGGTTGTGGAGAAAAAGGACCTTCAATTATGGCTGGTGGGAAAGTACAACCACTATGGAAAACAGTACGGCAGTTTCTCGAAAATTTAAGAATAGAGTTATAATATGACCCAGCAACTCCTCTTCTCCAAATCTACATACAAAAAATGGAAACATTTATTTACAAAAATATGTGCAACCTCAAGTTGACTGCAGCCTTATTCACGGTGGCAAGGCGTTGAAACAACTGAAGTGAACTTTGATAGGTGATCCGATAAAGCTCTGGTACACGTATACTCTGAAGTGACACCCAGCCATAAGAAAAGATGACATATTGCCATTTGGGACAACATGGGTGGACCGTAAGAATATCATGCTAAGCAAAGTGTCGGTCAGAAAAAGTTAACAACCACATGACTTCACTAGCATGTGCGATCTAAAACTGAAAGCAACAAAGGAACAAGAAAAACAAACAAGCACAAACTCATAGACACGGGAAGCAGTATGATGATTACCAGAGTTAAGAAGGAGTGTGGGAGAGGCAGTAAAGGGTAAAGGGGGTCAAATACATGATAACAGAAGATGATTTGACTTTGGTAGTGGGTGCAAAATGCAATACACAGACCGTGTATCATAGAAATATACACTTGAAACCTATATAATCGTACTAACCAATGCCACCCCAATAAATTTAATAAAAAGAAAAAATTGACTCTGTATAGGTACTTTTGAGAGCTAAAACATCGGCTTTTTCTCCAACCTTCCAAGGTCTTTTAGCTGGCTAATAATCTAATCACCAGACATGAATTAACAGGAAAAAATGTGTAGAGTTTATTATAGATACACATACTGCATGTATCATAAAAATAAGACCATAACACTTTGGGCAGTTGAGGTTTATGTGCCATTTTGAACAAAGAAAGGAGGGGGTGGATCTCAGAAATTTCAAAGGAAATTTATAGGTAGGTGAGGAAGAGCAGAACACATAGGGTATGTAAATTCCTGCCAGACAATCAAGAAATGAGGGGACACAGGTGATCTACTTAATAGGCCTCTGCTTGGAACCTACCTGTCTGCCATTCTAGGGTGGATGTGCTAAAATTCCTTCCTGGAGATGTTCCCTTCATGTGAATTTCTTAGACAGGAAAGGAGGAGAATCAAAAGTTCTTTCTGTGTCTCTCCTTTCTTAACAACCAGCTTAGAATCAATATCCCAAAAGGCACAGTTTCAGGGGTGATGAAACTTCGGTCCCCTTCTGTACTCTATTTTAATTATGTAGAGAAAAGACAAATAAACAGGAAGATTAGTCAGTTTCTAGAGATCCAGAATTTTATTCTGCTATGCCTGAATTTCCCAGAGTAGATAAATGTTAAAGGAAAATACTTTCTAACTTTAATCATTTCCTTATCTTTAGCTCAAACTTTTGTATCCCTAGGCCAGAATTTTCCAAAGTACACTTTGTAGAAATTGAGCTTTATGCTCTGCCAATATTAATAATACTTTCTTACTAAACACCCTGTGGAGAACTCCATAGGGAACTAATATTTTACTTATGAATTAACTGCCCAATTCTACTTATATGTCATAGCAACAATCCTCAGAACTTTACCTTTTGATTATTTAACTGTTTTATCCAAGACTATTACTTCAGCAACAGGTCTTCATTGGAAAATTCTGATAATTAATGTAAGCACTCATCAAAAACATAATATTACTTTTGGAGAGGTAATACAATTCTGGTAAAGTACAATAAAACAAATTTCTTTTATGACAAATATTGATTTATCACTTTATTTAAAAATCCTTTTTTGTTATCTTTAGTAAGCTTTTTTTTGGTTGTCCCTAATATTTATGCTATTTTCCTTTTTTTTTAAATGTTTATTTGTCTCAGCCCCTAGACTCTTCTCTACCTATCCCCACCCCTTTCCCCAGCAATCCCCACACTTGTCCATATCCAGAGGTTTTCCTCTTCTTCTCAGTCCCTTTACCCACCCCCTACTCCCAACAACTGTCAGGCTGCTCTCTATATGTCTGTCCCTGTTTTGATTGTTAGTTGATTGTTATTAGATTCCACATATGAGTGAAATCATATAGTATTTTTCTTTCTCTGACAGACTCATTTCACTTGGCATCATGTTCTCTGAGTCCATCCAAGCTGTTGCAAAGGGTAAGATTCCTTCCTTCCTTCCTTCCTTCCTTCCTTCCTTCCTTCCTTCCTTCCTTCCTTTCTTTCTTTCTCTTTCTTTCTTTCTTTCTTTCTTTCTTTCTTTCTTTCTTTCTTTCTTTCTTTCTTTCTTTCTTTCTTTCTTCTTTCTTTCTTTCTTTTCTTTATGTCCAAGTCATATACCATTGTACAATGTACTGCAGCTTTTTTATCTACACATCTACTGATGGACACTTGGTCTGCTTCCAGATCTTAACTATTGTAAATAAAGCTGCAATGAACATAGGATATTTTAAATTATTCTTGATTGTAGGATTGCTAAATTAAAATGATTTTTCATTATTTGTAACTGAATTTTAGTTGCAAGTTCTCTATTTATGAGAAATGATATTGATCTTAGCAAATATTCCTGCACAAAAATATTTAATATCTACCTTATGTCAATGGTATGTGCTATCTGAAACATGGATATATTGACTTTACAAAATGCCATTCACTACGTTTCTGAAAATATTATCGTATACGGGCAGACTCAAATTCAGTGATTGCTCTTTGTCAGCACTTTTTCCTAGATAGTATCTAGCAGGATGTTTAGGGTAATATTTGTTGAATTCCGTATCACTTATTTCTTTTAGTGCTCTCTGTATATTTTGGATGCATATATAATATGATCAAACAGAATCTTCCGTAAGTTGAAAGTTTTACGATGAAGATAGTGGAACTACCTGAAATTCAAAATGACTTCAAAAGAAATCAATCAATAATGATCTGTTATTTGAGTATTTTTGTTCATTCATTTGTTTCTGACATAAAACCCTCCGTATTCATTGTCTCTGATATGCATTATTTAAGACACACTGCATTTGTAAGCCATCACTGACTCCTTTAGGTGTGATTTCTGGCAATTAGATCCTACTTTAGAGAGTTGGAGTGGTTGCTGTAGCAGTGTAAATTTGTAGGGTTAGACATGATTTAGAGGTTAGAGGAAAGAGCTATTATGGTTTATTTTTAATAGCTATAAGATTTGTTTCATATGCCCTGGATTTACCAAAGATAAAAGCATATAATACATACTAATAACTCTGGATTTTAATTTTTTAAAGATTTTTGTGTATTTTTTAGGGGGAAGAGAGAGAAAAAGAGAGAGAGAAAAAAATCAATGTGTGGTTGCCTCATGTGCCCAACACCAGGGACCCAGCCTGCAACCCAGGCCTGTGCCTGACTGGGAATTGAACTGATGACCCCTTGCTTCTCAGTCCAGAGCTCAATCAGGGTTGAATTTTAAATTATAATTTATGTACAGCTATGCATCTATACATGTAATATAGTATACATATAACTGAGTTTCTGATTCACTCAAGTTAGTGTTGTCAATATAAATTAGGTTATGTCAATTCATACATTGTCCCAATACTCATATACAGAGAGTTATAGTTAATTTGATGGTATAATTGTCTTTTTTAACATACTCTTAGGTTCGATTTCAAAACCCAATTAATGAAAATGTATTTTTAGTCTATAAAAATACAGTTTGCATTGTGAGATGATTTGATTCTTTCAGATTTTTTTTGTTTAATCATGTATATCTTCTTGTAACAACACCGTTTGCAATTGAAGTTAAATTTGGATTTGGAGAGTTAAATGCAATATTCAAGAATATAAAGACCATTGGGACAGTCTATTTTAGAAGTGGCAAGTGGGATTATTTAATATATAAATGGTAACTCAAGCCTTCAAAGTAGATAGTGTCTCAGACTAGGGATTGAAAATTTGTTTTCGTGTAAGAATCATTTGGGGTACTTTATACAAATGTAGTTCCCTGTGTAATAGACACATGGTATCCCTGGCCTTCAAAGGACCAATCATAACTATGATGTAAAACACATCCCTGTGGATGAAGTTGAAAATCAATGACTTGGATGAGATTATATATGGTAATTGAAACTATGACTCAAAATGAGATCCTTAAATAAGAACATCTAATAAGCAGAAAGTAAAAAGGGTTTAGCAATGTTCCTGACATTTAAAGGGTGGGTGGAGGTGAATGAGCAAACACAGAGGACTAAGAGGTTCCCGTGAGGAAAGAAAATCCTTCAAAACAGCATTCAGGAACCAAGGGAGGAGTTTACAGCAGCGCTCAATGCTACAGGGGAGTGCTGTCGGTGTGCTAAATGCTGCTGAGAACCCCCATTTGTGTAACTGAATACTACCCAGCAATGAAAAGCAATTAAATTTTACCATTTGAGACAACATGGATGGTCCTAAAGTGTATTATGCTAAGTCAAACAAGTCAGACAGAGAAAGTCAAATACAGCATGGGGTCACTCATCTGCAGAACCTAAAAGAATCAAACAAACCTATAAACAAGACAAGGCAAAAGCAGACTACTAGAAATAGAAATCAAAAGCACGCTTGCCAGGAGGGATTGGGTGTGGACATGGGTGGAAAAAGTGAAGAAGGATGTAGTCAGTAATGTTGTGATGAATTTGCATGGTGACAGACGACCACTAGACAGAGCGAAGTGATCGCACTGTAAGGCATTGTATTGTACTCCCCAAACTAATATAATATTGTATACCAGACACGTAATTAAAAATAATATAATTAACAAAACATAAAATAAAATAAGGGACAATGCAGAACTTAACTGTATTGTTAGGACAAAAACCAAATTGCAAAGTGGGTGAAAGGTGATTGAATAGAGAATGTGGACAACAATGGAAAAGATTGGTTGTAAAGGGGAGGGAGTTAGCACAGGAAGTGGAGTTGTATCTTTAAAAGGTGATTTTGTTTTTAAGACAGAAAAGACAAGAATATTTCAATGTTGAAGTGAGTGATTCTCTGGATTAAGATAAAAGAGAAGGGAGGCAAGAAAGCAAAGGGGCATATGGTCATTATGGATAAAGGTGGAAGTGGAAAAATATTTATTTTTCTCTGATTATTATTTGTTACTTATTATTTATTTAATATCTAATACATGATGTATTACAGGTAGACTAAGGGAAAACTAAAAATAAAAATGAGACATTGACATAGGCCTATCCTCAAATTGGATATAATAATGTGTAAGAGATGTACCTGAATGAGTTATTTTGATATGATAGGGATTATAATATAGGGTATGGAAGAATTCAGTTCTAGATGTTGTGCAAGATGATCACAAAGAGGAAGGATTAAAGACTGGAATAATGGAGAAAGAAATGGAGTAAAGGCATTTATCAGATAAAACAAAATATTAATAAACAAAAATATACTATTTTTGAATATCTGGTCACTGTCAACTGAAAATTAGGAACTTTACATGTCTTATAAGCATTCAGTTCTTTGAACACTATGTGGTAGCTATTATTCCCCATTATAGAGAGGAAACTCAGGGTCAGAGCAAGTTATTGTTCAGGGATGTAGTATTTGAAGGAAAAATGCTAATTCTCACACAAATATAAATAATTACAAGATGAAGATTTTCTCATTAATGAGGGAACCAATGTTACAACTAGTACAAACAGAATTCAGGCAGCTTCTCTTACATCGACTGCCTAAGAGTCGCGCTGTAAGAAGCAACAACTTCTCTTTTTCCTCTCTGCCACCTGCCCGGCAGCTGCAAAACAGCAAACATGCATGAGTGCATCTGCATCCTCGTTGAGCAGGCTGGTGTCCAGATTGGCAATGCCTGCTGGGAGCTCTACTGACTGGAACATGGCATCCGGCCTGATGGCCAGATGCCAAGTAACAAGACCATTGTGGGGGGAGGAGATGACTCCTTCAACACTTTCTTCAGTGAGACAGGCACTGGCAAGCACGTGCCCAGGGCAGTGTTTGTGGACCTGGAGCCCACAGTCATTGATGAAGTTCGCACTGGTACCTACCGCCAGCTCTTCCACCCTGAGTGGCTGATCACAGGCAAGGAAGATGCTGCCAATAACTATGCCCGTGGACACTACACCATTGGCAAGGAGATCACTGACCTTATCCTGGACCGGATTCGGAAACTGGCTGACCAGTGCACAGGTCTTCAGGGCTTCTTGGTTTCCTAAAGCTATGGGGGTGGGCAACTGGTTCAGGTTCACCTCCCTGCTGATGGAGTGTCTCTCTGTCAATTATGGCAAGAAGTCCAAGCTGGAGTTCTCCATTTACGCAGCCCCCCCAGGTTTCCACAGCTGTAGTGAAGCTCCACAATTCCATCCTAACCACCCACATCACCCTGGAGCACTCTGATTGTGCCTTCACGGTTGATAAAGAGGCCATCTATGGCATCTGTTGTAGAAACCTCGGCATGGAGCACCCAACCTACACCAACCTAAACAGGTTGATAGGTCAAATGGATCCCTGAATGTCTATCTGACCAAATTCCAAACCAACCTGGTGCCCTCTCCCCGCATCCACTTCCCTCTGGCCACATACGCCCTTGTCATCTCCGCTGAGAAAGCCCACCATGAACAGCTTTCTGTAGCAGAGATCACCAACGTGTGCTTTGAGCCAGCCAACCAGATGGTGAAGTGTGACCCTTACCACAGTAAATACGTGGCCTGCTGCCTGCTGTACCATGATGATGTGGTTCCCAAAGATGTCAGTGCTGCCATTGCCACCATCAAGACCAAGCGCACCATCCAGTTTGTGGACTGGTGCCCCACTGGCTTCAAAGTTGGCATTAGTTACCAGCCTCCCACGGTGGTGCCTGGTGGAGACCTGGCCAAAGTCCAGCGAGCTATGTGCATGCTGAGCAACACCACAGCTATTGCTGAGGCCTGGGCTTGACCTGATGTATGCCAAGCATGGCTTTGTCCACTGGTACGTGGGTGAGGGCATGAAGGAAGGAGAGTTTTCTGAGGCCCGTGAGGACATGGCTGCCCTGGAGGAGGACTATGAGGAGGCTGGTGTGGATTCTGTTGAAGGAGAGGGTGAGGAAGAAGGAGAGGAACACTAAAGTTAAAATGTCACAACAGCGCTGCTTTTACAGGGAAACTTGTTCTGTTTTAGACATTGAAAAGTTGTGGTCTGATCGGTTAATTTGTATGTAGCAGTGTATACTCATATACAATTACTGGCCTGTGCTTTAAAACATGACACTTTGTTACAGACCCAACCAGTTCGTTTCTCTGATGGGTTTGAATAAAGTATTCCCTGTCTTACATGAAGGAAAAAAAAAAAGGTTCAAACTTCTGCACACATAAAGAAAGATGAAAATGTATTTATTGATGCTAAATTGGGCTTATGTGCTTATTTTTGTTTTGTTTTAGACAAATTGCTATTTTTTGTGGTAGAATGAATATCTCTTCACCAGATACAATGTGTATATCTTTGCACTATAGACAGCATGAAACCTTCCTTCCTGACCACCCCCCACCAATAGATCAGATAACTGGAAGACCTGCTTGGCAATGATTAATTTTCCTTTGTAGATCTCCAGTACTATTTTGGCTCACTTAGAAGTCTGCCACTTTTTCTCAGGGAGAATTTGACCATGTCTCCTGAAAATCTAAAATTCACAAATTCACACCGGGGCTTGAACTGACCCATTCCCTTATGCACTGAGGGGTGATGGGTTTAATTTCCCCCTGTAAAATAATGTATCGGAATATAGACAGTTAGTTTTCAACATGCAAACTTCTACTTCTAGAACTTTTGGTGCTGGCAAAACAAATAGGGCTGAGGAAGGAGCAGTGCTACCCCCTGTTTAATTAGCATGTTGCTCTGAGGGCTGTAATTGACCTACTGTCCATGAGTTTAGCTAGATAAGCATTTCTACTATGGAAGTTCATGTTATGTTTAAGTGAATTAAGATATTGAGCACAAAAATGGCAGATATTGTGAAAGAAAAATGAATTCTTTATCTATATTACATTTCTATTTAGTCCCAAGTGCTTGCAAGTAATTACAAAAAAAAGTGTTTAGAACAGCAATTGCTTACTATAGTGTTTAGAGAAAAATATAGGAAACATCTCAAATGCTTGAATACAAAAGATCTAAGCTAGTCTATTACCATAATGTTTATTGGATTTTGAGAAGAAGAGTTTCTCTCTGCACATTATGTATATCAAAAAGTCAAGGGATGAGAATGTAGTGAATTAGGTATATATATATTTTAATTTAAACAAGTCAGAAAACATTTTTTATCTGTATACTGTATTGAATGTCAAGCACATAAAGTAAACACAATAGTAATCTTGATAAAAGCAGCCCATGCACTGTTTAATGCCAAGTACATTCTCATGAAACACAACGTAACCATTTGCTTTGAAAAATTTAGCCCTGGTTGGTGTGGCTCAGTGCCGGCCTGTGAACCAAATGGTTGCTGGTTCGATTCCCAGTTCAGTGCATATGCCTGGGTTGCAGGCCACTTCCCCAGTAGGGGGCGTACAAAAGGCAACCACACATTGATGTTTCTTTCCCTCTCTTTCTCCCTCCCATCTCCTCTCTAAAAATAAATGAGTAAAATCTTTAAAAAAAGAAAAATGTACAATATTTTCTTAAAAGTAAATTCTCTATCATTTACATGAATTGTAAATGAAAGACCCAACTTAAGGACTAAAGAAAAAAACATTGAAATTGCACTCACAAATAGCACACTCTCACATAATTCTTAGCTGTACAAACCAGCAGCCCATGTAATATTAATACAAGGCACTGCATGCTGCAAACCTAAGTTTTATTCCAGTGCACAATACAGGATTAAAAATATGTCATTTTAGTGATTACAAATGGCCTTAAAACATGTGGATTTTCTCCGTGCTGGGCTTGTTTTCAAGTGCCTGATCCTTTTCATTCACCACATGAATTGCTCTGAAGTACTTACGCCCTCTGAGATTTAATACAGACGACGTGAAAAGTTTTCTGTGTCATAGCATGTCAGGCTACTTTTGTTTTGATCTATTCCGTTAATAGCATACTTCTTGTGGCACCAAAAATATTCTAAGAAAATTTTCATAGTGATCAAAATAAAGATCTACTTTTAATGTTTTGACATGCATGTTACAAAAGTCATGGGCAAATGTCTTGCAAATTGTCTCACTTACCCTATTTACTTTAAATAATTACCACAACACATGTCTTTTGAATAATTTCAAATTGTCACTATGAAAACCAAAACAAAGAAGTTAGAATTGCTCTGTCAAGCTACTTTGTCAATTCATTTGGTTGTTTGAGTAATTATTCTTGCCTCTCTGTCTCTGTTTAGAAACTCAAATTAATAACTTAGCTTTCATTTTACAAGGGAGTCTTATTTAAAATAATTGAAATTTACTGAGCGTATCTGTGCAGGGCATGATTTAGTACTTCGAATAAGCAAGTCAATTTAACCCTGACCATAACACTAGGATGGATTGCTAACACGGACACCGAGGAGGAAAATATGGAAGCTTCAAGACTTAAGGGCATTTTCCAACATTATTCATGCAGTTGTGAAGTTGCAGAGCTGGGCTTTGTTATTTACAACAAGCAATGATTTTTGTATATTAAATTACATACTATGGTATATGAGCAATTTACATAAATTGTTCTGGAAAACTTTAATTTTTGTTCCTTTTCTATTCTGGATAGCACTGGCTGTAACAGTGATTAATACTATAATAATCAGTGGTTTTAATGCATTCAGACTTCTCATGTGGACTCAGTGGAAATCAGTGGTTTCTGTTCAGTCATACCAGATACAGCACAATATCCTCAGATTCTCCTATGTCTGCAGCAGAAAGATGGAATCTACGTTTCACCCATATGATTTTTTTGTTGTTGTTGTAGGAAATGCTGTTCAGCCATGGGAACTTCATACATGCTTCCATAGTGAAAGTCTATAATCAGGCAGAATTCTTCCTAAGTCACAGAATCTCTATGTTGGAGTAAAAATAAATTTGGAGTATGGTGAGGTCTTTCTGGGAAAAGTCCAGCCATTGTTAATATAACAAGAATGGTTTGTGTGACATGGCTGTAACCTGGCAGCTAAGCAGATTAACTGGAATGCGGATGTGTGGGAAACGAGGACTTCACTGTAATAGTCAGTGGGGGCTGACTAGTTCATGTGAATGTAGATGCTGTTGAGTGGGCATGTGTACTGTGTGGCTGTCACATTCAAAATCACTGAGAGATGAACCTGCATCAAATTTTTCGTTAAGCTTAAACATTTCTCCATGGAAACTATTTGGATGATTCAGAAGGGCACAGCTATGGGCAACTGGTGATTGGCAGCTTCATCAGGACAACACACCCACTCATACATCACTTCTCATGCAGAGTTTTTTGGTGAAACATCAAATCACCTAGGTAACTAAGCCCTCCCACAGCCCAGATTTGGTGCCCTGCAACTTCTGCCTTTTCCCAAAGTTAAAAACACCTTTGAAAGGGAAGAGATATTAGACCAATGAGGAGATTCAGGAAAATACAACAGGGCAGATGATGGCAATTGGGAGAACTGTGTGAGGTACCACAGTGCCTACTTTGAAGGGGACTGTGGTTTCATTGTCCTATGTACAATGTTTCTTTTATCTTGTATCTTCAATAAATGTCTCTACTTTTAATTTTGCATGGTTGGATACCTCTGGACATACGTTGTATATGTCATATATATCAGATTAGTCTTAGAAGATAAATGTATGACACTGATGTACTTAGGATAAATTTGTGAAAACAGGGAATTATCTGTGCCATTTTGAAGACATGGGAAGAAGGTTGATAATTGATGTTGTTTGATTATAAGAAACTATTCTTTGGTCTTTTACTAAGTCTTTACTATGATTTTGAATACAACGATATACTTTCTTTTCTTCCCTTCCTCTAATGCATAGGAGACCATAACTATGATTATTTCAATAACACACCTAAAAGGAACAAAAAGAAAGAAATGAAAGGAATAAAAGAGGGAAAAAAGGAAACAAGAGAAAAGTGGATAGAGAAGAGAAAAAGGAAAAAACAAAGCAAGAGGAGATAAAGAAAGATAAGAAACAACATAGTCTTATTGTTACCATCAGTATTTAACTATACATTGATAAAAGAAAGAGAGCAAAGGAAAGTAGACATTCAGCTTAATAACATGGGAAGCATACTCCTGCTTGGTAGCCAGAAAGCTACAGCATCACATCCCAGCTTTGTGCTGCACTAAAGATTAACACTCCCCTCCTTTGCCCTCCAGTACCAGATTTCCAGGTGGGAGCAAGGGAGGGCGGGCAAATATGCAATAGAAGTCAAAATGGCATAGGAGAGGTGCTGGGCCAAAAAGACCTGTCATTCTGTCCTGGGGAAGCAAGGTATTTGTTGGGAGGTAAACCCATCCAAAGCCTGAAGTTTGGGAAGTTCATTTGTTCTTTGAAAAACACACCAAGGCCATCCTTAGCCCAAGATAATATAAGGGTAGGGGAACAGAGAAGTTGTCTCTCTTGCCCACCTGGTGATGCTCTCATCTTTTCAGTCATACACTCTCTTGCCCAAGAGCCCATGACCATGTGGTCTAGCAGCTACAAGGCCCTCAGCAAATGATAGGGCTCCAAGAGTACTAAGTTCTCTCTCCTGCTCATGACCTATACTCGCACCATGCACTTGTGCATCCTCTTTCCATAGTCATGCAGCCTTTGCAGCCACATGGCCAACAGCCACGTGGATTCTCCCCCCAGAGCAGCTAGGAATGGAAACATGTTAAGCTACCTGAATGGGGTCTGAGACTGCCTAGGAACTGCCTGTGAGTTCCAAAAAATTAAGTTTTAATATGAAACAGAAGCTCTGGAGAGGGGCTTTTGTCTTGGTCTTCCTGAGGGCTCAGTTGGTCTTTTTCTATGTCAGGACAGCAGGAGATGGGACATTGGAAACTCGGGAAATTCTTTATGCAAGAATTTCCACATACATAAACCATCTTGCCACCCCACAATCTCCCTTGTGTGGGTCCTTGGAATTCTTTCCTTGTGATCATGTGGAAGAGCCTGATTCTCACTACAGCAATGCAGGAGAAAGGAACCTTAAAATGTAAATTTTAATAATCATACAAGAAGAGAGAGAAGAGAGGAGAGAAGATTGTAATTTTTTAAAATTTTATTTATTTTCAGAGAGAAGGGAAGGGAGGGGGAATGAGAGGGAGAGAAACATCAATATGTGGATGCCTCTTGCACACCCCCCACCAGGGACCAGGCCCGCAACCCAGGCATGCACCCCAATCAGGAATCAAACCAGCGACCCTTTGGCTCACAGAGCCACACTCAATCCACTGAGCCACACCAGCCAAGGCAGATTATAATTTTTATATAACAATTAAATAAAGGCTTTTAAAAATTTTGACATATTTTCATCAGAGGGGATACATTTCTTCTCCCAAAGTTTCTTTACAGCTTTCTTTTGCATTGCCCCAAGCTAAAAGGGAGTGGGAGGCAGTTTACAGCTGAGGACAAAGACAGCAAATCCCAAGTGTTATCTTTTCCTTGGTGTCAGACAAGCTAATTCTGTGTAGAGTTGCAAAAGAAGTAGACAATTGCAAGGAATCAAAGAAAAGAAGGAGTTTGGGAAACAGTCCTTCATAAGGCACAGTTCCCTTCCCTTTCTCTACCCAGTTAGAGAAGTTTCCAGAGAAAGTCTTTCTATAACATTAAGTGTGATTCAACGCACAGAAATGAACAACCACTTGTTGACTATGCTGAACTATAGAACCTGGAGAATATGTTTGACATTTCGAGGACCAAAGACAAACCCAAGAGGAAAAAGGGGATGATAGAAATAGAGAAAATGCCAGTCTGGACTTCTGTGAAATATATACCAAACATCTCTGAGTTGCCATGGATTGCAAGTAAGCCACAGCTGGCTTCTTATGTGTCACCCCAAGCAGCTTCAAGAGGTTTCTCAGGTCACAGAGACTCACCTCCATGGTGAAGAGGGGCCTGCTGCAGTCTGCTGAATGAGATGAAACCACTCCTCATGGTATCATTGGATTGGTGGGGCGGGGGGTGGGGGGGCTAAAAATAACTTTTCTTCAATCTTTGAAATTCTAGCTGGGATAATAATGAAGTTAACAGAGTCAGATTAACAAGGGAAAATGTAGAAAGCCTATTATGTGAATGCATATTAAGGATGCCATATAACAATGAGAGCCAAAATGCGTTGCAGAGTTGAGGTTTATGTGTTGTTATGGACAAAGAAAAATGGGGGAGGGGGAGGATGTCTAAGACTTCAAAGAATGAAGGCAATTGACTTGTGGTTGAGAAAGAGCAGAACCCACAAGGCAGGCACATTCTTGCTGGATCACCTGGGATGGATGGGAACCAAGTGTGCTTTAGTCAATAAGCCCCTGCTTGGGACCTCTCTACTTACCATACTAAGGCAAACATTCTAAATTTTTGTGCTAGAGCAGGACTTTCTATCTGAACCTCTTAGGCAGGAAAGAGGAGGGTCAAACATTCTTCCCAAGTCTTTTGTTTTTTAATTACCAGCTTAAAAACCAATATCCCCAAAGACTGTTTTCAGGGTGGCAATACGGTGGTCCTCTTCAGGATCAGAGGCGCCAAATGTCTGCAGCAGGGACAGTGGACGTGACTGCGAGACAGAAGGAGGCATGGCTCAGCTCCCCTCTGCGATCTAGCAAAGATCCTCGAGGACGAAGGACCCTAGAGAAATAGAAGAATCTCAGGAGGAAGTCTGTGGACAGTGAGTGAACTAAAGATATTTGAAGTTGACTGAATTTTTACCTGAGTGAAACTTTAAAAATGAGAATGAATAGAATACCTTATATAAGTTTCCCTCTACCAAACAGAAATGGGCTCCAAAAAGTAAATTAGCTTTCTTTAGAGAAACAGAGTTTTAGGCTTCACATCTTATGTTTCTGACTATGCAATTCATCTCTGTTACAAACGTAACAGAGATGAATGTAACAAATGTAACATAGCCATTTCTTTTTGACTCATTCCAGCAATGCAAAACATAGTACTTTCTGTGTGAAAAAGCAGAAAAGATCTCATTTTTGATTTAGAGAAGAGTTGTACTTTGGTTTAACTCAATCATATGTCAACAAAAAAATCAAATAGTTTAATATTGGTAAAATATGGATGATTTTATGTGCCAAGTTAAGAAATGCAAATTTCATCTGGTAAAATAGGAATAATTGATGCATCCATCCCATGTGGAGAAATGCCATAATAAAGGATAAAATATATAACATAGCTAGAATCAGAGAAAAAACATAGCAGGACCATAAGAGAGTGCTAAAACATAGCAAATGAGTTTTCATAAGACTAACAGGTAAAGAGGGGTGTAGAATGTACAATGCTATTTCAAGGAAGGAAGCACCAAGCACAAAGGAGAATTTCCCGAGGTCCACTAGGCAGTGTGTGGAGAAGGAAGCCTGGAGGAAATAGGCTGAAAACTTGATGGTGGAAAAGCACTTTAGATACATTTTACTGCTTTAAATTCTAGTCTGGGACACTTGGATTATATATGGTCTTTTATATACAGACTTGTATGAATAAGTGCCAGTGATTGTGTTGAAAGTTTGTAAATAAAGTTTCCTTTGGGGAGAGTAAAACAGAAAGGATGAACATGATAATAAATAAAATAAAATAAAATAAAATAAAATAAAATAAAATAAAATAAAGTAAAATAAAATAAAAAACATCTATGCAACTTGTCTTTCTATTGTGCCTCTTTTGTGCTTGGTAAGGTTGAATTTTCCACTTTCTCCCTTTGAGTTAGATCACCCTTTTTCAGAAGTCTACTGGTACCACTAGAAACTAATAAGTGTCACAAAATAAAACAAATCAAACAGAACAATATTTACAATATTAATAGCACCTCCCTGGTCAATAAAGTTATAAAAATTGACTTTGAAATTAAATAGTTTTCATTATCGCACTTCTCTCAATGCCTTTAGTAAACTAATTTGCATTTTAAGGTCTAAGCAGAGACTACACCGCACAGTATTTTCCAAAATTATTTTAACATAAATTCAAACCAAATTATCTGAACATAAATAAACAATATTTTATTCATTTTGAAATAGAATGTTGAATGGGGTTATAAATTCTTGGAACATTTTCTGAAATACTATGTTGGAAACTTGCCGCCCCTTCCATCCTCCTTATAAGAGTATGTTCACATATGTAAGTCGCAATATGCTGATGAGCTGCACAATTCAGAATATGGCACATGATCCACATAATATGTAAGATTTTATTGTAACTAAAGTATGTTGTTGTCATCCAAGATCATCTTTTTGATGTATGTATAGAAACATATATTGATTGCACTCAATTTGTTTACGTTAAATTAGGCTTATTACTTGAAACACATGCTATTTCAATTGAGAAATTGTTTATAGACAATGAAGATTATCTTGTTCACGTAGATATTTGTCATGGTAAAAATAAAATATTTACCATTTAATTAGTGAATGTATAATCTTGAATTGTTCCTTTTGAAGGTCAAAACTTAGAAATGACATGCCTTTTTAAGATCGACAAACAAAAATATTATTCTCTAACATAACATTTAAATAGAGGTGTCTTCATTTTGGAATAATCACAATTACGCATCCGAGACAAGGGTGTGAAACTGCATTTACATAAATGCTTTGTTACACCCCTGTGAGCAAGGACTTATGCGTCTTTTAGAATCGGTCCTGTCTGCTCTGATGTTTGCGGAAATTGAAAGATGTGCCTAGAAATGTATTGATGATTACATGCCTCTCCAAAAAAGAAGATATTTTAAAAGCAAAAACAAAACTGTTTAATTGATTTATAATAGTATATCTCAGACAAATATAGGAGGTTAATAATTTATTATTTTATACTCTTAACAGAAAGTTCATTTTGCTGTCTAAGTATCAATTTTATTTTCTTGTTACTAAATACAGGACTGTATTCTGATGTCACCTATAGGATATTTTTGTCTCCACAAAACCTGGTGCCATTCAGAAAGAAAAAGGTTCCTCCAAGGTGTTAATAAGAAATATATGCTCAGTTCACAAACACCCAGCAATGGAAACACAGAATAGACAAAACTTTTAAGTGTTCTCTTTAAGGTAAAACACAAGCACACAAACTGAAATCTAAAAATATAAAATAAAATAAAATAAAAATGAAATTCTATTTATGCTTCTTCTCTCTCTTCTCTTTCTCTGTGCTTCTATTTGCTATCAAATTTCTTTCCTATCATCTCCTTTCTCTTTTCTCCTCTCCAAGGTCAAAATATATATAAATTTCAAAATTAAATATAAGGTTCAACTAATTCCTTAACCATTCCAAAGCCAAGAAAATTTTAATTAATTGAGATTTAATGAACTTAGTTTCTATTCAGAGAAAGAATTGCCTCATATTATTACCATGTTATTTAATTAAATTTAAGTAGTATGTGTTTTGTACAAAATAAAGTTGTTTTTCTTTTTAAGGAGATAACACTAGCCAGAAATGGAATAATTTTAATACCAAGATGTTAACATATTTATTTATAATCACAATATCATAATCATTTAGCTATAATGTGATAAGAACTAAAATTATTGTTTTCAGCTATTTCTTAACATCATCATTTTCTAGCTTTTTTAGTCACTTTCCTTGTGGTAGTGTACTTAATAGAGTTGGGAAGGGGGACATATAAGTGTGTAGGTTAAAGCAGAAACTGAGACAAATTTTATTTGTTAATTTTGTTTTTTTCTATACATGTTAAAATAATTACATATATGCACAGTGATATGGTTTCTGTCAAATTTAAAAAGCTGCTTTTATTAACAACTGTCTAGTTTTTAAGTAAATAATGTTCTATGATTAATGTTGGTTCGTGAGTAGAATATACATTACTGATGAAGAACAAGATTGTGAGATACTGTGATTTTTAATATAAATTTCTCAATGTTTATCTGTAACTTCATCTAGAAATTATTAGATTTCTGACTGCTGTGAGTATGGATTAGTTTATAAAATTCAACTTAATACACTCAGAAAGAGTGTTAAAAAGGACTAATATATATTTCTTAATATTCCCATCTATCCTAAAAGCTTAATCCCTGTGGAAATGAGAACTGTACTAAAAAAATAGGATTAATGTTGCTAGTTCTTATAAAGCACAATACCATAGAACATTTATCAGTAACATAGATAGACATATATGTTGATATCCCAAAGTTGGCAGTCCTTTAATTTACTCTTCTTAAAGATAACAGAGAATTCATAGCTATAATAGGAACTTTGCACTGAAGTTTATGTAGTATATTTTGAGATAAAAAAAAACTAAGACATAGAAAATCCAAAACCATTTATATTCTTAGTAACAAATCTAACATAGAGTCCCAGGTTTTGAATTTCAAGTCACTGGAGTCCCACAGTTCTAAAAATTAAGATAATTAATTAATAAACATATTCTCAGTCTATAACTAGTAGGGGCTCCAAACACAGCATTGTTGGGGGAGTTACACAGTACCCAGAAATCCTGTGAATTACATGTGAACAATATGACATATTTTGAAAAGATTCACATATTTCATCATATTGTCAAATGTATTCATTACACCAAGTAAGTTAAGAATTATTATCTTAAAAACAGAAAAAAAGATGGTAGATATATGACTCATATTACATCAATATTCAGGGGTAGGCTTCTTTGAATTATTAATATTACCTCAGAAAATACAAAAAATAAGTATATATATGTATATGCATACAATGAGAATATTCAGCAAGCTCTTTTATGAAATAAGCAATTTCAGCACAAATCCAATCTTCATTAATTCTTTTTTTCCTTTCCTTAATTGTTGTGCAATTACAGTTGCCCCCATGTCCCCCCCATGACTCTCACCTGCTCTTCCCATCTGCTTCTCCCACCCTCAGTCCTCCCCTCCTTCGTTGTCTGTGTCCATGGGTCCTTTATGCATGTTCCTTGATGACTCTTTCCCTTCTTCCCCCAATTATCACCCTCCCCCCTCCATTCTGGTTACTGTCAGTTTGTTCTTTATTTCCATGTCTTTGGTTATATTTTGCTCACTTGTTTGTTTTGTTGATTAGGCTCCACTTATAGGTGAGATCATATGGTATCTGTCTTTCACTACCTGGCTTATTTCACGTAGCATAATGCTCTCCAGTTCCATCCATGCTGTTGTGAAGGGTATAAGCTCCTTCTTCCTTTCTGCTGTGTAGTATTCTGTTTTGTAAATGTACCACAGTTTTGGATTCTGATTTGGATTTTGGATTCTTGTACTGATGAGCACTTAGGCTGTTTCCAGCATATGTCTCTTGTAAATTGTGCTGCTATGAACATTTGGGTGCATATGTTCTTTTGAATTGGTGTTTCAGGGTTCTTAGGGTATAATCCCAGCACTGGAATTGCTGGGTGAAAAGGCAGCACTCACACTACACTAGGAAGCCAAACAATCCAATTAAAAAATGGGCAAAGGACCTGAACAGACAGTTCTCCAAAGAGGACATACAGAGGGCCCAGAGAAATATGAAAGGATGTTCAGCATCACTAGCCATCAGAGAGATGCAAATTAAAACCACAATGAGATACCACTTCACACTAGTCAGAGTGGCCATCATAAACAAATCAACAAACAAGTGTGGTGAGGCTGTGGAGAAAGGTGAATCCTACCTAATACTCTGTTGGTGGGAATACAGATTGGTGAACCCACTGTAGAAAGCAGTATAGGTGGCAGCGGGGGGGAGCTCTGCCTGCAGGCCCCCACCCCCCAGCCGCCATGGATGAGAATAAGTCTACCAAGACATAATCTGCTTGGGGAGGGAAGGTGGCCGATCTCTCAAAGGAGAAGGGCCAAGAGCCTTTTCCTCAATGGGCTTTTATTGGGATCAATTTGCACAGGAATACAGGTAAAGCTCATCAATCATTTTCAGGCAGTAAGGATAACAAAGAACTCTGAGGGCTTATTCTGAATCAGGGCCAGTTAGCTAAAGAGCTATAAGACTTTGGGAAACAAACTCATTTCAGGCTTGGACCCTTATCATTTAAATTGAGGGTATTAGCAAAGCAGGTTTCACAGGATTTTATGTATTCTTTCTTAGGCCTGATTGCCCCAGGGAACCTGCCCTTTCCAGCACAGGGTCACACCCACCTCTGGCATTATTTCAGGCTTAAATTGAGCAGGGGAAGTCAGGCAGCCAAGAGATTAGGAGACTTCCTGCAGACAGAATGAAGACTCAGGCTATGTCAAAGCCCAGGGGCAAGGGTCTGTCACCCCCTTTTTCTATAGCCCCCCAAGTCCTTCCCTGTGGGCCTCTTTATGACCATGCCTGTCTTAGGTCGCCCCTCCTTTGAGGAATCTTACCCATCATTGGCTAACTGGTCAGGCTCAGGGCCAAGCAGGGTGAAGTAAAGTGGGCTGAGGTGGTGCCCCTGCCAGGGAGATAAGCTTTGTCTCCTTAGTGGCTTATGGTCCCAAGATCTCTGACTCAGCCTTAACCATGGGGGGTTACAGCTTCTGAAACCAGGCAGGGTGGTTCCCATCAGTATAGAATTTTCTCAAAAAAACTAAAAATGGAACTTCATTAATTCTATGTTTAAGATCTGTCAATTTACTTTACTGACTCAAGTATTAATGCAATTCAAGAACACCAGATAGATATATGGTGGTTTAGGAAAAGATGAACTAAGGCTTATTAATTTTAGAAAAGAAATGAATATGAAGATTACTTAAAACTAATCAAAAACAAAGATGCAAAAATAGGTCTCTATTACACTTGTGCCCTTAGCGTTAGACTAGCGGACAGGAGACTAGTTAAAAGAGAGATGGCCAAATGAGAACTATTTTGTGTAAGAATAACACTGGTTTAGTAAGGCAACATGTCAGGGTTGAATAAGTTTATAAAGTTAGTTGAAAACTTTTTTTTTCATAGTTAAAACTCTTTGTTATCTGATAAATGTATTAATTACATAACTTGTAGTCTAAGTATTCAAATTGAAGTCTTTTATCACGGCGTTGAAGTTAAGCAGGGCATTGTTTTATCAACACAAAATGATTGTCCAAGAATGTCAATATAATGATGCTGGCATGGCTCAGTTTGCTGGAGCATCATCCCATAACTGAAAGGAAGATTGCTGATTCGATTCCCATCAGGGCATATGTCTAGGCTGCAGGTTTGGGCCCCAGTCTCCGTGCGTACCGGAGGCAACCCATCAATGTGTCTCTCCCTTCCTGTCTCTCTATAAAAGCAATGAAAAAGTGTGTCTTCTGATAAATATATATACATATATATGCTTTATATATATATACACACACACACACATATATATATGTATATGTATATATACATATATATATATATAAATCTTCTAATCCATAGGATAAATTCATTTCTTTTGTCAACATTTTAAGTACCTGCTGTGTATAAGGCAATAGCACTGCAGATCACAACATTACATTAAACAAAATTTTATGAAAAAGAAGAGTTAAAAATGACATGAAGAATAGCTCAAATTTAGAAATATAAAAAATGGTGGTGAATAACCCTCAGATTTGGGGGAACAGCATGGTACAATTTTTAAATGGGAATGCGGTTTCTCAGGGTCATCTAGCCGTCTTCCTCACTGCAATGGAAATTATGAGTTCGGGAGTTAAATGATATGAATTTCTATTGGATCATTAATGGCCTGACAGCCACACAGAGACAGGAGTTTGACCTTGACATGGAAGACTTTGGAGAAGGCTGGAAATTGTCTGAGGAAGAGCTAATAAGGGGTATGAATGTGTGACAGCATTAGGAAGAGTAAAACTAGAGCACGTACGTTATCAAGTGCTGAATGGCTGCGGCGTCAATGAACAAGTGAGCAAGTCACACTTCCACATCCAAGTGCCAGAACCTAATAATTAGTGAAAAATGCAAAGTCAAATGATAATTCCCATGTCTTCTTGTCTCTAGTCTCTGCTTTTCTTTTAAACTCAAACAATTAAAAACAAGAAGTAATGTGGCATCTTGCCAACTTCATCATAGAAGCTATCAGAAAGAAATGAAAGAAATTCAAGTGGTGTCAGGTTATGCTGCAGAATCAAACAACTTCAAAACCTCAATGATTTATTACAATGAACATTTACCTACATAATGCTTATCACATGCCCATTGTGTTAGCTGAGAATTTAATTCCTGTGTTCTGCGGTTACCCAAGCTGAAGCACAGCCATCACCCTGTACGATGAAGTTTCTGTAACAGGAGGAAAGAGAAGAATACTGAGAATTAAGTACAAAATGCCACACCCACTCCACACACAAGGGACAAAACTAGTTGCACAGCTGCAGCTGTACACAAGGGAGTGGGGAAGGATAGTTTTACTACATGTTCAGTAAACAATGAGATAAAAATATTTCCTAGGTTTCAACAATGAGATAGACAAAACTCTTTGAAAGAAATATGACAGATAAAAGTATTTTTTAATTTCCAAGGTTCACAAATATATAAAATACTAATTTTGATTTCTGATGGATTTAGCAGCTCTCCTAAAGCAATCAAGAAAAGATGGCCTGATGTCATTATTTACATAGAAATTAGAAATTATAAAGGGGCCATGATGAATGTGTGGTTGTCACTGAATATAACTTATAAATGAACTTATTGACTGGGAATTTACTGAGGTCAAGAGAACCCAGAGAAGCCAACAGAAAGTCAAGGACAGATTGTCAGTGACCAATGTTTTGGGAATGAGGTGGAGGAATGCCAATAGCCAGAAGAGAAGAAAGAATAAACAGAAGAAAATGAGCTATACTTAGAAGCACATTGTAAATTAAAATAAGAGTTGCAAAAAGAAGTAAAGTGTCAGAGTGTCAGCCACTGAAAATGAAGTGGAACAAAGTAGAAAATGACATTGGAATTGTCATGATTATAATAATAACTAACAAGCAGTCAACACTTACTCTGTTCCAGACTTTACTTTTAGAGATTTCTAGGTATTAACTCCCCTCGCTCTAAAATTCTGTATGACAGATAAGGTACAGGGAATGAGGGGGAAAATGTTCAAGGTCTCATGAACAGTAAATTGCAGAGACAGGATTTGAACAAGGCACTCTAGCTGCAAAATCTTGTTTTGCTTTTGAATCAATGATTTATATTCTACTGTTGGTTGCTAGGCATTGCTTTTTTTTTCCCCCCAAATAAAACTGAGGAATCAAGGCTGGGTTGCAAACTAATGTTAATGGTAAATGAGGCATGAAAACAGCAAGTACAGTCATTGTGCTAGAGGAGTTTAACGATGAATTGCCACAGAGAGGTTTTGTGTTATTCAATAGAGGTTATGGTAAGGTAAGGTTGAGCTTTTTTTGGTTTTGTTTTTGTTTTTTAACCTGGATTGTTTTTTTCAGCATCACTAGCCATCAGAGAGATGCAAATTAAAACCACAATGAGGTATCATCTCACACCAGTCAGAATGGCCAACATAAACAAATCCACAAACAAATGTTGGAGAGGATGTGGAGAAAAGGGAACCCTCGTGCACTGTTGGTGGGAATGCAGACTGGTGAGGCCACTGTGGAAAACAGTATGGAATTTCCTCAGAAAACTAAAAATGGAACTGCCCTTTGACCCAGTAATCCCGCTGCTGGGATTATACCCTAAGAACACTGAAACACCAATCCAAAAGAATCTGTGCACCCCAATGTTCATAGCAGCACAATTTACAATAGCCAAGTACTGGAAGCAACCGAAGTGCCCATCAGCAAACGAGTGGATCCAAAAACTATGGTATATTTACACAATGGAATTCTACGCAGCAGAGAGAAAGAAGGAGCTTATACCCTTTGCAACAGCATGGATGAAACTGGAGGGCATTATGCTAAGTGAAATAAGCCAGGAAGTGAGGGACAAATACCATATGATCTAACCTTTAACTGGAACATAAGCAATAGAAGGAAAAAGCAAACAAAATATAACCAGAGTCATTGAAGTTAAGAACAATCTAACAATAGCCAGGGCGGGGGTGGGGGGTGGGGGGGGGGGACAGTGGGTAGAGGGGATTACAGGAACTACTATAAAGGACACATGGACAAAACCAAAGGGGAGGGTGGAGAGGGGGGAGGGAGGTGGGTTCAGCTGGGGTGGGGTGGAGGGATGGGGAGAAAAGGCATACAACTGTAATTGAATAACAGTAAAAAAAAAAAAAAGAAAGAATATACCTAAATACAATTAACAAAAAAGAAAAGATCACATTGAGGTAAACTTTGCAGAGCAACCATTATTTATCATGTACTTCATTATTAATTTACATGCATTTCCTTATTCAATTCATTGAAGTTGAATATCTTCCTCAATTTCCAGAGTAATTCATCAGAGTTCACATACAGATTCCATTAGCTTTCGAACCGATATCTTTTTTACTATGTCATGTTAGAGGGCATAGGGAGGAAAAAACTACTAGAGAATGAACACATGTATGTGTATAATATAGAAAAAAGTAGAAATAGTAGAGTAAAGCAATCAAATAATTATTTTTAATTTTTAATTATTTTCTGAAAATAAAGAAATGATACCAAGATTATGGAACTTGTGATGTGTTGAAATGGCAATGGTTATATGTGAAGATGCAAGCTAAATTAATAGCACTAATAAAACAAACACTGGCCACATTACAAAAGCATTGCAAACTTGCCTTGATTTCTTAAAGTAGATGGGGACAGCTCAGTGTGAGTTGAGGGAAATTACTACCAAGAAATGACAGAAGGAATTTCTGCTGTGCTTAAGTCTGTCATATATCGCATATGTGATGATAAGTTAATTTGTTTATATTTTATACCATAATTTGGGCAACAATATAACTGTCTTCAGCTATTGTCCAATAGGAAATATATACAGATACCATCTTCACAAAAGTTTACCAAGTCAGATGTGAGTTTTGATCTTATGTATTTTTCTCAATGTTTTCAAAATAAATATTTTTGTTGTTGTTAGTATCAAGGACACCAATTATTTTTCTATCCTTTGCAGATGTCATTTCAGTTGATGACACACCAGAGGAACTGGAACACAAGTGTTTCTTGCCTATTTAGACAGTATTTTGACCTAGATTGTAAAAGGAGTAGGGGCAGAGTTAAAGGGTCCAATGCCAAACCCCACAGGCTCTTTTCTGCCCCTTCCCTCTTTCAACCCTGAAGACACTTTCCTTTGCCAGTTGTGTGAGATGGAACATCATCCAGCAGGTCAGCCTGTCATTACAGATTTTGCCTCAGGAGCTTTGCCCCTGAGCAGTTGCAGTGTGTGTACGTACACACATGTTTAATTTTCTTATGAATGGCTATCATGCTGTGTCATTTAAATATGTATTTTATATTAGAGCCAACCCTCTCCAGTGTCAATAAATTAAATAATTACTCCAACTTTATTGTTCCTATGTATGAAAGTAATAGTAACCTCATGTGATGTATGGGGTATCCGTGATCATTGACTTCCATGTACAATGACTTTCACTGATCATTGACTTTCATATACAACCAAATGCTGGATCATAGAGAGAAAGGCATGTAATTTCCTCTGTCTGAGCACAATTGGCTGTGCATTCTAGTGGCTGAGGTACAACAGTGTTCTCACTACTCAAGGAAAAGGACTTAGTATGCCAAATTCTTCCTTTCTGATTTAGGAAAAAGATGAAAAATACAACTTTCTTGGCAAATTATTTGCTGCTTTCCAACACTTGTTTATTTAAGTATTTTCTTTCACAATATTTTAGTTATTTGTGGTGTTTTTATAGCTTATTAAATCATTGAAACCATTTCCCCTCTCCGTTTTCATTTCTATGCACAAACATAGAACAAAAATTCTCAATTTGTCCTACCAACCATTCAAACTTAACAGGTTTAAACTCTATAAATGGCTTGCTGTGAAATATAGTATGAAAATCAGCCAACAAAAGCAGCAGTCTTCAAAGATCTAAATAAACAAATACGGCCATTTATAATGGATACTGGTTTAAAAAGGGAAACATAGTCTTTTCATCCTAATATATAGTTTTTATCTAAAAAAACCCACAAAACCCTACTTAACAAAAGGCAATAGGAAGTGTTTTTACTTCCAAATTAAATAAATATGACTTTCCAGTGATGTTTATATGTTTAAAGACATGAATGTTTAAGGTTAAAATCAAATTGAGACTGATTATTGTGAAAAAGTAGTGATCAGATAAGTTGGACAACAACATCAAGGAAGACTGGCATTGTGAGGGATACACTGTGAGCGTTAGGGGAGTTTTGAATAATGACCACACTCTGTCCTATTTCTTGGTTATGGCTTGGGATATCCACAGTTTAATGTAAAAGTAAATACATATCAAGAGGAATGAATAATTGTTTAGTTCCTTTGTCACTTCCATTTCATAAACAATTTTTACCTTTCAATCGGTAAGGAATACAAGTACTTCACTTTAATATGTTAAGGCACTACTGCTTTCTAACCTTTCACACGTGTGAATTAGATAATGTCCTGTCCACACTGTTCTACTGTAATATGTATGGCCATTTAGGGTTTAGTTTCCTTTGATGTGCGAAAAATCTTCAAAAATTTTTTTGCATGCTGGGTATCTCCCATTGAGCAATTATCTCAGACCAGGCAGGCTGATATCATCTGTTTCCTGAGATACTCAGTAGACTACTTAGAGATCTTCTCACACCCTCTCTGTCCCCTGAGATATTTCTCAACACTGAAGCTCGAAATTCTTTTAAAATGTAAATCTCTTGATACCACTTTCCTACCCAAATCTCCACAATAGATTTTTCATTCCTCTTAGGATAAAGACTCCGTGTTATTTCTTACTCTCCTTAACAGTGTACTTCAGCCACACTGGTTTCCTACTTTTTTATTCATTTAAGTTGCAGTGAACCTCTTGTTTCAGAATTCATTATATTGTATGATTTAATGTATTTTAAGAGTATTCATTCCTAATCCCAAAGACAAGAATTGGACTCCTTTTTACATGTTCTCAAAACATCTTGTATTCTCCATATAAAAGTCACAATTGGTAGATGCATTGTAGGATGTTGAGTTGAGTCATTCATTTGCTGCAAGCAGGCTGTAAGCTCAATTAGGGTAACCACCTTAGTTTTTGCACATTCTTTTATTCCCAGTGTCAAACAAATTCACAGACAACAAAGTAATCTTTCTTAAATTAATAGCTCTCACACGTGCACATCATTAAACTTTATGTTCTGCAAAGTTTAACCAGAGAAAAAGTTTAGCATTTCTTATTGTGTTCAGCCTGATTTAGTAACCTGTCCATACACTGACTCTGCTCTTCCCTTATGGAGAAGTATTTTGCTTCTCAATAGAAGCTCATGGAAGGAGACGCACGAGAATAGAAAGTCCCCCGTCAGATTGTCAGAAAAACAGCAACCTGTCTCTCATAACCCATCCCTGGGTTTTCCACACATATGTCATGTTTATTTGGATATTCTCTGTTAGTGTCTTTTTTTTCTATACACTGTCTACCCTCCCTGCCACCACCCTTCACAGCTGCGGCTCAGTCAATACAGTTGCTATGTGTTGAGTCCCCTCAAACTACATGTTGAAGCCCTACCCCTCAGTATCTGTGAATGTTACCTTATTTAGAAATGGAGGGTCTTTGTGGAGGGAACCAACTTAAGGTCACAGAGTGAGCAGTAATCAAGGTAGCTGCATTCTCATAAGGACAGGAGACACAGAAATAGACAATCCTAGGGAAGATGATGGAAAGACATACAGGGAAAATGTGTGATGATAGAGGCAGAGAATAAAGTAATGCTCTACGAGATAAACAATTTTAAGGATGCTTAAAAAAAGGCATGGAACAGATTCTTCCCTAGGGCCTTCAGGGACATCATGGCCCTCTGACACCTTGATTTCAGCTTTCCAGCCTCTAGAAGTACCAGACGATAAGAGAAAATAAGTGCCCACTGTTTTTAAGCTACTCAGCGTTTTCTTTCTTTTTTGTCCTTGGAAGCCTTAGGAAATGAATATACTGCCATTGGCCTCTTCAACATGTACAATCATAATGTACGTAGAACCCTTTCGAAGGCAGTGGGAAATGAAATCACAGATGATTGTACCACAGCTTTGGAAAGGCAATCGGAGCACTTGGCGATCATTCTCTCTGTCTTTGACTAGAGCCATTTCTCTCCTTTATTGCTCTCCTTCAGCCACTTGCTCTGCTCAATTCCAATTACACTTAGTAGCAACAGTGTCTCCCTTTCTCAGACATGGGACCATCAAGTGAGAGCTCACTGCCTCAGTTTGTCCACATTCATTTGTATCTCCCATTCTCACAACCAATTGAAAGAAAGAAAAAAAACCTCATTTTCAGACAAAAGCTAATGCCTCCATCCATGTTCTGATATAATTTCTGCATCAGCATTAGTATCCAAATTTTGACCCTGGCAGAAGGTTTGGTACTAGCCTCCATATGCTTCAGCTGAGGAGGGCATTTGAGGCTTCAGAGAATTACTGAATCAAAGAGTTCTAAAAATTGGATACGATGACGTGACAGAGAGGAGGCTCCAAAAGAAACCGCAGGAGAATGGAAGTCAAATCAAGGACCTGAATTCACAAGCAACAACACTGGAAAAGCCAGTACCGCCAGAGGAGATATTCTGAACATAAGAATTTGCCCTGTGGTAAAATAAATAAAATAAAAGTTGTTCTGAAGAATGAGCACCTTGAGAAATTGCTTTGGACTCTTTTGCTTTGGGGACATAATATCATGAAAAATCAAATCCTCCTGCTTTGATGATTTGCTTTATATCTTTAATTATTTCCTCTTTCTGGAAACTAAACATGTTTCCTTTCTGCTAGGTCCTTTTGAAATAGAGCAAATCTATTTTAAATTCTCCCATCTTTTAAATAATAGATTTTAAAAACTATTCCCGCACACGAAACAAACCTTAAACAAACTCATGCTTATTCTAATATATTATGCCTTTCTATTTAGCCACATGGTTTTCTTTTATTCCTCAAACTTTTGAAGTATTTGTCCAGCTTCTTATGGCCTGCTGACTGACTTCTTTTCCTCTTCATTCTCCAAAGGTCTCTTTATTGTCAAACTCAATGCAGTTTCTGCTTCTCCCCTTTTTCTATGATTTACATAATCTTTGTCTACTTGGACACCCATCGCCACTCTCAGAGTGTCCCTCGTTCGCTTTGCCTTTCTGCCTTTCTCCCCTCCCCCCATTCTGACTTTCCACCTTCTTTCTGGTTGTCAGTCTCTGCGAATTCTCATCAAATCCTGTGGTATCAGTATTACTTATTGGCTAATGTTTCTCCAACTAATATTTCCAACACAGAATTTTCCTCTGAATTTAAAATTCATTGGTGTACTATTACCCAACAATGCCAGGAGTGGCATGCTCCAGACTAAATGTGCTTCCTTTCAAGAATATGCCTTTTTCGTAGTACAAATTGTATTCATGTATTCATGGCATGAATAAATATCTCTGAAAATCATACTTACTTCTTTATCCTTATCATCACTCTCCTAGTTCAGACCATGTTTTCAATCCTCCTTTCTAGTTCAATATTTTTCTTTGCATCTAGACTTGCCCTGAATTTATCCTATATTCTCTCCTAAAATTAGGATCTTATCAGGTTTTCACCTTCTTGAAATGTCTCAATGACTCTCATAAGCAGCACAGAGCCAAGTGTGGTTTCTTAGGATTACATACAGCTCAACGGAGCTGTGTTCGCATCTCCAATTCCTATCTCATAGCTCTTGCATCTGCTTTTCAACCTTTTTTGGCTATTGGACTTCTATCAGTTTTCCAAATTAGTCAGATTTCCTCAAGGTGTCATAGCTTTAAACATGTTACCTCTGCTTTGGCTGGCTTCCGAATTAAGCATTGTTCATTAGATTATCTGCTGAAACGAGCTTGCTTATCAAGATGCTGCTCAAATATCACCTTCCTGAGAATTATTAATTCCTCTTGGTTTGATGAGGTTTCTTGATTTGGGAACCTGAGTTATTACAGTTAATAATACTTTTGTGACTTCAGCAGTCATCTCAGGTTCAAGTCTAGAGGAGGCATTTAGATATTCATTGAATATAAAGGACCATCTCTGCTCTTCCTCGTCTCAGAGCTCCGCACACATATGGGGCTGCAGAGCTACATAATCACTATTGACACATTTCCTATTGTACCACACAACAAGCATAGTTTCTTTGATGTCAAGTCTGTGTGTTGAGCAGTGATTCTGAAACACCAGTGTGTATACAGATCACCTAGAGAGCTTGTTAACTCAGTGAACATGGACTCTGCCCCAACAGTTTTGATTCAGTAGCATGAGATGGGGCTTGCTGAGCCCTAACATGCTCACAGGGGCTTCTGTTTCGGGTGGTAACAGTGTAACTCAGAAGCACCGATGTAGAATACATTGAGAAGGAAGGAAGAGGTTATTTTGCCTTCCCTTTGGGGAACTGCCAAGCCGGACATTTGAAGTGCCTTTGTGCAATTATGTGACTTTTTGTCATCTTTAAACCCCCAGGATTAGATATGTTTATTCTAATAATCTTATGAGTATAGTAGTGATATTAGTTAGCAACAGAGTTAGCTGGTGAGCATATGAAAATAGAAACAACTACTTATGTATGCCTTCAAGCTTCTTTTTGCCTATCCTTTTTAAATGTATTGCAATTTTTTTCTCCTCTAGTGTTCTCAGTGATAGATCTTAATTGAACTTATAGGATATTGTATATCTAGTTTACAGTGTCTTCTTTTGTTGTACTACCACTATAATTTTAAAATTGAATAAATTTTAAAGTATATTGTTAAAAATATATTTTCTTCCAGATCTCATTTGATGTTACTACAACACTAGTAGTTTTAACAAGTTTGACACTTCTATGCTCATTTCACAAATGAGGGGACTAAGATGCACAGAGACAAAGATGCTACTGTGGCCCTGTGGTTAGACAGTCTTACAGTTGGTGCTGAGTCAGTGGAGGGCTGTGAAGTACACCGCTCATCAAGCATGATGGGTGTTCGTGAACATTTCTGTAGATCACAGTGGCCACAGCTCAGGCTGACACTGACACCTTTTGTGAGAACATTTCCAGTTGTGGAGAACAGAGCTTTTATAGCTGGATTGGCATCGCAGGTTTTAGCTCGACAAATTACTACTAACTGGATGTCATCAGGAGAGTGAGTTAACATCTCATAAGTAGTTCATGATTATCATCTCATAATTATCATTTGTAAAATGAAAACAAAGGCTGTCATGAATATGAAATTAATTACCATATAGATATTGTTTCCTGGAATACATCTTTTGTGCAGAAGAAAGATGAGCCAAAAATGGATAATTATGAGTAGGAAGGAAGCCAATTAATAGAGACTGGGATCTGCTAGAATGTTAAGAAAATTCGACAAGATGCAGGCTTTTGGAAAAGATATGCAATGAAATTCTTATAACATCGCTAAAAATAACATCACAAACTAAAAAACAGGCCTAATGAAACATAACACATGGCTAATATCCAGGAAAGTAAAACTGAGCTTAAGAAATGTGAAGAATCATTATTTTAAAAATATTATAGTTATTTTTAGATATAAAAGTTTCACAGAATTTACTCTGCTGAAAAACAAGCACTATCTTTGCTTTTTAAATGTAAAGAGCTATAGCATCTGCATGTATGTATGGTGTGTGTGTGTGTGTGTTTGTATATGAGTGCGTGTCTATGTCACACTAAAGGATCTGTTAAGATAAAAGTAAATGTTGCCCCTCTTACTATCCTTTGCTTACGTTTAGGTCTCTCATTCTAGATAGCGGCATTATATTGATGTCATGGCTTGCCATTCTCTGTGCCACGAAATCAGGATGGGCTTAGGCTGCACTTAGCATAAAAATAACAAAAGTGCTGATCACGAGATGGAAATGGCCCAGTGCCCATTATTTTGCATCACTGGTCACAGTGTTTTTACTCTGAATTTAGAAGGCACATACTTGTCTTTTATGAAAGAGCTTGATTTCCACTAAACTTCACCGCATTTTTACCTTGTACCTTTACTTCCACAGACACAAATGCTTGTAAATGATTTCTATTAGAGTTAAAGATTGCTGACGTCTGAAAAGATGCAGTGCAGTGAGATGCTGCAGCTGAATTGGTGCAGTTCATTCCTTTTATGTTGCAAAGTATATTCTTACAGGAATGGAATTTATGCCATCATTTTTTATGAAGGTTGCATGGCATTTGACCCACAGTGACAGAAAGAAATGATTACAGAATATCTGCAGTGTACTTCGCTGAATTTTAACAGCAGGTTCAGACGTGTTGCATTTCTGACCTTGTGAAATGCTTTCTTGCTTATGCAACGCTTCACACATCAAATGCACAAACTGCCGCGAGGGCTCCAGCTGCTTGCACAAGGATATATTTCTGAAAACAAATGTTGTTCAGGTCAGTTTCACAAATGCCATTTTTCTTCTATTATTCCATGACATGGGAAGTGCATGGTGTATTTTCTTGTATTTTAAATGTGGTACAGGGAAGTCATAACAATGATTTGTTTCATACGAATGCTTCTTATTCTATTAATGTTGAGAGAAATATCTTCCAGCTATCAAATCAGCTAACATTTGCAATCAGTTACAGACAGAATATTGCATCTATTATTAAGTTTATCGTAATTCAATATGTGTGTATGAGTCTGTGTATGTGTGTATATTAATGGTACACTATTTGAATTGAAAATCCAAGTATTTGAACATTGTAAACTCAGCAAAATTCTGAGGCTGTGAGCTTTTAATATTTGTATATGCTTGTGATATTTGCAATAGTTATATTGAGAATATATTCAAGACTTTGATAGAAACAGGAAAGTTTCCATTTATTTTCAAACACAAAAAACTAAAGCAATCATATATTAAAATCAGAGACACCTGTGGAGAATGAGGCACAGTTTTATCCTTCAATTCAAATTTGAATAAATAATTTTTAGGTCTTTCTATATGTCTAGCATTCTAAAGTGTGTGACTAAAAGACTAATCAATTGTGATCTGGTGATGATAGATCATAGATGAAGTAAGTTTTAAATATTATTTCAGAATTAGTCAAATTTTCTATAAATTAAAAAAAAGCACACCACTAATTGCATGATTTTGCCTAATACAGATACTAATCCACTTAGACACAGAAATATAGTTTATACACAATAACTCTAAGGAAATGTTCCAAAAAGAAAACAGGGTGAAAAATGAAGTCTTCATAGCTGAAATGAGATATCAGGAAGAAGTTTTGTTCCTTTAATTTTGAAAGGGACATAACTTAAGATGAGAAAATAAATCTGAAAAGCAATTTTTAAAAATATTTTATTTATTTATTTTTAGAGAGAGGAAGGGAAGTAGAAAGAAAGGGAGAGAAACATTAAAGTGTGGTTGCCTCTCACACGCCCCCTGCTGGGGACCTTGCCTGCAACCCAGGCATATGCCCTGACTGGGAATCAAACTGGCGATACTTTGGTTCACAGCCTGCATTCAATCCACTGAGCTACGCCAGCCAGGGCTTAAAAGCAATTCTTATCTAACCCAGTGATATTTAACCTTTTTCATCTCGTGGCACACACCAACTAATTATTACAATTCTGTGGCACTTCAAATATATATTGTATTTTTTTGGTCTGACAAAAATTGGTGAAATTTTGATTCATTCACATTGGAAAGCTATTGTTGTGTTGGCTGTGGTCATTTTTTAATTGGACAATCTAGGGAAAAAGAGCTCAGTGCCCCTGACTAAACAGTCAGGTATTCCATGTTTTAATAATTCTTGTGGCATGCTGGTTGAAAATTGGTGGTCTGCTCATAGAAACTATGAAGACTAATGCAGGCTTCAACCTGTGATAAACACTGTAGTGCAGGTGAACGGTTTTTATTTCATCCAATCGGCATCCTCAGTGCACAGCCACTGCAGTAGGTGTTCAGGGAATGCTCAATAGTCCCTTAACAGTTTCAATGAGCTGGATCGTGAACTTGGTCACTGGAGAGGAAGGCAAGAAATAAGGAAATATCGTGCAAGCTGGTCTGCTGAGTCACTTTTCCCCCTGGGATCCCAGGGCAGTCACTGATGTTTAGAGGAAAAGTGCCATAGATCTAGACAATTTTATTAACCCTGGGAATATTGGGAAAAGGTTAATGCACACCAAGAATTTGAACATTATCCAACTGAGCGTCCCCAAGAAAATAAGTATAACTTTTTCTAAGATAAAGTGCACCCAGAGAGGAGGTTTATATTTTATGTATTAATTTTTTGCATTGAAGTCTCATATGTTCTTTTAGCAATTGAAATATAGTGTGGTAATTTAGAGAACTAGTATCTTTGTACTTTTTTCTCACCAAGGAAACCATTATTTCTTATTTAGCATAAGTATAGAAGTAGTTATTGTATTTATCTACTATTATAAATGGCAGTTAAAAGATTTATATATCTTATTAATAACTACTACTGCCATATATTACAAATTACCTAGTTAAATGTTGAGCTGTCTTCATTAATATTAAGATTTTAATTTAAAAAAATACTTTATTGACAGTAGTGGCAAAATAAACATAGTTTAAAGATATCATCCCCCAAAACATATTTCTATTTTTAATACAGAACTGTATACCTGCGTGTAAGTGCTTGATCATGTACCTGTTTCTTTCATTAGACTTTGAGGTCCCTCAGTCCAAAAATGGTATGTAATTAATAACTATATTTTTAATACTACAGATAATATGTGGTATGTAATGGGTACTAAAAAGTAAATGTGTGTGTTAAAAATAGCAAATACAAATGTACAATGGGAAATGAAATAAATATATTAACATAACTTCATATGTTATTAAAAGCAATACCATTGAGTGTGCTCCATTGAAGAATTAAAAGAGAAAGTAATTTTCTTTATCTTAATGACCTAATTTAGTTTTCAGAATGTTCAATTTTTTAGATAGAGTGTATAAATGAAGATTCTTGGTTGTCATTGAGATTGATGCACATTAATTATAAGACAGTCTGCAAACTACCAGTAAAACTCCGTGTGAAGGCGAAAGTGCTTTTTCTCTGTGAGAAGGTCCAGCTGTAATACAAATGCACGAGATGCAGAAACACTTTACCTACAAAGAAAATCTTCTGTGATGACCTGGGTCTCTAATACAAAGTAAAATATACCACTATTCCTGCTTTATTTTCTGTATGAGTTTCTCAAGTAGCTCATAAAATTGAATTCTAGTGCAAAATTACTAACTATGTGCTGTCCGTGAGAATGAACATTGTACACCATAACCAGGAAACAGAATATGGCTCACTGGCCCCACGTGCAACTTGACTTCTAAACCTTATATTGCTCTATGAGATTCTACAATAATTAGTCTCTGATAATTGAAGTCATAAAGGTGTTAGTTAAAAATGTTAGTTAAAAAGAGAACTTGCTGGTTAGATCAGCAGGGTTTCAGAGAAGGTAGATCAAAGAGGTCGTCGGGTTGTAGCTGGTACTAAGTGTTGTAAACGCAGAACAAATTTAGTTTTCCTACAGACTAAGGTAATTGGTCTTTAGGGACTGATTGGCATAACCCACAAGAACAGTAAGACCTAACACAAATGTCAATCCTTCCTGAGGTTTCAGTGGGAAAGAAGTAATTCACAAGAGCACCATGATATGCATGTTGATTATTAATCTGCATGTTTCTGTCTCACAGAAAATCTATTATGATAAACCCAAGTTATACTCTTAATGATTTGTAATGGGCACAGAACAAGAAAATTAATTGATTAACCTCAATGGAAAATTACATCAAATGGTCCTTCTCTGATAAAGGCAAATAGAATATACATTCTGCAGTCTGAACATTTTTTTTTCCCCAAGACTTTTGCCTTGACTGTGTGGTTCAGTGCATTGAGTGTCAGCCTATGAACCAAAGAGTTGCCAGTTTGATTCCAGGTCTAGGGCACATGCCTGGGTTGGGGGCCAGGTCCCCCAGTGGGGGACATGTAACAGGCAACCACATATTGATGTTTCTCTCTGTCTCTGTCTCCTTTCCTTCCCCTCTCTAAAACTAAATAAATAAAATCCTTTAAAAAAACTTTTGTGGAAAAGCTAACTTAAAAAAATTCTTTAGAACTTTCTTTTGTTCTGGCTCCATAGTGAATCCAGTTTTCTTCAGATATTCTAACATTCATAGGGTTACACTGGTGTCTTTGCAATTGTTTTCCTTAGGAAACTATATGGAGAAACAATAATGAACTTGGCGATAATACATGACTGACGATAAAAATGTTTTGGAAAGTAGTGCAATCTGCACAGTCCTCTGTGATAATCACAATGAAGCCTATTATATGTTCATCTTTGCATTACAAGAAAAAAGACAGAAAACTTAACATTTAATGTTGTTTAATGAAGTTTTTCCAAACATTTTTCTGGAGTGTGGAAAAGTTGTTCTCCAGACACAGGATGACATCCTAAAAGTACAATGATTTTTTAGAACATTGTTCTTATAAGTCACTGAAGTTGTTTTATGCTTTTGCATTTATTAAAATATTCACATTCTGATCTTGCTAACTTTAATATCGCAAATACACATATTTGTAGATATTTATTAATAATAGTTTTATGAAAGTACAAGCAACATACTATAAACTACATACATTTAAAGTGTTCATTTTAGTGGTATCTGTGATTTGCACACATCCATGAAACCATTGTCACAAGCACATCTCTGTGCCCCTCTGTAGTCCCTGGGTCATGACCCAAGGAAACACTGCTCATATTTCTGTCACTTGATGACACTTGAATACAGTTATAAAAATTAAATTCCTGAAAAGTTTGATTGTTTTAGGGGAGGAGAGGTTCTGGTTTATTTTACTCATAATAATTGTTGTGCAATTCAAACACGATGTTTATTCATTTTCACTGCCAAGTTGTATTCTACTTTATATGTAGACATACTGCAGTTTGTACATTCATTCCTCGGTGGCCATATGTTTGGTTGGTTGTTCTAGTTTTGCACTAGTACAAACAAAATTCTAAGAACATTTGTTTATAGGTCTTCATTTAGACATATGTTTTCTTTCTTTTGGATTAATGCCCAGGAGTGAAATTTTTGAATCATACTGTAGAAATATGTTACACTTTCTAAGAAACTATTACAATCTTTTAGAATATGTTTTCACTATTTTATTTTTCTTAACAGTAGCATATCTTCACCAACACATGCCAGAACACAACTTTTTAATTTTAGTCATTCTTTGTGGGTAGTTATAGTTAGCTAATTATGATTTTAATATGCGTTGCACTAAGGATTGATGGGGATGCTCATCTTTGCATGTACTATTTTTCCATTTGCATATATAATTATGTGAACTGTCTAGTCAAATCACATGGCCATATTTTTTGCCCATAATTTGTTTTTTGATGTTCATATATTTAAGTATAAATCATTTTTTAGGTTTTTGTTTTGCAAATTTTTTCTCCAAGTTGGGTTTTTGTGTGTGTGTTCTCTTAGTGTCTTTTGAAGAGAAGAAAATTTTAATTTGTAGTCTAAGTTACCAACTTGATTGGTTGGTGTTGAACCTTTGATACACACCTACTTAGCTATATAACCTAACATCAAAAAAAGTTTTCTATTATGTTTTTTTCAAGGGATTTTATACTTTTACCTTTACCTGTAGATGTATAGTTGTCTTGAGTTAATTTTTTGTACATTTTGCAAGATATGAATTGACATTCTTGTGTGTGTGTGGATATATATATGAATTCTCAAATGTTCCAGAACCAATTGGCTAAAAGATTACCCTTTCCCACTGAACTTCCTTTTTACTTTTGTTGAAAATCTGTTTCCCTTATAAATGTAGGTCCATTAAAATTTATTTGACTTTCCTACATAAATACCACATAGTCTCTATTACTGTAGCTTTGCAGTAACACTTGAAACAGAGAGCTTTTATATCCCAAATGTGTTATTCTAATGTTGTTTGTTACTTGTGGTCCTTTGCATTTCCATATGAATTTTAGAATCATTTTGTCGATCTCTACCAGAAAAAAGCTTACTGACATTTTTACTTGGGTGAAATCTATACTCAGTTTGAGAAAGCTGGTATTGCAATAATTTTGAATCTTCTTCAACACAAACACACTATCTCCACTTACTAAGGATTTTCATTTCTCAGTAGCACCTGGAGCTTTATGCATAGATCATTCACATCTTTGTCATATTTTCCCTACATATTTCACCTTTAATGCTATAGTTAGTGGTATCGTAAATTTTTTAAATTTTGATTCTCATTTGTCCACAGCTACTATATAAAAATATGATTGAAATTGTATGTTGACCTTATGCGAAGATTTGCTAAACTTTCAGTTTCGGTAGCACTTTATATTTTCTGCAGAGAAAATCATTCCATTTGCAAATTTTTTTAAATCTGCTTCTTCCTTTCCCATTTATATAACTTTTAATTATTTCTCATCTTATTCTACTAGCTATAGTCTATAGTACCTTGTTGAATAAAAATGGTAAGTGCAAATATCCGTGCCTTGCCTGTGATTTTAATGGGAAGGCTTTCAGTCGTTTACCACTGGAATGTTGATGTTCATCTTTATTATTCTTATCCCAAATAGACACATAAAGTGTTCTTCATCAGAGATAGATGTGCTGATTTCCTAGCTCTTCCATAATAAAGTACCATAACCTCAGCAGCGTAGAACAAGACAAAGTTATTCTCTCACAGTTGTGGAAGCTAGAAGTTCCAAATCAAGGTAGCAGCAGGGCTATTCTCTCTCCAAAGGTTCTGAAGATCAATCAGCTTCATGGTTTTCAAGTTATGGTGTTGCCTACAATGCTTTGTGTCCCTTGGCTTATAGACACATCACTGAAAATCGCTGCCTTCTTAATCTAGTCACATGATGTTACTGATGCATGTCCCCATCTTTGTCTTTTTTTTTTTTTTTAAGACACTAGTCTTATTGGATTAGAACCCAGGTTAATAAATGAATCATAACTTTTTTTTTTCTATAACTTGGTTTTATCTGTAAAGATCTTATTTCCTAATAAGGTTACATTTTAGATGCAGGTGTTAGGATTTCAACTTTTTTTTTTTTTTTTGGAAAACACAATTCAATGTACAACAACCGACTTTTGCAAATGCTTCATTTAATCCACGTTATGCCCTCGTGCACCTTTAAGGTTAGCACCGTCTCAGGTTTGATAGTCCGTCATGGTAGCGACCTATTTACTCACACTGTCCATGATAGACAACTGACACCTCAAATAGATAAGCTAACAAATACTAACAGTTTATTTGTAATAACTATAGAATATGTATTTTATTGAACTTACATGGTGACTTTTACAAATTTTCACTTTTATCAAAGTTTGATAATTTGTAAACTCCACATATAAAACTAGTTGGCACCTTAAATTTGAAATATCAATGGATGAGCAATAGTGGTTCTTTATTATAGGTTTTCCCTGCTAAGTCAAAGTAGAGCATTCTTATGAAGCCTTTTCATTGGAACGATGTAAAGCAAAAAAGCAATTACCTTAGGACACATCTTGCTAACAGATGCACAAAATAAATCAAGATAAAACACAGAGGCTCACAGACACAGTTCAAAGCCGTAGTGGATTGATGCAGAGATTCTGCGTGTGGTTTCCGGGAAGATGCTCGGCCCTGCTGGGGGTGGAGGGGGGTTGTGCACCCCGCCTCTAAATGGATTGCTGCAAAATGAACACTGAATGTTATTTTCTCTTTGAGCCTTTTTTTGTAAAAGCAAAAATCTTCAGAATTCTTTTGATTAGCAAGAACAGGAACAGATGCAGGTTTTTGGCCAAAGTGAAAAGGTGCACAGCAAACTTTTGAAGAAAGCGTGGGGTATTTGTACTTAATTACATAACATCAGTTCACAGTAGTTACTGGTACTTTCAGTCAGTATCCTGGTCTCCAGTTCATTTTCTAAATATTTAGTTATATTGTTTCTTAAATTAAATTGACTTTATTTCTCTATCATTATCTGCCTCAATGGCATAGACATAAGAGCTCTTTATCCTGGGTATATTAACCCCAGAATTATTTAAATATCAAAACAACTGTATAAAACCAGTACAATAACCCACAAGGACAACAGGTTCTGAATCAGAAAGGTCTTGTTATATTAATTTTTATAAACAACATATTGCCTATCATAGGTCTGATATTTGTTGATTGGTCATGTTTTTATTTATTCATAAATAAAACATTGAGTTGTAGTTCCTCACATCTTAATACCTTGTAATTAACAAACCTTACATTAATTAATAAAACAGTTGCAAATATAACAATAGAGATGTTTATTTTCATTTTATTCTAGTAGGTGCTTTTCAAATGTACTTTTGTAAATCCCAAATGGTTATCAGTATATAGTAATTGTTTGCATTGAAATTGTTAAATTCATTCACTAGTTTATTCTTAGTATTTGTCTAGGTACCATTCACTTTATTGTACTTTCAGTAGAATTTAGGTATTATATTGAAAAAAATGGACATCAAGTACTATAAACAAAAATATTTACACCATTTATAATTTCTTGGAAATCCTTGCAATTTTTACTGTAACAAAATTATTTTATTTGCTGTAATTGTTGTTTATTCCCTATAAACAGGTCAGTTTCATGTAGGGTATGGAATATTCAGAAGTCAAATGATACAGTGAAAGAGGGAGAGAGAGAAAGAGAGAGCAAGCTTTGGAGTAAGACAGACCAAGTACTATTTCTAGTATGTTACCTTAACAAAATTATTTTACATTTCAGCTTCTTTTATCTTCTCTATAAAGAAAATAATATTATATGCGTTGTATTATTATTGTAGCATTCCATTTGATTCTACTCCAACCAACAGGACTTTGCTGCCCTGGTGATTTTCTCTTTCTTCTCTATTTTCTTTCATCCCATTGTTCTACACTATTTCCTTGAAGCATATAAAATGTTTTTCTCTCTCATCCAAGAAAATAAAATTTAAAAACTTTATCTGTCCCATCTAGATACTATGTTAAAATTTTCCCTTTAATCAAAACCATGCTATTTGAAACAAAGCAAACAAACAAAAAGGCATGTCTCCCAGTCTATTGGGGCTGCTGTAACACAGCACCAGGCACTGGGCAGCTTATCAACAAGAGAAACTTATTTCTTACAGCTATGAAGGCTGAGTCAAAGTCTGGGCCCCAGCATGGTCTGGTGAGGTCCTCTTCCTGGTTGTCGGATTCTCCTGCATTCTGGTGTGGCAGAAGGAACAAGGGATGTCTCTGGGGTCTCCTGTAAAGTCACTGATCCCATTCATGAAATGTCCACCCTCACAACTAATCACTTCTCAAAGACCTCAGCTCCTAATATCATCACCTTGAATGTTAGGTTTTCAACATAAGAATTTTGGAGAGACACAAACATTAAGACCACAGCATTCTACCCCTGTACATCTCCAAATTCTTGTGCTTCCTGCCTGCAAAATACATGAATTCCATCCAAATAGACTCAAAAGAGTTAACCCATTCTAGTATCAATTTAAAAGTCTAAGTTCAAATTTTACCTAAACATAATCTAACTCAGATATGCATGAGATGATTTATCTCAGGCAAACTGTTCTCCAACATTAAACCTGTGAACTTGAACAAGTTATGTACTTCCAAAATATGTTGATGGGACATGCATAAGAAGAAAAAAAAAAAAAAAAACCCCTCCCATTTCAAAAGAAAGTAATGGGAGAAAAAGAAGAGGATAACAGCCTGAGCAAGTTTAAAAACTTAAGCCCCACTGGAGTCAAGCTTCCTCCTTCTGGACATGCTGGAGAATCACTACTCCCAAGGCTTTGGGGGACACAGTGCTTACCAGCAGCTGCAACAAGGTGGGCTTACATACAGGTGTCCCTTCTGGTCTGGATCAAGGTGTGAGCCTGCCCCCATTCCTCCAGGAGATATTCATCTAGCAGAGGCACTTACAGTGGCCTGGCCTCCAGGTGAGACTTTTGCTTGGGTCATATGCCTGCAGCTCCCAATGGTCCATTCTTAGAAATCAAGGTGGAGGTAGCCATGCCCTTGGGCATCTCAGCTAGGGGAATGCCAGTTCCCCAAGGCTTTGGTTGCAAGCTGTCCAGCCTGCTGAAATTCACAAACACCATTGTATAAGTTCAAGGTGTACAAGGTGTTGGTCTGATATATTTATGCACTGCAGTATGATTACCTCTGTAGCACTAGCTAATACCTTTATCACATCTTATAATTACCAAGTTTTTGTACTGAGGAAATTTAAGATGAACTGTCTTAGCAACTTTTGAGTTATAATAAAGTATCATAAACTACAATCACCATAATGTATACTAGATCCCCAGAATTTATTCAATTTATAACTAGAAATGTGTACCCTTTGACCAACACTTTCTTATTTCCTCCATTCCTCACCCCTGATAACTACCCCTCTCCTCTCTGTTTCTAAGAGTTTTGCTTTTTCAAATCCCACATATAAGTGATATCACACACTATTCATTTTTCTCCGATTTTACCTCACATAATACACTTAATTATCATCCATTTTATCCCAAATGCCAGGATTTTCTTCTTTCTCATGACTGAATAATACTTCATTATATATATAAATAGCTATATATATATATATATCATATATATTATATGTATAATGTGATATGTATATATCACATCTTCTTTATCTGTTCATCCCTTGATGGACACTTAGGTTGCTTCCATATTGTGGCTGTTGTTGATAAGGCTGCAACAGACATAACATGCAGATACCCCTTTCAGAATGTGTATTCATTTACTCAGGCTATCTACTCAGCAGTGGGATTTCTGGGTCATAAAGTAGTCGTATTACTACTTTTTTGAGGAAGCTTGAAAATGTTTTCCATTGTGACAATACCAACTTACATTCCCAAAAATGGTGTACAAGAATTCCCTTTTTTCCATCTATTCCCAAACACTTATTTCTTGTGTTTTTGACAATAGCTATTCTGACAGGTATGAGGTGATATTTCATTGTCATTTTGAGTCATGTTTCCCTGATGATTAGTGGTGCCGAACCCCTTTTTATGTACCTATTGACCATTTGTATTGTTTCTTTGAAAAAATAAGTCTATTCAGCTCCTCTGTACATTTTCAATTACATTGTTTTTTTTGAAATTAAGTTGTATGAGTCCTTTATACATTTTCTGTTAACCCCTTTTCAGATATATAACTTGTAACTACCTTCTTCCATTCCCTTGGTTGCCTGTTTACATTGTTGATTTGTTCTTTTGCTGTGCAGACACTTCCGAAACTGAGGAGGTTACCCTGATGACCTCTGGACAACCTTTGGGGTCCTTCTTCCCTTGTCTTAAAGAATAGCACGCATTTGCATCCAAGTAACTCAGGGTTCCTTCCTGCAAAATCTAAGAAGTGCAACAACATTTCTGTCTCCTTCCTCTTCTACTCAAACTGGCTATTATTCTCCTAAAATGGCTAATTAAGTCTTAGGTTCACACCCAAACCAATTCCCTTATCAATTGCCCACTTGGCCACACCCTTAGTTTTCTCTTTCTAACTAAAATGCTTTCTTTCTTTCTTTCTTTTTTTGCAATATGAATAGGCTGAGAATATTCTAAAATTTTAAGCCCTGCTTACCTTTTGACTAACAGTTCCATCTTTAAGCCATTTCTCTCTTTTGGCATTTTACAAAAGCGTTCAAAAGAAGCTGAAACACACATCAACACTTAGGTATTTCCTCAGCCAAATATCCAATTTCATCACTCACAAGTTTTATCTCCCGCCAAACACTAGAACAAGAACACAGTTCAGTCATGTTCTCTACCACTTTGTAATAATGATGCCTTTTACTCCACTGCCCAATATTGCATCCCTCCTTTCGTCTGATACCTTTATTTCTCCCAACATTTTGTTCATGACAGAACAGAGTTCTCTAGGAAGACTGAAGCTCTCTGTAACTCTCCTCTTTTCCTTCTGGCCCTTCTCCAGAACTGCCTTTAAAGTCCATTTACGACAGTGTAGGCTTTTCTCTAGCATTTACCTCTGAATTCTTCCAGCCTCTGCCCATTACTCATGTCTGAAGTCCCTTCCACACCTCAGAGCTCTGTTACAGCAGGACCTCTACTTCTCAGTACCAGTTTCCTGTCTTGGTTGGTTCAGAGTAGGAGCTTGTAGGTTGATATATATGATGATCTGCTCCCAACTCTCAAACATGCCCCTCATTTTCTTCTATTGTTTTTCATTAATAAGACTTTACTTAATTATACAACAAAAATCTGAAAAGTAGTGATGGAAATCTTCCACCTTATGCTCTTTTCTATTAATTTACTTACTCTTGTATATTGTACCTCTAAATATGGCTCAAATATCTCCCTCTCTTCCTTCCAACTTTATTATTTAAAGCATTTTTGTCTGTAATATGACCATAGTCCTATTTTCCTGTCTTTATTTTTTATTTCCTGGAACTCAAATTGTTGCCAAAGGGAAATTTTCCGGCTGTAAACCCTGACTTGTTATTTTGCATAAAACATTCTCTATCCTGGCGGGTGTGGCTCGGTGAACTGAGTGCTGGCCTGCAAACCAAAGGGTCACTAGTGTGATTCCCAGTCAGGGCACGTGCCTGGGTTGCAGGTCAGGTCCCAAGGAGGGGGCATGTGAAAAGCAACCACACACTGACATTTCTCTTCCTCTCATTCTCCCTCCCTTCCCCTCTCTAAAAGTAAACAAATAAAATATTTAAAAAACAAACATTCTCTAGTGTTCTGTTTCCAAAAATAGTGATGTTGAAGGAGGGATCCATGTGCTCTGGCAGTTACTCGTGTCAAGCTATAGTGGCAGAAAGGTAAAATAATAGAATCTATCAGAATACTTATTTTCTTCTGTTAAGTTTTATTAATTATAATGCATAAATGTAATAGAAAGGTAACCTTGAATTTCTACGTAAAAGCTTTTCAAAACTAGTAAAACCCTAGAAAAATCTTGATACTTCCCTCCCAATAATGGATTAAGTCCATAGTTCTTTTGTTTTTTGTTTTTAAGAGTTTATTTATTTGTTTTTAGAGAGAAGGGAAGGGAGGGAGAGAAACATCAACATATGGTTGCCTCTTGAGCACCCCCTACTGGGGACCTGGCCCACAACCCAGGCATGTGGCCTGACTGGGATTCGATCCAGTGGTGCTTTTGTTCGCAGACCTGCACTAAATCCACTGAGCTACACTAGACAGGGCAAAGTCCATTGTTTGTAATTCCTACAGACTCTTGCATTCCTCCTGCACCTTATTGCCTTGACCAGTTTTAAATGAACTAGCATTTTGATTCTGAATGCTTCTCTGTCAAATAGAAATTGTATATGATAGTATATGTGCAGTTAATTATAACACTGAACATCTGTTCCTAAAGATATATATATATATATATTTTTTTTTTTTCTCTAGGGTGTCTGGTTTTTCTTCCCACAAAAGGCAAAACACAATTAGCATTCAAAGAGGGGAAAAATGATTTTTTTCTAATTCTTTGAACTTTTTTCTCTTGACTTTTAGGAGTATGATTGTATTACTGAACACCTGTTCTTTCTATATATTAATCAACAACAATGCCTTTCCCCCCCAAAAAAAAAACCCCAAAACAACAACCACAACAAAACAAAACAGTTGTCTTTTTTGTAGAGAAAAACAACTCTAATAGGGGACATGTTTAGAGAAAAAGAGCCAGTATAAAATATATTTATTTTTAAATTTTCCCATTACATTTCATCTAATGTAAATGACTCATACTTTTATGTTTTCTCAGCTAAATTTTGGGCATCTGTACCAATGTCTCAGACCAAACTGGTATGAGTTAGATCCTGTCTTCTAGTCACAGCAGGCTTCGGTTTTAATGTTCCAAATGCACCCTGATAGTAATCTTCCTTTCTTTATACCTTTCTTCTTATCACTAGGAAATCATTCTTGGGAGAACTAGACACCCCAATAGACTTTTCAACTACTGAAATGGAGAATTTAGACCCTGCCTGATGAATATCTCAGCTCACACCCAGGCTGAGCGTACACATACCCTTCTGCCTGTCAGACCAGCGCTTGTTGTGTGTCTCCACAAAGCCACGTGTTTTTTAATACTAAATATTTTTAATTTTTAAAATATAAAACTATTATGTTTGAGGTATTTTTAGAACAAACAGTTCATTGTTAAATATGATGAGGGATGCCCCAAGACAGAATTTATTTATAAAAAGTGTGTATTTATTCTTACATGTGTAAACTTCAATCACCTTCAAAGCACTCTCCATTTGAGGCAATAAACCTATTGACATATTTTTTCAGCTACTCAGAACAGTTTTGAACTCATTGAATTTGATGCCTTTTCATGCTTTTTTGTTTCACTTCTTCTGCATCAACAAAATGTTCCTTTTTGAGGGCTTTTTTCCGTCTGAGAAAACAAAAATAAAGTCACTTGGGACTAGATCAGGTGAATAAGAAAGAGGACATTGGGGTCATACTGTTTTTGGTCAAAAACTGCTGAACACCCAGAGTTTGGTGGGTAGGTATGCTCATAACCCACCCATCATGGAATGGGAAAAAGTGTTGAGTCTTCAAAAAAAAATTCACTGAAGCAGAACACAGCCTCTCACAGCTGGTACACTGACACAGATGGGTTCCTAGAACACTCACCTAGCAGGGCGAGCCTGTACTACCTGGGACCTACCCTCCACAATATAATTCCAGTTTTTTGGGGTCCCCCATTGTGTTCAATTCAGTTACTGAGAAAATGTTAGATAGCTAACAAGACCTCCCTATTTTATCATTTTTATTTTTCATGTCTCTTTTTAAATATGTTGTATAAATAATTAAAATAAACATATTACCAATTACCAGTTTTAATGATTTAAGGGAGGTTAACATCTTTCTTCCAGAACTGGCATAATAAAAGGTGGTGATAATTTTGATATTATAGTGACACATGTACTTTTAAATAAGTATTTTTATATTTAATTCACATCCACATTTTCCTTTAAAGACTATCATTCACAACTAAAGATTATGTGATGAAGTGGTTATATAATAATCATGTTAATATTTACAATTTTTACTCCTTGAGGTCATTTTAAAGCAGTTTTTGATAAGTACCTCTAAGACCTCTCTGTGTAAACCAAAAAAATAGGTCAAGAATATCTGTATCATCATTGGCAACATTGACTATTTCATTGAATGTGTGTTAATGCTTTGGTTGTAACAATTAAGCTGGAGAATTACCACATCTGTGATTAGCATTAAAACTTTTAAATAGCCCAAGCAAAATATATGACATTACAGTATATTAAATTAAAATATTAATGAGACTTTTATAAAGCATTATTTTAATTGATTACATTCTAGTATTTTGCTTTGTTATTAATTCTTTTTAAAAATATTTAGATTAAAAAAGAAATGGTTTAATTACTTGCCTCTGAATCAGTAGGGTTAATATACAACTGACTGTGCACAGCATTGTGTGTTTATATTTTTATAGTCAAGTAAATTAAAAGTAAAATAAAAATGACCTTTTTCTCATACAGCAGTAAATAATAAAAGACCTCAAATCTGATGGAAATGACAAAGTCCCCTTCTCTGGCATATGGGCAAACAGATGGATGTTTTTTTTCATACAGTGAAACATGAAAAATATCCAGAAAATACTAGTAACATTTATAGTAAAACTAGGATTAATTTCAAATATAACTACTATATTTATAAAATAACAGAGAATAAGAGGAAGTAACTAAGGGAGTAAGGGTGTACTTGTAATCCTTTAAAAATTATTAATTTCTGAAGAATTTTCTTGACATTTACAATTTTAATCACATAGATCACATCTTTATCTTATGTAATTCATAGAACAAGAAAACAAATACATGAATTCTTTTCTTCAAGCTGATTTATTTTTCTGGGAGTATAGTTTTCATACGTAAGGTCTCATGGCCCGAATGTCAGTGAGAAAATGTGAACATTGTGTAAATGTGGTGGAAGAGGAGGAACTGAATGGAGGGCACTCATGATGCCTTTCTATGGTCTTCATGTCAGACCCACACAGAAAGAAAAATTGGATTTAAAAGTGACTTCTGTGAACATTACTAATGTAATTCTCTACCTAATGGCATAAAATTTTTCTTATTTTCCCATCTTTTACATTCATTATCTCAATTACCTTATCTCTCCACTGAAAAGTGAGAATCAGTTTGACTAAAATATTTTGGAATTAAAATATGTTGTAAGATCTAGGGACATTTTCATGGAGAACATTGTTAACTGATTTTGTATGTACGTATGCCATCCTATTTGAACAATGAGAGTTTTAAAACATTACTTCATTTGGGTTAGTATTATATGTTCATTTTACCTTTATAGGTTATAGAAACTCAGTAAGAAAAAAAAGATAATAAGGAAAGCTATTGCCTGTCCTTTTCTTCCAGATAGAAAACAGAATCTACACAGTGTTCCTTACTAAGCAGAGAACATGCAGTTCTGGAAAGGATGCACAGTGGACCACTGCACTCCAAGATGCCTTGTTACTGTTTCTATGGCATCTTATTCCCACAGTGAGGGCACAGCCAGTGCGCCGTGCCTCAAGAAGTCAGCGTATCCATTCACTTCCAGTTATCATGAGTCTGGGCCCCCTAGAGTCTTCAAATTGAAGTCCCAAATATCTTTTGTTTACACGAATTATTTAAGCCACTCTTTACTATTTTAAAAGTAAAAACTGAGGCTTTTTTTAAAATTAATTTTTTAAATAACAGTTAAGTGTGGCATTGCTTACTTTTTCATTCAGAGATTTTTTTTAAAAGATGTTATTAATTTTTAGACAGAGGAGAAGGGAGAGAGAAAGGGAGGAAGAGAAACATCAGTGTGTGGTTGCCAATCACATGTGCCCCACCTGGGACCTGGCCAGCAACCCAGGCATGTGCCCTGATTGGGAGTTGAACCCATGACCCTTTTTGGTTCACAGTCCAGCACTCAATGCACTGAGCCACACCAGCCAGGGCTATTCAAAGAGATTTAATGTCTGGCATAATAGAAGGCATCTGCTTCTACTAGAAGCAAAGAAGAGTTATTGTATCTACTTCTTCGTTTGGTCTGTGATGACATGATGTTTAGTTGAAGCATATAAAAAAAATCTAGCCTTACTCAGATATACTGTTGAGAACGGCATTTTTAATTCTTTTTTTCAGATAATTGTGAGGGGTTTTTTTTATACTACATCAAAACTCAACAATTGAAAATTGTTTACCTATAAATGATTTTTTTAAGATTATGCATTGGTTATTTGAGAAATATTGATTTATTGAGATATGCATATCTTCTAAGTATTGGTAATTTTCATTATAAAAATAAAATTTGCTAATATTATTCATAAACACATCAATGAAGGCTATAAAAATTGAAAAGCTGTGAAATTCATTAGGATAAATACAAGCTTTCCAAAATTTTAATGTTTGCTTTGAATATCAAATCATTGGCAACAAATACTATCAGCTGTTTTTTGTTTTATTTTTTTTTGAGGTAACAGTTTCCGTTCAAAGAAATTTCTGAAGATAGTCAAATCTAACTAGTTATAGTTTGTCTGGTACTATGTCAAGTTAAAATGGTATTACATGGGGGAAAAACCTAGTTTAGTTCACAGGTCACAACTTAAACAACGACCTATAGATATTTCCTGGAAACAACCATCACACTTTAAACCCTAGCATAAATGTCTAGTGTGTCTCATGATTATGTCTTATTTCTGCACACAGAATACAAAAATGGTATGTACTCAAGGGTATACATTTATTGATATATACTTTTCTTTATCAAGATGTTTACCTACCTTGTTTTTTTACCATCAGTGCAGGGGAACGGTAAGTGTAATATTTAATTACCATGAAAATAATTTGGAACTCACACACCAAATGAGTGGGTTCTAGGGATTTCTAGAAATCTAGAGACCACACTTCAAGAGGTACAATCTTAATGAAATTCTTGTCACATTCTTAGTACCCTAATTTCTATGCAAATATATCATATAAAAAAACCATGAAATTTGGCATAACATAGACACTTTAATGAATAATATTGTACATAACATAATTAGGACTCTCAGTAATTATGTCTCTTCCAACATTGTGAAAACACATTGAAGAGCACCAGCTTAGTTATTACTTGGTGAGCCCTTTATGCCAAGGCTACTAAATCATTGTCATTTAAGAATATAATTAGCACATCTCATTAACTAACGAAGATAATGACCATTAAAATTCTTTCCCAATTTATGGTTTCTCCTTTATCACAATTTAACAACAATGTTCTTCCAGGGTAATAACAAAATTGGCTTACAAATGACCCTTATAGTAATGAACAAGCAGCACCTTGTATCAGGGAGCAAAGGATTATGTATTCATTGCACTAGTAATTATATAATATAGTGAGGTTCTATTGCTGATGACTTTCCAGTGTGACTCAGCTAAAATGTTCTTTCTAACATTATTATGTTGCAAGTACGAAGGTAAACCAGAGTATGGCTGTTTTTCTTTACCAATCTTTATTTACAAAATGAAGTCAATCTCTACATTCTGAGTGTTAAAGGATGAATTACAATGCTCGATACAAATAAACTATAGAAGTATTTCATATGTAATATGATCTTATTTATAAATTCAAATGTTCTATTCAAATGTCTTATTTTGATTTTCTAAAAATTGTTTCCTGTTTTTCTATATGAAACATTTTAAATTATCTGAAATTAAATAAAAAAAGAGTTCTACTGATAATTATTAACATTCTCAAAAGGATAACACAGAGAAGGAAAAAGATCTTTTGAGGTTGCTGAGATAAATGCATTTACATTTAGTAATACAAATCAAGCTGAGTCAGACATTCACTGATTCACTGATATCACTGTGACAGGTGGTTTGATCAGTTCTCTATTGCTGTGTAACAAAGTGCCACAGACTTAGGGAATTAAAACATCTATTTGTTTTCTCACAGCTTCTGTGGATCTGGGGCCCAGGCCTGGGTAAACTGGCTCTCAGAAGGCTGAACAATGAGTTTGGGGGGACTATAATCTCATCTGAGGCACAGGGCCGTCATATAAACTTATTCTCTTTCAGCAGAATTTAGTTCCATGAAATTGTAGGATGGAAATTTCCATCTTCTTGCTGGCCATCAGCCAAGTATCTCCCTCAGCTTCTGAAAGTGAACCGCCTGTTCTAACCAAACATGGTGGCAGAGCAAAATAAGCCTTTTTGGGATATTGATTACTTTAAGTATTTATTTTTAAGGAGCACAGACTAAAGAAGGGACTTTTACTCTCCCTTTACCTGCCTAAGAGAATTTAGATAGAAAAACCTGCTTAGGAAAAGGAGCTATCACCTTAGCACAATATACACTAAGTGTGGGAGACAGAAAGGAACCTAGCAAAGTCTCTGTATTAGATTCCCTTCTGTGATACACTGTTTCTGGATGGCCCTGCCAGAATTTGTTTACCTCGCTTGCTCTTTCTCATCTGCCTGTGAATTGTATACTTTCCCTTTGAAATCCTATACCCCTTCCTTCCTCTCCTTCATCTAGAAAGACATATAATATTCAGCTACCCAATAAGTAGTGTGTTGCATGTTCTTATAGAAACCTCACATATACATATAATGAATTTGATTATTTTCTCCTGTTAATCTCTCTCATGCCAATTTACTTCTGCAAAACCAAAAGGTGAATCAGCTTGCTATAAAGGAGTCTTACATAGCACAACATAACCGCAGACTGACTCCCATCCTGGACCTTGCCCGCACTCAGGTGGGGAGGGTTACACAGAGCCTTACTTACAGCAGGGGGCGGAACTGCCAACTCTGATGCTCAGCTACTTAAGAACTCTTGGGAACCTCCCCCGCTCCCCCAGTGTTTCTCAAGAGTTTCATTCCATTATCACATGAGCTCATAGTGCAAGATGTAAATCAGGTCCAGAGGTAGACATGAGGCCTGCATGTGATCTACTAGGCAGAGCTTGTAGGGCTTCTACAGTCTTCTTCATTTGTGGACCAGAAAACTAACAAGAAAGTCATCAGCTTTCAAAACTTACAATTTACAGTGCCAACACATGCCCAGGAAAACAGTTACAAACATGTTGATTTAGAAAATAGAAGGTAAACAAGGATAAGTGATCTATAAGAGTGTGAAGCATTGTGTGTCAAGGCCTTGGAGAAAAAGCTTTTGTGATTCTTGAGGTAGTGTCTTGGGCTTCTGGCTGAGAAAAATTTGTAAGGCGCATGTTTAATTCGTTGAAAATGACTTAGTGTGATTAAATACTCTGACATGTTGATCTCTCTGAAGTTCCAGCTTGAAGTCCCACAGTTACACCTACTATCTTTCTTTTGCATCATGCTTTCAGTAGCCACTTTATGACTTTTATCATCTTTCACCATCTGGAGAAACGGGTAACTCTCAAAGTCATCTAGTTCTGTTTCTTTGTGTTTAACAGTTCCTTCTACAATGTATCTTTCTCCTCTCACATTTTGATGTAATCAGCAGGCCAGGGTGGGGGCGGGGGAACAGGCAGAACTGTTGGTACTTAAGTTCCTCACTCACAAGCTCTATCCCCACAAAACTACAGGGCAGTTTTACTAGTCTTATGTCACTGGGTCACAGGGACCTCCCTCTGTCTAGTTTTTAGTAAAATGTTCCTCACTTCCTTCTGAACCCTCCCTGGTGGCATCTTCCAAATCCAGATAACCACCAGTCTGTTCAAGGGGATTTAGGATTTATTCTTTTCATTCCTTAAAATTCTTTAATGCACCACCTTCCTAGTTGCAAATATACTCACACTTTTTTTTCAAATAATTTTTTTGTTGTTGTTGAAGTGGCACCTCATATCCAAGTACCAAAACATGTATTAATTTGCTACGTTGTATAATAAGTCATCTCACAGACCATGGGTCAGGACTCTGGGCATGGTTTAGCTGTGTTCTCTGCTCACTGTTTCCCCAGCTAACATCAAGGTTTCAACTGGGGCTTGCTCTCAGCATTGAATGAGCTGGGGTTTACATTGATGACTAAAACCAGCTTTCTCTGAGACCTTTAGACCCCAAACCGGTCAACAGTCATCTCTTGGATATTCAAATACTTTAGTACCCTCTGTTTCTGTCTAACAGTTACGATATTGGGCATAATTTTGACAATACTAATAATCACCAGTATTTACATCACAGAGACTGGGCAGGATTTGAAATATAATTAAAAGCTAGTATAACCCTGATTACCACAGTTAATTTGTTTATGAATTGCTTACTGGATTTTTGCAGATGTGATAAAATATTTGAATTATTTATTGAGAAGTTAAACAGGGCATTAAAACACCCAAGTTATGTTCAGTCTTAGCGTTACAGACACAAGTTTTCGCGTGGCCCACTTCCCACTCTCCTATGGAAAGCTGTTGGAGTGCTGACTGAAAGCAGGGTGCTGTAGTGAAGATGGCCAACGAAGTGAAGGAGTGAATGCCTGAGGGAACAGTTGTGCCTCTCTCTTTTTCCCCTCCATCGAAAAAGGCTAGAATAAAGTGTTCTCTTGTATATGTGCTTTCTTACAATAATTTCTCATCTCCATAAAGCGCCCGTAACATGTCCTCCGCCAGCTGTTCATGCGTTGTACTCTCAGTCGCTGCTGTATCACCGTAACACTGGGATTCCCTCGGGGATGGGTACCATATTGTCTTCCTTGTGCATCCAGGTCAAGTCTTTGTGCTCATATATGTTAAGTTAAACGTAAGTGTTTGTTGGATAGACATGTGAATGAACTAAAATATATAGAAATGAATCGTTTTTAATGTTTAGAATTTAACATACTGATAAAGAACAGGGTGCTATAAATCGAAGGTAACATCTGACCTACCTGTGACCTCAAATGGACTAGTTGACTCTCAGGTTTTCTTTCCCGCAGATAAATGTGCTTATTTTATTCTCAGATTTACCATCCTGTCTCTGTCCCCCTTTAAAGGGCAATTTCACTGAAGAAAATGTTGTCAACCTCTGTTTTTACTTTCTCAAATTTTCACCCACTTCTAGAGCTGCATTAATTTAATTTGATTCACTTCTATACTTACAGCTGTATCAGCATGTATCAGTGTCACCGTTCCCTCTATAAGTGTGCATGGAGATACCTCTGTCCTGAAGTATTTCTTTCCCTTCTGCCTCTCTCTTTCTCTCTCTGTACACACACACACACACACACAAACTCATCTACTTTGCTCATTCAAGTCTCCTTCTAATCAATTGTTATTTCATGTAATTACTAGGGTTTTTCCATTTTAGGCTCCCTTGCCTAATAAAGAAGCATGTAATAGAGAACCTTTGTTAGCCGTGTGATTCTTACTCACCGTTTCCTCACCACTACCATCGCAGCCACTACAAGAAATGTAGCCATTTGTTCTCATATCTGCAACACCAATGACACATGTAACATTGGTGTCCTCTAGCTCTTTCTGCTCCCTCCCCCTCTTCCTTCATATACCCACCATGTACCTCCTTTCCACTGCCTGTGTGTATGTATATAATTCATCACCATATTTTATCCCTGAAGTAAATATATATTCTTACATATACTAAGGTGTTAAGAAGCTATAAGGATATATTATTCTAGAAAACAAATTATGAAAATAATATTTCAGAAAGAATAATCTTAAATTAATGCCCTGGCTTCAGAATAAAGACCAATCTTCTTATCACTATGCCATTTTTCCAACACTGTCTCTCATTTTTCTTTTCTGTGATGCTTCATCCATTTTTTCTCTGGCATTTTGGGAGCATTTTCCTCCTTCTATAAATATACATTTATAAGCATTAACTGTGTAATATTTATATATGCCTGCTTTATATTATGTCATAAATATTTCCCATGTTCTTAAAAATCTTCATAGACATAATTTTATTGGCTACATATGACCCTACTTTAAGTTTGAACATTTTACATATTGTTAAATTTTCTCTTTATCACCAAATATTCTCTAATGAACTAATATTCTCTAATATTCTGTGATGAATCTTTTTGTGGGTAAATATTTGCCTGAATTTCAAATCATTTCTCTGGGAAATGCCTTATGGATTAACACCAGAACACACCAATGTTTCACATTTTACTTACGTATATAACTCAACAGGCTCATACAATGCATTGTGCTGGGGGCATTCAATGTAACCTCCAGTATTTTGTCAGATATATGGGGTCCATCCAGAAGATCTCCAACCATGTAATATGAAAAATAGAGACAGCTATTGAAGAAATTATAAGATACCAAAGAAACATTGTACAGAAGACAATGATTGACCCATCAGTTTCCTTCAAAGTAGGTAACTTGGGACCTCACACAGTTCTCCCAGTTGCCACCAGCTGCCTCAGTGTATTTTCCTGAATTTCACTTATTCTCTGAAATCTTTTCCCTTTCAAGGTGATTTAAGTTTTTGGAAAAACCAGAAGTCACAGGGCACCAAATCTGGGTTGTAGGGGGGCTGAATATCCTGGGTGATTTGATGCTTTGCCAAAAAAACTCTGCAGGTGACGTGATGCATGAGCGGGTGCGTTGTTGTGATGAAGCTGCCAATCACCAGTTGCCCATAGCTGTGGCTTTTGGAATCACCCAAATAGTTTTTACAGCCATATCTCTTTTTTGTTGGTGGTGGTATTTTAAGATAGCCTGCAGAGGCCTTAGTTTTTGTGAATCATAATATGCCTGAAACTTAGAAAGTGAATCGAAATAAACTCTATTGCAGCATAACATAATTAACTTTGAAATGGTGACCATATTGTTAAAATGATATATTTCCTTTTCCAATTAATAGTGTACTTTTTATTATTTGAAGAGTGCAAATTTAATAATTGTTGAAATTATTTATAAAATAATAGTTGCATTTAAAATATTAGGCATGTAGAAATAGCTTAATATTTTTCTTACAATATTAAGACAACATGAAAGCAAAATCTATATCCTTTAGTAAGGAGAAAATATTATAAACCCTTTTGAGAAAGTACCTGACTGGATTATTTTCATATATCAGAATTTCTGCACGCAACACGGAAGATGGAGTTGTTATTCATTGGTGACCTCTCCTGGTTGACATAGCAGTTTTCAGCATGCAGTGCAAAGAACAATAGTACATTAATGAGTTTTAAAGAGTGAAGTCGGGAGTGTGTCTCATACTTAGGTCCAGGGCTGCACACATGGAGTAATAGGCTTTTTCTATGGAGCTTTTTCTATGCTAGCCATGGAAAAGAGTAGAAATGGTCAGCTGTGTGCTATTGACCATATTTCCAATAAGCCTACCTTATTTTTATTTAAAATTACTACTAATGCTTTATACTTTAACGTTAACTGTGTATTAGGCACCATGTTAAATGCTGGAAATGTATTATAACACTTAACACTCGGACCTCTTTCAAGGGCATATAATACTTCTTAGCCAGCTGAAGTAACAGTGGTTCAGAGAACGTAACTAAATTGCCCCAGATGGCACAGCTAACAACTGAGAGCTTTGAGATTCTAGTTGGGGTTTCTGTGTCAAAAGGCAATGTGCTAAACCAAAAATTTGGCAGTTCAAGCCACTCAATATTTTCTTCTTTGAAAAGTGTATTTGCTATTCATCTACCATTGTTTTCATGAGTCAGTTTCTTGATTGGTATGGAAAAATATATAATAAGTATGTTTAATATTATTTGTAACTATGCACAGTTTATATTACATGAGTTGTTGAAATTGTTTTTATGTATTTTTCCTTTTTTTTGCTTCAGAATCCGATCACATCGATATATAAGAAGAAAATATATCACCAATCATAAAGTGAATTATAAGGTAAATTTTCTGTATAATTTTGTTATGTTAAATATATAATAATATATTATAAATTGTGATTATATGGTTTAAAAAATATTCAATACTCAGATATTTAGAGGTTTGGCAAATCAATTTTCTTCTGTGTTTTGAAACCATTTTTTTAAAATATCACTATCCCAATATTTTCCATATTACATTTTGCAATTCTTTATTAAAGACACACTTTTCAAATGTCCTAGAAGCAGTAAAGTTGCATTGATATTAGGCTAATATTTATAGTTGTTTCTAAATTTTCTTTAAAAAACATGAAAGCTCAAGAACAAGACTGACTTATGCAAAATAAATTCCTCTCAATAAATATGTTATCATACTGACTTTCCATGTTTTAAAACTATTTCTAGTTGTAATTTTGTATATGTTTGTGCTTGCAATATGTATGCAGAGAAAAGTCAGATTACATATGTTTTAGTATTCACTCATACTTTTTACTAACATGGATCTCTTTCTTAGTAACGCTGATTTTGTTTTGTAACATACATGTACATTTAAACTTCCTACTCTAGAGATATAAATTTTCATGGCTATTTATCATTATTTATTTGTGTAAGTGTGTTTATAGATAAGGTTTATTAAAGTAATGATGCCTAAATTTGAATAATAGATGTAGATATTTTAAAAGTTGAGTTATAGATAAAAATGTCCTCTACCATTTGGGTGAGTGGTTAATATCATCTGATACAAAAGTGCCTTGCATTCTAAGAAACATCTTGACTACTTGAATTTCTTATGAAAAGATGAAATGTAAGAATGCAAGTGATAAGAGCAAAATTAGTATTTTTATTTATTCTGGAAATTACACTTCATTATACATATAGTATATAATTGCCTGGTATTTTAGGTAAGTGTATATATTTCTTATTAATTCTAGCTCATTTATACCCAATATCAATGAAGCTTTCTTCATTGTTGAAACTTTCTTCATTTCAATTTTGAAATATCCACATTTTCAATGTCTTCAACACTCTATATGTTCAAAGTCAAATTCTACTGTTTTGTATAGTGGGCTTATTATTTTAGAATGGCAAATCTTAATATGGATGTGTTTTTGTGATGATAAATGCAGAAACAGCAAACAAAATCTAAATGAAATTGTGTTCTATTCAATTCACTATATAAGGTAACATCATTTTCAGGGTAGGTTCCTCCTGCCTGCGCTTCACCACGTCCTTACCACCTGCATCATCCTGGGCGGGCACTCGGAACACTGCAATCTTGACTATGTTGGGCATTTTGTTCAGGAGCGACATTTTTAATCACACAAGTTCAGAATTTATTTGTGTTGCAAAGAAATTTGGTTTGAAAATGCCTTTTTTGATGCAGAAATATGCAGGAGTTTATACTGATTACATTTGTTACTTAAAGCCTAACATGTTTTCATTTGGTCTTTATATTAAATCTCATGTAAACTTTAACTCTTATAAGTCACTCTTAAGATTCTGTTATAAAATTCTGTTTCCTATTCTAATAGAAAATTCTGTTCTCTATTCTATAACATTTGAGGGCTTAAATATCAAGACAATATTTGTATATCATAAGTGAGTACAGACCTGGAATTAATATTCTTGACAAAAGACATTTTTGCTACTAATTCACTAGTATGTTAGCAATTTTCCTCTCCATCTACAATCTGCATTTTCTTAAATCTCTGGTTTAAAGCCAGAAGTGACCTACGTAAAAATATAGGATTACGTTTGGCAAGATTTCTCATATTCTACTTCTCTTCAATAATGTATAACTTTCTTCAAGCTTTTCTTAGAAAAACAATTTTTAGAAAGGCACATGTCCACTTTAAATTAAATATTTAAATGACTTTACAGTAGGATTCAAAATATACCTGTTGAATGTTTGGTGGAGTAAAACTACAAACCAAATTCTAAATTAGAAAATAATTAACAGTTGTTCCATAATTTAAAGTAAAATTATCCCAAGTTTGGTAGAGAGTCCAAGGAACTATTTTTATTTATTTAAATGAAATAAATGTGAGTAAATAATTGATGCATATTGACACTCAAGATTTATCTCATACAATTTCCCCTGGATTATTATTTTATTTTACAATTATAGAAAAATCACATAATGGATGTTTACTTGATTTAGTTATGTAATATTTATCCATCCATGTCCTACTTTCAAAAATGTGAGTACTAATGTAGGTCTATCCTATAAATTTCTATAAATGTTATTTTGTATAGTTTATATTAGAAAAATATAATCTATTTGTTGTATTTACCCAATGATACTTTAGGGGTTTTTGTATATTTCCATGTACCTTTCTTAGTACAATAAATAGTCTTATATGATTTATAACAAACCAAGTGCAGTATGCTATAGACTGTACAATTCTGTATTCATTAATATGACCACATGTTACACATTACATAGGACTAATATAGAATGCACACAATAAGTGATTGCTATCTGTCAACTCATTTACTCATCAAAATTACCTTATGATATAGGTATGATTATTACCTTCCAGAAGAACTGTGGGTAAAATAGAAATGGCATATTTTTTATAGGATTTTAGACAAGTATTTTAAAATATCAACAAAAATAAAAATAAAATGTGATTAGATTAAGTTCAAGATTTGCCTACTCTTATATTCTTAAATACAAAGGAGTAAAACTTAAATGATGCCAATCAGCTCGGGGCCTCTACCTACAATAGGTCTCCTGGGTTTGATTTACTTGTCTGTGGATTGACCTGGTGAAACCTCTGGTTTCTAATTGTAGTTGTTGAGATGCATATATTCTGGTTTGAAAAGAAGTAATTCTGGAAAAGCTCATCAGAGGCTACGCTGTTAAGAGAGAAAACTAACTTCAACATTTTCATAGCTTCTGCTTCCATTTGTTTGGACGTCAGAGTCCATGGCAAGGAGTCTGTGCTTAGATGTCTAGGATGAATTTTCCTCTTCTCAGGCAGTCATAGTAGGTTTATGGGCACTTCCCTCATCTGGAGTCTAGACTCAAGCTGACAGTTTAGAGGAGAGAATGTGATTATGTGCTTTCAAGTTTCTTTCACACATGTTGCTGAAGAGCATTATTTATGTTGCTTAGAGTCAAATGTTTGTCTCTATTGCTTACTCAAGTGTCATTAATTAAAACATCTCATAGAACAAAAAACTTTCTTCCAGTCTGCATTAAATCTATCACTTTAATATTTCAAATCTTACCAAAATCTTCAAATCCTTTAAAAAAAATAACCACATAAGGAAGATTTTTAATTCAGTGATCACACACTTGGATGCCTAACTGATATATATACCCAAGAAAAATACTTAGTATATATTTATAAATAAATAATTATATTTCCTGGAAGATAACAAAGTAAAAGAATTATTTCAAAAAATGAATGAATCTGTTGAAGTATAATGTCTTTGAGTTAACCACAAATGTCCTCAAATATTTCTTTGTTTCTTAATATTCTACTTTCTAACTTAATTAATTTCCTTTTATAATTTTTGACACTCTAACTTAAACTACGGAAATTTTTTTTCTCAAAAAGTACGTTTGATTTGCCTTTTATAAATGGCAAGTCCTTCTTGCCAAGTCTGTTGTCTTCAGAATCATAGTTAACTAACTGTATTGAGGAGGGGGCCCTTCACTCATTTGTGTTCATGTTCTACCTCTTTGCATCTAGTCTGAGTAAAGTACATGAAATATTGAGATAAAATAGGTTAGTAAATGTTAATTCAATTGAATTAAGGAATGGAAGTGGTGAACAGCTAGTTAAATAGAAGATGCCCCTTAAAAGGCACAGAAAATGTCTCAGGGAGCAGAGGTTTGCTGATAGATGAGGGAGAAACATCTGAGTTTTGACTTATTGGCATGAACTAGCTTACTGGATTAACAAATCGTGAGGCTGGAAGCATGGAAAGCATGGACTGTGAAGGAATCAGCTTTGATTGACAGGGCTTCCCTGGATGAGAGGAGAGGGAGAATACCTGAAAATGTGGGGGCTGCTGACCTGAGCTCAAGAAACAGAGCTGAACTTTCAGGTGTGGAGCAGCTGACTAACCTAACATATGATATCTCTGTAACTAAAGAGAAAGTTCCAAAATGCTGAGTATTTTCATTTTATGCATATAAACCAGATATCCAATGTAAACCAGGTATTAAGTGATTGAACTGCAATTTCATTTAATTTCATAATAATCTATCTTTATTTTCTCCATTTTATTGATGAGGACGCTAAATCTGGCTAGATTGTGAGTACTTCTGGCACAAACCCTTTGCTCTCAGCCATCGGGAACTCGGGGGCATGGACACTTTTATCCGTACAGGCACGTGCCATTGTGAAGGCGCTCTGGTACTTAGAGTCCTTGTTTGTTTGCTTTTTCCTAATTATTGTTTCATGATTCCCTTCTTTATATTTTTACTTCCTGCCTTCCTTCCAGTAAAGTGCTAGAACTTCTATTGCACAGCCCTTCAGAATATGAGCAGAATTTTGTTTCTTTCTGCATTTTTTATGCCTACAGTTTGCATACTTTTCTTGAAATTTTCAATAGATGTCTGGTTAAAAAGGGTTTCATGTGAATAAAAACAACAACAAGGGGTAGAAAAAAACCATACTGATACATAGGTCAGTTGGAAAACACATCTTCATTTGTAAGTGGTTCCCTAATCAGAGTATGCAATAACTGATATACACAATACTCAATAGTCACCTGAATGAAGTTTATAACATCTAGGAAGGGAGATTTATGACAATTTTGTAAAAGCATAATATGGCAAACTGACACATCTTCTGACTTATTTGCTGTGTTTAATTGCATATTTCGTAGAATTCACTGAAGGCCTAACTGTAGTAAGCATTTGTAATATGAAAATACCACCTTTTGTATTTAGCACCACTTTTATGATCTATGGATATTTTCATACCTCCATGTACTGCAGCTCAACCTTCTCAAAAGTTTTATAGTCATTGTCCGGTTCACCACCCAGCCACACTTCCCAACACACCACAGAAGCTCAATATCATTGCGTCCTCTCTTCTTAAATCTTGCCATGTGTGAACCAAGAACAGAGATAACGTTAGCTATTGTACATTAGCTAGCTCTTAATGCCTTCTGAATTTAATTCTGCATTGCAGTTAAGACGCAGAGCTCTCTGAAAGTAATCACCAAGAAACTACTCGAATACTGAAAAATTCTCTTCTAAAACTGACCCATGGAGGTTTTTATTGTGCTTTATATGTGTATATAGTTTTTTAAACAATTTTTCTTTTTATTTATTTACTTTTAGAGAGAGGGGGAGGGAGAAAGAGAGGGAGAGAAACATCAATGTGTGGTTTCCTCTCAGATACCCCCTACTGGGGGCCTGGCCCACAACCCAGGCATGTGTCCTGACTGGGAATCAAACCAATGACCCTTTGATCTGCAGGCTGGCACTTAATCTACTGAGCCACACCAACCAGGGCTATATGTGTATGTGTTTTTTAATGTGAGTTATGGCATGTTTAAAGAGGGGCCCATGACCGATCGCAAATCATGTTATTCAGCTTCATGAGGTTTTTTGTGTAATTACATCGCACACTGTGACGGGCACTGCAATGTAGGTTGGTTATCTCTCTGAGAGTTCACCATAATCTGATACAGTAGATACTACTATCCGCATTTCTTCAGAGAACTTATTGAACAACTCAATCTAGATCAAACGGGCATTCGCCCTTAGGTTTTCTGACTATAGTTTTAGAACTTCCTCTTATCACTCTTGGCTCTGTTTGGAATCCATTTTTTTTCATTTCTTTTTTTCTTTTTACCTTCTTTCCCCATTGCTCTGATTTCTATGTTATCTCAGAAAAATACATCGGTCTTAGACACATTTGTTTTGAGATTCAAATACTGGCATATTTATGGGGATATAAAAATATTTTAGGACATCTTTTGATATAGTTTCACTTATTCTAAACTAGAATATACTTCATCGTCATGCCATCTACTTCAACACTATTGCAAAAATAGTGCATACAGATTGTTTTGTAAAAAGTTAAAATAAAGTTGGTGGTCAATATAGCATGACTGCAAGTTTTAATTATTAAGCCTTCCCTGCCAGGAAAGCAAAAACCTTCGTTCAGAGCTGAAGACCTATCTACCAAAAAATGGGTATTTTTTTTCTGATTTAATGTCTCCCCTGGATACTGCTAAATCACCCTGTGGTATACAAAGACAAAACATAACATATTTAAGTTTTGAGGTTTCCTGTCAAACTGTTTTATGCAGTTAGACTCACACATTAAATCTGTAGCTTAAAGGCTGATTCAATTTAAAAAAGAAAAAAAAGAGTTCAGATCTCTCTCCTTTTCGGGGGCCTTCATTTGGGAGATTAACTAAGTTCTTCATTTATCCCACTGACAGAAGATTTTCCAAACTGGATGAAGAGACAATGATCTTACCAGTGACAAAATTCACTTGATGATAATGTAATGCATCATTTAAGCCATGGCGTTTCAACTAAACGCAATGAACTTTTCTTTCTTCAAAAGTTTTGAAAACCATGAAGTATCAAGAAACATCTAACATTTGCATATATTTATCTTAAGCAAACTTTATAATGTTTGCTTTTACCCAGTTCAAATCATGAAATTCTTTTTAATTTTTTATGCTTAAATTAATTTCATATATATGTTATTGTTTTACTATTTTGGTAATTGTGTGTTTGTGATCAGTCTTTTTTACATTTCATTTTTATTTTTTATGTTGTTCCTCTTTTTCTCCCTTTCCCCACCTCCTCCCAGGCCCATTCTTTCCCCTCCCCAAGCCAATCCCCGTATTGTTGTCCATGTCCATGGGTTGTCCAAAAACGTTCTTCAGTTAATGCCGTCACCGTCTTGTCTGTGACCATATGACCTGAGTGCTCCCAATCTTGTCTAATTTCTTACATGTTTTTAAAAGCATCAAAAATGGAGTTTTTCTTATTATTGTGGAAGTAGGCAATTTAGTTGAAAGCCTTTGCTTGTTCTTTTCCACTGTTGAAATGATGAAGCTGGTCCAATACAGATACATGTGCACACAGTAATACACACATACGTGGATGAGGAAACAAGACAGAACTAAACTATTGGATGATAATAATAATGTGAAGGACTCGTGTCTTAGCTTGGCTAGTCAAAACAAACTACCATAGCCTGGGTAGCTTAAACAGCAGACATTTATTTTCTCACAGTTCTAAAGGCTAGAAGTCCAAGATCAAGATGCCTCTATGGTTTCTAGCGAAGGCTCACTTAGTAACTTGCAGACAGAAAGATAGACAGCAAGCTTTCTGATGCCTCTAACCTCATCATGATGGCTCCAGCAGTTTTGTTGAAATTCATCTAACCCTAACTACCTCCCAAAGACGCTACATCCAAATACCATCACGTTGTGGGCTAGGGCTTCTCCATATGGATTTTGAGGGAATGCAGTTCAGTTCATTGCCACCAGTAAGAACGATTTGGGATAACTGGTCTCTGTCTTAAAGAGGGTAGAGACATTGATGAACTTCATGATTTTTTAAAGTCAAGTTTATTAACTCGATTTCAATGTGTTTTATAATAGTCCCATGTTCCCCAAAGTTTTTGCCCTGGCAGAGTGAATTCTTTATCTATTGCAGCATGTGTGGCTGAAGATCACTTTTTAATTACATAGAGTAAAACATGTTAAAATAATGGTTTTATTTTTGCTATCTTTTCTTCTTAAAAATATTAGTTCTCATATCCCTATAACATATCAACATAATGTATCTTTGTCTCAGGACAGTGTAGCATGTATAAACAGGTCAAAAGGAAATTACATTCCATTTAGCAAGATGACTGTTATAAAAGGACAATATTAGAGTCTTGATGGTAAAAATGGCAGAGGCTTCAGAACTATCGAAATTGCTAAAAGTATAGGCAACTTCTAAATAATATTGGGCACACACCCTAAACTAACAGAAAATAACTTTAATGACATTTTAACAAAACCCAGTAACTGTAATTTAAAGCTAACTAGACACTGATTTTGTTTCCTTTTTTAAACATATTATAGTTACATCTGTAATGAAGTTATGTTTATTTCAAATATGAAGGTTTAACTTATATTCCCAGGAATCTATTGCCTGAGGATTTCAGTTCATAAACTAATGAAACATATAGATCATTTGTGACAGTAAGAAAAATTATCAAATTCAACCCTCAAATTACTTTCTTCTTCTAGGCTCAGTCTGTGAGCAAGGGACGCCAATAGAAATTTCTTTATTAAAAAATAATGACAGATGACTCAAGTATTTTAATAAAATCATTTTTAGAATTGGTTTGTTTTGATATTTAGTCTTAATGATGGTGAATTTCTTGTGTTCATGTTTGACAAAATAAACTTTTAGAAGAGTTACTGTTACTTTTTATTAAGCTAATATTATCATTTTACTTTTTACATTCTATTACCCATTCTTTTATCACAATAGACATCTGCTGATGTGCCTTAAAAATTACTGCTATTCTTATCATTTAAATTCTCATTATAGTCATAGATATATTAAAATTAAGATATTAATAATATTTTGTCAATCTGAAATAAACAAACCGATATTTTTATTTATCCTTAATATTTTAATTTATTAAGGATAAATAAAAATATATGGAAATCAGAACAACTTTTTTTCTATTATGCAGACATTTAATTTTTTCATACTGTTCCTAGGTCTCACTTCAAAATTTGTAAATTGATGGGATTATCAAGTGAATTCTAAGGTAACTTAAACCTACTTTTATTGAGCCCTTCATGAAATTCATTGAATTTTGATTGGATACCACTAGGGGGAACTAAACTCCCTAAAGTCTTATTTATATATATTTATATATTTATATATATATATATACACACATGTATATGTGTGTGTGTATATTTGATTTAAAATTTATTACTTGTTATACAATTATGCAATTTTGATTTTAAGTTTTATATACAGGTGAGATTTTATATGTAAACGTATTTCAGCAAATTACTGCAGAGGCCATGGTGGAGCTCACTTATGCCATCAGTGCCAGAGGCACCTGAGTGCAGACCTGGTCGCTGTTGGCCCTGTGCTCCGGGTCCCTTGCTAGGTGCATGGAACTGTCATTTCACGTGAGTGACAGAGTTTTCCCACCCGTACTTTTTGTATCTCCTTTCCTTGTCTGTGTACATGTTTATCACATTTGTATCATTGGGATAATTTGTCCAATTATGCTTTAGGCTGGAAAGATTCTTTAATAATATTTTTCCTCTACTTGAATGGATAAACAAGATGAATTAAGGAAACATTTGCTCTGCGAGATTCCAGATCAACAGTGTGTAATAGAAAATAAGGCTACCAATCCCAAAAGACTTGGAATGATCAAAATAAATTTGTTAAATCGAATGAACCTGGAAATCATATAGAACATAAAATATAATATCAAAAATATAAAAACCATTTCATCCATAAGAAATGAAGGCATATGTAAGATACAACATACCAAGAAAGATCTAGTAATAGCTAAGCAGGTAACTGGGTTTAACAATATGGTCATCAGTCATCAGTGGAAAACTACAGTTTATTTTTGTTTATAATCAACAAGATGATTTAGACAGTTATAAATCCCTAAATTAGGAAGTCCAGTTTCTCTAGTCCCCGAAATAGAGATAGCAGATTATTTTTGGTTTGAACGTCAAAGGAGTCAGGAACATTTGAATCTGAGAAAGCACTTTAAAGTGTCACCAGTAATTTATAGGTCCAGACTCATCACTCTGATTTCTCTGTTTTCCAGCACCTGAGGGATGGAGAAGAACTCTGTCTCCAATGCCCTAATTCCTAGTACAGTAGACATCTTGGTATCCCACACTGATCTCCAAAGGTTTCTTTTATGCACTTATTATTTTGCAATTATTAGCAAAGATGTAAATGGAAATTCTTAGTGGATGGAACAACCTAGATCATAAAGAACTTTACTACCCAATGCATTTAGAATGACTCACCAGTTCTGTTTCATATTCTTAAAAGATATAATGGAGATGACTGATAATATCAAAGAAAAATAAATAGATGTTTATAACTGCAATGTCTGGAAACTAACAAAATTCTATCCTTATTCACAGCTAAGTACTATGAATAGTATAGTTTAAGTGTTGGATTCTACAGAAAATAAGTAATGGAAGTTAACACTGTAATTATATCATTAATTTATAGTGCTTTTCTCTAAACAAAATCTGAGACAATGAGGAATAAACAAAAATTATGTCAGTCTAGGCTCCTTGCCCAGAAATACAACCGTACAAAAAAATAGATAAGTAGTGGAGCAAACAAATTAGTCCAAAGAAAAGACAGTTGGAGAGAAAATAAGAAAAGACAAAAATTTTTACAGAATTAAGAATTAAAATGCTATCATTGTAATTGTTGGTAAATATTAATAAATGTGATGATCCCATCAGATTTACTAATGGTTTCATTTGGAAAATAAGATATGGCTACTGATATAGAAAAATAACTTTTTTAATGATAAAGTATTTCTACAAAACTCTATTAATGACCTAAATAAAGATTTTTTATATAGCATCAAAATTATCAATAATGGAGAAAATGTTGTTGAGTTCCTTGCCTTGTTGTCTGGCTGAAATGACCCCTAGTCTTAAATGGACAAGTCTGGGGAGCAGATCTTCCCAATGTGCTAATCATAACTGGTGCATATTTTTAGGGTTTCAGGGCTTTGCAGTGACTGAGAATATTCAGTGAGACAGAATATTAACTTGCCTAGGTAAGGTTTACATGAAGTTTTCAATCCAAATATAACCCTTTTCTGACTTCAGCAAGCATCTAGTTCTAAAATCTGGGCTTTTTAACCTGCAATCTGATTTTATCTACTTTTAAATAAAATTAAAGCATTAGGGCCTTGGCAGCTTTTTAATGTATTCCAGGTTTCTTTTCTCCCATAGACCATCCTCATATGGAAAATAAAAGAATATTGATCAGCTATCAGTCAGATAGTTTATCAGTGTGTGCTTGGAACCCTACATAAATACACATTGACCTCACTGACTTAAGTGCATATCCCGTGTCAGAAAATGTGGTGGTGCAGCTGATGAGAGTGGCGGGTGCCCACTCTGCTGCTGTCAGGGAGAGGGCTGTAAAGGCAGCCAAATCCATTACACTCATAGCCAGCCACACAGCTTTTCTCTTCTATTTTGAAGACCATATTTCCTAACCAAAATTAATATTCTGGGAGACAGGGGCAGATAGTGTAATAGTGTGACAACTGGAGACACAGTTAGCAAAAGGATGAATTCCAAAGGTCAATAAGAAATGACCAAAAGGTAGGAGAAAGACCAACCGAAACACAACTATTGGTATTGAAACAAGGACGGATTATTTCAAATCAGAAGATATGGTCAATTCTGTAAAATTCTGTAGGAAATCGATAAAGGCATGCTTTGATACACTGGAAATTATTGGATCTCAGATAAGCAATATCATCTAGATGATGAGGATAGTCAAATTTCAGTGCATTCATGAGTCAACTGGAAATGAAGTGGAAGGAGTGATGCTTGTCTCAAAGAAACAAAAAGCTGCAGAGAAAAATATGACTATCTTCTGTTTGCTTTTATATGGAAGAGATCTGAATACCTCTAAAGGCTGAGATGAAGAAACCAATAGAGGAAGGGTTGGACTCTTAGGAAAGAAACAAAATAATTGTTCTTTAAAAGATTTCTGAGATGTAAATGAAAAGAATTCAAAATGTAGTAGAGAATGGAGTGAAAGAAAGATTATGATAGACACTGTTGAGTGAGGATTGATTCTTAGAACCTGAAGGTTTTTATCGTCCTTGTGAAGTAGGAACTTAGCCCCATGCTGGTCATATGCTCTGGATTTGGACATTTGTGGAGAAGAGAAGAATGATGAAATAATCATTGTGAACAGTTGGCCAGAAAGCTGTCTAGGGAAGTAGAAAAACTCAGCACAGTTTAGAAAAGCCTAATTGATATTGGAAACCATAGATATTTAAATGCCCCTCTGAACTTGTATGACTTTTTAAAATTATAGTAGAAAGTTCAGATGTGTGGGAACTATATAAATAAAATGTTGACTATATCACATGCCATACAAGGAAAGAGAACAAAAGAGAACAAATATATTGACGTTGTTGGCAAGAGTAGGTTTGGATCTCACTAATTATGGTCTATGATTTGGAGAAGAGAGGGCTGCTAAATGGAGAAAGTATTGGGGTCAGGAGATTAGGAAATGAATGAATAAGAAAACAGTTGCAGAGTGAGTGAGACCTTGACAATTGCTTGTGTCTAGTCAGTGGTTTGCAAATAATGGTTTAAATCTCTTAGAGGAGGTTAAGGAAAAGAGTGTGTTTATGTGTGTGTATGGAGTAGTATAGTAGATGGATTCGGGTAAATCAGAAGAGTGACTGAGAGTGAACACATCTGAGAGTGCTGAAGAGCAGTGAATCAGACAGTGAATCAGACTAGGAAGGAACATTGGACATCACGTTTAAAGTGCCAGGTTGATAATGTGTGCTGTAAATTTATATTGAAAAATTTCCGCAGGTTCTGGGGCAGGAACAAACATGAACAGTAAATGCAAACGAAAAGACAAAATAGGTGGTGGTGGATAGAGAGGGTACAGAATGGAGAAGTAGTTTATTTGATGTACTAATTTTTTGGTGTGGAGAGTCTTAGGCTCCAGGGAAACCATCAAATGGTTACTGATGGGGAAGTTTGAATATTTAGATGACATGGCTTAACAGGTTGGACAAGGTAGTAAAGAATGCTGACCAGAAGCTTCTCAGGGCAAAGAGTGGCATTTAAAGAGAAGATGGTCTTCTGAGGAGTTCTCAAGGTCAAAGACATCATTGTACTACCTTAAAAATATCTGCACTATTTCTTTCTACAGTATATTCATAAATATACTACCACTAGTTTACTTTTGGGACTTCAAATGTTTTCATATGGGATGATTTGTGTTGTATTTCTTAAAAAAACATTAGTACAAAAATAACTTCTCTCTCCACTAACATTGTATGATGGTTGGGAAAGAATTCCAGAACTGAAAAAATTATGTAATATACAAAGTATATATTAAAGAGGCTTTACATATTAAATATTTTATAAATATTTTCTAGATTAACAGTATCAAAAATAAATAATAATTAAGCATGCATATTTGCTTGATAAATTTAATTATAAGTGCATTGTGTATGGACATAAAATGACTGTTTTAAAAAATAAAAATATTGATATTCCAAACATTGGTTACTTATTGAAATAATCACCTTAGGACTCATATTTAACTTAGTATAATTATGTGATATTTCTACATTTTTATTCCACCTATACAAGTAAAATGTACTAAATAATCATTATAAATACATAAAAATTAAATATAGGTAAGGATGCATATTCACAAAAGTTATTCTCTAATAAATTTACTAAATGTTCCATTTTTAGGTTTGAGGAAATTCCATACTGTTTTCCACAGTGTGTACACCAATCTGCATTCCCACCAACAGTGCACTAGGGTTCCCTTTCTCCCCAGCCTCACCAGCACTTGTTTGCTGATTTGTTTATGGTAACTGCTCTGACTGGTGTGAAGTGGTATCTCACTGTGGTTTTAATTTGCATCTCTCTGATGGCTAGTGATGTTGAGCATCTTTTCATATGTCTCTGGGCCCTCTGTATGTCCTCCTTGGAGAAGTGTCTGTTCAGGTCCCTTGCCCATTTCTTAATTGGATTATTTAATGTGGAATCATCTGAGATGTTTATATATTTTGAAGATCAAACCCATGTCCAAGGTACCATTGGCAAATATATTTTCCCATGTGGTCGGTTCCCTTTTCATTTGCTGATGTTTTCTTTAGCCATGAAGGAGCTTTTTAATTTGATGAGCTCCCATTTGTTTATTCTTCCCCTTATGCCTCTCTAGAGGACATATTGATGAAAATATTGCTGCATGAAATATCTGAGATTTTCCTGCCTATGTTCTCCTCTAGGACTTTTATGGTGTTGCAACTTATATTTAAGTTTTTTATCCATCTTGGATTTATTTTTGTGTATGGTGTAAATCGGTGATCAAGTTTCACTTTTTGCATATAGTTGCCTCATCTCCCAACACCATTTGTTGAAAAGGCTATTTTTACACCATTTTATGTTCCTGCTCCCTTTGTTGAATATTGATTGACTATAGAGCGTGGGTTTATTTCTGGGCTCTCTATTCTCTTCCACTGATCTACATGCCTGTTGTTATGCCAGTACCAGACTGTTTTGATTACAGTGGCCTTGTAACATAGTATGATATCAGGTATTATGACCCCTCCTACTTTGTTATGCAAGTCTTGGAATTGTCTTATTTTGTTTTTCATTTAAATGAAATAGTTGGTCAATAAGTGTCTTCACATAAGGTATTCTTAACAAATCCAGTGCTATTAAGAACTATTTAGTAGCTTGAGGTAAACCATACCATGTTTTTTTAATAAATATTTGTCTTAGGGATAGTCATTCTATTGAGGTGCTGGCTACTGGGAAAATTAGTTTATATTTCCAGTTTTCGTTTCCACAGCATTGATACGTGGCTTTAGTCAGGTAACATAATTTCTAGGAAATCATTATACATTCTCTGAAACTCACTAAAATTGCCTCAGTATACCATATTCTTTATCCCTTATTATTAGCCATTGTACCTATTAACTTTAAAATCATTCAAAGACAGAAAATAAAGAAGCTAATGTGGAGGGGAAATAAAAGATAGAGAAAGAATCTTCACAAAGATGGAGAAAGCAAGTACAAGTAGGATACAGGCAAAGACATAGTATATAAAATATGAAAATCAGGTCAATTAGAAAAATAAAACCACATAAAACTTAGAAATAATTCCAAATATAAATACAATCTTAATTAGAAAAATTTATTAAAAGTTACTAAATGTATTTCAGCACATATTCTTAATATATTCTAAAATAAAAGCATGTTTAACACTTATATAACTATAGTTCAATAAAACCCATATCTAAATTGTGTCTCTTCTACTGACATACCATAATAATTTAGGTATGTCAAGTAGCTTGAATCTAATTTTAGAACATGGTAGTAAATAATTCTCCTGGTTTATAACAAATTATAGTTTGCTATAGTTATATAAGGAGCTACAAGTAGTTATATGTTTGATATTAATTTATTGGTTTCCTGAACAGTCTAGTTTAAGGAATTAAAAAGGTCTGATACTTTTTCAAGAAGTGATTTTAGGTCTAATTTATACAGCATTTTTTCTATGTTTTTAAACTAACAATTCCTTTAAAAGGATAATGACTTCACAGTTGAAAAGATTTTCATCAATTCTATCAAGAATGAAATATTATCATTGCAATGTATCCATGGCATAAGTCACACCAATATAGAAGTGATTCATTTAAACAAATGATATATTAGTGAAGTTAACATACTGTTCATTTCCTTTTAATTATAATAATCACCAAAGATCAATTTTCAGCTGAAACTTCGATTGTCAAATATAATTTTGTTCTTATTCATGACAGCAACAGCTAATTTCAAATGTGGTTTTACACCCTTTCACTTAAAATACTTTATTTAGCAATGTGCATAAATCCAAAAATATTCTCTTAAGCATCCAATTTCTGCTTTCCAAAGACCATTGTGTTTGTGTGTATACATATGTGGAAGTAGATCTTGCTTTTTTTTCTTTAACATTTGCTTTTACTTACTTGCCTTTTGTAAAACAAATTTCAGACTCAATTGCTTTCTGTTGCAAGACATATAAAATACGTATAAAAAGAGATTATTGAATGTGTTCATTCTAGAAGATCTCAGTGTCTTTATTTTTCTCTCATCACTTTCTGCAACATTTTCTGTAATATCACTGATGGTTCTCCCTGCCTGTACCATGGGCAGATCCAATAATTTAATCACACTTCGAATTTTATTTATGGCAATAACAACTTACTTCCAGATATTTCCAAGAGCTCTTGACCACACCTTCTGTAGGCATCCATTTTGCCCACAGGTACTTCATTCATTCTTTCCACAGCAAATGCATGCTGTCCTATAGTCACAGCTTCTCTGCCACTTGACATCGCAGGAAACTCGAATGAACTGCTACTGCCTTCGGAATTCTCCATGAATGGAGCAAGCACTCAACTTCAATTCCTATCTGCTCACCATCTTTGTGGAAGACCCATGCTAAGCCCTTGCCAACACCTTGTGTTCTCCACTGCTAGGTAGTGTAGTGAACTTACAAGTCTCTATAGCTCAGCAAGGTCAGTGTGTGTCTTTGTGTGTATTTGGGGAGTATGTGGTGTTAGTTGTGGTGGAGATATTAACAGGATATAACTGAGATAATATTTAAATCATATCTCTTATCTACTATTTTCTGCATTCAGAAAGTAGATTATTCACTCATGCATCTATTCACTCAGCAAATATTTTTTGAGACTACTATATTCCAGAATCTTTCATAGACATGGGAATACAAGAGTGAACAGACCAAAGTCAATTTTGTTCTCCTTCAGTGAAGATGTTCTTCTAGTTGTGGAAAACTGTGAAGTGAAAGGTAGTGGCAGAAGCTGTTAATGAAAGACATCATAAGGTAAGAAGGCAGGTGGTGACTACATGGGGACACATTTTAATAGCATTTTCAGGGGTGATTGACTGACGAGGTGACATTTGAACAATGACCTGAAGGAAGAAGGGGATGGAGCTACCCAAGTAGGAGAGGGTTTTCTATGAGTATAAGGAGCTTTCTCCTTCAAGTAAAAGCTTTATTTTGCATGTTTAAGAAGTAGCTAGAAGAACATTGTGAGGCTGTGGACAGGGAACAAGGAGGAAAGTGAAGGGTAAAATTAGAGAGCTAGAGAACAAATGTGAATGTATGTTTATACAGTAGAGTGAGTGTTTGTGACAACAGAGTATTCAAAAACATTGCTATTTTTCTCAGTAAATGCTGTATAATCATTTCAAAACAAACTGTTGCAAATTAGGAAAATTAAACTTACAAGGGAAAATGTTTGGCAAGGTTTTATATCATAATTTGAAGCATTCATCAAATCAGTACAAACAACATTGTTTGTTGTTTAATTAAAAAAGAATGAATTTCATTATGTCAGCAAGGTTTTAACCAAAAATCATGTGTATAGAATATATTTAACACAGAAAGCAAACCAATATTAAGGATGTCTTACAAAGTACAATTTTTTGTAATAAATAAGAGCTTGAAATTAAAAAGAGGGAAAAGCTTAATGTTGCATGCTAATATGACCATTAACATCATATCTATGTTATGAATTTTGTTTAGAATATAAAACTAAAAAAAACCCAGTATGGGTATTCAAACATAAGAGTTCCTTCCACAACTAAAACTCAACTGTTCTAAATAGAATAACAATCCACAATTATTTGAACTAAAACTAATGTTACCTGCTCTACTATAAAATAACCCTAAGTTTTCTATTATCATGAAAAATATGTCTGTTAAATAAAGTTGTTCATTGATTAAACACTTGACCTATATTTCTAGAATCAAGAGTGGGGCAACTATCTGCCAAAGTAATTTCATATGTTCAAACTCAGAACTAGATTTTAAAGAATTCAAAAGTCATAAGCACCTAGTTAAAAGACTTCTCAATTTATCTCCTGTGACAGCGGAGCTCCTGCAATTTTGAAACAGAAGCAGATATGGAAAAGTTGAATAGTTTTTTCACCTTTCAAATACTTAATATGAAAGAAGAACATATCCTCTGGAATAATGATTTTGATCATTCAAATAAAAATTTGGTTAACTCTATGTTTTCATTGAGGAGTCACAGGAACAATATTTGTAATATATAACAAACAACCTTGATTAAATGATAATCAAAGGAGTTTGATTAAAACTTAATTTTTGTTCAGATGAATTATTTAGATAACCAGAATAAATCAGGGAGGAATTTACTATTTATTATTATTATTAATATTATTACAAAAGCAGCAGGCTTCTATATCATATTTCAGTTTTATATAATTTTATTTTACCTGTGAGATTTTAAAATCATCAAATTTGGGGATACATGATTATAAGGAAATCAAACTGCTGAAAGAGGTGTCATAAAAATGCACAATGCTAGTTACTTCTAGGTCATATCATTAAAGGAATAAACCTAGAAGCAAAATCATTTCTTTCGAAAATCATACTCTTAATTGTGTGATGGGCAAGCATGTTATGAAAAAAAAGGACTACCAAAATTCTTAGAAACCAAAACAGGTTAGTTTCATCTCAGTTCTAGAAAAAGTAATAATTTGTACTCCTGTTATCATGACCTTGTTTCAAGAGCTCTCCACTTCTATTTTTCTAAGTCATATTTCTAGAGACCATATTGCCTGGATGAAAACTCAGATTCTGCCCCCCACACAACATGTACAGTGTGTGGCAAAATTAGGTTTACAGTTGTTCTTATAGAAAATAATACAATAATTTATAAATAATAATATAAGAAGAAACGGTGTTTTGCAAAGTCAGAACAGTAAATCTACTTTTATCCCACCCTGTTGCTTTGGACGTGTTTTTATTAAGCTTTTTGCTTCCAATTTCTTCTGTACAATAAAGATAATCATTGTGCCCATAGCACAGAGGTGTTGTGAGGATTGAATGTGTTTATGCAGACAGTGTAGTATAATATTATATGTTACATAATTATTGTTTATGAAATGGCATTAGAATTTTTATTAGGAGTTCAGTGATCTTCTCTTTAGCAAATTCATTGGACTTGAGTTTATTTTCATCCTTTCATTGTCCTTTTAGTGCCTCTATGTCTAGATGTATGGTCTAGGCTCGTATTGAACACATCTACTTAGCATCATGGGTTTCTTATCCTATGAAAAGTGCTGCCCTGCACAAGGCCAAAGCTGCTCCCTCAAAAGTCAGTGGGTTTAGGGCAGTGCTACTCGTGACCAGCGGTAAGGCCAGTACTGGTGAAGGTAGCTTTAACTCAGTGCTGATGAGTACAAGAGAGATAATGAAGAAATAGTGAACAGTGTAAATGAAAATACTACAGTAGAGGATGACATATGTTGGGAAGCATAAATACTTCAATTTTATTTTAATTTGAGCTCCATGTGTGATAGAATATGGAAAAATGTTAGTAGGTATGTTGGGGTAAGATTAAAATAAAACTATGAATTTTTAAAAAATTATTGTTGATGATTCAGCTGCTATGATTGGTTTCCCTGATAGCAGAAGGGGAAGGTGTCTATAGGCAAGCATTGGGAATATTTGTTGGGAGAGTAAAGAAACTCAAAAAGAAAAATATTTTTAAAAGTTATGAACAATCATTGTAAGTTTATACAATTGGATGGTCACAATATTAGTGCAAAGAAGGGAAATAATGGGGACATATTTTCTTAAATATCATAATGAATGAGAATTAATTTTTTAAATCTATCCTGTTTTCTGAGAGTTACTGTTTGTCCTCAGATCCCTATTTTTAATTATGTACACTGATTTAGACAATTACCAATTGATCTTGGAATCAATAGCATTTTTTAGACTTTACATTATACTTAATCCATGAAATATGTTGTAAAAATGCAATCCTTGTCATAAATAAATTTCTATTTATCATATACATTGTCAATATTAACATAGTTACCCAGGAAACAAATAAATCAGATAGCAATATGTCATATGTATTGTAAGAAAATTGAGAGCTAAACCAAAGAACAGTAATAATTGGAACTGGTCTCAGTAAAATGGAAATAAAAATAATTTGAAGGCAGCAGCATAACGTTCATTAATGGAAAAGCAAACATAAGTGCATTGAGACAAAATGTTCTTTCCATAGCTTTTACAGTCAAAAACAACAAGGAAAAAGGGTTTGACTTGTTTTATACCAGTACGACACAAACAAAAATGTGAGTTTGTAATTAAGCGTAATCTAAAAGAAGATAAGGAAGATATCGAGGAACATATAAAATTATAGAAGCTGCAGATCAAGAAGTAAAACTATATTCTTTAAGTTAATTAATAATGCTAGAGCTTCCTGAACAGTTTTGGTTCATGGCTGTATTACTGTTTCAGTACTTTATGAAAGCAGCCCTGGGCCAAAAGCCTAATAGTTTTGTCCATTAAAGAAATGGGTCTGAACATCCTAAGAGTAGCAGACTGTTGGGTTTCTTACATATGTCCCGGGGCTTCTCTTGAAACTCAGAGTGTCTGCAAACCCGCTGCAGTGCTTCAGGAAACGTCAGCACAGAGCGCGCGCATCGGCTGGAAGCCTACAGAACTGCACGACTGCAACAGCCTCCGTGTTGCGCTTTCTGTCCTTGAGCTTTAACTCTGTCCGCGTTTGCATCCAGTGCCCTCAAAAGTATTTTTGCATCATGCTCCTGTCCTCTAGTAGTATCTGTAATGACTTCCCAAGTGCTTCTGGGATCAAATCAAAACTTGTTCCCGTTTCATTGGATTGACTCTAACCTCACTAAATGTATTTCCAATACTTATTTTTAAATGTGTACTTATGAGTCAGGCCAGCACCGTAATTTTCCCCGAAACACTTTGATTATTTTATTCTCTGCACTTTTACTGTTCCAAAAAAGTTTTCTTGTCTTTATGCCCTTCCTAGTAAAATTATGGCAAATTTAATATCAAAGTCAAGTTCTGCCTGACTTCTTGTATTGCTTACTCTCTCTACTAGAAAGAAAAGTCACTTTCATTAGTGGATTCCATGTTTATTTTTAAATTCTATAATATTTATTTGAAATTAATGTGCTTTGTACCTATTTTACATTTTGTGAAACAAAGTTAAGTATAGTGTTATACATGTACAAAGTACTGAATAAATACTGAATTGGCTAAAAAAAAACCTTTAAATCTCTGTGTTAAGTATGAGTTACCCTCCTGCATACCAAAGACTGTTTTGAATTCACTAACTAGTGTTAAGAGTTGTGTCCACCAAAAGGTATATTGAAGTCTTAACTTTGATAACTGAATGTGACCTATTTAAAACTAGTGTCTTTGCATATGTAATCAAATTAAGATGACATCATTAGAGTGAATTGTAACCGTATACGAGAGGACAGAGACACACAGGAAGAAGATGGCTATGTGACGATGGAGGCAGATTCAGTGGCAATGCACCTGCAAACCAAGGAAAGCAAAGGATAAGCTAGAAGAGACTAAGAGAGATACTCATCTGCAGGCTTCAGAATGTATGTTTATGGTTCTACTGGTGTCTCAATTTTAGATTTCTAGCCTCCAGAATTATGAAACAATAAAGTTCTGTTTTAAACCCCTCAGTTTGTGGCACTTTGTTAGAGCAGCCTTAGGAAACTAATACAATTTAGATAGAGGTAAACAGTGAAAATAAATCCAATTCACTTTGAATCATGAGAAAAAGAGTGCTTTTATGTTTTAATGAGACCCTTGTAAATATGTATGGTTTTACTTTTTGACATAAAATACCAGAAAGGAGTAACAATAATCACTTGATTCTGCATAGCACTTACTAGTTTACAAAGCACTTTCCATTACCATGTTTTTTGAGATGCTGAATATTACATGATATGTCACATATAACAAGTATTATCATATATTTTTGTATGTGAGCAGAGCCTGGGGAAATTTTAATATCCAATCACAGATATGTATATTCAGGCCACTTTTTCTTTCTGAAACTCTTAGTTTATAAGCAAAAGAGCCAGCAACTATATTCTGACTGCTGATTTAAAGCTTGATGTTTAATCCACTATACCTCAAAACCTCTTTTCTAAGGATATAGTTCATCTCTTTCACTCCTATCATTAATTTAAAAGATAATGTGTTCCCTTAATTATATTCAAGAAAGTCTGTGGGTCTGAAGAAATTTTTTTTTGATTTAATGAAATGTTTGGCATCATGTTTATCAAAAAAAAAAAAGATTTTCAGCAGAATATATGAACTAGTCATCTAGCCCTAGAATTTGGGCACTGCACTTCTAATCTTATATTTAAATGTCCCCTTCATACATTTATGTTACACCTAATACATTTTGCTTTCTAAGTATTCATATTATTTCCTCGCTTTCATATTTGCCAGAACTAAACATCATGCCAACATTTTAGGACTCAGAACTAGCAAACAGCAAGATTGGCTACAGGGCATAAGACAAAATCATGATCATTGATACTATGAGTGGCATCTGCGCAAAGAAATATTCTGTGTCTCCCAACTACAATTTCTTGAATCTGTTAAAGTTCATGTTGAGGTTATTTAGGAAGGTTGAGCTACTTAGAGTATTTGTATAACAATTAAAAGTTAATCTAGTGGAATTTTTTTTTTCTATTTGAAAAGTTAATTATTTCCTTAAGATATTTTGATTCATCATCTAGAAAGTTGGATTCATTTACTGGGAATTCTAGACATAAAAGGCTGTGCAATGCAGAGGAGGTGAAAACGGGAGACATGAATCTCACGCTTTGTTTCCATTTGTGATATTAAACCATGATCTCCCTGCACCAACATGGCTCACTTCAAGTACATAGAGTGGGATGCTGCTGAGCATCTCTATGGCTTCATGAAATCCATGTGTCAAAACTTCAGGTGACTAAACAAGTACTGCAATTCAGAGGATTTTGTGGATGAAGTTCCTGTGAGTTGAGTAAACAAGTTACCACGGTTCAGATCAGGAATGAATGTGGGATTCAAATCACCTACATTTACATTCTGATAGACTGTTCAGTACATATTCCATTGGAAATTTTCTTATGTAAGTATTGTCTTCTGTTCAGATCTATTTAATATGGATTGAATCATATACAAAAAGAATGTTGAAACCCCATTTTTGGTATGTTGCTGTTTTTAAGAATATAAAATAAGGTTGAAAGAATTGATTTAATTTTTCTAGAGCTGCACACTGAATATTCATTGAGAAACAGAACCATGTAATATGGGAGAGCAGAGGTCCCAGGATCAGATTACCTGCATTTTATTAACTAACAAAAGTAGCACATAATAGGAAGGTCCTGATATGAGGTCACGCAGGAAGTTCCAGGCCAAGCATTTAAAATAATGGTGGGCTCAGGGAAAAGGGGATTCCACCATGCAGCCAGGGGTAGTAAGGAGGAATTCCACCACGAGATCTGAAAGTTAGGAGGGATAAGCCATGCAGGAGGAGAAGTGGTAAGGAGAGAGCTGTTGGAGCTATGGAGGGACATAGCCAACCAAGCACAGATTAGAGGGAGATGCTTAGAGCCAAACTGAACAGTGACCAGGAATGCAGACTTCTGCTTCTCTGAAGGACATACAGAGAAGTCACCCATGGACTCCACCATGATCCAGTGGACACAGAACATGTTTTCCTGAATGATTACGTGGAGGCTGAGGACAACCTACCTCAGATCCTGACGGAGAGAGCTGATGCAAAAGGATGGTGACTCTGAAACCCACAAGAGCACCTTCCAGAGAGGATGGAGACTTCTTTGTGCAGCCAGCTTAAGAACAAATAAAGACATGGGGAACTTCTGGGCATGGTTGTAGTTTATAGCATTTTGGGGAGCAAGGGAAGTATTGAGTCTCATGGGAGAATAGGATTCTGAGCAGGAGTGCCCTCAGCACCTGCAAGGTTGGAATCCTGTAAATAAAAACCTGTTTCCTTCAACAGTAATTGTTGGGTCATTCATCAAGGCATCATGTGAACAGTCCTTGGTTTGCTCAGTTACCTATATATTTTTATATCTATATAAATATATAGATATATATATACATATGCATAAATATATACATATATGTATAAAACATTTGTTTATAGGTATCTTTCATCAGACTTGAAAGCAAGAAATGTGATATTTTGTGATTCTTATATTGTTTTTGGAAGAAAAACAAATTTTCAGGAAGATACATATATTTATTGACTAAAATATACTAAAATATTTCAATACACTCATCCAGAGGTATATATACAGCCAAATAATTTGGTCCTCATAATAATTTTATATAATTATTTTGCTGGCACTGATTTCATTTAATAAATTTTGCTCCCTGGGAATACAATATGTAATCTTACAGATAATTTTCTTAGACTTTTATAGTCAGTAAAATGTTAGAATATTCTGTAATCAATTACTCTGCAATGAAAGTCATCATTGACAGAAAGAAAACAGTATTTTTATTCACTGGGTACAGATATCATAGAGATATAATATGAATACTACAAATGCATTCAAATCGTGCATGAATTTATATCCTCAAAATGCTAAAATTCCTGTATTATAGTAAGAGTAAACAGCACATAATCTCAATACTGAATTTTCTAGTTCACTAAACGCTAGGCTGTTGATGAAATACAATGCTCAGGATATAGTGATAACTGTATACACATATTCCTGGTTGCTCCTGAATAAGACGTAGGCATCTGTAAGCTCTGTTTATTACCTATCTCAGAGTTTCCTTTTAGCATTGCACTTACACTTTGGGATCTCTGTATTTTCCATCATAATATAGTAGTTTGAAGTCACAACTATTAAATCTATTAACCATACCAACTACAGACTTTGAAAGCAGTGTGACAAAAATAAAAACTTGTAACTGAATCTGACAATCTTAAGTAAGGATAACAATCCTAGAGGGAAATAATTAAATCAGACTTAAAGTTTTGGTGATGAAATGCAAATCTGAAGTTGCCTTTTGATCTCTTAGGAGAACAAATGAAAGTAAGGGTGATGACAGAAGAAGAAAATTCCCTCCTAGCAACTTAGAATCAATGCTAGTTCATTCTAGATCTAACATAACACTAGTTAGATCAACTGAATCAATGCTAGAGTTCAGGGAGGTGGAAGTGTTGCAGAACTTACGTTTAAAATGCTCGAGAGGCAAATCACCCTTTTTCTTCTTTAACTTTGCTTCAAAGTTTCAGAATGGTATACAGTGCAAATGCAAAACCTTACAAAATGGAAGAGGTAATAGGTTCCATTCATAGTTTTTGCAAACTCACTCTTCTAGTCATCATCCCACTAAGAGTCATAATACTGCGTATCAGCTCAGTCTCTGTTTCTTTAGCAAACAAACTGACCCATCAGAAACTTTAGATTTTTACATGTAAATTTAAATGCTGCTTTTCTTTAGATTTAATTTGCCTGTGGTATTCTCTGCTTATAGTATTATTTTGGTAATTTTAACCATTGGTTAACCCTCAATTCAATTCAAGACAGAGATAAGAGTCTGTGAAAAGACATCAAGATGAGACAAATATAAGCAAGATATTTCATTTTATTGGAGCAAAGGGCTTGTAAGTAGCATTCCTAAAATGCTGTTACCAAGTAGAAGGTCCTGGATAGAATAACTTCTTGACATTTTGTAGGCATCAATGGTTACTCATTTTGAGAAAACATTTAATAGGAATAGGTGACCTTGAGAGCATATAAACCAAGTCAGTGTGTCACAAGTTTCCTTATTTTATTGTTTTATTTTTATTCATGATTAATTAATAAAATAACCATTAAAAGTCCTTAACTATTTAATAAACATGTCAGTACTTCAAATGTTCAATGAAGTTTCAGGCTTATAATATGTGAGCTATCCCTGCCATGAATAGTAGTGAAATATGGGTTGAAAAATGCAAAAGTATTAATTGCAATGGTAGAGATAGGGTGCTGTGGAAGCAGAGAGCATCCTGCAACTTACTCTTCTTGTGGAATGTTTCTCCTGGATCTCAAAAGATTAGTATATAGAGTAACCAAAAAAAAGGACATTTTATAGAATGCTACTATGGATGCACATATATCAGGATGTAAAGATATCACATGTAGCTGGTGATAAAAGACCTCCATGAAGTATTACCAACAGGAACTTTAAAAGAAGAACCCTTTTCTTCCCATCTAACACATTTCATCCACACTCTGTGCTTCCATTGGCCAAACCTAACAAAATATCCGAGGATAAAGGAGTGGGAGAAATTCAGTCTGCAGAGGGCCAGCCCCAGCCACCAAGAACAGTCAGTAGGGGGCAGGAGTGGAGCTGAGAGACAACACATAAATAGCTGGGTTTGGCAAAGCCCTGAGGTAAAATGAGTTTAGTCTTGGAATGGCTAATTTAAGATGAAGGATTTAGCAGACATTGGGCTTAAAAGCAGATCTATGTTTGTTTTGGTTTGTTTTATTTCATTTGTAGCCCCCTTGTCTCTCCCTCTAACTAGTGTTTGACTTCATTTCAATAACTTATTCTTTATGCCTCGGACTTCTCATTTACAACAGGGAGACAATAATAATATCTCCCCCATATAAACCTTACAGGAAGGTTAATATAGTTATCATCTGAATGGAAGCAGTGAAGATGACTTTAAAAGTATGAAAATGGATGACAGGTCCATGTAAGTCCGCTGATAATGATGAGATCACATGTCCACCAACACTTCAACTGTTGGTGTAAAGGAAAAAAAAGTATTATTAATTATCAGGAAAACAATTATCAGGTGATTATGTTGAGGGAAGTAAAGAGGTATACCTTAAGAAAAGGAGAGTTATCATTAGGCTTCAGTGATCAAGAATAGTGATTTGACAATCCAAAAAGAGTCCATGTGACTGGAAAATTATTGAATTATTTATGATATCGTTCTGAAGCTCTGTAAGTGGAATAGAAAGGCAAGTCTTTGCAATCGGCTGAATGAGAAGTTCTGGCAGTGAGAAGTTACTCAAGAGCCTTGCCCTTCTCAGGAACCTGAGAAAGGCTCCAGTGGAGAGCAAGCAGCCGATGACTCAGGAATGGAGTCCAGTGAAGCAATAGGCAAGGAGGTGGAAAGAAGGTGACTGAGAACTCTCTTGGAGAGACCAGCTTCTCAAAGTTGAAAATATTTATACGGCAGGTATTTTGGAATGTATTTAGCACAGAAAGTTGAGGCTTTTATGTGTGTGTGTGCCAAATAGGAAGTAACGCAGAGAAATAAAATGGCTGCAATAGCCTAGGTTGTAAGTTGGTTTGCAACTGGGACAAACCCATAAGCAAGGAAATGAGTGAATGGAAGTTTCAAAGATGGGCATTGTAATAAATCAGTGAGGACTGGACTTAAAAGGCAAGTCCCATTATTTACCCTCTGCCTAATTTTAAATAAGTTAGTATACACTCTCTGTGACAGTAAAAACAGAATGTTATTTTTTTCTGATGGTTATATAAAATACTTAGTACAGTATTGGACACATAGTAAATGGTCCATTTTGTAAAGGATGGAAATGAAGATGATGGGGATGATGATGGAAAAACAGATGATTAAGGAACTGAAATGGCCAACCACGATGCCAATGTGACTAGGAATACTATAGGTCTGCCGTGAGAATGATCAACATAAACAATTGGGAGTGGTCAGTGGAATGAAGACATTTCTGACATGAGAATCATTCTCTGACATTTAATTGGCTGGCTGAACGTGAATGTCAGATGTTTCTGTCTTCTGAACCACATTGTTTTTCTATGACTTTCAACTGGGATGCCCTAATTCATTACCATGCCAAGATAATTATATTTTATTAATTGGAGCACTTAGAAGATGTTACAAAATGAAGGCATATAGTATGGACAACAACGTATAAAAAGCATGTGCTTCACAATGACTTTTCAGTCAATGGCAAACCACATGTATGATGGTGGCCCCATAAGATTACAGTGGAGGTGAAAATGTCCCATTGTCTAGTGACATTGAAGCAGACCTAAAGTAGTTCAACACATTACTCAAGTGTTTGTGGTAATGCTGGTGTGAATGAACCTACGCCAGACAGCCATATAAATGTATAGCACATGCAATTATATAGAGTATGTAATATTTGCTATAGATGACTATGTTGGTGGTTTACGTGTTTGCTATACTATATTTTACATTATTTTAAAGTGTATTTACTCTTTTTACTTATACAAAAAGATTTCCGTAAAGCAGTATATTGGGTTACACTGGCAACAGCCTCATGGATCTGTTTTCTCTGTGTCTCAGTTGCATCACCCTTTATCTTGTGCTTGATGTAATCTTGCATCGTTCTGTTCAGTGACATGCTGAATAGGTTTGTAGTCTGGGAACAATAAGCTATACTATGTATAGACTAGGTATGTAGTAGGCTGTACCATCCAGGTTTCTGTAGTGCAGTCTATGATTTTCACACAATGATAAAATCAGCTAATGATGCATTTCTCAGGACAGCTCTATTATGAAGCGGTTCATCACTCTATACCAAACTGAATGCTGTAGATATTTGTTAGTTACTTCAATATGTGAAATTTTTAGCATTGCATTCTTATTTTTAATGGTTCACAGAGGATTATTAATACTTGGCATTTTTGCTGTTTTTATCCAGCTGACAATCTTTAGGTCATAAAAATTCTATATTCTAATTCTAGTTTCAAAATTTAGAATACTGGTAATTTTCATTAAGCATTGTTTCTTTTATTTTTTTTCCTTTTCAAGAAAAATCCCTAACATCTGAGGCCCAATGTATTTTATTATAAACAATCTCTTCATAAAACAATGCTAATTATTGCTATTTTGGTGTTAATATTAAAAAGTACAGTACTCTCAAGTTTTAACTTATCAGATTCTTGATCAGGGTCAAAATTAAAGAAAAAAATAAGATTTTTATGTTACTTTAAGATCGCACAGGAGCTGGTATGCGTTAGATGGTGACAGAAAAAGGACTATTTTCTTCCTTTACTTCCTGTTCATTTCAGACAAGAAAATGAATAACGATTATGGAATTTGGACCCAAAGTACATGTAGGAAGGACTCAGCCTTTTATCACTTATAAGTGTAACCCTGAGAATACCGTGTCTCAGCCCCATTTGTCTCATCTAATGTCTTAGAGACTTATGCCTTTTATAGCATGTCAGAATTTAATTTCCTTTTTTAATCTAAATTAGATTTCATTTTATGTATTTACACATTTTGTTTATCCATTTTTCCATGGACAGACACTTGGGTTTCCCCCACCTTTTTGGCTCTGTCGATAATACTGCTGTGAACAGATCATATAAATATCTGAGTCCCCACTTTCCTCTCTTTTGGATATAGACCCAGGGCAGGAATTGCTGGATCATATGGTAATACTATGCTTAACATTTGAAGGATCACCATATGTTTTTCCATAGTGGACGCACTATTTACAATCCCATGAGAAAGGCACAAATGTTTTAATTTGTCCACATCCTTGCTAACACTTGCTATTTCCCTTTGATTTAAATAGTCATTCCAGTGGATGTGATTTGTATTTCCTTGTGGTTTTGATTTGCATTTCCCTAATGATTAGTGATGTTGAACATCTTTTCATGTGCTTTTTGGATATCTGTGTATCTTCATTAGAGAAATATCCATGTTTATCATTATTTTTAATTTATTTGATTTTCTTTGTTGTTATTGTTGAGTTATGAGTTCTTTATGTGATACAAATATAAATTCCGTTTTACATAAGGAATGAGATAACATGTATGATTTGAAAACATTCAATCAATTCTGTGAGTTGCTTTTTCACTATGTTGCTAGGGCACATATTCCAAATTTGACACACAAAAGCTTTTCATTTTGATCGAATCCAATGTCTACTTTTTTTGCATTACTTGTGTCAGGTGTTATACTTAAGAAATCATTGCTGAATTCAATGTCATAAAGTTTTAGCCTTGCCTTTTCTACAAAGAACATTAATATCTGATTGAATTTAAGCTAACTTCTGGATATGGTATAAGGTAAGGGTCTAATTTCATTTTTTTGCATGTGCATTATTTTAGTTACTGTATATAAAATACACAGATAAGTTTACTACTAGCATAAGACTTAGAATTTAGTGGACGAGGGAGATGGTTAACAGAAAATGTGTATGCATGTGTGTGTAGTACGTAAGGTGGTGGATGTAATAAAATAACAAAACAGTGAATGGTATAAACAATGGCGGACACTGCTCTAACTTTTTAAAATATTTTATTATTTACGGTATTACAGTTGTCCCAACTTTTCTCCCTTTGCCCCCTCCATGTAGCCCATCCCTTACTTCCATAGCATTGGTCTAATGTATACAAAGTGGTAAGGGGTCATCTTCCCAGACTAAGTAATATTTGAACAGACACCTTAAGGAACTGAACAGTGAGCTTGAAGATACCCACAGAAGTGACTGAAAGTGTAAAAGTCCTCAGACAAGAATGTATTGGGTTGACCAAAAAGTCCATATGTTTTTTTTCCATAAAATAAAAGACGTATTTTTCATTTTCACCAATAACTTTATTTATTTAGATATTTGAGTTAGTCAGCTACCTCCCACATGATAAAATATTCTCAATTAATGTCTCGATTTGATCGCTATCAACTTCAACTGGTCTACCCAACTTTGGAGCATCTATCAATGAGAAATCTCCAGCATGAAACCTCACAAACCATTTTCGACACATTTAATCAGTCATAACACCTTCTCCGTACACTGCACAAATATTTTTTTGGCATTTCAGTTGCATTTTTTAATATAATCTTTATTATTTTTGTCCATTATCATTTATTGCCCTGAAGCTCCCCTCCCCCCCAACAATCACCACACTGTTGTCCATGTCCATGAGTCCTTTTTCCTTTTTGTTCAATCCCTCCACCCCCTAACCTCCCCTTCCCACTACCTGTCATCTTCGAAATAATAAACCATAATATGCCAAAAATGTTATTTATTTCATCTTCAATATTTAAATGGCTATAAAAAACTTCACAATTTTTGATGTTTTTTAAAAATGCATGCTAATGTGACAGCTGTCACAATAAAACCTAACAAATTGTTTTGCATGAAGTTAAAAACAACTAAGTGATACTACAGCCATATTACAGAAAAAAAACAAAGAAAAAGTTTAGCCAACCCAATAGCAGTTAGAGGACCACCAGGGGGCCCCATGTAGCTGTAGTGAAGTGAGAATGGGGGAGAATACTAAGTGATAAGGTCAAAGAACTAGAGGGTGTCAAGGTACACAGGACTTAGTAGTCATAGAGTCAACTTTGGCTTTTATACTCAGTAACAGGGCATACATTGAGCAGAGAAGTGGCATAGTATTTGTGTTTAAAAGAATCATTGAGAGTGCTATGTTTTAAATATACTAGGTGGGAGCAAGAGTGAGTATAAAATGATCACTTAGGATGTGCATGGGGTGTTGGCAGTGAAGGTGGTGTGAGACGATTTGATTCACTTCCTATTAACTTGGATATGGAGTAGGAGATCAAGAAAGGCATCAAGAATAAAACCAAGGTGTTTTACTTTGGGTGGTAGGGACACTATGCATTATATAAATCATGTATCATAGAAATGTACACTTGAAACCTATGTGACTCTGTTAACCAGTATCTCCCCAGTAAATTTAGTAAAAAAATATCTGAAAAAAAAGAAAGAAAAATAAAAGAACAAAACCAAGGTTTTGAGCCAGGGAAATTGATGGATAGTGTTGCTCTTTGTTGAGAACTTTTTAGTATCTCATGGGAAATCAAGCTGATAGAGGAATATAATAAATATACCAATAATGAAGTAAATTATGAGTAATTTGTGTTTTAAATAACCCCATTGTTGTAATTCAAATTAGTGGAGTTTGAATCTGGAGGTGAACTTGCAGTTTTAAGATCGAGTTCTTTGTTCTCAGGTAAGGGAGGCATATCTTAAAAATTCAATGAAGGACCAGAAAGCCTAAGTAAGTTGCACAAGGTCACACGCCTCTAGAGAATGGAGAACTCCTGATTCAAGGCAGTGTCTCCTCCACTAGGACACAGAGCCAGTTGCTTTTTCTAATTTAAATCCCATTGATTTGCTGACACTGTGATTTGTAAAGAGAAATTATTTTGCCGATTGACTTCAGCAACGGAAAAGAGAAAATTTAAAACCTCTTCATTAGACCAACTAATTATTAAGATGGCGAAAGTCCTCAAGATATTTGCTATATATTTAACCTATGTTCATTTCTAACAAAAATCGCCATGAGGTGTGAGTTGCTCTGACAATTATACTTGTGTCATCATTATTATACTAGCATATTATCTCTTGTGCAGAAGCAGTTTTAGCTGCCTTAAGGTTATGGAAGAGAGGATATATATATTTTTTAATTGTTGAGAAGAGATACAAAAATAAAACAAAGCAGGAGAGATTTACAGACCTGCTAATACGAGGAACAATAATGAATAAGGCAAGTACTTCATATCACCAATCACAGCAGGGAAGTTCCTTAGATGGAGAACAGTACTGACGGTGTGGATATAAATTAATAATTAAATCATGACAATTTCTTTTTTTACCTTGTGTCTCAGTACCCATCATTAAAACGCCTTCATTAAAGCTCTTGCACATAATTGGAAAATATTGTCCATATGGATTTTGAAAACTCTTGTTACTAAATTAATGTTCCCTCAAGCTAAAAGTGTGTTAGAAAGTCAGAAACTTTGAGAATATTCCATCATTACAGTGTCTTGGATTTCTGTCATCGTTTGTTCCCAAGGAAATAAGAACAACAAGCCAAGTTAAAGAGAAAACTGCATGTAAGTGAATCTTCATAAAATTCACTAACTACTATATTAAAGGAAAGCAAAGGGTCTATGGAAACACAGATAGAGAAATGGCTACTAGTGTTGGAGGATTGCACAATGAATTTTTTTCTTTTTGTTTCCATTTTTATTATTTTCCTTTTATTTCTGTTTTAATTTTTATTTCTTTTCTATTTGAAAAATATCTTTGCTCATTATGCCCAAAACTGGGATTAACTTAGAAGATAAAATATAAATATAAATGTTTCAGTTTATTAATATTATATTAATAAAATTAAATTATAATTGAAGTTATTTTTAATTCTTTCCTTTTTTATTTTTTATTGTTGTGCAATTACAGTTGTCCCCATTTCCCCCTCATTCCTCTCCCCCACCTTACCCACCCCCACCTCCCACATTCAGTCCTCCCCCTACCCCATTGTCTTTGTCCATGGGTCCTTTACACATGTTCCTTGATGACCCTTTGCCTTCTTTGCCCTATTACTCCCTTCCCACCTCCCCTCCGTTTACTGTCAGTTTGTTATTTTTTTAAACAGAAATAACACTTTATTTTGTCAGATCTGTTTTATTCACAGAAAATAGTTGTTTGAAACTAAATTTCTGACAAAATATTTAAGTAGTATTCTATCTTTGAATGCAAAGTTTTATATTTATGAAAGTGAGGTTATTTTCATTTCTAAAAAGAAATTAATAGTAATAACAATAATATCATTGTAATAACAGCTAATACTTGTACAGAATGTCACCTATTAAATAAACGTTTACATGAGTTCTTGTCTTAAGATCTGTTTCTGGAGAACAAAAGTTAAAACAAACTGGTCATAGTAAAACATAATTTATTTCCTGCTTTTTAATTTGCAATCTCTAAATACTACATTTATAACAGTGAGAAAATCAACTGAGCACTTTGCAATCTATTTAGTAATTTGAAACTTCCCCCCAAAGTTTGCTAGTTTGTTTTATCTTCACTGTAAGAACACTTCCTGGTTTGGGACATAAGGTATTCATGATGTCGCATCCTTTGGAGAGCTTGTGTAACCTCTCACTCTCAGTGTCGCCATCTATGTTAAAATGAGGTAATGGCACATTTGTTGCCAAATCATTTTTAGAACTAGCAAAAATTCCTGGAAGATTCTTACGTTTAGCATATGTTCAGTAAATGTAGGATTTGGCTACCACCCTGGTTCATATTAGTATTTTTTTCATTAACATGATTTTTGAAGCTCCTATTCCTTTAGAGTACATGCAATTAAGTACCCCTCGTATCACCTAAAATTCACCCTGCCATACATATATATTTATGTAGCTATTAGTTTCTCCAAGTTATATTATCACTTTTGCCTTTTGGAGCAGAAACGCACTAAGTCTAACTTGTCCTTTCTCTTTGGAGTGACTGTCAGCTCCCTTTTGAAAGATAGAATTGATGCTGCTGTGTCCACAGAGTCATGCAATTGTAAGAACACCTGATCTATTGTCACAAGAATCAGGTTGAAAAATTATTTCTGTCACTTACTTTTTGTCTTTAATGCCTCCATTTCCTCATCTGTAAGTGGTAAAAATACTCTCCTACCCTCTAGTTATTTTGTACAATTTGTGTGATTCCAGTCTATGTGGAAATGCTTTGAGAACTACCGATTACAATGCAGGGGAAGGTATTATTTTTATTGTCTGAACAAGCTGGCTATTTTTAAATATTTTTCACTCACAATTTGCCACCTGGTATGAAAAACATGGAACATATTTCTTTAGGACAAAAAAAAAAAGAGAGAGAGAGAAACTCTATTTACACTAATTAGTGAAGAAAGGTTTACTCTCACACCTGCTCTAGGTATTTCATGATTTTTTTTCCCTTAATTAGAACTTAAAAGAAACTACTTCATTTATCTTCAATTAGGTAACAAAGGAAAAGAAAATGGGAAAGGCTGTTGTATTAGCCAGGGTTCTCCAGTGAAGCAGAAATAACCGTACACTACATCAGATGGTGTAGCTCTAGTCCAAACCTAGAGACTAAGACCCAGGAGATCTAGGAGAGCTGATATTGGACAGTCCAGCCTGAAAGTCTATAGGCTTGAGACCTAAGAAAAGCCAATTTCTCAGGTTGAGTCTGGAAAAAAATCATCCCAGACTCGTGGTTTCCAGTTCTGTGAGTAAGGAGCATCTTCCCTGAGCACATACTCATTATTGGAAAATGCTATGGGAACCAATGCCAGAGTAGTAAAACATAAACTACAATTGCCAAATTGCTACAGCCTCAGTATGGACAAGTCTGAGAGCTAAAAAACTCCACAGTACTCACTCAAAAGTGGGCCTACACAATATCGTGAGATTTACCAGGTTTCCTCAGTAAACACTGAAGAAAAATTTCCTTATGCTTCCAATAGGGGGAGGAACCCACTCCTGCTGTTTCTCTTTCCATGGTTTCAAATGCCTGTACAGTCAACCACAATTTGGGAATATTAAGTGGAGAATTCCAGAAATAAACAATTCATAAGTTTTACGTTGCACACTATTTTGATGAAATCTTGCATGATGAAATCTTGCACCATCCTGCACTCTCCCATCGGAAATGTTCGGCATGTCCACGCCATACGTGCTACCTGCCTGTTGGTGACTTGGAAGCCATCTCAGTGATCAAATAGACTGGCATTTTATCTCAGTGTTTGTGTTGAAGTAACATTTATTCCATTTAATGATGGTCCCAGAACGCAAGAGTAGTGGCTCTGGCAATTCAGATATGTCAAAGAGAAGCCCTAAATTGTTTCCTTTAAGCGACAAAGTATATATCTATATGAGACAAAACATTGTATATGTAGGGTTCAATACTATCTTAGGTTGCAAGCATTTACGGGCATCTTGGAATACATCTCTTACAGATAGGGAGTTGGGGGGACTACTGTATGTCAAAGCACTCTCTGCTTCTTAACGGGGCCTGCCATTGGGAGAAGCTAATTAAGCAGAGCCTAATCTCTTAGGATATTATTAGAGCCTAACTCGCCTGGGGAAGGAAACTACCCCATTCCTGCAGGCTGTAGTTCCCCTACCCCAGCTAAGGGGGGGAGAAACACTTGTTTTTAATACAATATCATTACACTGGCACCCTCAGACATGGCATGCTTGGCCATAGATCTAAGAAAATATCTATAAGATCTATATGAAGAAAACTATAAAACTCAAAGACCTAAGTAAGTGGACGGATATATTATGTCCATGGATAAGGATAAATATTGTTGAGATATCAGTTCTTCTGCATACACCATGGTTCCACCTATATGACATTCTTGAAAAGGCAAAACTATTGATACAATAGAAAAATGAGTGGTTGTTGGGGGTTGCAAGTGAAGGCAGAGGGATGATTAGATCGAGCAGGTAAGATCTTCAGGGCAGGGAAAGTATTCTGTATGATACCATAACGATGCATACATATCATTATATATCTATCCAAACCCAATGAGTGAATGTACAACATCAAGAGTGGACTACAACATAAAGTGATTGTAATGTGTCAATGTAAGTTTATTAGTAAGTTCATTAGAAAGTTCCAATGTGCCATATTGATAACGTGAGAGGCTATTCATATGTGGGACATGGTACCTAGGAAATCTCTATGTCTTCTCCTCAACTTTACTCCGAACCTATAACTTCTGCTTTAAAAACTTGTATTATTTTTTTAAATGCAAAGCAATGTGCTAGCTCCATAGAGTTCTCCTCTACTTAGGGAAGCATTGGTTTTCTTTTTCTTTTTCCTATTCAGGCTTTACTTGATTGAACAAGGGTTTCCCCCACTGGGCTATCTGCTTTATTCACTCTACATATTTAAATGTTAATCTTACCCCAAAACACCCTCACAGAAATGCCCAAAACATGTCGAATGAAATATCTGGGCATCCGATGGTCCAGTCAAGTTGAACCATTGTAACAACTGTTGAGGAGAGAAAGAAAAACCAGCCATATTAATTGCAGTTGTCTACATAGAATAATAGGTTCTCATATTTTCAAGTTAACATTTTACACTAAATTGGATTAATATAGGAAACCATTGCATAACAACCCTATGATACAAACCAAATTTCCTGGTTCTCCTCTAATCCCCAGCATTCTGTCCCTAAGACACTGTGATGGTAGGACTTAGGTCAGAACAGGTGTGCCGTATATATGTCTCCTGTTACCTGCCAATGTGGGCACTGCATTTATGCTGGTGTTACGTATGTTCTGTAGGAAAATTGTGTCAATATTAACAGAATTCTAAAACTGACATAATTGTACATTTAGTACTTTTAAGCAAACAATAGAATAGACCAACCTCATGTTAAATAATTTGATGTTTCTCACAAGTCAAATATTATCCATCATGTTATTTTTTTTTATTTTAGTATGTTTATCTATTAAAATAAGAAATGGGGAGAAAATGCAAAATTAAAAAGTGAAGTACCAAAATAAATGTATTCTAAAATGATTTATTGATACTTGAAATGGCTCTTGTTAGAATAGCAGAGAAAATACAACATTTCTATTTATTTTTTATTATAAACTGATTTTTTTTCTAGGACCATGCAAACTTTTTACAAATTAATTTACGAGCACTTCTTAAGCTGAAAAGTTCATTTGTTTCCAAAAAGTAAGACAAGTTAATTTTTAGCTAGTGGAGATAGAATCCTTCTAAACTAACGAACTTTCAAGTCACCATTTCAATAACTTAATTAAAATAACCACATGAAGCAAGATAGGCCACATCTATCTTGTAAATTTATATATTGTATAAACTGCATTTAAATGTCTTCTAGGTACTTTTAACTCAGTATTTGTACTCTACCTCTCTTAGCATATATAGTTATTAATAAAGGAGGAAGCAAAGGGGGTGGAACAGTAAACTCAATATACTTGGAATCTAAATCAGATATTAGAACAGCATTCCATTAAGCTTACTAGGAGCCCATAGTATTTAAAAACACATTCACACACTCCAGGGGACTGCTGGCCCAGTACTGGATTACTGGAGAGGGGAAGAGAGCAGAATTCTGTTGGGCACAGACACAGTAGAAACCAAATGATGTAACAGAACTTTTTGACATGTGCATAGACTTCAAGATGGTTCAGGAGGAAGTATTTCTACTTTTGGACATGCAGAGCAGGCACTATAAAAGAGCAGAGCCTATCCTGGGAAAATACTGGGAAGGTAATCAGATTGGATAGAAGACCCAGAAACCCAGTAGGTCCTGGAAGGGGATTGGTCAGGGCCCAACTAATGCCTGGGATGGTGTGAATGGCTCCTTAGTCATTATTGAGAACCAAGAAAATATATGAAGGATTAATAGAAGCTTTGGAGCAGTTGCTGTTAGAGCCTGCCCACCTTCTACATCCCAAGGGTCTATTATTTCCCTTAACCACAATGAAATCTTGCCACCACATTTAAACTTCTCCACATGTGTGTAATTTGAAATTCCTTTCTCTCAGCACTGCAAAAGAACTATTTTCACCAGTAACACTTCCGTTAAATTAAAGGTAAAAAATCTGCAGAATTTACTGAAAGCCTCAGAAGGTGAAAATCCACAGTTCTATTGTAACCCTAAGGGACCATTAAAAAAGTAACTTCGGAAACAATAATTTGGTCTATGTAAGGTTCCAGAAACAACATATATTATTTCCATTAAAAAAAATCTATGCACTCTTTAGCAGCAAGGCTGATCAACAAAAATAATTTGCTTGGTAAATGAAAAATACACAAAGCAATGGTTGATTCATATCTTATGCTATAAAGGATTTTGAAAAATTGAATAGAAGAAATATACTGGTCAGAACAACATTTCTAATGGTTCTGATTATTTAGCAGATGAATCCTCAAAACTCAGTGGCTTACAATCTTGGTCTGGCCCAGAATGCTGCGGTAAAGTCAGAAGAAAGGATTAGCGTTATGGAGTCATTCAGGAATGTATGTTAAGCTTCATCCATGCTATGGCTCTTCTGTTTTCATCAGACATTAAGCTCAGTCCTGAAGCAAAGGTGGGGGCGGGTGAGAAGGGGTGGGGGGGAGGAGAGAAAAGAGAGATTAGATAAATAGGTAGGCAAATGGATAGAGATAGATAGATAGATGGATGATAGGTAGATAGATAGATACAGATAGATAAATAGATAGATGATAGATAGATAAAGGCATGTCCTCTCTTAAATTGTTTATGGAGATCAAAACCAATAAAAAAAATGGAGTCATTTTTGTAATCAAGATGGTTGCCAGTCAGCCATGCACTTTATTTTAAGGGGGGAAACTATTTAAGTCACACTAGACATACCTGGCAAGGAGACACACCCCACAAGGAGACACACCCGAGATATTTTGCACATGTGATCAGAATAGCCACGTTTTCAGATCAGGACCATGCATAGACAGGCTCCTGGGCAAATTCCACACTTGCCATCAAGGGAGCCAAGACACTAAAAGACCCAGAAGGTGGAGCACACCACTTCCAAGTTACAACTGAGGCAGGCTCCAGGCCACTGCTGAGACAGCTGAGCTCCACACACCAGGGTGCTTCTCCACTATGCTGATCTCCCTTGCCATCAGTCACTGGAGGCTCTGCCCTGCTGGACTGAGGACTTTGTCTGTCCTTCTGCCCACCTAGCTCCAGAGATCCTTCCGTGCAAGACACTGACAACCCCCTTGCCCACTCTGCTGTCTCCCAGACCTGCAGACTGAGACTCTGGGACTCGAGTTGGTTATCCCCCATCGGATAGTGTGTCTGTATGTTATATGTCTCTTAGATTGTTAGAGTGTGTGTAGGATATTAATACATGTTGATGTTCTACTTTTCATGAACCTACATTCAATAAAAGCTGAGTGAATAGCATCGTTACCTTGTGTGACTCTTCTCTATTCCTTGGTGCTGGGCAGCTCAGTAGGCAGCTAGCCAAGCAGGTGCCTGGTTGACTCATAGGAAAGACTACGTCTGACTTACAGGAAAGGCTATATTGTGAACATATGCTCATAGCATTGCCCCAGAAAGGAAGTGATATATATTTCTACTCACACTGCATTGATAAAAAATAGTCTCAAAGCCCTACAAGGATGCTAGGTGCATTGGAAAATAGACTTGTTTAGGTGTAAGCCCAGGAAAGGACTTAGGGAGGGAAACACTAACCCATCTTCACAACATTGATAAACCAGTTTGAAAGAGTTTCATATTCAATTATAACAAGAGGATCCATGTGTTTTTTGGTAATGATTAGCCTATGCCACAAATCTAAACTGGAGGGAAAAGTAACAGTATCAGTCAAAATAAGAAATTGTGTGTGACACTTTATCAAAAATAGCAGGAGGATGATGGTTGGGATCATTAGTGACACTTTTCGTGGCAGACTGATGAGTTTGTGGTTAGAGCACTTGAGCTTGAACAGGTCTCACATGGTCTCCTCCTGCTCTTCCCCCTTCCCTCTCTCCCCTCCTCTTCTTCTTCTTCATCATTCACAAGAGGACTAAAGTATATCCATAAGCCAATATTCCATTCTTAGATATATTGAACAAAAAGTGTCTAGACTATCTTGGTCACAAATATATCTTACTTTGATAGATATACAAAAATATTTTACACTGCTTTCCCAGTGCTTCATAGTTTGTAAAAATAGAGAAAACCTAATGTTATTGTAAATGCAAATCTTACTAATTGCAAAATAATAGTCAACAAAATACAAAAAATATATAAAACCATAATAAAATCATAAAAACTTCTTTAATTTCATCACTCACAGATTATTACTATTACTATTTTGACAAGCACTCATTTATATTTTCAGCATATGTTTGTTGTTGCTCAAATGGGATCATATTTTACAGAGTTTTGTACATAGATTGTTCTTCCTTACAAATTCAGATTGACATATTACTAGGTTAAGGAATTTTAATCAACATTTTTATACAGGTTCCATATTATTTCATCTCCTCAGGTCTTTAAATAAGCATATTTAATTATGTTAATATTTATTCTGTTAAAATAATTGAATAATTTAGCTTTTTCTAACTCATTTCAAATGAGTTAATTGTATATCTATTTCTTTTTTCCTGTTGTAATTTGAAGTATCTGTGGAGTGTGTGCATTTTCTTCCATGAGCTGAATCACACAAGGTGACACCATGTGTGCAGTGGTTGCTCACAATGTATGTTAGACTCAGTTAAGCCATCTGTTTATCTGACCCAGGGCTCGAGAAGGACTTCTGTAGAACTTCTTACTACAAGTCCATCTACAGATCCTTACTTAAATGAGCAATTACATGGTAATATTATTTGAAATTAAAACATGCTTTTAATAAGTATCCTGGGAAGTTGGCATTCACAGTATTGCATTTTTTAATATATTAGAATTTCATTCATAAAAAGAAAACAGCAAGTAGGACAGCAAAAGCAAATATGACTGGAAGGAAGACAACACCTACAAACAAAATGGGTGACAAGTCATTTTCATGAGCCCCCAAATATTAATGGTTTAGGATAAACACCAACAGCTATAAGATACAACTGCTAAAAACATAATTAATGAAAGGAAATCTGTGATGGCTTTGAGAGGCAGAGAACTGAAAATTGGCATGTACACTAAAAAACCCAGTGGGCAGTCCTAACACAGCATCTGAATGTGGTAATTAGTAAGAGCTGAGGCTTCAAATTCTCAATGAGAGCAATGGGACAAAGATGGTCAATACTGAAACCCTGAAAACTAATAAACCAAAGTGCTCTCCCAAGTTAAAGCTAAGGATTAGAATCCTAATGAGATAGGTTAATGACCAAATAATTAGAGATGTTCAGATAAAAGAATGAAGAACACCAGAATTTGAATCCTACCGTTTTAATCTTAGTGAAAAGAGAAATCTAGAATAGTGAAACTAGAAAAACAATATAGTTTTGGTCCTTTCTTTTTGAAGCATATAAAATTCCATCTCACTTAAAATTTAAGACACTTACAAAGGTTGTGACTTTGTTGTTTAAATTTATGGGAAAAAATAAGGAAGAAATTAATCTCCAATAAATGAGGAAAGTATTTTGGAAAGTCATGCTCACAAACAAAATAAAAATGTGTTATATTTCAAAATGAGCTAAGAAAAATAAATAAAAATAACATGTTTTGAGCCAACACAAATCAGAAAATAAAAGATCAGAAATTAGGTGACTGTAAAAATGAAATACAAGAAAACAGAAGTCAAAGAACTCAGTTAAGAATTAGACTGGGGATAAAACAAACTACATATAATAGACATTCCTAAAGAAGAAAATCAAATAAATGGAATAGAACAAATACTAAAATTATAATCCAAAACGATTTCTTGAAATTAAAAAAACAACAACAATGACAACTTGAAACTACATAATGGAATAATACTGTGAGTTCCTTGTAGATCAGGAGTGTCAAATTCATTTTCACTGGGGACCACATCAGCCTCATGATTGCCTTCAAAGGGCCCAATGTAATTTTAGGGCTGTATGAATGTAACTACTCCTTAACAATTAAGCGAGAGCTTGGCACTGTTGACGGGTAGAACCAAGGTGCTGAGCTGGATAAAACAAGGTGGAGGGCCAGATTCAGCCTTCGGGTCTTGTGATTGCCACCTCTGTTGTAAATCAAAAAAAATTTCCAACACTAGGACACAGTCTGTTAAAAAAATTAGAATTCAAAGTAAAAAAAAGTCTTTAGGGGCATCCTTAATAGGATATAAAAGGCTTTGAATTACAATTCAAACTGAGAAAGTATTAGACTAACAAAGAAAAGGAAAATATATAGTTCAATTAGAGAAATGATACAAACCCACTGAATAGGGTGGGCCTTAGGGCTAGGTAGGGTGGGTGGATGGATTAAGCAAAAAAAAAAAGAGAGAGAGAGAGAAAGCTCATGGATATGGACAATGGTGTTGTGGTCGCCAGGGGGAGATAGGGAAGGACATGGAGGCTGGCATAGGAGGGATACATGGATATGGATGGAAACTTGACTAGGAGTGATGAACATGCAATACAGTGTACATATGATGTGTTGTAGAATTGTCCATCTGAGACCTGTGTAATCTTGTTAATCAGTGTCACCCCAATAAGTTCAATAATAAGGAAAAAATCTTTTTTTTTAAGAGAAAAACATTATTTCTGTTTTGGTGGTAAGGTTATAATGGTAGTTATTATTGAAAAGAGAAGTTCTTGTAATTTAGAGATGCATACTGAAATATTCACACATAAATTAACATAATATTGTCACTTGCCTCAAACTTGCCTGCAATGGACACAAAGTGTAACTGCTGCACAGAAAAAGTAAGGTGGGACATGGGTGGAAAATTACCGAAGTTGTGTGCTAAGTCCATGGGAGTTCATTACACTCCTTTCTCTTGCAACTATTCCTAGGAGAATGATTTTGAATTATTTCATACAAAAACTTTTTTGAAACACAAATTGTTGTTTTTTCTGACTTTAAAACTAATGGTTATATCATACGTTATACTTTGATTTACTCCCCACAATGGATTATTTCTGTAGTAAATTTAATTTCCCCACAATGGATTATTTTTGTACATTTAATCATGTTGGTGGTAGTAATCCTTGATTGGATTTCTGTTCCCAAAGGTTTTAGTTACTACTAACTAAACTAATATCCTTAACAAATTGCTATTTCCTCTAAATTCAAAGTATACAAAGCTGCATGAAAATATTCTTAAAATATATCTGAATATATAACTCCATTTCTCTTAGTGAGAAAACCATGCATTATTTTTAATTTAAGTATGAGAAACCAGAAATTATTTTTGTCCAAGTCCCCATACTGTAATTAGAGTTTGTCATAATAGTCCATCGCCATGGTTTAAGCTATAGGCATATCACTGTAATTAGCGATAGTTCAAAATGCAAATCTGACCATTTCAGCTCCCTGTTTGTTTGCTGTGAGGACAGAGGTTCTTACCCTTGTTCTCCATCCTCTTCAGACTTCTCCAGACTCCCCTTCCCCACTCTTCAGCTTCAAGTCTTAAGTCGAGGTTGGTTTTTCGCCTGTGCAACAAGGGGCCTTCTGCCTGGACTGTTCCCTCCTTTCCTTCAGTTAGTTCATTCTTACACATTGGTCAACGCATAGTGTTAATATCACTTCCTAGGAAAATGATTTCTGAAATTTGGTTGGTATTTTTCTTGGTCTATACACTCATACCACCACCTTGTGATTTCGGCTTAGAGCAAATATATGCATGTCTACTAAATATCTACAAATATCTGTGACTTGCTTAGGTGATAAATTTTATGAAGGCAGAAGCAATAACTGTTTTATACTTCAATAGTTTCCTATTTTCTGAGATAACAGTCATATTAGGCATAATTTGCAGATTTGTTGCTTTAAGTATTTCTGAGTATCCCAGGTGTTTATGTTTTGTACTTCCATCAGATAACAAATGTTTCCTTAACAAAAATCATTGATGTCCCTGCTCTGTATTTCCTTTTAAAAATCTGCTTTCAGGTAACCCTTCTCACTCCTCACCACCGCCCAAACATTTCTCGTAGGAAACAGTGTCAGGTTAAGCAGAACTTACTGAATGACTTAGCTCACAAGAACACCTCTGTGGTATCATATGTCACACTTAAAATTCTGTCATTTACACTAAATGGATCCCAGGACACTCTAGAAACACAGTCTTAAAGACATTTCAAAATTGCAACCTGTAGAGTATACAACAGATTTGTTGAAGGAATAATTTAAAAACATACACGGATGCAAATAAGAATAGCTTAACAATAATGATGGAAGAGGACAAAGGCAAGCACCAGTGAAAATCTTAAACTGCTTAGTGTCTCAGAACAGAGATGAGAGATTTATACAACAGTATTGATGTAAAAGTTTCTACAGCCTTATTGGTCTTAAGTTGAAAAAGCATGTGATAATTTGAGTGGTCATGTTATGGTACAAGGTAAATGTTATAAACATTTTGATTCTTCTATATAGAGAGGAAACTCTAACTCAAATCAAAATGTTGAGAAAAATATGAATGCTTTTTGTCTTACTTTTATTGAGCTAAGACATGTTCACTGCATGCTTGATAATAGTTTCTGCTAAATTTTAGTGGGCCATTACATTTCAATTTTATGCATTTATATTTATTTAACACTTAAAAGTTTACCTGAATAGTTTAACTTGACCAAGATATAGCTGATTTAAAAGAGAAATGCATAAATGTATAATCAAAACTTGATTTAAACAGACACTAAAATAATTTATTTTTATAAATATTCATTGTTTAATGCTCAAATTATCAAACTATTGAATATAAGCAGCAGATTTTAAAGAATATGCTCCTCAATCATTTTGGATATAAAAATACTAACCAGTTTTATTTCATTCCTTACATAATTTTTCTCCAATTAGAAAGTTAATAAATTTGGAATTAGATGTTTTGCCCACTATTACTGAGTGTGATACCTCGATGATCTGTGTAGTATTTAATAACAGAGAGGATTACCTTTGGAATGGGTAAAGTGCCTGAGGCCACACTAGCTTGGAGAAGGATCAGGAGCTAAATTAACTCAAAACATTCTGAGGAATATAGAGAGAGAGTGACACTTGGGAGACCCTGTACTTCTGTAGTTGAAAGAATTTACTCCCAAGGGAAGGTTAAAAAACACTCATTATTATTATAGCTGTTTACGAAACTACTTTGTTGACATTAAACTGCATATAATTTATGGAAAAATTTTCATACACTCCATAGAGCATGAGCCAAATTAATGTTCTCTCCTTGGTTTTTCTCTCCTTGGCTTGAGAATTTATTGTAAAAATTTTAAAAATTCCTAGTTTTACCAAAAGTAGTTGAAAATACAGTGCAACTTTACATTTTATGTAGTAGTTGTGTAATTTAAAAGTAGATTATAATACCTTTCTCCTCAAAAATAAGGGTGGAGAGACAGCACCAAAGTCACTCCACTTTCTTTTGCGGTACCCTGTGTTTACATAGCATATTGCCTCACAATACAGTCTATATCATCTTCCTGAAATATCTTTTGCTGGTATTTGATCATGCACATTGAGAATTTTATATTATTTTCAATAATAATGAGTAATTTTTAAACATCTATTTCCTTGATTAGTTCATTTTAAGCCTTGATGTGATTGTAATTAGCTATATATTAAAGTATGCTACACTTCATCAAGTATGACCCATATTGACAGGCCCAGAACAAACAAATTACTAAAAATGTATAAAACTTTTGAAAAATACATCCTTGATTACTAAACTTGGAAGTCACATTGTTCATTGCTTAGCAGCCCTAAACAACATCTCTAACTGTGTCACTATGATAAAACTTCTTGCTTTGTGAAGCGATTTTACTGTTATGATCATAAAACATCATGTGAAGAAACTCACCAGTTAGCCAAGGACTTTGAAAAACAGTATAAAATAGCTCAGAAACTACCTTTAAAAATAAGTTTTGAAATAATATTGGTTCTAATTCTTGAAATAGAATATAGCAACCTATCATATCTATCATTTTATCATAATCTTGTAAGATAAGACTATAATATTTTTTTAAATTTAGGTTAGAATCCAGAAATATAAAAATGACAGCAACATAATATAAAATGCTACAAGTATAGGTAAATTATGACAATAAAATATTAAATATGGTACATTTTAGGAAGGTCTATAGGAGCTACTATAAAGGACACAAGGACAAAATCAAGGGGGAGGGTAGAGGTGGGGGAGGGAGGTGGGACTGGCTGGGGTGGGGTGGAGGGAAGGGGAGAAAATGCAGACAATTGTAACTGAATAAAAATAAATTAATTAATTAAAAAATAAAAATAAAAAATAAAGACTTATGAAACAGAAAAAAAAGAATATTATATTTTGTTTTTTTTCTTTTCCCAACTTAATTTGAACTAGCTTCATCAGAAATTTGGGATATAAATGTTGATTTTAAGTCCATTTACAAAATAGAAACTGCCATTCCTGTTTACTTGAAATGGTTGTCCCCTCAGTTATAGTTTGGTCTGAAAACTTATCTTAAAAGACATCAATCTTCCCTGAAGTAACTCCTACTTAGGGCTTGCCTTGCTCTGAATGGTAACTTTGTTATTCACGTGTTCTTTTCAGGTTTCCCTCTATTTCTGGATAGAAGTTTCAAAGATGTAAATCACTAGTGAAACTCTCTCTGTCTCTCTCATAGTATGGTTTCAAATTACATGTCAAGAATGTTTTATTACTCAAATCAGGAATGAGGTTATAAGGATATAAAGGAAGTTTAATTGTGAGACAATTTATTGCTGTATTCCATTGTTCTTTATCCACTCACTGGGAAGGGATATGGAAGGAAGAAAGGCAGCTGCATTTGAAAGATTGAAACAAGAGCTTTGTGTTGTGTTCATAAATTTAAAACAAAATGAGACAGTATATTAAACACAAGGTTTTTATTTTTAGTTCAATTAGGAATAAAACTTTTTAATGAAAACAGTTAATAATTTACACTCATTTCTTTGTGTAAAAATTACATTTAATGCTCTCAAAGAGTCACATCTAAATAAAAATTGTTCTGTGTTATCTCTGCACACTAAGAATAATTCTGCTCTTAGGCTAATTTTTCAACTCTAACTAGTTTATTTTATCTTAAAAAATGCAGATTGATATCAAGAGATAAAAAAAATACAACTTTAGTAACCATTAAGAAACAATGGGTAAATTACAAAAAGATTCTGGAAATTAACTATTTTTCAAAAAAGAAAAAAAAATCTGTTCTATATTGCAAAGGATTACTAGTATATATTTTTTAAATTGGCATGTTTCAGTATGGTAAAGACCATGGTCTTCAAAAGTAGTAGAGACATACTTTCTGCAATCTAGCCAAGGTTTAAATGCTATGTCTACCACTCAGCATCTATTCAACCCTCTATATATTCATTAACATTTGGACCTCAATATGGAGAAAATAATTATTATGTTGTTGGATTACTTATTAATATGTGTGAATCTATTAGTAGTTTTCAGCAAATGATGACCATGGCGACTTTTAGCATCATCAGTACTAAGTATTATGCATATAAAGAAACTTTTATAAATAGATAAAGACTACAGATAAATTAACCAATACCAATGATTTACATTTAGATAACTTGGTATAATTCATATAAAGCTCCATATGAAAAAAGGTAATTTTCAAAGAATATTGGCATTCTTTTTTATAAAAATATACATTTACATTTATTTAATGGTCTACTGTACAGTTGCACAGCAATCTATATAGCTGAGAAAGCTTTATTCTTCGTTTTCTACTTTGTAACTTGGCCTTCGCACTCACTTCGTGTGCTTCACTCAGAATTAGTTTCCTCTACTGGGATGATTGTTCATCAGTCTCCCCATAGGTGTCTAGTTGCTGCTGGGAGGTCAAGCGAGATGGAAATCTAGAGATGTCCCCCGGATTAGCAAAATGTGGCCTATGATATGATCTCTACATGAGCAGATATGAAGCAAGACGAAGCAGGATTGAAATTGCTTAAAATTACATGAACAAAAAGCATTACATTTTTATAGAAAAATAATTTGTCTTCATGACAAAGAAAAAACAGAGGACACAGACAGTTTTAGATTTAAAGAAATGTAAGAGACATAATACATGCCACTGTGAACATCAATTCTGATTGGAATAAGCTATAAAAAGTCACCTTTGAAATAATGAAGGAAATTAGAATACAATATCACATGATATAGTATAGTTAACTTTAATATTGTTAGGTATAGTAATGGCATTGCGGTGATGCAGGGAAAGCTCATGTGTCTATATAATGCTTATAAAAATATGGGGTAAAGTGAAATAAAGTCAGATATTTTCTTCAAAATACCTCCAAATGAATCTGTGAACAGATGAAGCAATGTCTTAAAATCTTCATAACGGTTGAATCTAAGTAAAAACTCTACAGAAGTTATTTCTCCTTTTATATTATTTAAAATATTCCTAATATCATTGAGTACAAATCATTTTTGAGGTTTGAAAATCATGCATTTCATTTTCATTTTTATCGGTCTCTATCATTTTTTAATAATTTTTATTGTTATTCTATTACGGTTGTCCCAATTTCCCCCCCTTTGCCCTCTTGAAAGAAGTAATCTTATCCTCTATCTCTAAGATAAGCCTGGAGTACATGCCATGCCCACCTTCCAATTAAAAAGTACTAAAAACATTGTGTAAAATCAAAAGAGAAAACCAAATCTTTGATTTTATCAATGAGCTGGCAAGAAAGCAAGAAATTCTGAGACCAAAAACTACTTTGAGGGAAGAAAGAAGAGAGGTAAATGGCCTTTTACGGGAACAAGCTTCTTTCCCTGGGGGCATTTAAAAATGAAACCTGAGCAAAGTTTCGTTTTTTATGTATTCGTGAAACTGGTTCAAGGCGGTCAGCTTCTCATGGGAATGCGTTTGTACCATTGGGACTTCAATTGATACTACGTCAGTGTAAGAGGGCACTAACTAAAAGGTCTTTTTCTCTCACCCCACACTAGATCAAAAATAAACTATCTACTTCAAAAGGAAGAGCAAGGTGGAAAGGAAAAAAAAATACAGTCATGAGAATTAGTAATGATGAGCTAGCTTCAATAATTCTTCCTTCTGAATCACTTGATCTGGTTAGTTAAAAACTAGTCTAAGTAAACACAAATCACCCCAAAGAGAGTCTGCATGCACAAACGTTGGATTAAGTTCCATGGAAACTGATTTCACACTTAAAAACACAAAGTACACAAAGAAATTTTTAAAATGAGAAACAGTAGAAGCAATTGAATGTTGAATCAAACTCCAATAGAAGACTGATGTTGAATTTTTAGAAAACTGAATATAAAGTAAGCATTCTCAGTATGTATAAAGAACCAAAAAGGGTAATTAAATCACAAGTAAATTGGAATTAAGCATTACAGGAGACTCTTTCACACTGCTTGCCTCAGTGTTTTATACCTCCCAGGATTCAGTCTTTGGGTAGCCATCTCTGACACTGATGCTGAGCTTGGCAATTTTCCTGCATTGTTAATGGGAAATTTGCAAATATATAAAGGCAAACATATGATAAGCACGTGAGCACTGGGTGTGCTCGCCAGGAATGTTCCCCTTTAAAATCCAGCCCCCCATGCTGTAAATAAGCTTAGGAAATACACATGAATTATGAAATGAGACACAGAAACCTTCAAAGATGCGTCAACACCAACCAAGCCTCTAGCTGAATGTCACCGTGTAGATGACCTCCACTATGTCACATGCATTGATCCCAGGCAACCCGCAGAATCGCAACAACTAATGACCAGTAGAAAAATCAATAGTTGAAAATGTTGTGAAAACCATCTGAGTCTAAGTATTGATAATATTGGTTCAACTCTCACTCTTGGGGAGAATGATTTTGGTTTAGTCCCTGAGACTAACTAAGGCTCTGATACATACTATGTCTTGGTGGTAGCCATTAAAATACAACCTTTATACTCTGATATTAAAATTTAAATAGGACATTTCTGTAGAAATAACCAATTTTAGTGTATAACAGTAATTAAATTTCTGTGTTAGAATTATGTAGCTCTTGTTTCAATATTTAATATGAGGTAATTATTTTCCTTTTCATATAGCGATTTTTTTAAAGATATCTGGAATTTCCTCAATTTTTTTTTTTAAATGGATCTGCTTTTTAACCCAGTGATTCCACTGCTGGGAGTTTACTCAACACACCAATTCAAAAGAATGTATGCACCCCTATGTTCATAGCAGCACTATTCACAATAGCCAAATGCTGAAAACAGCCTGAGTGCCCATCAGGAGCACATCAGTAGCACTGTGGTGCATTTACACACTGAAATACTAGTACTATGCGGCAGAAAGAAAGAAGGAGCTCCTACCTTTTGTGACAACATGGATGGAACTGGAGAATATTATGCAAAGTGAAATAAGCCAGTCGGTGAAAGACAAATACCACATGATCTCACCTATAAGAGGAAACTAATGAACAAAATAAACTCACAAACAAAATAGAACCAGAGACATGGAAACATGGAACAGACTGATAGTGGCCAGAGGGGAGGAGGGAGGAAGATAGTGGTGGAAAGAAGGGGAAGGGATTAGTCAAAGAACATGTACGAATGGCCCACGGACACAGACAACAGTGTAGAGGCTGACTGTGGGAGCAGGGAGTGAGCTGGGTAGAGGAGGGGGAAAAATTGGAACAACTTGAATAGAATAACAATAAAAAAGAATCAAAGTAAAACAAAAGAGTGCAACTGCAAAAAAAAGATATATGGGATTGGTTTGTTGAGACAGACATTTTTCATCCTTGTGTTATTCAGATTTTAGATAGAGCATTTTTTTTTTCCCCTGGTGTCTTACCTATAGTGGGATCTACATACCTATGAGCCTCTTACTAAAGAGTCTTTATTTTGAAATTATTTTTGTTTGCTAATACCAGTACCGCTTAAGGGTTTATCTCTAGAGTTTTTCTTATAGGTTTTTATTGAGTTTAGATGTGGCTCCTTACCAAAACTGTGAAAAGATTGTTTCAGTTGGAAGGAAACCTTTTTTTAATCTACTAAGGTGTTTCTTTGATGAATTGAACTATAAAGACTTGGTAGCAATTGTAAAAGAGAGGTCAAACTTATTCAAGATGCTATTTCTAGGTCTGCTATTAAACACAGGTTTAGAGTTATGTCAATAAAACATACACAATTATTATTTCCATGTATTTTTACAATAGGCTTTTTATGGTAGTAGCATTCATAATTTTGCTTTTACCAGTAATTATGCTCCTTTACAAGTGGTAAGTGAAATAGTTATGTATTATATGACTGCTAAATTGATGAGATTCTTGAAGAGAGGTCAGATTTAAACTGTACTGTTGCTGCCCTATGGATCTGAGACAGGAAATAGTGTTTTGGAGTTGTGAATAGGTTTGCCTTGACCATGACCAAGTTTTAGGAAGTAAAGGCAAAGTAAGTCAGAGTCATCAGAATACACAAAACAGCCTGCCAATTAAGTAATAGGGCATGTGCTTCAAGTTCATTAAAGCTGTCTTTTCACCAAATGCCCTTCAGTTTGCTTAGGTAGAATTAAATTCTTCCACTATCTTACATTTCAAAAGAAACACTGCTGAAGAATCTTATCTTTGCTAATGAAGATGTTAGCTTCCTGATCATTACACTTGGGTTATGACACAAGAGGAGACAATACAATTACTGGCAATTATTGTTCACTGATTCCACATGGGCAGAATCTAGAAAAATGTACAAAGTCATTCTTTCCATTTATTTGAATTATATTTTCTAATCCATAAGTCTTCAAATTAAAGTGAGTGTATTGGATTGGTCCATCTGTTTAATTCCAACTTTCCCACTGGTTCCTCATGTGTAGGAATTTTCATCCCAGGTCCTTCTGCTCAGAGGACAACTCTTAATCTTATTGGCAACAAATCCTATTCTCCCTGAATCCTATCTTTTACTTCCCTTAGTGGTCTTCAAACACTTTCATTCCTGTAGTATTCCCCATTCTGCTGACTTAGTCTTTTTTTCCCCCTTCAGACTTTAGTAATACCAGTCACTTTGTTCATCCAGGTTCACATTTCAAATCAGCAATAAACCAGTAGCAAACAAAGATATTAGGGATTTTAAAAAATCCCTAATACCAAAGAACTTTAATACAATCAAAACTTTTAAATATTCAGGATTGATTTTGTCATAGCAAAATTTTCATGAAGGATATTCCAATTGCTTCCTCTGCTTTGAACTGAAATGCCAAAAATTATCCCCACTGTGTTATATTACCTCTGGTCAAGCCTGGGCCCTGGATGAGGGAAAGATATTTATATCTTTGTAATTATGCATAAATATTAATAATTGCATGTTATATAATTATTTGAGTAGAAAAAAATCAGCCTTAATAATAAATTATTTTTTTTACTGTAGGATTCAACAAATGGTTTGACTAATCTGAACTATAAATTGTATATATCTGCATATAGGATTTTTAAAACTTGTTAGATTTATAAACAATTTTAATACAAACTTTTTGCTATTATTTTATGTACTTTGCTGAGAAAACTTTCACTTAGTTAATATCTCTGATGTTATTTTTACAGTTGTTACTCTTATAATCAGATTAAGACCATTTCATTTTTCTGCCCATACCCCTTCTAAAAACATAGAATATCAAATATTAATATGAGTATTCTTTATCAACATTCCTATTCTACCCATTTTAATCCTTTCCTTTTAGAAACTGCATAACTAAAACTCTGCAAAATCCAAGTAAATCATAGTTATAAAGTTATACAACCTTACATATCATTTAAAACATATAAATGATAAAGAGCAAGTCAGCAAAGTCTCCTTAAAGAAATCAACTTCTACATCAGCGAAAAAAATCATAATTATATGAGACATTCCATTTTATTTAACTGATTTTTAACCACATCACATATTAAGCAATGACAAAGCAAATGATCTGATATAAAATAGAAGCACTCAATGGAAATAGATATTTAAATGCCATTTATTATCCCTGGATTTCCCATAGGTCATTCATATCCCAGTGGGCATTATAATAATGGGGAAATAGTATTTAAATTATTCAAGGCAAAGTTTCTATTCTCCACATGCTTTTTTCTAGTTTATAGCAGTATGTATATGTTAGACTTACTGGCATTTTGAGTTTCTATAGCTATGTTTCTCCATAGCTCTATCCAAAATTTACATTGCATTGATTGTTTTTAATAGGTTATATTAAAATTAACATATAACATATAAAATTAACCTATAATGGGAAATAAAAGACAATGCAAAGTGGGTTTAAAGATACTTTAAAAGAAAAAATATATAAGCTCTAAACAAAAACAAAACTGAAAGTTAAACATGTATGTCAGTTTAATGTAAACATATCTCTCAAGATAGAATTTATCATTTCAGATATTTAGCATTTTATTAGGTTGGCTGAGAAGTCCATTTAGGTTTTTTCTGTAATTTTTTTTCATTTTCACCAATAACTTTATTGATTTGGATATTTTGAGTATGTTGGCTTTCTCCTGTTTTGGTTTCTAGTGGGTAGAGGCCAGGGATGCTGCTAAACATCTTCCAATGTGTAAGACAGCCCCACAGCAAAGAGGTATTTGGTCAAAATGTCAATAGTACCAAGAAACTTTGCAAACCACTTTTGACACATTCGATCAGTCACAGCATCTTCGCCATACATTGAACAATTTTTTTTTTTTTTGCATTACGGTAGCATTTTTACCATTCTTGAAATAATAAAGCACAGTAGGCCAAAAATGTCACTTGTTTTCTTCCATCTTCAATATTAAAGTGGCTACACAAAAATTCACCAATTTTTATAAATTTTTTTACATTCACGCTGGTATGACAGAAGCCACAATACAATCTAACAAACTTGTTTTTGAAAGATGTTAAAGACAACTAAGTCCACTTAGTACCCTTGTATGGAAAAAGCGAAATGAACTTTTTGGCCAACCCAAAACATGGAAAAAATGGGGACATAGAATCTTAAATAGCACTCAAATAATATAAATGATAAAGGGCAAGGAAGCAAAATATTCCTTCTGGAAATCAATGCCTACATGGACAGGGACTGTTAGTAAATGATCACTTTGAACACAAACCTGAAGAAAATTCAGTTGCTAGCCAAGGGGATATTTGGGTGAGAAATATTGTAGGACCAAGAAATGCAATGTCTGTGAGGCGTTCACAGATCAGCAAGAAGGCCATGATGACTGGGTGGAGTCAGCCAGGAAGAAGAAACGGAGATAGAGCGGGCTAAAGTGAAAGCAGTCATGGGTTCACATACAGAAGGACTTGGAGACCACGATAAGGACGTTGACTTTTAGCATGAACAAGAAGGAAAACTACTGTGCCATTCTTAGAAAGATGTGACATATTTGGACTGAATTTTCACAACACCATTCTTGCAGATGAAATTAGAAGCAGACAAGAGCTGAATCAAGGAGACCTGTTGAGTAAATCAGAGAAAAATGAACAGAGGCTTAGAGGGGTGGTGGGAGTAGAGGTAGCTAGAAGGTAGAAGTGATCAATTACAAATATATTTTCAAAGTAGAACCAAATGCATTTTCAGATGCATTAAATGATACTGAGGGTTTGTTTTGTTTGTTTCCAAAAGCAATAAGGAGGGAGGAGTGAGATGAAATATAGTTTTGCAGGCAGACCATTGGGTTTTTGAGTAAAAGAAAGACAGAATATTAAGTCTTGATATCTATTCCACAGTTGACTAAGATAAAAGGAAATATGATTGGTTTACTTTTAGATATACTGGTGCTAATATTTTTTTAAGTTATTAAAATGTAAAAGGCAAAAATGCTCTTGAAGGATATAGAAGGGACATACTTTACAAGGGAAGATAAAAATTTGGCAATTGATGTTAACTGATTAATAAAACAAATATTTTTGAGCATGTATTAAAAACTAGGTACTTTTCTAGGTGCCAGAGATATAACATTCAACCACTGAGAGAATATAGATTCTCTTCAGGGTGATAAGTACAAACAACAGTAGTTGTCATTCATAATAAATGTACCAGTCTATTATAGGAAGAGTGATGAAGAGGGTAAAAATGTGGTAAGAGTCTTTATACCTTTGTATTTCAGGTTGTCAGGGGGGTAGAGTAGAGTGTGTGCATCTGTGTGTGCTTGAAGCATCATATGATCTATAACATGGAAAGAAGCTATTATGGATTAAATTGTGCCCCCCACACCAAATTCCTGTGTTGAAGCCTTAACCCCAATGTTACTATATTTGAAGACATAGGGTCAACAGGGTAGAACCCTAATCTGAAAAGATCAGTGTCCTCACAAGAAGAAAAAGAGACAAGAAACCTCCCTCTCTGTCTGCAGATGCACAAAGGAAAGGCTATTTGAGGACACAGGAAAGGCAGCCTTCTGTAAGCCAGGAAAAGATGTATCACCAGAAACCAACTCTCCAGGCTCTTTGATTTTAAGCTTAACAGCCTTCAGAACTATGAAAAAATAAAATTACATTTAAAGCTTCCAAGCAGTGGAAGTATTCTGTTTGTTAGCCTGAGCAGACAAATATACAAACTCAACATTTTATATTACACTTCTACTAGTTTATTTCCTTTTACTTCTAGGTCATGTGTATCAGGCAGTATTTGATATACATAATAGAAACTAAACTGATGAATTTAGTGGATATAAAGCTAAGGCAGGAATTTAGATACTTACGCAAATATTGGAAAAGATAGAGAAGACAGATTTTAGGCTGGACTGTGTGAATACTTTCTTTCTAGCACCTAGAGTTGTTCTGCCAGAGAAGCTGTTACTTTTGAACTACTCGACACCAGAGAGTCTGGAAACCACCAATCAGAAGAGCCATGTTGGCTGCTGGTCCCCTAGCTGTCTATAATCTAGGTTCAGGAATGCCCAAGATCCCTATTAGCTCCAGGACGCTGATGCAATGCCAAATATTCTTGCTAGTAATTCGGAGGCCTAGAGCCCTCTTTCTCTCCTTAAGTTCTGAATTCAGGGTTTATGTAAATTGTTCCGATGGTCGAAAAGTACCTAGAACCTGTGTTGCAAAGGGGTCATCTAAACAAACCCTAGATGAAAAACAGCCTGAAATGCAGCTTTTGGATTTCTAGCCCTTGCAATTCACAAGGGTACATTTGAAAGTTGAAACAGAATTGGGTGTGGCATTCTATCATAACTACCTTCTAATTAGCAAAATTAAGTATTCATTATGAAATAAAAATCACTCCTGATTATTTTGTCAATTATCAGACAGAAATTTTTGGTAGATGACCTGAGGCAAGTTGATGTTTAGACTTAAAAAAAAAAAAATGTTTAGACAGGCTACTAGTAACAGTGCTCCTAATTTCAGTATTAAATATTCTCATGAGATGAGCAATAGGGTTGTCAGAATGCTGCTCTTTGTGAGGATATGTGGGGAATTCAAGTCTCTGCCTTATTTTCTACTGTTGAACTTCAAGAGAATGCCTTCTTATTAAAATCTGTTAATGTGTTAAAATTTAAGCAATTTTGTTTAATTAATCGAACTAAATAAATCACCACCTTGAGTACCTTTTCAATTGATTCCCAAGCAAATGTTGTAATTCTTCAGTAACCTTTGTGGTATTTTTGAAATAAATACTATGAATTGATTTGCCTTTCTCTAGACATGAAAATAAAACTACTGCAAGATGTTCTAATTTTGTTTTTACCTTTGTTTTTTCTCTACTGAGTGGGTTTTTTAGGGTATTCTACTCTGAATATTAAATTATAGATAACCTATGGATGGATTCCAGAGTTGTACGGATTATATTAAATTCTGTGCATTATTTAGTAGGAAGGAGGACCCCTCAGAAAGTGGAATTATCTTCTGGAGGGTGGGCGCCTTGTAGTACAGGCTTCCCCCACTACATGAGCATTCTGGGAACACATCTGTATCAGAGTACCAGGTGGCTTTGTTGCGAGAGGCTGTGTTCAGCTTCAGTGATTTTTTCTGAAAACTCTTTCAGCACATTTGCTCGTTTCATGATGGGTGATTTACAAGTACACCTCACAACACTGTGCTGAGTGTTCAGCAGTTTTTGATCAAAAAACTACATAAACTCCATGCCCCACTCTCCCTATTCACCTGATCTCGCCCTGAGTGATTTTTTTTTTAATTCCCACATGAAAAAAGTCCTCAAAGGAAAATGTTTTGCTGATATGAGAGAGGTGAAACAAAAAATGACAGAAGTACTAAAAGGCATCAAAATCAACGAGTTCAAAAACTGTTTTGAGTAGTGGCATAAACATCTCAATAGGTGCAATGCATCAAATGGAGAGTACTTTGAAGGTGACTGAAGTTTAAACGTGTAAGAATAAATGCACACTTTTTTTAAGTAAATAAATTCCTTTTGGGGGGTCACTCCTCGTATAAGTTAATTTTCTAGGAGAGGACCACCACACTTGTCAGATCATAACTTAATATCTATAATCCCAAAGATTTATACAAATAGGTAAAACTATTTCATCCCTTTTTTGCAACATAATTTTGCAATTGTTAGCTTCTTGGAAGTCAGTTAAGAGGAAACAACTTTTCTCTGAGCAAACTAATTGGTCCTTGGAGAACGACAACGGTACAACAGAACTTGGCATCGCAAGTGGCATGCTCCCACAGAGTTAACTGGAGCCTCATGCTGATCTCAATTCAGTACCAATATCTGCAGAACCGTGTTGTATTTATTAAGTGCATTTTTACATTTAATTTAATTTACATGAGAATTTCAGTAAACTAGCACTTTTTTTCAGACACTCAGAATTAGCCCTCAGTAAAGAGATAACCTCTTATCTTGTATTAACAAGCATTTTATTTTTTGTGGGACTTGAGATGGGGCGATAGATTATAAGGATTAAACAGCTGAAATTGCAACACTCACTCTGCAGCCGTAAGAGAGAAATTTAATCTTTAAGTCTACAAGGAAAGTGCTCCAAAACTCGACACAATTTATTTTATTTCTGATATCAGACTCTGTAAACAAATGTGCAATACAGCCAGTGAAAGTATACCAAATCAAGAATAAAATGTCTTAGAGGAATTTACCTGTTCATAGTGTCTTCATTTGCTCTTGAAGTTGATAAAAAAAAGTTTCACACCTACTCAAAAGGGTCCTTAGCACTAATGTTTGTTTGACTCTAATTTCTAACTTCTAGTTCCACACAATCAGTAAAATTTCCTGAATAACATTCTGAGTATATGCATAATTTAATTTCATCTGAATAGAGTCAATGGCTATTAATAAAATTGCTAACTGCTGACATATATAAAAAATATCTACTACTTAGGTTGAACTCACAAAATGCCTTATATTTTCAGGAATGATTCTACTGAAACTATCTCCGTATTGATTTATAAAAGTTAATGTCTTAAAGTACTATACATTCACTTGTATATTCGTAAACTATTAAAAGTGAGGAAACTTTCCAGATCTTTTTGAATAAGACCTCTTAGCTTTGAAGACAGGATAGAGTCTTCAAAAAAAAATGTATATGTAACAAAATAAAATTTAAAAAATCACAACCTCAGCAGAAGTAAAAGCACAACCAAATTACAATCTGTTGGGGTATTCTATCTTTAGTCAATATGATAATTTCAAACATATAACAATTTCGGACAAGCAGCCAAAGTGCAAAGCTTTAGGCATGCAATTTGGTTACTGGATCATAAACTTTCATTTAAATTTTTCCTTAGAGATGTATCTGAATCTCTCTAGTGCAGCTCTTACAAATGGCCAATCCTTCAATCTTTACATAAATTTTTTATTGTTCAAGTACTGCTGCCTCCATTTTCACCTCATCCTCGAACCTACCCCCTTTGGCTTTGTCCATGTGTCCTTTATGCATGTTCCTTGGTGGACCTTCCCCTATTTCCTCCCACTATTCCTCTCTTCCCATCCCCTCTGGTTACTGTCAGTTTGTTCTTTATTTCAATGTCTCTGGTTCTATTTTGCTTGCTTGCTTGTTTTGTTCATTAGGTTCTACTTATGGGTGAGATTATGTGGTATTTCTCCTTCACCTCCTGGCTCATTTCACTTAGCATAATGTTCTCTAGTCCCACCCATGCTGATGTGAAGGGTAAGAGCTCCTTCTTTCTTTCTGCTGTGTAGTAAGTATTCCATTGTGTAAATGAACCATAGTTTTTTATCCACTCATTTACTGGTGGGCACTTAGGTTGCTTTCAGCACCTGGCTACTGTAAATTGTGCTGCTATGAACATTGGGGTGCAATAGGTTCTTTTGAACTGGTGTTTCAGGATTCTTAGGGTATAGTCCCAGTAGTGGTATTGTTGGCTCAAAAGGCAGTTCCATTTTCAGTTTTCTGAGGACATTCCATACTATTTTCCACAGTGGCTGTGCCAGTCTGCATTCCCACCAACAGTGCACTAGGGTTCCCCTTTCTCCACATCCTCTCCAGTACTTGTTGTTTGTTCATTTGTTTATGATGGCCATTCAGACCGGTGTGAGATGGTGTCTCATTGTGGTTTTAATTTGCATCTCTCTGATGGCTAATGATGCTGAGCATCCTTTCATATGTCTCTGGGCCTTCTGTATGTCCTGCTTGGAGAAGTGTCTTTTTAAGTCTCTATGGTCAATTAATATTTGACAAAGTGGGCAGAAGCATAAAATGGAGTAAAAATAGCTTCTTCAACAAATGGTATTGGGAGGTCTGGACAGGTACACACACACCCACAAAAATGAAACTATCACCAACTTATACTGAACAAAACAATAAATTCAAGGTGGATAAAAGACTTAAATATAAATTGAGATACCATAAAAGTCCTAGAGGACAACACAGGCAGGAAAATCTCAGATATTCCACGCAGCAATATTTTCACTGATATATCCCCTAGTGCAAGGGACATAAAGGCAGGAATAAACAAATGGGACCTCATCAAAATAAAAAGCTTCTGCATGGCTGAAGAAAACAGCAGTAAAATGAAAAGGGAACCAACCATATGGGAAAATATATTTGCCAATGATACCTAGGACAAAGGTTTGCTCTCCAAAATATATAAAGAACTCACATGACACCACTCCAGGAAAACAAACAACCCAATTAAAAAATGGGCACATAAATATTTTTAATGTGCATACAAAGTCATATAACAACTGTAAAACTTAAAGAGTTATTATAAGAAGAAAACAAAGATGGTTACCCTTGTAAACACCACCTAGATCAATAAATAAAAGTATGGCAGAAAACTCTAAACATGTTCATGTGCCCATCCAAATCATAGCCCCTCTGTTTTCTCCAAATGCAAGTGCTTCCTTGACTATAATCACTTCCTATTGTTTTTTATGTCCACCCAAATTAATAGTTTAAATGTAGCTCTATTTTTTAAAGAAACCATCATCAATGTTTTCTACCTCTGATCTTAGAAGTCTGTTTCTTCTAATCATCTCCAATGCCCCTACACAGTAATGCTATGATTTGCTCTACACAGTAATGCTATGATCTGCTCTAGTATCCTAGAGATTCACAATGAAGCTATTTTTTCCCAGAACACAGGCTTTCAAGTAATTGAGGAGGTATCATAATGTTCCAATAATCTTCTGCAGATAAGATATACAATTTTTAACAATCAGTTCTTCTCAAGTTAGTCCCCAAACTATTTTCATGAAAATTACCCATATAACTCATTAAGAATATCTTTTCTTACACCTTATTCCAGATCTACTCAATTAAAACACTCTAAGGTAAGGTATAATCATTATCCTTTTTTAGCTTTTTTAACAGGTAGTTTTCACTTCTAGGCAACTAAAAATTGCATTAAAGAGCAACGATGAACAGAAAATCTATTCAGGAACTTACCTTCTTTTCATCTTAAATTTCTTTTTTCCTAATGATCTTTTCTAATCATGCTTTCTCCACTCTTTGATTTTATAATAGTTAAAGACAATGTTTCCTATATGACAAAGAAATAACTGAGAAAAATGTGAATGGGTCAGATGACATCACTTTGGTTAAAGTTTGCAGAATAGATTTTTTGAAATAGAAAAGATAATTCTTCAAATTTCTCCAACTTGTTAATGAGTATCCATCAAAAATGTGCCTGCTCACCAAGGACTCAAAAAAAGGAAATGACAGTTTTGGGGGGGATTTTCTGCACACTGAGTTTGAAATGGTTAATGGTATAAATAAATAACTCTTTCTCTGTTTCTCACCCTCATTTCTAGACATTGTTTTGTTTAAAAAGGCAGTGACTAAATTGATACAGTGTCAGTCATGTCACCTGTCGCTTAGGTGTACATCTATGCTCCTTACCCAGTGTCCCTCTTCAGGGAGTCAGACGAGGGGAAGGCATAAAGCCTCAGAGAATAGTGTCAAACAAAATGAGTATTGGGAGTGTTTCTAAAAGGACAACTGCAGTTTCAAACGCTGCTGAAAAAATCAAATAACATTAAAAGATAAAAAGTCTATAGGCTTTATTGATATGGGTATTACAGGTGTCCTGACCACAAGTTGTATTCAGATATTGATGGGGCAGTGACCACCTTAGAAAAGGACTCATGAGTCAATGGGAGATGAGGGCATTGTGGGAAATTTCAAGATAGACAACTGCTTTTAAATAGTTTTCTATGAAGATGAAGGCACAGATAATATTGCTAGATGAAAATAGATTTTATGACAATTTTTATTGTTTGTGTTGCCATCCTTATTATATTTACACTGAGAAGTATTTACTCCTTTTCAGATTTGATAGGAAGTATTATGTAGCAAGTAATCCTTTGAAGGTATTAGAAGAGATCATTGATTGTGGAAAGTTCTTTGTAGAAGTGGGGGATGGAGATATTTACATTATTGAAACTGGGAGAAACTAGGAGAAATTGAGGACAAATTCACATGGGTATTTGTGTTTGGAAACAGCAAAAAGCAAACTTTCCCAGTTAATCATTTTTTAAGATTATTTTCTCTATTAATTAGGAGGCGGAAGTGCTTCTTAAAGTGAGAAGATAGTAATAAAGAAAGGATGGATATTGAGGAGGTTGGAGGAGGTCTGAAATTGTTGTTGCAGAGTACAAGAGAGCTTCAGAATTTATTTGGAATAGAGTTTAAAAATTAGTAAATTTATAATAACAGTAATCTGTGTTGTATGACTGTTTTGTGGCAGCTTTACCATAAAGAAAGGGATGATGTGACTTATATAGATTGAGAGTTTGGATGGATTGAATAAACCACAAAATGGTGAAAACATCAAAATATTAGACAAGGACATTTATGCATAAATTTATTATTATTATTGCAACAATAAACTTCAATAGTATTTAAACAAGCAGCCTGAAAGATTGGGGGTAGAAAATGATTTTAGTGATTCATTTAGTGATTTTGCAGGTAAAATAATTTTTCCTCCAAGGTCTTTTTAATGAGGTAGAAGTTAAGGTGACTTAAACTGGGGTTGTCAGTGTTGGCTTCATCACCCATAGAGAAATTATGGTAAGGCATAAAATTGAAAATAAGAAGAAAAGCCTTTAGAAAATGAAGGAACCATGAAACAAATATGGGGGGGGAAGGTGATAAGGTCAAGTTTTAAGATTTTGTAAGATTGTTTTTTAAATGCAAGATCGGTTTCCCTTTTTTCAGTTTATTATTTGCTTACTTACTGATTCATTACCTTTGCATTATTCTCTGTTCATTCATTGCTTTACATGTGTTAAAAGAACTATAAAATGGTAATTGTCTTAAGACAAGAATGCACAAGGTTGGCAAAGACTTACTTCTTAATTCTGTGGTACAAGTCTTGAGAAAACTTAAAATTATCTGCAGAGAGGATCAAAGAGAAATCGTGTCTTCAGAAGTAAGTCAGAATTGAGTCTAAGCAAAGACATGGAGGACAGTCAGTGGGAATGTCATTATCTACCAATATTATTTTTGTGTGTGTGTCAATCTAATGCAGGGAGTTGGCTTCCCAAACCAGGGACTAGATTTAGTAGGTAGCTTTGCAATAAGTGATGGCACTGAGACAAAGTTCTCACATACGCAACAGGAGTGAAACTGGTGTGTCTCCTTCCAGACCCAGCCCAAGGCATCTCCTAGGCTTACTTTTCCATACTGTTTCCGCCTTTCGGCTGGAGTGGAGATGTTACCTGAGAACAAGTTAGAATTCATATACTGAATGTGACAGAGCTTTTGTCAGACTAGGTCCTTAAAACACTGCATGGAAGAGATCTAACACTCTTACCTATTCATTTGCCCAATATTGTTATATGGCAACAATTAAACATTAATTGTATTAGAGCAATTATAAGGTTTAGATTTAATTTTGTTAACATAGCTAACTTTATAAGTGATACAGTAGCTTTATTATATGTTTAGTTGTTTGTTTAATTGGTTAGTTGGATGGTTGGTTGATTTTAATAAAGAGTTTATTGAAGATTACAAAGCAGAATAGTTTGGGTTTCAGGGCAGAGTAAAAGACCAGACCACAAATAAGAAAGTACATACTAAAGTTTTTGTAAAGGTTACTTTCCTGAGTACTTGTCTTATACTTTCTATGTTGACTAATCAAAATGAAGGTAGGACAACTGTTAAATTAACAACACAGTTTCTGTAACCTTAGTGAAAATTGGACATAGTGTTTATGTCTCTAGGTTGTAAAATCACACACGGCCTGGTAAGTACAAGGACCCAATCACAGTTTATTTACCCAGGGAAGCTGCTAATCCCAGGACCTGTAAATCATGACATATTTTAAATTGAATGGTTTATAATTTGAAAATCAAAATAATTTTACTCTCTTTTAGTTAATAATGCCCTTTTTAAATAAAGGTAGACAATTATGTGCTTAAGCAGGACAAAGTAGAAAGGAAACCCTAAAACATTCTGAGAAATATGTGTGTGCATGTACACACACACACACACCACTCAAATACGCTCTTGCTTATTCGGCTCTCTTAGCCTGAACTATTTAACTCCGACAGCTGGCTGTTGGTCTAAGGGCCAAAAATCTCCTTTCCAAGTCGTGTACAGGAAGTTAAGAAGCTCACATTGGTAAGTTGGGGTTTTGACCTCTTATTTACTTGTTTTCAGACTTTGGTGACAACATTAAAAACAAATGTTAATTCCCCATTTTAATATCTGGTTACATATATTTGTTGGAAATCCTTCTGGACTTTGTTCCAAGTGCATAAGGAAAGTTCTAAGAGTAAATGACAAAAATTATTCCTACTCTGGGGTGAAATGCAGAAAAAGGCCTATATATAAAAAAAGAAAGAAAACAAGAACAATAACAAAAAAAGCCAAAATTTTTTAAATGTGGTTTTAAAATTTATATGTTCCCAAAACTTTAACTTTATATTAAGATGTGTATACTGTTATTACAGCTGGATTATTTCCAAATTTAAGATACTATGATACAAATGACAGAAAAAATGATTTTCAGAGGTTAAAGAGTTTTGTGATATTTAAATTTTCTTTTCTTCCATGTTTTCTTCTTTATGAATCAGTTTATCTCACCTTTAACACTGCAATCTAATACTTCTGATTGAGCTTGAGGGTATAAAACACAATCAATTTATTTCTGCTTAAAATCTGTGGCAATGCTTTGATGTAAACATTCCCTATATTTGCTTTTATACTTATGCTAAAAAATATAAGCAGAAAATAAGCAATCTTTGTAATACCATCTCCCTAAGTACTCTTCCTTTCGATCAACAGTCTTATTAAATATGCAGCATATGCAAATTATATCAAAACAATGACAACTTGTAAATATAATGCAACCATTTGTGTATATTAAAACTGAAAATGGATCAGAGGACATGTCCCTTTGGCAGTGTTTCCAAAGTCATGCTTTTTTTTTAACTTCGGATGTATCAAACTTTGTCACAAAGCCCGCAACCAGTGGCTCTTACAAGCAAGGGCTATAAAAATGTGTGCATACTTTTAGAACTAACTAACTAAGCAAATAAACAATACTTTTACTTTTCAGCTTTTCCTCAAAGAGGTCAAGAACAGTAATAATGAAGACTTAAGTTGTAGTTAACAATGCCTGAGATATAGAAATAAGAGTCTATATCAAAAGTTTAAAAAAAATATATTGCTCCTGATGACACTATTTTCAAAGAAACATTATCACTTCTTTGGAATAAATTATTAAAAATAAAACTGCTTTCAGAATATTGTAGTTAATACAGATTTAATAGTTTAACTAGCTTATCTTTTTATTTCTACCTTTACTAAAACTTTATATACACAATATTTAAATTTTAGGCTTACTAAGTAAGCTGTGGTAAATAAAATAATTTTATGTGCAGTAGAAATATTCATTTCTGTTACAGGCATTCATTTATTCATTTGTTCAACAAAATTTTTACTAAATACTTATATAATATTTTAATCACTATTTAAAGTGTTGGAAATAAAGAAAAAAATTGTTTGAAGACTTGTCTTCATAGCTTTTCTTATTGTTGCTCAGGTACAGTTGTCACCTCTTTCCCCCCCACTCTCCCATCCCCTCCTCCCACCTTTAAAGCCCCTTTGGCTTTGTCTATGTGTCCTTTATACACATTCCTTGATGCCTTAACTTCTAATGATATGCATAAAAATAAATGAGTAAAAATAATTGCTGTTATATTGTTTTAGTCAATACTGACCACATATTTGAAGGTGGTCTCATAAAATATGCAGCTGAATTTCCTGGAAGAAATGGAAGGATAGGTGGTTCAGGAAAAAAATTTTCCTTCTTCTTACTCTATCTGAACCCAAAATCGTTTTGAGAGAGAATCCATCTGTCATAATGTATATTTGCCTATTCTATGTGTTTCCACCTGTCTATTGTAATATGAGTCTTCCACATAAGTTTTGTAATTAACTGCCCAAATAATATTTTAAAATTTTACTTTTTACATTTTGCTGAAATAAATTATATAAATATATAAATACATAAATATATATATATAAATATTATATGTATATATATAAATATTATATGTATATATATAAATATTCCCCTTTGGTGACTTTAATGACATGGTATCTATTTTCTTTCCAAATTCCCCCCTTTAAATCACTGTACATGTCTCAGATATTGTCTCTAAACCCTTTTCTGTGACTGCCTACTAAACCTCAATCTATATTTTGATATTCAGGTTCCAATATTTCAAAAGGCTGGCTGGATCTTTTCAGAGGATAGCCTCAAATCTATCATCGGTCACAATCCAAACTTCCACATATAACCATTCTTTCTTCTGAATTCACTTTTAATATCAAAGTCACCTACTCAACATTAGCGTCATGCAAACTCTTCTATGTATCTTACTTTATAACTTTTATGTCATCAAGAACAATGGGTTTTTCATTGTACCTCAAATTTCAACTTCAGTTCTAGACCCATGAATAAAATGCTAATACAGGTGCCTCTTACTTGGCTATGTTAATATTCTCTTTATTTTTGTCCCTCCCTGTGGTGCACTTCAGTCCCGCCTTGTAGGGCCATCAATTCAATTAAATCAAATTTCGTAGTCTGATATATTAAGATGTCAGATACCCAGATCCAATTTCCTGTTTCTGAAAAACAAATTCTGATTGGGTGATAGGTTCATGAAATAGGTGTAATATTAATTATAAGCACTAAATTGGAAACATGCATACTTAGATTATAAATACAGGCAACTCAGAATTTCTTCCTGGAAATTCAGGATAAATTACATGGTAGAGCTGGAAATGAAAGTTGGGTGGGGATTTAAATAGTGGATAAATACATTCTAAATGCTAGAACAGTCAGGTGCAAATGCATTGTGGCATTCAAGTATGTGGACATTTAGTGAACTGTAATATGTTTGGAGTGAGGTTCAGGACAAGGTGTAGGCTCAGAAGCCCAGAAGCCCCTACTAGCTTGGCTGGGGGAAGTGGAAGCAGAGCAGGGCCATTGAGAATTACTTTGCAAATCTAAAGAACTTGGCTAGTGTTTTAGTAATGCTAATAGCTGTGCCTGCTGTGATAGGAGTCCAGGAGATGGGTGTATCTCTAACAACTGATGCAGCCAGGAAGTAGTCACCTATTGCCCCTGGGGGAGAGGCTTGGCGTCCATCCCTATGCCTCAGGGCCAAGTCTGCCTGGACTAACAGTGGTAGCTGAGAAAGGCAGGAAGAGACGAGAGTACTGGCAGAGCTAGCTGATTGAGGGAAGAGTTGGAAATGGGATTATGGAGGAAGATCCACCCCAGGATTAAAACCCAAGAGTGGGACAGCTATGCTATTTTAGCCATATGGGGATCTTGGCCATGCATCTTAGGAAGGAGACAAAAAGCAGGAGTAGCAGCTGTGCAGGGGTCTTGACCACAGTGTTTGAAAGGATGCAGAAGGACCCCCATGGGCCTACCATGAGGAACAGCCATGCCATTTTGGATTAAGAGCAGGAGCCTAGGTGAGCATGGTACTGGGAGAAGTTGAAATGTTAAAATGGAAATCTTCCTAGCTCAGCTACAGACTTCTGTTTCTTTTCCGGAGAGATTGTACTTCGTGCTGGCCTGGTTTGGCAAAGGGAGTCAGGACTGTGTGGGTGTTTCTTTTTTAAGAGACACCCTTAAATAACAGGGATATATAAGGATCCATATATTTAAGGGAGTGGGATTTAACAGAAAAATTCTGCCATTATTTTAACCTTGTACAACTTTGGAATAAATAGTTCCTTTCCTTTTCATAAGACTCTGGTGTTGGGAGTCACGGCTTTTTTTTTTTTTTGGCAGCGGGCAATAGAACCCAGTGCTTCTGTTTCAGAATGGCAGGCACTTGTCAGTGTTACAAACAAGGCAGAGTCTGAATTGGGATATACACTAATTATCTGTAAATTTGATTGAGAGATATGTTTTATCATGAGGGGATGAACAGAGTGGGAGCTGAAGGTAACAAAACTAATGCATCACAACAGGGGAGTTCCAGGTTTAGCAATGACATGTAAAGAGGTTCAAATTCATCAGTACCATCCGTAGAAGAAAAAGCTGAATATACTGCAATAATATTTGCTGGACTCATCAGAGAACTGAGGTTGCAGAGCACCATTATTCAGTATCTGGAGAGCCAGGCACATTCAGAGAGAACAGCTGAGATCTGTAGATTTGGAACAGAAGCTGCTGAAACTATTAACTATTAACTAATTGTAGTACTTAAATGGCAATGAGTTGCCGGAGGCTGCATATGGATAAACAGGAATGTGGCAAACACCTTAGGGCTCCTGATTTAGAGAAACCCACACTCTCATGGCATTTACACCCAAGGAATCACAACAGGTTTTGCTGGAGAAGATGAAAGAACAAAACTTTTGAAGATCTATGGTAGATGGGGTAGAAGGAGAATAGTCACTGTGAAATGCATCCTAAGCATCCAGCAGAACAATGACATACTGTCTAGGATAAAATATCTTATCTGAACTTTATACTTTCAGATGTAAGGGTTTTTCCCTCAATCCAACCCATTTCATGTTCCTTCCCATCCCAAAGGGAAAAACAATAAACATAATCAACAGTGGTCTCAGTTCCAAGAATATAGATAGAAAATGCCTCAGCTGGTGAGCAAAGTAGGAGACAATGGCATAAAAAGTTAAACCACCAAAGAAACCCTTGTCAAGTACATAACCCCAAGGCAAGCCCAGTAATTAGTTAAGATTTGATTGGAAGACAATAGAGCACTCCCTGTCCCCACACCTAACCACCACCCCACCCCGGACCTACTGTAATAACCAGGGATTATGGTGAAGACCTGCGAAGCACAGACTCTCAATGGGGGGAAACTAAGGAAAGCCCAAAGTGAAAAAGGTACATGAAACAATGGCAATAAATTTTAAACACCATGCGTCTATAGTTAAAGATGCAAGCTTCAACAGAGAAGTACAAGGTATGACAAAGGTGAGAAAAGCACAGTCTGAATTGACAAAGCATCCATCAAAAACAGATTCAAACAGAAAACTGATTTTAGAATCATCAAACCAATTATTTAAAAATAATAATAAGTTAGGGGTTCTAATGGGAAAAGAAAAAAAGGTCCAACAACAGATGGATAGTATAAGTAGAGAGATGGAACTTGTAACCATTAATCAAAAAGGCAATGTTAGAAATTAAAAATGTTTTAACAGACATTAAAAATACTGTAACTGATCAGTAGACTGAACATGGACAAAAAAAAAAAAAAAATCAAGGATCTTGAAGGTATGTCAGTGGAAACTTTCCAAACTGAAATGTAAAGAGAAAAAATAACAGATACACACACACACACACACATTTGATGTAGTGTTGTCTTCAACTTACTAGTATTTTGTTTAGAATTTATACATCTTTAGTCATCAGAAATACTGATCTTTAGTTTTCATTTTTTGTGTTATCTTTGCCAGGTTGTGGTATCCCGGTTCTGTTGGGCTTGGTAAGAAAGGAGAAGGGATTAAGCAAACAAAACATATCAGAACAAACAAAAAAACAACAACAACAGCAAAAGCAGACAAGGGTATGGTTGTTACCAGAAGGAAAAGGTGGTGGGCTGAGGTAGAAGACGGGAAGGGGGGCATAAACGGTGACGGCAGGAGACTCGATTGGGGTGGTGAACACACAGTACAATGTACAGATGATGTGTTATAGAACTGGACCCCTGAAATCTATAAAATTTTATTAACCAATATCACCCCAATAAATTCAATAAAATAGAATAAGAGAATGTTGGGAACATCGGTTTGTTTTGGAAAGGTATAACATAAAATTTACACTGAGGAAGATTGGTTAAGAATAAAAGAATGAAGATAAAAGAAGACAACTGAGCCTCTTCACTACATATTTCTTGATATTCACCAATTGCTTGTTTTTCTTGAATCTCTCATCATGGGCCTGCGCACTCAGAAACGTTTCATGGCTCTCAGTTATTAACTTAAGTGCACCTCGTCTTCCCCGTGATGGTTAATTTCATGGCATGGTGCCCAGATATTTGGTCTCTGTCACCATGAACATACAATTCACATGAGATTAACGTTTAAATCAGTAGAGTTTGATAAGGCATGTTAACTTCCATATGTCGTTGGGACTACTCTAATTAACTGAAAACCTTAAGAGAAAAAACATTTTTGGTTCCCCGAGGAAGAGGGATTCTGCCTGCAGACTGCCTTTCAACTGGTGCTGCCATATCAACTCTTCCTTGGGTCTGCATCTTGCCAGCCTGCCCCTAAGATTTCAAACTTGCCAGCCTTGCAATTACAGCAGGCAGTCTTTCAAAATAAATTCTCTCTCAATAGATACAGATATTTATGTCTATATATCTATCTATATCATCTATCTCTATTTATACCTATATATCTTTCTCCCCCCCCACCACGTTTTCTACTCCTTTATCTACATAACGAAGCAATACTGGATTACAGCTCTTTCCTTTTCATATCGAGTTTCCTTCAAGACAAATTCAAGACTATTTCTGAATCCCTAATTTAGACATTCAGATTTTTTTAGGACTAAAGCTCTTACTGTGTTAGCATTTCTCAGGAGTTCACTCTTGATGCAATCCACTATGACCAGTCTGTCATTTCCAAACTTGACTGTTAGGCTCTTCGCCTGCAGAAGGTCAGTTCTGAAAGAAGAGTTAATGGTCATTAGTTGGACAAGCATCCTGAAAAGTGTCCACTACGTTTTCATTGATATGATAGTCCAGCGGAAAATACTGCTGTTTCTCACAAATCTTTTAAAAATCCTTCACATTTATTTTCTAAAATTTCATACTTTTTCTTAAATTTTCTTTAAGTTAATACCATAAGTTATACTAGCAATCAGTAAGAAAACGTACTCATAATGTTTCTACGTGCTGAGTTACTGCTTGTGAGCTCGTATTTTGTTCTCATATGTTAGGAGGGTGATAAGCTGTCAAACTCTGCTTTCTTTAAGTACAGCATTTTGATTTACACTAAGGGTAGAGCAGCACATAGACAGTGAGGGTCCCCTTTAGGTGTTGGAAAAGACATGATTCATCAATACATGATAGCTTGTAAATTCATGTATATTGAAGATACATGTCCGAGCACAGCAGCACTGTAAAAATAAGCTCAGGAGTAGCCCGGATTTAGGTGGTTTAATCCTGCAGTATTTTACATATCACAGAGAAGCTCTAATTTAAATTTCCACCCTGTATATCTTATTTCTGATGAAAACATTTCTTTATAGTTCAGAGACATTTCAGTTAGGTTTTCTTAAAAATAATAGCACTGCATCTTTCTGTTGTCTTCAAAGAGCTTTTCTTCATATTATCTTTTATTTTTATTATTTTCATAATATCTTTGTAAGATGAATAGGAGAGTTATTACTATTACAGATGAAGGAAATTGAGGCTCAGAGGGATGAAAGTCTGTTTAGTGACAGACTTAGAAATGTCTTTACTAGCAAATGTATTTTACTGAGTAAATGGGGTGATGCTGAAATATATTTCAGGGAATGCCCATTGGAGAGAATAAATTGAGTTGATATTGATGTAGAAACAGCCAGTTGGAGACCATGATCATGGGGTAGAAGAGGGCAATCCCTCCTTCTCAGGAGAAGACTAAATATCCATAAATCAATTTCAGGACAGAGTGGCAACGTCAGAGATGATTTGAGCCATAGTCAATGTTTTGGCAAAGTTTTGAAGACTGGACAAAACAAATGTGATTGACCGTAGTGGTCTTTGTGAAGCGTATCCAGTACATGCTCATTGAAAAGTCTCAGGCCCAACAACGACAGAAGTTTGACCTGGTAGATTTTAACAAAAGTATATGCATGGCATGTGGGCACACGCAGCGATCTTTCTCATCCACAGAAAAGGCCATACAGAAATTTAAGGGAAAACATTCTGTAAGTAATTACAGGATAAAACAGATGTATGGTATGAGACTGTATTTTTATTTTTTCCTCCAAATAAAATATGAGTATGTAAAATTTAAATTGTGTGAAGAAAAGAGCAACCAAAAACCCACTCAAACATATTTTCTCCCTCTATACATAGTATGAATATTATTATAGTGTATGAAACTTTTATTTCAAAGAAAACATAATGTAGAAAATAGAAAATCTAGGCAACTTCAAAAAAAGTGTTGACATAATTTTAAAAAGCTATATCTAAATGCACACACACACACAGAGTTGTAGAGTTAAGCCAATACTTCATTTTCAGTTACATTTACATAGAGATTTTCTTGAACAAAAAATGCCCCCCTTCATAGCAAGCCATTTTTTAAAAGTATCTGGCACACTCCTGTGTTGCATGCAGGTGTATTGGTATGGGGAAGGTATGGGGGATAAAATTGTCATTTACTTATTTTTTGTGAGTGGAAACTCTACTAAAAGCTTACTGTTGACCAGAAGCCTTACTGGTAACATAAACAGTCCATTAACACATTTTTGGTGTTATGTACACTATACACTGTATTCTTACAATAAAGTAAGCTCCAGAATAGAAAATATGTTAATAAGATGATAAGGAAGATGAAATACATTTACAATATTTACTGAAAAAAAAGTGCATATAAGTGAACTCACACAATTCAAACCCATACTGTTCTAGGGTCACGGTATTTACATACTTGCTAACAGTGATTCATGTTAGCTCCCTTAGCAAGCAGAGTATAGGTAATAAATAATAGATTGCCAATCATTTTCTTTGTATTAACCCAATTTCTGACACCAGTGTTTTTGTTGAAAATTCCCACAAGTTACATAAATATGATCACTAGGTATCTAGCATGTATCCAGGAAAATTACAAATGGAATTTCATCTGTTATATTCTAATCTAATAATAACTTTCTCTTAAGCCTTGTATTAGATATTGCTAGGTGAGGGTAGCTATCAACCAAACTCTTCTGCTTCAAGGATATTTCCTTGTGTTTCTATTGTTTTTCTATTAATTAATTCCAAATGCATGTATTGAGCACTATCTACAGGGCAGGCACTACCCTCGATCCTTGGGATACATCGGTAAACACAGGGAACACAAATCCCTGCCTCTGCAGGTTTTACATTCTCGCATGCATTCACCAAAATGCAACTTGAATTCACACTTTTTTGTTACCATATGAACCTACTTTCAATGCAACTCTTTGTATAGATATAGCGTAACAGAGGAAAATGTATGGCTATATCTGAGCCCTAGAAGAAGCCAAGGATTTAGGAATTTTTCTGAATGCGATCTTTTTTAATCCTCATAGCAATTTTACTTTTTCCCTGAAGAAACTGGTATTCACATTATTTTGAAAAGCTTTTATTAGATTTAACAGTCAGAGCCCTTATTTTCTTAGTCCAAATCTGGTTTCCTCAGATGGAAAGACATGCTGTGGTGTTAGCACAATTATTTCTCTAAGATCACGAAGGAGCACCTCAAATATATTATTTTTCTATGTCAATTTAAAATACTCCATCTTGAACATTTCTTACGGGAAATTTATTATATAATATTATATTATATTAATTATATTCTATTATGCATTATATATATTCATTTCCATATATTCGTTTATATATTATACATAATTATATATATATTATATTCCATTTCAGCAAATAAAAATAATCTTCCTTATCATGACTGGACTTACACACTTGCTTTCAATTTCGTTCATGGGCATAAATGGGAGCTCAAAATATGTCTTGAACAATTTCCTTTTGGACAGTTCCCCCTACCAAACCTATGTTAGTTTAGATCCTTAATCATCAGGCAGCAAGATAAGACCAGACATGCAAGAGATTTCTGAGGGAAACATCTTTGAGGAGAAAAGAAGAAAGTTGGAGGTATGTGGGGAACTCCTCAGTCCAGGACACAGGTTGACACCTTGGGAAAGAGAAAGGAAGGGAGGTCAAGACTCTTAAGTTGCAGGGAGATTGTGAGGGAGCCAGAGTTTCCCACATTACTGGCCTGTTTCAGTAGCTGGCAGGTACTCAGGAAGTGCTGGAAGCAGATCAAAGACACCTTTTCCAGCCTTGTCATGGGGTGAATTTCAGATTGCAGCAGCTGAGCTGTGGACAATTAAATTCCTCACAGTGGAAGATCTGGGAGATCTTGAGGCAAGATCTGTGAAGCATCTCCACCACTCTTAACTAACTATGCACTGTAGTTTCCTTATATATGTTGTATATTTCTTACATACATGTATTACATGTATATTTCTTATACATACTTATTTTGTGGCAGTAAATTAGGCTGTCATCTCAACATATTTTATTAAAAATTCAAGTCGTATGCATATATAATAAAAATAAATATGAATACACAATGTAAATTCTATATTTGAGTATGTAAGCACAGATACAGGCATTATTTCATATAACTACAGTTAAGTTGTAAAAGCTCCTAATTTAAAAATGTTAAGGAACATAAAGTACTCTATAATAGGGGGAAGGGAAAAAAAAGTATCTATAATGATTAGACAGTAGTACATGTAATAATTTCCACAATTAAATACTTTATGGTATGAGAATAAATTCCTTTCAGATATATTGGAGGTAATACAAACCTCCTATTCATGTAGGATTAGAGGAATGTTTTGATATTCTCACAAGGCATGTTGCTATTTTTAATAGTTTAACATTTGCATTTGGTATATATTTTATATGTGGTATTTTTTGATATTTTTGGTAGAGATACCTAAAACAGTACTAATTGTAGGTGGAGATTAGTCTCTTTCATGTGTTTGTGAGGAAAGCTGTTGGGAACCACCCAGCCTGGTATCACAAGCTGTAACCCCCCACGGCTAAGGCTGAGTAAGAGACCTTGGGACCCTAAGCCACTAAGGAGACAAAGCTTATCTCCCTGGCAGGGGCACCACCTCTGCCCACTTTACTTCACCCTGCCTGGCCCACAGTGGGTGATCAGTTAGCCAATGACAGGTAAGATTCCTCCAGAGAAGGATGACCTAAGACAGGCATGGTCAGGAGGGGACCCTCAGGGAAGGACTTGGGGAGCTATAGAAAAAGGGGATGATGGACCCTCACCCCTTGGCTTTGACATAGCCTGAATCCTCATTCTGTCTGCAAGAAGTCTCTTAATCTCTTGGTTGCCTTACTTCCCCTACCTGAGTTAAGCCTGAAACAATGCCAGAGGTGAGTGGGGCCCTGTGCTGAAAAGGGCGAATTCCCCAGGGTATCAGGCCTAAGAAAGAATGCATAAAATCCTGTGAAACCTGCTTTGCTAACACCCTCAATTTAAATAAGGGTCCATGCATGAGATGAGTTTGTCTCCCCAAAGTTTTATGGGCCTTTAGCTATCTGACCCTGACTCAAAATAAACCATTAGAGTTCTTTGATGTTATCTATTGTTTGATCATTACTGCCTGACAATGATTAATGAGCTTTATGTATACTCCCTGTATTCCTGTGCAAATTAATCCCAATAAAATCCCATTGAGGAAGTTCCCTGGCCCTTCTCCTTTGAGAGATCCGCCACCTTTCCTCCCCAAGTAGATCATGTCTTGGTAGACTTATTCTCATCTGTGATGGACAGGTTGGGGGGCCCTGCAGGTGGAGCCCCCCCACAGAAAGCATTCCAAAACCCATGCATGGAGGATTGTGGGGTGGCAAAATGGTTTATTCATATGGAAGGTTGCCTTGGGTTTCCAATAGCCCATACCTGTTCATACCACCATGGAAAATCAGGGCCAGAAACAGTCAGTGTCCAGAAGTCCTGAGCCATGCCAAGGCCAGTTCAGTCTAGTCTTTCTCATTGTCCAGCTAGTGTAGCTTGTGTTCCCTGCTGTGATCTGTTGCTGTGCTGAGGTGTTCAGGCTCCCACCTGGAGCTTGTGTGTGGACACCACTCCGCTACTGGCTGAGTGTTTACTAGGGCCACACGGTTATGGAGAGAGAATCTGTGAGTGCATGGGGTGAGCGTGGGTCACAAGCGCACATGGTGGGGGCAGGGAGAGAGAGCATTTTTCCCTTGGGATAATATTAGCTTGAGTTTGTGATGAACCAGGTGCTTTTTCAAAATGAGCCATCAATTTTCCAAGTTTCTGAGGGCTTTTGATCTGCCCACCCCCTACTTAGACTGAAAGAAACTCCGCCAGTGCCTCCCCAACAATCTGGTACCAGAGGACGGAGAAGGAGGTGTATGAATCCCCATGGAGGGGCAATGGTACAATCTCCTTGGGCGTGAAGCTGGTGCTTCCTGGTGGAGCACGCAGGTTTATGTTCCTCAGTTTATTAAACTAAATATCTAATTTCCTTTGCCCCCTTTCCTTGTCAGTAGTTAACTACAGACAGTATCAGTAGTAGGGAATAAATTTAGTGAAATTCATTTAAATTCAAGCATTTAATAATTATTATTAAGCAAATAACATTTTGATATTGAACAGTCACATAGAGAAAGGATGACCATCAAGGAAACATATATCTGACACTCAAAAACTCTTTTGATTTTTAGGAAATAATTGTTTCTCTACATTTAAGGGAAGGATCTATTTGGTTTTTGATTTTTGTTTTTTTGACTACCTGATGATATAACCCGAAATATGACATTTTCTTGACCCTTACTGAAGAATCTCTATTTTTCCATGAATAGCATTCATGTATTATTCTCCAAATCCTTCATAAAGAACCGCAGTAAAACAGCAAGGCAGGCTAAAGGAAAGTGATGTTCTCAATTCTCAAAGGCATACATTTAATGACTCAGTTTAAACCAGAAGAGTGTAGATGTTGTATTTGCTGGTGACAGAGCTGCATACTTATGGATAGTGCTCCCTGAAGCTATGAAACTGGACACATGTGGAGCAGAATTGCTTTGAGAGGCTTATGCAACATGGAGAAAAGTACAAGAAATTATTTCATTCTTTCTACCTTTGCTTTTTTCTAATGAAATTCCTTTCTCTATATGCTTTGTGGTAAGAAGGGGAAGGGATAAACGATGCTGTTTCTAAGCTTTCTGGTGACAGCGCAGTTACAGTAATGACTACGGGCCCTATTTTTAGCTTGCATTTAGGGTTTTTAAAAAGTGCAATATATACTATGATAGCACTGATCTTAGCCAGATATTTTGATCTTCTGTTTAGTTGTTTTATTTTGAATTTTTAAGCTAATTTCACTTTCAATAACCTTCGGCAGCAGCTCACTAATAGAAGACAAATGGAAATTCAGCCTTGCTCTCCAGCATGAAGTTTTCAATGATTCTGTGTTCTGTATGATCATCAGAATTTTCCTCCAATTGCTGGAGACCTGCTGAAATGCGCTTTTAAGTGTAGGAGTGCAATATTATCCTTGTGTAGCAGGAAGAAAAAAGTGTAGCTTTTCATGTTTTTAGAGTCTTTTCTCTAGGGTGCTGATTGCAAGCTAATTGGTGATAATATCCTTCTGGTTGTGCTTCACACCTGCTTTACTTCCCCATTCTCATCTTTCTCTTCGAGGAGGAAGAATTTGCTGTTTTATAAGACTTGTTAATATCTATTATATGGATGCAAATAATAACAAACATTGTAACTCACATCATATTCAACAAAAGCAAGCTTGATTACAAAGCATTTGAAGTTATGAGTCTATGCTTTACACAAATTATAGTTTATTTAAATAAATATGAATAATTTTTGTGAATTGTTCATTTCACTTAATCCTTTTTAAAACATCACTTACTTGGAAACTCCTGAAACAGTTTTCAACATAGATTAAACATTAAATAAAGTTATAGTTAATTTTCTTACAAATAAATGTTTTCAGAAGCATTATAGAAACACCTGGGAGAATAATTCAAAAAATCTCAGGAATAAATCATTTTCCCCATTGCATGCACAGTGTGCTTTGCACAAATAAAACATTAAAAATCCCTGATTTTCCTTGCATATTACAGTAAATTAGGTGGTGGAGGTGGTGGGAGAGTATTTCCAGGTTTTCATTAGTGAATGCATAGACAAATTCAATGCAGTGAACATTCATGAATGTTCTGATGATATATCAACCACCTCTTTGTTTCCTGGGCAGTGACACTGAAAAATGATTCAAAATACTTTTCAAATTGTATATGAAAATCCAAATTTGCTGTATGAATGGCAATTCAGAATGGACAATGACTATAGCAGGTAAATGATTATCATTTGAACATTGCTGGTGAAATCCAAGGAAAACCAATAATACAAAAGCATTGAATAAAACATGCTTTGTTCAATTGAAAATTATATTTGCTTATAATTGCCTAAAGTTGATCTAACTACTTTTCAAGAAAAATGTAAGATATGTGAATATCATTCAAATTATTCTATGTAAAATGATCAGACAAAACATGGGCTGAGCGTGCATAGGTAATGCTAAAGGTTAGATGCTGTTATTCTGTAGTAATGAGAGACATATAACAAAAATTTCTAGCTACGTACCACTTGTGTAATTATATGATCAATAGTGGTATTTTCTCATATTATGTGACCTTTTTCTCTGCTTTATTTCCAACATCAAGCTCAGTGCCAGACATAGTAGTTGTTGAGAAATATTTAGTAAAAAGGACAAAAGTGCACTTAACATGCATCTTTTGCTTACAATAGTTCTCCTAAGTTTACAGATAGACCATTTGTATTAATGTATCTTGCCCTAGAAAAGTCAATATCTGCTCTTCTTCTCTAAACAATTACTGTACATTTTGGCTCTGATTTTCAACCCCTTCTTTAGTTCTTTTATTCATTCATTTATTCACTGGTTCTTTCAAGAAAGAAAAGTAAATGGTATATATATCATAGAGATATGATAGATGATAGATAGGCATAGATGATAGATAGGCAGATAGATAGAGAATAGATAGATAGGATAGATAAATAAATAGATAAATGTATGGAGTATTTCTATGGAGCACTGAAAGAGCCCAAACTCAAATTAGATAAGACATATAATCAGATACTTATACTGTAGTTAAGGTTCAAAGTATATTGAGTGAACCAATGATAGAATGATAAATTCAGTTGCTGAGTAGAAGGATAATTTATAGAGAAACCTATCATAGCTGTACTTAAGGTATGTTTAAGAAGGGCTAGATTGATATATGGGAGAAAATTAGGTCTTGAAGAAATCAGTGGAACAGGTAGAAAATACTTCCAGAGTGTTCCAGAGGGAAGTAGAGGCAAAAGCAAAGTGACTTCAGCAAAGGGAAGTTCTGCCTAATAATTAGATTGGTCCAAAAATACAAGATGGGGATTCAGATTTTTATGGACCCCACCATAAAATTTACAGCATCGGAATTGGGAGGTGCATGCAATAATGCTTTAGAATGAATGTGGATGAATTCAATCCTCTCCAACCTAATTTGAGATATTGGGATCCCATTTTGTAGAACAAAGCAGTGAGAAATACTCTTATGCAATATTTTAACCTTCTCTACTAATCATTTATTGATAGATTTTTTTCATTCAATAAATATACATTGCAGGTTTAGCATGAGAAAGGAGAAATTATTATTACTATTATTACAATACATATAACTGTCAATGCACTGATGAACTTGGTATATATAATTAATTCAAGCTGGCATAATTGAAAGAATAATTCTGACTGGATGATGTAGAAATATTTGCTTCCAGTATTTAAAAGATGGGTTATTAGGTAGTCTGGACCATTGGCCAAATGGTGACAAAAGTAAAGGGGAAACACATCTTTAGATACAGCTTTTTTTTTATTTTTAGCTTTATACTTTTATATTTTAACTTTTTAAATTGCTGTTCAGCTACTGTTTTCCCAATTTGTACCCCTGTTGCTTTCCCCTGTCACATGCACCACCCCGCAACCCACTCCCACAGTCAATGCCAACCCCGTTGTCCTTGTCCATGGGTCCTTTATACATGTCCTTTGACTTGACCCTTCCCCTTCTTTCCCCTGTATTCCCTCCCCTCTGCTCACTGTCAGTTTGTTCTTTATTTTCATGCCTCTGGTTCTATTTTGCTTTTTTCTTTGTTTTGTTGATTATGTTCCACTTATAGGTGAGGTCATATCGTATTGGTCTTTCACTGCCTGGCTTATTTCACTTAATATAATGCTCTCCAGTTCCATCCACACTGTCATGAAGTGTAGGAGTTCCTTCTTTCTTTCTGCTGCATAGTATTCCATTGTGTAAATGTGCCACAGCTTTTTTATCTATTCCTGTACTGCTGGGCACTTAAGCTATTTCTAGCACTTAGCTATTGTTCATAATGCTGTTATGAACATCGGGGTGCACAGGTTCTTTTGAATTGATGTTTCATAATTTTTAGTGTATAATCCCAGCAGTGGAGTCACTGGATAAAAAGGCAGTTCCATTTTTAGTTTTTTGAGGAAATTCCATACTGTTTTCCACAGTGTCTGCACCAGTCTGCATTCCCACCAACAGTGCACTAAGGTTCCCTTTTCTCCACAACCTCCACAGCACTTTTTGTTTGTTGATTTGCTAATGATGGCCATTCTGACTGGTGTGAAATGGCATCTCATTGCAGTTTTAATTTGCAGTTCTCTGATGGCTAGTGACATTGAGCATCCTTTCATATGTTTATATGTTCTTTATGTGTCCTCCTTGGAGAAGAGTCTGTTCAGGTCCTTTGTCCATTTTTTACTTGGATTGTTTGTCTTCCAGGTGTGGAGTAGCTTTATATTTTTAAACTATACCTGGATCAATATGATAGTACTTCTTGGCCATTTAGAAGTCTGGAGAGATGCACAAAATCTTTGAATGACATACTAAATTTCATTAGAATATATTCTAAAGTTGACATGGAGTTAGTTTAGGGCTCCCAAATATATTGAAAATTATATTATCATAAGAGGTATATTTAATCAATGTTTCAAAGCAACAAAACAACTCTTTTTAAAAGTTGAGATTGTAGTGTCCAAAAAATAGTATTTCTATTATAATTGTTTCTCTTTACAACTTGTAATAAACACAAGTAAAACTATTTGAATAGTTTTTAGTAGATCTATAACATTTTCGTGAACACTTTTGTTCACATTTTTAAAACTTATTTCAAACAAGAATCTGAATACAATCACATAATCACTTTCATGTCTTAAAATTATTTTTTCAAAAAAATACAATTAAATAAAAAATAAACAACTTAAAAAGTTCCCTATACTCCATTATTCTTAATGTAGTATATATTTTTCAGCTTGTCGATATACCACTGCATACAGGTGGCAATCATTTTTTTCAAATTATCTTAATACATTGATCCATTCTGGGAATTATTTGCATAATATAATAAGGCAGCATTACAGAGGAATTAGCAGAAGTTCCATTAACATAAACCCATAAACACCCACACACGCACACATCCTGTGGCCTCAAACTTAATATCAGAGGAGTAAAATTTATTTTTCCTTTGTTGCTGGTGGAGAGGGGGTCCAGGTGCTGCTGGAAGAAAAGCATTTCCGGGGACCCACATGGGAGGATGAGGTCTAGTGGTAGGGTTGTTTGGGTTTAAAATAAATGGCTGCCCTTCACTTCCCAATGTATTATCTCTGCCCCTACCACCATGTTAAAAGCCCAGCCTTGTCTTAGTCATGCACAGAAATAGGGCCAGTGTCCAGAAACTCCGTGCCATCCGTTCAGTCCCTGTGAAAGCCTACTCCAGTTCAGCCTTTTTCACCAGGCTCAGGCTTGGATCTGCACAGCTTTGAAGACTGCATGGCTGTGATGGACAGAGAGAATGCGCAAACAAGTGGTGGAGGAGAGAGAGAAAGACAGGAAACCCCTTTGTTAGGCTGATTACATCATCTCAGGCTTGGGAAGGACTAGGTAGTTTTTCAAAATAACTAATCAATATTTCCCAATCTTTCTTGGGCTAGTGCTGGTTCCTCACCCTAATCAATGCATTTCCTAAATCTTCCAGTGTTCTGTGTCTTTTATTCAATCCTATTCTTTTCCCAGGTTGAAATGACAGGCTTCTATGGTTGCCATTTGGATTTTATTGCATGTGTGCTTGCCTCCCCTTTATGGTGGTATTTCTCTCCACCCATGATTTGGGTGAGTGGACCTGTTCTACCCTGGGGAAATCAGAAAGCTGCTCCTTTCTCCTCAGGGGAGGGAGAGATGTTAATCCCCTTGCGGGGGAATGTTTCGATCCCCTTGGGAGCATCTGTAGATATAGCTTTCTAGTAGATTAGGATTTTTAATATCTGATTCCCTTTGCTCTCTTCCTTTTTTAATATCCAGCTACCTACACTAAAACTGTTACTTAAATAGCAAATGAAAAACCAAATGTAGTAGGAAAAAATGGTGATTGCTCCAATTACTTGTTTAAAGAGATTGAAATACTTTTGTCTTAAGTATTTTTACCTATTAAACCAAATCTACCTTAATGTATTTTATGAAAGGCCTTAAATTGTTATGGGATATGTATTCCAGAGCATAATCACCAGTTAATCAAAAGAAATTAGAAATATTTTAAAATTCTCAATAGCATCATATCTTACAATTCTGTTCACTACATTTCTAAAATCTCTCCCATTTTAATTTGCATTTATGTCTTCTAAGTCAACATATTTTGATCTTGTGGTAAATGTTGTTTATAACCTGAAGGTGATTTAAAAAGTACATCCTACTTATTGCTTAATAAACCTTCAATTTAGAATCTGTGCACTCACTTTACCTCCACTGGATTTAAACAAATACTCTATTATAAAGTTCAGATCTGACTGGCACAAATAAACAAGTAATCTTAATAAAATCTCTTTAAAAAAGCATTTTTTAACCTTTAGCTTTTTAGTGAAGCTGCTCCTCTGAAGTAATTGAAAAGAAATTAGTTATATTTCATTTTTCTTGGTTGTATTGTTTACTAACACAACATATTTTGTATAGAATGAGGTCAAATCAGATTACTATGATTTTAATTTGCAGGCCTATGTAGGAGAACTATGAACTGGGGGCTCCAGAGATAGATATGAGTATAAAATAGTTGTTAGTTATGGTTTAATATTATGCATATAAACTTAACTGTAAAACACATTTGATTAGGTGGTAACGTTGAAAAAAATCAAATCAAATACCTCTCACCAGTACCGTGCTAGGAAACTAAGCACTAATTATTCGTTTTCTACAAGTGAAAATGTTCTAGTAAAATCTAGGATTGTTTAAAAAAGTTTTATTTTCAGGTACAATTTAAGAGTGGTTAAACATAGTTTTCCTTTTTGAGAGGAAATATGTGGATTTCCTTGTATGTGTGTTATTATACACAGGTATAACCTTCTGGAAAAGTTCTTTGCCCTGCCAAATATGGTTTTCCAAATCTGTAGCAAAAAAAAAAAAAGAAGAAAGAAAAAAGAAAATCTTATCTTTCTATTAAATGCCAGTTTCTACCTGTGGCCTTCAGAAAACTGCAGACGTCATTGTATCTTCTTCCACTTGTTATGCCATGATGAATGTATCGTTCCTCTTTCTGCTACATTTATGCTAAGTTTTAGTCAATCATTAATTTCCTGGGATATTAGATAAGTAATTTAGAAAGCTAAAATTAAAATTCGTGAATTGTGCTTTTATTGGCAAAAATTTAAAGTGTTTTTCTTTCTTTGGGGTTTTAGTTTCATAATTCTACTTAAAAATAACAGTTTAACTGTGGTGCAGAAAGACGTGGGAGATGAAGACATCTGTACATCCAGACGTTTCTGGAAGAATTGAGTGGGTGCTTTAAAAATAATGCTTTCTCTTAGGGCTGCCCACAATTTATGAAAATATATCTGTAGTGATCTTTGAGACAGAACTCATTATTTTTTTTTCCTTTAAGACAGAAATACTACTACTCGTTGGAGTCAGTACTGGGAGAGGATGGGAAAAATGGGAGAAGTTCCCTCCACAGACTTCCAGTACTCACCTCTTTTCTTCCTCCTAATTTTTCCCAATTCTTCCTCCTAAAGAATCTAGCAGGGAGTAAGCAGTGTTTGGTCATAATATGAATAGGATTCAATCACTTAATTCAGCACCATAAGTTTTTTTTTTCTTTTTCTTCTCTGAACCAACATAAGCATCAATGGAGATTTAAAGAGTACAGCTTCAACATTTACATCACTGTACATTGTGTACACAAGGATGATTCCTTGACTCCTTTGACTCCAATAATCCTCATTTTCTTCTCACTTATCAGATTCTGTAATCTTCTTTAGGGACCCATCCCTTTCCCAATATGCAGCATAGCCCTGCCCTTCTCCTTTGCTTGAATATTTTCCCTGAAGACCTTGATGGATTTGATATATTTTTAGGTTCTGGCAGGTTCTAAGTTTGGGGGAGGATTCTGGTGCTCTATGTGCGCAGCAGGAGGAAGAGAGGGAGGCTGTGGAAGCTGCTGTTTCCCAGTTCTTTGTCTTAGTGATGGCTGCTGGTTCGCTCCTGAATTCACTATGGGCTGACACAGCCTGTCACAGGGGACGTAAATGTACTTTTGTATAACTTAGAATTTACTCACATAAGGAATGATATGTTACTGGTTAACATAATCTTTTTCTCCTCTCAGCAAAATAATTATTGAATATTTTTAGACCAAATCCAAGGCATTTAAAAAATGTCTTATTTCCTGAAAAAAAAAAAGTTGCTTTACCTTTTTGGACCTTGCCTTCATTCTAGAACAGAACCCATTCTTGGTGTCCTCAGGTACATTAGTGATTTCTTCTCGATCGCTTTTAGTGAATTTTTTCTCATTTTCTCGAATATGAACATTATATAATTCATGGTTCAGGATTCTGAATTTGTCTCATTCTTTCACTTTTTTTGGTGATCTCATACAGACGTGATTGACTTATATACCTTCTTTGTGCTGATGAATATCAGATTCTCTTTACAAAACGAGACTCATGTAATATCCCACCAAACCCCTCTGATATGTTGTCTAATAGGAATTTCAAGTGTAAACTGGCTTCCCTGCACAAATGTGAACACACACACTCTCTTTCACACACACACTTCTCTAAGCATGTAGAACATGCTTCTGTTTCCATTGTTTTCCTTCTCAGCAAGCAGCAATGGTTTCACTCCCATTACTCATGCTGAAAAGCCTGATGTTGTGTGTGAGTTATCTTTTCCCTCACACTGTCGTGGCCAATCCATCAGCAAACACTGTATGCTCTAAAATCAGAATATGTACTACCTCTTCAAGTAGTCTACACCACCATCATCCCTCAACTTGACTTTACAATAGCTACCTCATCTCCTTCCTCCAACTTGTGCCCTTCCAGGCTATTGTAGTCAGAACTCTCTTTCTAAGCTTAACCCAACTCATGTCTTTCTTTTCTAAAGCCCTGAAGGTCTCTAAGTGTGAAAGCCCTGAGTCTAGTGTACAAGACCTTGATCTCTATTCTCTGCTTCAGTTTCCTCACTTTGCATGGGCTTCCCTTCTTTCTCTACTTTCCAACTACTCTGTACTTCTTGATGTTCTTAGAACATTCCTACCTCTTGCTCTTAACTCTGTCAGAAATGACCTATGTGCAAGCATGTCTCCCTTCCTCATTTCTTCCAGTTCTCTAAATGTCCCAACTCCCTTGTCACTCTGCCCAGTACCTAACCTCTTTATACCCATAGTATCTTCCACCTTGTAACAGATTCACGTGTGCATGTATTTGTTGTTTATAATTCCTCTAATTGGAAGAAAGAAATATATTGGAAGAAAGGAACATAAAGGAATATATTCATGGAATATAAAACTTGATCTGCTCTGTTCTCTGACAAATCCAAACACCTAAGGATCTTTGTTCTTAATATTGTATTTAAATGGTTCCTGAATGCATTTTCATTAAGACCCTCTTTTTTAGTGGAAGATTTCTCTGGCTTTACCTTTGTCTGAAACTCTAATTGCACAAGTTTTTAGCAGATCTTCTAGTGGTTTTTCCTTGTTTTTCAAATTATTTTTGGTAATAGGTTAGGGTAAGAGCAAGGAGAGAAAAAATTGGTTAATGCCACCACAGGAATATTATATTGCTGGGCTGAAGGTGCAAATTAGGCTGAATTCCTATTTCTAAAGATCCTGGCAGGCTATATTTTAGGTAAATATTATGGGTCTGAATGGCTGCTGCAATTTCTACTCCTCTTGAGTTGATGAGCTAGTTGAGTATTCTGAATATGCTCGGGTCACCTTGAGCAAAGACCTCTCCACTTAGAAGTAATAATAACACACATATGCTTCTAAAACAATAAAAATCAGACAGCAACAACAAACCAATATGAAGCAATATAATTCTAAGCAGTCATCCATACTAATATAGATCTTAACCAAAGAATGGTAGGGGAAAGAATAAAGAGATTACATCAAAAACAAACACAGGAAAGTTTTCAGAAAACATTTTTAAAAAGACCTCTCTCTCTTTTCTTTTCCTGAAAGTTTTTCTCATTAACTCTGTTCTTCATAAACATCTCCCTGTTTCCCTGGATCTCCTTTCTCTACATGTCCTTAACTTCCTTTTGCACTTGGTCTTCTAGGCTACTCTCTTCAATATTTCCCTCAAAATAAATGTTATGATCATTGATATTCTTACTCAAGTTCTTCTCTCTCTTACTATTTTTATAAGAAATCTCAGGAAACCTTTTGTGCTGACCTTATTATTTTCTAGCTATCTCATGGGGTTGCAACTGCTAATAACATCTTTGAAATGCCTTTTTTGAAATACTCTGATCAAGAGCTATATAAGAAAATCATTTTCATTATTTTATTGTCATGCCTTTTGTATCACAGCTAAATTCTGAAACCAGACCCTTGGCATCAATCAGAATGCAATCAGTCTGCCAGAGACAGAATTGTGAAGTGGTTTGTTGTTTTTGTTTTGGGCCAGAAAAGAAATACTGCATTCTTGGAATACAAAATACTTTAAATAAAGTTGTAAACTGAAAGTATAGTTTCCTTAGACAGAGAAAAAGAAGAAAAATACTAAGGATGCATATGCTGACTGAGAATAAGAAGGTCCCAGCTTGGGACAAATGCGCGTAATTCCCCTTTCAGTAACTGGGAGCGCTGTGGACTTCTCACACTGAAAACAGATGCCAGTAGTTTATCTTCTAAATGATCCTATACGGTGAATTTTGACTCAGTATTTCTCAGAATAAAAATCTTTTAAAAATGTTACTATCGACTAAAACGAAAACTTTGTTAAAATATCAGTAGCATATTAGTAACATTTGTGTTCACTTCTGTTGTCAGAACAAAAGAATGAGTTCTTCATGAACAGAGAAGAAAGAAGTCCCCAGTGATTGTATGGTGTCTTATTTCAAGACAAAGCAGTTTGATTTTCATGAGAATTTTAATGAAAAAAAAAATCAATAGAGCCGAACACATTGGGGTCTCAGTCTCAGGGAAAAATTTTAAATGGTGTTTCAAATAATATTTACAGTACCTGCTCCACAGTTAAGTTTGAAATTCTTGTACAAATACAATTTTACCTTATTATAATTTCAGCTAACATTGTCTGGGGTGGAAGAGGGCAAAAGTGAAAAAATTGGGACAACTATAATACAATAACAATAAATTTTTTAAAAAAAAAGTTAAAATAAAATTTCAGCCAACACCAAAGGGTATACATGGCTATGTGCATGTTGGGAGAGAGAATATATGAATCATTGGAATTTTGATGAATGATTAACCGTTTTTAGTATTAACAACAACATAATTGAATTATACATATTTATTTACCAATGTCTATCATTATACTTTTGTCAATAAAGTAAAATTCTTCATATATTTGATGAATTACGTGACAGTGTTTGATCAAATACTACTATGTCAGTGAATAGTGTCATACCTTAAGAGAAAATATAGTTAGATAAAGTTATAGCCAATATGAATGGTTATGCATTGGCTGGTGTGGATCAGTGGATTGAGTGCTGGCCTGTGAACTGAAGGGTCACTGGTTTGATTCCTGATCAGGGCACATGCCTGAATTGTGGGCTGGATCATGCGACAGGCAACCAATTGATATATCTCTCACATATCAGTGTTTATGTCCCTCGCTTTCTCCCTCCTCTCTCTAAATAAATAAAATATTTTTAAAAGAAAGATTATAAAGTTTGAACATCTATTAAATTTTTAAGTATATATTTAATGTAAAATATATTTCCTTAGCTAAGATGATTTCTCTGACCCTAATGTATAGCTGAAACCCTTACTTGTCAGATAAAGAAGTCAGTATTAGTTATTAACTTTCCATGCAACCCCAGGTCATCATCTCTGACTTTACACTGTTAAGTAAGTAATAACTGTTATTCTATTAACTATGATCTCTACTGCTAGTGATAATAGGAAACAGAATCCTGCCTTATGAATCTGCTGATTATTTATAATGGCTACATTTTTATTTTAGCAAGGGGCACTATATAAGTCAGGTTCAGATATTAGATTGCTATTTCTGTGCTTTTGGTAATTATATTTTTTGTCATGTGTGGCTATAAAGTTCTTTAAAAAGTGGCTGTCCCAAAGTAGGTTCTTTATTAATCAGAACTAGCTGTTAAAAAATGAATCCCATATCTTTGTGGCTTACTCGACTTTAAATGTATTCCTTGCTCGCCTCTGATGGTGATGTACACAAACCTGCCTTCTCAACAGCTCTTCTCCAAGGGGTAACTCAAACATCCAGGCTTCCTTCATTGGGCACTTTCTTGACCCTGGACTTACTTCTCTGCTTTCAGCATTTGGATAGACACAGAGTGTACAAAATGATTTTAAGGGTCGGGAGTAGAGGAATTGTATATCTCTTCTGTTCACATTGCTTTGCCCAGCCCATTCTAACTCCAAAAAGGGTTGGAAATGGAATTTTCTGTTCTTGAGGAAAGAAAACTAGACTGGTACACATCAACCTAGTTCTATCAAAATAAAGGCAAAAATATTGTTGGGTGAATGAATCTACTGAGCCTGCTTCTATTTTTAAAAATGCCTATACATTAGGTAGGAGTACCTCAGAAACTTTGATTCAAGGTAGAATGTGCACTTAAGAAGAGAAAAGAAAATCTCTTATACAAAAGTAAGAAATTAGCTCTACTTTGCTTACTCCTTTCCTTTCTTTATGAAGGAAGGATAGTATTTCTGTATTAATACAATATAGGGAATTTAAAAATCACTATTATAGAAACTATAATTATGTAATAATATTCCTACTTGAATATTAACCATTTTACTAGTATTTGAGCAGTTGGAAGAAATGACTAAAAAAGATATTTTAAAAGACTGACCTAATCAAATTGTTAATTCCTAATTAATATAAACAGTAATATTTTTATCCTAAATTATGAGATATTGGTAGGAAAAATTTCTACTTACCCCTCCTGGTTATTTTGGCTGGTTAACTAAATTGACATGACAGATTAATAAGATAGAAATATGAGCCTCTTCAAAGGGACTAAAACAGGCAGCTTTTATACATATTACACAAATAAATAATAAATTTGTGAAAAACTGTCATGACAAAGATACTTAGGCATGGCTACTAATAGGTGAAAGAACTAAACAGGGTTTGTTTACACACTCTTTTCTGTCCTGAATTCCCCGTATCTGGCAATAAGGATGTCCCTCTACCTCTCAGTTCAGGGAGGTTACCATTCACATGAAATATTTATTTTCTGCTTTCATGGTGACAGAGAGGAGGGTCAGAGTGTCTTCTTTGCACAAACTTTTTCTTAAGCAACTTAAATAAAAATATGTGGTTATATCTCCTTGGGCAAGGGAAATAAAGGAAAGAATAAATAAATGGGACTATATCAAATTAAAAAAAGCTTCTGCTTGGCTAAAGAAAACATCAACAAAATGAAAAAGGAACCAACTGTATGGGAAAACATATTTGCCAATGATACATTGGATAAGGGTTTGATCTCCAAAATATGTAATGAACTCACATGACTCCGCATCAGGAAGACAAATAATCCAATTAAAAAATGGACAAGGGACCTGAACAGACACTTCTCCAAGGACATACAGAGGGCCCATAGACATACGAAAGGATGCTCAACATCATTAGCCATAGAGAGACGGACATTAAAACCACAATGAGATAACACTTCTCACCAGTCAGAATGGCCATCACAAATCAACAAGTAACAAGTGCTGGTGAGGTTGTGGAGAAAAGGGAACCCTCATGCATTGTTGGTGGGAAGGAAGAATGGCACAGCCCTATGGAGAGCAGTATGGAATTTCCTCAAAAAACTAAAAATGGAACTGCCTTTGATCCAGAGATTCCACTGCTGGGATTATACCCTAAGAATCCTGAAACACCAATTCAAAAGAACTTATGCACCCTTATGGTCATAGCTGCAATATTTATAATAGCCAAGTGCTAGAAATAGCCTAAATGCCCATCAGTAAATGAGTGGATAAAAATCTGTGGTACATTTACACAGTGTAAATTCCATTTACAATGGAATTCTATACAGCAGGGAGAAAAAACGAACTACCTTTTTTATAACAGCATGGATGGAACTGGAGAGTAGTATGTTAAGTGAAATAAGCTAGGTGGGGAAAGACAAATACCATACGATCTCACCTATAAGTGTAGCCTAATAAACAAAATAAACCAAAGAGCAAAATAGAACCAGAGGCATGGAAACAAGGAAGAGACTGACAGTGACCAGAGGGGATGGGTGAGAGGGATAAAAGGGTAAAGAAGGGGAAGGGTCTAGTCAAGGAACATGTATATAAAGGACTCATGGACATGGACAACAGGTGGGGATTGGCTGTGGAAGTAGGGGTGGGAGGTTGGCAGGGCAGGGAAGAACAATGAGGGAAAATTGGGACAATTGATTTAGAACAATAATAAAAAATTACATTAATATGCCAAAGTATCATATCTTGTAGTGGCCTGCCCAGCACACCATTAAAATCAAAATATAACAACAAAAAAATAGAAGTCAAAAGCACATGCAATTTAGTATTATATTCCAAATAACATGGTTTTCTTTATACATCTTTTTTCTCTGCTATGAATAAATAGATTTCATTAGAGAAAAGTGCAAATGCATTGTCAGTGTTCCAGATTCTTAATTCTTTTTATTACTCCACCATTACCTTGAATGTGAAGTTGAAGTAATATTAGTAGAAGTGATCGGTCTTATGTTTTATGTTCCATTCACAAAAACCCTAAGGGTCATTGAAGTAGCCCTCAAAAAGTATTTTGTGTTTTCAGAAGTGTCACTAAAATGGATTAATCACGAAAGCACGAGCTTATTAGTTAAAAGCACACATTCCTATAATTTGGTAGATCTTGTGAAATAGAAGCTCTGTTTAGACTATGTATCTATAGGTGATCCAATGTTAACAAAAATAAACAAGCATTAATTTTTGTATGTTATATACTTTGGTAGACAAATATTCAAATATGGGGTACAGGGAGGAGAAGGCCTGCCTGGCAGTTCTCAGCTTTAGTGCCGGGAAAGACATTATTCTCTTTATGTTTTCCAAAGGCATCTATATGGCAGCCCCAGACAGAGAAAGTCTGAATGCATGCAAGATCATGCTTCTTGTCATGATCTCTCTCCCCCCCTCTCTCTATCATACAATAATATTAAGAAATGTATGAAAGAAAGAGTAATTTCACTTTACTATGCTAGGTTCTTGGCTGAATGAGGCAGATTAACAGGAAAAAAAGGCAGATTAACAGAAAAAAAAACCATAACTTTAACAATATGTGTACTTCCTACATACATGGGGGATACCCAGAAAAACTGAGAAACTCACTGAAACGATGGAAGGCATCACCTTAAGTGCCATTTCCAGCTAAAGACAAGGGAAGATGTTGCAGGGTGTGGCAACCAGTTACAGAGGGACATCAGGAAATGAAAAATAAACAAGGTATGACTGTTACAAAGATTTAAGTCCGTTGCCTTCTCCATTAATAAAAGTCTTTAGTGATTTACTCATCTGTCTCTTCCTGATATACAAAGGGACACACCCTAACAAATTGAGATTGTTCTTATAAATGTAAAATTTCTCTTATGAAAAGGTAACTTCTACTCGGTTTTCAGAGTTTCTGCCAAAGAGGCATATTTTGGGGAGGCAAATTCTGCTCCCTTTCAGACACATACCAAAATGTTGCTTCATCTTCGAACACAGGTGTCTAGTTTCAAGGGACTTCACTTTGAATTTCTAAATTTCTAAAAGAAAAAAGAAGGAAGGAAGGAAGGAAGGAAGGAAGGAAGGAAGAAAGGAAGGAAGGAAGGAAGGAAGGAAGGAAGGAAGGAAGGAAGGAAGGAAGGAAGAAGGAAGGAAGGAAGAAGAAAGAAAGAAAGAGAGAGAGAGAGAGAGAAAGAGAGAAAGAAAGAAAAGGAAAGAAAGAAAGAACACTTAAACAAAGGTCTTCATTTTGTTCTAAATCTTTTTCTTAATTACCTAAAAACTTCTTGGAGGTAGAAAGGAACAAAGCAGTAAAGGAATAATCAAGTCTTCAAGAAAATAATCTGTTGTTGCAAAAACAAAACACTAAACTAACTGCTTCCTAAATTACCATACTAAGAAATAAGAAAAACTCAGCGGTCGTGCATCCTAGACTTTAGAAACAGTATAGAAGGACTCAGATCGTGGCTGGCTTGCCTGAGGGGCTCTGCAGACAAGCTGCCAAGCGAGGGGGCACTTGCCAAGTCTGCCAGCTGCTTTTGGCTGCTGGTTCAGCTCTGGCACTCACATCCTTCCTTCAGCCTCACCTTACTTTTTTTGTTCATATTGTGTGGACATTTCAGTCTATTGTTTCAAATGTATAGCTTTTATCAATTCAGCTCTTTTTTATACATAAATCTTTGCTCTTCTTGCTAGCATACCTATAACAAGAGCTCAGTTGCAAATGAAGAAATGTTTTGTTTTGTGTTTAAATATTACTATGCCTGTCCCCACAGATCATTTGTCTGTAGGAACCCTCTTTAGTCAAGAGATGTCTACTTCTAAACTCTTCAGTACCCCTGAACTCTTCCTTCAATGTTGTTTTTAGGACTAGTCTCAATAATCATTTCGAGTCAAATCTTAAAAGGCCAAGTTGTTCTATGTCTGTGTCATTATTTATTACAAACATACATACTGGATACATAGTGCATGTAAGCCCTGTTTAGGGCATTAGGGATATATCAGTGAGCACGGCAAACTCACTTCTGGACTTCATAAAGTCTATGGATGTAGATGGAAGATGAAATGAGTCATAACAGTTAATACTCACTACTTACTAAGTGCCAGATACAGTTCTAAACAATTAGTATGGTTTATATAATTTAATTCTCATTACATACATTTGTGGGCTAGAAAAAATTATTTTTCCTCCTACCACTTTCGAATTCTTCTGGCTAGACTAATAATCAAATAAACATGAGAGATAAATAGGAGAAAATGCCCAAATCTATTCTGTATCTTCACAGGGTGTTTCCATAAGAATCTGAGGCCTGAGGACAGATCAGACAATTAAGGCTTGTATGCCGTCTTCTGGAGCTAAGAAGGGAGGTGGTGGTAGGGAACTCCACAGGCAGAAAGGTTCAGATCAGCCACCCCAAGATGTGCCTCTGTGGTATGCAGATTACTTTGAGCCAAAGGCAATTTTAGCTTCAGTTTCAAGAGAAGCATTTGCCCCTCCCTTTACCTGCCTTGAAAAACTAAATTAGGGGCTTTGTCCATAATAAAAGACTATCAGAGATGACCTCTTTTAACTTATCTATAGAGCAGGGCAAACTTCTATTGTAAGGTTCTGTCCTAATCATCTGGCAATGGCCCTCTGAAGCCCCTGAGGCACATTACCTCATCCCTAGCTCAAGGGGTCTTATATACCACAATCCTCCTTCCTATCTCTGAACCTCTCCTGCTATTGGGCTCTGACTCTCTCCTGTCTGCACTGTTCCCTTACGTATATATGTACTACACTTAGTGATTTTCTCTTACTAATCTACCTCATGTCTATTTGATTATGAGACCAGCCAGAAAAACCTTGAGGGTAGAGGAGGTTTTGCTCCTCCTCAAGAGAGTAAATTCACGTGGAGGTAGGAAAACAAATGTTTGGTGAATAAATGTTTGCTGGGCCTCTTTACAATGGGGCATTGAGAGGATTGACCAAACAAGCCCTGGGAGGTTCTTCCCTATCACACTAGTTGACACCAAACTATGGTTCTCTGTGACAATAGCTTCTTTCCTGGAGCATCTTCTCTATCTAAAATTATTTTAAGCAGTTGGAGGGTGAGAGTTTTAAGACTTTTGTTTCTTAAAAATAAACCTCCCTAAAATAATCACTATCTCCACCCCCTCCCCCCAAATACCGTAGGGTGATAAATTCTGCTTGCCTTCATATTTCAGATTAATTTCCTTTACAAATGAGGAATGTGGGGCAGAGTATTTGAGTAACTTTCTTGAGGTTTGATATGTACAGAGTGGTTTTAAACCCTAGCAGTCTGAGTGCACCAACCAGAGAAGACTAGAGTATCACCTGAAAACTGAGATGTGTGATAAAGGTGATAAAGGAAGAAGTGCAGGGATTTATGAAGGTCACTAGCAGAAGGAACCAAACAATCTCATAGGGAATAGCTCCCTGGGGAAACACTGTTTAAGGGATTCACAGCAGCAGGGCCAGGTTAGCACTAGAGATGGAGACTAAAGTCAAGGGTGACTGCGGTCTGGATTGTGAGGGGGGACCAGGGATGAGTTTATGCATTTAAAATAAAGTTTTCAAAAAAGGAACTGTGACTGTTTCAGTGACTGTTTTGACATGGGGGCGATGTGTTAGGCTAAATTGCATCCTACCAAATTCATGTATTGGAGTCTTGATCCTTAATTTTTCAGAATATGTCTGCATTTGGAGACAGGTCTTTAAAATGGTGATTAACATATAATGAGGTGGCATGGGCAGGTTCTAGTCCAATATGACGGGTGCCTTTATGTGAGGAGGAGAGTAGGACACAGACACACACAGAAGGAAGACCATGTGAGGACACAGCCAAAAGGCAGCCATCTACACATCAAGTGGAGAGGACTCAGAAAAAAACTAAACCTGCCAGCACCTTGATCTTGGACTTCCAGCCTTCAGACCATTAAGGAAATAAGTTTCTGTTGTTTAAATGACTGCATCGGTGATATTTTGTTATGCCATCCATAGGTGTCTCCCTTCTGGGACTCAGAACAGAATAGAAATAGGGAAGTGAAGAAAAAAAAAGTACAACGACTTATTTATTGTGTTCCAGGCATTATTATAAGCCCTGTAGACCTAGCAAACTAATCAGACAAAAGTCTGCCCTCAGACTCAAACAGGGTCTTTTACACCAGTGTTCACAGAAGCATTGTTCATAAGAGCCGTGAGAGGGAAACCATTCAAATGTTCATCAACAGGTAAGCGGATCAACACAGGTGGTAATGCAAATAGTGGAAAATTATTCAGCCTTAAAGAAATAATATGCTGATAGATGCTACAACGTGCACCATGAAAACAAGATGCTAAGTGAAATAAGCCAGACACTAAAGTATGGACATTGCATAATGCCACTTATATGAGGTATCTAAAGTAGGCAAATTCGTAGAGACAAAGTAGAACAGAGGTTGCTAGAAGTGGAGGAGGGGGGAAGATGTGGAACTGTTATTTAACCAGTACAGAATTTCCATTTGGGACGATAAAACAGTTCGGGAGACAGATGGTGATGGCTGCACAACATTGTGTATACACTTAACGCCACTGAATTGTCCACTTAGAAATGGTTAAATGGTCACTGAATTGTACACTTCGAAATGGTTAAATAGTCATTGAATTGTACACTTCGAAATGGTTAAATGGTCACTGAATTGTACACTTAGAAATGGTTAAATGGTCAATTTCACATTATGTAAAATACCACAATGAAAAAAAAGTCTTCCCTTAAAAATGTTACTTCAAATGGGGAAAGCAGATCACAAAATACATAAGAGGAAGATAAATCTTGAGGAAACTCAAAGTAGTTAATTTTTTATAAAGTACATGTGTGTGTACGCACATGTGGGTATCAGAAGAGGGGTTGAAATTTTAGTAGAATGCCCAGGAAAGCCATTCAAAGACTTGATGTTAGTTCCCACCCTGAGGAGTTCTCTGAGTTAGTTAAAACTTGGCCCTCGACAAGGAAGGCAAGGAAAGATGGAAAAAAGAGGCAGGCCCCTCCAGATTGTCAGTATTGATGAGCAAGGGTACTTATCTACAAGGCATGCCTTGGGAAGCCACAAATGAGTAGCTCTCCATGCTGGTGCACCAGAATCCTGGGAGTTTAGGCCTTAAACAGGTTGCAATCACATATACTGCCTAGGTGGTTTCAATACTGCTCTCTCAGGGCTGAGTCCTTGAAGGGGCTCCCACATTGGGAGTAGTGGGCAGAACACACTTTCCAAGGGCAGGGGAGGGAGGTGAGGAGCCTCTGACTGCTGGGGTCCAGCTCAGGGGTCAAACTGTGCCATGTGCTCTCAATGCGCTGCTCAACAGCTGGGAAGAGTTTGCCCCAGGCATTGGAGCAGTTGTTAATGGCTCTGGGAACAGGAGAGGACAGTGCACTGTGCAGTGGAAGGAGACATGGCACAGTTAGAAATGTAACAGGGACCTAGAACACATGGGATCTTCAGAAAATTTTAGAAACATCTGTTTTTGTTTTGTTTTGTTTTACTCTGAAAGAAATGAGAAGTTATTTTGAGCAGTCATATTGCAAGAGACAATTGGAAACCCACTGATGTTATATCCTTGTATACTTCTTTACGAATGTTTGTATCCTGGTCCAGAAATGTTAATGTGTGTCCCTGTAAAGCTGGCAAGAGAGCAGGGTTGGCACTCATGTTTTCTGGGTCATGCCTATACAGTATATGCCATATTATTATTGCTCATTACATCACTCAGAGGAATTTATGCATAGCAGTCGTTCAATGAAGGTAATTTTTAATTGATTATGACTATGTCAAGCAGGTAATGTAATTTAACTTGCCTTGTGAAATTAACAGGAAACATGATTTTAAATATATCTATACCTAAATCATCTATATTTAGGTGTATGTCTATTCTATCTGTCTATATACCTATGTGTGTGTGCATATATATGTAACTCACATTTAGTAATATGTGCATACATTGTATATGCTTACCTTGTATTCATATATAGATATTTGTATCTATAGGAAAATTATAAATATGTATATAGGAAATATTAAGAGGTATATTTAAATAAATATTAACACTACAATGGTGTGCATATGTGTGTATCATACTTCCAGACTTACCTGTATGCACATTCATATATAAATATTGTCTAAGAGTGAGATCTGAGTGTTGTATAGTTTAAGGTGAGCCAGATCATTCTAGTTTGTGCATAGGGTTGTAAATACTCACCTGGGAGAAAAAAGATAGAAGAATAAAGGCTGAGGCTTTGAGAACCATAACAGAGTTAGCTATATTCAAATTAGTTTTCACTCTCCAATGAAATGTTTAATTATGTTAACATTTATTTGTCCAAGTTTTCTTTCTTTTTTGGCTCATATGTGCATAGTTACCATAATAATTTCTTCATTAAAATAGGGGACACCTTTTTTCATAAATATCTCAGTTGAAGTTTCTACCTTTCATCTACTTCCTATTGATTTTTTGTGTGTGTTCTTCTTTGAAAATGCAATCAGAAATGTTGCTTTTATAAATCCTTTAGGCCAATGATATGTGTGTCTGAATTACTTTTCAAGATCATATTTCAAAGTATTTCGGGCAAATTGTCAGTTTTGAAAAGCACTGCCATCAACTACGGCAAAAACAGAGAAGACTCAAATGATAGACAAGTTTCAGTCCATTGTGTACCCACAGGGTGGCAGTGGCTGTTGCCAGAACTCTTGTCTATACTGAACGGACTCACCACACAGCAACAAAGAAATGGGATTTGTTTCAAAGGGCCCTTTCTAAGGCATTGAATTCCTGGGATGCTCAGTCCAGGTTCTAGAATTTTGATTGAAAATATTACTAGTACCAGTTAGTGAGACAGTTTTCAGACACAAGCAGAGGTTTATGCTGATGTGTGTTGTACTCCACAACACTAAGAAAATCGTATTAGTAAGAACCAAGAGTTAGTGCTTTTTGCAGAAACCTGTTCTTAATCTTGCCCCCTTTTATTATGCTTGTCACAGGTGTTTTATAATATAATCTCTCCTTTCAGCAAAGAAAGAATTTTGACCCCTGTAAGAGTTCACCAACCATTTCCCATTCTCAATGCTTTCCCTATGGCCTTCCCTTGTTCTATTTTGGATTTTCTAGTTTCTGAACATCCACACATTTGTGTCTGCAGAGAGTCCAAAGTGAGTGCAATTAAGTTGTAAATCAAGTGAAAGAGCAGAGGAGTATCAACCTCCATTAGATCCAGGTGCAGGGCAGTTGCTGCTGACACAAACCTTATACAGTCCTGTTTCTGCTTGAGTCTGACACACGTGCTAACTTGCAGACCTTCTGGTTCTCAGGCCCTCAGCTCAACACATCACGGCCCATCCACAGAAGACACTACATTTTCTTCTGCTGGACTCCAGTGGGTGATGATGCCGTAATCTCTGTTGAGGCGTCCATTGATTTTGCTGAGAAGCCTTTTAGAAGTCAGGGAAGAAGGTAAGTCCTTGGGAACCACAGAACAAGGGCTTCAAGGGGAAGCAGAGCACATATCCAATGTCGTAAGTTATTACCACAAGTTCTTACATCCAGCTTAAATATCAACACACACACACACACACACTACAGATAATGCCTGAACACAATTCCAGTATAGTTCTTATGTTTACTTTGCCAAAAGTTTGTAAATAATGGAAGTAAAACCAATGAATCACCAAAGTAGTAATGAATAAAATTTATTGTGCACATACCACAAAGACAATTTGCAAGCCAGGAGCACCTCAACCAAAACATGGAAAGAAGCTAAGGAGTATATTGTTTTAAAGCATCTTATAGTGAAGAGGCAGTGAGTGACTCTATTCTTCACGGTAATTGCTTATAATATTAGAATCTTCTTAAATCATAGGGAATTGGTTAGTAGGTACCTGAAATCAATTCTGGGAAGCAATTTAAGTTTCTCTTATGATTTCCAGAGGCATAAACAAGAATTAACCCAGGTCAAGTTGGTCCTTGCACAATAAGCTTAATTAAGCTTTGCTTACATGACTAAACTGGTTTTGTGTGCCCAGGGAATTTGAAGGCTGGTCCGTGTCTGTTTCCTATTTTGCTAACTTCTAATTCCATTTACGAGATTGATGTAAAGTTTTATCAATACGAAGTGGAGGTTAAGCTGTTCCATTGGTAATCCCGCTCTTCTCTCATCATATTGGCTCGTTGTCTACTCCTCCTTGATCTTCATTTGTGTCTTAAATTGAACCAGCTCAGCTGTTTTTATCCATTTGGCCATTGGGATAGGAACTGCAGAAACTTCTCAGTCTTGTTTTCAATAATTAAAATTCCGCACTCATAACAGTCAGTATGGCCTGTGTTTCCATGGCTTCAGTTTGTGATTTTCCTAGCTTGTCGCTTTATGGATTATAACAACAGTGGAAATTAGGAAGGTCTCATATGTCCTTTTCAGGTTGGTTTGGGGCAGGTGCCTAAATTTACTGGGAGATTGATTCCTTTTTAAAATTTTAATTTGTTGATGTTCTGGAAGGTTTGTGAACTACCGCCAGGTTTACTAAATGAGATTATCCTTCACGTTACACAAAAGGGTTATCTCTGAGTCATTCTTGAACTGCTTGACAACAGTTCTTATTGGTTGCAGACATCTGGAATTTTATTCTTTAATGACACCAACCATATTACAGGCAGAAAGATCCTCGGATTTATATCAGCGGTCATAATCATATAAATATTATGTATACTTACTGATTTAGAATTATAATAAAATAAGTAATCAGTTCTAAATGTATTAAAGCATAGAACAAAATTCATACTAACAGATACATGACAGATATCCACACATACTTTCTTATCTCAGAGCAAATATGTGTGGCACTATGAGAGGAGCATGAGGTGCATTAGTATGTTAAGTAGCTTTGAAAGCTGGTGAATGAATAGTAACTGGAGAGAAGGAATCAGGAAATGTAGGCCAGGTGTACAGAGCCTAGGGCTAATTTTAGATGCTATGAAATTATGTTCTGACATAAACACCTAAGCAAAACTCATCATGTGACATGTGAGGAAACAGTGTTTACTAAAATCAGTATATGTAGTGGTGACAAATAATAAACTCCCAGAAGGAAAATCTTTTGTAAACATAGTTATACAGATGTAAGAAGATGAAATTAAAAATAAATCCAGCTGGCCCTGTTTATCTCAATTTCCTATGGGCCATAATTTTCCCTGATATTAGAAAAATGTTTAAGGAAGATTAATGTACTTCCAAGTAGATATACAATTTATACAGATAGAAAAATAACTCCTTCCTGAAAATAAAATTAATTTTAAAAGAATACCTTCTTATCAAGAGTGAAAAAGCTCTCAGTAGGTTGTTGTCTTTACTTTGGGTCATGTCAAAATTATAGGCACAACTGTTAAAATTTCTGCTTTCACCTAAGTCAGACTTTGTTAAAATGGCATAGGCATTGAAATGACTATTTAATACACTGTATAAATCTGTCAAAGCCAGAATTATTAATCTCTATAATCACCCAACCTGTGATTATATTCTCTCTTCAAAAAATTGAAAATCAGAGAAAAATGTCATTTTGGTATAATTGAGATTATGTTTATTCACAGAGTGTTTTGTTTTCTTATATGCTGCCAAACATCTGGATAAAGACTGAACATTTTAGCAAATAATTAGCATCTTTCTACATATCTAAATGTTGATTGCATTTCGTTTCACTCTAAATATTTGATAACATTTAGTTTTAGCTACAAAATATATATTCTGTGTCACCATTATCTTTGAAGTTATTTTGCACTCTAGCTTTAGATACTGTTAGATAAGTTAGGATCCTGTCTCTTTTGGAAAAAGAGAGTAAATATAGGATGGAATTTTAGAGTGGGAAGAAATAAAATAATGTTGGCCAACATTCATATTTGTGGCTGATAATTTTATGAATACAAATGCCATTTTAAAAAATAATGTGATACTTAATATCAAGTATAACAAGGACCTCTGCCTTCTACAATAAATGCCCTTTAACTTTTCCTCAGAAAAACAGCCCTGCCCTGGCTAGGTGGCTCAGGTGGTTGGAGCATCCTCATGTACCCCAAAAGTGTATGGGTTCAATCCCTGGCTGGGGCACGTATTAGAGGCAACCAATGGATATTTCTCCCTCACATCGATGTTTCTCTCTGTCTTTGTGTGTATGTGTCTTTCTCTCTAAAATCTATTGAAAAACATGTCCTCAAGTGAGGATTAAAAAATAATACTAAACTCTACTATCATTACAATTAAAATGAGAAATTTTACAAGGGACCAAGGGGCTACCTGTTAGTCTCATTACTGTGTAGCACATTCTTCGAAGTTCTACTGATTGGAATAGTAAAATAAAATAAATTATTGAATGTAAACATTTCAAAATGAAAGAAAATATACTTTGCTGAAGATATGACTTGTCATGCATATTATATAAAACACTTTAGAATATAGAAAAATGGAATGTGTTAGCTGCATAAAACAATTTTATATCTATTATAATTTAACCTAAAAATGAAAATGAAACATATATATCATCCCATTGATGTAGAAATAAAATAAAATAAATTGTAGTTAACTAGTTGGGATAAAATCCATATAAAATTATATAATGCAACAAAAAATTAAAAAAAGAAACACTTCATCAGAGTAAGTGAAAAGTAACTATGCAATATCAAAAAATATAAAGCTTACTATCACAAAAATTTCCCCAACTTAATATACATTTTTAATAAAATTAAAACAGTATTTTTTTCTTTAAACAAGATAATCTTAAATATATGTTAAATAATAAGTATTTGAAAACAACCCAGAAAACTTAAAAAGAAGAATGTCAATCAAGAGTTTTGTTTTATTAGTTATTGAAACATTCTACAAACCCACCTTAATGAAATGTGTACTATCTATCAAAAATCACACAAATAAAGCAAGGAAACAGAATAGAATATCCAGAAATTTATTATAATATACATAATTATATATAAGATAAAAGCCATTTTTATTTAGTGAAAATGGATAAATTGTGTAATAAAACTTGAAAACAGACTATTCAACTAGAAGTTTGCAGGCTTACATGTTACACAAAAACTGAAACAAAAATGTTAGAAAATCTAGGAGAAGGAGTCTATGTGCTATAAGGAAGCCAGTCAATCTTGAAAAATTAGGACTAAGGAATCAGGATGTCATCAATAAAAGTTATATACATGTATGTATATGTGTGAATATTTAAAATTATTTTATGACCATTTATACTATTGAAAAGTAGTATTAAGTTGGTAACATCACTGTCATACATGAGAATGAAAAGGAACTGCCATCTACAATGCACAAGAGCTCCTCTTACATTTAAAGCAACTTTAGGAAGCAGCATATACTTAATTTTTTAATCTACTATTTTTAATTTTTTTAAAGATTTTTAAAATTTACTGTAGAGAGAGGGAAAGAGAGAGAGAAAGAAGGAGAGAGCAACACCCATGTGTGGTTGGCTCTCGTGCGTCCCCTTCTGGGGACCTGGGCCCGCAAGCCAGGTATGTGCCCTGAGTGGGAATCAAACTGGCGACCTTTTCCTTCGCAGTCTGGCACTCAGTCCACTGAGCCACCCCAGCCAGGGCTGATTAATTTATTTTTAAACTAATAGATACATGCCACTTACATGTATAGTAATTGCCGATGTTGGCTTTATGCATTTTATTGTACTGTTATGTCATTTGTTTCATCAATTCATGTAAACTTTTTCTGTACTATTTTTACCTTCTTTTGAAATAACTTTATTTCTTTTATTATTTCAATAATAGATACATTTTGGTAAAAGAAAAATATAGCAGTTGAACTGGAGATACCAAAATAAATAATTAACTTCTTACAGTTATTATACATATCATTTTCAGGAAAACACTGATGTTTTAAAACAATTTATTCTATTTAGTGACTTTCAAGCTTTTTGATTATCTATTGACACGGATCCCGGCCCACAGGGTCCTGTGTTGTGACAGCAATAGACAAATACACATGGACTACCGAGTCCTGTGGAGGAAAAGGGATGGCGTGGCCACTCTCTCAAGAGGAGCACCCTGACCCTTGTCTTGACAGGCTTTTATTGCTTTTCTGGGTACATTGGGGATGATCCTCATTTACTATGCACTTTAGGCAGTTACAGAAAACAAAGGAGAGGGTGTTACTAATTACATAACAGAGGAAGGATATTTGCAAATGTAAAGGAAAAAGTGGTTGAACTGGTTACACTGGTCCTTGGAAGGTTCAGCATAGATTTTAGGAAGTTACTTTAAAGATATGCAGTAAATGTTTGCTGCCTCAATTCAGGGTGAGGGAGTTTTAGCAAGAAGCAAGTCTTAAAGCAGCCTAGGTACAATGAGGGCCTGACTCCCCACAGGAGAACCCATCCACGGGCGTGGGTCCTGCGTACCAACCTTGCTCCCCACTGGCTTTTCTAATTGGGGGATGGGCCACATTTCCCACACTTGGAACAGTTCCCCATAATCTATATATTTTAACCTCATATGTAGTCTGATAGTTTTATATAATATAAATTTATTCATATTTTTACATATATTTATGTTTTCTATTTCACTTCATTTATTGTTGCCTATCTCTACTTACTTCTGGTATACTTTTTCTTGATTCAAAGAAATTCCCCTATACTTTATAGTAATAGCTACTTTTAATTTGAAAAACATCTATATTCCATTTAACAATTAAAAATATCTGTGTTGGAAATAAAAGTATATATCGGCAGTTATTTTCTTTCAACAATTTAAAGATATTTTGGGTCTATATTCAGTTTTTTGTTTTAAATAACCTAAGGTTCTTTTGAAGAAATATGACTTTTCTGAAACTCCAAAGAAATATATATGTATATATATTTTCATATATATGTGTGTATATATATATATATATATATATATATATATAAATAAATAAACTTACCTTGAACTCTTACCTTGCTTTGGGTTTGAGCTGTATAACTAAGATACAGCCTGATGGCTTGATAACTTTGAACAGTTTTGAAGACTTCCAGCTATTTTTACTTAAATTTTTGTGTCTTTTATAGTTTACCCCACTTCATCTTGGATTCCAATATAATTATTTTTGATCTCCTCCCTTTAAAATATTGTTTTTACTCCTTTTTTTCTCTTGTTTTTAGTCTGTGCATTTTTCTTTAGTTTTTAAACAAATTTAAATTATTTTTGTTTCTGATTTGTATTGAATTTATTGATGTGGCAGTGGTTCCTTAAATCATATACGTTTCAGGTATACAATTCTATATCACATCATCTATATAGTGTATTGTGTGTATTATAGTGTATAGTGTATAATTATGACTTTATTGTTATCTATTTTTCCCTCTATGTCTTTCAAGATTTGCTTGATATATTTAGGTGCTCCTATGTTGAGTGCGCAAATGCTTACAATGGTTTTATACACTTTTTAAATTTCTCCCTTTATAAATATGTAGTGTCCTTTTGGTCTCTTACTATAGCCGTTGTTTTAAAGTTTATTTTGTCAGATATAAGTATTGCTATCCCAGCTTTTTTCATTTTTTTCCCACAAAATACTGTTTCCATTCCTTTACTTTTAGTCTGCTTGTATCTTTCATTCTGAGGTCAGTCTCTTCTAGAGAGTATACACATATATATATATCAGTCACGTCTTCTAGTGAATTCAGCTCTCCTATGTCTTTTGGTTAGAGCATTTAAGCCATTTATATTTAAAGTGATTTTTGATAGGTATTTATTTATTGCTATTTTATTCTTTTAACGGTATTCTTCTGTTTTTTCTTCTTCTTAAAGATTCTTTAAAATTCTACATCCTCTCAGAAACTTTCAAAATATTAGTCACAGTTACTTAAGGTCTATTACTAATAACTTCAATATCACAGTTCTATTTAGACCTGATTCTATTGTCTGTAAATTCTCTTGTTCTGGAATTTTTGAAAAATTACATAAGTCATGAATAATACTTCTTTCTAGTGAATATTTACTAACCACGCCTTTCTAATATTCAGCTACACTGGAGAGTCATTACTTTAATCCAATCAGGTACTGACTATTCTAACTCCAGGCAGAGCTGTAGTTCTTATAATACTTAATTTACATCTTGGCTTGATTGTTTCTTGTCCATAGAGCATGAAGTCTCAACTGAGAGCATGGGGCCTTTGTAGTTACGACTTAGAAATTCATGGGAAAATAGGGTTGCTTAGTCAGCCTCAAGGGGAGCACAGTGTTGGATATATAGTACCACAATAAAAAAAATTACAGATTTAAGTCAGTAGTCAAGAAATTAAATGTAAAATGATGTTATTACATACTCAGTACTGGATCTTATTTAAGGGTTCCCCACAGTGAATGTAATCTCAGTCAGAGTTAACATCTGTGACCATATTACATGAGCCATTCTTTCCATTTCAGTTTCATAAATATTAATTTACTTTCTTCACACGTTAGGACCTAGATATGAAAAATGCTATGTGAGTCATCAAGGGATGCCAAATGTAAATTAAACTGAATGTTATTTGCCAAATATAGTAAGCAACACAAAAATTAAAATAACTAGTTATAAATAATTCAGAGAAAGTATCTGTGGGGGAAATCATAAATGAGATAGACCTTGAAAGAAAACATAAATATTCCCATGATAATTCAGATTTTAATACAGAGAGAACTATTTACCTTCAATAATGGTATAAAAATATTTGAGTTCTTTTATTAAGTTCTTAAACATTTAAAATGTATTAGAGATATATTAATAACAGGCCATTTTGAAATTCAAAATATTTTCTTCATAGGCCACTTTTGTTAATTCACAATTTCAGCTAAAATGTTGTAAGACTTTCTCCTCCATTTATTCTTCAATGATAGTGCCTTTTGGTCTATTTTCTTGGTTCAGCAAAACATAACTTCCAAAGTCTATAAAACTACATGGGAAACAATTTTATGTCAATTTCAAGGGAAGTGTTATTTTTTCCACAATCAGAGAAAGCTAATTTTGCATTCCGTGGAGTCATGAAGAGTGACAATCTACAATACAAGGTCAATTGGGCAATATGTTTTTTAGCTCTCTGAGCATTGATACATTCTTTATGCCCCTGTTGACATATTCTTGTGGTATTTTACATGATGTAGCAACTTGCATTGAAATAGAAATGCAACCACCTTAATAAAAAAACCTTTTACAGTATGAGTATTTCAATCAAGTACAGTAGCAGAAAGAATCAATCTCTTCTTTACCTATAGTTCCAGGATTACATGGTGAAGCAGCAGAACAAAACTTCTTGATTTGACTATGTCCTTTCCCATAATTATTGAAACTTCAGCTCTTGGTCTTTTGCTTAATGTCACCAAGGAACTGTGATACTTGAATGTTACTTCTATTGAAAAGTTTTATTTTTTTAAAGAATCCCCTCCTGTCTTGATTTTAAGCAAAAACAATCAACATATTAGTCTTATAAAAGTACAAAATAGAGGATTATTACCGATTTATAAAATAATCTTTACAAGGTGAATCTAACAAAACATAGAACTATCTGAAGGTAATAAATGAATAAAGAAGTCACTGGTAGTCTCCTAATTCAAGTAAATTAGTGATTGCATAAAAAAAAGGAAGTCCAGAATTAAGGAAAAAAAAATCTCAAAGATAGTTTCAGCTAAGCAGTAATGATCTTAAACAGTCATTTTTAAGCCTTTACTTTATATTTTTTTGCATATTATAATCTAACTTTTAAAAAGTTATTTTGCCTTAATCTTTGTATTTATATTATGATCCTGAATTAATGAAGGCCATGAATATCTTTCAGTTTTTTATTTTATTTTAGAATTGGCTCCATGGCAGATTCATAAGTTTAAGAGGGAAGTTCATTCATGATTGGTCCACATCATTCCTTTTGGAATGGGTCTCCTAGAACGATTCAGACATACCTGTGTTTCAGTCCTCTGACAGATTCTTATGGTGTAACATTCACTATTTTCTATATTCACCAAGATTATTTTTATCTACTTTCCAAATACAATCATTTAATAAACACAAATTATTTTTTCCAAAGATCTAAATGAAACCTACATTGTTGTATCCTTTTATCACAGAGCCTTTTAAAAATAATTCTTTATTATTTCCTGTTTTCATATATAGATGTTTTCAAACTACCACACTCACTTAGTATCACCAGTATGTATGGTTGTACCTAAGGTCTATATTTAATGCACTGACAATTCAAATGTTTTAAGTATATATTTCAAAGGACTGTTGTTCACCAGTTACAAAAACTTTGATACTGTCCAGGTCACTTTGTTTAAGTAAACAAAGGAACATTGGAAAAAATAATGTCTCTTAAAGATTGTCTGTTAACTGCTCCAAGTCCTGATGATACTAGTAACAAGTAATGTTGCAACACTTATTTAATTTTTTAAATGATAATAAAATAAAGTGTTTACAGCCAGCAAAGTTTAATTACCATAAGTACAATATTTAGGATCCAATTAAGGATATTTGGCCACTGTTCTGCTCTAGGAAAGTTTTGTAATAATAATAATATTGCCATAAAGTAATATAATGGCAGACAATGGGGGTTTTCTCTATTGCTTACCCCAAATTCTCAATAATTCAAAAAATAAGACCAGATTGAAATGAGATACTTCTCTGGGGTTTTCATTTTTAATATTTATCTAGGTAAATAGAGATCATCCCATATGTTAGAATGAAATATTTATTCTAAATCAAAATGCCATATTTGCACACTTAAGTGCATTCATTTTCTTGGCATTTGATTTGTTGATCTTGAAAAACACTAATATTTATATAAAAGAAATATTTGTATAGGTTTTCAACTACTAAAATAAGAACCAAAGTGAGAAGAAAACGAGTGAGGTAATTTTCCAAGTTTTCCTCCCAAAAGTAGACTAAAGAATTTTGCCATTTGCCATTAGACCACGTGGTTAATATGTGGTTTAAAAAACCAGATAGAGAGATTCAGGAAAGTCTGCAAAGAAAATTCAAATGTTCTATTTTAATGTGGTACCATGTTGATTTTATACTTGAAATTATTTTAATCCTACTGTTGGGTTTGTTTTACCTGGTATATTTAGAACTAATGATTACTTGGTAATATTCTTCACTATATCATGGCTGTAAAATTTAAGATTAAAAAATAAGCATAATAGGTTGGGACATTTTTTTTCCCAAACATCTCTACAATTTTCAGAAACATATAGTAATTTGTCTCTCTTCTATGTTTTTATCTTACCAGGTTACCCAAAAAGCCAGCAATGTAAGCTGGGTTTTTGTCAAGTATTTTTACTCAAAAGCCAAGAGGTGAACCGAATCATAATAACTCTAAATGTCTCAGTGTTGGATTCAACACTACTTTTAGATCTTTGCAGAAAGGAGTGAAGGATAAGTAGTGAGCCGTGCAAGACTGGGATTAAAGAGAATAGACCAACTTCTAGCATTGTGATCACGGGCAATTTAACTCAGCTTTTGAATGTGCTTTGTTCATGTATAAAATTGAAATCGTCCTATTTGTTAGTATGCTTGCAGCTAAGTTACAGAACAGCCAGCTGAATAAAGTGTTAGCAGTAAGGAACTTTATTAACTCACAAAGAGGGAGCTTGGGGATACTCCAGACTCCTGGTTCAAGACAATCTGCATGCTGGCCTTGTTCCTCTCTAACTCTCCTGTTCTCATGCTTGCCCGTGTGCTGGGGAAGCCACTCAGCCTGGCTTCCCTCCTGGACAGAAGTTCCTGGCCAGCACCCTCCAGGACCAATGCTTCCTTAGTCACAGCCATCAAGAAAGAAAATACCTGTTTCTCTGGGTTTGCTCTTCAAGGTTGGGAAAGTATATTCAGGAAATCTGTACCAACACGCATTGCTACAGATTTTGACCAGAGCTGATTCACATAACCATTATAGAACAAGTTGCTGGAAGGGACTAGCACACCATGGTATCAGCCATACCTATCTTTTTGTCAGTTCAAAATGGGTGTTATGGAGTCCGTATTCTAATAATTATCAAAAATTAGAATATCATTTGTAATTTGTCAAGTTTAGTGCATGCCATAAATAGGTGTTCACCACATTCAGTGGTGCTAGCAGTGAGAAGGGTAATGGTCATGGTGTCGATTCAGCATTGGTTGAACTGTATTTTTCATCTATCTCTGAGTTATTTGCAAACCTTCACTCTCTTTTAGTGATACTTATTTTCTTGCCCATATATTAGAACAATCTAGTTGTGATATCTGTAACTTTGCCAAATTCCAGGCTCCTTGCATTATTATGGCAGATTACACACATAGGCTCTTTGCTCCTCATAATTATACTTAGGACACTTGCACTGTATGAATTCTATGGAAAAGACCACTATCCTGTTTACAGGGGTCTGTCCTTCATTCTTAGGTATTCATGACCTATAAGGGCTTTACTTTCTAACTTTAGCTTAATGGACCCTCACATACATTATTGCTTTCCCCTCTTTGTAAGTTTCTTATTTCCCTTAAATTTCCACCCAAAACTGAAGCAGCCTCTAATTGGACCATTTCATCTCTATGTGCTCATTGAGCATGCATGCAAAATCCTTGTTTAAATAATGTGAACCATGAATTTTCTTTGCTCATTAATTGTGTTATAATTGTATCTAGTTAGGAATTTATGACATGTTTTACTAATCAATTTGATTTATTTACCAAATTCCGACAAAGGGGGTGTATTAGTTTGCTAGAAGTGCTGCATGAAGTACAAAGAACTGGGTGCTTAAAACAACATAAATATATTGTCTCACATTTCTGGAGGCTCTAAGTCAGAAATCAAAGTTTTGGCAAGGTTAGTTCCTTCTAAGGGCTGTGAGGAAGAATCTGTTCCATGGCTTTATCCTAGCTTCTGGTAGCTTCATGCCTCCCCTGGCCAATAGATGGTGTTTCCTCAGTGTTTACACATTGTCTGTTCTCTACGTGTATCTCTCTTTACATTCAATTTAATTTCTTTTTATTGTTGTTCAAGTACAGTTGTCTCCATTTTCACCCTACCGCAGCCCCCCATCCTACTCATCCCTGCTTCTTAGCCTTGAACCTCCCCCTGATGGCTTTATCCATGTGTCCTTTATACATGTTCTTAATGGACTTTCCCCTATTTTCCCTGTTATCCCCTCTCCACCTCCCCTCGGGTTACTGTTAGTTTGCTCTTTATTCAATGTCTCTGGTTGTGTTTTGCTTTCTTGTTTGTTTTGTTGATTAGATTTAGCAATTTGATTTTTTTTATAAAGACACTAAACATAATTGCACTAGTACTAGCCTTCATGCCCTCATTTTAACTGGATTACTCTGTAAAAGCCCTATTTCCAAATAACATCACATTCCGAGATACTAGGGGTTAGATTTCAATACTGTATGTTTTTTTAAACTAGAGTTTTTAAACTTTATTTTTCAATTACAGTTGACATGCAATGTTATGTTAGTTTCAGGTGCACCACACAGTACATTTGTATACCTTATGAACTGACCGCCCCCACAAGGCTAGCACCCATCTGAGAGCACCCATAGTTATTACAATATAATTGATCACATTCCCCATGCTGTACTTTGCATCTTCAGGACTATGTGAGTAACTGGCAATTTGTTCTTTTTAATCTTTCACCTTTCTCACCCATCCTAACCCATATCGCTGGCAGTTCTCAATTTGTTATATGTATCTATATAGAGTTTTTTCAAGAGCAGGCTTAGTTTCACAGCAAGTTTGAGCATAAGGTACAGAGATTTCTCATATACCCCCTGTCCTCACACTTGCTCAGAGTCCTCCATTATCAAAATACCCCACCAGAGTGGTAAATTTATTACAAATGATGAACCCGTGTTATTGACTTATCATTGTTACCACAAATCCATAGTTTACATAAGGGGTCAGCCTTGGTGTTGGACATAGGTTTGAGAAAATTTATAATACGTGTCCATGATTAGAGTACCAAAGTATTTTCACTGCCTAAAAATCCTGTGTTCTGCTTGCAAATATATTCCTCCCCCCAAATACATCTTTTTTTGAGGAGTAGAATTCAATTCATGATAGGGGACAAATATTTAAGTTAAAAGATAAAAAATTTTGAAGAACTACTGAACTTGACATATTGTATATTATCTCATAGCATAAGTTTATGCAAAACAGATAACAATATATAGACAACTAGCCTTAAAATTGAAATGAATAGTGTTAGAAACTGCTACATGTATTTATCTTTATTTTTTATTTTTATAGATTTAAATTTTTTATTGTTATTCTATTACAGTTGTCCCAATTTTTCCCCCTTTGCCCTCCTTTGCCCAGCCCACTCCCCACTCCCACAGTCAGTCCCCACAGTGTTGTCCACATCCGTGGGTCACTCATACGTACTCTTTGACTAGCCTCTTCCCCTGCTTTCCACCATTATCTCCCTCCCCTGTCCCTTCTGGTCACTGTCAATCTGCTCCATATTTACATGCCTCTTCTATTTTGTTCATTAGCTTATTTTTGTTCATTAGGTTCCTGTTATTGGTGAGATTGCATGGTGTTTGTCTTTCACCACCTGGCTTATTTCATTTAGCATAATAATTTCCAGTTCCATCCATGCTATCATGAAAGGTAGGAATTTCTTCCTTCTTTCCACTGCATAATATTCCATTGTAAAAATATACCACAATTTTTTGATCTGCTCAATTACTGATCGGCACTTAGGCTGTTTCTAGCACTTGGCTTCTGTAAATAGCGCTGCTATGAACATAGAGTGCATAAGTTCTTTTGAACAGAACCAGGAAAGATTTCACAACTTTGCATATTAATTATAAATGATAATGTTTCTGTTACTTTTATTATCATTCATTTATATAGACACAGTGGGTAGACCTTGGGAATATCATGCTAAGTGAATTAAGTCAGTCAGATAAAGCTAAGAGCCATAAGATCTCAGTCATATGAGGGATATAAAATTGGATGTAGCAAATAAACCAACAAGAAAAATAAGCAAATAAAAACTCATAGACACAGGCAACAGTATTGTGGTTACCAGAGGGAAGGGGGATAGTAAAGGAACGAAGGGGACAAATATGTGTTGACAGAAGATTACTTGAGGCAGAGTGGGGGGCGCACACTGCCATACACAGATGATGTATCATAGAATTGCACACTTGAAACCTATATAATCTTATTAACCAATGTTGCCCCAGTCAAATTATTTTTTTTAATGTTCAATGATCTTTGAATTTTCTATTGGCCTCCTGTCCCCCACATGGGTTGCCCCACTTCCACTGCTTTTAACACCTCAGAACTCTGGTGCAGTTGCCGGGAGACACACTTTGCTGTCCACGAGCCCACAGGTGGTGCTCTTTTGGATGGACTTATGGAATGACTGTGATAAGAGCAGCGATACTTTTTCTTTGTTCTTTTGATTCCTCTGCTACCTTTTCCTCTTTTCCCTCTCCTTCTTTTCTTTTTATAAAATCTCAAAGATAGGACTTTATTTAAAACATCCACTAATATACTCATGATTTTAGTCCAAAATGCATATGTGATCTTCATAAGAAATTGCATTTATTGCTTTCAGAAATCTTCATTAGCCCTGGCTGGTGTGGCTCAGTAGATTGAGAGCCTGACTGTGAACCAAAAGGCCCCTGGTTGGATTCCCAGTCAGGCCTGCGTTGTGGGCCAGGTCCCCAGCTGGGGGCCCGTGAGAGGCAACCACACATTTGTCTTTCTCCCTCTCTTCCCCTCTCTCTAAAAATAAATAAATGAAATCTTAAAAAAAATCTTAACACTTTATTGATAACCTAAACTAGGAGAGACTATGGTGAAATCACTGCACTCTTGTTACCTTTGCGCAACCCCCTCACAACATCTGAATCTGTTGGTACCCTAGTGCTAGGGCAGCTCAGTCAACTATGTTTATGTAATCTCCAGAGCTACACCAGTGCCTCGCTCCTAATAAGTTAGCTTAATGAAATTCTGCAGGCTGCTACCAAACTAGATTACTCCACGGTTAATCATGGGATGCTTTGATTATTCAAGAAAAAGGTATTTTAAAAGCTCTTTCAACTTTTCTTTTTCAAGGAAGTTTAAAATAAAGAGAACATAATAAGTGGCTTAATGTCCAAATATTAGTAATTATTTATATAATAAAATGAAATAAAGGCCATGATTTAGAGGATAGTTTGAAGGCTGTGTGTGATTGTACAGCAAATATATATATATTTATATTATATATGTTATATATATTCCATTCATCAGATATATGCATATACACACGTACCAACACATGTTGGCTCTTAACAGCTTGTTGGACAACATTTCAGAAGGTCTAACCAACATTTTCAGACTATTGGTTTCTTCTCCAACGAATATGTTCCTTTCGCATGATGAGCCCTCATATGTGGCCACTTTGACTACACAGCAGGCGTCATTACAGCATTATAACACTACTAAATTGTAATAACATGGGCCAGTCTGGCTGCTATCTTCTTACTGACTTTCTTCCTTCATCACCTGCTCCCCGCCTTCCATGGGGAAGCTGGGGAAGCTGCCTGGGCAGGAGTGTTGTGATTAGGTGGGTCTTTCAGGTCCTCCAAATGTTTGATGAAATACAAAGAAGTGGAAGATTTTAAGTTTTGAGCCCTAATAAAAATCTACTCACAAACATGTAAATTACTGTAAGTTCTCCTGCACAGGCCCACTTTTAGTGACCAGAATAAAATATCAATCTAACAAAACCTACTATTTTAAACTGTTGAAGCAGTTTGCATCCCATATAAAATTAAATAATTGAAGAAAAAATGTAGTGACAGTGTTTTTTTTGTTTTTGTTTCTTTTGATTTTTGTGGGAAGGGATAAATATCCAAATATTTGAAGACTATTAATTTAAAAATAACTAACAATCATGTCCAGTATGGTGATAAAATATAACACTTCTAAATGCCCCGATTCAAACACATTTCCACTTAATAAGAGCTTTTGTAAACAAAGTTTTACTTTTGTAGCTTTAAAAGGCTGCCACAGTTCTATTTTTTCCTCCAAATTTTTACAAACATCTCATTCTTCCCACCAACTGTCACTTAAACTGAATTTGGATGAAAAGGTGTTTTGTTTTTTTTCTTTGACACATTCTTTCATGTTTGGAGTTGTGTCTTTGGTAAAAGCCTGTAAGTCAAAATCCTTGAGGGACTACTGCCATTCCAACCCGGGTAACTGATTTGGAGTGACCTGAAGTTCACTGAAGGGGTCCGTTCTCCTCAGCTCTGCACTGGCAGCTGGCTGTGTCATCCATCTTGTTCAGCTGAACAGCACAACAATTTGTCAGGACAACACCACAAACAGGATAGCGAGAGGTCACGGCTAGATTTTGAGGTTTTTCTGACAAGTGTAACATGCCAAGGTTTAGGTAAGTGGAAAACAGACCTTAAACTGAGGAATTGCTTTGTAAAGGGAATTTCGACCTCCGTTTTATAAAGTTTGAAGTTTCAGGGATGCAACCTGGACCACAGCAGTTTCCTACATAACCTCTTTATAAGATCCCTTACTATTATTTTAATGGACTGGGGATGCAATAGAGTGTTGATATCAACTTCAGTGTCAAAGGCACAGGAACAGGGTGTCATTATTATTAGTAGTGAAGACCTACTATACTTGAAACCACATAGGTGTTCGAGCAAGCCTGAAACTATGTACCTTCACATGTAACACTTATCTTTAATTAACCACAGTGCTTAGTTATTGCACTTGCTTTTACAACTTGGTCCAATTCATTTATTTTGGAATCCATTTGAAGACATTAATTGACTTTATTGTCTACTAATGTATTTTTAATTGCACATTATGTGAAAAGCTAAAATTTTAATATAAAATGTAATAATAGATTTTTCTATTATTATATTACATGAATTGTTAGTAACAGAGGGAAATTTGCATTAGAAAGATCAAAGACTTTTAATAGAGAAATAGAATAGGGTGTGTGACCCATATTCCCAACTGTGTATCTGTGTGTGTATATACATGAATCATTCCATTATTATTATTATTACTCTTATATTTAAGTCATTATTTGAAAAGAAGGCCTGATAAGCTGATAGCCAGTCCTCAGACTCTGACAATTTGAATACAATTTACTCAAACCAAAAAAGGCTTTATTATTTGAGGCAGAATTTAAGGTTCAGACCGTTTCTGATTTCTAAATGGTGAATTCAACCCAACAGCAATAGTCAATCCAAAAAATAGATTCTTAAGAATAATGTCTCTACTAAAGTAAAGAAATTGGTTTTACAATACGTATGGTGATACTTTTGTGGTATATAAGATAAGATTACTCAGGCATCCACCAAATCTCAGAAAAAATTCCATTTCAGTGGGCATATAGATATGCTTGAAAGTATGAGAAAAACAAATTTGTTAGTAGTATTATTTTTTCTCAGTATCTTTTCATTTTTCTCTCATTCTTTTTGTATCATTTTTACTTTTCTATTTGCAACAAATGTTGTATATTAGAAGCACGGAATACTCTGATACAAGTATTTTTGTGGCAAATATAGCTATCTTATTCTAGCATATACTGGTTTCTCTCTGCTATTCCAGACATTTCTAAATCTTATAATTAATCAAGGGGAATTACATAATCACCTGATTGCGAAGCTTGATCCCTATGACTCAGGAACATAAGGAAATCCCCTTAATTAAAAAATGAAAAAGTTTTGCTTTAAAATGCAGTTAAAATTTGCATTGAGAATACTTTGAATTGTCCTCAAGGGGGAAGTACATTTATAATAAAATTTATATGAGGACTTTTTTGATATGCGGAGCAGGATATGGTACTACATCCCTTATACCACTAGAAAAAAAGGGACAAAGAAAAGAAAGAGAAATTAATTATTTTTAGAAAAGTGAAGTAATAGGTCAGATCTCAAAATATGTTTTGCAATTAGCAAAATGTAAAAATATTAGTTTCACCTAAGAATATTTTTCTCAAATTTCAGATGACTGTGTGTATAAATTTCATGCTAGGATAGATTTAAGAAAAGTCTCAACTGACATTTCAAAAGGAGGACATATCAAAATTATCCACATAAATGTAAATGCATTGAAAAGAATCATACATATTCAGTAGTGCCAGAACCCAGAGTACGAGAACTACACAGGTATGAACTGGTAAAGATCGACATTTAGATCTGGTCCCATCTAAAATTTCTTAAGTAATAATTTTGCATTGTCTTAATTTTTAGAGCATTCTGAGGTTGATAACTAATGATTCTAAAGTCTTTTGATGTACATTTTTCCTAATAGCTTCAATAATGAGAAAAACATTGAAAACATATGTTTAAGAGCTAATGACCCAGTTTCTGTCATCCTCATATTAACAAAAGTATTAATGTCATTTCCTGACCCATCATCTGTGAAATGAGCATCCAGATGACTTCTAATGCTCTTTCAGCCATAAAAGTCTACAGATAATATGAAAATATTTTAAATCAGTTCTGCCAGTATCTCATGGAAATATGTATTTCAGTCAAAATACTAAATTATGTTACTTTTTAATAATCATAGGCCAATTTGACAAATTTCCTATTTGCTGCAAGAAATCATACTGTTTAAAGTTTGAAGATGTGTTGAATTCTCGGGAGTTCCAGATCATTTCAGAAGAACTGGGAACGGTTAACATAGCACATACACTCAAACTTCATGGTAGAGTTTGTGAGGAATGTTTACTTGGTTGAAGATCATTGGTTTGTATTAAAGTATCACTTCTCTATCATCATACCCTTCTTTCTTCTTTTCTAAATGTTTCTGAGTTCTCCGTTCTTGTGAAGTCCATTTCAGTTTTCAGTACAATTAGAGTAGTCTCAAGGAGTATTTCAAAGGTGTGAATGCTTAATCGTCCACTCTATTAAAAGTCTCATACAGTTACTGTCAACGTAACTGAATGTATCAAGCAATTTTAATCCCAATTACATGGTGGAAGAAAATAATGCCCTTTTAATTGGGGGGGGGGAACACAGGAAGATAAATCCATGGAGTGGGTCATTTAATGTGGCTAAAGCTACCTATTCTTCCAAATAGTTCCCTGATATCCATGTCTCAAACTCAGTTTTCACTTACTGGGTAGTTTTCCTTGAAGATCTTGTTGCTTCACTGTTCCCAGTTCATATTAAAATCTAAGATGGGACAGAGTACTTGAGGTAAAATCATGAGAGAAACAACCAGTAGTTGTGAGAAGTGTGGAACCTGTTATGTCACAAGTTAGGTATCCTGTATTAGTTTTGTGAAAAATATCAAGTTAATAAGGAGACATATTAGCTGGCAATTTGTTTTCTAAGGCTACTCGCAACTAAGGTATTGGCCTCAAGTTGGCAATTGACTTCTCTTTAGCATATAATAGGGAGAAAAGTATCTAAATTCTGAGAGGGTGAAATGCAGACCTGCAAGTCTTAGAAATATGCTGTCAAAAACAGCATGTGATTGTTTAAAATGTTACTGAGTATGAGAGAAAGAGATTGCAAAAGAATGTATGGCAAGTGTATGCAATTTACAAAATCAGTTTTTAACGTTCTATTTTTCCAAATAATTATAAAAGATTACAGGAACAGGACAGCATAATATTTCTCTTGCAGTTTCATATTAATAGTTATCAGGCACTCAGATTTCTAATTTAATATTAAAGTATTAGGAAAAGGTAATAATACTTTATTTTGTTGCATATCATGGGTTTGTTAATAAAGGAAAACAGCAATTCAATCATATGACTATATATGACAGGTTATAAGTCAATCAGATGGCTTTCTAGTGCTACATCACTATGCCTTCAATCCTAAGCTTATTTAAAAATGTGGGTTGGGGGGCACAAATACAATCATTTTGGGGAGTTCTATCAAAATTATAAGAAGTGAGTAACACATTTTTGTCTCAGTACCATTGGTTTAGCTTATGTCATTTGACTATTATTACTCTTGCTAATTTGGGGAGAAGGATTGTCCTCTCAGCCACCCTGAGGAAGGATACAGAACAAATTGCTTGGGATTTAAATCCTTAGCTAAATACTAATAGGATTTTTCATATTGTTTCAATAGCAACAGAGAAGAAAAGATAATATACTACATGAAGGTTAAAGATGTTTTCCAGATCTGAAATTCTGATTTGTATATAACTCCTCATTCTATTTTAAAGGGAAGATTTCATCTGATATATTTAAATGACCGAGACCAGTGATTTGCACTTTAATTTCAAATCTCAATGCATTTTGGATGTGTTTACATAGCCTCAAGAAATTATGATACCTTTATTCTCTAGACAAACCAGGATGAATAAGTCCATTACGTTTATTTACTAAGATGTTAGGAAAATGGGGTAAACGATCTCTTTAATATAGCAATTTCCAACCTTATCATCTCATGGTGCACATACATTAATTATTAGCGTTCTGCAGCACAACAAAAATATATTTTTTTGCTGACCTGACAGAAATAGGTATAATTTTGTTTCATTCATGCCAGATGTCTGTGGTCATTTTTTTTATTTGACAGTCTATGGGAAAAGAGGTCAGTGCCCTTGACTAAATAGTCAGTTATTGCATGTTTTAAAAGTTCTTTTGGCACACTGGTTGATAATTGTTGGTTTAATACCATTGTATGAGCTGGTAAGTGGTGTTTTATTAGAAGTTAGTATTAACTGCTAGACCAAAAATTGATTAAATAATTATTTTATGTTAAGTTACAGTTGTTACATGTTTTTAGGTGTTCTCCATTTCCTTCAAGATCTTAAATTATAGAATTTTATTTTTAATTTTTCCTTAATTATAGATAGCATACAATATTTTATGTTTCAGATGTATAACATAGTGATTTAACATTTACACACCTTACAAAGCGATTGCCACTGTAAATCGTATAACTGTACATAGTTAAGATATTATGGACTCTATTCCCTGTGCTATACATTACATTCACATGATTTATTTTATAACTGGAAGTTTGCACTTCTTAATACCCTTCTCCTTTTCCACCCAACCTCCCCACTTTCCTCTCCTCTACCAATTATCAGTTTGTTCTGTGTATCTATGAGTTTCATGTCTTTTTTTTTTTTAGATTCCACATGTACAATACTTATCATTCTCTGGCTGATTTATTTAACCCAATATAATACTCTCTAAGTCCATCCTGTTGTTACAAATGGCAAGATTCCTTTTTTGACTTGGTAACATTCCATTCTAAATATGCACCACCTCCTCTTTGCTGACTCATGTACTGATGCGCACCTGGGCTGCTGTGGCATCTTGGCTGTTATAACAATGCTGCAATGAAGCTAGGGGTGCACATATCTTTTCAGATTATTGTTTTTGTTTGCTTCAGATAAGTACCCAGATATGCAATTGCTGAATCCTACAGTAGTTCTATTTTTAATTTTCTGAGGAGTCTTCCATAGTCGCTGCACTAATGTCAAATCTCACCATCAATGCACAAGGATTCCCGGTTCTCCACACCTTCACCAACACTTAGTATTTGTTGTCTTTTTGATAGTAGCCATTCTGACAGGTGTGAGGTGACATCTCATCGTGGTTTTGATCTGCCTTTCCCTTATAATTTGTGATGCAGAGCATCTTTTCATGTGTCTTTTGACCACCTATACAATTTGAAAGAGGTTTAACTGGATATAAACAAAAGTAATGTTACACTATTTTCAAGTGTCTTGCTCAGTGTTTACAGTCTCTGAAAACTATTTACACATCAGAATTTGCTGCATCTGAATTTAGTTGCCTGTCACCTAAACCTCCGTGCAGACACATATTTCCCTCTTTTCCCTCCATCAAGTTAATCAGAGATAGGACCCTATCAAACTTTTGTCCACTTCTTAGCACTCGTTTTAGTGTCACACTCACTAATATCATTCTGATTAAGATTCCGGGTCAATTTTCTTTTATGATCAATGACCGTCTATTTCCCCAATACAATAGCCTCATTTTCGTTTTCCTCTAAGCTGACTTACAGTATATCCTTAAACTAGTCTTTTACTTTCTCTAGCAGAATGTCAATTTATTTCTTACCTTCTTACTCCTCAGTTTAATTTCTGACCTCAATTTTGTAATACACCTCAAAACTCTGTTCTTGACCATCTCTCCTCCTAGCTGTATAATCCCTGTGTGATCACATGTACTCCCACGGCTCGCACTAGCTTCTGCACTTGAGGACCTCTAACACTTTAACCCCTACCCGTAAGTAACCTGAAGGATCGCAGGTCAACCATTGCAAATATATATGGCTTATAATTTTCATTTCTTTTCCTGACATCAAACCTGATAAAAATTGCTAATGTACTTCCTCAAAGTTTCTCTGACTCTGATATTTGTTATTTTGGTGGATGGTATTGTATAACCAACATACCCCCACAAAACAATCTTTCTCTAACTTCATTCACCAAAATTACCTTCCTTCTTCTGCTTTCCTTTCTTCCTTCCACACCTTCCTTCCTTCCTTCTTTTTTTTTTCTTTCTGCTATATCCCTTTCATTCTAAAAACATTGGTTGATGTTAGCAGCATTTACATCTTTGAACAGAATTTTTTTGTAACTGCTATATATCATACTTAGTTCTAGACAACTGAAGCAAAAAAAATAAACTTCTTTGTCTTATTGATTTTGTTTTCATGTGAGGGAGATAAAAGTTACAACAAATGAATAAATATGCACTTAATTTTAAATAACATATGCTATGAAGATAATAAATAAAACAGTGGGTAGAGTGTGAGAAAAGTAGAGAACTTCACATAGAATAAGCAACAGGCTTTTCTGAGAAAGTGACACTTAAACCTCAGTTGTCAGAAGTGAACCAATACAAGAGTACTAGGAATAATAACATCTTAGAAGTATAGCATGTACAAAGGTCCTGAGGTAGGGTCAAACTTGGTATGTTTGGGGATAACATTTCTATTTGCCTGTTTTTAGAATGACAACCAGATTTTGCATTATCGTTCTATAACCCCTTGCAGCAGTAAAATTTAAAGCAATACTGATCAACAGGATGACAGGAACTAGAAACCAAAATTTCCTTTTGTTTTCCTTTTATTGAGCTCAAAGTCTCAATTCCATGTTATAGTTCTAGAGAATTTGCTGGGCAATTGAGTATTGAAAAGAGATTTGGAGTCCAAATTAATCGGAGTGATGAAGTTTGTTTAGTGAGCTTGGTTTCATTTCTTCATTATCATGGTTTAGCACTAAACTATCAATCAAATCAATTAACTACTATTTCTAATGAGTTATTAGACTATCAAAAACATTCCATTTGTGGCTTATAATTTTAATTATTTTAATGATGTGCTGCTCTATAAAAATATGCTGATTTGAAAAAGAGTTGTGTAATCAACCACTTGATCAGCAAGTCAAAGTAATTTCCCCAACATTCTCTTATATTTGGTAATAGATATGTAAAATATTTTAGTATTCTTTATTATACCTCTTTTGCTTTTAATTATAACAAGATTATAAACATATAAGGTTACAAAATAGTATACTTATTAACCAATTGTCACTTCTCAGACAAAAAGAGGTATTAATTTTCCAGATGTCCTTTAGACCTCTCTTTTGGAAAAATAAAAAATAGAGATAAAGCCAGACTCCATTTTTCTGCTCTTTCTTTGTCTATCATTTTCCTGGCCTTTCTTCAAAGAAATCACCATTAGAAGCTGTATTTTTTAATGCTGGACATGGTTTCAAGTCTCTGTAACACACATTTTATCCATAAACAGTATGTAGTATTGTTTTTGATTTTTATTTCTTATCCTCTGCCTTTTTCCACAGTCTTCAGTGCTTTTCAACTTGAATAATATACACTCTGTTTCATATGACCCATAACATGGGACTGAAACTTTGTAGAACGTTTGTTGTAAAGAATGATGCCTCCAAAAGCAACATCCTTTCGGACAGAAACACTGCTTTAGGGGAACCTGGCAACGTGGAAAGCACTAGGGATCTGTCTCCCCACCTAGACAGTTAACTAAACTGGCAGAACCTTGTGTAACTGTGCTGGGACTCTGGATTTCACTGCAGACTTGAAACTTCCAAAAGGAGGTGTGAAGTGTACATTTCAATTAATTCAGCTCAGTTTCAGCTCTTAGACCACTAGCACCCAAACATCCCCCACCACCCGTCCAAGGCAGACAGCTGTGCACATGTTTCTGCAGCCACGTGCTCACAGACTGTGGGTGGCAGGGTGGGTACAGAAGACGTTGTCCTCCAAATATTGGAGACGAGCGCTCTGACAACTTACTGCTGCTTTACATATTAGGCGATACAGACACAGAGGCATGCCCCCTTGCACTAGTACGTCTTCCCGTTGTTACAAGCCCCTCCCACTCTGGTTGAAATGACCTCCAGAGGATTTAAAGAACCACCACTCTCACATTTTTCGTCTTCAAGGAAAGTATCTCAAGATGCTGAAATCCACATCTGAAAATCCTACAGCAAAAATAATAACCAATGGTGAAATGCAAAGCTTTTCCTTTAAGACTAGGGGCAAGGAGAGGATTTCCAAGCTCACCACTTCTATTCTAGGTAGGATAATCAGGCAATAGATAATAATAATAAAAGTCATCCAAATTATCAATAGGAAGGCAGACCTACAATTATCTCTATTTGCAAATGATGTGATCTTTTAAATATTTTTAACATTTTATTTTGAATAATTTCACACATGGTATTTGTGAAAATAGTACAAAGAGGTCCTTGCACCCATCATCCAGATTCCCCCAGTAATCTCATATAACTACAGAACATTATCAAAGTGAGGAAACTGACATTATATGCCTTCTAAATGGAAAAGAAAGACAGACAAGAAAACCAAGCTTCAGTGTTGCTAAGAAGCTGAAATGAAGTAATCAGTGTAGAACAAATAGCTGGTACCTAGCACATGCTTGTGTTCAATTCATTTTAATTATCCTCTTCTTTTCCCCTATGTTCTTCTAGTCTACTTCCATTCATGTTATTGAGTTATAATAAGCACATATAATTATATGTAAATGTACATTGTGGTGATTTGATATACATATACATTGTGAATAGATTTCTACCCATCCAGTTAATCAACACATTTATCATGTGGTATATTTACCTTTGTTTATTTTTGGTGAGAAAACTTAACTGCTACTGTCCTAGCAAATTTCAACTATTTAATACATTATCAACTATCGTCACCATGTTGCATATAAAATTCTCAGAACTTATTTATCTTATAACTGAAAGTGTGTTTCCTTGTACCAGCTGCTCCCTATTTTCCTCACCCCCAAAGGCCCTGGCATCCACCTTTCTACTCTGTTTCTGGAAGTGTGACTTCTTTTTCAGATGTCACATAGAAGTGAGATCATGAAGCATTTTCAGTTTGGCTTATTTCATATAACATAATGCCCTCCAAGTTCATCCATGTTGTCACAAATTAAATATTTCTCTTATTATTAAGGATGAACAATATTGCATTTTACATGGGGGATATATGCACACATTCATACCTCGTGCCCTCTCACCACATTTTCTTCATTCATGCATCTGTCAATGGACACAGAGGTTATTACCTTACCTTGCCTATTGGGAATAAAGCACCAATGAACATGTGCATATAGATATCACTATGAGATCTGATTTCATTTCCTTTGGACATGTAACCAGAAGTGGGATTGATAGATCATATAGTAGTTCTGTTTTTAATTTCTTGAGGGGCCTCCATATTGTTTTATATAGCAGCTGTACCAGTTTACATTCCCACCAACAGTGCACAAGTGTTCTATTTTCTCCACATCTTAACCAGGACTGACTTTTAAAATTTTTTTAATAGCCATCTAATGAATATGCAGTGGCATCTCACAGTTGTTGTTGTTTTTTTTTAAATTTCCCTGATGATTAGTGATGTTGAGCACTTTTCCATATGCCAGTATTTGTATGTTTTCTTTAGAAAAAAATGGTTATGCAGAGGCTTTGCCCATTTTTAGTTATTTTTTGCAATATTATTCATCCTTAAAAAAGAGGAAATTCTGACATACACTACAACATGGATGAAACTTGAAGACATTATGCTAAGTGGAAAAAGCCAGGCACTAAAAGATGGACACTGTGTGACTCTACTTTTATACCTCACATAGAGTAGTCAAAATGACAGGGGCAGAAAGCACAAGGGGGGTTGAAAGGAGCTGGAGAGAAGGAACAAATGAGAAGTTATGTTTGAAGGGTCATAGAGTTTCAATTTTATAAGATAAAAAAAGGTCAGAGATGGATAATGGTGATTTTAGCACAGCGTTATGCATGTATTTAGTACCACTGAACAGTAGACTGTTAAGGTGTTAGATGTTATGTGCATTTTACAGCAAAACATATTGGTCAAAAAACAGCACTCCTTTTATGTCACGGCAGCTTTTCTTGCTTACACATTTTAGTCATTGCTTCTTCTAAGAGAACACAAGTAAGAACTTAGCTTGGATTCTGCTTTGAACGTGTGTATGAAGCAGGGGTTTACATTGTAATAAAATGTTTTCAAACCAGGTAAACGAACGCATTGAGAGGGACAAGGCTCCTATTTTGTTAGAGGCATAGTGCAGTCCTGGAAATAAACCCACAGCTTATTTTCTTCAGTTTCAGATGGTAGCAAAAAGGACCAAACGTATCAGAAAAGAAAACAAAAAATAAGAGGAAACTGTGTCAAAATAGCATCTAACATCTCTAGTTCATTTCTTATTTACTTAGAAACAAAATATATAATATATATGTGTTGATATAATGATAAAATGGGAATATTAATCATTAATGAGCATATTTTATTTAATTTATAGTCAGGTTAAAAATTAATTAGCCCTTGATCACTGGAAGACTTTCATTTAATTAAAATCACTAATGGCCTGAGCAGCTATCCTACAATACACTGTGAGGCTGAATTCACAATTAGTTTGATACTGAAAACAAGTATATAGTATCAATGTACTAACAAGTTTGTTTAAGGATTATCCATCATTAGCTGAATCTTACCAAAAAGTTCACACACAGATAAGTATGTTTATTATATTATGCTACGTGGATAGTGTTAATTTTTGATACTTATTCTGATTTTTTAAATTTTATTTTACCATTATAGTTGATGATTAATATTATTTTATATTAGTTTTCAGATATAGAGCATAGTGGTCAGACAATCATATTAATTTACAGAGTCGCCCCCTGATATATCAAGTACCCACCTGGTATCATAGATAGTTATTACAATATTATTGACTATGTTCCTTATGCTGTACTTTACACCCTGTGGCTATTTTGTAACTTCCAATCTGTACTTCTTAATCCCTTCGCCTTTTCTTCCCCAGCCCCTTAATCACTCCTTCCCTCTGGCAACTAGTTTGCCCTTTTTGTCTATGAGTCTGTTTTTGCTTCCTTGTTTGTTTTGTTCTTTAGATTCCACATATAAGTGAAATTGTATAGTATTTGTCTTTCCCTGTCTGCTTATTTCACTTAGCATAATACCCTCTAGATCCATCCATGCTGTTGCAAATGATAAGATTTCATATTTTTTATGGATGACTAATATACCATTGTGTATATGTACTGCAGATTTGTGTCCACCTGTGTATTGCTGGGTTGCTTCCCTGTCTTGGATATTGTAAATAACACTGCAGTGAATATAGGGGTGCCTACACCTTTTCAAAGTAGTGTTTGGGTTTCTTTTAATTTATACCCAGAAGTGGAATTGCTGGGTCACAGATAGTTTCTTCTTCTCCTTTTTTTTTTTTGTTTTTTGTTTTTTGTTTTAAGGAACATTCTTACTGTTTTCCACAGTGGACCACTTTGCATTTCTGTCAGGTGCACAAGGGTTCCCTTTCTTCACTCTGTGCTACAGGCCATAGTAATCAAAACAGCACAGTATGGGGTAAAAACAGACACAAAGATCGATGCAACAGGTTAGAGAGCCCAGAAATAAGCCCATGCCTATGTGGTTGATTAATATACGAAAAAGGAGTCAAGAACATACAACGGAGTAAAGACAGTCTAGTCAATAAATGGGTTGGGAAAATTAGATGGATGCATACATAAAATGAAACGAGATCACTTTCTTACACCATAAATAGGCATAAACTGAAAATAGATTAAAGACTTATTAAATACAAGATTCGAAACCACAAAACTCCGAGAAGAAAACATTTGTAATAAACTCTCTGTCATTTCTCTTAGCAATATTTTTTCTGCTGTATCTCCTTGGGTAAGAATTGGGTTTGATGGTGAGATTTTTCCCTTTATTTTTGTTGTAATTGTTTTTAATGGTATCTTCAAAACACACCATGCAAATCAGGGGGAAAAAAAAAACAACTAAATAACTATTGGGGAAAGTTTAAAGTGCCTGAAAGGTATCTAATATAAATTCAGATATTTGGTTAGGAATCGCATTGCTCCTTTCTTGTCAAATGAATTTAAAATAATGGTCAAAATATTATCGCTATGTCACTGTAACTAAAAATGCTTCTGAATATATTAGAGCACAATTACATGTAAATTTAGCCCATTTTTTGATGGACAATGTTGGTATAAACTGCCAAATTTAACTTGAGAGTATCAGAGTATATAATATTTTTTTCATATTTGACTGCTAATATTGTATTTTTGACACCAGTAAAATCAGAAAACTTTGAGAATCTCAGATGTTATCTTCCTTTCCTCATTTGCTAACTCTATATGGTTATAGTTTTTGCTGTTGCTTTTTTAAAATATGAAAAATGTAACATCATGTTTAAGTCATTGACATATTGCTAAAAAAACAAAAACAAAAATTACATTTTAGATTAAGTTTACATTCCATAGAGGGTGTTTTCTTGGTATTCTAGAGGGACTGAATTACACCAACAATCTTAATGAAAGACCCTTGAGTGTAAACTTGTCTGGGTGAATACATTTACTTTGGGTTTGTCTCATCCCTCATTTATTCTGAGGCATGAGAAGTAATTAAACATTACATAAAATAACAAATAAATTGAGCCCTGGCTGGTGTAGCTCAGTAGATTGAGTGTGGGCTGTGAACCAAAGGGTCGCCAGTTCAATTCCCAGTCAGGGCACATGCCTGGGCTGCAGGCTGGGTCGCTGGTGAGGGCCACATGAGAAGCAACCACACATTGATGTTTCTCTCCCTCTCCTACTCCCTCCCTTCTCCTCTCTCGAAAAATTAAATAAATAAAATCTTTTAAAAAATAAATAAATTGAAAGTTATGTATCAGTTACATGATTGAATAATTAGACATTGCTAAAGCTTAGTATTTTCTCTAGTGTCTATATGAGTAGTTGTCAGATGAGGCTGGACATCATAATAACTGCAGACAGGGAGAGAGAGGGTAAAAGAGAGGATGGGAGAAAGGGGGATCTCCATAACCCTTATTCCAAACCTGAGAAAAACAGGGACCCTGAGACTCTGCATTTAAAAAAAATGTCTTTATGTGCTTCAGACTAAAGAAAACCAGGGAAATGTATACTGACTCAGGACTTGAGCAATATTATAATTTATGTTTTAGTTTGGCCTTTCAGAATTAATTCTCAGTTGATGCAGATTTTGTTACAATATCTATGCTGGTCAGTTTTGTAATACTGGTTTTCCAGTATTCATCATCATAGTTTTTACATGTTTCTATAATAATGTATAAAACTACTTTGAAAATTCAATCAGTAAAATAGCTGCATTTTAAAGTCACCTCCAGTAAATTCCATGTAGTTATTTGATATATATATATATGTGTGTGTATATATATATATATATATATTTAAATAGTAAATTCATGTTAAGTACTGCAAGGATTTCCATTATATTAAATGTCTTCTGTTTAAAGCCTCAAGAAAATATAATAAATTTCTACTATCCTTCATCATTTTCAAAGAACAGAATTATGAATGTCTAATCTACTGTGCAAGTTATTTGGCATATCATTGTATATTTGGTTTAAGGAGATGACCAGAACACTATTTTTAAATTACATAGTTAAAATATTTGCAATCTTATCTTTGATTTTGCACTGAAATTTATAGACCAAATCAACTGTATCTATTTTATATAAATAGCAATAAGAAACCTCACACATTATATTTCCCAGATAAAAAGTTATTATACTCATACATGTTACTTCCTTTTTTTAATGAACAAAGACACTTAAGAATTTTTTAAAACTCATTTTTAACTTAGTAATAAAACAAATGTGAAAACTCAAATATTGATGAGGATACATTTCTCCAATATTTTGACAAAAACTAGGAACTCATAAACCTGCAGGAAGAGAGCATCATAGGTATAGCTGGGACAATAAACTACGTCATCTTCTCGATAACATTCACAGTACTGAAGTAAGGAGCGGCAATTTAAACAGGATCACAATGGAGGGACATGGGTTTAACATGGAAGAGCAAACTAGTTTCAAAACCAATCTGCAGAGTCTATTTCAAGCCTTCGGGGAAAATATAATTAGACTAAGTAAGAGAAACACAACGGAACATGAAAAAATGACTTCTGCTCATAAATGTAATATGTTCCAAAATTCGTTATATAAAAATATAATATAAAAAGTGTATTATCTGCAAGGGGATTTATTATGTGTTATTATACCTTGTATGGGTAGAAGATTTTACAATTTGCAAAAATGTTTTCATAGGAATTATCTGTGGATCCTCTCAACAGCCCAATGCATTAAGCTCAGCAGTTGAAATATATTTACACAGGTTCTGACAAAAACTAATGATCAGAGTTTCAATGGCTTTGTAAGGTTATATACCTGTAAACCTCAGGTGAGCAAAAGAATCAAGGTCTTTGGTTATGTGCTATTTTTCCTATAGTTATCTGAAAAAAAATCAAATACTAAAACTGGTAATTTTCATTTACAAAATTCTCTCAAGTAAATTGCATCTACAAATATAAAAATAAAATCACACAGAAATTTAAAGGACATATGATTTATTTCTTACTTGTAATAAATGGAATTGGGTTGTTTTGTTGTTTCATATAGAAGGTAAACCTTGGCTTCTAAAACAACAGCCCTGATTAAGAGCAAAAACCACAAAAATGGAATTGCTTTTTGACCCAGCAATCCCACTTCTGGGAATATACCCTAAAATCCCGAAACGTCACTTTGAAAGAATGTATACACCCCCACATTCATAGCAGTGTTGTTTACAGTAGCCAAGATCTGGAAACAGCCCAAGTGCCCGTCAGTAGCTGAGTGGGTAAAAAAGCTGTGGTGCATTCACACTATGCAGCCACAAAAAAGAAGGGATATCTTACCTTTTGGGACAGGTTGGATGAACCTGGAGAATTTTATGCTAAGTGAAATCAGCCAATCAGAGGAAGACAAATACCATTTGACCTCACATGTGGAATCTAATGAACAAAATAAACTGACAAACAAAATAGAAAGAGGGTCATAAACGCATGGAACAGACTGACAGTTGTCAGAGGGGATGGGGGCCGTGGGGGACTGGGCGGGAGAAGGTGAAGGGAGCAGCCAAAGAACAGATATGCAGAACCCACAGAACAGACAACAGTGCGGTGATGGCCAGAGGGAAGGTTGGGCAGGGGCTGGGTGGAAGCAGGCTACAGTTGGGGGAATGAGGACATCTTTAATAGTGTCAACAATAAAAATTATATATATATATATAAATTATATATATATATATATACACACACACACACACATATATATATGGCAGTGATGAGCCATTTTATTTGCCAGTGTTTCTTGATAAAATAAACTCATCTTTTGCACTTCAGTTTGTCCGTATATGAACTGGGAAAAATGCCATCAGGCATCTGTGTTACTTTCTAAACTCAGTAGGTAACTTCCAACCATGTGTTTTCAATTTACAAAGTCTAGAGATTGTCACTGCCACCCTTTGTGCAGTGTGGCTTCTGAGACTGTAAACAAAGGTTTAAAATAATGATGATAAGTAGTGATTGTTTTTACAATAGTACATTAAAGCCATGCTTAAGCTATAAATATGTTATTTTAAGTTATGTTTATGGATAATCGAACATACATTCTAATACAATATAAGAAGGATCCTGAACAAACCACATGCATGCTTAAAAACTGCTTTTAGTTTGTTGTAGCTATGTCTTTACTATGTATGTATGTTGGACTCTGAACTTTATGCTAAGTGCCACACTTACCACACTTGGTGAAGAGCACCAAGTCTAGTTTTAGGGACAGACAAGTGAATGAATATGCAACATGTATTCATGCTGCATGCTGACCCGGGGACAGCTTTGTGCTAGTTGAAGGATATATAAGGGATATATAAGGGAAAGTATGTGGTGTATTTGTAAATAAAGATATTTAGGGGTCGGAATGTCTAGTTCTTATGGAGACAGGGAGTTTTAGAATCTTGTTTAGTATGTAGCCCCCACACAGTGTCTGGTATGCAGAATTAACCAATGCCATTGCATATTTGGAAGACATCTCAAAACAATGGCCAAAGTGACTTTTCAACTGAGTTAGGACATCAGACCGGTTATTAAAATTCACTAGCCAAATGTGGTACTTATCATTGGCCTTGTGGCTCAAGCAAAATGTTTCTCCTTTGTGGCTCACGTCAGAATTTTGGATCCTTGGAATTTCTATTATTATATGTAATAATAAAAAATAAATGGATATGCAGAGAATGGCTGCTAACCCCACAAAAGCCTGCTTGCAGTCTGCCAGCACCATAGCTAATTCCTGACGTGCGGAGCTTATAAACTATGTTATTGCTGAAGAGACAATAAAGTATTTGCAGAATCATTTAATAAGGTGAAAATATTATGAAGAAAAGTAAAGTACTATGGGTCCTATGTTTATTTTTTTATAAGTGAATAATATTTTTCTGGTATAACTGAATAAACATTTTATGAAGCAATTGATCCAAAATGTTTATATGCTGATCAATGATACCTTGGTGAAAAATCATAAATAAAAAGTTCTTATTTGATATAGTATTAGACCAAATTCCATGGGCTTTGTACTACAAAATTATCAATTTAGAATAATATTAAATAAACAATGTTTTAAAACAATAAACTGAGAACATTGATCAGTTGTGCTTAATCTTTTGCAAAATAACATTTGGCTTAGCTATAATTTTTTTGTTTGAAGCATTTGCCCTGAGCATTCTGATTTCAATGTATTTGAAAGGATTTGGAATGTGTCAATGTGCACTATATCTATTTGTCATAAATATGTTTAAGTTAATAGGAAAACCGTTCTCTCTGTCTCCCTTTTTTTGACAATTGTCCCTATGTCATTAAAGGTCCATTTGGTTTAATCTAAAAACAAACCAAGGTTCTTTTCATTAGTTTACAAGCCAGGAAGAGGCATTTTCTCGTATGTTGGAAATTGCATATAATAAAATGTCTTCACAACCAACCTGGTTGTATGTCTCATTACTGCTTCGTAAGGCGTCTCCCAGGATGCTGCTGCACTTGCGTTTGATAGTATTTAAGAGAACCGATTCTTAGTCCCGTGTGCTTGGGCTGGATCTACTTTTTTTCAGCTATATCACATTAGGCAATTTATTTAGCGCCCAGGCCTCAGTTTTCTCACCTGTGTAATAGGGAAAATGACAGTGTCTCCATCATTGTTTTTGTGAGGATTAAATTAATGAACACACCTAATGGGTTTAGAGCAGTGATTGGCGTGTAATGAGTACGGTGACGTAACTTTATTCACTTGAATGTTCCCTCTCTCCCTCTCTCTCTCTCTCTCTCTCTCTGGTTAGTGTAGCTAAAGGTTTGTCTGTTTATCTTTAAAAAACAAAAAAACAATTCTTAGTTTCATTGATTTTTTAATTTTTTTTATTCTCAATTTTATTTATTTCTGCTCTGGTTTTTGTTCTTTCCTCCCTTCTGCTAACTTTGGCTTTAGTTTACTCTGTTTTTTCCAATTCCTTGAGGTACTTAGTTCAGTTTTTTTGGGGAGGTGAGTAATGTAAGCATGTATCACTTTGATGTCCCTCTTGGGACTGATTTTGCTGCTTCCCATAAGTTTTTCTACATTTTGTTTATATTTTCATTTGTCTCATTTGTTAAAAAAAATTATATATATATTTGTTTTTTTTCCTTTTGATTTCTTCTCTGCCTCACTGGTTGTTTGTCCAGGGGCTTATTTTTAATCTCCATTATTTATAAATTTTCCAATTTTATTTTTGTAGTAGATTTTTACTTTCAGAACTTTATGAGCAGAAAAGATGTTTGATTGACTTAAATTTTCTTAAAGTAATTTAATTTTTTTAAATGTTAGAGTAGAAGGGTTGAGCAAAAGGGAAAAAGGACTCATGGACACAGACAACCGTGTGGTGACTGCTGGGAGGAGAAGGCATAAGGGGACTGAATGGTAATGGAAAAATGCAATAACATTTTTATTCAAAAATATATTTTTTCTTAAACTTAACAATACTTTTTTTGTGGTCTAATATATGATCTATTCTGGGGAATGTTCCATGTTCACTTGAAAAGAATGTGTATTCTGACATTGTTTGATGAAATGTTCTGTAAAAAACTGTTAAGTCTAAATGGTCTAATGTATAGTTAAAATCTAATGTTTCCGCATTGATCTTTTGTCTGGATGATCTATCCATTATTAACAGTGGGGCAGTGAAGTCCCTTACTAATATTTTATTGTCAGGTATTCTTCCCTGCAATTCTGTTACTACTTACTTCTCTTATGTATTTAGGTGCTCTGAAGTTGGGTGTTACTTGTTTTATCAAAATGTATGATATTATCTATATTTTCCTGAAATCATATTCTATTTTTTCTCTTATTGAATTTATTAGAGTGACATCAGTCAGCAACTTCCACAGGTTTCAGGTGCACAATTCTCCAACACATCATCTGTACACTGTACTGTGTGTTCACCACCCAAGTCAAGTCTCCACCTGTCACCATTTATCCCCCCGTGCCCTCTCCACCATCCCCACCCTCCTCCCCCCAGCAGCCCCACAGGGCTGTCCATGTCCATGAGGCTTTTTTAAACAACTTACTATGGGTGCACTTCAATGCTACTTAAGGCAAGGTATTGAGGAGTTACATAGGTACATATTTCTTAAATGCACTATTAGCAAATGCTTTTTCACATTTAATGAGAAACAGAATCATATCAAATTCATATTTATCAAATACTGTATATTTGCCAGAACTCTGTGTATGTATAAAATAACCTAGAAATAAAATTTTGTGTGTTGAATTAATGACAAATGTGAATTAATTTTCTATTTTGAAGTACTCATTTTCTTTGTTTTACTAGGACAAAGTTAACTTTTGGAAAAAGTTATTTTTGCCAATTATTCCATAAAGCATGCCTCTTTACAGTTTTTATATTTTTAGAAACATTATTATATATTTAAAATAATATACTAAATATTACCTGTCTAGCTTTTGCTTATATAGAATTAAGCACAGAGAGTAGAACCTAAATTCCTATTAAATAAGTTTAATTTAAATAGACTAACACAGTATCTTTTTATATCAAAAAAGATCATTGAATTTTAAAAGTAACATTTTATATTTTAAACCTAATTCATTTTGCTAGAAACACATGCTTGCCTATACTGAGTTTATATTTCTATCATACATTCCATATTTTTTCAGAATTTGATAGTTAATATGAAGAATTTAATAGCATAAACTGGTATATTTCTGTAACTATGTAGTTATTAGACAAATATCAACTGCTACCTCTATTCGTGTTATTTTAATTGTGATTTTGGGAGCTTGATATGAGTTATAACAACTTCCAAGTTAAAACTGGGCAATCTTTAAGATAGTTACAACCAGTGTAGCTCTTTTGGAGTGCATTAACTCATGCTCCTGCGAACTAGACTTTGCTACAGCATATATTTTAGTTAATATAAAAAATGTTGATACGCTCACAAAAGGTTTTTTTCTGTCCTTTACAACATATTCTGTACAAGAATATTTGATTTGCATTTTTAAGGGATGTTTGGTTTTATACTATCATCCTTCGGTTAAGACAGGAAATTTGAGTATAGTATTAGAGAATGTTATTACCATGAGGAAAAATATTTACTCTCTGCCTTCCATAAATGTAGCCTTAAGTCATAAGACACATCAAGTAAACTTCAATAATAATTCTCCTAGGAAGAAAATAAACTTTTCTGCTTCATTATGAGGCCCTTATATAGGTCTACTGAGTTGGCCAAAAACTTTGTTTAGTTTTTCCATATGATGGCTCTAGTACTGTTTAGTTGTCTGTCCTTAACTTCATTTGAAACAATTCTGTTTGATTATATTGTGACATCTGTCATATCAGCATGCCTTTAAAAAAAATCAAAATGTTAAATTTGTGTGCAGCCATTTTAATATTTAAGATGGAAGAAAAGATGCAATATTTTGACATATTGTGCTTTATTAATTTTAAGAAAAGTAAAAATGCAACTGAAATGCAAAAAAAAAAAATTTGTGCAGAGTATGGATAAGGTGCTGAGATTGATGGAACATGTCAAAAGTGGTTTGCAGAAGCTTTTTAGTTTGATGTAGTCCAATTTATTCTTTCCTTCATATCCCTTGCCCTAGGGCATGTAACAGTGAAAATTTTGCTGCATGGGGTATCTGAAATTGTCCTGCCTAAGTTTTCCTCTAGGATTTTGTTGGTGTCATACCTTATATTTAAGTCTTTTATCCATCTTGAGTTTATTTTTGTTTATGGTATAAGTTTATGGTCTAGCTTCATGTCCAGATCTCACAACACCATTTATTGAGGAGGCTATTTTTACTTCATTTTATGTTCCTGCCCACTTTGTCAAATATTAACTGACCATACAGACATGGGTTTATTTCTAGGCTCTCTATTTTGTTCCATTGGTCTGTGTGTCTGTCTATTCTTATGCCAGTACCAGACTGTTTTGATTATAGTGGACTTGTTGTATAGTTTGATATCAGTGATCTCCCCTACTTTGTTCTTCTTTCTCAAAACTGCTGAAGCTTTGGGGGTCATTTTTGGTTCCATATATATTTTTGAAATATTTTTCAAAGTTTCTTGGTACTATTGATATTTTGGACAAATAATTATTTGTTGTGAGGCTGTCTTATGCACTGGGAGATGTTTAGTAGCACCCCTGGCCTCTACGCACTTGAAGCCAATAGCAGGAGATATCCAATACACTCATAATATCCAACTCAATAAAGTTACTGGTGAAAATGAAAAATATGTCTTTTTTGTATGGAAAAAAACCTTACAGACTTTTTGGCCAACCCAATAAAACTTAGAGGTTTTTTTTTTTTTTTTCATTATGATGCTCATGAAGTAACTTACGCTACTTCATCACGTTGAAGGTCATATTCCATGAGTAGTAAACTTAGGAAGTTCAAATAGGTACATACCTTTCCTGTTTTCTGTAAGATATGCCTTAAACATAGTAACTTAAAACTTAAAAATACAACTGTAATGTGCATATTTGTTTAGTAACTTGGTTGTTTGTGGAAAAAAACAGTTCTAAAACAATATTATTATTCAACATCCATATTATTTTAGGGTACAACAAATCCATCTCTGGCATTTGAGTGATAACCAAGGCAAGTGTATTAGAAACATGATTTAGGAGAAATTAGCATTATAGCCAACAGATTTCTGATTTAAGTAAATTTTTTTTGAAGATGCATATTTCTTATCTTAACAAAGTGTAGGCCACAGTTACAATAACCTCTCAATCTATTTTTTTATATCATGGCCTTCAAAAATGCTATTTATTTGAAAAAATAACTAGTCACAATAAATAATCTTAAACAAAACATTGAATTTTACTTATTTTAATTATATTACTTTGGTTTCAGGTATACATATATCTGAAATATGTTCTTACCTAAGTATCATTGTTAATAATTACTATGCTACTATAATTGACATAAGCATATTTTGAAGAATGTCTTGTCCTTTTAATTCAATCTTCACTTCATTTATAACAATACACCCACTTAAGAAAGGATATGTTTTCACTAATGAATGAGACCACTTCATTTTTATTCAATGTTGCAAGGGTTGTTAGCAGTGATAAGAAATCTATAATTAAAAAATTAAAAGGCTTAAGAATCCTGCAAGTTTGCATATATATAGTAAGCAAATGTGGTTTCAACATGTTACATTCAGAACACAAATATCATGCCTTTATCATTTAAAGAAAGCTAAGAAAAGAATATCTACCCAGAATTGCTGAAACAAATTAAGAAGATAAATAGAGTTGAGTTCCACATTCTCAAAGAATACAGGAGTCAATATAGGTGACTCTCTGTTTCTTTATGTGACATAAGATGTAATGCATGAAAGCTGTGTTATAAAAAGGTAATTAGATGTGACAAATACCATTTTATGAGAGCAGTCTTTGTTCAGGGGTTTGTAACCTCAGTGCCTAGAACTTTATTTGGCACAGTGCTTAGAACAAAGATATTGTTAATTTAACAGAGATATTTTTAAAATACATTAATGATGGGTGAATATATTAATAATTTATTAAAGAGGGTATATATTGATTCTTACATATAAATTCATAATTTTGTTACAGTAAGTTAAAACAAGAAATCTGCATAAATTATAGAATAGAATTTTTATATGAATTATTCCTAATGTACAATTTAAAAAGTATATTTACACAATGAAAGAAAGCAGAAAGAAAGAATGGGCTCCTACCCTTCACCACAGCATGGATGGAACTGGAGAGCATTATGCTAAGTGAAATAAGCCAGGTGGTGAAAGACAAATACCATATCATTTCATGTATAAATGGAACCTAATCAATGAAACAAACAAGCAAGCAAAATACAACCAGAGACTTTGAAATAAAGAACAATCTGACAGTAACCAGAGAGGAGGGGGGAGAGGGTTAATAGGGGATAATAGGGGGGGGCATCAAGAAACAGGTATAAAGGACACATGGACAAGCCAAACGGGGTGGGTTCAAGGGTGGGAGGCAGGGATAGGTGGGGCAGGGGGCATGGTGAGGTGAAAATGGAGACAATTGTATTTGAGCAACAATAAAAATAAAGTATACTAAAGAAAAAGATTTATGCTCTGTCCAAAGTTTGTAATTAATTCATGATCTTTCTTTTTTAGTTTTTAAGATTGTATGTGGGCCAGGTATTCATGGTACGAATTGATAAAGAATATAGTGATAAGTTATAATTTAATTCATGTGCCAAAGAAATGTTTTTGTTGCTTTTCATGTCTAGTGGGTTCTGTGATAAATACAGGGGATCCAGGCATTAATAAGACAAGGTGTTTTTTACCCTCATGAAGACATTTCAGTCCAGTGGCTGTCATTCACTTATGGGTAGCATCTTAGGTTTACACAAGGAAACGACAGTCAAGTATAGCCCCTACTTTATTGTTTGAGAACACGGAACTCAACTACCCTCTTTATCTTTCTGATTTGTCTCAGTAATTCTGGGCAGAGGATAATCTTTTCTTAGCTTCCTTCCTAAGAGGATTGAAGACTACCTGTATTACTAAATGAATGGGGACTCATAAAACAAAACAACAAAATGATAAATAAAGTGGAAATTTATATTGAGAGCAAAGGATTATTTCTTAAAAAACATCTCATCCATTCCTACATGTAAAAGTACCTACTAATAAATTTAGAGCATGTAAAAACCCTTTGGCCTCTAAATTTAGCATTAAGCGGAATGCTTCAACGTGCAAGCCTGGTTTAATGTTGGCAAAGATCCAGTCCCTTTCTTCCACAGCCAGCAGTGGCGATTGCTATATGATCTTAGAAGCAGGTACTTATACATTGCTGTCACTAGTATAAAGGACATTCTGTTTCAAGTCAGGCGATAAAAATGAAAGCCTAAATGTCGATTCCAATACCACCAGATTCCTTCAAAAAAGCACCTGTTTGTTATCTCAGCAGGGGATGGGTCCACACAGTTCTGTACGTTCACTGCATTCATTTTCTTCAGTCATAGGGACCCCATCTCTGAAACTGCAGTAGCTGAAATAAGGTAGGCCTTCCTGAAAGCCAATCATTGGGTTATTTTATTTAATTATTTTAGAAATGCATGCCTAGCCTGACTTTCTGAGCATGAGTGAAGAATATAAATACTTAGAGCAAGTAAAATACAACATATGCTTTTTATGTTGGAAACACTGATGTGGATGGAGTGTTTCCAAGCATCTTTCCAGAACTTATCTCATCTACCTATTGACAAAGTCATGCTTTTAAAACACTCTCTCTACCTGGCTTACATTTACACGCTGACTCCACAATTTTAAAAGTTTCATCTGAAAGAATAGATGTTTTCAGAATTCAGTGTTTGAGAATTTAGAACTCAGTTTGTGTGGCTGCCAAACTTGAACATAAAGATATTTAATAAATGAAGAATGTTTTGTGCTTGAGTTTACATGCAAATGACCTTGAACTGATCCCGGGGGGGGTTGTATATTTCTCACTGCTAATAAGTCAGAAAAAAGGTTTTTCATGTTTGTAAAATTATTATTCCCTCACATTTTAAAATATAGTTGGCTATGTAAAATAAAATCATAATTTTGTTAGGTTACAGGGAATATTAAAACAGAAAAGAAGCAGACTGTTTTCTATGTTGGTTGTTTTTCACAGAACTGTAGACGATGGTGTGGCATTTGAAGATCTTTAGAAATAAAAGTGATAGTACATGTGTCCATTGTCAGGGCTGCTATTCTAGCTGCCTCTTTGCAGGGACCTGTCTTTCCCTAAACTCTGACTTCAGATCCAGACTTAAATGGTTTACGCTTATATCACCTGGTTTGGCTCCATCTGGCCAAAGTAGATTAGATTAATACCTGACTCAAAGCGGTCAATCTATAACTAATTGATAACACATGAAAGAGCCAGACATGAACTTACCTTTTTCCCAAGGAATATAGGAATTGAGAAATTCAGACAATCTGATCATAGGAAATGCTGTATGTATTTTAAAGTACGCCACTGTCAGAGGGAGTCCTGAATGGCCATGAACAAGCTACGCTATGAGTAAGGGTGTACCGAAGCTATGAGGCAGCAAGAATTGTATGGGAGAAGAGAGATATAAAGTAGAAGAAAAGGGTCTTTAATTGGTAATATAAAAAGACCTTGAGCATATAAATCTACACACTCCTAATACAGAAATTTCTCACAAGGAAATAAAATGTCCTTGCATCAAAATAATGTTAAAGTTTGAGGCCTGCATGGCCATGCAACTGATCATGCTTCTAACACAGGGAAAAAAAGTATAAAACAGAAGCAGGAGAAAGACATTTATATATAGTAAATGCCACATACATGCCATTTTTGTGGAACATTTGAATTCATTAATCCTTTGGTGAAATATTTTCATTCTTTTATTTAGCTCCTATGTTGCACACTCCTATGTGACAGCCTTTTATTGAGCATCTACTATGTTTTCAATATTTGGAAATGTAACTTCCTGTTATTATGGAGTAAATTTTTAGGAGTGGATGATGCATAATAGACAATACATGTATTAAACACATAAAGCATATAGTACACTTCTTAGTTTCAGTTCTTCAGGCCACAGCCTCTGATATGGAAAATCATCTGTAGAAAGTGTATTTGGGTGTCCCCTTGGGCTCCACACCCACAGAGGAAGGAAGAAAGTAGGATTGGGCAAAAAGAGGAGTTGAATGGCACCAGGGGTCTCACAGGAGCTTTGGGACTTGAATGTCTCTTAGATAATTTTTCTACCTTGAAGCAATTGCCCAGACTTTTATTTCCTCACTTGACCCATGACCTGACATAGATAGAATGTGGGTGCCTTCTGGGAGGAAAAATGATCTGGAGCAAGAATATTCTCTTCAGCTCAGGACTATTTCTGTAGAATCCATCAGGGGCTATTGACAGCTGAAGAACTGGGGGATTGAGTGCTGCAGGAGGATCTGGATACCACAGCCTGAAATCCAGTACAGTATATTGCAACCTGATAAGTGCTATAAAGATAGATTGGGGTAAGGGAAGTCCAGATGACTAAGAGGTTTTTGAAATTTAAATACAGAGAACAGAGAAAGTGATGTTTGAGCAAAGAGTGGAATTAGGTGAGAGTGTTAGATGGATTGCTAGATGGAGAAAGTTTTATGCAGAAGGGACAGATAGGGCAGATACGCACCTGGCATGTTCCAGCAACACCAAGCTAGTTTGTCTAGAGAAGATGGTGGGAGGTGTTAGGAGATAACGTTAAAGGGGAAATTGGGGGAAATTCTTTGGGAATCTGTAGATAAAGGATATTGGTTGTAATAGAAATTTAAATTGAAATAGAAACACTGTAGGCTTTTGAGCAGAAGAGTGAAACAGTTTAACCTACTGTAATAACATCATTTTTCCTGTAGTGCTGAGAATGAAATGGATGGGGAGGAGATAAAAGTGACAGTGACGAGTACAAACTAAAGACCTGTTAGAACAGTAAGAATTGGTCATAGCTCATGGTGAGATTGGGTAAGAGTTGATGGTGTCTTACACTAGATCTATGCCTTTGAGTTTAGAAGGACATGGCGAGATTAAGTACACATTTTACAGTACAGGTAATAATATTTATTTTATTATTTGTGAGGAAAAGGGAAAAGAAAGGCATCAAGGTTGACTCCAAGATTCTCAATATGATTAACTGGTAAGATTCAATTAGCATTAACTGAAATAGACAAGCCTGGGAGAGTCAGGGTTATTTTCAGGAGATTGGGATGAAGATGGAGCTGAATATCCTGTAGAGCAGGGGTGTCAAACTCATTTTCACCCAGGGGCCACATCAGCCTCACTGTTGCCTTCAAAGGGCCGGATATAATTTTAGGACTGTATAAATGTAACTACTCCTTAACTAGGATCTAGGAGCTCAGTGCTGCCACCAGGTAGAATTAAGGTGCCAGGCTGGATAAAACAAGGTGGAGGGCTGGATTTGGCCCTTGGGCCTTGTGTTTGCCACCTGTGCTGTACATGATATTTCAACCATCAGACTCAGTGAATTCACCAAGCAATTACGGAATAATGTATGAGAGAGAGAGGGGGGGGGAGAGAGACCCGAAAAAGAGATAGTGATCAATGAGAGGTACATAATTTTCCTATATTTAAAATATCTCAAAAACTTGAAAATAACAGTTTAAAAATAACCAAGTGGTCTTAAATCCTCTTCTGGTTGACCATATCACCTTATTTTTCACAAGATTTTATTCTTGGAGACAATGAGAACCTGTAATGTAGACATTTATAAGTCCTATATATAATGCACTCATCTTAAAAATAAAAATCATGTACTACTGGTAAACCTATCCATAAATTATATGTATTTGTCCCCACACCATACCCAAAACAATATCTTTGCTAGTATGTCCCCTTCAAAATTATTCTCTTCTCCATGGTAGTCTCTAAAAATTTTAAACCCTGAAGCTTCTCATGGATGATGAGAAACTTCCTTATGTATCTGAGTGTGTGTGTATGTAGAAACATTACACATATCCAAGTAACATATTCAATGAGGTATATTGTTGATTTCCTGTGAAAATCATCAGGCAAAGATATTATGAGCTTTAAATATGATCACATCAATAGCTTTTCCTAGGTTTTGGATAGTAATAAACCCCTTCCCTAATCGCCTAAAGCATGAATTTTGTGAGGGCTGTAGAATTAAAGAATCTACACACTTAGTACAGGGGTATAGATACCCGTGTTACTATCATTGTTATTAATATATATTATATTTAGCATAAATAAAACTAATGATATTTGGAGCACCAAACAAATAGTACTGGCGGCACCCAAATTTCATTCTCTGGATTTTATTATGTTGTATCTTTGGGAACCTAATTTTATTCCAGCATCGATACCTACAGTGTAGGGGTCACATTAAAACTGAATTGTAGTAATAACAGCATTTTGCCCCTGATGGACACTGCAGGGCTCTGGTCTCACAGCAGTTCTGAGACACCACTTCTCTATCACTCTGGTTAAGAAATGACGAAGTTAGACAAGTTCTCTTTAAGGTTTCAGTCTGTGTAGGCTGCAGTCACTGTTCCATACGCAAGCCTGTTTAGCTGTGTCCAACTGTGCATCTCCCAGAAACTCAGGCATGGACTTGTGGACAAAAGTCCTTCATAATTTAATTCATTTTAACCTGGGAACTTGTATTGATGTGTTCAATCAACAGAAATGCTCCCCTTGTTAATGGCCCACCTAACGGAAAACCAGGAGTCAGAGCTGATTGAAGCCATGGCTCACCAATGAGCCTGAACACTATCTGGAATCTCTCTGTGGTCCACTTACCACATTTTGCTGTATATAATGGGCACACACACATTTGATCTCAAATTTCAGGAAAAAAATCTTTCATTTTAATGTTTAATTCAATTATTTATGTTTCGAAACAAAACTGATTATTGTATTCCAGGGTATTATTTTGCATACAGATATTATTGCTTTCTAGAGTTATACACTTTTAATGCATAAGCATAAGTAAAAGAATTAAAGACATTTATATAGCTATGGAATTAGTGCTACCGGTGCATAATGGCCAACCTTATTTTTCCCTCAGATATTTGGGGGGGAAAGTAAACATTTTACTTGGTAAAATATTGTACTTGTGTTTCCCCTGCATTGGGGTGGTGTTTCTCACCGTATACACTCTCTGTCAGAGACATCAAGCACGTCCCCACTTTCTACCCCTGTGATAAAAGAATTATTTCCAAAGCTGTTGATTACTCCTAGACCTGTTTTTCCAATCCAAGTTATTTTTAAATTCATACACATGTTCAGGTATTCTTTGACGTGTCTGCATCTGCATGTCTGTAATGATGCTTCACGGGATCATTCTCCTCTCCCCAAACCTGGGTTGCATACACCCTATTTTAGTGACTTGCACAACTACACATCCAGTTGTTTGAGTCATAAACTTGCAGTTTATGGTCCTATAAATTATTTTTTACTAGTAAAACACTAAAATATTTTATTTATTTATTTTTAATTGTTTTTCAAGTACAGTTGTTTCCATTTCCCCCCACCACTTTCCCTCATCCCATCCACCTCCACCTCCCACCTTCAATCCAACCCCTCTTTGGCTTTGTTCATGGGTCCTTTATACATGTACCTTGATGACCCTTCCCCTTCTTTCCCCCATTATCCCCCTCTACCCTCCCCTCTGATTACTGTTAGTTTTTTCTTTATTTCCATGTCTCTGGTTATATTTTGCTTGCTTGTTTGTTTTGTTGATTAGGTTCCACTTATAGGCGAGACCACATGGTATTTGTCTTTCACCACCTGGCTTATTTCACTTAGCATAATGTTCTCCAGTTCCATCCATGCTGTCACAAAGGGTAGGAGCTCCTTCTTTCTCTCTGCAGCATAGTATTCCATTGTGTAAGTGTACCACAGTTTTTTGATCCACTCATTCACTGATGGGCACTTAGGTTGCTTCCAACACTTGGCTACTGTAAGTTGTGCTGCTATGAATGAACATTGGGGTGCTTAGGTTCTTTTGAATTGTTTTAGGTTCCTTAGGAAAACATTAAAATATTTTAAAGAAATAAAATGAACCTTTAAAAACACTTGATAATTACATTCCTAATTTTCCTTAGAAATATATTTAGCACAGTAAAATCATAACTCAAGATATTTTCAATTATCTAGGAAAATCTTGGAAAAATTACAATGGTAGAAGTACTGTAGATGAAATATCATACAACTGACCTTGCTGTTATCAGAATTACACTGAAGAATGTCCACGTACCAGTAAACTCTTTAACCATATTGTAGAAAAATAGTAAGAAGGCATGAATAGTTCAAATTTGAATTTTTCAGCAGCTCACCACATAACCTTCATTATTGAAACACTGAGTTATGCCTTAAGTCCTATATAGAAAAGCAACTTTATTCCCTAATACATAAAAAAAGGATTTTTACCTTCCTGTAAGGAATTATGTCACATTTGCCACAATTAATAGAAGATATGTAATACATTTCGATCACATCTTTCTTTTCTAGATAATAGGTATGCATGGTAAAGGGAAAGTTCATTTTATCACAAAACTCTGTTCCTTTTCTGACTCAAGCTCTTTTAAAATTATATAGACTGCTATAAATTGCAAGAGAGTGAGCTCTAGAGAGCAAAAGCCTTGTCCCTGACACTGCTACCAAAAAAAAGTGAAACACAGGCATGGTTCCAAAGAGCTAAATGCCAGACTGTGTCCTGACTTTCACAGGTTAAAAATAAGACTGCCTTGGTGGGAGTCCATCATTATTTTGTGTTAATTTGCTTACTAAGAGACTGTCATTATTCTGCTTACTTACATTTCAGCCATACTTGAACTGACTATGGCTAAGCATCGCCCTTCTTACTGACCTTAGGAGGAAAATACAATAATCTGAAGCAGTTGGAAGTATTTTATCATGAGCGCACAAAAAATATTTATTCTCTGTCAAAATGAGCAACATTTGAATTTATTTATCTCATAAAAGTTTATAAATATATTTAATGATTCATTTAAAGCACTAAATGTACCCATTTACTTTTCTTTTTTTAATTTTTATTGTTATTCAATTACAGTTGTATGCCTTTTCTCCCCTTCCCTCCCCCCCACCCCAGCTGATCCCACCTCCCTCCCCCACCCCCACCATCCCCCCCGATTTTGTCCATGTGTCCTTTATAATAGTTCCTGCAATCCCCTCTTCCCACTGTCCCCACCCCACTCCCCCCTGGCCACTGCTAGACTGTTCCCAACCTCAATGTCTCTGGTTGTATTTTGTTTGCTTTTTTCTTTTGTTGATTATGTTCCAGTTAAAGGTGAGATCATATGGTATTTGTCCCTCACCGCCTGGCTTATTTCACTTAGCATAATGCTGTCCAGTTTCATCCATGCTGTTGCCCATTTACTTTTCAAGAATGCAATATGATCTGAAACATGTGTAAACCAATGAGTTATCCTCTCTTAACACGGCAATTAGAGTTGTCTGTTCAGAAATACAGGGCCTGCACGGTTGGTAGAACTGCTACTAATATGCTGCCTCTCGGTTATAGTGCATGCATGTGTTCTTCAAGTTATGGTGGACACAAGTGTCACAGCCATTTAGCGTTAGTATAAAGAGATGAAAAGAGCTGTGTAACAGAGTGACCACTTAGCACTAAAGAAACAAAGCAATACATGTTAAAGACAAAATGCATTCGAAACCCTTAGAAGGAAAAGATTCCCCACGCAGCAAGTTTCCCAGAGGTAACACTGATATCTGTCGTGGGGGTACAAGTTTGGTTACCTTTACATCTGTGAAGAAATTTTATGCCACTATTTTTACTTAATCAATTTTACTCATCATTTATTTACTTCCTGTTTTGATATGGAAGGAGTCGGCTTATACTCTGAACTGACTTTTCCTCAATTTCACAGTTTCAATCGTTGTCACCGTTTTTGTCTTTTCTTAGTTTTGTTTTTTAATGAACATAATGCAATTTGTTTATCTCATTCCTAATGTTTTGACAATATCTCTTCTCTTGATGTCCTATAATTTGAACATGTCAGTACTGACTTTCTATCCAATTCTCTTCTGCAAACTATAGGTTTCCTATTATGATGTCAAGATTGAAATCATTTCTATTTTTCCTGAGTTAAGTTTCATGCATGGTTTGTAGGGGTACAGATAAAATCCATTGAGCTCTATTAGTATGGCTGTAAAAATATCACATGAGTCCCAGACCAACGTGGCTCAGCTGGTTGTGCATTGTCCCACAAACTGAAAGATTGCAGGTTTGATTCCCTCAGGGCACATGCCTGGGTTGCAAGCTGGAACGGTGTGTGTGAGAGGCAACCAATTAATGTTGCCTCTCACATGGATATTTCTCTCCCTCTCTTTCTCCCTCCCTTACTCTCTTTAAAAAAAAAAAAAGAAAAAGAAAAAGTTATCACATGGAGCCAAAAAGTAGGCATGCTGCTCAAAGGAGACTGTTCTTAGGCCAACATTGAATGTGTTGTTATTTTTTATAGCAGTCATCACTTACTCTAAACTTTGCTATATTTTAGCATTTCTTGAGTTTTTGTATTTGAATCATTTATTTTTTGCAAGACTCTTTCATAGTTCTTAGAGGTTCTTATTGCTTTATTGTCTTGTTGAGACTCCAGGGCAACTTTAAAGCTCTTTAATGCCCTGGTTTCCAGCAGGCATTTTAGGAACTCTCTGCTCCATGGTATTTTGTGACTGCCTTGTAGCTATCTTTATCATTTTATTTTATCAAATTTTTTTGCTTCATTTTACTATATCTGTCACTTGTTAAATATATGTAGTTGATAATTATCAACTCATAGTACAGCTACAATGAAATAACAGATCGAGTTTTCAGCAATGCTTTGAGTACTTTACACTTTATTATCAAATAAACTACATGAATTACATTTTCTTTTTTTTTTATTGTTATTCAATTACAGTTGTATGCCTTTTCTCCCCATCCCTCCACTCCACCCCATGAATTACATTTTCATTAAAACAATATGAATACCTTGAATGGAAAATGCAGATATTACAGACAATCTTTTTTGAAATCAATTTTGCTTCCGAAATTTTGTCCTAGTGGTAACCATGTTGTATTTAAAAGGGACTGGTGAAAAAGAAAACTAAATATTTACAAATATAATAAAGAGCTTGCAAGAGTATAAATATGCCATCCATGTAGAGGGGATTCTAAGTGTTTTATGACAATAATTCAGAAGTTTTATTTCTTGTTTAACTTTTATGGACTGACAAACAGCAAGGACTGGAAATTTGAAATTCTGTATATTCTTTATCAAGTAATCACCTCTGAGTAACTAGGAGAATTTATGTAAAAAGAAGAGTCAAATAAAGTTCAGATCCTCAGTCATTTAATTACTGCTTGAGAATTCTTGCCAAGTTACTTTACAAACTCTGACTCAGATTTTACTTCTAAAAATACAGGTGCAGTAATACCTATAATTTTATATTGAATTTTAACTCTGATAAGACTTATAAATGATCAAATAAATGGTAGTGTATAGTAGGGACTCAAAATTTATGTCAAATACTCTTATTACTTAAGAGCAATTACTTCTCCCATCATGCCACATACTTTCTTTAAACCTAGGCAATTAACGAGGCAGCATCCCTCACACTGGTTTTATGATATATACTAATTCATGTGTAAGCACTTTGAGTGCATCCGGAGAGAAAGTATTAATTCATTTGACTGGTTCCTTTTTCAGCAAATAATGTACTAAAAATATAGCACGGCTTCAAATGCTAAAAAGAATATGGATTCATACCTTAATGTTTAGTTTTGTCACACCCAATTATTTTAGCCTACTTAAAAATATTGAGTAAAATTTAATAAAACTTCTATAAAATTTGTCAATAATTAAAAACTTTAAAGTTATATGAAGTTCATTAATAATAGTAAAAATTATGCTATTCACATGTAAGTTGTTACTGACCACAGAGTAGAAAAATGTTTCATGAATAATGCATTGAAATCGCTTAATACTGCAAAGGAACCCTGGAACAAAGTTTTCCTAAACATTCTAGTTAGTTTGACATAACAAGTGCCCTAAAATGCACACAATGATTTTTAAAGCTAAAAGAAATAATATGGTGCCACAGTTTGCTCAAAGTATATCAAATACTTAATAGAATACTTAGGAAGCCATTTAAATCTAATTAGAACTATATGTGGAAATGGGACTTTTCACATCTGTAAGGTTGACAGTAAATATTTATTTTCTGAGTGATATTTGCTAATTCCCTGCATCCTAATTGCTTTTCTGTGTTGAGTAGCAGACTCAAAATCAGTTTGAAGAGATTGCACTTTTCAAACATTTATTATAGACTATCTGAAAGCAAACATTTGCTCACTTGAGTGCTACAGTTCTATTTTAAATTGCTTTGGATTTGAGTTAATAAGACTGCAAACCTTTGTTTCTAACATGTTGCAGTTAACTGTGCAATTTAAAAGCATAATATTTCTCTCACCTCTTCTAAGGATTCTCTGTCTTCCAACTATGGTTATTTTTCTATTTTTGTATGTAATAATGAAAATAATGCTAAGGTGCTTTAAATTTTAAATAATACTTTTACATGTATCATTCAATGGCTCTGTATCATTTCCTATGTAAACATGCATTTATGCTGAATTATTTTGCCTTAAGGATTATAGAAGTCCATCTGATAATTTTTACCACAAAATCTACCAGCAAACATGCATCCCCATGTATGTCCTCTGCCATTTAGTTTGTTTCATTGGTTAAACATAATTCTGTCTTCCAACTTTTGGTCCTTCTTGCTTTTTTAACTTTGCTTGCTTAGCATATCATTCTCATCAACATATAAACATGCTGTCATATCTACCATTTTAAAATTTTATTTTTTCATTCCCACTCCACCTTGAGCTCCATTTTCCTCCTACTTTTTCTCATAGCAAAAATCCTTGAAAGAGTTGTTCCTCATTGTCTTCTATCATTATGTTCTGCTCCTTTTTGAACAAACAGCCATCAGGTATTCTTTTCCAGGAATATACCAAAACTGCTCTTGAAATTCACCAGTCAAGTCTTCATCATTACCGTCTTTACCTATTAAAGACATTAGGTATATGAGTTGCTTCTTCATCCTTTACATTTTTTGCTTGTCCTCTGAGACATTCTCTTCTCCCATCACTGGCTAATTTTCTCAGTCTCTCCTATGTATCTTCTTTGAAAGTCATGTTTATAAGCACTTGGTGTCCAAATACATGGTGATAGTTATCTATGACCCAAATATCTCTTCTAGTCTCATCTGCACCAATCATCTTAGATATCACGACAGAGAAGCCAAAATTAGTCCGTCCAAAACTTAATTATTTATTGCATCCATGCCTGCATCCAGGCTTCTTTCCAAGTGTTCCTCATCTCAGTAAATGCAGTAGATTTATAACACTATAAATTTAAAATAGTATTTATTTATTTATTTATTTCCAATTTTTAAATTATTTTTTGTTGTTCAATTACAGTTGTCTGCATTTTCTCCCCACCCCTCTACCCAACCTGGCCAAACCCACCTCCCTCCCCTGCTTCCACCCTCCCCCTTTGTTTTGTCCATGTGTCCTTTATAGTAGTTCCTGAAAACCCTTCTCCCCACTATCCCTTCCCCCCTCCTGTCTAGATATTAGATTGTAGAACAATATTGAAGAATGATTTTAAGAACATTTATTGCATTGGGCAGGGTAATTTTAATACAGAAAACTCCATTTTTTTTCCAGTTACTAAAGCCAAAATATGTGGTGTCATCATGAACTTCTGTATTTCTTTTATCCTTCACATTAATATATTAATAAGTCCCATTGGTTTTATCTTCAAAATATTTTCAGATTCTGACTGCTTTTTACCATCACCACAGCTATCCCCTAAGTTCAAGTTACTATAATTTCTACACAGAACTTTTAAAATAGCATGTTAGCCTTTCCAGCCTTTCCATTGCCTCCTAACTGGTCTACAATTCACACAGTAACCAGAGAAATCTTTTAAAAATTGAATTAAATTATACCCATTCCTTGTTCAGGGCCATCAAAATCCTTCTTACTGTACACATCAAATTCAGTTTCCTTAAATGGCTACAGTGGCCTACAACCTGCCTTCCATCTTGTGTTCCCACTGCTCAGGATATCCTACCCCAGGCACTCTGACTTCCTTAATTTTCCATTGACATACTAAGGATGTCTCTACCTCAGGGCCTAACATTCTCTGTTCATTCTGTTTAATTGTTTTTTCTCACATAGCTGGCTCCTTTGCTTTTTATAGCTTCTCTGTACAATTATCTTCTTCTCAAGAGAGATGATCTTGGTAATATTACCTAAAAATCATTATTCTTAGCTAGATCTGTTGCTCTCTCTTTCTTTGATTTTTTTTCATAGTAGCTACAGGATTATGTGTTTCTTTAACACATATGAATATATGTATGTATATATGTAGTGTATATATATATATATATATATATATATAGATAGATAGATAGATATACACATTTGGGTTTATTCATCTCCCAGTATTAGAAAATGAACTATCTGCTATTAGAGACCATCTCACCAATTATCTGTTAAATTAATTATAAATGAGTAATTTTTGTGATTCTATCTAGGGAGACATTACAGAAAGGGAGGCTTGTGTACAGGTCACATGGAGGAAATATTTGGTAATTGTCAATGCCGCAAAATATTTTTAAGTTTGAGGTATTGAATGTAGGGGGGCTCTGCCCGCAGGGCCCCTCTGGCTGCCACAGATGAGAATAAGTCTACCAAGACATGATCTGCTTGGGGAGAGAAGGTGGCCAATCTCTCAAAGGAGAAGGGCCAAGAGCCTTTTCCTCAATGGGCTTTTATTGGGTTCATCTGCACAGGAATACAGGTAAAGCTCATCAGTCATTGTCAGGCAGTAAGGATCAAACAATAACATACAAAGAACTCTGAGGGCTTATTCTGAGTCAGGGTCAGTTAGTTAAAGGGCTATAAAACTTTGGGAAAGAAACTCATTTCATGCTTGAACCCTTATCAGAAAATTGAGGACGTTCTTAACAAAGCAGGTTTCACAGGGTTTGATGCATTCTTTCTTAGGCCTGATCACCCCGGGGAATCTGCCCTTTCCAGCACAGGGCTGCACCACCCTCTGTCATTGTTTCAGGCTTAAGTCAGGCAGGGGAAGTAAGGCAACCAAGAGATTAGGAGACTTCTTGAAGACAGAATGAGGATTTAGGCTATGTCAGAGCCCAGGGGCAAGGGTCCACCATCCCCTTTTTCTATAGCCTCCCAAGTTCTTCCCTGAGGGCCTCTTCATGACCAAGCCTGGCTTAGGTCATCCCTCCCTTGAGGAATCTTACCCGTCATTGGCTAACCGGTTAGGCTCAGGGCCAAGCAGGGTAAAGTAAACTGGGCAGAGGTGGCACCACTGCCAAGGAGATAAGCTTTGTCTCCTTAGTGGCATAGGGTCCCAAAGTCTGTCACTCAGCCTTAGCCATGGGGGTATATAGCTTCTGAAACCAGTCAGGGAGATTCCCCAAAGTTGAAGACTCTTGGATTATGGTATTGTGTTTAAAGATAACTCAAAATTGGATTAGACAAGAAGTAATTTAATGTCCTTCTAAAGATATGGTATTTTCCTACAGGAACTATTGATATTATTAAAACAGATAAATTAGGAAGTTCTTACTACAAAAAGAGCAATCATCTAGATGTATATAAGCATAATGAAGTCTAGATTTTAAATAATCTTCAATAATGAATGCTTTAAGTTTCCTATTTTTGCCTTGACCTTAATTTCCTTTAAATATTAGGTGACCATATCTTGGACAAAGGACCTATTTTTTAATCTGCAACACAGCCTTGTCATAATCATCACTGTACACATGAATTCAGTATGTACAAATGCATAAGGGTACATTTGTGGTCTTCCCTGGGAATTATTGGATGTCACATTTCTTACATCTGCTCTTTCTGATGAAACCTGTATGTGGCACTTGGACAGACACTGATGACCATGATATGAAAAGCACTGAAAAGCCCAATAACCAAAATCACCTGCTCCAGCAGCAGCTGGGGGTGGTACCTTGAACAATTGGCAGACATGTTGTGTCTCCTTTAGTTTTAGCAAAGTATTTTATAACAGTTCTCTTTAAAGTGGTCATATAATCTTATCATGTTAATATAAATTAACCCTCTACTGAATAGGACTATGACAGTACATAGAAAAACAACAATATTGACATATGGCATTAAGAAAGTGTATAGCAGGGGATGGACCAACTTTGATAGAAGAAATCTGGACAGTCCCACTAGGCTCTCTGGTAACCACTGAACTCTTTGGTAGATTAATAAGATGGAAGAATATTTGGAATAAGAAAGGGGCTGGTCAAATGTTAAAACTTTATATATATATATCATTTTTATAAAACAGGTAATGTCTGGAATATGTTATAAAAATAGAGAGGAAGTTATCTACAGTGTATTAATTTATTAATACCTACTCAAGACATGGGAGGGCAGGACGAGGTATAAAGGGAAGGAGGAGAGGGTTGTAGACACAGAAGGTAGCAAGGTTAAGTTGGAGTGTGGAATCAGATGCTCTGACTTGAGTTTTGACTCTACATTTTCACTGCTTATGTGAATCCAGCTAACTGACCTTTTTCTAAAACACTCTTTCTTCTTCTGTTAAACAGGGATCATACTATATCCCACACCTAAGTGATTGCTAAGTGGGTAAATGGTATAAAACATTAATGATACAGAGAACATCATTGGTGTTGGCTAGTACAGAGAAAGGAATTTCAGGATTCAGTGAATTTAAGGTGTTCTCTTTGAGATCATTATTTGACAACTTACTCAAAACCTTTTTATTTGTTTTATCTATAGAACTAGGATTATTTATCTTTGTTGAAGGATTTCAGGGTACTAGAACTGACTTGGCTAAAAGTTCTATGGTTAACATTTACTATTAATAAATACACAGGCTTTATGAATCTATTGCACTCACGGGTGTTTTTGCAAAATTTTCAGATCAAACGCTCATGTCGTTGAGCAAAAGTATACATACACCTGACAGTAATAACCTTCTCCATGAACTGTGTGCTTCCCCACTCCAGGGAAATGTTTATAGCCTTAAGCCAAAGATGATCTTTAGAATTTGAAATGATTCTATTCCAGATTCCTGCTTTTTTATGACTAGCAAAACTGCCTGTATTATTTATGATTACATATCTCTTGAAATAACCAAAAACTCAATTTTAAACAGACTCTTTATCTCAAGTAAAAACGGAACAGAGTTGATCAGGCCAATGGGGATATGGTGCTCCTAGTGTCATGGACCAGGTTCCCATTCCCAGCCCAGCACACAGCTTTTACACCTGGGCTGAGGATGGTAGAAGTTACAGGTCAATAGCCCTGGATGTCGTTCCAGCCATCCCTCCTAGCCAGGCCAAAGGAGAAAGGTTTAAGAAGGGATACCACCCCCTCTGATACAGGACAGCTGCTACATATTGCATATACTATTTACGCTGAAGAATCCTTACCCAGGAATGTTCTTTTGCCTGAAGGGAGCACAGACAGTGTCTGCATTTTCAGAAGCCATCTATTTAGCTAATAAAAAGAGAATAAAAGAAAAATGCAGTGGTCATAGCTGTAGGGAGATGACAGGCTATCTGGCAATATCTACCATACACCCTAACTTTTTATTAAAAAAGACATCTATCTAAGCAGATTAATGTTCCCCAATATTAAAGAAAGTCCCAGGATTTGGCAAATTAGTCCATTTCTGGACATTTCAGATAAAAGTTGTTTCTTTTATTTCTGAGGTATTTAATAAAAATGTAAACATCATGTAAAAAAAAAACTATAAATATTTCCCCCCCTGGTGTCAGTTTAGACTAGCCTGTAGCAAAGCAAGGGATAATGTGAAGGGAACTAGAGAAATTTCCTGTAACCTAGATTTTTATTTTTTTAATGGAATACATTTAAATTCTGTGTCACTGTGTAATAATAATCTCAAAGTGTGGATTTCTGTGATGTGGCTGTTAATTTTCATAATTAAAATAAGTAAACTATTTTAGAATGAATTCCAAAAAAGAAACGATTGTATTGTACTTGCTTCCTGCAAAAATTGTAGAAGAGAAAAAAATATAGTATATAGTATTGAGTTAGAGGGATAGAGACATAAATCCAATTGAAAGTTTTCTTCTGACTCAGTCTGAGAATTTTCAAGCAAGGATAACATAACATCTTCACTATAATACAATGTTTGAAGACTACTTGTAATTTTTAGAAAGGGTTAATAAGTGACTGTAATGCTTAAATGCTTCATTTCTCTTTGGTTAAACTAATCTTCTCAATTCTGTTTTTGCATAATTAGCATATGAGAACTAAATACATGGGTGAACAGTGTATAATTAGGTCAGTCACACTTACAATGTCTACAGGAGGTGAAAAAGAGATACATAACTATTCATGTCTATTATAATTATTCACACGGCGTATCTTAATAAAGAACTTTCACCAACTAACTTTTTTTACTCCTATCATTATTTCTCTCAATTCTTCTCCAAATTTAAAAACTCCAAAGGGCATGGGTCATGTTTGGGTCAGGGTGTGGTCACCATCACACCTGATATGTTGAATTGTATGTAAATAGGCTTTTAATGTGATACTCTTTTTTTTTTAAGAGAATTAGACACAATCTTAGGTTATAAAACTATAAATGATTGTGAAAGTATGCAGTCAACAAATGTGCACTTATTAATATATTTATTAACTAATAATTATTATATACAGGGAACTGGAGTCTATAAATTACTCCTTTCACTTGCTACCTGACATTTGTCCAAATTGGATGTTTCTAAAGGCACTTATGTTTCCACGTGCAGACAATAAGCATGGGATATCTTCAGGGGATTTTTGGAAATGTAAGTTTTAGGGCATTGACAAAATGGCATAGATATATAAGGTGATACATTTTGACTTAAAGTATTTTTTATCATGCTGGATTAGAGGAAGGGAATTTAGCTGCCTTTCTGTTTTATTTCCTCTTTTGAAACTGTACATCATGGATTTCTGCGACTAGATCTCAGAATTCAAGACCGTACCATTAAGAGATTTCAACTAGTTTATGGTTAGATTGGCTTTTGAAGAAAGGCTTGAGAACACAGCCACTCATTTCATATTGTCACTGTGGAGACATTAATCTCGGACTTCCTCAGAACATATTTACAAATGTTGTATTATATTATTACAAGTAGAGCATAAGGGAAATTTGTACAGTTAGTATACAGCTCGGCTGTGCCTTGTTCAATGGGTGACCGATGGCAGAAATCTAGTCTCCATTCCCTCCCCACACTCGGAGTCCTGGTGTGGGGCCATAGTAGCAGCAGAAAGGGAGCTATTAAATCATTCCTTCAGAAAAAGTTTGGTATTTACCACAGAGGTAAAGAAATGAGAGTTAAACTATAATGAAAGTAAAAAGAATAAGGAAGAAAGTCACTGGAAAAAAGGCAAAAGGAAAAGTCTCAGCTATTATGAGGAGAGGCAGGTATAGACCATGTTGGACTTATGTCAGTGGTTCTCAACCAGAGAGAATTTCACTCCCAGGTGAACTTGGTGACACCTGCAGACGCCTGATTGTCATGAATGAGGGTCTGCAATGGCATCTAGTACATGAAGGCCAGACACTGCTAAACTTCCCGGAATGAATAGGGCACCTTCTCACATTGAAGACTTAACAAATACAAAATGGCAATAGTGCTGAGGTTGAGAAATCACACTCTAGTCTACATGAGTGCATACAGTGTTTACAAAGAGAGTAAAATGTCAGGAAGGAGCAAAGATTTACTGAAAGGAGATTGGCACTGTCAAATTTTGTCCCATCTATTGTTTTTCCCCCAAATTAAATATTTTGTTATTTTAGCCATTGTTTTATGCTTTTCAATTAGCTGCCATATAATGTGTTTATATGAAAGCAAAACAAACAAACAGCCACAGGTATCCTAGTTCCAAACTTTCTTCTTTCTCAAAAAGTAACAGATTTTATCTGATTTGACATATGACACAGAATCTAAGATTGCTGTGCAAATAAGAACTCTAAATCCCAGGAGGTTTCCCTTGCTATCTTGATTCATTCATTTTTTTTTTTTGAACAGAATTGCAACTGGACAGTCTTGACATTCTGAAATTCAAATTATGGAATTCAGAGGATGTTCTACAAAGAGATTCATTCTCAGCTATGTATACACAATAAATGTTAAAATAAAAATTATGTGGAAAATAAGTTTCATTAGTTCAGGTTGATTCCAAATTTTATTCACAGTAAAAGGATATTCCTCATCCTGATTCACTAAGCAGAAAAGGAAATTTTGGCTGGAGGGAGCATTATTTTGCTTTAGAACAGAGAAGTGTGAGGAGTGTTTCTGTGCCTTGAACTTTGGCTGACACTGCTCATAACTACACTCATATAAATGCAGGTGATGCATCCATAAATGTATCTCCAGGGAGTTCTATGTATCTGTACTTGTATTTCATAAAGCATAGCATACTTGTTACTGTTTAAATGGCAAAGGTGATATATATAAGATTACAGTTTTAGAATCCTCCATTCTAAATAACACAAATGATCTGTTAGCAAGTAATGCTACTTTGTTATGTTCAACAGAACTGTTATTCTGCCTCTTTCATCATCAAAATGCTGCTTACTATACTGGCATTGCAAACTGCTAACTCATCAGGAAGGATATGAAAGCATTATGCCAGCAGTTTAAGAGAGATTTGCTGTTTAAAAGAAAATAATTAGTTTATCCAAACATTTAAAAGTGCATTTAAACAGTACAGCAGTGCCAGGGCCAACACTGGGACACTCTGGCTTCCCCCCCAATTTCACCACACACCTCCCATGTAAACATCACCTATGTTGTTTTATCACATAAGCCAAACAGTTTAGATATGTTTTTTTTTCCTTCATAAAGGGGAAAGAAAACCACACCCTGAGGTGTTTAGTCATTTCAAAAAGCAAATTTTATATAGCTCAGTCATTTAATTAGAGGAGACAAATGAAGTATGAGATGTTAGCAGTCTGTGAGACACAACGAATAACATCTAAAATAAAGTCCCCTAAACCCTAGGCTTGACTTGCCAATCAAGTTTCTATACTTCACTTTCATAAAGATGAAAAGAAAGACAACAAAATAATGAGAACAAAGCTACACAGTCACAGATGTGCAGTGCGTCCTGGTGCACACCAGGTAACGATGACTCAGGAAATAATATGTAGTATCATCATATTGTGACACTACAAAAACGCAAGGCAGCCTGAGAAGCATGGAAAGGCTTATACACTGTTTACAGTTTAGAATAAAACGATTTGGAAATCCCAATTTTTTTTAATTTTTACCTTTTTTTTTAATAGTTGGTACAGCCAAGGGTCTATGGTAAAGAAGTGCATCTTATTTTTTTCTAATATGTTTTATTGATTATGCTATTACAGTTGTCCCAGTTTCTCCCTTTTTGCTCCCCTCCACCCAGTATCCCTATTCCTTCTGGCAATTCTGCCCGCAGTTCACATCCATGGGTCATGCACATAAATTCTATGGCTACTCCATTTCCTGTACTGTTCTTCACATCCCCCTGCCTATTCTGTACCTACCCATTTGTACTTAATCCTTTCATCTTGTCCCCCATTCTCCTCCATCTCCCTCCCAACTGGTAACCATCCAGATGAGCTCCACATCTATGATTCTGTTTCTGTTCTACTTGTTTTCTTACTTATTTTTTTTTGGTACAGTTGTTGATAGTTGTGAATTTATTGTCATTTTAATGTTCATAATTTTGATCTTCTTTTTTCTAAATTAGTGTCTTTAACATTTTATATAAGAATGGCTTGGTGATGATGAACTCCTTTAAGTTTAACTTGCCTGGGAAACACTGTAACTGCCCTTCCATTCTAAATGCTAGCTTTGCTGGACACAGTAATCTTGGATGTAGGTCCTTGCTTTTTATCACTTGGAATACTTCTTGCCAGCCCTTTCTAGCCTGCAAAGTTCCCTTTGAGACATCAGTGGACAGTCTTATGGGAACTCCTTTGTAGGTAATTATCTGCTTTTCTTTATCTGCTTTTAAGATTCTCTTTATCTCCAACCTCTGGCATTTTAATTATGATATGTCTTGGTGTGGTCCTCTTTGAGTACATCTTATTTGGGACTGCCTGTACTTGTATGTCTATTTCCTCCACCAAATTATGGAAGTTTTCTTTCATTATTTTTTAAATAAGTTTTTAATTTCTTGCTCTTCTTCCTCTCCTTCCAGCACCCTTATAATTCGGATATTGGCACATTTGAAATTGTCTCAGAGACTCTTTATCTTATCCATGGTTGTTTTTCTTTTCTTTTTTTTTCCTTATTCTTTTTTCTTCATGCTGTTTTTATTGACTTTTTTCTTCCTTGTGTTTCAAATCATTGATTTGATTCTTGGCTTCATCCATTCCACTGTTCCATTCCCTGTAATTTTTTTTTTTTTAATTTCAGTTAGTGTAACCTTTATTTCTGCCTGGATATTTTTCATGAAGTTGAGGTACCCAATGAGTTCTTTGAGCATCCTAATAACCAATGTTTTGAACCCTGCATCTGATAGATCTGCTATCTCCATTTCGTTTAGTTCTTTTTCCAGAGTTTTGCTCTGTTCTTCCATTTGGGCCATATTCTTTGTCTTCTAATGTTGTCAGCCTCCCTATATTGGCTTCTGTGTCTTAGGTAGAGCTACTTGGACTCCCTGTCTTGGTAGAATGGCCTAATGTAGTAGCATAAGTTGGATGGAGTGGAGCCTTAGGTAATAGCCAACATGGAGCAACTCCTGTGAACAAGGTTGGCAGAGTCTTGGATATGGCATGTCTACTCTGTGGCTCTGTGTGGGGGAGGGCACAGGAAAGGGATAATGGCCACTGCCTGGCCTTTGAAGTTTTGTCCAGGGGGAAGCTGTCTCCTGGCACTAGCCCTGATGCCAGACACTTCAGTTCCTCCCCATATGCCACTAGTGCCCTTCTAGTTGCTGCCCCCATGCTAGAGCCCAGAGGGAGTGTGTCTGCTTAAGTCCTAAGTCCATTGCAGACCCTTTAAGAGCAGATGCCAGAGAATCCCTATACTACACCCCCCACCAGTTTTTAAAGCCAGAAGTTATGGGAATTATTCTTCCTGGCACAGGAACCCTGGGCTGGGTAATCTGGTGTGGGACTTAGATCACTTGTTACTGAGATATCCCTCCCAATTTTTATCCACCACATGTGGGTGTGGGATGTTCCATTCTGTGTCTCCGCATCTCTGCATTTCCTCTCCTCCTAGCTGTCTGAATGAATGTGACTTCTTTAATTCCTTATTTGTTGGGCTTCCATGCAGCTCAATGTTCTGATGATTCTGGGTGATAGTTATTTTGTACATAGTTATTAATTTTGGCTGTGGTTATGCTAGTAGGTGAGCTGTGTTTACTTGTGCCTCCATCTTGACCAGAAGTAAAAACCCAAATTTTAGAATCTTTTTGCTGGGGTTCTTATACCATTTAATAGTCACATTATTTGACTTCTTCATATCTCACTTTCCTAATGTTTTTTTTTTTTAAGGTAATGTTAGCTTTCTCATAAGTTAAATGTAGAGATGAATGTATAACACCAGCTCATAATGTCGCTCTTGTAGTAAGTACTGAATAAATACTGGAAGTATATCTGAATAAAATTAAAGAGAGAGATAGAGAAAGGTAATCATTTCATAGTTTGAAGGATCCTTTGAGATCAACTTGCCAGTATCCCTGTGGATACTGATTTCTCCTTTTGCTCTCAGAAGAGGACAGAATAGCAACCTCTGAACCTACCTTTGACAAGGAATTTACCACTCCACAAGGCCGCATATTTCACGATGACTAGTTGCTGGGATTCTATTTAGATAATTCTGACATTTAAGAAATGTTTTCTTTGAATGAGCAGCAAACACCACTCTCTAAATTGTTTGTTTATTGAAACTAAAAACAGAACCTTTTCTTCAGGATCTCCTTCTTATATTGCAGGAAGACATTCATGCCCATCCTGAAGCTTGTCTTTATTTTGAAATGAAACATCTCTGTTTTCTTTTTCGTGACGAATTCCAAAACACTATGCACCTGCTTGCTTTCAGATCCAAAGCCTTCTTCAAACACAACATGCTTCAGTAGACACAGTGTTTTAGTTGTTTGTTTAGAAGCCCAATATGAGTGCCTTTTGTTTTTCTGCCTCTGGGTCTGTTTAATGCTTTCAACCTGCATCTATTTAATTTTTGTTTTCATTTGGTTTTGTTATAATTTTGCTTTGTGTATTTATCTGAGTCACATCCCCCCTTTGGATCCCTGTTAAGCTGAATACCTAAATAAACTTATTTTTAAAGTTGCACATATGTTTCCCTGGTCTGTGTGGCTTAGGCGGTTGGACTGCCATCCTGTGCACCAAAAGGGGGAGAGGTCCATTCTCAGCGAGGGCACATGCCTGCGTAGGGGGTTCCATCCCCAGTCAGGGTGCATATGGGAGGCAACCAGTCAATGTTCCTGTCTCACATCAATGTTTCTCTTTCTCTCTCATTTTCTATCTACCTTTTTCTCTCTCCCCCTTCCTCTCTCTCTAAAATCAATAAACATATTAATTTTTTTAATGTTGCAGGTGTGTGTATTTGTGAATCACCTAAAAACAACAATGTGCCACACCTTTAAGGATTCTTTCTAGTCTTTCTAAGGCTTAGAGTAAGGCAGCCCAAAGTCAGAGCTTTGTTCCTCTTCCCCCTCTTCCATCTTCTTCTCTTCCTCCTTCTCCTTTTTCCTTCTTGCTAAGCTATCATTTTAGAAATTATTGAAGTGGTATTATCTGCTAGGCTGAATAATTTACCTACATTTTCTTAATTCTTGCAACCAGTAGACAGGGTAGTTACAATTTCTTTTTTATTTTGCGAACAAAAAGGCTGATATATAGACAGGTTGTGACTTTTCCCATCCCTGGCTGTTGGACACTAAAGCTCATGAACTTTACTGGTAGAAAATTGTGGACCAGCAATTTTGGACCTACCTTTGTAAAGAGTTACACATTTAGTCTATTGCACTTTTTAAGTCTAGATGTCTCTGCTATGTTCATAACAATTTTATGAATGACTTTGTCAAATGACTTAATGACTTTCCGATATCCTGCCCTGAGGGTCGAGTAACTAAATATTGTTCATCTCTCAAGCCTCAAGAAAATATAATTACAGCCACAAAAATAAAATATTCAACCACAACATGCTGTCTTTCCTGTTATAAAGTGAAACCAGGAGCAAGAGCAAAAACAGCAAAGAATAGTTATTGGGGCAGATTAGAAAGGGCATTAAACACACCTGAACTTGGTGCCCAGTCTTGTCACCTTCAATAAGTTGCTTAATATTTCTGAAGATTAATTTGCTTAAAAAATTATCTTATGTGTTCTACTATCTGCAAAGCCACTAAAAATACAGTATCTGGCTCGTTATTATTAAAATAAACTATGAAAATTTAGCACATGAGAGATTGCACAAGCATGGCATGAATGAAGTAGTCAGCATAGGCTAGTCTATGCAGTGGTAACAAATCTCCCCCATTCAGTGGCTACCACCATGCGACTTTATATCTGACTAACCCTGCATGTCTAATGTGGACTGGCAGCAGCTTTGTACTCATTTTAATCACTGATGAACCCGGGGTGGCAGAGGCTCTCCTGACATCCCTGCCCGACTGCTGAGACAGAAAAAAGAAACTATGGCCAGTCATATGATGAATTTTAAAGTTTCTGTGTGGATGCAGTTGGTATACTTACATTCACTGGTAATTGAAATTAATCTCATTTACTTTACATGATTTAATACAAAGCCCATGGAGGGAGTAGGAGGACATGGGTACTTGACGAACTGTGCATTAGGGTTTTCCAGAGAAACAGAACCAATAACGTGTGTGTGTATCCATATGTGAATGTAAAATTATTCATTATAGGAAACTGGTTTTCATGGTTATGGAGGCAGAGAAGTCCAGACCCAGGAAAGCTGATGATATAGTTGTGGCACACATCCAAATCTGAAGGCAGAAGGGACCCATACCCGAGCTCAAAACAATCAGGCAGAGAAAGAAAAAAACACTCTTTTTAATTTAATATTATATTCCATTCAGGCCTTCGATGGTTTGAATGAGGTCCACCCACATTGAGGAGGGCAGTCTGCTTTACTCAGTTCACCAATTCAAATGTTAACTGCTTCTAGAAACATCTTTACAGACACATTCATAAATAATCTCTAAGCCAATACCTGGACACACCATGGTCAACACATAAAGTTAACCATTGCTCTCTGAATCTAACACACTGTACATTTGAAATATATGTGAGAATTTGCAGAAAAATAATCCATATAATCCAATGATTTTAAATATGCAGGAAAAAAGGAAACTTATTACAGTGGGTTTTTAAAATTTATTTATGTATGAGTAATCTCCTCCCTTGGTTTTGTTGTTAGAAAAGTTATACTTAATGGTAAATAAGTATCTGTTTCTCATGTTTTAATCTCATAGTAGAAAGGCCAGAATTCCATTGATTTATTATTTGCATATATAGTCACGATTTTTCTGCCTATACACCCCATATTTCCATCTGCATATGTGTCTAACAGACTTCAGAAATGATATCACACAGCTGCTTCTGTAGCCATCTGTTTTAATGGAAGTCCTGCTTTTCAGTTTTATGTTATTTCTGGGAATTTGTGTGAGGTTTTTCTTTTACAGTGTACCACTCCATGATCAGAGGATTTTAAGTAAATATACATAAAATTGGACACTGCATTTATGTGTTTACTTTTTCACTGGAATAACATCTAATCACCATGAAGTAGTTAGAATTCCATAGGCAATAATTGATGTTCATTCATAGAAAGTAGTTTCTATAAACCAAGGACTGTCTACACAGCTACATTTCAATTTTCTAAACATTATTAACATTGAAGGAATAGACTAGTCTTTATGTGAACTGAAATGCTCATCCGCATGGCTTGCCAATGGCATGGCAGAATATAAAGAGCCTGATTGTCAGTACAAGCAGATACTTATTGATAGATTGCAAAAAATGCTTTTTTCTGACTTCATATTTGGTTCCACCATTCCAAAATAAGGCATTTAATGTTTCATATCAAACAGAAGAAAGAAATATGAATGTGTATAACTCTAAACAAATCGGATTATTCAAACATCTAATATAGGGTGGCCTGGATCACTCAGCTGAAGGTAATCCAGAAGCAAAATATTAAGATTGAAGATACACACTTAGGTTCAAATATTGACTTAGAACCTTATAGGTAGTAAACTATGTAAATCTTGATTCCACATCTACTATATTCATCTGGCTGGTCTGGTGTGGGGGAAACAATCACGTATCTAAGCAAACGGTAGCAGTACTGCATTCAACACGAGCATCTGATGTAGAACTGGGAGATTAGCATTGGGACATTTGGGGGAGGCCATTATTCTGCTTACCACACTAACCATTTCTTTGATCGCTGCTTATTGGAATTTCCTATCCTCTCTTTAAGGCTAGTTTTATCCTTACCTTCTCTGTAAAATCAATCGTGCCCATTCCTACTGCAAAATATCTTGCTCTTTTGGGATCTTAATAGGATCTGTTATCTGAGGCATTCATTGGTTTCCTCTGTTTTTGAAATTATATGTGTGTGTGTGTGTGTGTGTGTACATATATATATATATATATATATATATATATATATATATAGAGAGAGAGAGAGAGAGAGAGAGAGAGAGAGAGAGATTTAGTAGACATTATTAAGCACTGCATTCACATCTTCTTTCCTTAAAAATCCAGAAGTGACAGTCTTCTAAAAAATCTACAGAGGAGAGAAAAGGCTGTATTCCCAGGCTCGCACTTAGAAAAAGGATTCCATTGTGCAGATTGATAGGTTGATCACGTCCCAGTCTTCCTTTCCCTCTCTTAATATCAGCTACCCACACTCCCCACATGTCACCTCTCCTTATTACGGATGTTGGACCCTGTACTTGCTGTGCAATAGATGAACTCTGCTTGTCTGGTTTATTCATGGAAAGTGAATTTACTCCATCTCTCTTCTATAGTGTCTTAACATACATTTTCATAACACATTTTTAAATGTCAATTACTTCTCTGCAGGGATATTTTGTAAATTGTGAATTTGAAATATCTATTGTTTGCCTTAAGTAATCATCCTAATCTTATTTCTCCACAAGTAAAGGTTAAATATTCTCAAGAGTTGTTTCTCTACGTTTTTGTTGTTCTTTCATTGTGTTTTTTGAAAAACACAAAATAGTTTATGCATGAGCACCCTGGATTTCCTCCACAACCAGTGTCACTAACTGACTTCCCAATTAAAGAAAATAGAAACAGGACTCAGCAGGGGTGAAACTGAGGTCTCACTTTATTAGGTGTAAGTGAGGTAGTTAACTAACTCCCTAGTGCTCTGAGAAATTGCACGAAGTCACTGGGGAACTCTTACCTCTTTTGTTACCTGCCAATTTAGATTTGCCAATCTGTTATGCATGATGCCACACCCAGACATCTGCGATGACACTGGCCCCTTCTAAGGCTCGTTAATACACAAACATTTTAAACCATTAATTTTTCAAGCCTCTTTTCTCTTTCTATTATAGGTTGAAGAATCCTGGGTCTTTGTGTTGATTATCATCATAGTAATTTAACTGTAGCGACCTTTCTTTTACAGATAAAATTAAGTCCAACATAAACCAGAATAAATAAAGATCAGAGCAGCTTACAGAATTGCAGAACTATTTCATCTACAAACCTTTGAATAAACTCAGGCAGTTCATGCACAGGTAGCAATAAGGATAGAATTGAGGTCTTTTCATGACTCTCTTGGGCTAATGTAATTTTTGTTTAAATTAAAGGAAATGTACATAAACACTTATGCCATCTGCATTAAGGAAATGAATGGTTTGAATGCCAGTTTTAGAATTTTCTATTTAACTATTTCTTCCCACTGCTAGCAAAACTTCTTCTGACAGAGCAAACGTGATTATATCAGGTCAGCCCCTTCATTTAGAAATATTTGCATAACCTTTTTATAACTGTATTTTCCATGTGTTTATGCAGGTGTACCTGGCACACAAAAGTTACAATTTTTACAATATACTAAATAGTATATTTTGTAAGGTTTACTTACTAATTCCTCATATTAGGCAACTTACATTGGTATGTAAATAAATATCTCCATCTCTTCTATGGGCCATTTACATCTCAGTATGTCCAAATTCCTATGTCCTTAATCACTATTATTACCTATATGAACATAACTCAACCTATGTTCTTTTGATCCAGTACTACTTTTCACTTTCTTCACAATGTAACATGGGCAGCCATTGCTGCTTATCTTTCATAAACTTCAATGGTAATTTTCAGTTGATCCTGACGCAAATACTCTTTGGCACATACTAGAAAAACCACAGCAATCAGATGTATGTTATCTTATGATAATGTCAGTGCCTTGACAGATATCTCAAAATTTCTTGCCATGTGCTTCTATGAAGATAACCTTGGGGTAAACACTGAACATGGAAGTTAGATTCTTTGTTCTATATTAATAGCACATACTGAGCTGTCCTCTCAGAACTCTTTCCAAAGAGTAGGGTTAGCTGACAGCCTCCAGCTATTAACAACTCAAGAATCCGCATCATCCTTTGAGCTGAAGTCATACTGTTCTTGGATGGCCCTCAGCCAATGACACAACAAGGTATTTATATAGGGTCTGGACATTTCTAACCAACATGGGGCTTCTTCGATGGCCACTTTTGGCTGGAGCTTCCTGTTGTTCTGGAAGAGTTTGACCCAAAAGTTTATCATGCCCCTTGTTAGAGTACAGGCTTATGAATTCAGAGAATAAATGGAGTTCTTGGAGTTAAACAAAAAATCAGTCAGTAATCGTTTAAGGAAATCAGTATCCTTATTTTTCTATTTCTAGAATCACACATACTCTTGCGGGGTCAGGGGGTGGGTGGGGGGAATCTACCAGAGTAGAAAGAGAAGAAAAGTTGCTAGTTTTTACTTAAAAAGTTGAGTGTTTTAATTTCACTCAAACACTCAGTTACAAGATTAAACAAATGTGTACTTTGTTTTTTAGTTATTTGCTTCTATTGCATGGTGATTAAAAAGTCACATAAAGCTATAACAAGAGGTATACACATTATTTCCATTTAGAATTTTCAAAGAGTTCCAAAACGGATGCATTTGTGAACGATTCTCCCTAGTTTTTATGTTTACAGTGGCTTCATTACAAAGATCATTTTTGAGAAGCCATAGAATTTGACAGCTCCAGAAGCCCCATGACTCACTCTCAGGTGTAGGGTTCTGAAATGCCCTCAAAGATGCCTGTCCCTTTATTGTACTGGTGCTATGTAACACCTGGGGCTGTAGAAACGATGGATTTTATTCCTATGATTTATGATTTGGTAACATTAAAAGGCACAGTTGACTTTCAGATAGGGAAGTAATCCAAGTGGGCCTGACCTTATTACATGAACTCTTAAAAAAAAGAGAGAAAAGAAAAGTAAGGTGTTTTCTTCATCTGGGGACAAAAGAGGAAGTCGTAGGTATTAAGCAAGAGAAGGATTCAAACAACTATCGCTGGCTTGAAGATAGAGAGTGCCATGTGGCAAAAAATGGAGGCAGCTTTGAGGAGTTGAGAGTGGCCCGCAGCTGGCCACAATCAAAGACAAAGAGATCTCAGCTGTGTAAGTACAGGAAAGTCAATTCTGACAATGACTGGAATGTACTAAGGAGCAGATTTATTCCAACAGCCTCCAGATGAGAATTTAGATCAGCAGGTGCTTTGATTTCAGCATTGTGATATTTGGAGCAGAGAACTCAGTCAAGCTGTGAATTTGCTTCCTACCTACATACCTGTGTAGTTATACAGCCCCAAGTTTGTGGTAACTTGTTATGTAACAATAAGAACTAATGTAGTTACATTATTTCATGCTTTGGAAATAATAGAATTAGGAAAAAAATGAACTCTCCCCATAATACATTTTTAAATTTGCTATTTTTAATAGAAAAGTAATTTTAAAATTTAGCTATTAATCATTGTAATAAATAATTAAAACTGTTAATCTCATAACCTCAGGAAAATACTCTTGTTTAAAGCTTTGATGGCAGAAAACCAATAATTTTACTGTAAATTTTGAAATTTGAATGTAACATAAATGTAAAGTGAAACCTCTAGATACAAGATTTTATCTGGATGAATGACCAAGCATTTTACATGTTCTATTGAGAATGTTACAAAGAAAGACAGTGGTGGAAATATAAAAGTGCACAGTTATCCAATTCAGAGTAAGAAATATTGTAACATCTCTGACCCTGTTTTTTTAAGGGTAGGCTTTTCTGTAGGCATCCACCTGCTTCTGATCATTTTCTTTGGGCTTGCAATAATCATCTCCCATAAATGGTAGTAATAGGAATTAATACACAATATTGTCTATACCACAAAGTTATTTTTTTCTTTATATAACCTACTTTGTTTGTGATAATTGAGGAGTTTAAGAGTTATTGATAAAAGGTTTGGAATTTCAATATATAACCTACAAACTATATAATTTAGGATAATGATTGAATAAAATAAATTAGTATTATTTTGGGTAAAAAAGATGATTTTTGAAAGGTTGAAGCAGGGATATTGAAATCTTCACTTTAAAGGGAGAAATTGATTCCATCAAGCAATGGCCAAAAGGAGCACTCATTTAGTAGTTATGAGGAATTGAAACTTATTCTTAGCCATGTAAGTAACATAATGTACTCTTGATTGAATATTTACATAACCTTTCAGAGTCTCTAAATAAAAATGGGTTGGAGCACTTCAAATTACTCAGGAGGTTGTAGATACAGACCTCACGAAGTCAACTGTAAAATACCTTTTGAGTTATATTCATATATAATCTATTATTTCAAATAAATGAGAAAATAGTAGAAAATGTTATGGAATTTCTATGTTACCTTTGTTAATTTTTTATCTTCTTTCATTTATATAATGTTTCTGGTGATTAAGCTAAATAACTTAGTCTCTCTCTCTCTCTCTCTCTCTATATATATATATATATATATAGCCTTTCTTTTTATTGGTATTATGTTGATAATTTAGAAAGTATTTTTTTCAAGGCCATAACAAGTTGGAAGAAAAATTTATGTCATGACAGTGAAGCCCAACTCCCACATAGAGGAAAGTCAAGCTGTGCAATGGAGTCAAGCAGATGAGAGAGAGTTTCAACTACACCCCTGACCACCCACATTGACAGAGGACACTGTCTGCACCTGACAGAGCTCCTTCCCTTCACTAGGAAAAGCTGTCTGCCTCAGTAGTTCTGAGAATCTGAATAATTAATGTAGAAAAAGGCACCTAGCACGTAGTTGCTCAATAAATGCTAAATCCCCTCCCACCTTTCCCACCAAACATTAATTCTTTTATATTATCATATATTTTAATATATATTTATCAAAGTGAATAAAAATAGCAGGTTATATATGTATCTTATATATTTCATTCAAATTTATTCCTCACCATCTCTGATAGTTTAACATAAAAGTATACCATGCTTATGATGTGGATGATAGGGAGTTATTTTATATATATGAACTCATGATGTAATCACACATAAAAGGGTATAGATTCACTCATTTATAAAAGCAACTTAAGTAAATTAGCATTATTGTTTTAGAAGCAAAATTCGTTTTGTTGGTATTTTTATCAAGTTTCAGATTTTATTATGTAAATCTCTACGTTTATGCTAGAACACTTTCTTTCCAGTTGAATAAGCAATGTTGATCTTATTCCTATTGTTGCCCTGTGTGCACCTCTGCCAAGTGTGGGTAAATGTATGTGCTTCATTATAACGTAAATATGACCGTTAGGTGAAAAGTTCCAAATTAGAAAATAAAGACATTTGTATTTTGCTACCTAGTGGAAAGCTGGAGTGCTATGCAGATAGACAGACAGACAGACAGATGATAGACAGATAGATGACAGACAGGTAAATAGATAGATATAATGACGATATTGGATAGGGTCGATGTTAGTAAATACTTTAGCATTAAACAAAGTTCAAAGGCTTAGTTATATATATTATTTCTGAACCTCACAGAATTTCCATGAGAAAGATACTTTTTCCACATTGGACAGTGTAACAACTAATTTTTAAAGTCAGGAATAGAAGGTAGGTCAACTCTGCCTTCTGGCCACAAATCCCCTCATATTTTCTCATACAATAAATGATTTCAATCTATTCTGTTGGAGAAAGGCAATAGTTCTTGCAATATCTGTCTAAGAAATATTTCAGGCAAGGTTACCAACACGAACCAACAATAGTAACTTACTTGAAAAAAGAATGGGACACAATTAATTTAACTTATGTGAAAGTATAAAATAGACAAGCAATATTTTAGAATGTTTTACCCTTTAACCACCTTTTATGAGGGAAATAATTTAAAATAAGGTTTGTTTTGGAGTTGGTAGTTGGTGGGTATTTAACAGAACATATGGTCTAGCAGAAGTTATTACTTCAGATGGGACCTAGTGGTAAATTTATAGTAATGTAAAGAGTATGTAAAGAAAATTGTGATTTGAAAATAATTTGTTGAGTAGGTATATTAGAAAATGGACTTGAACACTGTAGTTTTGAATTTATATTAACAATGGGGAATGTCTGAAGTGATTGAAGGAAAATGAGGCTTACAACAAAAAAAACTGATTAAAAAGACATTTTATCAGTTAATAATGATGTGGGCCTTCACCAGAGATTACTTTGTTGAAAGAAAAGAATATTATATTTGGGAAACACAAACTGGTCATATTTGGCCAAAGACTGAAATAAAATGCTGACTTGCCTTTGCTAATTAAGCAAATGATTAAATTGCAGTCATTTTTACACCTATTAGTTTGAAAGTACATGAATCTATTCTGTATGTTTATAATATTTCCTAAAGGGAAACATGTTCAATTAAGTATAAAAAAAGAATAGAGAAGTTGAAAACATTATGACATGTTAATTATCTTGGTATTTTTCTTAGGCTTCCCTATATATTCCAGAAAAAATGTGTGTACTTTACATCAATTTATATAAATGTTCCACTTCTCAAAAATCTACTACATTTCTATAAGTTAATACATAGCCTATGCCCCTTGGAAACCCATAGCCACGCAAGAATGTAGACCACGAATGAATTCTTACGGTGAATAAGGTACGTAGTTTTATTGAGAAAGGAAGCGGAAACCTCTGCACTGTGTCAGAGTGCAAAGAAAGACTTACAAAGCAAAGCCCTTGTGAGCTGGATATTGTTGGATAGAAAACTGAATAAAGAGTAATAGGTCATTCTAGGCAGAGAGAAAGAAATGGACAAAGACATGAAACAAAAGACATGGCCCCGAAAGCTAAGCTGATTAGTTCATAATCACTGGAGTGGAATATGAGAAATTACTTGTAAATAAGCCACAATAGTGAAGACCATGCAAATAAAGGGATGATATTAGTACATCCTCAATTGTTTATAAAGAAGTGGCTTTCTCCAGTACTCAAAACCACAGTGCGAGTTTGGATTTAACCCTAGAGTAATCACTTCTGAAAGTACTACATGATCTAGCCTCCCTGCTTTTCAGTCTTCCCTCACACCCTTAGGAAAAAAATACATTCTTCTCATTGTTTAAACCCCTTCAAGGGCACTCATACCCTTATAACACACAATTTAAACCCTTGTATAGAGAAAATGAGATTTTTCTTCTTTTGCTTAGTGCCTCATCCTATCAACATATAAAATTAAATTCCGTGTTTTTCCTTCAGTCATTTAGAACAAAGATGTATCACTAGAGACCAAAGTTAAATCACCTATATACCCTCACACTCCTATTTATTATGTACAGATGCAAAAGTCAAGCAATGAAGAAGACTGGTAGGAAAAAAAAAAACATTGGTTCACTTAAAATACAATGTTGGTGAAGGCTCTGTGGATACTATGAACCACTAGAAAGACAAATGGGTTCTAGAGCATACTAAGCCTAAAACATCACTGGAGGCAAAAATGACAAAAACCAAAGCTGTCCTACTTTGGGCACAAGATGAAAAGGCAGGGTTCTTTGGAATAAACAATAATGCTGAGGAAAATGGAAGGCAAATGGAGAAGAGGAAGACCAAATACGAGATGGATTGAGTCCATGAAAGTAGCGACAGGCATGAGCCTGCAGGAGCTGAGCAGGGCTGATGAGGACAGGGCATTGTGGACATCACTCATTCATAGGGTTGCTAAGAGTTGGGGCCGAGTCAATGACGTGTAACACACACACACACACACACACACACACACAAATTTACCATTCTCTAACTTTGCCGTACTCATATATTCTACATTCTCATATCTTTATGCAAGTCTGTGAATTCTGCTCTTCTCTGTTTCTCCACACTATGTTAAAAGACAATCAGGGCAACACATTTTGATGCTTCAAAAACTTGATGGACCACTTGCTCTTTGTATACTTTCTTCACATTTGCCTTTTTTTAAAGCTCATGTTATTTTTTAGGTCTAATGGGACAATTTGTGTCACTTTATTATATCATACCAGCTCACTTCCCCTACTATTTATTTTACATAACACCCTACCAATAGTTGAAACTCTTCGATAGCAGGGAGCCATATCTTATTTGAGTCTAGAAGATTGCTAAGCAAAATTGGATTATAAAGAAAGTTTTTGAGCTAATAAATGGTTATATAGAGAAAGATTAATTAGAAAGTTGTGGATTTTAACCTGTAGACAATGGTTAATTCAGACATTTTGGTAGAAGAATAATAGTCCTATGATGGAATTAGGTTTTTGTGAATATAATCTCATTGCAATATGTAATGAATATTGTGAATTTATTTGTTCAGCACTCACTCCTACTACTATTGCTCTTTTCACTGCCTTGGCTGGAAAATTAAAAACTGCATTTCCCACATCCGCTGCAACAAGAGATTAAGATAGAATCTAAGTCTCTCTAATCAGTGAGCTAACAGGAAGAGAGCTGTGTAGAAATGTGCTGGTTAGGGAGAAAGACAAAGTCATTTGTTAGACTAGAAAATAGGCAGTGTGATTCTGGCATGCTTTACTGTCATGGTCATGGGCAAAGTTGCTCCTTTGGTGGCTCCACTTCTGTGGTGAAGTTGGGGAATTTTTTCTGAAAGCTCAGCCTACAATCTATTGCTTTCGCTTCATTAAAGATTCTGTGAGTTACCCATATAACTTAATAAACCTCTTTACATTTTAGTTAGAATAGATTACTTTGTCTATAACTAAGGACCCTGGGCACTGAACAGTATAACCCATTTCATGAGGGTAGCAGAGAAAGGGGACAGCAGGTAGAGTTGCAACAGTTGAGACATAATAAATGCCTCGCAAAGGGAAAGCCGAGGCCTGTGGGTATTAGACCTTGAGATCTGATGTGAGAGGCATCTCTCTCTCTCTCTATATATATATATATATATACACACACACACACACATATATACATATATGTCTTACAAATTAATTAAATGGGGAAGTTGAATTGTAAAAAATATATAGTATCAGAATGTTATTGATATAACAAGAAATTCTAAGAAGGTTACAGATATTTGGGGAAAAGGTGCTCTATGAGTTTGAGTGTATTTTTAAAAATATCAAAAAGAAATGATTAGCAGATATTAGAGATAGATTCTGTGGAAGAAAATTTAAATATTTTTACAGAATTTAAAATTAATCCTTCACCTATCTGATATAAACTTGTAAACTACAAATATTACTGTAATGTAAGCTCTATAAGAAATGCTAAAATGTAACAGTTTTATACACCATGATAGAAATACAGACCATTGGAAAATCAAGTCAATTACTTATGCATGATATTTTTTCTCTCGAATTTTAAAATAACCTTGGATTGTGTTCCCTTGGATTAATAAACTATATAAAAAATATGAAATAAAAGCTACCTTTCATCTAAACATTAGAATCCTTTGATTTTTATTCTTAATTTTCATATTTCATTATTTTTCTTTCAAATTTGCTTACATTATTAAACTATTTTCAAAGTGAACCATTACTTTTACACTATAAAATATTTTAAGTAAAATATTTGGAAATAACTAGCTAATTGACACTTTGTACTAAAGATGTGGATCTGGTTAAACTATGTAGCAACGACTATCTTTTTATATTTGTCCTATGCTTATTGTCAAATCTTTTATATTTATTTAATACATTAAATGTTTGTAAAGGTATTAAAGATAAGTGTTCTGTAAAGATATTCCCCTCAAGAGCAGATAGTAATATTATGCATCTAAATTTTGGAGTAGAAAGAGAATCAGTTTTATTCTGATTTTATAGAAAACATGTATGGTATAATCCTTGTACTGTCAAGTTAGCTCCCAGTTCTTACCTACTTCTCCCTTATTATTATTTTCATTGAACCATTTCACTAAAACCAGCACATGAACAACATCTAGCAACAGAGAAAAAAAGGGGTCCTTGCTAAAGATGAAATAAATGGAGTAGTCAATATCCAGGGTGTTTTGTGATCAAGTTATAATAATGGAAGGTTTCCAGTGAAACAGATTACTGGAGAGTGGTGGAGGAGGACACAAATAATACAAAATAGAATAATAGATGCCTCGTAAATACTCCTTTACAAAACAGAATCGCCCTTTATGTAATCTGTTGAAAAGTCAATTGCTTTGTGAAGTTCCTAAAGTGGTTGTTTTTGGGGGGTAAAAATCCACTTATCCACACTCTTTTTATTAAGATTTAACAACTGCTGTATTTGTGGGTTCTGCTTGTTGAAAAGAAAAGTGTTCCCAAATGTCTGTGAGTAATAGTTTGTGATTCTCCACTATTCTCAGTCAATTAAAATGCTTATAGAGAAAATTTAAAACATAAAATTCTTTTAGAGATTGTTTGCCATTTTATAATGATTATATTACTACATATTATTGGTAAAATGCATATAAACTTTATTTAGTAGTAATCCCTCTATGTCACATTTCAGGCAACATTCCTTAACTTTAGCTGCTCTGTTTTCTGCTTCAAATGGCATAATAATTCTTACTTTATTGTCTAGATATAAACAGTATAATAATCACTTTTTGTTTAGTAATATTTTCTTGGTGTTTAATACTATAAAAATATAAGGCATCATTTACCTTCTCAAGTTCATTAACAGTGCCCATCCTGAGATGACTCAGTTAAGGGTCTTATAACTAACGTGCCAAAACTTTGTTTTTGCCTCATGTGAATATTCTAGTTGCTCATTTCATCCCACGGAGGAAAATTGTTTGTTCTTCTCATTTTTGGTGTTTTATTAATTGCATCTATGACCTTACCATATTATTGCTTTAGGAAACCTATTCTGTAAATAATATATGTAATGTAACATAAATACACCATCTCTTTCATTTCTTAAGATCCTTGACATTCAAATATTAAAAAATATTTATGGTACAAAATATTTTGCTTTATGTTTATAAACTCCATATTATACCTCCTCATTAGCAAAACTCAAGAAGGAAAAGATCCCCAAATGTTAATGCTTTATATGTTTACTCTATTCTAGACAGCAGAATCTTATTTCAAAAAGTCATGCCTTGGATCCTTGTATCACCAGATATCCCTAAAATTATTTCTACATGTATAATTTTGACATGGGCCCAACAGCAGAGTGTTGAAGTAAATAGACTCTGATTCCAGAATGCCTGAATTGGCCCCTTGGGCCCTCATTGCTATGACATGGGCAAGTTATTTAACCTCCCAGCACTTCTGCTCCAGCCATGAATAAAGGATAATAATAGTAATCTTCTCATCTTGATGCTATTAAAGTCAAATGGCAAATGCCGTAAACTGTTTATGCATATTCTGACACAAATTGCACACACTCATGCACACACATACGTGTGTTACTATTAGTTAAATCTTTCTCTCTTCCCCCCAGTGCCTTAATTGTTTCTCCTCTCTTGCCTTAAAATGAATCATAATGTCAAGATCTCACTGAGAATATAGAACTCATACAGTGTGTAGATACCTATACCTTCAATTAGTATATGTAGTCATGTAACTAACTCTAAATGATAAGGTGTAGAACCCAGTTTCCATTCACTATGGGGGGTGGTAATAGTAATCCTTGGCACTGTGGTTAAGAAGAAAGTTTCAGCACAATAGGTATCCTATTCTGCTTTATTTTTTCTCAGTTACATTATTAAGCCTAAGGAGAGCTTCTCACTTCTTGCTTCCACACTTAAGAATGCTTTTTTTTCCTTATCTATTTTCTCCAAACTACATTTGTTAAGTATGGTGTCTTCATTAATCTGTTTCCAAAGAAAAAACTAGTTCTTCCATATGCTATACCAATTTACCAATTGCTGGCCACTGATTTGACAACAAAGTTCTGTCCCTACAGTTGTCAGATGGCTTAAAAATAATACATATCAAAAATTCATGTGATGTGGGAATTTTAATGATTTTTTAAATTTCTAAAAATGACATTTTAGTGTTTATGTTATATGGGTTTTGCCAATGTTAGTTTTCTGCTAGTTTTCTGCAACATTTTTCTATTATTGAAACTCCATCTCTTAATGATTTTGCAAGTGGTTTGTTAAGACATCAGTCCAATGTTATCTACAAAAGTAACATTTCTTTACTCTATGAAAAAATGAAGAGAAATAGGATATCTAACCAAAAATGGTAAATTTGACTTTTTTTTTCTGGATGAGAATATGTTCTTATAAATAGAATTTGAAGATGACTTTCATTTTCCCTCCAGATTGTCAATATAAAGACATGAATTTCAGAAAAAGAAGATGCCTCTCAATTAGCCAAAACCAATTTTCTAAGGAAAAGACTTTTTTGAATATTTGACGGTTTTCTATTACTTATCTACTTCCTTCAGAAATATACTGAGCATACTTGTTTAAAAATGACTTTAAGTGAGACTTATTTTTAAAAACATCTTCAATTTCTTTCTCTAAGGAATTTTGCATTTAAAGAAATTTTTTAACAATATACAGTCTTCTATTGTTAGTGCCATTTACTTGGAATAAAAAAAAAGACAATGAAGCATGAGATAACCAATTGAAGGGCATTAGTATTAAAAATGTACACTTACAATACTCATAAACTATTCATTGTTGTTTTCTCCTTATCAGTAGGTAATTCTAATACATCATGGAAACTACCTCAAAAAACTACCTCAGGATCTTGTCTATAGAGGCAGGCCTGCATTTAGGTGCCAGTAGAACTTACGAATCAAAGGAGAAGTCTGCAACTCATGCTGAGAGTTTTATAAAAAGTCAATGACAAAAGTATTTTTATACATTCCTTCTGGAACAAAGGCTCAATACTGTACTGCATACTGAAAGTTGGACAACAGAATTCTGTCTCTCTGCCTCTCATTTCATGCCTCTGTCCCAGTCAGCACTGTGACTGACTGCCCCCATAAAGCACTGAGTTTCTGTCGATGTGAAGAATTTCTATTTTCAGAAAATCACAGCTGAAAAGGTAGAGTCTTGTACCTTCTTGTAATACTTCTCTGCTATTTATCCCTACACATTTCCATCTTCCCCAAACCCTCAATCCCTTGATTTGCTTCTCCTCTTTCCTGCACTCTCTCTCATGAGAGTGAAAATCTATAATTTTATTAAATTTTACCAACGCCAACTTCTTTGCTCTCCTGTGTTTTACCACATGAAATGGCAAAACACCAACACATTAATTATTCAAACCCTCAACCATTTGGCTGGTGGAATTCAAACTCATTATCTCTGGTTCATACTGGGCGCATTCAGTAATCCTTGGAAACATTTCATAATTTCTCTCTTTAGTGGTTTTCATGATCTCTTCAGCATTCTATCCTGCTCTGTATAACAGAGTGATAACTGACATATTAATATTCTCAAATAAATACAATTCAGTATGTGCAAATTTAATTGTTCACATTAATTTAACACTAAACTGACATTTGTTGCCACTTATGTAAAGATGGTACTCATCTTCCCATATTGCCCTAGATCAAGCACCCTTATACTCGACCAGTTTCTGCTTGGACTCTCGTACATGACTACGGCTCTAGGTGTTTTACACTCGATCCTCAGTGGGTGCTGTTTGTGCCACATCCTTCTGTGGGTGGTTTATGTCTGATCACTCTGCCTTCTGGGAGACGTGCCAACTCTGGTTCTCTCCTATTTGTCTGTGTCAAGGCACAGAGTACATATTAGATCTCCCTTTTTATCAGTTTGGGACCTATGGGAAACTTGAGCCAAGGAAGCCAGCCCATCACCTTGTGGCTTAGTATGTGCTATCACCATTTCTGAGCCAGAGTTTATAATCAACATGAAGTGCAAATCGACCATTCACAGAGAGTCTTAGATAGCGCATCAAAAACCGCATTCATTCTACCACTGCCCCCACTCTACAAGATTCCGTGCTTATTGGTGTAGACATCTCCTTTCATCTCATCTCCAACTCGAAAGAAGTCCACAGCCCCTCTGTCCACATTAGAGGAATATGTGCATCCTGGGTTGTTGAGGGAAGATCTCTACATGAAAAGAAGATACCAGAGGTCAGATTTTTCTCCTGACCAAATGATCAACAGTTGAACAGTTTATTATCACCAAATACTTCTCCAGTTGACAGGAAAACAGATACTATTCAATATTATGCTACATGACTGCCTTCCTCTGGCTCACTGGCATTACTTCTTAATGGTGCTTCCTCAGACCAAGGGTTCAACTTTCTGGATTCTCACTCCTGCTTCTACTCCACTTCCCCATCCATAACATATTTAATCTTGTCAAGTGTTTCAGACAAATGACTCTGTAATATGATGACTGAATCTTATGTTTAGCCTTTTATGTTTATCCTTATTATATGATTATCTCTTATACACCCCTCTGGTGTTAACATAATACATCTTCATTAAAAAGATGTTCCCACTCCTCTCAGACTGGGTTAAATGGCATTTTGAAGGAGTTCTCATTCTGATGTTACCCCTTCATAGCAATACTTTCCAAATTGACAGCATTAATCCTTCATCTTTCTGTGTCTCTTTTCCAACACCCCATTGGTGGCTTGCAAGCAGAAACTGTGGGTTTGTCTTCCTTGTATACTAAAATTAGAGGCAGGATTTAGCACAGAGCCTTCTAATGTAAACATTTGAAATGAAATTGAACATTCACTCTTAGACTTGACTAATCTCATTAAATTGGGAAGTGTGGTAGCTCCTTGCCTCTCTGGCATATTTGGAGAACCTCTTCTCTTATCCTAAGTATTAGAGAAAAGTTGTGAATATTCTCTTATTGACATTTTTTTTACAACCAAAGTGTTAAACATTATCTAAAATGGTCTGTTAAACAGCATGGTATCTACTGACTTAAATAAGTAATCTAAAAATATTTTGGATCTCACCATAACAACTTTCCTTGCTGTTAACAGCATTTGGGGAAAGCACATCAAAAATGCACTTGGCTGCATAGAACAAAGTGACAGTCTAATTTTAGGTCTCAAAATACACTTATAATAATGTATTTACAAAGGAATTTTTGGTTCCCTTAAGGTTTAGTATGTAAAAATAATTTGATAGTTGTGAATTTAAATATCGACGTTGTACCCTGAGGCTTGTTTGTAATATCTATGTTAAAATGTGTAAGTCTAAATTGAAGACATGATAGAATAGAAGCCTTAACTATTTTTGATATGGATTGTATCTATAAATAAAATTCATCAAGATATTAACCAATCAATATTCATATATAAATAAACAGAATCAAATACTATGAGGCATTAAAAATCTTTCTCTCCCCTAATGTTCTAGGCACAAAAATAATGTTTTGAAGGCATTCTAAAATTAGTTTGTCTTCAGTTCAGTAAGTGAATTCCTACTTTTGAGCTGCAATGCAGAATTTACCAGGGTCCTAACTATCAGCCCATTAATATAAGCTGTCCTTGAACTATAGAGAAGGCCCAGTAAGAGAGGGACTCGTTGAAAGAGGAGCGCCATGAGATGTGGGCTCAGTGGCAGCCTTCTCCACATTGAAACAGAGACCCTCTTGACTTCATTCTTCTGCATTTACATTGTCAAGTGCCCCCTCATGTAGACTGTCTTTGCAAGAGGAACAGTACTATACTTCACAGATGACAAATATGTACATGTATGTGTTATAATGTAACTGCTTATAAGTAAGTATACAGCATGTGAAAATTGAGAAATTATCAAAGCTTTCTATTTTCAGATGCATTTATTAAATATAATGACTTCTTATTAGTAGCAAATATTAATAAAGTCCTAGCATCACTCCAGAATATGGTGATCATAGGCACTTTTTTCAGAAGCTTATTTTGCATCTGTTGTCTTGTCATTCAGAAAAGGGACATATAAAGCTCTGAATACCATAGGAGTAGTTCCAAATGATTATTGTTTGCTAGTTATGGAAATGTTCAATCCACTAAAGTCTTTATGGGAAAAAATATCAATGGCTTTGAAAATTAATACCTTTTGGAACATAAAAAACAAAAATAACTAGTTTCACATAAACATTGTTTGAAATAGTGGAGGTGATCTAGATGATTCTTCAGTAATTTTTATTACCCCCAAACAATACAACTTAACTCATTGCAAAGAACTTACAAAAAATAAAGCAAAAATACTCACACAGTGGAAAAAATTAAACTCATATTACATTTTTGTTGAAAGTGCTCAGGAGTTAATGTTTTTAAATAACATTAATTACAGTGACTTTATTTTTTAAATTTTCATTATCTCCAGACTTTTAAGTAACTCAGAATGAATTCCAGTGTTCATTGTAACTGTTTAAGGAAGTCAAGCCTTAACTTCTAAAAATAAAAAGCAGAATCTGAATAAAACTAAAATCTCTTTCAAATCAGTGTTATTCTCCAAATGCAGATGGTGCCTGAAACATTGACATATCAGTGTGTCCAAACACACTTTCAGATTTCACAGAAATCACAATTATTTTTCTCTTGAAGTATTATTTTACTGCCATAAGCAAGAAATATAGAGTATATTTAATGTAGCATACATATTTTAGACTGTATAATATTTCTTACAACTACCAAAAATATTTAGTTGTTTTTGACATTGTCTTAGTAAAGTATTTACTCAAAAATTTTACCTACTTTAATAAGTAATGTAAAAATTATTATAGATTTCTTATATGAGATTAAACATATTGAAAATTCTGAATTGATTTTACTCTCCCTGATAATCTTCTTGATTTGTTTTCTAAGTAAGAGAATGAGGCAAAATCTCTTTATTTTACCTATTTTTCTGAGATCTCAATTGGTGACTACAGAGGAGTTTTGTTATATAGTTCCAAAGCAGCAGAAAGAATTTATTTCAGGGAGAGTGCTTTGGTGACAAGCATGAAAATGGTTTGATAAGAGCCCCACAAATGCGACTCTACTGGTGCTATGCCCAATTTTGATTCCTCCTAGTCCAAGCAAAATATTTTGCAATGCTAACTGTACTTTTGCTCACGTTCCTCCTTTGATAAAAATGTCCTCTCCAATTCTGTCCATAACAAAATTCTCCTTATCTTTCCTTTGCCAACTTTTCTTAGAAATCATTTTGGATTCTATTATTTAGAACTATATACCCTATCAGTGTAACTGCACAGATCCTCTTTTTAGAAGGTATATTATTCAGACAGATTTTATATATTTATTGAACAACTATAAATATTTATTCAATTTTCTCTCTTCTAGGCCTTGAATAATAAAGTATTCCTAACCTCTTTATTCTAAAAACAGTTGAAGGAATCAGAGGATGTTAATAGGATAATCAATAAGCATCAGGCTTAAGATTAAAAATGACTGTGATGTAGTGAATAGAATGATGGATCACTATCATTCTCAGTACATCACAGTGAGTAGATATGGATAGTGATTATTGTAATGTGCAGAAACCGGTTAGGAAACAATTTCTGTAATTCAGACAGAGCTGGTGATAAAATAAACAAGAAAGCTGTTTTTTGAGATAGAAGACAGTGAATGAAATCGAAATGTTATTTGTAGGGCAAAAATGATAGTGTGTGATGATACACTGGATGTATGTGGAGGGTGAGGCAAGATAGAAATAAAAAGTAATCCCTAGGTTCTTGAAATGTGTGACTAGCTCAATAATTATGCCATTCATTGAAACAGGAAATTATAGGGAGAAGGCAAGAATTAAGGGTTAAGGAGATCATTATTTTAGTTCTAAAATGCTAGGGTTTGGGTGCTTTAGAGGTATCCAAAGGAACATTCAAGTAGGCTGTTGGATATGCAAGTCAGAGCAAAGTCATTGTGACTCTCACATGTGTATCTCTAGCCTTTGACTACACATGTGAGAGTCATTGTCATGAAGAAATTGAATGAAGACCTGGTTTCTGACAAGATTGACTAGGTTTGAGTATAAGTAAGACACAAACAAGGGAGACATGAAGAATTTCAGCATTTAAACACAGAGAAAAGCAAGTCTGCAAAGGAATTTGGGAAGAAGAGAATAGAGAGATAGGGATAAAAATAGAAATAAATGTACTTTGTCTAAAAACTTAAACAAAGGACTTCTGGTCAAGATGGAGGCGAAGGTACACATGGCTTACCTCTTCACATAACCACAGGAAAAACTACAACTAACTTACAAAACAGCTATCACCCAGAATTGTCAGAAAATCGAGCTGTGTATAAGTGAGACAACCAAGAAATTAAACAAGTCACATTCATCCAGATAGGTAGGAGGGGCAGAGACATGAAACAGGAAGTCCCACACCCACATGTGATGGATAAAAATTGGGAGGGGTACCTCAAGAATGAGGTGTCCCAGCTGCACACCAGACCACCCAGCTCAGTATTCCAGTGCCAGGAAGATAAACCACCAGAGCTTCTGGCTGAAAAAAAAAAACAAAACAGTGAGGTTTGGGGCAACAGAGGAAACTGTGGGATTCTCAGATGTCTCCTTTTTAAGGGCCCGCAACAGTCTTAGGACTTACACAGACTCACTCCCTCTGGTCTCCAGCATCAGGGTAGCAGCTGGAAGGGCACCAGTGGTACACAGGGAGAAACTGAAGTATCTGGCATCAGAGCAAGGGCCATGGCACAGCTTCCTCTTAGTCAAAACTCCAGAGGATGTTCAAGGAACTCCCTGGCTACTTCAACAGCATGAAAAACACCCAAGCAGAAATAAAGGTTATACTAAAGGAAATAAATAAAAATTTACAGGGAAACAACAGTGTAGTGGATGAAGCCAAGGATCAAATTAATGATTTGGAGCACACAGAAGAAATAAAATTCAATTAGAACACCAAGAAGAAAAAAAAGAATCCAAAAAATGGATAGGGTAAGGAATCTGTGGGACAACTTCAATCATAGCAACATTTGAATCATAGGAGTGTTGGAAAGAGAACAGAAAGAGCAAGATATTGAGAACTTATTTGAAAAAGTAATGAAAGAAAAGTCCCCTTATTTGGTGAAGGAAATAGACATACAAGTCCAGGAAACACAGGGAGTCCCAAACAAAATGTACTCAAAGAGGACCACACCAAGACACATCATAATTACAATGCCAAAGGTTAAAAATAAAGAGAGAATCATAAAAGCAGCAAGAGAAGATAGTTACCTACAAAGGCATTCTCATAGGACTGTCAGCTGATTTTTCAAAAGAAACTTTGCGGGCTAGAAAAAACTGGCAACAAGTGTTCAAAGTCATGAAAAGCAAGGAACTACAACCTAGATGACTCTACCCAGAAAAGCTATCATTTAGAGTCAAAGGGCAGATAAAGTGCTTCCAAGACAATGTAAAACTAGAAGAGTTCGTCATCACCAAGGCATTAGTATATTAAATGTTAAAGGGACTTATTTAAGAAAAAGATGATCAAAATTATGAACATTAAAATGGTAATAAATTCACAAGTATCAATAATCATATTGATATAAAAACAGACTAAGCAAACAAGCACAGCAGAAACAGAATCATAAATATGGAAATCATTTGGAGGGTAATCAGGTGGGCGGGGGAAGGGGGAAGAAGGGGGAATAGATGCAGGCATTAAGAAGTACAGATCGGTAGACACAGAAGAGACAGAGGAATGTTAAGAACAGAATATGAAATGGAGTAGTCATATGCATGGACATGAACTAGAGGGGTAATTGCCAGAGGGAACGAGGGATGCTGGGTAGAGAAGGGAGCAAAGGGAGAAAAACTAGGACAACTATAATAGCATAATCAATAAAATATATTGAAAAAATACAAACAAAGGAAAAAAGTTTCCTTTTGTTTTTGGTATGGTCAATGTTACTGAAAATTCAGTTAAGAAAAGGATTAAATTATATCCATTAGAATTAATTATATATGAATCTTTGTAAAAAACATCAATTCACTTGGTAGAATGAGAATAGCAAAATCCAAATAAGAATAATCTTAAGAAGAGTTAGAAAGAATATTTTAAAAAGTATGCTCAACTTTTTTTTTATTTTTATAGTTATTCAATTACAGTTGTATGCCTTTTCTCCCCATCCTTCCACCCCACCCCAGCTGAACCCACCTCCCTCCCCCACCTCCCCCCTCCCCCCCCCCGATTTTGTCCATGTGTCCTTTATAATAGTTCCTGCAATCCCCTCTTCCCACTGTCCCCACCCCACTCCCCCCTGGCCACTGCTAGACTGTTCCCAACCTCAATGTCTCTGGTTGTATTTTGTTTGCTTTTTTCTTCTATTGATTATGTTCCAGTTAAGGGTGAGATCATATGGTGAGGCCACTGTGGAAAACAGTATGGAATTTCCTCAGAAAACTAAAAATGGAACTGCCCTTTGACCCAGCAATTCCACTGCTGGGATTATACCCTAAGAACACTGAAACACCCATCCAAAAGAACCTGTGCACCCCAATGTTCATAGCAGCACAATTTACAATAGCCAAGTACTGGAAGCAACCTAAGTGCCCATCAGCAAACGAGTGGTTCCAAAAACTATGGTATATTTACACAGTGGAATTCTATGCAGCAGAGAGAAAGAAGGAGCTTATACCCTTCTACGCAGCAGAGAGAAAGAAGGAGCTTATACCATGCAACAGCATGGATGGAACTGGAGAGCATTATGCTAAGTGAAATAAGCCAGGCGGTGAGGGACAAGTATGCTCAACTTTTCAACATGTGTGATTAAGTGAAGGTACAGACTGTTCCACCATTTATTTAGATAAGCCATTGAGGTGTTGCTGACATATCCCCCAAGGAGAGGATAGTACAACTCTCCATCCAGCAAAATGTAAATGCAACCATATTAAATTTTTTGAATTTAAAAATAATGATTGTATCTTTAAGAATGAGGTATTTACTAGTCAAAGAAACAGAATAAGAAGAAAATAACAGCAAACTATAAAGAATTCACCCTGAGCAAGAGTTACTTTTTTTTTTCAATTACCTATTTTGAAGAAACATAAATTACGTTGTTTTAGTTTGACACCATTGAATATTTGAACGGTATTATTAATTTCCTTTGCTCTCTGTTCTCACAATGCTGGCTTTACATAATGGTTGACTTCCTTTCTCAACACAGAAAGAGTATACTAGTATAAGGATTTGCTATGTTGCAACATCTCTACATAGATTAACCTATCACCATTTTGATTTCATACCTCAGGCTTGTGAGCTTGGTTAATGACAGTTTGTCTTGAGCAATGAACTTCTTAGTTTTAACAGAATCAGATTTCTGAGTATGTAGACCTAAGGACAGATTCTGGAATCTAGTTAATGTACCAAGATATAGGCCTCCAGGTGAATTGTGGTAGGAAAACATTATATGGCATATACTCCACTACGTTAATACTTGTCATCAGTTATAAAATTTTCCTATTTTCATGCTCATATTTACAACTCTGTGTCTCATGTATCTTTTTAAAAATATAAATAAATGCAGACTTTGCTACCAAGCAACTAATGCCTTGCCTATGCTTAAATTTGTATACATAAAATTATACAAACACTTAAAATTTTTATTTAATTTTTAGTAGTCAATATGTATAGAGCAATTTGCTAGGTGCTGTGAAAAAATAAATGGTATTGGCCTACAAAGAACTTATAGTTTTATTTATGTAGTTTTAGAGAGAATGGAAGGGAGAGAGAAAGAGAAGGACAGAAACATCAATGTGTGGTTGCCTCTCACACATCCCCAAGTGGGGACCTGGTCCACAACCCAGGCATGTGCTGTGACCAGGAATAGAAACAGTAACACTTTGGTTCGCAGGCCAGCACTCAATCCACTGAGCCACACCAGCCAGTGTGCAAAGTCTATATTCAATATGTGATGTTTACTTATTGAATTCTTTGGAAGTGGAAATTAAAACCCTGAGAGGTCAGGCATTATAATGTGGATATGATATGTTTTCAAGATTTTGGACTTTAACTGATAGATACTAGCTAAACATGAAAAAGTTCTGTATTGTAGTTGAGCATTTTAGTGGAATTAACATTTTTGAGAGGCATGGTGGTTATGTACCACCATGCTCTATCCCATAACACGCTCTGTTTGTGATGGGATACTAAAGACCAACTCCCATAATTTTTTACTCCACATTTATAGATTGGCATCCACTGATGGAATAGTGGAAATGTAATTAAATGTTTAGTTTAATTAAAATGGAAAATAAAGCCTTGTTTCACAGAAATTCAGTAGAGCCCAAAATATAGCAAAAGTGAGTGATCATGTATATAAAAAGCATGTCCACTGATTTTCTAAATGCATATATTTTTCTAATACTCACACATAATTATTTGTATATTACATGATCTCCAAAGACAACTGTGCAATGTCGTCACAAAAAAGATCTATATCCAGAATTCATATAAAGTATAGAGTATTATTTATATATGAATATCAAGGTTGGCTTATCAAGTTGATGGGATGCTGTATGGATTGAGAAACTCATGAAATATATGTCAACTTGGCCAGAGAGTAAATGTTTTTGGCTTCATGGGCCATATGGTGTCTGTCAAAACTACTAACTACTCTATTCTGTTGTTTAACGCAAAAGCAGCCACAAGCTATAATCACATGGGCATGACTGTGTTCCAATACATCTTTATTTATGGCACCGAAATTTGAATTTCATTTAACCCAATTTTACTATTCTGTTTTTCTTTGATTTTTAACTGCTTAAAAATGTAAAAGATAATTCTTAGCCACGTGAATGTACAAAAACAGGTGGCAGACCTAATGTGTCTTGTAAGTCTGGCTTTGCAGATGCGTGGTCTGCAGACACAATCATCTGCTTGCAGGCCCAGGCCCGTGTATACACACACAAACACCACTGCTTCCACTTAGGTGTTTCCCCTCCAACTATTAAATAAACACCTCTGGCCTCAGTCCCTGCTCCTCTCTGCTTTGCTCATTCCAGTCTATTTACTCTGTTCACTCTGGGATGTGTGTGTGTTGTGTGCATGCACATGTGTGTGTGTGTGTGTATCTTTTTCTTCCATGAACACTTACTCAACTGTGTGTCTGTATGTTGAGTCACGCTCGAAAATTCCTGCTACATTCAGAGATTTTCTGGACATTTAACTAATTATCACTTAGCATTTTTTATGTTGTTATGTCATGATATTTTTATTTATCATTCAACAAATTGGTCATGCATAAGTCAGCCCATGGAAAAATGTCTAAATCGACACTATAATTGTTAAGTATTTACTCCTGGAATATGTTGTGTGATATGTGTCAGATCAGAATCAGGAGTATTTTTTGTCCCAAATGTTTCCTCAGTTGACCTTCCATAGTTAATTAAACATTCCATCTTTCCTTAATTTTCCTTGACACTTTACTACATATTAAATCTTTATATCTTTTACTATCTATTTCTGAATTGCATTTGATTACATTGAATCATTTCTTTACTTATGTATAATATTTTAAAATTTACATTAAATGTATTTTTGATGTTTATAGGTCAATTCAATATGACTTCCCTTTACAAAATTGTTTTGGTACCTACAGTGAATCAACCTTGAAATAAAATTGACATCATCTTTCAAGTTAAAAATATTTTCCTCAAATGTTGGTTGTGTAAAGCTCTTAAAATATTTACCTGAGAATTGACATGTTTAATTTTTCATCAAAAGAAAGAAAACATATCTTTCTTTCAGGTTCTTTAAAAATTTTGTGTTTTCTTATAAGCAGACATATTTCTTTTTATGTTACAAAGTCTTTGTTGTGATTTTGAAAAGGAACTGTTTGATACATTATATTAGCATGTTTGTGTTAGGAATATGTCATGTTCATGAAATTATTCCCTTATGTAACAGATTTATCATGCAGAGAACTGCTAAGTATAGCATTTCATGGAATATGCCTAACACTATATGCTTATCTTCAGTCTAGGTGACAGTTAATCAAACATTATAGTAGTTTATGTATTAATTGATTATATTTGTTAATTGAAGAGTATGTGAAAACAATGTATAGAGAATAAATTAATATTTTATCAATCTGAGCATTACATGTATTTTCTTTCAATGTTAATTTTAGTAGATACTCAATTTGTTTTATTATAGAAATTATAGATATTCTCATGGTTTTCAATAGTTCAAAATGTTCAAATAAAAAGAAAATTTTTCCTCCAAGCCTCACTTTCCACAGTAATTCTGTTTATTTTTAATTTATTATTATAAATATATTTTTATACACAAAACTTAAGTATATTTTTTAGCATTCAATCCCTCACCATTAAAACATAAGAAATTTAACACACTTAAATCACCTATCTCCTCCAGGCCCTTTCCCACTTATCATCTCTAGTTGTTTAAGACGATGTTTTTTGTGTAAAAGACAAAAAAGTTAAAAAATTAAATTTTTCTCTTTTGGTTTTCCAAATGTAGTTGTCTCTTGATGACTTGCCTTTTATGAAGATAAAGAAATTGATATACTTATCTACCGTCCATCTTGCCTCTTCAATTTTGTTGGTCATATTATTATTTTGTGTGATACAAGGTGATTAATTATCCAGACTTCCAGGCACCTACACTGAGGAATCTGATGTAACTAGTCTAAGGAAGCCCAGATAAGTATTACAATCCGGAAAGATTAACTTAATGATTCCTTTCTCTGGCTCTACTCTGTGACCAGTATTTCAAAGTCTTTTGACATTGTTTTCCTTTTTTCCTTTGTCCATTTTTCATTCTTTCTCCTTTGGTTATAGTATGATCTCAAACTACTTTAATATATATACTTTTAAATTTTGTATATCTTTACATATTTTATATAAACATGTTTTGTCAGGTTAAAATATACTTATCTTGCCATTATTTTTGATAGATGAAATGGCAGCCCATGGAATGCTAGATTCAAGTATCTGTTCAGATTAGGCTCTGCTGTCTCCTAGTATTTATTGCTAGTGAAAAGTCTAACGTCAGTCATCTTTTCATTTCTTAATAGATAATCCATATATTTTTCTGTCAGTGTGTAGATCTTCCTACTTAAGTTCTAGCATTTTAAAATTTTACCATAAATTTTCATGTTTATTTTTTAACTTTTATTTTCAATTACAGTTTAATTACAATACTATTTGTATTGGTGTCAGGTGCACAGCATAAAGGCCAGACAAGCGTATTCTCTACAAAATGTTTTCTGCAACATTTCCACTACCTGCCTGGAGCCATACACAGTTATTGCAATGTTATTCACTATATTTGCTATGATGTATTTTACATCCATGAGTATTTTGTGACTACCAATCTGTACTCCTAAATCCCTGTACCACTTTCTCATACTCCTTCAACTCCCCTCGCCTCTTGCAACCACATCTGCTCTCTTTATGAGTCTGTTACAATTCTCTTTGCTTGTATATTTTGTTCTTTAGATTTTACATATAACTTAAATCATAAGGTATTTGTCATTCTCTGATTGACTTATTTCACTGAGCATAATACCCTTGACATGCATCCATGCTGTCACAAATGGTAAGAGTTCATTCTTTTTACGGCTGAGTAATACTCCATTGTGAATATGTACCACAGCTTTTCTATCAGTTAGTCTATTGATGGGCACCGGGGTGGCTTCCACATCTTGGCTATTGTAAATAATGCAGCAGTGAACATAGGGGTGCATATATATTTTTTGCATTCGTGATTTGGGTTTCTTTGGATAAATACCCGGAAGTGGATTTGCTGGGTCATACTGAGATGCCACTTCACCCCTGTCAGAATGCCTATCATCAGTGAACCCACAAGTGATGCAAGTACTGGCGAGGATGAGGGGAGAGGGGAACCCTTGTGCACAGTTGGCGGGAATGCAGACTGGTGCAGCCATCATGGGTATTTTTTTTTCATTATTTTCACTTAGAATTTGATGGACTATTTCAACTTAAAGATTTATATTGTTGCTGAATTAAGGGAAATTTTATTTATTTTATTCACTCTTCAAATTTATTTTCATATCATTTAAAAATTATATAGTTGGATTTAATATGCTGCCAGTTCATCTTCATACTCATATGGTCTATCTCTTTATATTACATTCTTAAATGTAATAAATTTCTCAGGTTTTTATTTTTTTCTGGATAAATAATGTGTCCTTTTGTATGACAAGTCTATTACCTAACCCATCTATTGAATTTTTGCAAATTTATAAGTGTAGGAGATATAGTACAATTACTAGGAAAAGCCATTTGTCTGCTTGCAGTCTGTTTTATTTTTAATTTAAAGACAGAATAAATTACAGAGTAGTGTGATATTTCTCTAGCACCTTAAATCTGTTTATTTTCATCTTTCATCTATAACCCTCCCTCATTCACACATACACAGACTCATGTGTTGTAATTTTCTTAAAAGTTTGAATATTTACTTGACTTTTGTGGTCTTTGCAGTACTTTCCAACTTCCTAAAAATGGAGAAACATTGAGTCCTTTAAAATGATGTTAATGCACATCAATCTTACTTTATACATCTTAAGGTATAATTGTTCTGACATGATGTAAAATCAATCAAAATTTGGTAGAAGCAACACTGATAATGTCCTAAAGTAATTAAGTTCACAGTAATGAATTTAAACATAAATAGCAACAACTTTGCAAGAAACCATTCAATAGGTGAATGGTTTCTTTTCGCTTGGGTTTCTTTCCTGACTTTTTCTCTGTCTCACATATTCACTGTTGTGCTCTGAAGGTTTTCTGATTGGCAAACCAATCCCCTTTATCTCTGGGCTCTGGTTTCTGTCCTCTGGAACTCTGAAATAGAGAAAATCTATATCTTTGCTGAGCACATTGTGGATGGCAACAGATCCCTGCTTTAGTCCTGACTTTTACTTTTCAGAGAAGCTGGGAATCACAATAGCACCAGCTGTCAACAAATGAACCATGTTGCTATCACCCTCAATCTTACCCAGTTTTTCTTTTGTAATGTATTTTCTTCTTGATGCACTGACTTTAAACTTAGTGACGGTTAGGAAGAGGCCATTTATATGCATATATTTTGGTAAAATCATAATAGTAACTGAGAGTGTCTATTTTTTATCACTGTTATTTACTGAGTATATACTGTGCACCAGATACTATAAGAGATGAATTATATAAATTAACACCTTCATTATATGTAATCACCACAACTTCTCCTCCAGAAGTGTGCTATTATATCACCAAAGATGAGCAAAGTGCAAGCCATTGCTTGTCAATGTCAACACACCAACCAAGTGACAATGTCAGAATTCGACCCAGAGTTGTCTCTCGCCGAAGTCCAAGCATTTGTTTTCAGTATTACTGGGAATGAGGACTAACATAAAGATCTTACAGTAAAGATCTCTGTTGAACAACATATTTAGTAAAGAGCTAAGGAAAGTTCAGAAATCAGTAACTAAATAAGATCAACACTGTTTTAATATGAAAGTTATATCATTGGATTCCTGTTATATAAGGAGTCAAATTCAAAACACAGTGGAAATGTACTAAAAATATTTGTGGGACTTTAGAAAGAAAAGATTGTGGCTTGAAAGAAAAGACCGTGGACTGAGAAAATCATCAGTGCCAGTAATGAGCAGTTAGCAATGACGGACAGAACATGTGGTTACTGACCGTATGTGTAAAAGTGTGATATATGAACACTGGCAGCCTGGGGGGTCTAGGTAGGCACAGAAGGGCGATGCCAGTTCTTTTCTGGACATGACTGGAGTGCTGCATATATGTTTCAGTACAACCGAAGTATTCTGGGAATAACCTAACCCTAGCTACACTTTATGTTGCTGCCCTCTGGGCCAAATATTGAGCAGGAGGGCAATGAATGTAAAGCATGAATTTTCACTGATCTCCTGAGCCCACTGTGAAATTCTTCCAGCCTATGGTAACCAAAAGGAATAGGCTTACACAGCATAAGAGCCCAGCAGAGAAATTACTTCAACACACTACAGGCAATTGACTTGCAGTAAAGAAGGAAAAGAATGATAGCATAAGGCATCCTGAGATATAAGTAAATGAATCCCTTTTGATCTAACCAATCGTCCTCGAGTCCCAAATTAACACTGGCAATATGAAATTTATTTTGAACACACTTTCTCTTTCTAGACAATACTTCAAAGGCACTGTTCTCTTTTTAGCTTGTTCTGTTCTTTATGGGGTTGGTGTCCTCTGTAATTTATTCTCTGTGTTAAATATGATCAGGCTTTATGTTATAATCCAGGTTTTATTTCAAGGTAGCAATAGAAATAACCTTTAACATAAGAGCTACCATTACTATTTTTCACTCAAACACATATACATCTAAACATTTTGGGTAAGAGAAAGCAATAATGTTTACATTTTAATTTCTTACTTTCAATATAATCTTTAATTTTATTTATAAATAATTACAAATCATTCTAACTTTTATAAAGCAACTCCAAATAAGCCAGGAAATAGTCAAGCATAGCTAATCACACCTTCTTAAAGACCAAGCTTCTCACACATTAAAATAAAAACAAAGTGTAAGATTTCATTTGTCAATTTTGCATGCTATAGAATATGCAAATCTCTACTCTAGTAAGACTTAATTTGATCTATTTTTAGTTAGACATTATTTCCCATAGTGATAAAATTTATCATTGAGTTACCACACTTTTACATTGTCAGCTTTTGCAAATATGAGAAAACTTTTGTTTACTAACCAGTAATACAACGTTCAGATTACTAAAACAATCTTTTTAAATCATTTCAATTTAGATTTTTTAAATGTTCTCTGTTCATTTCTTCTGACTTGTTTAATTACCATCTCTCTCCTCTCCATCCTTTCTTCTCTCTCTTTCCCTCTTGTCATCTAGTATGACTTTACCATTTATTCAATAGAAAATTTTATTTTGTCCATCAGCAGCTGTAACAGTTTTTACCATTAGTATCGTTGTCGGTGGTTGAATCACAAAATCATGTCCCTCACTCAAAACTATTTCTCAAGCTGCAGTTGCGTATCGTCAGATGACTCATGTATAATACCTCATAATATCTAGATAAAAACCTCAACACCAACATATTCCAATCTGAATCTATTATGTTTCCCTACCAGGTATTACTATTTTTTCCCTCTTTCTACTAATGACAGTGTCATCTTTTTCTTGGGCCACCCTTAAAAACTCTGATTCATTCTTAGCTCCATTATGTTATGGTTAATTATTTCTCTAAATAGCTAAAGTAATGTACCTTTCTTTTCCTCTATTTTTTTGTACCATGTTAAAGGCATTCATTAGCTCTTTCCAGATTTTAACTATAATATTGCCACAGTTTTTTTATCCTTCAGTTCAGCATGCAGAGTGATAATCAACCATCATGTATTCAATAAAATATGTTTTACTTATCTATTAATTCTTAGAAAATGGGGACAATGTTCCCACCAGACCTATTCTTTCTTACACTGGGCTCCTGTTCTGATTTCTTCACTTCTATACCTCAAGTGCAAGCAGTACTACAATTTCCCTAGTACCTCTTACCTGCTCACTATATAGTTTAGTAACATTATAATGATGTGAAAGTTAAGTATTCATGTTAATTGTATGTCATTCTACCTGCTTAATTACCAAAAATTCAGTCAAATAATAATGTTGGAACGTAGTAGACTTATGAAAATGGGAGAATTTGAAATAAGGATCAAAGAATGATTTGGGGATTGTGAATGAAGAAATATGAATGGAATCTGACTTACTAGACTGATGGTAGTGGCGAGTAGAGCTCATTCATGAATGTACAACCTGCATAGTCTCACAAGTTCCCACATTGAGAAAGAGCCCATGCTTTGTTTAATGCTTGCTGTGACCATCTCAAAATCCATGATAATTTTTATACCAGAATAAGAATGCTCTTATTTTTTGTCCTTTATCAAATTTTACAATTGGTCCTGACATCATCAAGGCAAGAAAAGTATCAAGGTGGCTCAGTGGATTAAGTGCTGGCCTGTGAACCAAAGGTCACCGGTTTGATTCCCAGTCAGGGTACATGCCTGGGTTGTGGGCCAGGTCCTCACTAGGGGGTGTATGAGAGCCAACCACACATTGATGTTTCTCTTCCTCTCTTTCTCCAAAAATAAATAAATAAAATCTTTAAAAAATATCATTTAAAAAAAAGTGAATGCCAGGATTTTGTCTAGACAATTGTATTTGTTTGCATGTGGATGCTTAATCAACTCCATTCACCCACCTCACCTCAAAAAAGGTGGTGATAAAAGTAACTTTTTAAAATATGAAAAGCATTGTCTATATATAGCTATAAAACTTATTGTTTTGCATTGAGTTTTAGTATTTTTTCTAGTTTTTTTTAACTGAAAGCCAGAAAATCTTCCTTACTTTTCTTTATATTCCTCAATGGAAACTATAATACTATTTTCTACGTGGTGCTCTGTATTTTCTGAATAAATCTATTCACACACACGTATACAAATATATGAATATATGTAAAGTTATGAACACATATAAAGTATATATGTACACACATTACTTTTGGATAGAAATGAGAAAAAAGTGTAGAAACTTTTATTGAACTTACATTTTTTCTAAAATGTTATTTATGTATTTTTAAAAGGGGAAGGGATGGAAAAGAGAGAGAAACATTAATGCGTGTGTTGCTGCCTCTCATGCACCCCCTACTGGGGACCTGGCCTGCAACCCAAGCATGTACCCTAGACAGGGAATCAAACTGATGACCTTTGGTTCACAGGCTGGCACTCAATCCACTGAGCCACACCAGCTGAGGCTATTGAACTCAAATTCTTTAAATGTCTTCTGATTGAGCATTAAAACAATTTAAGTCCATTATAGTTCACAAATAGCAATAACATGCAATGGGAATGGATATGGACAGAAGATTAGGAGAGAAAAACAAGGACACAATCAATAAACATTTTAGTAATCACATGAATAAAAAGTAAAACAATGAGATAATGATGTTCAGTTATTGAATAATCAAACTGAAAAAGAAATGGTCTTTCTCAGGAGTAGTGAGGAACCAATTAATCTTTTCTCTAATGGTGTTGAGGATCGTTAGGGTTTTCATGTGTTTTGTAAAATGTTCATATATTTTGCTTAGTAATTCCAGTTCCAGCAGTCTATCCAAATGCAGTAGTCAACGTCCCAGGGAAATATTTAGAAACAGAGATGTTCATAGAGGCATTATTTATATAAAAATCTCAGAAATATCATTATGTTTAGTAATAAGAGAAAGGCTAAATGAAGAATATATGTTGTCTAATATAATGCTGCTATTTTTTGGAGAATTTTGGGTATGAACTTTTAATTGCAAAATTTAAAAGACCAGATGTGTGCATCAGTTTTCAATATGTGTCATAACAGTTCTTAGGGAAAACATTAACAATATAAGTGCAGAGTTACTGTGTACCACTGTCTTCCCTGGGACGACATTAGCAAATTAAATACAAAGGATGGAGCAAAAGCAGGTTTATAGTTGTTTGTATGAGAAATAATATAATAATTAATAAATAGTAATATAAGAATCAACTCTGTGTGTCACATGCTCGCAGCTGTGTACCTACTCTTGTCCACTCTGTAGTTGTGCAAATTACTTGGTCAACCAGAAGTTCTTGTTGATTGAAAATTAATTACATAACCCTTGTTCTTAGAAATGTAGATTATAAAAACAACTTTAAATATTTCTCTATTTTTTGGTATTGTAAATATTATGTACTGTGTGTAAAATATTATTCCTTTGGTGGTTAAGAATATTACAGTTCTTTAGGCTCATCACAATGGCAATATTCGTTTTATAACACCAAAAAGTAAATACTGATAAATATGGAAGGTCAAACTTAGTAAGTGATGTCCCCAGGACATTTCCTGGACACTATATTTTCTCTTTTAATATAAAGCTCCCTGGTAAGAGTTTATTTGTGATTTGTCTTTTTCTTCTATTAAATAGAGCACAGAAGCACAAATATGATTTATTTAATGAACGCTTCCTGAGCACTTACAATTGGGATTCAACTAACCTTTATTCAAAGCCTTTTATATGCCGGCAACATGCTAGTCCCTTTTGCATGTGGATAGCTCTTTAAGTGTGGTGACGGCTCTGTAAAGTGAGCATGGGTTCCCACATTACAAGTCAGGTAGAATGTTCAGGGAATAAAACAACCTGGTTAAGCCACTCTGTGTTTCATTTGAGTGGCAGACATAGGACTTAACCCTAGATCCTCCAATTTCGATGTATAGGTATCTATGCTACATCAAGCTGCATTTAGACAAACCATGAAACAGGTACTCATTATTAGCTTGCATTTATTCAGGAAATACATAAAGATATAATATGCATGCATATGTAATGATAAAGGAAGCAAGTTGATATACAAGTTACTATATGTTTAACACTTCTCTAATTATGTTAAATATTTTAGCACACAGTATTTAATCCTCATAGAGAGTCAAAAAAATAGGTAGCATTGTTATGGACATTTTACTGAAGAAGAAACTAAGCACATATAATTTTATCTTCCAAAGTCTGTTTGGTTCTGGATTCTGTGTTAATTAGTAAGCACATTGCCTCTAACTGAATACAATTTGTTAAAATAAGATATCCGTGGACTTTTAAAAGTATTTTATGGCCTCAACAAAATGTAGGGACTAGTCAAACCTGTTGTAGCAAGGTGTTTTTCACCACAGAAGGATGGATAAGGCAGAGGGGGAGGGAAAGTAAAGGAGAGGTGGTCATGGCTGAGGGAGGGAGAGGAGCCGGTGATGATAGTAACTATGTCTACTGGATGAGTGTATCATGATATGGCTAGCAAACATGTAAGTTATTTTAAAAAGATGAAAAATAGCTATAAGCTTCTGAAAAAGCAATATTCCAGGTAAATTCTCAATATTTTGAGTTGTGTAAGATCATTGCCACTTGTATTTTGATGGTTTGCTTTTATTAGGGATGCCTGTTTACATTTACATTTTTGATGACTATATCACACAATTGATTTACACTAAAATTATTGTCAGGAGAATTCTCTAAGTCTTATTCACAAGTTTTGATTCCAAGACTTGTCTCCACTACCATGTATTTAATATACTCCTACTTTTGGACTCAGCTGTAGTATTTTTCTTGTTAGATCTGATGTAACACTCAAATATTTTAAGAGCCTTAAAATAATTCTCATTCTTCATCAAATATACTGGCTTTTTGCGATATATAAAACTTGTATGGATGGCTTCAGTGGTCATAGCAATGATAAAAGCAATGATCAGAGTGGTTTGGAATCTGAACTTTGAAGCTCACTACTAGAATCCAAGTGCTTCTGCATTTCTCAACATATGTGCATGGTGCCTTCATCAGTTTCTACACTGAATACTCTTACTAAGACGTGTCCATGTGAAGTATAAGGAAATCATGAGAGATATAATGGTGACATATGGGAAAATCATGCCATATCTATCATTTATAGTGTAGTAATTCACTATTTTACAGAAATAAAGTGTATATACAATAAAAGTTGAGGAATTTCACTTTTTTCTTTGTCAATTATCAATACTGTCCCATTAGATCCAAACAAGCTCATTGGTTCTTTGATATCTTGCAAACACTGAAAAAACAAAAAAATAACAATAAAAGTACATTCATTAATCAAATTATTATAATAAATAAGGGAGTTGCTACTTTTTAAAGTTAATCACACATACAGTTGTTTGAAATATTTGATAGATCTTTCTTTTTTATTGACCTATCAATATTTTCCAGTAATCTGCAATTCTTAATCTGAAGTGTGATAATGGAATGAGTAGAGGTGGATTTTATTAGGTCATCTTTCATCTTTTTTTAAAGATTATATTTATTTATACTTAGAGGGGAAGGGAGGGAGAAAGAGAGGGAGAGAAACATCAATCTTTGGTAGCCTCTCAGGCGCCCCCCCTGGGAACCTGGCCTGCAACTCAGGTTTATGCCCCAACTGGGAATCAGACAGACAACCCTTTGGTTTGCAGGCTGGTGCTCATTCCACTGAGCCACACCAGCCAGGGCTCATATGTCATCTTTGACCATAGTATTAGAGGTCATATTTTTATCAACATGTTTCCTCTTTTATTGTGTGTGTGTGTGTAAAATAAATAGTTTCACAGGATAACATGTATTACTTCATGTTTTTACCAGGTATACATCTTTATTAAAAAAATCAGATCATTTTTAAATTTTAATATTATTATTTCAGTAATTATTTCAATTAAAAATGAACCATGGTATCATATTGATATAGTTGCCTATTCTAAATGCTGAATTATAACAAGGGCTAGCCCTACATTTCCTTTACATTCCTTAATTATTTAGATTTTAAAATGTTGCATAACCTCCTGAACTTTCAGAGTAAAATTCAGCATGAGACGTCATCTAAAAAGAGAATTTGCCAAGTCTGTCTCTCAGGGAAAGATCACAGCTTAGCAGTATAATGTTATCTTTCCAGTTTCTATAGTCTGACCAGCATCAATCATATGTTGGATGTTTCTCTGTCACCAGCGAAAATGATTCTTATAACTCTTTCAAGGTAACAGAAGAAGGGACTCAGGATCAGAAGTGTCCATGCTTTCAGTTTCAGAGATTACCTCTGTAATAAATTCTACTGACTGGAACATTGTCCACTTTTCTGAAGAAATCTTTGACATAAGGAGAAAAAAAATAGCCTCTGCCTACTGCCTGGCTTTCCCCAAGCAGCATGATCCACACTGGTTCACTTACTTTCTTCTTTAGAACCTGCAAGTACAAAAGACACACTAAGTCCACAACAGCTTCATCTTTCTGTGGCTAGGGAAAGTTGGCACGGTGTCAGATATCAAACGTCTGAAGCCATTTAAACCCAGTGCACATTGCATCATTGGTTTTGTGGAGAATCTAGAGCCCTTAATCTGAGTTCAGTCTTGTAGACAAAAATCCCCCTTGGTGAATAGGTTCTTTCTCTAGAGCTGCATTGTATCGCTTGGCGATGCTGACAAATCCCTCTGCATGTCATGCCACGCAGGAGCAAGTACCTGTTGACTTCAATTATGACTGTCCACTGGATGTGCTTATTACAGTCTTATCCAGGGAAAACCACCAAGGAAGGCTTACAGAAACACGTGTCGTTTCCAAGTTTGTCCCTGGGATGCTCATTACCGGTGTCTCAGCAAAAACTTCAGGAACAAACTGGCAAACATTTTATTTCATTCAACTAGAGGAGGCCAAATAAAGAGTTGGTTTTCTCTAGAAAAATGCCATAATGTGAAATTTTAAAATTAAACTCTGTGACCTCTTAGAGATCAAAAGTTCTTATATTCCTTTTTTTTTAAAACAATTTCTTCACTTGTGCTCTGAGGGCCACATCAATACAAAAAGATTCAAAATGGATTCTTTTCAATTAGCAAGAATGAGTAAGAATTTATGTCTGGATACTATGCAAGGAAAATCTCATTTAAATCAGAAGTTGCAAGAGATAGGACATATAAAACATAATACAACAGTAGCTCATTACTCTGATGCTGCTATCTCTGCTCCACTTTTCCCCAAGAGTTTAGACTGTGGAGACTTCCAAATTGTAATTGACTTCTAACATCTTCTTTAGGAGTAACTACACATTTAACTGTGCAATTCCTTCACAATTAGAAACAATCCAATCCAGTGCCTCTTTCATTGTTTCTGTTGGTTTGTTTAATATACTGAAACCCCAAACCAAATTAAGTCCCTCCAGGTCTTACATCTTTCAAGTTAAATAAAGGTAGTCAAACAGAAATCTACTGTATGCAGTATCTTTGATCTTTCCATCTCTTTGATCTTTTTTTGAGGCTGGGGAAGAGAAAAGAGAGGGATGGTTAGAAATAAACTAACCTTTATTAAAAGTTTACCACATTTGCACAGACTTTTATTATTTTTTACAGAGATCTTCTGAAGTGGGGATGAGCTCAGTTTGAAAGAGAAGCCTCCTACGCTCAGAGAAGTGAAGCAGCTCGTACAGGTTCCCGTACAGAGGAAAGTCTGAGTTGGGGTTTGAGTCCACATCTCTGGGCCGAAGAGACCCTTTCCCTCTGTCACACTGCCATGCCTCTAGTCTGTCTTAAGCTTAGGTCTTTTTGTTTCTTTGAGCTTGGGGCTGCACGCATTTGTGGAACCGACTCACCCGAGCTAGTAATGCTGCTCTCTTAGTGGTTGCAATAACTGAAGGTCTTCTATAATTCTAAATATATCTGCCAAGAGATCCTTGGAATAGCCATTCAATTTAGATTAACTCCTACACATGTTTACTACACTGCTTTAATGAGGATGCCTGATGTTAATGAGTGAGTGTGGGGTGACTTTGTTCTGGGAGAAAGTGCTGAAGTTTTTTCAGCTGTTCACATCAACTTTGAATACATCCAATCAGTCCTGGAATCCCTGTTATCAAAAGCTATGTACATTACAAATTGTTTTAATTTATTCTGGAGTAATAAGAGGGGGACGTGTGTGTTCGAGTTTCCCTGGCACAAGCAAACAGGGGTAGGAGAGGCATTGCAGTTCCTATTTATCTTCACAATTACAATGCTGACCTCCAAGGGAAAGCTCTATCTCATAGAAACCCTCCATGTCTTGAGTACTTTGGGGTGAGGCATTAAAGGGCATCACTCAAGCTAAATCTCACCGTTACCACTGGACTGTGGATCACTGACGAATGAGCCAGCAGTTAAATGTTTAGCAGGCTGTGACGACTTCGCACGGGAATAGAAAAATTTATTACCAGCCTGCCACATCAGTGCCTGCCCTGCCTGCGTTTTCTCTGGTTCCCTCCTGATGTCTACTCCCACCCCATCTGACAGTGGAACCCTTTCTGGTTCCCCGGCTTCCCCCCTGCCACCCCCTCCTTCCCCCACCCCCACAGGCAGAAAGCTGAGGATCTAAACTGTCACGGAGTCCTGTTCATCATATTTCAAAAGCCTTGGTGCTCAAGATGATGCCATGGGTCCAGGTTTTTTATTTTTTTATTAGTATTATTGATGGCATTGATTTCCCCATGACCTTGCTCAGGGGACTAAAGGGTGTCGGTTCTGCATACTATAGAATTTGTGCAGACCCCAAGTACGTACAGCCGGGTGGGGGGGGTGGCGGGGAGGGCAGGAAGGAGGAGGCAGTGGGAAAGGCAGCCTCGGACAGGAGAGCCAGGGAGGAGAGGAAGGAGGAGAGACAGCGAGAGGAGAGGATCAGGCGGACAGGCTGTGCCAGCCAATCAGAGGCGCGCTCCGGAGCTGCAGAAGACCGAGCCGCGGAGCCCCGGGCTCGGAGGAGCACGGAGCCCAGTCTGGGGCTCTCGGAGGACTGGAGCTGCGTGCGGTGAGCCCTGGGAAAGTCCCCTCTTTGCTTCTCCTACATTAAGTTCCTTTCCACCAGTTAGGGCAAGTCAGCCAAAGGTAAGGCTTCAATAAATGACACTTTACTATGTAGTGACATTAATATCTTTGTGCAAAGGGGCTGCCTTATCCAGTTCTGAGTTTAAAAAAAAAAAAAAAAGCTGGTGAAATCTTCCTTTCGGATTGGTTTCAAAGGATCTGGTACCAATGGGAAAGTTGTGGCTAATGCTTTGTAAGCATTATCGCTAGCATACATTTTTCAAAAGATTTTCTTAACCAGGAATGTTGCCATAGAGCCTATGGAATGTGCCTAATAATCCAGCTGGACTCTGTTTATGTTTATCTGTGGATGTGCCCTGCCCCTGAAGAAGTTGGAAGGGTACTCTGCAAGGCGTATTTGAATAGTGATAGCATCAGAATCACTATTCTTGTCTGTCTGCTGTCATGTCTGTTTGTCTGTAAAAGTGAGGGAAAGCATTGTCAGAATAGAAACCGAGACACTGAAATTGAAATTTTGATAGTGGTTTTTAAATATTGCCTTTCCAGTACCCTTAAAATTACATGCTATCTGAGCACCGAAGCTGCAGCAAAGCAAGGCTCATTTTCCGTTTTCTTCTTTCACTCTTTTTTTTTTTGGTACGAATCACTTCCATAAATGCTTATTAAAGCTTAAGATGAAACTTTTACTTCCTTTAAAGGGCACTATAAATGATGCATGAAAAGGAATTAGGTAGGCTCCTGTGATCCATAACATACTTTATTTAGCATATGCACTTATGTTTGTTAACTCCCATTCATTCCTCCTTGTTAACTTCCCGAACCTGATTTGTTTGGGTCTGGAAATAATAATAATTTTGTCTTCATCTTCATGTCTTACAAGCAAGGTAAAATTATGCCTTACGCATGTTTATATGCCTCTGTGTGTGTGTGTCTGTTGTGCGTACAGATGTAGAACTAGGAAAACCTATCATATGTAACAGGTGAAAATAGAATTTTATTAGCTAGTTATTAAAGTGTTTCTTTATATTCATGCTTGGTGTATTTAATGAACTTTTAGATTAATCAATAGTAAATGCACCTTGCTATTTGCCTGCTAGAAATCAGGAAATACTAAAGTAAAAACCTTAGCTAAAATTATTATGGTCTTCCGTTTGCTCAGGTGATGCCATCACTGCTTTGAGCCGAGAGAGACAGATCAGAGAAAGATTTTATTATGCAGCCAAAGAGAAAAAAGGAAAGAACTACAGGCTCTGGCTGTGTCTTGGAACCTTTATTTTCCTCTCTAGGATCACCCACAGATTTTTCAAAGCAGGGGGCTTTCCTTCTGCAGTAATTGTTTCTCTCTGTTTTTGTGGACTTGTATTTTCAGAGAAAATATTCCAAATCAAGAGTTTGGGATCCAGACTAAGTCTCATATGAACCTTGTCTGATGTGGACAGAGGAAGGAGGAAGAATTTGATAATTAGTAGGAATTAGTTGTGTAGTCTTAGCACTCCGGTGCAAGTACCAGTCATCATTGCAGTTTCTTTCAAGCCTCCTGTTACGTGTGTAATTTTGGATTTCCTGATAATAAATTTACCCAGGTCAAGACATTTATGCACTTAATGAAGCATTCATTCAATGGGCCTTAGGGATAAATATTTTATAAACTATAGTGCTGATACTTTTTCACAGAGGTAGCCAATTTAAGAGGAGGTGGAAAGAAATTCATACTAATGGTCAAGTTTGATGTCCTAGCAAGACAAGAGTAAGAGGTAAAAAATGGTGATTTCCTATTTCCAATGCAACAGAAATGTCCAAATGGAAATAACCCAATTGCAAGAGAGAAAATAATAGTGGAATGAAGGTAAATGTCATAAACTCTATCTGCTAATCCTCTGTCCAGTGAATGTTGGATATAATTAGTTACAGTAGTTGCCAACATGGTCAACAGCAACCAGTGCTCGAATAAAGTCTATACATTGAGCAAATTGGAAAATATTATTCCTCCTGATGATCTGCTACAGATGGATGTAGTGGAATCATGAGTACAAATGGGTCACTTAGTCCAACTTTGTAAAATCTTTATATAAAGAGCGCTATATACAATAAATATAAAGTACCTTTCACATTTGGTTCATACAAATATCATTCTTATACTTTCTGTTGATTTTTGTGGTGTGTTGAGTACAGACACATGTTTAAAAGTTTGTCCCACTTTTCCTATATTTGGCTTGTTGATGATTAGAAGAATGTGGTATACCTTATTTCTTTGCAGCCTGACATAATTGGCATTTGGAATCTAAACATGCTCGGACACTTCAACAGATCAAGGATAAAACACTTTAACTTGTTAACCTGGAAAAATTTACCTATCTGGAATGGCTATATCAGTTGTAGTGGAGTCTAGTTAAAAGTAAGAGAGAGAGAGAGATCGAGAGATTAAAGACAGCAAGGGTATAAGGTGTTCTTTTGCTTTTCTTAATAAGGAATCCAAAGTCTTTAATGTGCTTACTTATATGCCTTTCTTATAGTTGCATTAGACACATCATAGAACTATATTCTAGATTAGAGCTTCTTAACTCTAGTTCCATTGATATTATTGGTTGTATAATTTTCATGCTAGGAGAACTAGCAGAATCAGTTTTCTACCCAAAAGATGACAGAAGCAACATCTCCAAATTGTGACAACCAAAAATATTTCAAGACATTGTTAACTATTCCCCATGGATAGGGACAAAATTGTGCCCCTCTTCTACTGAAAACTGTTGCTCTAGGGAAAAGAAAACCGAAGGATGAGCACAGAAAGGGGCCACGGATTGCACTGTTTGTGCAGACAAATGTCTGTGTATATTGTTCCGTTTGGGTGTCTACGGTAATTCCCCTTCTCTTTCTTTGAATGGATTTCAACTTGTAGGTGGTTCATTAGATTCCTAATGAAAAACTGTGGGAGAGCTTATCAGTATAATTTTTTTCTGAAAAGTGAGACACTTGTCTGTATATTATTGTATCCTACATCTGTTTATAAAGTATATATAGTATACTGTACATAATATATAGTATATTATCATAGACTAACATTTATGGGATTGAGAGGAAATAAAAATTGGAAAAAACAAAAGGTAAATGTTGAATCTGGAAACAAATTTCATTTCTAGTTTTCATTCCAGATGAGTCTTTATTATAAATAATAAATGAAAGATACTGATTCTCTATACTCCATGATTGCTTTCTCTTTGGGGAGGAAGGATATATATATATAAAATGTTTGCAGTCTCAGAAGAGATATTCACTTCAGCAATCACATATGCTTAGAGTAGTGTATGGTGTTCTAAGACTTGAGAAATAGAAGTAGAACACTTTGGTTTAAGAAGCATACTTCATAACTGGTGGTGATGTAAAGCATAATGGGGAAAAATACCAAGCCTAGTGGTTTTAAGACACAGCGGTCCTTGGATCCTGCCATGGGTTACTTGTGTCACACACATGTCACCTTTATGTAGAGGCCATTCTCCTCATCTGCAAAAGGAGATAACAGGCATGAGAACCAAACAACATGAAGTGTGGAAATGGGTTGTGATTTATAAATATCTACACCAATGTTGGTAACTTATCACAGATTCAATGTCTTTGGCAATTTATTTTATGAAAATTGACACAAGATTGTAAGTCTTCCAGGTATTTTAGGGTGGCTAAAAATCTCTAAGAAATGGTGGTATTAGCACTTAAACACTTTTCATAGATGAAGTAGTACATCTTCACTTTGAAATATGTGATTAAAATTATGGATAAACATCAATTTCCTCATATATGTCTATATTTCCCCATAATATTCGCATTTATAATTTGTTCAAAAAATGCAGCAATCTAAAACATAGAATGTACCTTGAAATACACTCTTCAACAATAACCACTATTACCGGTTTGGTATACATTACCAAATAATTTTTAAATAGATAGATTAATGTAGACAATTATATATTATTATGAAGTAAAAGTTATATAGAGATGTATGCATTCAAACAGCATATGTAGACAAACATATTTAGATAAAATAAACAATTTGATATGATTGCCAAACTAATTCGATAGCATATTCATTCTTCCATGTGATTACATCAAGAATTTGTGGATATTTAACAAGAAACCAGTAAATTGTAATGCGCAGAACTGATATTTAACTTTGGTTCAGTGTTACGGGCATACATTTGTCTGCAGCTTTCTCTTCGTCAGGTAGAGGTAATTCCAGATCGGTCAATGGCCCTGACACATGGAGTGCTCTACAGTTTGACTAGTGCATATGATTATATAGATATACTATAATTCATTTAAGTACTCCCCTGTATATTTTATTAAACGACGAGTAAGACCAACACAAATGAAATAATTTAGAATCTATTATTGCTGAGAGTGTTTAAAGAGTGGCAAGAGTTCCAGAAAAATGAGTGGACAGTGGTGAAATGTAGGAGCAGACCTAAGAGGAATATTTGCTTTAGACAAACTGTGCGAACGTAGCTTCTGTGGATACCAGAATTCTGTGTAAACTTCTGCAGTGCTGAGCCACATGCATTTAGGAAATGTATTGGTAAGGTGAGATAAAATGGACAAAGTGAGACCCCTAGAAGTATTTGAGTGAATTATATGAACAAAGCATATATTTTACTTGTCCAACCTCTGAAGAACCATGTCGTATTCAATCTTTTACTTGCACCACACAGGGTACGATAGAGGAACTGCAGACGTCTTCACTGAAGAGAGGACTTGAACTACCATTTCCTTTTCATTTTATCTTCAGATGACCATACATATCTTAAAATAGATACTGTCATTATATTTAGGGCTTTAGGGTCAACACATATGATTTATGTGTAACTATGCAGATCTGACGTGACTGGCAATTTTAATTAATCCCATTATTTTCTGTCAGTCTGATACCAAACATTTTTTTAAATAAAATATATTTATTTGGGTTAAACTCACAGTTATCAATGGGGTTGAAATGAAGACATTTAATCTATTCAACGGATAACCTATTATGTCATCATATTACTAAGAATTTTTGAAACCAATGTTGGAATTAGCAACTCTTATTAATAGTTACTCTGAATGGAAGTGAAATTGAGTGTACCAGACTTGAAAAGCAATTTTCAATCCATTTCTTGAGAAAGGAAAAAGCAAATTCACTTACATGCAACTTATGGGAATAAATCACTAGGATATAATCCAAAGTACCAAAAATGAAGAAATACCTCAAAAAGTTTAAATTAATTTAAGAATCTGAATACCTCAAGAAGTTAAAATTAATTTCAGAATTTAATTAAGAATAAGAATATATAATAAGGACTTAGTGATAATGAATTCCTTTAGCTTTCCCTTGTCTGGAAAGCCCTTTATCTGCTCTTCCATGCTAAATGATAGCTTTGCTAGATAGAATAATCTTGGATGTAGGTCCTTGCCTTTCATGACTTAGAATACTTCTTTCCAGCCCCTTCTTGCCTGCAAGGTTTCTTTTGAGAAATCAGCTGATAGTCTTATGGGAACTCCTTCATAGATAATTGTCTCCTTTTGCTGCTTTTAAGATTCTCTCCTTATCTTTTTATTTTATTTTATTTATTTTTATTTATAGATATATATTTAAAATTATTTTATTGTTGTTCAATTACAGTTGTCTGCATTTCTCCCCACCCCTCTACCCCACCCCAGCCAAACCCACCTCCCTTCCCTGCTTCCACCCTCCCCATTGGTTTTGTCCATGTGTCCTTTATAGTAGTTCCTGAAAACCCTTCTCCCTACTGTCCCTTCCCCATTCCCCTCTGGCTGTTGTTAGATTGTTCTTAACTTCCAATGCCTCTGGTTATATTTTGTTTGCTCTTTTCTTCTGTTGATTATGTTCCAGTTAAAGGTGAGATCATATGGTATTTGTCCCTCACCGCCTGGCCTATTTCACTTAGCATAATGCTCTCCAGCTCCATCCATGCTGTTGCAAAATGTAAAAGAGATTTATTTAAGAAAAAGGAGCAGGTCAAAACTATGAACAGCAAAATGACAACAAACTTACAACTATCAAAAAGTGAACCTAAAAATCAAAATCAGACTAAGCAAACAACTGGAACCGGAATAGAATCACAGAAATGGAGATCACATAGAGGTTGTCAGTGGGGAGGGGGATGGGAGAGAATAGGGGGGAAAGGTACAGGGAATAAGAAGCATAAATGGTAGGTACAAAATAGACAGGGGGAGCTTAAGAATAGTATAGGAAATGGAGAAGCCAAAGAACTTACATGTATGACCCATGGACACGAATTAATGGTGGGGGAATGCTGGTGAGGGGGATGCCGAGTGGAGGGGAATGAAGGGGAGAAAAATATGGGACACCTATAATAACATAATCAATAAAATACATTAAAAATAAATAAATATTTTTAAAAAGAATATACATAGTGATGCATTTATGAAATTTGAATGTAATATATTAAACTTGATTCAAAATTTATAAGTACTGTGATTTCAAATATTCCATTTAGTTGCATAACATATTGAGACAAGAATGTGTACCCCCCAGTCTTCTATAGTGTTTATATATATTATCTATGCATATTTAAACACACATATAGTTAGTACATTCTAGCTGCAATGTGTGATATAATTTAAATGTAGTGAAACTATAAAATAAAATTATTTTGGTAGTATGCAGTCTTGATGCTTTTATTAAGAACCTGCTTGTTGGCTGATTGTTTCAATTTAACTTAACAATAGCTGAGAAAGCCTTGTGTTATTGATTAAAACATAAACCAGTTCCTGAAGACTATTCAGAAGATTTTCAATTCTGGTGATTGCAATTCTACTGTATGGAAGGGTGAGAATTCCCCTCTTCTACCTCTTTTTCTAGTTCTTACAGCTAAGCTAGTAAAATCGACACAAGACTAGATTAATGGGGGGTGGGAGCCAGTTTAATGTGTGTGCATGGGAAAAACAGTATGATTTGTATGTGTTTCTGTCAGATCGTAGAATGAGGCTCATATAATGATCAAACTAGGCACCTTTTTGTACTGTTTAGACAAAAAAAACCCCAATACATTTGTGAGAAATTTACTGGACAGAAAAGTTAGTGATCATTAGAAAGGAGTATAAGCAAGGTTTGCACTTGGGTAGTAAATTAGTAAAGGCATTACAAGGTTTACTTACAGACATTTTAGACTCTGAATATTTCAGCTCTTGTGATCAAGGTGTCTCTCAGCCCTTCAGGAGTGGGGGAAGAGAAGACATGGACTGTGCCAGAGTGAAAGCAGTCGAGACAGAAGAGGCTGGATGATGTGCTTAACGTGAAAATAATGCTGATAGAAATTGATGTTGTATAGGACATAGAGCTGCTGGGGGAAGGGAGGGTAATGGACACATTTTGTGTGCTGTTGGAGAGAGTTGGCAGGACCAATGAGAGGAAAGAACTAGGGATAAGGGAGTCTGGCAGGGATAGGAGGTCAGGCAGTAAATAGGAAGAAATTAGATTTATACATTTTTCATTGTAGATGTCTGAGTGGGGTTGGAATGGAATTAGTTGAATTCATAAGTGTGGAATTCAGAGGAGAGCTGTCTGCTGGATATAAGAAATCAAGTGATCACACATATATCACATTTAGAGTAAAGAAACTGAGTATGAATGGAAAGACGAAAAGCACAAGGATCGGAACCCGCAGCAACCCAACACCCATTAATTGGAAAAATGAAGGAAAACCAGCACAAGCAGTTGGGAAGCAGTAGCTGGAGAGGGAGGAACAAACCCCACAAGTGAAGTAGCTTGAAAGCCAGAGGAAGACACTGTCTCGAAACACATTTTACATTATTGAAATGGGAATGACCAAGCACATATAAACAGATATTCAACACACACATTGTGGCCATTTTCACTTTATGTATAAAAATTCACCTTCATAATGTTTAAGTACATCTTTGAAGGGCTTTATTCATTATAGCTGCTTATATTTTTAAGACATCTCTCTATTTCTTTTTATCATTTTTATTGTCATTCTATTACAGTTGTCTCAATATTCCCCCTTTGCCCCTCTCCACACATCCCACTCCCCACTCCCACAGCCCATTCCCACACTGCTGTCCATGTCTGTGGGTCATCCATACATGTTCTTTGTCTATTCCTTTCCCTCCCCCCATTCTTTCCACCATTATCCCCTTCTCCCCCGTCCTCTGGTCACCTTCAGTCTGATCCATGTTTCCTTGCCTGTAGTTCTATTGTGTTCATTAGTTTATGTTGCTCAGTAGTTAATCATTTTCAAGTCAATGTGTGCCTGGCATTAGAAACAACTGGAAAGTTTCTTGATATCATAAAAGCAAATATTGACACAAAATTATTGGTTTAATTACCCATGCATTTTATTCATTAATATAGTTCTTGTTCTCTAATGTTTTTATTGACTTTATATAAAGTTTGATGTTGCATTTATTGCTTTTCGCATCTGAAAAGTTAGCAACATAAAATATGTTTTATTTATTGATAAGAAAATTTTGCTTCTTGCCAACCCCAAATTATGCAAATAATTATAATAAAGTAAAAGTAGATATGAAAACTCTCCTGTAGCCAATATTCCAATTAAGGGACTGTATTTTTTCTTCCCCATTCTACAAGTGATTTATGTCTACCCTGTGAGTGTGGGAGAAATACATTAAAAACCTAGACATAAATCCTCAGCTTCAGCTGCAGGTGTGACGTGACTTATAAAGTTATAAAACTGATCTATAAGCAAATAGGCAAGGTTACCATACCATAGATCATTCAGTGATTCCATATCAATTAAATTGTTCTTTTCATACACCTTTTCTGACACACACATACGTACACACCACCTTATGAGTTGGCAATCACACTCTTTTTCTTAATCTAAAGAGACAATAATCAGCTTCGTTAGTGCCTTATCAATTAAGCTTCACTTAAAATATTTATATTCTCAGATAAATTAGATATTACTCTGAAGCTCAGTTTTATGAGCAGAGTCACAATAATATTTTGAACAATTTTAATAATTTATAAATACTGCACATGACTACATTGAAAGCTAACATGATGGGCAAAATAATGGCCCTCAGAGATAGCCAAATCCAAATTCATGGGACCTGTGAATATGTTACTTTACATGGCAAAGGAAGATTAAGAATGTAGAAGGAATTAGGTTTGCTAATTTACTGAGCTAAACTAGAGAGATGGAAAAGAGAGACAGACAGGTGGTCAGTGTGATAACCTGTGACAAGGACTCCATCTGACTTGGCTGGGTTGGAATATGGATGAAGAGGGCTGAGTATCAAGTGCTTTGGGCAGCCTCTAGAAACTGGAAAGGGCATGGTAATGGATTGTCCCTGAAAGCCTCCTGAGAGAAATGCAGCCAGGCTGATACCTTGATTTTAGCTTCATTGTGACTCATTTCAGACTTCTGACCTGAGCCCTGCTTACTTCTGATCTCAGGAACTGTAAGACAATTTTTCATAATGAAGGAAGCCACTAAGTTTCTGGTATTAGGTTGGCCAAAATGCCTGTATTTTTCCCCCATGAAATAAAAGGCATATTTTTTATTTTCACCAATAACTTTATTAATTTGGACATTTTGAGTATGTCAGGATCTGCCACTATTGGCTTCCAGGGGGTAGGGGCCAGGGGTGGTCCTAAACATCTTCTGATGCATAAGACAGCCTCACAGCAAAGAATTATTTGGCCAATGCGTTAATAGTACCAAGAAAGTTTGCAACCACTTTTGATGTGTTCAATCTGTCACAGCCCCTTCTCCATACACTGCACAAATCTTTGTGTGTGTGTGTTTCAGTTGTGTTTCTACTTTTCTTGAAATAATAAAGCATACTATACTGAAATGTTGCATATTTTCTTCCATCTTCAACATTATATTGGCTGCACAAAAATTCACCAATTTTGATATATTTTTCTAAATGCACATTGACATGACAGCTGTCACAATACAATCTAACAAAATTGTTTCAAAGTTAAAGACAGCTAAGCACTTCTAGAGCCATTGTACAGCAAAAAACTTAAATCAACTTTTTAGCCAAACCAATATTTTGTTAGTAGCAATAGAAAACTAATATAGCTAGCATAAGGAGATATATTAAATTTTTCCTTTTTTAAATATTCTATTTATTTTCAGAGAGTGGAAAGGGAGGAAGAGAGGGAGAGAAACATCAATATGAGAGAGATACATCCATCAGTTAGTTGCCTCTCACATGCCCCCAAATGCAGACCTGGCCTAACTTAGGCATGTGCCCTGACTGGGAATCAGACTGGTGACCTTGTGGTTTACAGGCCAGCGCTCAGTCCACTGAGAAACCCCAGCTAGGGCAAGTCCTGCCTTTTTAATAAAAACACATCCCATAAATATTCTGAAAATAAAGATGTAATAATTATACCATTAACCCAAGACTTTTATTACTTGTTATTAAATTGATGAAAAATTATTATATTGAACCTGAAGGATGTTTCCTAGAAGAGAATGTAAGCTACAGTGTTTCCTAATGGAAAAATATAGTGTATCTTACCTAATCTATATTCTCTTGTCCTCAATAAGTATATTGTGCTGCTATTTATGAGTTTACTGAACTTCTGGTTTCTGTATCCAGATGTGGTTTAAAACATATTGAATTATTTATACAGCTCTTTTAGGTATATTACTAATTTATGTAACAATGCAAACATTATCAGAAAGTAAAATATAGAATGTATAGTACGACAAACAAATGAACCTCCATTTATTACACGTTTGTAGTGTAGGACATATTTATTCAAATTTGATCAATTTCATGTATAAAAAAAGCAAAGTTAATTATCATAGAACATTTTATAGCCCTCAAAGTATAAAAGATATTACCTGGCATGATTAATAAAGATAGATTTAAAGTGAGAATGTAAAACTGTATTCTTTTACTAATCTAACCACTTTATAAATAAGTACCTGGGTTGCTGCTTAACCTTCTCGAAATTTTTAAAAAGGGAAAAAGTTATTATCCTCCTCACTTGAATGGCTTTTTTAATGCTTGAAGCATAACATTTATGAAAATGTTCACAGAAAAATGTTAAGCACAATTCAGATGTATAAAAATAAAAGAATGAAGTAAGGCCAATCATCTAATATTGTTTGGGTAATTACAATTTTAATTCAGTCTTTAAAACGTCTCTTGGATATTGTTTGCTCACACCTGGATGCAAAACTCTATTTAACACATGGTCCTAAGAGTGGCGGTGTGACCTGTGCACCTGCGCACGAGCCAAACTGTGACAGGTGGGAGAACCCAATGAATACTGCAGATTAGCCTTCCCTCCACAGGCAGGTTGATGTGTTAGAGGCACGGGAACAAATTCCCCATCTGGGCCTCCAGTTCTTGATGAGTGCCGTGATCTGCTTCCCTGTCTGGGCACCCAGAAGCAGATCACTATGAGTCACATGCTATCCTTGGTACATGAGCAAGTACTATTTAATGTTCCTCAAGTATTTGGCTTTTCTGATTTATTGCATAGATTCTATTAATTTGTTAAGTAGTAAGTGTGCAGTATAACAAGCCACATGGTGAGAAATAATAATGACTTCCATTTCCCTTTCTTCAATCCCTACTCAGCTGAAATCTTCAAAAATTATAATTTTATCCAAATACACCTTTCTCTATATACCTATATGAAATGTATGTGTAAACATATACATGTATATATGCATACATATAGACTGAAGAATCATAGACTATTCACATAGACTATTTAGAGTAAATGTGTTCTTTTATTCATACTACTCATAGCACATTTTATGTGTATTAGGTCATGACAATATCTCCAAATGGATGTATCAATCTGCTTCTTCCTTGTCTTTATTGTCTCTTCTTTTACCATGTTTTCAGCCTTGTTTCCATCTTTATCTCCTACCACACTGCAACTCTTTGTCACTCTTCAATCTTATTCATCCTAATTTGTGTGTGTTCCTGTATTAATCAGCTCAGGCAAAATGAAAACTACCATTAACTGTGTGGCTTAAACAACAGGAATTTATTTCTCAGTTCTAGATTTTGGAAAGTCCAAGATTAAGGTACGAGCCGATTTGGTTTCCCTGTGAGAGCTGCCTTCCTAGCTTATAGATGGCCACCTTCTTGCTCTGTCCTCACATGGCAGAGAAAAAGCTTCCTTGTGTCTCTTTTCATAAGGGCACTAATCCCATCACGAGGGGCCCAACCTCATGACTTCTAAAACAAATTACCTAACTCAGGCCCATCTCCAAATACTATTACATTGTAGGGGCAGGGGTACAGTGTCAACATAAAAATTTGAGCAGGGACACAAATCAGTTCATAACAGTTCCATTTCCCCCAATTTGCAACTATTATTATTGTTGTTATTTTCATTATTATCTCTGAACATCCTGTTTCCTCCTGCTGCCATTTGTGATTCTCCCAAGCATTCTAACCTCTTCAGTCTCCTCCTGTCCTCTCATTCACTTTTCTCCAAAGGCACCTTACTTGACTTGTAAGGATTTTGCCTGAATACTTTAGCCAGGAATTCCCCTGAAATTCTTCAATTTTAAAGACTAAATCCACACTCCTTCCCTGTAATGTTTTGGGAAACGATCATCAATTAGGTCATTCTTCACGATAGGTTAAAGGTCCTAAATACTGCCTGGCTGCTGTGCTCAGTGCGTACTATAAAGTGCTGTCTATTCAAATGTTTTTTTTTTTTTTCTGTATTTACATAGATTTGCAAAATCTGTGATATTTTGTGTTGTCTGTGATATCTGATGACCTTTTTTTCTAGGTTTATTGAATGCACATGTAAAGTAAAATTTAAAATCATTGTCTCAGAGTTTTCAAAAAGAATTTCTGGAAAATTCTTTTTCCAGATTTTACTTTGAGCTGTTTAGCACTCACTTGAGTAATACAAGGAAAAACGTGAAATGACTAGGATCAGTAGTATATGAATATCACTTGGTCTGAAATTGCCAAGGCATGAATCACACTTTCAGATGAGCTACTCTTCCCAACTTCAAAGGAGTGACTCAGGAGATATGGAAGAGTTTGGAAGAGTTTGTTTCTCTGATAAAGCATCCCACTCCACTCCAGTTCAATGCTGAGGAGGATGTCATGGATATGCAAAGAAGGTATTTTTAACACAAATTTAGTAATAGCATGCAGGAAGTGCTGACTCTTCCAAGTGTAAAAGTGTGGCTTTCAGAAAGAAGTAAACTAGGACACTGTCAGCATCCTGGAAATGATACTCTTTTACTAAAGGAAACGGCAAACGCTCAAAATGAAAAACCAGTGCATTAACTCAATGAAAAGGCTGGACTGTTCCGACCGATAAACTCTACAAGAATGGGTGATTCTCAGCTAATGCATGTGTATGTTTCCAATTTATTAACAACAAAAAGCTTTCTTTGTAAAAATTTGATTTTCTAAGAGACATAAAATATCTAAAATAACAATTGCTTAAAATCAGATTGTATTTAATTGTTATTGATCTTTCTGCTATATCTAAATGTTCAAATCAAAGTCTCCCCTTCAGATATTTATCAAAGTACACATTTTCTTCTGAGGAACTCCACAATTCACTTCTGTGCATATTAAATTTTCATGTAATATCATTCTATTTTATCCAATTTCATTTCATTAAATTTCCTACATAGGAAAATTATATCATAATCGTAAAATATAAAAGTAGAACATTTTAGCAAAGCACATTTCAATGGACAATAAAAAGATGAATTTAGGTCTAGTTTTTATAGAGCATAGAAACTTGATATACTGAAAAAATTAAGGTACATTATTTAATGTGTACTCTGAACTCACATTTTAATTAGCTTACTGATTTATTTAAATTACAGTGACCTAATTCATAACTTAACCGTGTTTGTATAGTTAGCCCTGTTAGCTGAAAGTCCTTTCTGGAACCTCTGGATGTCAGGTAGGTATTAGTAACTTTATTTTGTATAACAGTAACTGAAACCATGGACGTTCATAGACTTGCTCACAGGAGCGCACTTCCCAGCAGCTGAATCCAAATGGGGTTTGCCCTGCCTCTTCTATCTGTTGCGGCTCTCAAACACCCAACCCCCAGACCCCATTGCCACAGGTTCTTAGCTGATGGCCTGCCTCACGTTAGTTATAAAATTTCTAAAATTTATGGGACAGTTACTGTTTCATGCCGCCTCCACCAAATCTGTACATACAATGGTACCTATACTCCATCCCTTGTCTCTGCTCAAATTATAGCAAAGGAGGATCTCTGTTATTACCTACATCCTGTTCTCAAGGTCCCCTCTCCAGGCCCTCTCTCAATCTTCCCTTAGTTGGGTGCATCATCAAGTTACCCCTTCCTAATGGATCATTCTCATAAGTGTGTTTGGATAACTTACATCTTTTTAAAAATTTTTCAGGACCCCAACACCCATTTATTCTGCTCAGATTTAACATAGTTCAGTCATTTCAGCAAGTGATAACTCTTATTTGCACAAATCTGAAAGGAGATATCCTTTATGCCTTCCTCATCCTTGTTCCTTGCATAACTATAAAGTCATAACTATTCTACCCCTGAAGTATATTTAAAATATATTTACTACTTTCATTTCTGCTGCAACCTCACAAGTTCATATCACCACGACCTCTTCTACAATGGTTTCCTCTAGTCTAATCTGCCCACAAATACCCTCCTCAAATTGTTCACCATATATAAGCCAGCAGAAACTTCTTAAAAATATATATCATTATTTGCCATTCTTTTCTTTCAAGCTTATCAATGAGCCACAATTTTATATATAATAAAAGACTAAGTTCTTGTCATGACCTCTAAAATCCTATACGACCTCACCTAGCTTTCCTCTCCAATTTGACCTCCAATTATACCCACTAAGCTATACTTTCATGCTTTCTCCTACTCAAATATGTCAAGCCTTCCCCGAGGCATTTGAACTAACTTGCTCTTACTTTTTCTGAAATGTCCTTTCCTCATATTTTTCTAAGGCTTGCTCTTTATCCTTCATGCTTAATCTCATCCTGTTAAAAATAATGCCCTCTTCCCTAAAGTAGCTCTCTATCATTCCAGCTTATTTTCTCACGCTCTTCAATGACACTTTCCATTTATTAGTTTACTCATTTCTATATTTCTCCCTTCCAAGGAGAATGTAAACCCCACTTCAGCCAGGTTCCTGCATGTTCATTTACCTTTGGATCCCCAGTGTTACTACCTGGCACATAGCCCAGAATGTAGTCCAGAAAATATAAGACAAATATATTCATAGACTAAAATGGAAACTCCAGGCTTTTTAAAGGGAAGCTTTTAAAAATTTTAATTGAAGAATACCATACATAGAAATAATGCACAAATCATCAAATCATCAGTGTAAAGATGAATACTGTAAACTGAACATACCCAGATAACTACCACTTATATAAAATAAAATAGTAGCTTTATTTCAAGAGCCTTCTGCATGTGCCTTCACTATTTCTTCTCCTCCCCTGGACACCCTTTGCTCTGAGTTCTTACATGAGAGATTCAATTTGTATGCTGCATTTTATATACAAAGAATCATACAGTATTGTTTCGTTGTTTGTCCTCTCATTATTACTTTTATAAACTGTATCCATTTTGTTGAGTGAATCAATAATTTATTCATTTTACTGCTCTTGATTAGTCTATTGTATGAATATATTACAAGTTATATAATCTACTATTGAAGGACTTCTGGGCTATTTTAGTTATTAACTTTTGGGTTGGCCAAAAAGTCTGCATGTTTTTCTCCATAAAATAAAAGACACATTGTTCATTTTCACCAATAACTATATTGATTTGGGTATTTTGAGTATGTCAGCTATCTCCCATGTGATACAACATTGATTATTTTCAGTCATGTCTCAATTTGATCACTATCAATTTCAACTGGTCTACCCAACCGTGGAGCAGGGTCCAGCAAGAAATCTCTAGCACAAAACTTAGCAAACCACTTTTGACATGTTCAATCAGTCACAGCAACTTCTCCATATACTGCACAAATATATATATTTTTTGCATTTCAGTTGTTTTTACCTTTCTTATTATGCCAAAAATGTTGCATTTTTCTTCCATCTTCAATATCAAAATGGCTACACAAAATTCACCAATTTTGGTAAGTTTTTTAAATCCACACTGATATGAGAGCTGTGGCAATACAATTTAACAAAATTGTTTCAAATGAAAAAGATAACAAAGTGCTACTAGAGCCATCTTACTGTAAAAACCAAATGGACTTTTTGGCCAACCCAATATTATAAATAATACAACTATGAACATTCTTATGCTTGAGTAGTGAACACGTGTGCCTTTTTATTGGGTATATACTGGTTCTATGTGGTGTTATAGGGCATGCGGATGGGTAGCATTAATAGATACATCCAAATACACTTCTAAAATGTCTGTCCTAATGTACAGTCCCACAGCTTTATCTGAGACTTACTATTGCCATTCTCAATCTTGTTACTGTAGTCATCCTAGCAGGATAAGATCACAATGCCTCACTGAGTTCCAGCACAAACTGAACGTTTAATCTCAAAGCTATAGAAAAATTAAAAGAATAATGCATTAGCATTTGTGTCCATCTGAATTCATCAGTTTTTGAGTCACTTTTTACCTTCTTGATAAGCAGTCATCTTTATTTTCCTGATTATTGCGAACAGTTTTTAAACATTAGATGCAGACTTTTGGAGATCAGAAACTGAAAGACTTTGCCAATTCATAGATTGGGTAATTTTGACACTTACTGAACATTTTTTTGATTTACTCTGACAATTTTTCAAGTAGAATGGCAAGATGCAACATAATTACACTGTACTAAGTATATTTATTTCAGATGCTAGAGAACCAAATCATGTTTTGCAGCTCCTGAGGATAATATATAAATGAGAAAAAAACAAAGGCTGTGCTAAAAAGAAACAAGCTCATTCATTTTGGTCATTGTATTTCAAACATGAATCTGGCTTGAAATACCACTCGGGGAGTATACCACCATAGGGACAAAAAATGATGTCACCTTTTTTTTATTACCTCTTATTAGTTAACAAAACATAGTTATTAACCACCAAAAAATAATAGTTTGGACTTCAGGAAGCAAATGTTCACATTGTTTAAAAACTTACATGCATTTTCTTTTCTGTAATGTTTGCCAGCATAATGGGAGTCACCAAACCAGTGCACCGTGCTTTCCAAGAAGGGAGCTCTAATCATATATAAACTGTTCTGCAAACAAAACCTTTGCTAGGGGCTTTGGCTTTTCTATTTCTCTGGTTAGGTTTATTGGCAATGTGTATAATTTATCCTTATGCACCAGCTCTGGGATGAATGAGAAACTACAAGCCATTTTTGTGAAACACTCGTTTAATGGTTATATTATATTAGGGAAATGTTTTTAAGTGTTTACTTATGCACAAGCATTTTGTATTTGTGTTGTATGATACATTCTGAGTATCAGAAATTTTACTTTATTTTTGTCTGATAGACTTGCATTTAATCAATAAACAAGGTTTAATTTGATGTGTATCTTAAAATCATCAGGTTAAAAGATATTTCTTTAAAAATAAAACCAAAAAACTAAGAAAGAAAATGAACGAGTGGTTGGAGATGAGATGGGACCACTGCACAAACTTCCATAAAAGAGAATCACCCATTTTCAATAGGCTTAAGTTTTTGTTATAAAAATCATCTGCTTTGCCTGTATATATAAAGAGTAGGAGCTTTAGAATCAGTCAGAGGTTTTTTTGAAGCTTGATGGCATTAACATGTGTATTTCCACAGGCACATCGTTTACGTTTCTGTTTATAAAATAAGCATGCCAGTACTGAAAGTATTGAAACGCTATGCTGGGAGCACAGAGCACAGTGCCAAGCAGTGAGAAAGCGCTCAGTGAAACGTGGATCTTCATCATTTCTCATCCACTAATTTAACTGATCTTCTGGCTTTTATTTACAACATTGGCAGCACCATTGTTCCGTTAAAGTCCAAAGTCCAAACTATTTGAATATCTCTTCTCTAATTTGTTTCCAGTTCTGTCATTTTGTCATTAACGTAACTTCTAAATAACAAATTTTATTTCAGTGACTAAACTCATTATCCTTAATCTCTTTCTTGATTTACAATAGTTCTTATTGCATTTGTTCTATTTTTCTTTAACTATATTGTTTATTCTTACCTAATTGTTGTCCTCCAAACTAAGTATTCTGCAAACTTCTTGAGGGAAAATATCACATTAATTTCTCTTGTATGTCATACTGCCTGGTAGTGACTATATTATGTGCATGGTACATACTTTAACTGTTTGCTTTGGAATTAGTACATGTAATTCATTTTAATATTTAGGACTGATGCATATTGAACATAATTAAACTATTTTGTTATCTAAGTATCTTTTTTTTAATTTTTGGTTTTAAATCAATCCTCTCAAAGTGTTAGAATATCAAAATAACTTTAAAATTTCCCCACAAACTGTGGATTAAATGCACTGCCTTTATTTTTTTCATTATTGAGTACATGAATAATTATGAATAATACTGTTGAGAATAGCTTTCAGTTTGCTAATAGAAAAGGAAGTTTATTCCAAAAAAGCCAGTTGTTGGATTTCATTTCAATAAGTAAAATGTTCAATAACTAGAATCCCTTTATTAACAAAAGTTTCTATTTATTTAACAATGTAGCAATGTGCTACTTTAAAAAGAAATTTATTTAATATGGATTTGCTAAATACATCACTTTCCATTCCTCAGGTATAATATAGAGATAAATAATTATAGTATCTAGAATAAAAAGTTACGTGTTTAATTCACATGTATTTAAACTTGATGAACTTTCCCTTTCTTATACAGATATATAAGCTCTTAATCTTTTCTCAGGTTTCCATATTATCAGTTATTAAAGATTAGAAGTCCAACTAATATCTGTAAAATAATGACATCTTTTTCTTTATGAGCAAGAGCATTATTGAGTATGTTATGTATGTGCCATCATAATTGGATTGGATAATCTCGACAGAACAACTGCCCAGATTTCAGTGTCCAGTAATGTCCAGTGACCTCTACTTATGTGTCAGGTTTCAAGTGCTCTATTGTCTTTCTTTGTAAATCAAATTAGAATGTATAGCAGTCAGTTCAAACTCACAATATAAAATTATTAGGTTTTTCTTGCTGAAAACACATTATTTTTTATAATAGACACATACCTTCTGTTCAGTATTTCCTATAGGTTGTTGTCATTGAAAAAAAAGAATGCAAAAGCGTGTGCTCCCTGCACTGCATCTGCAGCTTGGGCATGGTGTAAGCGTAGCTGAGGTGGATTTAGCTGTTTATTGACATGATGGGTCAATACATTCGTTAGTTCTGTACTCTGGTAAAACTCATTTCACAATGATGAAACAAATCTCCTGTCTTTCTAGTCTTATTCTCCTGGCTCCCCACTCCTTAAACCTGACCACATGGGGAACACGCCCTACAGGACAGTGAAACTGACGATATCCTGTGCAGTTTCCCTGCTGCCTTTGAGTAATCAGCAGAGTGAGAAACAAAAGTAAAACAGAACCCCATAATTCTAGCTTATGAGTTCAACTTTAATAAGCACTTTGCTAATACTAATGTTATTTATTTAATCTACTCATTAAAATTATTTTGGTCATGCTTATCTTTATCTGGACAGTTTTGCTTCAAAAATTTTAAATTACACTAAAATCTCACAGTTAATATGACTCCTCAAGCCAACTAAACGAATTTTGTTTACACATGGTTCATTTTAACTTTTCTCGAATGTTTGGTAGAATTCACCATTGAAGTAAGTAAGTCCTGGAGTTTTCTGTTGGGAAGCTTTTGATTACTGATTCAACATTTTTACCCATTAATGGGTCAGTTCAGATTTCCTGTTTCTTCTTTATTCAGTCTTGGAAGATTGTGTATCTATAAATGTATCCATTTCTTCTCATATTTACAATTTGTTGGGATGTAATTGTATATATTACTTTCTTACGATCCTACACATTTTCTGTGGCATCGAATGTTGGTTCCTCTTTGATTTCTAATTTGTTCGAGACTGCTCTCTTTATTTTTAGTCAGTCTAGCTAAAGGTTTGTCAATTTACCTAATTCTTTCAAAAACACCAGCTAAGATTTCTTGATCCTTTCTATTGCTTTTCTGATTTCTGCTAATGTTGTGCTTCATATATCTTTCTCCTTCTAGTTCTTCGAGTTTTATGTTTGATATATTTCTAATTTCTTAATAGTTTCTTTTGTTTGTCAGAATTGTGGAAAACCTATTATGTTGTATTGCTCCCCTTATATTTGTTATGCTGAATTCACTTATGCTCAAATAGACATTTTTTAAATTACCAGAGGACTGAAGTTTTGATTTTTAGAGAATAGCTTATAGCATTAGGATACGGTCTCATTATTTATTTTTATTTATCTCTATGTAAAGTATTACGGATTTTTTAATGCAGGTATTTTATTTTTTAATGCAGAAAGTACATAAAGTAAAAGTAAAGATCTCTTACAATCTCACTTCTAAAAGATAATCTCTGAAACACTGTGATACTCTTCAAAGCACATAAAAGTACAATCACTTTATTATGTTATGCAGTGCACATATACAGGTTTTAAATTCTTTTGTACCAAATAATACACAATTGAACGTCCCCATGGTCTTGGATATTTCAATATAATGAAATTTAATGTTTTTATCTATTGAATGGATGTATCAAGTACATTTATCCAAACCATTATGTTTGTCCCTTTAGTTTATTTCTGTTGCTACTATAACATTTCTACAGTTGTTTTTGTTCATATGTTTTTGCATTTCTAGTTATTTTTCTTAGCTTAGTTCCTATAATGAAATTATCCAGAATACATGAATATTTTTCCAGGTTATAAGCATATAGATTCATATTAGACTTCAAAACATTTGAAAATACAGTGCATTTGTTTTGTCTATCTTTCATACCACCATTATCATTTTCCAACAGCACCTTAGTTTCAGACCTGCAAGTGAAAGATAGATTGGAATGAAAAATAACTGAATAATTTTAATCCTTTAAAAAGTTTTTGGAATGTACTTAAGATAATGTATGAAAATATATTGTGAAAGCACAAAAAACAAACTAGTTTTATACAGACTTCCTGAATAGGAGCAGTGTAAACTCATCATTTTATAAGAAGAACTGGGTGATCTCAATTAATGAACAGGAATCTTGACCGTGTATACGAGGTAGACTTACCAAGCTTTGTTGTTGCACTTTCTGTTCTTGTTTTTCTTTCAAGGTTTTTAAAAGCAATAATCTGGGTCCACTAGAAACTAGATATTAAAAATAAATTGTAAAATCTAATATCCAAGCAAACACAGTGTCTTCCTTTGTCATTACAGTTGTCAGTGAGTCATAAAAGGGAGATAATAATAAGCTCAATAATGTATGTCCTGCCTTGGTGAATTAAATGGAAAGTCATATAGTTTTAAATGGATTATGTATAATGAATACTTTAAATAGTATCCTCTAAGACTTAAGCATTACACAAAGTGTCTTTAAAATCTTTACAGAAAACCCAAGATAATACCATCTGACATGGAATTTGATAACAGACCTAAATATGTCAAATAATCAGAATGGAAATAAATTTTTTGATTCTTGTAACTTATGAATTTATCATTGGGGGAATTTATTATTTATTAATAATAGATAATTAAAATATCCATTAAATATAGGTTTATTACTAGGTCTATATTATTTTTCAAATTCATTTATAAAATGTATATAAATAATAAATATGACTTGAAAATATATGATTTTATCATTAAAACTAGAATCTGACACTGATGTAAGTAGGTTAGGAGAGACAAATCAAGGCAACAGAATATTCCATAAATAAATGATTTTACACATAACCATTTATCATGCAATCATGGAGATGTTACAGGTAAAGTTAAAGAAGAAATTATGGCAGTATTGGAGAAATCAATTAAAATCTTACCTCTTCAACAAAATAGGAATGTACTGAGATTCAATTATAAGATGTAAGATAATGGAAAACCGGAAGTAATTATGATGGAATATTTATAATACCTGTAGGAGGGAAGGCTAGCATACACTTCAAAATTTTAGAAAAAATAATGCAGAGGAAAAATGGTTATGTTTAAATATATATAACTTAAAAATCTAAAGAATAAAAAAATAAACTAAATAAGGCTAATAATATATTTACTGCAACCTTGATAAAAGATCAACAATTTTATTTTGCTATAATAACAAAAATTAGAAAACCTCATGATCTATAATCATAATTTTAAAATAACATTATGATATAATCATAGAAACATTGAAATAATAAAAAAGAAAATAAGCAACATACAAAAATACCAAATTATGTACTCATGAAGAATGTAATCACTATGAACTGCCATCTTACATGGAATTAATACCATTAAAATTAATCAAAGATAACATATTTCCAAGTTTAAATGTGAAACAAATAGAAAGAACAATACAATGCTAGTGGCATTGTATTGAAGTGACCACCCTTCTGAATTGCCAAAGACACTGTTTGTTTTAACCAGTTAAAGGCAATTTAACAGCTGTATTGAAAGCAGTAAAACTCATAAATATTTTTGCTCACCTTTTCACTTTCAGTAATTCATCTCCAAAAGACAGCTCTAAATATGAAAATCTATATTTAAGTCACCTGTATTTTTTATGTTTTAACAATTTTATTTACTTATTTTTATAGAGAGGGGAAGGGAGGGAGAAAGAGAGAGACAGAAACATCCACATGTGAGAGAAACATCAATTGGTTGCCCCTTGCACACCGCCAACCAGGGACTGGCTCGGAGCCCGGGCCTGTGCCTGACTGGGAAGTGAGCTGACACCTTGCAGTCTGCAGCACTACACTCCGCCCACTGCGCCACACCAGCCAGGGTGAGACGCCTGTATTTATAACAATGAAACGATAGAAATAGTCTAAATGTGTAACAAAATTTAACATTGTTAAAGTAAGTGTTAGATGAGATGTTATAATCACAATTCATGAATAGTTTTGCTTAGGGTAATGCATGGAAAAAGCTTAGCAAGTAGGAAATAATCAAATACATATTTTACATATAATATAATTATAGCTATGTAACACATGTATAAGAAAAGCACCTACTTTCATATCAGTATCTCATTTTATTTGCATTTTAAAACTTTCCCATTACTAAATATGCATTAATATAACTATTAAGAATTTATATTCAATAAAATGTTACAAAAATCTAAGTAGAGGATATTGTTTTGATTTCATGCCCAGTACACATACACATACACAGTACACATACCCCAATATGTTTACACTCACACACTCTCACACACACACTGTAGAAAGAGCGACTGCCTGTCCTAAGAGATTCATTTCTTACTTGCTTTCTGGTTTCTCTTTCCTCCCTTCTTTACTCTGTTTTTAAATTATTTTCTTTCCTTCTTCACTCACTCTTCTCTCCCCTCTTTCTGTTTTGTCTTACCTTTTCACTCCATTATACCACGACTTTATCTTTTTTCTCCTGCATGACCACTGTATTGTACAAATATCAATAGTAGTTTGAGAACAACAAATAGAATAGAGGCAGACACCGCTGAGTTCATCAAGGAGAAATTATTTTGTGTACAGGAGGAGGGCGTGGCAGTCAGGACACATTGAATAGTCAGCAGCATCCTTCAAGGGCACTGTTGCGAGTGACCCGACAACGAGTGACGCCACATCACACCGTTTCTGAATTCCAAACATTCTTCCTAAAATAGAACACCAGAAATGGTTCCTTGCAGAGCCTCGCACGTGAGTTGTGTCTCCTTCGTTGTACTCAGCCTTCTGAAACTCACACAAACTGGCTCAGGTAAACTCCACGTAGGGTTGGAAGAATGAGTGTCTTTCAACGGGAGGTCATTCTGAAAGGTTCTTATGTGTCAGAAATATCTTACATGTGCTTTTCTTCCTTTACATTTTTATCTTTTTGCGTATTCATTCAGCCAGTATAACTGGTTATCTATCATGTTTTTGGCTGGTGCTGGGAAGTGAAGGGCTGTAAGGTAAGATTTAAGACCTAAAGTGCGATCTCAGGTAGCTTACGATTCAGATTTAAAGCCTACCTGTGGCAGGGCATAAGTCTTAGGTGTAATTACTTACGGTCTTTATTGAAAAAGCCCAAATGGTTCCAGGTCTGTGGGCGTTTGTTCATTCCCAGCCGTGTAGGGAACTAGGGCACCAGACGATCTGCCATGGTCAGTGTGTGGTTTCATTTGCCCCGGGTTCTCCATCCAGTCGGCTGAAGGGGAGATAGGGTTGAAGATCCCACACGGAAAACTTAATGGGCTGGTCAATCATTACACTGCCATTCCTCAATGCAAAGGAAGCTGACCAAAATAGTCTTCTTGTGAGCTCACAAAGATGAGAAGAAACTTTATTTCAAAAATATTTTTTCATAAAGACTTATGTGTCTTTATACTTTGTCTTAAAATGGGCTCATCAATGAGGTGTTTAAGCAACATAATTATTTGATAGAGCTTTACCCACTTTCAGCTATACACAGATCACTTTTTAATACAAAATACCCTTAATATAAAGAAATACTTTATTTTTTCAAACAAGTCCTTTAAGTCTGAAAACAAATACCCCTCCACTTCTATAAGCTCACGATTATAATTACGATGGAAGAAAAGAGAGAAAATGCACACGATACTTTAGTGGACAAAGAGTAATCATGCGGTGCCTCCTATACAACTCGCAGGCGTGTGTTTACATAAAAATCAAATACGCTGTTGGGATTTTGCTGACAATTTCTTTCTGTTTATATCCTTTTACATCCGCGAGATAAATGATAACTCAAACAAGTCCATCGATCTAAGTAGGAACACTTAGGTCATAGGTGGCTGCAATGCACATCTAAATATAAAGCTTACAAAAGGGTAAGCTTATGTAGGTATTTTTAAATTAGTCTTTATATATCCATAACAGATACACATACATAACACTTAACCAAAGTGAATAATAGATTGTCTTTTCCCCATAATTTTCCAGACCCTTATTACAACAGAATTAGTTAGAACATAATTTAAAAGGGATATGTGTACATATATGTGTGTGTATGTATTTATAATTTTATAACACATATAATTTTACAACAATATATAACTATAAAATAAAATTTGTAAATTTTATAAATAGGTCAGATTTATATTTACCTTTAGTACTTGAAGTTTTACTAAAATATTCCGAGTTCACGGTCTTGTGCTCTTGAGATTCTTCTATGAATTATGTACGGCAGCTGAAAACAGGAAGAGTTGAAGTATGAAGATGTCTGAGAGGGATTAGCACCCATGAACACTCTAAGGATAAAGCTGCATCTGATTCTCTGCTCTGCATCAATATTTATCATATTCATTGAGGTTATAAAACTATGATATTTAATGCCAAATGTGCTTCATTTAAAAATATAGCAGGTATGTGGGAAAAAGTCCTGATACCTTGTCAGTTCTGGTCTCTGTTGCACTGGAAATGAGATAGAAGGGACCTACAAACTGCCATCAGGCACATTCACTATTTTTTAAAGACAATGTTTTCATTAACATTTTCCACTTTATATTAAATCAGATAACAATTACATATAGATCACAAAATTAATAAATCAAGCATATTTTAGTTCATAATTTAGGTCAGATGTAATAGTCTCTTCACTGATTCTTTGTATGGAGAAAGGGTATTTTCATCGTCCCCCTCATTCTTAAGACTAACAACAGACTTCTTGTAATCTTTAGCTTCTTAAGTACCAAGGAGCTCTGCTTTGTTTACTTCCAGGTTTTTCTCTGTGCCTTTATTTCAGAGAAGTGTTTCCAGGATATTTTTTTCTGAGGAGCTACTTGTCCATATATACTCTTCCATGCCTGCTTCAGTCTTTTTTTTATATGTATGTATGCATGTACATATTTATGTTTTTTATTGTTCAAGTACAGCTGTCTCCATTTCCACCCCACCTTGGCCCCACCCCATCCATTCCCACCCCTCCTACCCTTCGAGACAGCATGGGTGGAACTGGAGAGCATCATCAGGCACGTTTAAAGAGAGACTGTAATCTTCCTTAGGCCAGGAGCTGTCTTATACCTTGCTGTTGTGCCCTTAACGGTTACCACATGCCAGAAACTTGACAGGCACCAAGCAAATACATAAAAGACAAACAGGTAGAAATGGAGGATGCATGAAATAATTCCTATTACATGCTAAGAGTCTGTTAGGATGACCCTAAGGATCCCCGCGTAAAAGACACTCAGCCTTTCAACTCTAAATAGAGTTTTCTTGAGCCAGTTTGTATAAATCTGGGGAGAGGGGATAATAAACAGGACGTAACTTAAACTCATGTGTGATGCTCTGTATTGAAATATACTGTGATGTTATATTGCGTGGAGAATGTGACAACTTCCAAAATAGTGTGATGTGTGGCATTACTCTGCCAGGTCACTTGTGACCATGTCCTTGAAGAATGTTGCTGATTATTCTGCTATGTGTCCTCCTGTGCCACAAAGCAATGTACCTTTTTTGATTATCTCAGTAACATTGCACCGGTTCTTTCTGTTATTCTGAAGCTCTATTGACATTTTTCAATACATCGGTTATATAGATGATATATATTTTTAATATAAAAATATTCCGCTGTCAGTCAGTATAAGATATACCATGTGCTACACACCAGACATTAGACAGTGATCATTTCTGTTACAAAAGGATTTTTAGATATATTGTTAACTACTTGATAGAGTTTAAATGGAGAATAATTTAATGCCAAATGATTTCTTAGTATTTGAAACCCAGCCAGCACTGAACATAAACTATCACTAAATGTTGCAGCACAATTTTACCATCGATGCTGTGTAGAGATTTATAGGGAGGGTCACTGTGGTATTGAATAAGTTTACTACCAGCAAATACATTTAACACTCCCTGCTGATAATTAAAAATTATTATGAACTGCTTTTCTAGCTTATGAGTTGTAATCAAAATGTTACCATTATGAATCACTAAAGAAATTACTGTGTAAACAGTGGATGATTTTAAAAATGAAATTGAACATATGTTTTTTCACTATGTGTTTCTTATTAGTAAGAGAGTCTGGTAAAAGTTGGCTAAGTTTCATTCCAGTTTTACATCTATATTACTCATAGAACTGTCTTTAAGTTAAATATAGAACACCTACATTTCCAATATCTTTTGAGTTTTCCTTTGATTTGAATAAAATGGTATAAAAGTTTATTTTTTCCTTAGAAAAAAAAGTATCCCATGGGATACTTCTAATGATACTTAGGATTCTTAAAAGTATCCCATAGTCATGTAACTAAAGATATTATATAATACATTTTAGCATATTATGACAAAATTAGCATGCTACTCTGTGTGGACATATTTTTAATTATATATTAAATGAATATTAATAATGTAGTCCAAATCTGAGGAAAAAGTAAATCCATGCTTAGATACTTGAAACTTTATATTTAAATTTGTTTATGTGATAAAATATTTCATAAAAATATATACTCACAACTGGCATATTTTCCCGGAGAGAGTCTCATCCTAGTGAGCAAGTTCATTCAGTAGATTCAAACTTGTGTACCTACCCTTATGCGTTCAGCAACTCTTTGAGGACTTGTGATTTACTATTTTTTCTATTCACTCTTAAATTTCCTATCATTCTACCCTTTTTCAACTTTGATTCTGCTATCAATATATTTATAGATATATTCATTAAATTCTTTAGCAACTGGCAAATCCCATTGTTTATGCTAAAATTCACCCTTCTGCTTCTCTTGCCTTCAAGCTTTCCTGGGCCATCGTAAAGGGTGGCGTAAAAGTAGGTTTACAGTTGTGAGTACACAAACACAGGATATATGTTTGTACTATTACTTAGTAATTATTGTATTGTTTCGTGTGAACAACTGTAAACCTGCTTTTTATCTGCCTTTATGTAAAATGAAGAGCAAGGGCTATCTGTTTAACCACCCACTTAAGGATATATGTTAATCATATAAAATCAAAACAAGCACAGATTACAATAAATTCTCAGTACAGAGGTATATAAAATTTAAATGAATTATCTCACAACTATAACCAGATAATAAAATCATTAAAATGATTAAAATGATTAGATAGGCATTTCATATTTTGGTCTTTTGTTGCTTATTTCCATAATGCCGCCGTTGATCTTGATGCCCTCATCTCTTTGCCATCTTTACGCTGACATGAAATGATGTGCACCTCCGTTCCTTATACCTCTGAACTCCGCTTCTTCGCATTTCACAGTAATATCTTTAATTCCCAAGAACTCCTTTTTCTGAGATTACTAATTTTTCCAACAGATGCTTCTTGTTTTGAGGTAGTTTTCAAGTGTGTGTGTTTGAGAAAATAAGACAATTTGAAATATATATATTCTTTCATTTCTGGAAATCTGTTCAGATTGATCATCTTGGTCTCTTCAAATGTGTGGGGATTTTTATTGTTCCTGTGTATTTATTAATTAAGGACAAATTTACTATAACCTCCATGGAGTTTTATCTATAGTTGTATTGGGCTGTTTCCTAAATTTAACAACCCAATTTGACATATTTTTTCATTGTACTATGTAAGAATTTTGTCATTTTTCAAATAGGGATAATATGTCTAGATAGACTCTACATTTTCATTGTGAATATACAATAGGGTATAAATCTTAATTGCTGCATCTTGCCACAGCCTTAAGGCATACATCTATAAACAAAACAAAAAATTCAGTGCTGCTTCCAACCTTTTCACCTATTATTTTCTTAAAGTTAAATTTATTATATTAACAAATATCAATATGCAGTTACTAATAGTTTTTTTCTTTTTTTATTTATTAAGATTTTATTTTTAGAGAGAGGAGGAGAGGAGAAAGAGAAGGAGAGAAACAGCAATGTGTGGTTGCCTCTTGCACACCCCCTGCTGGGGACCTGGCCCACAACCCAGGCATGTACCTGACTGGGAATCAAACCAGCGAGCCTTTGGTTCGCAGGCTGGCACTCAATCTTCCCACACCAGCCAGGGCTTTAGCTTTCTGAAAATAATAGCTTTCTGAAAAAATATAATATATATGTATAAATCCAGAATCATAAATAATCCAAATGCTAGATTAGGTGGTATTTTTAGAGTACTTACTAACTGCAGATAATATAATAGGGCCCAAAATGAATGCAAAGATGGTAGAATCAAATTCTATAAATTTATTGAAATAAATATTTTAAAGTGATAGCTATGATTTTAATAGTTTTCACCTTAAAATCCTCTCCAAATCTTGTGTTTAAAAGATTTCTCTTTTTCTGGAAGCAAACTAGAACTCCATAATTAAATTGATTTTTTTTTTCATTTAACGTCCCACACCCTACTTAACCAAATACTCGCAATATGCAGATAAATATTGAAGCAGTCAAACACTCCCATATTTTAACTAGACTCGAATATTCTAATTCTACTTTGGAGTCAAGACAAAAAGCTACATCAATATGATATAAAGCAACATACCGATTTTCTGTTTTCTAGTCTGCAGAATAATCTACAACATTAAATCTACTTCAGGAAACAAGCTATATATCACTATATCAAAGCTAAAGATGAACAGAAAAATGGATTCATTTTTCTGGTAGTGAAGAATATGTGTAATATTCATTAGTTATGGTGGTGTTTATAATAGTTTTAAAACCGTAACCATTTGATATTTTTTATTTGAATGAAACTCTTTTACCTACCAATAAGGCCTATCAATTAAATAAAATAAAAATTCACAGGTATAGTTAATAAGTCAGAGAAATTCTAAGGATAATTTATTGTTGCTATCCATTGCATTGAATGAAAATAATGTAAACTAGTAACAAAACTATACTATATGCCAATTAATTCATTAATTGAGTCTTTCCTATTGTGGGTATTAAACTTATTTATTCTTTGACCTTAACATACTTGGTATTGATTCTGTACACAGACTTCAAGTATTTTTATTTTTAACTGTACCCTCTAAATAATTTATGATATTTATGAATATGTTTTTATCATAGTTATTTTAGGATTTTAGGATATAGCCGAGATTTTATGATATTTGAAAGTAATCTTTGTGTATTGTACATACATTTGTGATCTGGATCTTTGGATGAAGTAGATATTTGGGATTCCATTCAAATGGTAAAATTTTTACAGCTCTATTTTCTTTTTTAGAGCTTCTAGTTTCAAGCAGTTGAACAACATTGAAATTAAATTTCATGGTTGGAATGGATCTTCATTTTTCTGTGACAGAACTCCCTTTCACATTGTTCCCCTATATGTACATATAGTAATGGGGTTTGAACGCATCTTGAATATTTGCAGCTGTGGAATTGCTAACGCTGCTGTGTAATGGTCAGGGGTAGGTACCTCAAACATGCTGACGGCTTCAAAGTGAAATACGCTACAGTGAAACACAGTTCACAATTTACTTCAGTAAAATAGTTGTTATTGAGAAGTGTATTAATGTTCGCCTATTCTATGAAGTGAGCCAAAGATATCGTGCATGCTAAAAGTGGATGTGGAATGTCATGGAGAGAGCCACATAATACACAGGATCTGTGTTTGTGCATCCGATACGTATTTTGGTTTCATATCCTCAGAAGGCAGTGGAGACTCAGAAGCAGATCGGTAAATCAGAAGTCTTGGAACACTAGTCCTGGAGGTAGAGTTATTAAGTAACAGTTCAGCCTCTGCTGCATTTGGAAATTGGAACAAAACAATCAGGATGATCATACGGGAGAATAACCAAGCCTCTTTTTAGATTCATATATATGTTTTTAACTATATCTGTTCAGATTTCATACATATATATCTCAATATCTGTTATCTATATCTGCATCTATAATATCTATATTTATATATTTTGCTTCTGTGGTTCTACATTTTCAAATAAGTGAATTGAGATATAGTGAGTTGTATTTGTATTTAGAATCATCACATTTCATGACTCTGAAATGCCTCAGACTCCTAGATATTTATAACCATCTGAGTACCTCTGAACGGCGAGATGTCAAAAGCAAAATAAGATAATGATCACAGAGCTAGAACCTCTCCTCACCCTCCCCACCCCTACTACATGTTGAAAGCCAGTGAGTACTCTCAAATGCATGGCCTCATGCAGAGTATCAAAAGCGCCTTACAAGGCAATAATTTCAGCACTTCTAGAAGACTTCTATATATAATATAAACATATATAAAGCCTGGATTTACAAATATATATACATATATATACATATACATATACACACATATATATGTATTTACAAATATATATACATGGATTTTACAAATATATATACATATATACATATACATACATATATGTATATATGTATATATATTTGTAAATCCAGGCTCCTAAGCACTATAAAATAAAGTACCATAATTAACTCAGTTTTATCATAGCAGGTCCCCAATTAAGTCTGTTTAGTTTTCTCAGATACAACGTAAACAAGCTCCAAATTAGATTATTTCTCCACACTTTCTAAATACTTGAAGATAACATTAATCATAAAATGCCCCATTTCAAATGTGTTGTCAATTACTTGTATATTTTTAAAAAGAAAAAATATGAATAAATACCCGAGAAAATACAAAGGCAGTAGCTTGTGGACTCCCAATCCTTTAACGAGGTGTTTGTATCCACTTTTATGATTTCTCCTAGTAAGTGAAATGAAGTTTACTTTGTCACGGATATACAAGCTTTCATCCTCATTTATATTCATGGCATTTAAATGTGTCACCCAAACAGAAAAAAATACTTAGCTAGTATGCCATGACACGCAGGTTCTCACACTTGGAAGAAATCTCTAATCTTCCCCTCTGAACCTTGGATTTCTTCACAAAATTGCACTCAAGACTGCCGCGGCCAATTGAATGGAGCAGACAGTGAAGTTGAAACCTATTCACCCCATTTTAATGAAATATACTTTGTGCAAGAGCATGAGTTAAACTGATTCATTCTTAAAGTAGCCAATTACTGTCACTGAACCAAAGCAATCAATAGCCTAATCCGAGTGAAGGAAATTTATCCTGCTCATTTGTTTACTGCATTGTAATAAGGTTTTAGTAGAGAATTGTTGCTTTAAAAATATTTGTCTGTAAGCTGACAAACTTGGTAAGTACTTTTATTTATTTTTTAAACATTTTCTCAAATTTTTCCGTGATCTTGCAATCACCAACCTTACATTAAATGTAATATTTACTTCCCATTCATTAATTTTATATGCACTATAAACAATGAATTAAATATTAAATATTTGTTATGTTCAATAGCTATTTGCAGCAGGGTTCTTACTTTTATGATTTAATAAACTGAATTATTTCTTGAAATCACCTTTGTATGGTTTAGCTGATAATTTAAATTCCAGACAAAAATTAACAGGGATCGTATGTAAGGAGAAAAATTTTGGTCACAAAATATTTTCACAGTTGTAAATATTTTTCACATGTCATGAAACTGAATTATAGTGCCATTTTCAAAAATTTTATAAACCTAGATTTTTGTAACTGGAGGCCTTTGGTAGACTAAAAGTAACAAAATAATTTATAACAATATTATTAAGCAAGGTTTACATATTCTGGTTTAGCCAAAAATTGTAATAATTTTTCCTACTTTCCAACAAAAGCAAAACAAGGTAATTAATTTAAAAAGGAATAATATACTGATTTAAAATATATTTTCCCCAGCCTAAATTCTAAGATGAGAGATACATTGACTTGCTTTTATTCTCTTTGGAATCTGTAGGCAATATTATTTAAATCTAAAACTTACAAATGGTTTCCAAGTGGACAAGCCTGGGCCGTGAGAATGCAGGTCTAGCTTATACATTGTTAAGCACTTTAAAATAGGAGTGAGATGTCTCGCCCATTTGCCTCTATGTCTAAGATTATGTCAGGAAGTGGGGAAGTGGCTGTAAACTCTAATCTGTCAAACACTTAGATGGATTTCTGTTATGAAGGCCTTGAAGGGGAATAAATTCATAAAGCTCGAAACTTTTTTGTTCCTTTTTCTAAACACAAGACTTGTATCTCAGTACAAGACTAAGGAAAACTCTTTTTCAGGTACAGTCTTTTAGGAAATATTATCAATCAATTAAATAATTTAATAATTAATGAAAATATTAAGCATAGACAGTGCTAGGGAAGAAACATCCTGAGAAAACATAATTTGATGACTATAGTTAATGTAATATTTAATTCTCATGTGGAGTTGTGCTTCCTTTTATTAGTAAAACACATTTTGTGATTATGAAGTAGGTCACCCATTCAATTATATGGAAAGATGGAAAGCTTAAATCAATCTATTGCTTAGATATAAGTATAATGCTATGTAGGGGGCAGTCTTTAATACAGACTACACTTTCCATAATCTGCTAGCTTTCTGTTACTTGAGTTCTTGATTACAAACCTTGGGGACATGTAATACATTTACCTTCCACATTTATTTTGAAATAAATATAGATTCACAGAAAGTCTTTAAATGTACAGGGAAGCCCTGCACAGTCTTTACCCTTTCTACCCCAACATTACTGTCTTGCATAATTATAGTACACCATGAAAGTCACATTTGTTCAATCCCCAAAGGTACTTCCAATTGCAAAAGTTATATGTGTACTCGTTTGTATAGTTCATTACAATTTTATCACTTGTAGTTTTATGTAACTACAACAGCACTCAAGATGCAGAAATGTTCTATCATCCCGGTTCCCTACTACTACTCTTTATAACCATTTCCCAAATTTAAACCCATACACATGGCAACCACCAATATGTTTTCTATGCCTATATATACTGTATTGCAAGAATGTTACAGTTAGGTTTTTCGAAGTTGTTGCATTTATCAATATGTCATTCCCTTTTACTGTGAGTAGTGTTCCATGGTATGGATAACTCACAGTTTGTTTAACCCTTTACCCATCAAAAAGACATTTGGGGTATTTTCAATTTTTCATCATTAAATTTTAAAGAACTTCAGATTCTTGTCGTGTCATTCTAAGGCCTGATTCGTGTCAGTATGGGTGTTAGTCAGTGGTCGTTTCTCATCAGATAGCGAATGTCTTCATTCTTGGCATGACTCGAGATTTTGGATTTGATCCCAGATATTTGAATAGTAAGTATGTGAGGAGAATAAATCCTATTTAAATCTACTATTTCAGCCTTTTAGGTTTATGTGCATGTTTTGGCTTGATTTGTGGTCTGTGGTTCCAATTTAATTTTCAGATCCTTTGTAATATTTTCTTATCTGCTCTGTCACTGGTATTTCTGGGTCTTTGGCTTGAGCACTGATGGTGGGGAGAGCCCGTGGGAGAAGTCACCAGGCTTGGTTTGATCTTTCTGCTGGTGGAAGGCTGGCAGATGTGAGACTGGGTGTCTTCAGGCCCCTGGGTGGGAGCCTAGAGACACCGGGCTCTGCTGCCCGGTGAAAACATCAGTGCCACTACCATCCTGGGTGTGGACAGGGGGTGAGGTCTCCTATTCTTCTCATTTGGGCTTCTTCTATTCTTGTCATCTTGTCTTCTTGGTTTGCTCTTTTTGGTTCCAGGTGGTAAGTCTCTCTGGTGCCCAAGCCAAGATTAATGGTAAATAAAAAGAAAACCCAGGCAATTCACTATTATGCTCTTCCCTGGGTCCTGAAGTCAGTTGCCAGCCAGTCACCCTTTGTCTTTCCACCTTTCAGAGTCCTGTTATAGATGTATTTGCATTATCTCCAGGGTATTTAGTTGTTTTTTTTTTCCTTTTTTTAATTGATGTTTGAATAAGTGAGTCTATTAATACATCATGTCATCCGGGTACAAGTATTATGTATTGAGGAAATGGATGTAGCATGTGTTTTTCTAGATCAACAAACATACTACCTCTGTATGCAGCTTCTAATTAAATAGGCAGTTGATTTTCAACAAAGATATTGAGTGTAATAGGTACAGGAAGGAAAAGTGAACTCTACACACACAAGCTACCATCATAAAGCACAGTGCATTTCCCGGGTGTGTACAAACTTGAAAGAGCATGGGGATTCATATATTTCTATTTTTAAACTCATCGTAACAAGTAGTCACCACTAAAAGCAAAATTTTAGTATTATAAATGATAAATCTAGTACCTTTATTCAATTATGTGCAGACTTTAATGACCCAGATTTTCCTTGAGATATATTATCACTTAAGCACCGAGTTTTGTTTTATTTTTTCCCCTTCAACCCTAAATTAAGTTTGAATACGTGGACTTCAGCTTTTTTCAATTTCTGGTCCAATATCATTCTCTTAAAAGTCATAGGGCAGTTAGACATTTAGTTATAAACAAAATGAAAGCTTGAAAACAAAGGTGTTCCTGAAAATTACTCATTAAGAGGTTTAGTGTAATACAAGAACAGTCATCTGGAGATTATAAGAAATATGTTAAAGTAGAAAAGGAAAAAGGAAAAAATGTCAAGAGGAAGTTCAATCCCCACATCTTCAACATACTTAAATCTTTAAATTATAAGTAAATAGTACTTTGTTTAATTGGTTGAAATAGTTAACCTGATTTTTATGATAGTGTTGTTGGGAATGTCTGAAGTCAGAATGAACACAAGTAACTTCTGCTTTTGTTAGAAATACAAAATACCTGGCTGATGTGTCTCAGTGGATTGAGCTCTAGCCTGCGAACCAAAGGGTCACCGGTTCGATTCCCAGTCAGGGCACATGCCTGGTTTGCAGGCAATGTCCCTAACAAGGGGCACATGAGAGGCTACCACACTTTGGTGTTTCTCTCCCTCCCTTCTCCCTCCATTCCCCTCTCTAAAATAAATAAAATCTTTAAAAAATAAATAAAATGTAAGATAAAATATCTTTTAAAAATTATTGAAGAAAACCCTGCCTAGATCTAATTTCTTACAGTTTCTTTTTTCTAGAGGTCAACAAAAAATATTTCTAGAAATAGCAAAGCATTGGATGTGTTTCTTTAAGGAAAATATTTAAATACTCATTTTACTGTTTTTTTCATGTTAATATTCAATTAAAAATAGAATATTGTGATGCTTTAAAGTGTCAGACATTAGGAAATGGTAGTGTTTTAAGAAGTATTGACTGGAACCTGTAGTTCCTCATTCTTGAAGATTCAGAGGATATCATATAAAATTTATATGTTGGCATGGAAAGGGGTTAACTTGTTTGTTTTCATTATCTCCAAAATTAGATGTTAAAATTTATGACAGATGATGGATCAGAGGACTGTTATTCAAATATGACACTTAAATTACATATCAGTTTAGAGCTTGGAATGGCTTTCATATCTTGACAAGATTGTTTATTTACAACCCGCACTCTCTCTCAGGATTCATGTGTTTGGATTCATTCTATATCTCTCAGAAGTATTCCATTTAGCCTCATGTTTCCTTTCAATTCACTTGGAGAACTGAATTACTTAGACTAATATGGGGGAGTGGAATGAAAATGGCATTTGGATTCAAGAGACCACATTTGAATTCCAGCCTCACCACACAGACACTGTATATGCTTGTGAAGCTTTTAACCTCTCTGCGGTTTGCCTCCCTCACTGAAAAATGAAGGTTACAAGTATTTCTGCACTATGTGCTTAATGGTCTTGTTATGAGGATCAAGATGACATGAGATAATGTTAATACTCTATATGAATTATTGTATTATCATTGTTTTTAAAATTTTTATTGTTATTTAATTACAATTAAATTACAATTTAATTTCTTTTATTTAATTAGTTTTCCCCCTTTTCCCTTTATTTCTCTCCCCTGCCCTGCCCACCAGCCTTCCCCATATTCAATCTCACCTCCTCCGTTTCCCTTGTCTATGGGTCCCATTACCATTGTTTATTAAATTGTCTCTTTACAATGAAGTCATGGTCATCTAAAATTAAACTTAAAAATTCATTGTGCTTTCTTTATACATAAGGGTCAGCTAGCAGAAAGAAAGTCAAAAGGCAGTCTTATCATCTGTAATGTGGGACACCCAGTCTCCAAATCCTGAATTGGGGTGTGCTAGTAATAAATTCCTACCAGTGAGGGGAAGTGCATCCCAACTGCCGCCTTGATAGCTTCTCTCTGAGAGTCGGGGCTTTTCTTGCCATGGGCTGTGCATTGAGGTTTGCCCTGACCTCTATTTTCTGCCCAAACCTTGTTCTGGCATTTGTCCTGATGTCAAATCAAAGTCTCAAAGCTTAATCTGTTTCCATCAGGCATCCGAGGGGGGAGGGCAAAAGGGGGCAAGAAGTGTTACATCTGCCCACCTCGTGGAATCTATTTGGAAAAGGATTTAGCCTGTGGGTTGACTTATTTTAGGAAGATATTAGTAAAATGGTAGATTAAGTCTAGAAGTTAAGGGTCAAATCACCCTGTAGAATGTTTCAGAATGAGCATACTTTCCTTTGCAAATTCTCATACTTTATGGATATATAGCTCCCCTGATAAAATAAAGATAGATTTAATATTTGTATAAGAATCCAGGGCCAGAGAGTCACTTCTCAATGGCATATTCTTTATTTGACTGTCAATGATTCAGTGGCTGAAGTAAATGGCATTTATTTTCAAGGGCCAAGGCATTAAGCAGTTTGAGGCTGATTTAGCTTACTCTAGGTAAGGATGAGAATCTGTTGAAGAGAAATCATGTCTGACCGGAGTCCAGAAATATGGCCCACGTGAAGTCTGCCAATTCTTCTTGTAAAATGGGGTCTGGAACCTCCTGAAAGTTCAGCACTGTTTGCATAAGGAAGCACAGATCATAACAACCTTGATCCCTGGCTTAATATTCTTCTTGATGCTGAAGCATTATTTAACTGCCTTCTATGCTTTATTACCCATTTGAAACCCGGTGTCCTGATCGTGTCTTCAAGCCCTGGACTTAAACAACTGCCATCTATAGGCTCACATGAAACTCCAGGAATTCAGCTTGAAAGGAAAATGGGGACAACTATAACTGAACAACAATAAAAAAAAAATTTAATGAAAAAAAAGGAACATGAAATGAGCATGGTTGTGAAGATAGAAGTCTTGGTCAGTTTCTCAGCTAGCTTGATATATGTCAGGGGGGCTTTAACACAGCCCCTCCCCACCCCATCCGCCATGGATGAAGAATACCAAGTCATGATCTGCTTGGGGAGGAGAGGTGGCTGATCTCTCAAAGGAGAAGGGCCCAGAGCCTCTCTCTCCAGGGGCTTTTATTAGGTTCATTCTCATAGGAATACCGATAAAGCTCATCAATCATTGTCAGCCAGTAAGGGTTAAACAATACAGGATTTACAGAGAACCTTGAGGGCTTATTCTGAGTTACAGCCAATTAGTTAGAGGGCCATAAAACTTTAGGCGCCAGACTCATCTCAGGTCTGGACCCTAATCTTTTAAACTGAGGGCACAAATTAAGTAGGTTTCACAGGAATGTATGTATTTTTCTTAGTCCTGATTCCCCAGGGAATCCGCCCCTCCCAGCACAGGACTGCACTGCCCTCTGTTATTGCTTCAGGCTTAAGTCAGGCAAGGGAAGTAAGGCAGCCAAGAGATTAGGAGACTTCTTGCAGACAGAATGAGGACTCAGGCTATTTCAAAGCCGAGGGGCGAGGGTCCATCACCCCCTTTTGCCACAGCCCCCCGAGTCCTTCCCTGCGAGCTTATCCCTGGTGACCAGAGCCTGTCTTAGATTGATCCTCCCTTGAGGATTCTTACCCGTCATTGGCTAACTGGCCAAGCTCAGGGCCAAGCAGGGTGAAGTGGGCAGAGGTGGCACACCTGCCAGGGAGATAAGCTTTGTCTCCTTAGTGGCTTATGGTCCCAACTCTGACTCAGCCTTAACCATGAGGGGTTACAGCCTCTGAAACCAGGCAGGACAGTTCCCAACAGATATATGTTCTCAGGCAAATGTGTCAGGGATGCATCTTCCTTCCTCATTTGTAAAACAAGTAGCTACACAAGATGGTTGAGGCAGTTCTTAAATATAATGAGGAGCTGGTCCAGAGCACATGTTCAGGTCATGGGCAATGAAGTAAGATCACCTGTGTTCAATCCTGTCTCAACCAAATTCTTATTTCATGATCTTTGTCAAGTTGTTTACCCACTCTAAACCTTTTTTTGCACCTCTTTATTATGAGGATGAGAGTGGGGAATATTCTGTGTCCTGTGATAAGCATTGAAAATATAAAACAAGGAAAAACATAGTCCTCCATTCTGGGACTTGCATTCATTCGACCTGGGGAAACTAAACAAATAAGATCATTGGAGAATTGTTGTTGTTGTTGTTAAAATGCTATGAGATATACATGCACATATGAGGTATTAGAGCTCAAACATGTTAGTCTATTTCAAAGGGCAGATCCACACTAGATGTAAAAATTGATGAGGCAATAATATATGTTTGTGTTTTAAACCCATGAGACTGCCTATGGTACCTTTCCTAGGTGGTACAAAATTAAAGAGGTCTAAACACTCGTCCCCTTCAAAATATGAAGGATTGGGAAATGTATCAGAAAATGAGGTGAAGAAGAGGTTCCAGGAAGATGAGAGAAAATCTAGGGACTCTAGTGTCCTGGAAGCAAAAAGAAGAAATTTGAAGTGAGAAAGAGAGATCAACTGTTAAAATGTTCCTGTTTGGCCAAGAGGCATTGCAGTGAATGTTGAACTCAACACTACGGATATCACTGATCTTGGCAAATGCTCTTTTGGTGGACTTATGATAGCAAAGTGCTGACTGAAAATGGTACAAAAGAAAAAAGGGGACAAACTGGAGTTGGTGGGCGTATGTTATTCTTTTGCAAAATTTTGCTTTCAAGGAAATAATGAAATAATGCAATAGCTCTAAAGAGAACTGAGGACAATGTTGGGTGTATTCGTATACTGGTAGAAATATCTAAAGAAAGGAGAAAAACAATGATGGAAAGGCAAGAGAGAACAACTGACAAGATGCTTTACTGAGAGTGTAAGAGATATAAAAGTTAATGCACAAGTAGATCGCTTGAAACTTGATGGGAGCACAGATGTCTGTATTGATAATACAAAATATGGCAAAGCAGAAAATATAGAAATAAATATAGTAGGCAGGGAAGTGTGGTAGAACCTTATCAACCCTCTCTTCTGGTTGTTTCTCCTCTTTGCTGTGTAAGAAGAGTAAGAAGTATAATTATGGACTGAATAGAGGGATGGGAGAAAAAGTGGTGAGAGGTCAAACTAGAAGAACATGTGAAGGTACCAGCTATCAGAGAAGGACATTGAGTGGAGAAGGATGGTCAAGTTTCTAAGGCATTGGGAGACTGTTTTAGGGTAAGGATCATGAACTTAATGAGAAGCCGGTATGGATGACTTTGTGAAATTTTTTCAGTCATATTGTGGTTGTATGGACACAGGCATAGAGAAGAGGGTCAAAGTTTACTAGTGTTAGAATTTAGTGAAATGATTCATTGAAGTGTTTGGTGAGTATTAATCAAGTGATTTGAGCATATACGCAAGGGGACACTTTTAAAAACTGTACATGGGGAAATGAAGGAAGTGAGGATGTGATGAATGTAAAGTACTGCGAAAATATGGTAGACTCACTGGACTGTAGTTTCAAGGACAGATAAAGAATTGTCAAAATTGTTATAATTAAGTCAGTGAGATGTGAAGACTGGAGATGGTGGGGAAAGAGCGACACTTGCCAAGGGAAAGAGTTAATGTTGTTGTTAACCCAAGTTCTGGCAGATGACCATTGTGGAGAGGGCTTGAAGTAGGATGCAGATCAATACCTCTGTAGAAGAGGAAGTCAAGGAATTGAGAATCCAACAGTATTGACAGGACCCTCTCTACAGATTTATATGAAATTGTTGTTAGAATGAGTGACCCAAGAATTTTTTTAAGGGGAACTTAAAATAGATAATATACATAGATAGTATACATACTTTTATACGTAGAGATTATTTCCTAAATATGCCTGCACAGGAGTCCGAAGCAGAGCTTTTCCTGTGTCAGACTTCACCCTGACTGTAACATCCTTGATGTATTCCCAACAGTCAGGGCTTATGTGCTTACTGCTTTCTCGTGCTCACGTTATCAGAGAACGAGGAGTCCAAAATATGGCATGTAGAGTGCATACTTATTGGTTTGCAAAGTGATATACTCTAGCCCTTCTTTCACTACATAAATTTTAATTCACAAATTCAATTCCCAACAAAAAATATGTAATTAACTGTGTGAAAGGCAAACTGGGGAGAGGATATAATGAGGACTTTGGAGTTATCTTTGTTTAAAGTGGAAGAAGTATGAAATAAGGCAGAGGATGGAATGAGAGAAAAGCAGGGAAATAAAATTTAAAAAAGAGAGAGGAATGTATATGTATATAGAGAAATAACTGCTCATTGCCAGTTAGATACACAGACCAAGAAAGAGATGGTTGCAACAGTTAATATAAAAACAGAGATATTTTAAAAACTTGGAGGAAGAATAAGATTTTGAATAAAATTATCTTATATGACTCTATGTTAAACAATATATCTTAGTCATGTGGCATTTTCTCATGTCTAGGCCTGACAAACTTACCAATTCTCAGGCACTTGACCCATAAATGTATATTAAAAAGATGAGTTTTATACCTGATCTGTAGTCAGACAGCACTAACAGATTTTAGAATTTCCACTTTAAAATGCTGAGTTCTGGAAACTTAAAGGAACCAGGACTATATTTAAAAGAGAAATGTTGTTATTAGGGAGTAACATCAATAGTCCTAATAACTAGGACTCAATTTTAATCACATTTATGAGGAAAATAGTCATCACAGTTTTTATAGCACATGTTAAATTCAGAGGAAAGTAGAATTTTGTTTTAGGAGTCAGAGATATTTTTTTCAATCTATTTAAGACCTATAAAACTGAGAGAGAGAGAAAGCAAGCTAGCTGTAGTTTTGTATTAGCATTTTACATAAGTTGAAGTTATTTTGACAAATAGAATCACAACTGAGATTAGATTGGGAAGACAATTATCATTGAAGAAGCCTGTAACAGAGCTAACAGGAATGATTTTATTCATCAAATATGTGAAGGACTATGATGTTCTAAAATAATCTTTAGCCATGACAAATAAACAAATCAACTTATCTAAATGCTGTACCTCATGTGACTTTACTGGTGTTGTACGCATAATACTAGCTGCCTGGCATGTCAGTATTTGAGTGCATCGTGAACCAAGTCATGGGTGGGGCATCTATTTAAATATATCTCAAGATATCATACATGACAAAGCCTTGATCACTTTTCCATTCTCAGGTTTATGTTCATTCTCGGACTTATTTTACTTCACAGATTTTTATTTTTTCCAGTGCATTATTCTCTATCAAACATCAGAAACACCTTAGGGTATGGATTTTTGGACTTGTTTTAATTTTGATTTTTGTTTTTACTTTGTAAACCATGATGGCCATGATCTTCTTTAAATATATGATGGATCTTATGTAATAGAAGCAAGCCCTGTTTTATAAGCTTAGCTGTGGATCTCCTTAGCTGGCTTGAATCCTGCTTGCTCCTTTAGCAGCACACTGGGCATCTTGTTATTGAACCACTCTGAACTCTAGCCCTGACCACCTTACTTTTTTATCTCTTCTCACGCACCGGTGTCCCTTAGAGCTTTAGGGAGCCTCTCAGATGGTAACTGCATGATCAATATTTCCTCCTTGATTGATAAGGTTATAGAACACGAAATGCCACAGTGGAAAATGTAGAGGAGCCTTCTGTATCATGTTTCACTTTTGCTAGGATGGGCGGAGTTCTTTCTTTTTAGTGCAGGTTATCTCCCACCCCCAAATCATTATCCTGCTTTCACTTCTCCTTTACTCCTATGCCGTAACTCTTGTAACTCTGCTCCTTCAGTGTGTTTCTCCTTTCTTGCTCTGCATGTATCTTTTTTTACACATCTGATACGTGGCATTTGACAGTGATTAAGGATGCATGCTTTGGCACCAGGTTCCCTGAGTTGGAATCCCAGAATTACTAATTATCAGAGTGTGAGTGTGTGGCCTTGGTAAATCACTTAGCTTCTCTGTATTCTGGTTTTTTCATCCATATGCTGGGGATGATACTTTTAGGATCTGACCCTTCAGGCTCTTTAATGCCAAATGAGCTAATCTTTGAAAGATTTTTCAATATTGTCTGGCGTATACTATAAACCTCTTCTAAGTGGATGTTAGTCCCCGTTCTTGTCTTTTATTCTGTCCCTCTCATTATGTATCTGAAAATATCTCTCATATCTAAGTTTCTATTTCAGCTACTACTCACTGTGAGAGATGGGCCTTCCTAACTAACCTACATTATCCCTGCTGCGGAAAGCCACGGGGCTTATATTTCCAGTAAATCACTGGAAATACAGGAATCCTCACATGAACATTTATGGCTATAATGTGCAAATTCAACCAATATAAGTAAGTGTGATGATTTCAAATTTTAAAAAACAGTGCAATACGAGGTAGGGGCTAGGCCACAAAACTTGGTTTATGGTGGTCACATTAGCACACCAAGATGTAAGGCTCTGATACGTCAGGATCTGCCATGATTTAAATGTCCTTGTAAGTCATGCAGGAAATACCATGCAGACGGATTCCCAGTTTCTGAGTTTCAGAACCTGAGGGGAACAATACTGAGAACTAATCAAGACATTTACTTATTCACTAATTCATTCATTCATTTATTAGTTAAGTAAAGTAACTAATGTTCACCTACTCTAAGGCAGTTAGGCAATCAGATTCCTTATAACTCAGAAACATATGCATCCTTATGGACAGCTAACATAGATGCACCAAGATGAAAAAAGGATTGACAAAATAAATTATAAGTACATTAAAAGGCTCAAACAGTATTTACAATGCCTCCTGTCTACTTTAGACTGGCAATGACTCCCAATAACCCCTGTGTACTGGCTCCCCCAGCATCCCTTTAATACTAGTATTTCTTCCTTCTTATGGCCTAATCCAATTTCCCACCGAACACCTCTGTGCCAGTCTTGTGAGTCATTCTCTTTCCTGATGCCCATTGTGTTTATGTGTGTGTATAATAGCATTCTTCTGTCCATAAGTAGCACGGAGTGTTTAGGTGTCATCAATACCTATGCCTAATGCTGAACTAAACCAAAACGGTGAAGCAATTTGACTCAAAGGCCTATTTTTTGAATTGTCTAGTAGTGATGAGAAAGAACAATCGGTGACTCATCACTATGAGAGTTTGTCACCAACATGGGCCAAGGCCCTTTTTCTTTTCATTGATCATAGAAAATATGAACAGATGTGCACTTGGCAGACTTGGGGACACCCAGTAATTAAGAAATTAGAAAATATTTTTTGTAGTATTGAAGGACAGTCCCAGGAATTTTATGGAAGATTACTTCTACTATACAATTAAGGATGGAAACCATTAGCATGTAAGGCAGAAATCTGAAAAACAGTAGAAGAAAACTGCTGAATGTTTCTTTCAAACCAGTTTCTGGAATCCCTCTGACTACATTTCTTCAGCTATAAAATGGGATAATAGTCCCCATGTACAAGGCTGTGGGAAGGATTAAAAAGGGGACATAGGAAAAGAGTTTAGCAGAACTTGACACTCAGTAAAGAGTCAAGAAGTTTACGAGTGGATAACTGTGGTCCAAGCTGCTGGACTTGCCTTCAGCTGACAGATGATGCATTGAAATTCCAGCTCTAGGCTTGTATCTTCCCGGGCCCAGTCTTGCAACTCTTCCTAGTATTTTACTCTCCTTTTCTATTCTTAGTCATTGTTTATTTCCTTCTTTAAAAATATTTTATTGTTTTCATGTAAGCTTCTGGACACACTGCATTCTATGTTCTATAAAATATTGAGGAAAATAGTTCATTTTTTTGTGTGTACTTTATATAATGTTTGGCAATTTCTAAACCTAATACAAAAGTAAATAGCTTTGACCATGCCTAGATTTTCCATAATTTATTTTGTTTAACACACTCCTATGTAGTTTTCACATGAAAGTTTCTATGTCAGGCAATGTTCTAAGTGCTTAGGAACATTAATTTATTCATATTAATAGTTTCTAGTACTGAAAACAATAATAAGGCACCGGTGAGTAGCATATTCAATAAAGCCCTGTTTCAATAATATTTGTTTTCAATATTTGAGTGCAATTTAATTCAGTTTGACTATCTCTCGACTGCAGCCATGGGAAGCCATAGGGGTTCTTTGCAGGAGATCCGGAGAAGCTTTTGTCCTCCTCACTGTGCTTGGTATTGCTTGGCCTTCTCCATGGCAATAAATCTTGCAGCGTAGGGCCTGGTGTGCTGTGTTTTTAGGAACTCTGCGTGATCAAAGAGCAAGTTGTGTAAATAAATAGATTTACCTCAAATAAACACAATAAAATAGAATGGATTTAATAGACATGAAATCTTTTGTAGGCTCAGTGGCCTAATTCTTTGTTTAAAGGCTCAGAATTACAATAAAGCGGAACTCAGAAGAGGCAGGACAGAGACAGAGCTGAGGCTTGCAGTTGGTTTATGTGCCCAAGAAATAAATGGGCACATCAGACAGCTCAGTGTTCTAGGGATAAACTGAGACTGAATTTATTACTCAAATACTTTCCTATCTATGTCAAGTTTGTAATTTTTTCAACAAAAAGAACTTTTTCATACATTGTGTTGACAACAATGAATTTCTTCATAGAATGCATCTAAGCTGAAGTGGCATTTGTCAAAATATGACTGTACTAAAATCATATATATCACAATTAATTTTATCTGTTTCCATATTTTTCAAAATTATATGTCTTTAATATTAAAGGAAGCATTTTTGAATAACAATATCTTTAATGTATTAAATCATTTTTGTTGGTATTCTGTTACAGTTTTCCCAGTTTTTCCCCCTTTGCCCTCCTCCCCACATGCCACTCCCTGTTCCTACAGTCATTTCCACATGGTTGTCCATGTCTGTGGGTCATTCGTATGTGTTCTTTGTCTAGTCACTTCCCTTTCTTTCCATCATTATCTCCCTCCCCCACTCCTCTGGTCACTTGAGTCTGTTCCATGTTTCCATGCCATCGATTCTGTTTTGTTCATTAGTTTATTTTGCTCACTAGATTCCTCTTATAGGTGACATTGTATGGTATTTGTTTTTCACTGACTGGCTTATTTGACTTAGAATAATGTTCTCCTGTTCCATCCATGCTGTAGCTAAAGGTAGGAGATCTTTTTTTCTTTCTACTGCATAGTATTACATTGTGTAAATGTACAACAGTTTTTTAATTCACTCATCTCTTGATGGGTACTTAAGCTGTTTCCAACACCTGGCTATTGTAAATAATGATGCTATGAACATAGAGGTGCATAAGTTCTTTTGAATAGGTGACTTAGGATTCTTAGTGTATATTCCCAGTGGTGGAATCACTGACTCAAAAGGCAGTTCCATTTTTAGTTTTTTAAGGAAATTTCCTGCTGTTTTTTACAGTGGCTGCACTAGTCTGCATTCCCAACAGTGCACTAGGGTTCCCTTTTCTCCACATCCTTGCCAGCACTTGTTATTTGTCGACATTAATGATGACCATTCTGAGAGGTATGAGGTGATGTCTCACTGTGGTTTTAAATTGGATCTCTCTGATGGCTAGTGATGTTGAGCATCTTTTCATATGTATATGGGCCATCTCTATGTTCTTCTTGGAGAAGTGTCTGTTCAGATCCTTTGCCTATTTTTAATTGGATTGTTTGTCTTCCTGGTGTTGAGTTGTATGAGTTCTTTATATATTTTGGAGATCAAACCCTTGTCGAAGATATCATTGACAAATATGTTGCCCCATATAGTCAGGTCCCTTATCATTTTGATGATGATTTATTTGGCTGTTCAAATGCTTTTTAATTTGATTAGTCCCATTTGTTTATTTTTTCTTTTATATCCCTTTCTCTAGGAGATATGGCAACAAAAATATTGCTTGTGGGATATCTGAACTTTCCCTGCCTGGTTTCCTATAGGACTTTTATGGTATCACTGCTTATATTTATGTCTTTTATTCATTCTGTTGTGTGGTGTGAGTTGGTGGTTGTTTCAGATTTTTGCATGTGCCAGTCCAGATCTCCCAACACCATTTATTGAAGAAGGTGTCTTTATTTCATTGTATGTTCTAGCCTCCTTTGTCAAATATTAATTGACCATAGAGACTTGGGTTTATTTTTGCATTTTCTATTCTGTTCCATTGATCTATGTGTCTATTTTTATGCCAGTACCAGACTGTTTTGATTCTAGTGGCATTATAGTGTAGTTTGATATTGGGTAATGTGATCCTTCCTATTTTATTTTTCTTTCTCAAGATTACTGAGGCTATTTGGGTTCTCTTTCAGTTACATATAAATTTTTGAAATATTTGTTCTAGATCTGTGAAATATGCTTTTTATATTTTAATAGGAACTGCATTGAATCTACAGATTACTTTGGGTAGCATGGACATTTTAATAATGTTAATTCTTCCAAATAATGAACAAGATATAGACTACCACTTATTTGTGTCTTCCTTAATTTCTTTCTTCAGTGTTACATAGTTTTCCAAGTACATGTCTTTACCACCTTGGTTAAATTTATTCCTGGATACTTTATTTTTCTTGTTGCTATAGTAAATGAGTTTTTTCCCCCTCTAGTTTCTCTTTCTGATATTTCATTGTTGGTGTCCAAAAATGCCATCGATTTCTGAATATTGACTTTGTATCTTGCTATTTTGCCCAATTCAGTTGCTAGGTCAAGTGGTTTTTAGGTGGACACTATAGGGTTTTCTATGTACATTATTATGTTGTCCACAGATAATGACAAGTTTACTGCCTCCTTTCCAATTGGATGCCTTTTATTTCTTTTTCTTTTCTGATTGCTGTGGCTGGAACTTCCAGTACTATGTTAAATAAGAGTGGTGAAAGCAGACACCCTTATCTTGCTCCTAATCTTAGAGGGAAAGCTTTTAGTTTTTGCCCAATGAGTGTAGTGTTGGCTGTAGGCTTCCTGTATATGGCTTTTATTATGTTGAAGTATGCTTTCTCTATTCCCACGTTGCTGAGTATTTTTATCATAAATGGGTGCTGGATTTTATTAAATGTTTTTTTCAGCATGATTGATATGATCATGTGATTTTTGTCCTTCAATTTGTTTATGGGGTATATTACATTTATTGATTTGCAGTTATTGTACCATCTTTGCATCCCTGGGATGAATCTCACCCAATAACTGTGCATAACTTTTTAAAATGTATTGCTGGATCCAGATTGCCAATATTTTGTTGTGGATTTAGCATCTATTTTTGTCAGAGATATTAGCCTATAGTTTTCTTTCTTTGTTGTGTCTTTACTTGGTTTTGGAATTAAGATGATATTATCCTCTTAAAAAGAGTTTGGGAGTCTTCCCTCATTCAATTTTTTTGGAATAGTTTGAGAAGGAAAGGTGTTAGTTCTTCTTTAAACGTTTGGTAAAATTTGTCTGTGCATCCATCCAGTCCAGGGCTTTGTGTGCCAGGAGTTTTTTTGATTACTGCTTCAATTTTACTTGTTTCTATTGGTCTATTCAGGCTTTTTCTTCTTGATTCAGTTTTGGAATATTGATTTTAAAGGAATTTATCTATTTCATCCAGGTTGTCCAATTTCTTGGCATATAGTTGTTCATAGTAATTTCTAACAGTCCTTTGTATTTTTGTGGTTACAATTATAACTTCTCTTTTATTACTGATTTTATATATTTGGGTGCTCTTTTTTTCTTGATGGGTCTAGGTAAAGGTTTGTCAATTCTTTTTATCTTTTCAAAGATCCAAATCCTGGATTCATTGACCATTTGAATTTCTTTTTTTTCTATTCTCTATGCCATTTAATTCTGCTCTGATTTTGATTGTTTCCTTCCCTTCTACTCACTTTGGGCTTTATTTGTTGTTGTTCCTCTTGTTCTTGTAGATATAGGTTAGGTTATTTATTTAAGAATTTTCTCTTCTTTGGGTAGGCCTTCATTGCTATGAACTTCCCTCTCAGGTTCTGCCATTGCTGTGTCCCATAGGTTTGGGGTTGCTGTGTGGTCATTTTCATTTGTTTCCAGATACTTTTAGATTTCTTCCTTGGTCTCATTGTTTACTCATTCATTGTTTAATAACATGTTATTCAGTCTCCATGAATTTGAATGTTTTTGAGTTTTTTTTCCTTGAGATTTGTTTCTAGGTTCAAGCCATTGTGATCCAAGAAGTTGCTTGATATGATTTCAATTTTCTTGAATTTGTTGAGGCTTATTTTGTGTCTTATCAGGTGGTCTATCTTTGAAAATGTTCCAAGTGCATTAGAAAAGAATGTATATTTTGCTTCTTTAGGGTAAAAAGTTCTGTATATGTCAGTTAAGTCCATTTGATCTAGAGCATCATCGTTCAGTGCCACAATATCCTTGTTGATTCCTTATTTGGAAGACCTATCCATTGTTGACAGCAGTGTATTAAAATCCCCAGTGATGACTATGTGGCTGTCAGTATGTTTCATGAAGTCCTCCAGGATTGTCCCTATATATTTTGGTGCCCCTGTGTTGGTTGCATATACATTTACAAGGGTTATATCCTCTTGTTGGACAACTGCTTTAAGTATTATGCAGTGACCTGGTTTGTCTCTTGTTAAGGCCTTTGTTTTAATGTCTATTTTAGCTAAGTATTTTTACCCCAGCTTTTTTTCATGTTTGTTTGCTTGGAATATTTTTTCCATCCCTTCACTTTCAGTCTGTGTAAATCTTTTGTTCTGTGGTGTGTCTCTTGTATACAGCATAAATGTGGGTTGTGTTGTCTTATCCATTCAGCTGCCCTATGTCTTTTTATTGGAGCATTTAATCCGTTTAAGACTATTATTGATAGGTACTTATTCATGGTCATTTCTTTCCTTTTCTATCTATGTTCCTCTTTCTCTATCTCTCTCTTTCTCTTTATCTTCTTAAAACAGTCCTTATAGCATGCCTTGCAATGCCAATTTGGTGGAGATGTACTCTTTTAGCCTTCTTTGTCTGGGAAGCTTCTTATTTTGCTTTCCATTTTAACTGAGAGACTTGCTGGGTATAGTAGTCTTGGTTGCAGGCCTTTGCTTTTTTTACTTGGAATACTTTGTGCCATTCCTTTTTGGCTTATAGCATTTCTGTTGAGAAATCAGCTAATAGCCTTATCAGAGTTCCTTTGTATGTTACTAGCTTTTTTCCCTTGCTGCATTTATGATTCTCTCATTGCCTTTAATTATGCCATTTTAATTATGATGTGTCCTGAAGAGAGCCTCTTTGTGTTCTGTTCATCTTGTTTGGGACCCTGTGTGCTTCCTGGACTTGTGTGACTTTTTCTATCACCAAGTTGTGAAATTTTCTGTCATTACTTTTTCAAACATGTTTTCCATCACTGCTCCTCTTCTTCTCCCTCTGGTATCCCTATGATACAAATATTATTACATTTCAAGTTGTCCTTCAGCTGCCTTAAACTTTGTTCTTTTTCAGTCTTGTGTTTGTTTGTTTTGTTGCTCTGATTGGGTATTTCCTTCTCCCTCATCTTCCACCTCACTGAATCAGTCCTCTGCTTCATCCAACCCGCATTTAATTCCTGCTAGTGTATTTTTCACTTCAGATATTGTAGTCTTCATTTCTTCCTTGTTCTTATTCATCGTTTCTATGTCCTTTTTCATGCTACAGTAATTCCCACTAAGTTCCTTGTAGCCTTGTTCCTTGTAGTTCTCACTGAGTTCCTTTAGCATCTTTATAACCATTATTTTGAATTCTATGTCTGATAGATTGCTTGCCTCAATTACATTTAGCTCTTTTTATCTGGGGATTCCTCCTTTCAATTCAGTTGAGGTTTATTTATTTGTTTCCCCATTTCAGGTGACTCTTTGTTGTTGTTGTTGTTGTTTCTGTGTCTCAGGTTGCTCTGCTTTGCCTGTCTGTCCTCACGGGGTGGACTTCTGTGGTGGGAGTTCTGTGGGACTCAGTGGTGAAGTTTCTTTGATCTCTTAATCTGAGTACTCTAGGATTGACTTTTATTCAGTTTATGCGGGCTCTCTTGTTGTACTTGGTCTTTGAATATTTGTGGATCATATGTTGGTAGGTTCTTCCCCGTAGCTGGAAGTCACAACAACCACCACATTGTACAGATTCTGGTTGACAAAGCAATACTACCTAGAATACCAAACCTACACCAGCAAAAATACCCCTCACCACACAGCAATATCAGTAACAATTGAGCAAAGATTGGTGATGGCAAAATGGAATAAAAAAAGGAAAGAGTGTAATATGAGGTTTTAAATAAAATTAAAAAGATAGTGAACCAAAAAGAACAAAATTGCACAAAAACCACAACAGGGTCAATAAAATGACAGCTGAGAAAAGATTAATAAAGATGGAGTGAGAATAAGAATATTTTACAAAACAGAAAAGAGAATATGAGATGCCTATAGTAAATAAAAATAATTTTGAGAGGATATGGGAGAGTAAAGAATAGTATCTGGGCTCAGAAAGGGGAAAATTAGAATTCCAAACTCAAAAAAGCAAGGGCAGGAGGAAGACAAATGGAATAAGACAGGGGGAGAGTAACCTATGAGATTTGAAATAAAAAAAAATAGTGAGCAAATAGGATACAGTTGAAGAAGAACAGCAATAACCATAATATCCATGCCAAACAAGCCATAATTTATAAAGGTGGAAAGCAAATAATATTCTAAGAAGGGGAAAAAGAATGTGAGCTGTCTAAAAGAAGGAAAAAATGCTTTTCAGAGGATAGAGGGAGGAGAAATATTAAGAGTAAGGAATAAAGACAAGGCATAGCATGGGGAAAATAAAATTTACAATGTAAATAACAAAGGGCAGGAACAAGGCAAAGGGAAGGGTGCAATGTGAGATTTGAAATAACAATAAAATAAAAATATGTATAAAATCTAAATATATAGAATAAAAAGACAAAGAATAGTGAGTTAGTTGGAATTCAATTGAAGCAAAAGAAGAAATGTTAAAAGTCTATGTGAAAGATAGAAAAAAACAAATTCTGAAGAAGAATGAAGAGAAATTTGTCTCAGCAGTTTGGCATTTGTCTTCTGACTTCTCTTTCAGGATCTGTCTCTGGCTTTTTATCAGCTCAAAGTCCCAGGGTGGGTCATCCAACTTCTTGGAGCACTGCCTGCCTCTAGAAGGAGCTTCTGTTGCTATTGGGTGGGTGGGACCTCTGGATCTCTTCTGGGAGGCACTGTTCAGTCTTCTGGTAAAATCATGGATGTATTCCCTCTGCCCCTACACCACTCATCTTGGTCTGCCACTGCTCATTTCCAATAATGTATGGTTTCTGATGAATTAGCTGTCTATTTCAAGGGAAAGGCCAACCTGTGTAAGAGGGTCAGCTCTTTCCTGCTTGGTGTTGATGGCAGCTCTGTGTGTGAGCCTATGGTAGGCAGGGCCCTGATTCCCCCTTCCTGCACCAATTTCTGATCTCCCTGCTTTGTTGGCCTTAGTGAAATAAGGCAATAGGACCTGGTGTATTTTGTCTTCCTGGGAGAAGTTCAAAATGAGCACTTTAGGCCTTCCTGTTTCCATCTTTCTCTTGTGGAGATGCACCCTGAAGGGGTTTCTTGAGACTGACCTGCCTGATCTTCCCCTTTGGTGGTGCTTGCAGACCTGCAAGAAATAGGGGCTGGGTGTGACCTTCCCTTCCTGGAGGTTTGATCTCTGAGGGAAAGGGGCCTCTGTGTTGCTATAAATAATCTCAGATGCTCAACTCCAACCCTTTCTGTTCCCAGTCCCATGCCCTCACAGCTGACAGTCCTGAACTTTCTGCTCTGCTCAGCCTCCTCCCTGCCAGCTGTATGAGGCTGGGACAGAGAAATCCCCTTGCTGTGCACTGTTCTGATCTCTCTTCCCAACTGAACACAGTGGGAGCAAACTGCGTCCTCAATCCTCTCCCCAGAGCATGTGCGCAGGGGGTCCCTGCCCAGCAACGCCTCACCTCCCCTTTCAAAAAGTCCCTTTGGGCACTCCCACTGCAGCACTGAGTCACTGTCTGGCTTTCCATACACACCACCTCTCCCAAAAGCCAAGAGTCTCTCACAGTCACAGCTGTCCATGGCCTGTCTCCTCCACCTAAGAAAGGTGCAGATGGAATCCCTCTGTCTTTCTGACACTCTCCTGGTTGGCATTGGCCACTGCAGCTGTGGGTGTGCTGCTCACTGTGTGTGTGTATAGCCTGGATCTCCCCAACTTTGTGTATCCAAGTCACTCCTGGCCGAGGTCTGGGAGTTCCCAGCTCCTGGAGGGGAGGGAGCTGCATAGCTGTGATCTCTGACCAGGCTCTCCATGGACACAGGTGTCATGCACGGGGTATTTCCCCTTCAACCTGTAAAATCTCCTTACCACCTGTTGTGAAGTGTCTTCTGTACTCCTTGACTTTCAAACTTCCTATAAGCTAAGATTCCATTGAATATTCAGTTTATTTTTCAGAAGATCAGCCAAGTGGCTGAGTTGGGGGCAAGAGCAAATGAACTCAGCTTCCACCTACTTGGCCGCCATATTTTTTCTTAAGGGAATATTTTATGTTATGATTATTATTGCTAAGTTGCTAGCTACTTTAAAGAGTTAATCCAGTGTAATGGCTTAGTATCTGTAATTAGAGAATTCTTGAGTTCAACTCAAGGTTCCACCACTGTACAGGCTTTTGACCTTGGCAATTTATTTCAACTTCTCTATAAATTTACTACAAGATTCAAAACTACCTCACAGAGCCTTGTGAAGATGAACCAAGTTATTGTCTATAAACTCTTTAGCAGGCTACCTGGGACATGTTCAGGGAGAGAATTCTCTAATAAGAGTATCTCATGTTTCTGCACATCTTCTGAGCAAGAGTTGTTGATGTCCTTCTATGAACCATGTATCAGAGACAGAAGAGAGCTAGGTAGAATCATATATCATAAAGTTCAAATCTTTCTTTAAGGAAAAGGAAAACTTTATTTCCTGACCAGTGTAATAAAGATAATGCCTCCTTCTGTGGAAATACTGATTTTCTTGGCTAGCAGTTAGCTTTAAAAGATCAGGGTTTTGTAGACTTAGGGTTCTTTAATATGTACACACTGTACAGTACGTATGTGAGCTGTTTCACATGGTTCCCATGGTCCTTGTGAGGCAAGGAGAACTCATGTGACCATGAAGCCCATGTTTCCTGCTGTGTCCTGAGTAACGACATCCTTTGTCTCTGGGTTAGGAATCCCATGTTTCATGCCACCGTTAATGAAACTGGGAAGCAGATTAACTTAGTTTACAAGAGGCGAAAATCTCAACCCCCTTCACAGTTATTGATTGCAGGATTAGCACTCCATAAATATTAGAATAATAATAATAACCAGTAGTAGTAGTCATTATATAAAGAAGTCATAACACAGGAAATACTTAGTGCAAAATTTCCAAAATAGTCAAGACCATCAGTGTGCCAATTGACTAAAACAGTCCTGTAGCAATCCATTTAATGTTAGTTTTCCTTTTTAATTTTTTTGTATAAATGACACAATGTTAATTTAATCAGACTACAATGTAGCCATTTGGATCATTCATTTAAATATGCCTTAATTGTGCAGATGCCTTCAATATTGAAAATAAAAATATTATATTATTTAAAAAATTTTATTGATTTGATTTCCACTTATCAAACTCTGAAATCCCTAGACATTTTTGCCCTAAAGAAAATAAAACAGAACCAAAACCACAAAAACACAGTAAATAAAATTTGAAAATTGGATCACAGATTTTCATTTTGTGAGCAAAAGGAATCCTCCTATTCTACTAAATTGTATACTCTTTACCTAGAAATTAAACCAAAGCAATAAAAACATACTTAAGAGTCAATTTTATTACCTATAACTTATATGGAATGATTTAATTAAAATGATTGGATTTTGAGCGATATAAATGTTGAAAACTAAGGCTTATGCATAAAAATGTTACCTTCATATTAAGTTCAGTCTCCAAAGTATCCTTTTGCTTTTATTTTTAGCATGTACAAAATTGAGAAAAATCTTGATTAACGAAGATAAGCAATTACACCTAGTCAGTGTTTTGAGCTTTTCCCAAATCATTAGGTTATAGCCTCACTATAGAACACACTCTTGTTGCCTCTTCAGCACATGGCATGACTCAGGGTGAGTTTCATGGAAGGACGATGTGGTACTTGATCTGCAGCCACTTTTCCACGAGAGGTGAGCCACAGCTTTAGGCAGTTGTTAGCATTTCTGCAGTCTAAATACGACTCTTTCAGAAGCTATTCCTTTGAGAAGAGTACACTGTGATATAATGGGAAATCCTTTAAGTACGGTTTCAGATTTTTAAAGGGTCTTGAGCATGATCTTTAGGGCTTTACAAATAACTGCATTGTTAGTTTCATATACTGTCCAGTGTGTTTATATTTATTACACTCCCCAGCATGCCACCAGTTCTCTGGCCTGAATGGGAGAAATGGTGATAAAATGTATGGGAAGCTGAAACAATCGGCTTTTTCATAACTACTTTCTGAGAATGTATTCTTAAATTTTTAGTAGAATCCAGAGAGTATAATCATAGGCTCTGCATTTCTCTGCTATATGTGTGAAGTTGAAGATGCAGTAACAAAGCGGAAAAAAATTCAACTCACCCGTAGTGACAAAAAATATTTTAGGAAACTAATGTCTTCCAGATAGCTACTGATGGGTAACAAAACAATCTATACTTACTGCTATAAAGCAACAACCATGGTTTTTATGCTCACAGTTTCCATGGATCAGGGAATCAGTGCACAAGGGCATGACTTGTCTCTGCTGTGTGTGTTTCTGGAGCCTCATAAAGGAAGACTTGAAAGATTTGGGATTACCTAACTAATTGGCTGTGGAAATCATCGTAAGACTTCTTCACTCAGGCATTTGGCATTAAAGTTGAGAAGACTTGAAAGCTGGGCTCATATGGTCCTGTCAGCTGGAAAGCCAACACATGGCTCCTTCATGTGACTTGGGGCTCCTGACAATGTGATGTCCATCCTGACTAAGGATGAACATGGTGGCTCAGGGCTCAAAGAGCTGAGAGGAGGCTGCAGAGCCTAACTGCCACCAAGTTTAAATTTTAAAAAATGAAAAGGAATATCTTATTGATGACTTAAAAATATTGCAATTTATCATTGTAGGGTGAGTAATTTTTTTCCTCTTCAAAATATCTCACAATACATCTTGGGGATTTTTAATGGTACCAAAAATGTATGTTTTGGTCCAATTTTTAACTCATTTATACTTGCCATACATTCTTCAAGAGAATAATGGCAAAATAAGTGTTTCAAAAGCTAATGAAATTAAACACAGGGCATGTGATCAAATTTCCAAGGGTGAAAGAACAATTTTTAGGTAGAGAAATAAGATTAAGTATAAATTCACTAAAGTTCATAGCATCCCACTGATTCTGTTACAAGTCAATAAGCATATTGTTAACAGACAGAAGGAGGAGCTTTGGGTCAATTTTTATATAAAAATTAGATCTGATAGAATTAAAGATATAATATTAGGCTGCATGATATCATTTGATGCTTATATGCATGACAAGGTTGATCTCCTATAATATCCACAAAATTCTTTAACTGAAGAAAGTTTGATGCTTGTGTATTTAGTATTTGTGAACATTTCAAACGTTTTTTTAAAGCACCATTTTGTAGTAATTTCAAGCTTGTTTAACCACATCACATACAACCTGATGGTGAGAAGTATTAATACTGCTTCAGCTGACTGCTCTAAAGCAGACTGCATGCAAAACAGGATTAGAACAAGAACTGTTTTTGTTTACAGCCCTCTATCAACTATTCCCACTGGCAGTTTATTTTATATGAGAGGAATGGAATTAATTACCATGATTGGAAAAAAATGCTCTCTCCTTGCAAACTGACATTACTAATTGTGACAGTTCACCAAGTGAAAAATAGTTTATCTGTAAAACTAACTGTGTTAAGTCAGAAATACTCTGCATTTTCCAGCCCTTCAACTTCACATTGCTAGAAATGGCATGACATTGGTATTTTCTTTCTTCTTAATAAAAGGCAGAGATCATGGAATAGACCTTTAATCGGTGATTTTCAAACAATTCAGTTTCAAGACCCTTTTGTTCTTTTAAAAATTATAGAAGACTCTAAGGAGCCATATCTTACATGGGTTTTATCTATTGATATTTATTGTATTAAAATGAAAACTGAGGAATTTTTGAAAGAATTTCTCTTCAACCTTGGCTGGCGTGGCTCAGTTGGTTGGAGCATTGTCCCATAACCAAAAGGTTGTGGGTTCCATTCCCAGTCATGGCACATACCTAGTCAGGCTCTGGGTTGGATCCCTGGTCTGGGCATGTATGTTGGGAACCGCCCTGCCTGGTTTCAGAGGCTGTAACCCCTCATGGTTAAGGTTGAGTCAGAGTTGGGACCATAAGCCACTAAGGAGACAAAGCTTGTCTCCCTGGCAGAAGTGCCACCTATGCCCACTTCACCCTGCTTGGCCCTGAGCTTGGCCAGTTAGCCAATGACGGGTAAGAATCCTCAAGGGAGGATCAACCTAAGACAGGTTCTGGTCACGGAAGAGGCCCACAGGGAAGGACTCGGGGGGCTGTGGCAAAAGGGGGTGATGGACCCTCGCCCCTCGGCTTTGAAATAGCCTGAGTCCTCATTCTGTCTGCAAGAAGTCTCCTAATCTCTTGGCTGCCTTACTTCTGTTGCCTGATTTAAGCCTGAAGCAATAACAGAGGGCAGTGCAGTCCTGTGCTGGGAGGGGCGGATTCCCTGGGGAATCAGGCCTAAGGAAAATACATACATTCCTGTGAAACCTACTTAATTTGTACCCTCAGCTTAAAAGATAAGGGTCCAGACCTGAGATGAGTCTGGCGCCTAAAGTTTTATGGCCCTCTAATAATTGGCTGTAACTCAGAATAAGCCCTCAAAGTTCTCTGTAAATCTTGTATTGTTTAACCCTTACTGGCTGACAATGATCAATGAGCTTTGTCTGTATTCCTATTCGAATGAACCTAATAAAAGCCCCTGGAGATAGAGGCTCTGGGCCCTTCTCCTTTGAGAGAAGCGGCCACCTTTCCTCCCCAAGCAGATCGTGTCTTGGTAGTCTTTTTCTTCGGCCGTGGTGGAACCTGGGGGGCTGCGTTAAAGCCCCCCAACACATGTACACTTCCTGATCTGGGCATGTACAGGAGGCAACTAACCACTGTTTCTCCTTCACATCGATATTCCCTTTCTTCCTTTCTCTCTCTCTAAAAGCAATGAAAAAATATCCTTGGGTGCAAATTTAAAAAAAAATAGAATTTCTCTCTTCATACCTTATTACCAATATAGTTTTAAAAATTTGTTTTTGTCAGTTTAAGAAATGAAAATTATCAGATGTTTTAATTTTAAAATTTTCTAATTGTGACCAAACTTGCATGTCTCTTTATAAAATTTTACCTTGTGTGGTATAATCTCTATATTGCACAATTTCATATTGAGTTTGAAGTTTTCCTTATTTTTTCAGGAACATATATTTCAAGATAATTAACAGTGTTCTCATTGGATGAATTTAAAATTTTTCTCACAGGTATTTTTGACTTTATGTCATTATTATTGCTTTTATGGTGTTTATATATAAGTATTTGCATGTGTTTCCCAGTTTATAATGACAATATTCTTTCTGACTTCATGTCACAAAAGTTCCTCCTAATAGTTTTTCAAGTGCAGTTTTTATGTCTAAATATTTTTGGCTCTCCAGAATTTGTTTCTGAATCATATTGAGGTTGCCATCTAATTTGATTTTTTATAGATGACTAGCCAATTGTTGCAACACCATTTTGAAATGATTTATTTTTTCCCATTGCCTTGAAATGATACCTTCACCTTGCACTAACTCTTCCCGTGGTTATGTGTGCAAATGTGTGTGTTTACTTTGTTCTCTGTTCCTTAATTTCAGAATTAAAAGAAGTAAGGCTACATATCTTGTCTAATATGCAGTGTCTGATGAAAAGCAATAGGTGTGGCTATACTCTGGACAAATGGCGCTGTTAGAGGGAGTGGCGGCAGTAACAGTGGTGATACTAACTGTGCAGCTGGGACCACAGTTGTGCCTCCTAATATCCAATCTGCAAGTCACACTGGTCCCATGCACTGCACTCAATACATCCCCATCTCTTTTGCTGTTGCTTATTCAAAATGGCATAAATTAAATGATTATTTTGCTTCTAATTTCTAGACATAGAATTATCTAATGAAAGTCAAAGGCAAAATTATATTTCCTATCAGATATCATGAATTACAACTTTTAAGTTTCAAAAATAGCAAGATTTTAACCAAAGTTTTATTGTTGCACTGAAATATTATGTTATGGAAAGTAATACTTTCCATGTGTATCTGCGGCTACTTTAAAATGGGTTTCAAGACATAAACTAGGGCCCTAAAGTGGTCTTCTAATGCAGAACTTGCCATTTATTAGGCCTTGTTGTGACCTTATGGTATTACAATGACTATTCTCAGATTGTGATATAAAAAGGAAGAGAATCAACATAAAGACACTTTAATATTCTTTATAGACTTATTTTGACCTTCACTTTTTTGTTTGTTTCCATTTATGTGTGGAAGAAAAACCCACAAAACCTATTGTAAGTCCATACTTTGTAATCAGCTCCTCACCTTGGTATTTATACCACCACATGTTGCTCATATTGGATCTGAACTTCAATCATATATTCAACATGGAAATGAGTATTGTTTCTTACATCAAACCCATTGACATTTATGAAAATTTAAATATGATAACTGATCAACCACAGGCAAAACCTTAATTTTAACTTTATTTGCATGGCGGTTTTGAGATCTCTTTAACTGTTTCAAGGACTGCTCTAACTTTGGTAAAACAGTTGTAAAAAGATTAAAACCTCTCACCTCTCACCTTGAATAACTCTTATGATTTATTTAATCACAATATTTATTTACTATAAGCTTTTGCAATTTTTGCTAATGGACATGGGTAGTGCAGCTATTAATACACTACTGAAAAAATGTGATCTTTGTGTTAACTTATGCTTATGAGTCTTCATACATTAGGATAAGACCTAAGCACTTGTCACAATGGGCTGTATTTATTAATTCACGGAGAAATTATTGTGGCACAGTGTATGTTGCCTGAATTTTTCCAAAGATTTTATGTAAGATATCAGAGGTTTTTTAAAAGATTTTATTTATTTATTTTTAGAGGGAGGGGAAGGGAAGGAGAAAGAGAGGGAGAGAAACATCAGTATGTGGTTGCCTCTCATACACCACCCACTGGGGACCTGGCCCACAACCTAGGCATGTGCTCTGGCTGAGAATCGAACTGGTGACCCTTTGGTTTGCAAGCCTGCACTCAATCCACTGAGCTACACCAGCCATGGTGATAATAGTTTTAAAGCTTTTATATTCATATATGAAAATTATGATGACAAACTTCAATAAAGTCAAATCAGTTAGTGCTGAATTATCTTTAAATATAAATATGGATTTGTATTATCTTCAAGTATATAAACTTTTTACAGTCAAATTGTCATATTGGAAGTTATTAATTTTCTATAATCACCCCATTTAAAATCAGAAATTCAGGCTGACACTGATATACATTGACAATATATGTGTGCCGCCTTAGCACATGTACAGGTTTTAATCAGTACATAAAATTCTTTTTATTTAAAAGATGATAATAGAACATTACAGCATGTAGTATTGTAAAGAATTGTAATATTGCTCACCTTCCTGTAGAAGTACAAGCTCCTAAAGACAGGATTCTCTTTTCTGTCTTTTTTTCCACATCTCCCTTTTCTCTCTTTCACTTCCAAAGGATTAATACCTATTAGTATTTGCCCATTATGGAAGCTTCATTCAAATATATTGAGTTGCATCAAAGGGCTAAATAATACAAATGGATTTTTTGTCCACATTATGTAAACCATTATAGCTCAACACATACCTTTAGAGTATCAGCCTGTATACTCTTGTAGGTATTGAGGAAATGCGACCATAAATAATGCAGTGCTCTTCCCTCAAAGAGCTCACAATAGTAAGTCCTTGCCTTAACATGACGTGTAGTAATGTGCATGTGCATCCATTAATTCTCGCTGACTCATGAGAGGTACACTGAAGGGGTATCACTTGCTGCCTTTATGTAGAAGATGTTGCACCTCAGAGACATTCTCTAAGTCTCAGAGCCATTAGCTGGGGACACAAGAATGCAAAACCAGCCTTTTAAAATCTTAACCCAAAGTCTTTTCTATCATTCTAGACTAGCTCACAGTTACAAAGCTGAGCTCTTCAGTTGCTTAAAGTAGTTTAAATCATCAGAAATTTTATTTTTATTTTTTTATTGTTATTCAGTTACATTTGTCTGCATTTTCTCCCCATCCCTCCACCCCACCCCAGACAAACCCACCTCCCTCCCCAGCCTCCACCCTCCCCCTTGGTTTTGTCCATGTGTCTTTATAGTAGTTTTAAAAGAACATGCAAATGTGATTTTGAAATCCTTACCACCCCCCATAAGAAATACAGGAGAATAAAAAGAAGCCCAGAATATACTCGACACAAAACATTTCCATTTTTAAAGCACAAGAAAAGTAGATTCTAATCAATATGTGTTAAAAGTGTTTTTAATCCACAAGTAATTTGTGAACACTTAAGACAATGATAATTTTTGGATGTTAGCATGATGCAGTTGTATCAAACTGGAAAAAAAAATGTTACTATGGAACTAGCAAAATGAAGTTAAAATGTAGACATGAAATATGTAGATACATGTCATAGAGCTGATACATTTTCCCAAAAGAGTTCAGGAATACGTTTAGGAAATGACGATTGCACTGATTATTAACGCATGCTATTTCAATATTTTGGGATACAGAATTGCTTATAGCAGTAGTGCCATCTCGATTAGCATGTGCATGTTGCACAGCTCTGTCCTTGGCCTTGCCTGTAAGGAACAGAATTTTTAGCAGCAAATTCTGTTGAAACCTGCATATAAAAATATCCAAGTTCACCAAATTTGCTGTTTATCTTATTTGTTGGATGCAAAGATAAAAAAATGAATTGCCATTCACAGACAAATGATTGAAAAACTTAATCAAAAGTAAAATCATGGAAGACTAACTGTGCAATCCTGATTTAAAAGCAAAGAAAGAAATGAACAATTGTAAATCTACTAAATTTCTGCCACTGTATCAGGGACTTGCACCTATATAGACAGCTGTGCCTGCACTCATGGATCATGGAGCTTGTACTGTAGCTGGGGGATACAGGAAACAAACAATTGTCACACCACACATCATTCTGAAGGTGAGGGATATGGGGGAAATGTAAGGAAGGGTAAAGCAGGTGAGGATTGATCCACGCATGGAGCTGCAGTTTACAGAGTTAAGTACCAGGGTCAAAAGGTGTCTCACTGAGAAGGTGGGGATTGAACAAGAACTTGGCCTAGAGGAAAGAATGATCCATAGCATATCTTAAAGAAAAGTTTTCCAGTAGAGGGAATAGCTAGAATGGGGCCTAAGAACATCGATAGCCCCAGGGTGTGCAATGAGGCATGTATGGTGGATAGGGAGCGTATGAGGTGTTTTGTACTAAGTCACGAGATCAGAGAAGTAAACTGGAGTTCGGATCCTGTGGCACCCTGAAGGCCAACATAAAGGACTTGGCTTTTGATGATGTTCGGCCAAGGTGTGATATGATCTGATTTGTGATTTAAAGGGTCCCTGTGGCCACTTATTAAGCTGAGACAGTAGAAAAGGTCGTGTTGGAAAGAGAAACATTGGTTAGGAAGCTACAGTGGGGTGTGAGAGAGAGACTGGAATCAAGGTTCCCTCTACTAGTGTTGGCCTGAGTCAATTAGCTGAAATAAAAAACAGGTGCTTATTGAGCTCTAACTCCAGCCGGGGCATTGGGCCAGATACTTAATAAATATCTCCTTTGGTAAAAATATATAATAAGAAAATTGAAATAAAAATCATAAAAGAAATTAAATGATAAAAACTTAGATATATACATATATGTATAAGATACATAGATTAAATGTTTCATGTAGTCATGCTGTCTTAAAACAATTTAAATGCTATCATTTCAATTTATTTAAAGTGATAGTTTCTTTCAAACAGTGGATTCTATAGAAAGCAGATCTGGGATACATAAGAACAGTGCTGCCCAAATGAGAATGGCCCAGGCCGGTTTGGGAAATAGTGAAATTTCAAGTGCCCTATCAAATATTAAATACCACTCTCTGGGATGTAGTAGAGAAAATGACTTGCATGCGAGAGTATGGATCATATTTCTAGGGCTGCTTCTATCACTGGTATTCAGTGATTTGTATATCTACCACTATAAGAATTTAGAAAGTATTCTGGCAACTCCTGGCCAATCTTTCGGAAATAAAAGGTGAACCGTGTGTCGCTCACACAGATCAGCCTCATTCCCCCTCCGCCGTTGGCACAGTGCAGCCAGCCTCTGCCTGAGGTCCAAGGCAGGGACCCTCCCCTGTCCCACTAAGCACTTCCCTTTACCACTGACAACCGCCGTCAGATGTGTGAAGGTTTTTCTCTGTCAGTTTCCCTCGAAACAACCCTTGGATAAGAAAGACCAAACCATCTAACTCCAATTCTGACAAAGGGCGTAACATTCTTAAAAGATGGCAGGCGTTACCATTTGAGAGTTCTGGGACATTTGGAGAACCCAAATGGCAGTAAATAGGGACAGTATTTTGGGCAACTGAAGCTTCAGAAAAGGTCAAATTTAATTGATTAAATGAAAAGAGGGTAACTGATATAGATCATGTATGCAGGAAAACGGAAACTACGCAGCCTGCGGTTTTAAACTTCGTAAGCAAAAGGAAGAATTTTAAATGCTAACGAGAGAGACAAAAAAGAGAGAGTTGAGAAATAAACTGGGGAAGACTAGTGGAAGAAATAGCATTTTGCAAATAAAAGTGAATAAAGGTATTTCTAAACAAAATCAAAAATATACTTGAATAAAAATACAATTTTTATTTATTTTCCTTAAAAGAAAGAAGTATGTTTTAGTTCAACATCAAAGCTTCCTGGAACCTTGGATTCTGTAAGAGGGTGTTCACTGTCCTTAAGCAGAAATGCTTCCTTCCTTATATTGCTCTATTACTAAATCATATAAGGGGATTTTATTAGTTCCTTCCACTAGGAAAAAAATAAGGCTGCAGTAGGGAAAAACTAATCTCAAGAATATCGCAATGGAAAGCAAAATTGGTCGTTCGTCCTACTTCTGGTACGATATTATTCATTTTTTGACTGAAAATATGATTGTGTTTGTATCCATGAAGGCTTCTTTCCTGAGGTGTTGATCCCAGCGATTAGGAACTAGTGACTTGGTACTTGTTCTTTCTTGTGGCAAAAAGTGATTCCTGAACGTTAAAGTATCCAGTATTGCTAGTTGGTCAAATAAGTATAACATTCAAGTTGTCTTCATTATTTGTGACATTCTCCGTATCTTACTAGAAGTATATTCGCATTATTAACCAAATTGCCAACAACAATCACACAAAAAAGCTAAAATATTTACTAGCATGTGTGTAGATATATTTAAGTGGATATGTATTCCTAATCTGAAAATAAGCAAACATCTTATTTCCTAACCTATCGATGTCTTCCTAATTGCATTTTCTTACTGGAGTTTGGTGGGAAGGCCACAAGACTGGGCAAAGTATGTAACTTTATACAAAGGACGTAGGCCCAGGTATTTCGTATTGCTACAAAGTGATGTAATGGGATAATTTTCTTGTTTCTGCAGTAAAAGACACTGAAAATTATGGTATTTGTGCCCTGTAGGGCATCATCAGATTTCGTTTTTAACATGCAAATGTATCATGGCCCTTCCTTCTTTTTTCTTTTTAGACAGATATTATGTTTAATCAAACTATGTTTAAATGCTTCTGAAGAATAGCTTTCTGAACTTACAGGGGCATAATCCTAACATCCTCCTAGCTTCGTGCACTACCGTTGACACATACCAGTTCTCTAATTTCAGACCCGGTTGCCACCATGGTAGAAAAAAGTATGTTTGTTTTATGACCAAATGTATAGGCATAGTCAAGGTCATTGAAAATCTAGAAAGTAGAATTCATTAACATTTTCAGTATAAGTCTCTTTCTAATCCTTTCCTGGTTCAAGTATAATGTCTGTCTCCTCCTCCCTCTCTCCCTCTCTTTCTCAGTTCCTTCTCAGAAGCATAGGAATAACCATTATTTCCATGGATACATATGCATTTTTTCTATTTATAGAATCAGAAATTTCCTAACAAAAGGAGTGTGACAAACATTACATGTTCTTTGTTATCTGACTTAAATTATTCATAATTGTACGTACGCTTGAAATAATGACTAATATAATGGCGGTCCAATTATTTTCTAGTATAAAATATAGTGTCTTATGCACACTTAATAATACATCAACTTCTGCTTTTAAAATATCAGTACCTCTTTTCTGTTCTTTTTCTTGATTTTCTCTTTCTTTCCACATTGATGGGTAAAGGAATGAACTTGCTTTAAAATACCCATATTCTTCCTCCCGCTGTCCTGACCAAATGCTTTGAATACCACCCTCTTTCTCTGAGAAATGTCTAAAACCCTTTGGCTGACTCTCAAGGTTCTTGAGAATCATCAAGATCCAGCAACTTCCTTAGGCTCAGGGTCCAATCTTCCCTTTGAGGAAACCTCATGGTCCCGTGTCGTCTCACTGTTGGAAACTTCTACTCCACTCTGACTCCTGACGCTGTTTGCTTTTAGCCTTCCGTCTTACCCACTGTGTTTCCCTTGGTGCCGTTCACTCTTTGGCTAAGCTCCAACACACCTGTGTCTTTCTGCAGTTTTTCATCATTCTTCTGTGTACACACGTTCCTTCCCACAGAATGTGCTGCCTATGAATTCATAACACAGAATAGGTTTTAGCAAAATAATTCAACTCTTCTTTCCTTATACACAAGAGAAACGATGTTTCTGGGAGGAAGAGAAGTGTTGACATGGAGATACCATGAGATGATCTCTAAGATTGGTTCCAGAGAGAAAATTGATTTTATTCTTTAAGTTGGATGCAATTTCCAGCCTAGTTTTGGCCTCATTGCTGCACTGTAATGATTCCCTGTAAGGATGGCCTTGTTCTCCAGGTGATTGAATCCCTTAATCTGTCAGAGGCCCACACTCTGATTTGTCTGCCTTCCTCAAGAAAACTTCCTGTGAAGTCATTGAATACACCTCTCCCTTTGCCTCTTCCTCTGTGGCTACTGTTTGACTCAGCTTTGCTTTTATAAAGCTTTTTAATGTTGTAGGTTGTTAATAGATGATGCTCAATCTCATGCTTTTAATTATTATCTAGAACTGATGACTCTCAAAGAGTATATCTAACCCAGACTCTGATTTCCCAGAGCTGCTAGCTGCTTAGCTGACACCACATGTCAAAATCATAAAGGCAGCTCAGGTTCCACCACATCTGACTGTGGGGTTACCACCCAACAGCCACCAACGTGAATATAGGCCGTTCCAATGCCCCTTTTTTCTGTGGTATCTATTGCTGAAGCAAGTTATCCAAAAATAACCTTTGCCAACTCACTCCTTACTCCTATATTCAGTTCATCTCTTCTATAGCATTGTTTTAATCAGCTCATTGCTATAACAGATTATAAACTAGGTGGCTTCCAAAACATTTATTTCTCGCAGTTCTGGAGACTGTCAAGATGCTAGCACATTCATTTCTAGTGAGACTTCCTGTCTTCTCTGTGTCCTCACATGGCAGATTGAGTGAGCACTGGTATTCCTTCCTCTTATAATGACACAAATCTCAGCATGGGGGCCCCATTCTCCTGATCTCATCTAAACCTCATTGTCCCCCAAAGGTCCCACTTCATATTAGGGGTTAGTGCTTCAGTATATGAATTTGGGGAGCATACAAACATTCAGTCCATACATCTTATCTCATGACCTCTGGGATCTGACCCCTTCTTTCCTTCTGGACCATCAGCACCCTTTCATGTCACTGTCCTCTATTATCTAGACTCACATCCCTTCCCCCTCCCTTGCTGCACCAAGAAAACAGACATCCTTTTAATAAGACTGTGAGTCTAATAATACTTGAGGCCAAATAACTATACATGGCGTCTATAAGATAGCCTGGAGCTAGCACCTATTTAGATCTCTAGCTTCTCTGTTCCTACTGGACTCTCTCCTTCCCAAACTTTGGCTCTTTCAACAGGCAGATACAATAGCTTTTTTTTTTTTCTGTTCCTTAATGTTTGCAGGCATCTGAAAATGCTCTATTCTCTGCCTGAAAGTTTCTTCCTACGTCTAATCTGTTTACTTAGTAGGTACCAACTTTTCTAACACATCAGCTCAGATACCACTTCTGCTTCTGGATGCATGCCTTCCCCAAGCTAGTGTAAGTCCTCCTTTATATGTTTTTACTAGGCATTTCATTCCCACAATTTGGGAATTTTTTAATGATTGTTTACAGAGTTATTGGGTTAATATCTATCTTCAGCCCACCACACAGACTGTAAGATCAAAAGAACAAGGTCTTTCTCTAGCTGCCATACTTTTCACCTACAGTTGCTAGGACACATCGTGAGCCTTACTTAAATACTTTATTTTAATTTTTATTGGTTTATATATATTTTAAAGTATATTTTATTGATTATGCTATTACAGTTTTCCCTTTTTTCTCCCCTTTATGCCCCTCCGACCTATACCCCCCTTTCCTCCAGCATTACCCCCCAGCCTTAGTTCATGTCCATGGGTTATACATATAAGTTCTTTGACTTCTCCATTTCCTATACTATTCTTAACCTCCTCCTGTCTATTTTGTGCCTACCAACTATGATTCTTATTCCCTGTACCTTTTCCCCATTCTCCTCCTCCCCCTCCCCACTGATGCCCTTCCATGTGATCTCCATTTCTGTGACTCTATTCCTATTCTAGTTGTTTACTAAGTTTTTGATTTTTAGGTGCAGAACATAAATACTTTTGATTCAGGGGTGTCCAACCCGCAGCCATGGGCTGTATGCAGGCCAGGAAGGCTATGAATGTGACCCCACGCAAAATCATAAATTTACTTAAAACCTTTTTTTTTTTTTTTTTGGCTCATCAGTTTTCCTTAGTGTTTCTGTATTTAATGTGTGACCCAAGACATCTCTTCTTCCAGTGTGGTCCACAGACGCCAGAAGGTTGGACACCCTGAATGATTTCAGTGTGGATTGCCTTTATACATGCTTGTATTTTTATTTGACTTTTGTAGTACAATCCATTCTTAGAATACTTATTTTGTCTCCCAGTTTCCTTCCCATCATGGCTGTAAAGTTTATTAATTATTCATATAAGTAAAGGAGTATTGATTGCCTAGAAATATCTTTGACCATATCCTTTTATGAATCCATAAGATGCGAATTTCTGTATGAGCACAACTGTGATAGACAAACTCTGAAGATAAGAAAAGCAAGTAAATCCCCACAACAGCAGTTCATAATACAGAGATTTGTGGAGCACCGGGCACTGCTGCTGTGTCCGCAAGGAAAAATGTGCGTGTTTGCACTCTGGAGTGATCTCAACCTGAATAGAACTGTTTTTATTTAGGTAGCTGCAACACTTTAAAAGAATGATTGTGGTGTTGCTGACTAATTTGGGCTCCAGTTCATTAGGATATATTACATAGTATATTACGTTTTCTTAGTAAATGTAAATAATACCAATTTACAAACAGCACTTTTGACATTTCCCCCTTATTACTTCCCATTTTGGCCCAGTTACTGAGCAGCACTGGGACTGATTTGTTTTCTGAGAAGAAAATAAACTCTCCACAATTTGGAGGTTAACTGATACATTAGCAGAAGAGAAAATCTATTTAGTGGAGCCCTAAAGGATGTTGCCACAGCGAAGATGAACTCACAGATAGAACCACTCAGGCTCCGTCAAAAAGAGAAGAGGGAAACAGCATGTAATTCTGCACACATATTTTGAGTGTTAAAGTGTAGCGATTATTCCTGAAGGAAAAACGAAAGCAGGCACCAGATAGCCTCACACCATAGTTATTTTACTTTGACTACTGAATCCTTTATGTATTTACTGTCACATAATATTTGCGTGTGGGAGGGGACACATGTACTTGCCAGAAGTTGTATAGATTGATGATAGTTAGAGATGATGTCCCTCTTCTGTTACAATGGTCACTTAAAGGAAGTCAGATGATAGTAAATGATAATGCAAGATAAGAATAACAACAGGCAGATATCAACGTGTTTTTCCTTTTTCATTTCACCTTCTGGGTATCTTTGGCATCAAATTTTTAATGCAATAATAATTATTAAAATAATACTAACATTCACCAAAGATTCCCAGTTGAACAGAAATGTAAAATAAACCTTTTTACTTGCATTGTTTCATTTACCCTCAAAACAACTCTGTAAAGTTGTTGTTATTTACCTAGCTGAGCTGAGACACTTAAAAAAGATTGTGGAGTTGCTGACAAATGTAGGCTCCAGTTCACTAGGATAGATGCCATCGTTTGTTGTATTTTTTCAATAAGTGTAGCAAACACCGATTTTTCTCCCCTGCACTATGATGATTCTCATTTTGTAGTCAATAAAGCCGATGTTTCTGAGGTGAAGAGATGTGCCCAAAATAACGACGTGGAGCTAATACATGGCTCAGCCAGGCTGTGGACCTAAGTGCGGCCAACTGGCGGCAGGAACTCTCTGCTCTTCCACATTCTACTGCTTTGCCTCTTAGCCTATATATCCAACCTCATAACCAGGCATTAATCTTTTTATTTTGTTTTGCATTTAGGGAAAAATGGCTTTCAGGGAGCAGCTTTAAATATTAAATTCTATGTTTGCATTTATGCCCGATAAAACATAATTAAATTTACCACTGTAAAATATCATCTGTATACCACGGCTCACTCGGGAGAAGTGGAAGTCTCAGCTCAGAGTAATCATGTGACTGAACACGGGTGACCAATGTCTTTGGCATATGCATGGACGGCCTCTCTATCAGGAAAAGCTGCCAACAACCTGGAAAGATGTGAATACATTCTAGAATTTTTGTTTTAACTTTTCAGTATTCTCCAACTGTCAGAAAGCAAAGTTAGTGAATTACACAAATTCTTTCAGAAGATTAAAATTGTACCATAACAAATATTAATTTTCTTTTGAACTATTTTAATTTCAAGTTTAACTACATTTTTCTTTATATATATTAATTATATCTAAAAGTATACATTCTCCTGACTTCTCATTGTACATATATAATTTTATGCTATGATCATGGATAATGTTCATACCATAAAGAAACCATTTTTAATTAAATGAGATTAAAGTTTTCATGTGTATGTCTAAATAAGAGGCATTGTCATCGTCACTATTAGAACTCATGAAAACTCATCCAAAAAATCTTGCTTTGAAATACACAAGTAGTTGGATTTCCCTTCACATGGAATTTTTTAATTGATTATTGTTTTAGAGAGAGAGGAAGGGGGGAAAGAGGGAGAGAGAGAGAGATTAATTGATTTGTTGTCATTCATTGGTTGCTTCTTGTATGTGCCCTGACCAGAAATGAACCCACAAAATTGGGTTCACACTTGGGATGACACTCCAGCCAACTGAGCTACCTGGCCAGAACCACATTGCACATTTAATTATATTTATTCTGTTGGCTTCTTTTTCCATCAGAGATGAGTGATCAGGTATTTCTGAACAATTTTCATAATGATTGTAAGTAAGCCTTCTGAGACAAGATTTTTATCTCCTTACCAAGAACAGAAAGAAAATAAAAGACTAGACCTTTATCGTTGCTAAGATACATCATTGAGAAATAATAACAGGAAATTATATACTAGCCAGACATTTATGATTAATACTTTCTTATCTATAAAGACTGTAAAGCTTACAGATTAGTGTCCTAATAATGCTATTTTTATATTTAAGTAAAAAAATTTAAATACTGCTCCTAAATATTTAATGAGTAGTTGATTGAAAATATGATATTTATAAAGTTCAAAGAAGTAATATAATCTTTGAACTTGGTAAATTCACTAGGTAAATTAAGTAAAGGAAGGTACAATGACATAATTTTATACCAATTCATTTTGTAATTTTGCTTTTCTTAATTTTTTAGATCCATTCTTTCTGGTGAAGAAACAAAGTTAACAGAAATTATAGGAGAGAAACAGTCAGTAAAAATATGTTTAATGTCAATTAATTTCTCTAGCTTTATAAAGTTATTTAAATGCTTATCATACTATATTTCTAACCAAACTCAAGATATATTCTTTGTCGATCTAGAGAAATGAGTTAAACAGGAGTGGCATTTCTCATACACACATAGCTGTAGGTTTTCTTCAATGGAGAGATCTTGCTGTATTGGTATTTGTAAGAACCTATTGAGGGAAAGGTTGCCACAAAGCCAGAATAAAAATCTTTCTTTTGAATCTGTGGACAATTTTGAGCAATCACCATGTTCTTTTTGAATTTCAGGCATTTTATGGTGGATAGACCACTATGATTTTATCGTTATTCACTAGACATTGGGAAGTCCCTTTCCCACTGACTTTTATTTATCTGTAAAGTGATCTATCACTATGTTTTAGTTACCAACTTCTGGCAGCTGGTTTATATGATAGTTTAAGAGAAAGCCAGCCAGCCAGACAGACAGACTGGGCAGATGATTGTTTTATTTTGATTGGTTGTTGGTTTATTTGTCATTATCTTGGTCCAACCATGGATATAATCATAGTCCCAAACATTGGTCTTTAATAATTGATATTAGAATGATGCAGTGTTAACCTTAGTTTCTGTTTGTAGAGTACTCGTGTTACTTTGAATAGGTGAATGAACTGGGTGGCTTTTCTGAATATGTTTCCCTGAATTAAATGAGTTTTAGTAATGCTTCAGAACTATCTGGTACAAGGCTTGGAATCTTAGTTACAGAGGGTAGTTCATTTTGAGATTAATCTTTACAATAAAAAAGAGTCTAAAATAAAAAGCAGCAATAAATATGTTGTCAAGATATATATCTCACTAGTAATATTATTCTATCTAGGTTAATGGGAAATATTTTATTATGGTAACTATTAGTTTATATCTTTTCTATATAGAGATATAGATATTGATATATACATTTTAATAAACTGCACATTTTATTAGGTATTTTGAATGATACATTAACTTTTAGTATATATTATACATTTGAACTCAATGGTAAAGATCAAGGGTAGACAATGTTTATTTGAAGGTTCTTTTAAATAAAGATACAGATAGTATACATGCTTATGGATTACATTTATTAATCCTATGAAATCCCTGCTGTTACATAGTTTGTATCAAGTTTCATTAGTTATTTTTAATTCTTTCACTACATATGTGAACTGTAACATCTAATTTTAATTTTTCAGATGGCTTGCTATTTATTAATTGATGAAGTCTTTCTTCCATGATCTTTATGGACTATTAAATTAAGTTTAATTTCTAAAAACACACATTGTTGAGGAGTATGTTAATGACTAGTGGAAGAAAGTATAATTTGTTAATTCTTACAGATAACTGTACTAGCTGAAGAATGTAATTTTTATTAAATTTATTGGGGTGACAAGATTATATAGTCTCCAAGTGTACATTTCTATGATACATGATTTATATATTTCATTGTGTACTCACCACCCAAAGCCAAATCTTCTTTTTAAAAATGCAAGTGGTATTATTAAGGATGACTAATCTTAGTGTTTACATCTACAATTTTTACTCATTAGGAAATATTTTTTAAATAATACCAATTGCAGTAAATGCTATATTAATCAAACTGCTACTTATCAGTTTTTCCCTGGATCCTCTGCCAGTCTTCATTTTTAATAATTTACAAATCCTGTTGATCTTAACACAGTTGTTTAATGGCCTGAGAACTCCTTGGTCTATATTAATCTCCCTTAACTGACACTATCATCACCTACAAGAGTCATTAAAAAGTTACAAGCAAGTATGTGCTCTGGGTCTGAGTATATTGTAAATAATTACTTGTTCCATTCCAATGTTTTAATGAACTATTAATAAAAATTTTAAAAATGCTGGCATTCCCAAATTGCAAACAGGTTGTACTCCAAGTGCATTTGTAAGCTTCTGTTAGAATTTGACCCCTATGTCCCCATAAAATTTGCATGATCAATGTGTAGGACACAAAGCAAACCTGAAAGATTGTACCTAAATCAAAATGTAATTAAAATGTAGCACCATTATTATTATAGTACCTGGCCATTATTTATCCAGCTACTTCTTTCGGAAGCAGTTTCTAATTTCTAACTTTAAAATTGGAACACTTGAACTTCTTCTTTATTTTCCATATCTCCAATTGTTTGCAGAATTTTCTTTCCTTTTCTTTAGCCCTATCTCTTAGGAGCTCCCACTTCAGTAACATAAACTGAGGTACTTTATCAGTATGGGGATGTGGAGAAACACCTCTCAGCAAGAAACCATTTGCAATTACTAGCTCTTCATAAATCTTGTGGTTATCTCTCACTCTTGCCTTTAAGACTATATTCTATTTTGTGATCATTTTTGGTTACTGGCATTATTCAAGAAAACAGATCCAGAATTCCCACCCTATTCTACATTTTTATAAATTCAGGAAACTAATACATATCATAGCTATATCATAATCAAATTAACTGTATCACTGTACGACAGAATTTATCATAAGATAGTTCAAGATTATAAATCCAACACTTACTTTTTAGATGAGAAAAGGAATAGCCAGAAGTGGTACTCATTTAGCCAACCTTATGTATCCTTGCTAATTTACACAGCCGATTTTAAACACAGAGCAGTGATGTATCATATTATTGGAAAATTTATGTATTAAAAAATCTATGTGTGTTTTTATTCCCCACTCAGGTAATATTTTCCTGTATACACGTGATCCTTGAATGACATGGAGTTTAGGGGCACTGAGACCCCTCCTCTGCTAACACAATAGAAAATCCACATATAACTTTGACTCACTAAAAACTTAGTTGTCCTTCAGTATTTGTGGAGGATTAGTTCCAGGACCCCTGTGAATACTGAAATTTGTGGGTACTTAAGCCTTTTATATAAAGTGGCATAAATCAAAACATATGGTCATTGCCCCCTTCAGTGGACTCCCAACCTTGCATTTAAAAAAAGGTACAGGTATTTATTGAAAAAAATTCACCCAAACACACGTAGTTCAAGCCTGTATGTTTTTCAAGGGCTCTCTGTGTACATATCTTTTGTACCCTCAAGTGCTTCCTCAGCTTCCCAATTTTAATGGGTTTGACCACTTGTGGTCACACATATACATCCCTCTGCTTTTTTATATGCTATTTCATTATGCAATTCATGGGATAAATCCCCTTATAAAATGCAACTGTTACCGGAGCTCTGTTCTTCTCCCCTCGTAGTAAAGAATTACATACAGTTCAGCCCTGGCTGGTATAGTTCAGTGGATTGTGTGCAGGCTACAAACCAAAGGGTGGCCAGTTCGATTCCCAGTCAGGGCACATGCTTGGGTTGCTGGCGAGGTCCTCAGTGGGGGCCATGTGAGAGACAACCACACACTGATCTTTCTCTCCCTCTCTTTCTCCCTCCCTTCCCCTTTCTCTAAAAGTAAATAAACAAAATCTTTTAAAAAATTAAAAAATCGGAAACAGAAAAGAAAGATGAAGACTTACATTGCTAATGATTTAAAAATTTTTTTTAATTAAACAAAAAAATTACAGTTCATCAAGACAAAAGTGGGTGAGAGGAGTTTTATTAGTACCTCCCCAAGGGAGAGAGCAGGCCTGCTGAGAGTGGTGAGAAGGGCCTGAGTCTCCCGAATCTTCTGCCTTAAGTATATTAGCATAGTATTAGCATACTATTAGCATATACTATTAGCATGACTATTAGCATAGGGGAGGAGTTCCATATGGATGGACAGTTACAACTTCAGTCTCTTCTGCCTGTGTCCTTTCCCACAATTCTCCCTGACTACTCACAGGAGGCTGTGGGGGAGGGGAGCTAAAACCACAGTGGGAATTTTGCTAGCTATTTTGTGACAAAGGCAGTTAACTGAAACTATTTCAACTATGTGCCTTGCTTGGGTCAACAAGGGTAGGGGCCCCTTCCTCCCGTCTCTAATTTTTAACTGCTGCCTAACAGAACCATTAAATTATCTAGCTGCAGAAGAATCCAGGTGTCATGCATTTCACTCAACCTGTTCAGAAAATGACAAAAGATTCTTAGGACGATTGTAACTTTCCAGAGCACGGCCCGTTTGGTTAGCATGCACTTGAAGAAATGCGAAGTGTCCTCTGAAGTAATGGGAGGAATGGGGGACATCTTTTCTCTCTCAGAGATAAGCAGAAACTTCTCCAGACGCTTGACTGAGTTCTCGCCACATTTCCTACTGTCTCATTATTTTGGGTGGTAACTACCAAAGTGTCCTATGTTGCTCTGTTTATAATAAGACAGTTAACTTTTTTTTTTCCATCTACCTTTTCAAAACCACTTAAAACCTAGGGGATAACAGAGCACACTCTTGGAGAGAGAGAGGGTGTTATTCCTAGTGGTGAGATTGCTCATCTACAAAACAAACATTCTAACCTTCTGCTATAGGATATTCCGAAGATAAAAATGTTACGACAACACTTTTCCTTTTTATTTTCAACTTGATAATGTCTAATGCTTTGTTAAGATGTTGAAATGATTTACATTTTGTGTCTGAATTTTAGCTCTTCCATAGCTTGTTCTAATTTTTTATAGGTTTGGAACATATATGAAAATTATCCAAGCCAAACCTTGGATAGGAAAAGTTGTGTAGAAATATTGAGGAATTATTTCAATTATTTTTTTAAATTTGTTCTGTTTTGAATAGTTTAACATAAAAAGAAAACATTTGAAATAATACTCCATAGAAATGATATAGTAATAATATATACTATTTATTGATTTCATTTGCCCACTTGCTTGATAAAATACTGGATGCTTGATAAGAGTTAAACATCAGAATTACTCTGAAGATACAGATAAATAAAACTTGGCTTTGAGGATGGGAAACAAAGTTCTAAGAGATGAAGTAACACTTGCCCCGTATTAAGTTTCCCCAAACTTGGCAGCTTAAAACAGCATTTATTATCTCACACAATTTCTGCAGGTTTGGAGTCTGGGAGTGGCTTAGCCGTGGGGTTCATGCTTGGGTCTCTCCTTACAGTGCAGCCGCCTACACTCATCTCAAGGCCTAACTGGGTCTAGGCAGGGGTCTGGGCCACACTGGGAGAAGAAGAGTTGTCCTGGACCACACATTAAATGCACAAACACTAATGAAAACAACAACAACAAAAATCTCATAATATTTTAAGTACATTTATGATTTTGTGCTGGGCCACATTCATAGCCATCCTGGGCCACATGCAACCATGGGGCTGTGGGTTGGACACCCCATCCACTTCCAAGTTTACTTGTAGTTGTTTGCAGGCTTCAGTTCCTCACTGGCTGTTGGACTTAGGTTCTCAGCTATTCACCACACTAGTTTCTTTCTCTGTAAGGCAGTAGCTGACTTCCCTAAGAATGAGTGATCCATGGGGAACGGAGGGAGACAGGGAAAGAAACCTCAGATGAAGCTGCAGCCTTCTTGTAACAATGCCATAATGGATATGCCATCAGTTCCGCTATATTGTCATGAGAAATCAACCACTGAGTCTAGTACGTACTCAGGGGTGGGGGATGAATCTCTATTATCTTGATGGGGGGTGGATTCGAAAATTTATGCTTTTATTTTTAATATCACTCACTACTCTTACACAGGGTTCCCTGTACATTTTATCACATGTAAAGTACCATATTTTTATGAAAGATAATGAAAATGTTAAAATTGAAGTCACGATTGCCTTAATACTTTAATAACTGTTAGAAGTGAATTAACACTGAGGGCTTAACATACTTTGTTAGAATAAAGGAAAAGTAGGTCTATGCGAAGCCATGATACTTATGAACACTTATTTAGAGTATCATAATGTTATTCTGAAACAAAGACTAATCATTCCTTTATGTTAAAATAATTTACATATTATTTACTTGGATTTTGATTCAGATTCTGGGATCTATACCTCAATCAGGTTGTATGTGAACAAAATTATTCAATGACTGAGTGATAATGACATTACTATTTATTTCACAAAATGCTATAATCTTTTAAAAAGATTTTATTTATTTATTTTTATAGAGAGTGGAAGGAAGAAAGAAAGAGAGGCAGAGAAACACCAGTATGTGAGATAAACATCGATGGTTTGCCTCTTGGCCTGTACCCAGGCATGTGCTCTGACTGCGAATCAAACTGGCGACCCTTTGGTTCACAGGCCAGCACTTAATCCACTGAGCCACAGTGGCCAGGGCAAAGTGCCATAATCTCAACTACAGAAAATGACAATGTTAACATTCTTCTTGAGCTAACATTTTATTTATAAAATATCTATATCTAATATTTCAAATTCTACCAGGCAATATATTCTGTTTACGTTTTAAATATATTTAATATTTTTATGTGAACATTTATTTTCTAGATAATGTTAAGTATATTTCAAATATGTACCACATCATACCTGAAACATTTTTGTTTCAAATTCAGTGAGAAATCCAGACTTCCAAAAAGTTTCAATTGCCCATAGCAAATTTAAGACTTATTCTCAAAAGCTCATATTGCTTTCAATGTAATTAATGTAAGGGATTCAAATGTAAGTAGATAAATTGAAGGATAATTAGTTTGACTCATTTTAAAATGAAGAAAGATTTCTTGGAAAGAGTGAACAGAAAAGATAATAAAGTAACCAAAATGAAATTATATCATCATATATTTTCTCTATTATAACTATTACCTTTATAAAATTATTCAGTTTCTTCTTCCTTAAGTGAGAAATTACATATACAACTGTTATGTAAGAGTGAAGTAAAAGATCTACTTAGAAATATAATGTGTTGGTTTGTGATTAGAGAAGGTAGTCATTAATGTATTAAAACACAATTCCCAAAGGCTCCTCCAATATCTTAATAGTAATGACAATAGTAATGATATAAACTACAATTTATTCAATACCAGACAATAATACACTGATCTTATGTGATCATTTTTTTCAAATTTTATAGAGGAGGATATAAGTGTTTACAGAAATAAAATAAATTTCCCAAGGTACGAAATGAGAGCCAAGCTAGGATTTTAATTTCATCCACTTGATTCCAATGTCTCGTTTTGATTCTGCCACTTACTCAGATGATATTTTTGGAATGCCCTTCTTACACAAAGGCTCTATGGTATTTTTAAAATGCATGCATTGTTCTCAGAAAGGAGGAAAAGGCAGATTTGCATTTAAAACCCAACAGCTTGTAGAACCTTAGTACTAAGGTAATGTATATTTTTAAAAGTCTGGAGAACAGATAATTAAAAAGAATAAAACAAAGAAATCTTAACCACAATGCTCATATATTACTATTGTCAATAACTAGTATGTATCCATTCAGATTTTTAAAAATTATATATTTAAATGGATTCAACTGATAAATTTGTAAAATTGTTCCCCTTCACAATTATTTCTCTTCATTTTCCACAAAATTAAGTGTTCATTCACCACATAATTTTTATTGACTCATTATTCTTTTACATGCTTGCACCCATTTATTTAAGCAACACTGTATTAGTAGTCATTTCCCTTAAATTTTCAATAATCACCATTGGGATGAATCTCTATCAAGTTCTATGTTTATACACATCCATGATTACTTTCATTGAAAGCATTTTGGAATTTGGAATATATTTTCTATACATCTTTATTAACCAATTAGAAAATGTGAGAAACTGAAAAGTTTCTTTTACAATAGCAATGCCGGTTGCTATACATGTGAAATTAAGAAAATTATCTGGCCCTGGCTGGTGTAGCTCAGTGGATTGAGTGTGGGCTGCAAACCAAAGAGTCACCGGTTCGATTCCCAGTCAGGGCATATGCCTGGGTTGCGGGCCAGGTCCCCAGTGGGGGCCATGTGAGAGGCAACCACACATTAATATTTCTCTTCTTCTCTTGCTTCCTCCCTTCCCCTCTCTCTAAAAATAAATAAATAAAATCTTTAAAAAAAGGAAAGAAAATTATCTGAATAATAATGTTCTAGACCTATATAAAAAAAGAAAAGAGAGACTAAAAAACTTTTCTAATGGGAATAAATACTGAACAGGTATAAAAGTATGTTCTTTGACATTATATTGCAAAATAACAAGGATAAAAATAATCCCCAACTCTGTAGAATCAGTGTAATCCTTTTTGCACATTTTCTGGAACTAGAAGAATATGTACCAAAAAAATGTTCTTTTTAAATTGAAATGTGCATACAAACACACAAATCAGAAGTGCATAGCTCAGTGAATTTTATGGGATAAATTCATGTATATTACCATTACCCATAATTTTTTAAAAATACAAATTTCATCAAAATATCAAAATAATGCTATGTCCCTACTACCTGTCCCCTTCAAAGTAACCAGTTCCTAACTATTAGTTCTATGGCTTAAATTACTCGATTTTGAACTTCATACAAATAGAATGACTTACTACATACTATAGTCTATGCACTATTTTTTTCTTCCTGTTTCTTTAACATTATTTTTGAGTGATTCATCCACAGTGGTACAACTAGTTGTATTTATTTCATTATTATTGCTCTGTAACATTGTGGGCAGTGAGTACAAGAATATTTAATCATTCAAACACGGAAAACATTTTGGTCGTTTTCAATTTGGTATTAGTATAAATATCATTGCTCTAAGCAACAGTACTTATAACAATGTGAATATATCTTTGGACAAATGTATCTGCTCATTTCTGTTGGATATGTCTGAGTATGTATAAGTGGACTTACTGGAAGATAGCATGTATGAATATTCAATTTTATCAGATGGCACAAAGCAGTTTTTATTTAATAGATGTAAGTAAACTATAATTTGCCCACAACTTCACTAGCACCTGGTATTTTCTTCTTTCTTAATGGTAACCATTTTGTTGAGTATGGCTAATTAACTGAATTATGATTTCATATGTTGATTCGTCATTTGGAAATACTCTTTTGTAAGATGTGCTATTCAAACTTTTCGCCCTTTATTTGTTTTTCATGATGGCTTCTTAAATTGTTTTGTAGGATCTCTAAATTTGAGTAATTTATCACATACTTAAATGGCAAATATTCTCCCACACTGTGGATTGTCTTTTCATTATTTTTTCCAAAATGCATTCTTGTTCAGTTGCAATTGTCCCAGCTTTTTCCCCTTTGCTCACCCCAACCCCGCCCCCCCCCACTCGTGTTATGTGTTATTGTTGTTTTTGCTTTTATTAGGACTTACATTTCTTAAATTGTAATATATTTTAATTTTATTTTCTTACTATTAACATAGTTTTTGTATTGCGTTTAAGGTAATTTAATATATTTTTCTTTTTTTTTCCTAACAGATCTCACTGAAACAATTCTATCACTTTTTTAAGTAAAATTTTAATTTTGAGATATGTGCATATTCACATGCAAAAGTAAGATAGTACAGAGAGATTCCATGTACGCTTTAACCAGTTTCCCCCAAGAGTAACACGCAAAATTATAGTGCAATCTCAAAACTGGGAAACCGATGACAATACGAGCCACCAGTCTCACTCAGATGGCCTGTTTTATATATACTCTTTTGTGTGTGTTTCTGTTTAGTTCTGCACAATTTTATGATGTGTGAAGTATGTTAGTTTTCCATGTTTGTTGTAACATTACCACAAATTCAGTGATTTCAAACAACAAAATTTTAATTCTCACAGTTCTAGAGGTCCAAAGTTAAAAATCAATATTATTTGTCCCCCCAATCAAGATTTCTGCAGGCTGTGATCGCTCTGGCCATGCTAGAACAGTCTGTTCTTGGCTCTTCCAGCTTCTGGTGGCTGGCGTCATCCCTGGACCTGTGGTAGTGATACCCCAGGCTCTGCCTCCTCCTCTTCTGTGTGTGCCCTGTCCTCTCGCTTCTCTTTGGTAAGGACACTTATGATGGCAGCATTGAGGGCTTACTCCAGTAATGCAGGATCATCTTTCTTTCATCTTCATAGCCTTCACTTAATGGCATCTCAATTTAAATAGCCTTTTTTTTGTTTTTCAAACAAGGTAATTACTGGTTTCAGGAACTGTAGCACTGATATCTTTGGGAGTCCATTTCTCAGCCAACTGCACATAGAATGTGTACTCACCACCACAGTCAAGGTACAGAACAGTTCCCTTACCACAGGGTTGCCTCTGGTTATTATGACTGGTGTTGATTTTCTTTCTTTCGTTCCATTTATTTACTTATTTTTAAAGTTATTGGGGTGCTATTAATTAACAGAATTGTATAGATTCCAAGCGCACAGCTCTATGATAACCCATCTGTATACTGCATTATGTGCCTGCCACCTAAAGGCAAGTCTTCCACCTGCATGTATTTGACCCCTTTACCCTTTGCTACCCCAGACCCCTTCCCTCTGGTAACCGCCGTAGTGTTGTCTGCGTGTGTGAGCTTGGCTTGTTTGTTTTTTGTTCATTTGTTGCTTTCAGCTGCAGTTAGACATAAAATGTCAAGAACTGTATGATTTCACTCATAAGAGGGATGTAAAATCTTATTATTTTTTATAATACCCTCATCTCTCATCTCCACCTCTCTTCCTAGTCTGTAACAACTATTATTCAGTTCTCCACCTGTACATTTTTGTTGTTTTGGTAATATTATGAGTGGAATCATATGTAACCTTTTTGGCATGGTGTCTTTTTGCGTTCAGCCTATTTCCCTGGAGATGTTTTTTAATTTAATTTTTTCCCTTTTTTAAAAAAATTGTTTATCCAAGTGTTGTGTTCATCAATAGTCCATCCTTCTTATTGATGAGTGGTTTTCCATGGTGTGGACGCACCTCAGTGTATACGACTGTTCACCTGTTGAAGGACATCTGAGTTGCTCCAGTTCTGGGCTTAACACATAACCCTGCTACAAATGTGTGTTCACATGTACTTGTTGAACATAATTTTCATTTCTCTGAAACCTCTGTGCAGCAGTGTATGTGCTAGGTTATTTGGAACCACTGGAGGTCCAGAATGTTGTCATTTAAAAAAAAAACAACTTAGGTCCCTTGCACTTTGAGACACGGGGTTTTAACGCAGAGCCAGATTCAATCATGTGCAATGCTTTCTTCAGATAAACTACTCCTGAGACTTCTTCAAGAGAAGGCTTCTTAGGCTCCACGCAGACTTTTATTGCAGGCCATTTCCATTATGTTCCATGAAAGAAATCTGTCCATTGCAACTGCATTTTTTTTTTATTAAGGAGAATCTCAGTTCTATTCTCCCATTGCTGCTTCTGCTATATTTTTTCCACAAGTTCAGCCAACATGCCTCTACTCCAGTGAACATAATCTAGACTAAGGCTGAAGAATTTACTACCTAAAATAATGTGTAAGTGAACATTTTGATTCAAGGTTTCATTAAAATAAAGATATACAGCCTTTAATACCTTTAGGCTACCTCAAGCCTAAAGATTGACGTGAGAAAGAAGATCCATACACAAATGTTCAGCAAAGAGAAACTCACCTTCAAGGATTTTCAGGGTCTAACGACTGACCTCATCATTCTTCCTGAGCTCCTTGGAAATTCTTCAGGCAAGTGTGACGGTGATAAATTATTCTTTGGTGTTCACTAGTATTGGATAATCTGAGAGAAATAGAAATGTTCAGAGATCAAATGCGACTGACTTTCTAGCCTCCAAATATTGTGTGAACAGTTGTGAAGGTAAATGGGAATCCATTTGGAAAATGTTGTACAGGAGCATACAAAAAGTTCCAGTTCTGTCAAGTTGAAGTACATATGTGATCTCTCAATTTTGTCGAATAATAGAAATATCTCCAGAGAAAGCATAAGGAATAATTTACCATATTAGGAATTTAAACATTGTATTTTAATAATTAAAAAAACAAAATATAATTGTTGAAATCCTTTATTCTTTTGTTTTTGGATGTGACCAGGTATTTACTTAAACCTTGAGACCTAATATTTTGTCATTTTCTTAGTATGTAACTTATTTTAACATATCTGTTTTTCATATTAAGTAGGTAATTAGAACACTAAGTAGACACATAAATATGTCTGTTTGACTCATTAAAGTGTACCAAAGTTTACAGAAAATCCTATATTTATATAAAATATCAGTTTCATTTGAATAATTGTATAAAAATTTCAAGTACCTATTTCATAGATATTTTATGTGCATACAAAGAGGAAGCTAATTAAAGTAATATAAATATAATTTGAAAATTTCAGTGACTTTTCTTCTAGTCATTTCTCATTCTTATGTTTTAGGATGTTAGAAGTTAAATAAACATGACATTTCCCCTTTCACTTAAAAAAAAAGATAAGTATCTATGTCACAACAATACAATCAGCCTAGAAGTCACTTCCTACCAAATTTCAAAATTAACAAACTCTGCAAAAGACAGCCAATCTAAAACAGCAACCAACTTGCAGTGAAGGGTCACAAAAACCTCAAAAAACTTCCTTCAGGTTTCTCTACCATTTCTAAATATAAAAGCCAGACTGAAGTTCCTTTACAATTTTCCTCATTTTTTCTTAAACTTTGGTGTAGCGTGTAACATAAATAACTGTGTGTGTGTCTACTACCTCTGCTTATAAACTAGGAACACTTTTTAAAGTCATTATTGTGGCACCCTGTGTGGCTCTGAATGTAAATTTGACCCTTTCTTTTTAAAGTCTGCTATGGGATTCAGCAATTTGCTGTGTTTAAGAATCACGTGACTATTTGCAAAAGCTACTCAGGGAAGAATTTTCTCATTATGACACTGATTCTGTGCACTGATTAGCATAATTCACACAAATATTTGCATATTTATACAAATTTGTATCATATCAGTTAGCTATTGCTAAACAACAAATTACTCCAAAACTCAACAGGTTAAATAATAATACTTAATATCCCAATAACTGTTATGGGCCAAGAAATCAGGAGCAGCTAAATTGGATGGTTTGGGCTCAGGCTGTATTAGGAAGTAACCTATAAGAAGTATTGGCAAGGCCTCCTATCTCATGAAAGTCACTTACCCTCCTATTGCTGGTGGCTGGCTGGAGACCTCAGCTTCTTTGCCTCTGGGCTTCTACTTGAGTGTTCACATGATGTAGTAGCTGGTTTCTCCCAGAATGAGTAATCCAAGAGAATGCAAAGTAGAAACCTTCATGAAAGTCTCACTCCATAATTTCTACAATATAGTCAAGCCCCAGTTGTCAAATGTCAACTGGGATCTGAATTTGGTTCTCGACCAAATTGTTTGTGGAAAAAAAATGTCTCTGTTGTCTAACAAAACTTCAGGTCTCCATTCTGCACCTGACAACCCTTTCGTGCTCATACCTGTATCATCTGTCGTCTCATGGCTCTCAGGTGACACAAGAGATTCAGTTGTCAAACAAATTGCTTCTTTTTAAAAATGTTTATTTATTTATTTTTTTAGAGAGAGGGGAAGGGAGGGAGGCAGAGAGGAAAGAAATATCAATGTGTGGTTGCCTCTCCTGTGCCCCCCTACTGGGGACTTGGCCTGCAGCCCAGGCATGTGCCCTGACTGGGATGGAACTGGTGACCCTCTGGTTCGCAGGCCAGCACTCAATCCACTGAGCCACACCAGCCAGGGTCAACAAATTGCTTCTTGAACAATTTTCTGGGATGAGTTAAGTTGGAGAACCGAGGTTCTGCTGTATTGTTAGTGGTTGTGCACGTTGACCCTAATCTACGTCAGATGGGACTGCACTGGTACATAAGTACTAGGAGTTAAGACTCACGGGGATGACAGATCATTGGTGACTTATCTTCACTCAAGTGCCTAATTTTCATTCAAAGAAT